>NC_084938.1:26603928-27923214 GCF_958298935.1 Phragmites australis | reverse complement strand
AGCACTAGAATAGAAACCATTGTACATTTATGTTCAAGTTTGATATAAGGTGTGGTGGCTATAGATACAAACGCGTGTTCTGAAAATGGTGCAGAAACTTCTGGGGATGAGAACTCAATCTTTCAAGGCGTTTTTGTCCTAAAAAATTCTCCGAACCCGACAAAGTCAGGGAGGAACGGATGTAAGTAGATATCCATAGAGTCAAAAAAACGTCGAAATTGGAATTCATATGCAAAAATTATACCCATTTTACCGAATGCACTCCAGGTCACATATCAAATTATAACCCTCGATGAAATTTAGCAAAATTAATTATAAGTGACAGGTCATGGTTATAACGTGTCACTAATAACCTTCGGCAAACAAGTTTAAAATGATAAAATATCCGGTTCTTATCATAACTACGTGATAGCACAGGTGATAAGGTAACTAGATGCGTGAGGAGGAGTTCGCGGGTTCAATCCTCATGGAACTCAAACTTAAAAATAATGTGAAAAAAGTGTGGCTTGTAAAGCATATGAGATAAGCCTGCGTTGTGATGGCTCGGCTGAAAAAAATATTTTTGACTTTTCTTGTCAAAAAATACGAAAAATATTCATCAGTCATTAGTGACGAATCAAGATTACAACTCGTCACTAATGTTCAGTCAATAGAGATAGATCACGGTTACGACCCGTTACTAATGACTAAATATTAATGACAAGTCATCACATGTCACTAATAACTTATCATTAATGACACGATAAGAGTGACGGGTACATGACCAGTCATTAATGACGGTTATCACCCGTCACTAATAACTTTTTCACATAGTGTCAGCATATGAGGTGCCGAAAACACGTTTTCAATGAATAAGTTATAGAAGACACATATTAAATTTATAAATATGATAATATATGATTAATTTTTATAATATATGATATATATATATATATATATGTTTATCTTTGGATTTTAGCCATCGTGGTCGCGTCAGCGAGCACACGTACTTCGTTGAGAGCTAGATTCCTGTGCTCTGCATGAGACGAGAGAGACAGCTGGGAGGGAGCGAGCGTACGTACCGGCACACATGGGCTTAGTACAGCCATTAAACTGGGAGCTCTGTCCTAGGCGTACCTGGACTGGCTAGGGCTTAGGAGTGGTACGGTACTTGTTGAGTGTGACTCGACATGCATGTCCTTCTCTTGGCAACACATGCAGGCGCGCGTGTGCGTGCAGAGAAATTTCACTCTGTCACCATCACACAAACTTTTTAGTAACTTATTTGTGTAATTAACCCACCAAAATACATTGTTAGGAGTCAGTAAAAAGTTCAGATAAAAATACGATAATATAAAATATACTATCATCTATCATCATATAAAATTTAAGCTCAAACAATAACTCGTACCAGGAGAAAAAAAAGCCTAGTACTTTTCGTGAATCATCCGTACAGAGAATGTAACTAATTTCTGTTACTGCAGTCCTGTGAACATGAGAATCATATAAGTTTATTTTTTAAGGTCACACTAATTATTATTTGGCTGAAAATAGAATTAGTTTCAATCGATGATATGAACCATTTAAATATGATCTAACGTTATATCTTCTTTCTTCTGCCGACCTCATTCTTCATGAGCTCGTCATCACGACCTCACTTACCCCGCCTCCTCCTGTCCCCGATGGCTTCCCTGTTGTCGAGTCCGTTTCCACCACACTAACCAGTCAATTTTCAAGCTCCCCATCGCCACCACCACCCATCGGTCATCCTCCACCATCCGCGGCTGGTAGCACCCCACCTTGCCACTCCGCCCTTCGCTAGGCCAACCCCCTTTCTAAGCCCGGGGAAAACAAATCGACTCTAACAACTCTCCTCCCGAATCTGAAGGGGAGCTCACTGTTGGCCGTTGCTCATCGATTACAATCTCGGTGGATTTCAGTTGACTGTACAGTGGAAAATACGTTTTTAAAAAAAAATGAGAAGTTAAAATTCTTGGGAGATTTGGCGGTACAATTCAGATCGCTGCTTGGAAAATGCGCTTCAGGCAGTTACCAGGGAATATCTGACGATCGGGAGCAGCCCTGCTCCGAGTAACCGTGACAGACTTGGAGGAGCTACGGAATGGAGCTGGCGTCTCGGAGCCTTCGCGGATGCAGCTCAGAATTTACTACCGCAGGGGCCTGAAGTTCTATTTGGTTCGCAGAAAGCAGTCCACTTCTCCTCATGAATCCTGGAAATTAAGCATTGGGATTTGGGAATCCTCGCTCACATCCCTTGTACGCCTTGTTTGTAGCACTCTAATTTTACACAAGTTTCCAACAGAATCCTGTGAAATTCTTGTCTCAAACGGGCGATTCGATCGTGGCTGCCACAATTTATCTTTCTCTTCTTTCCATGGATAACTCAAAGAATCGAAAGGACAAAGGCTAATTCTTGCCCCCCATGCATAAAGCAAAAGCTAAATCCTATTGGATTTGATCGAGCTGCACTGCACTGATGATACTCCGAGCCTTTTGGAAGAGCGAGCTCCTGTGAAAGCTAAAGTTTGGCAGGAGCTCGGTACTGCTTCTTTGACTGCTCTGGTACTCTACAACTGCAAGTACTGCTGCAGCTGTTGCGGAAAGCATCTATTGAGTACCATCTCACTGCCTTATCGGCGACACAGGGGGATTCAAGGTGGAATTTGGCCATTTTCAAAATCTTTTTTCCGCATATAGATCCATGAGAAAATAATACATAAAATAGATTATTTTTACAACATCATGACTATTGACGTCGTTATTAAATAGCATAGCGCCGTGATAATTGGCGACGATATAGTACCATGTATGACCTTAAAAAATCCGTGATAATTACGGAAAGATATGGAGTCTAGTGATAAGACTCAAAAGGAAAAATCAAAGTGACGGGAATTTGAGCCCCATCCCACACCCCTAACCTCCTAGAAGGTCATGAGTTGAAGAAGCATGTTAAAAAAAAAACCTTACAAGTCAACGTGGAAGATCATACTGAAAGTTAGCACGATACCATACTATTCAACCACGACGTTAAATATTATGATGTCATGTAAAATTGTTCATTTTCAGAAATTGTTTCCTCATATGTCTACTTATAAAATATGTTTTTAGAAATGGTCAAAATGTAAAAATTCCACCGGATTAAGCCTGTTCCTCGACTTGACCAGCTCAACGTGACCGACTGGGCCGTAGATTACTTGTGCCTTGTTGGCCCAACTCTACTGCAGCCGGGCCAAAGAGCTGTGCCGTGCCGAAGACTAGGAAGGCATTACTTATTTGGCCTGGCCCGAACCCTATACTCAGGGCAAATAAGTAGCCAACCCATCCAATCAAATACAAATAACGCGCTTGCAGCACAGTTACAGAGAAAAATTGAAATTTACCGCATCATTCGTATAAAGGATTTGTATGCAAGTCGCCATCCACCTGTGCATCCAGTTCCAACATGTAAGCTAGTAGGTTCCTTGTGTTCTTGTAGTGATCTTTCAAGCATATGCTCCAGAGCAACAGATCATCCTGATTCCTAAATCATATTCCAGTTCTGACGTGTGAAAACACCTGAAATGTTGAACAAAAGAAGTACACGTTGTCAAGTGTTTTTAGATACTGGAATACAAATCCTGGCCTCTGCATCAATTTCGTTGTCAAGTATCACCTGAAAACTCTAAACACAGAATATATCTTCAGGAAAGGGCATGGATGAGGATGAGGTCCGGAGCCTGAAATGCTCAACTCAGTAGAATGCCAGAATGTAATTAACACCTGGAGTGGAGTCAGATATGCAAATGAGATTGGCTCATTTAAGCGCAAAAACATGGTCATAAGAATTGCCATACAGCACTGGTCAATGTACTGAGAATTTCTAAAAGAAATGGACAAAATGATATTCATATAGTTGCAGTCGGCCTACCAGGAATTGCAGGAAGAAACAACGAAATGGAGGACACATGAGATGCTGCGGTCTAACTGGACCACAACGTACAATGGCGATAAGAAATTGCCGAGCAAGTTACTTGAACCAACCAACACCGTCCTAACCAAATTAATGTTGCCATGTACATGTAGCCTTTGGACATCTTCAATTCTCCTTGTTGCACAACTAACAAAGGAGGTTAGTTCTTAAACTCAGGACCCTACATGCTGCCCTCGTGTCTCTTGGCCATCGTACGGCTCAGTATTGCAGCTTATCATCAGCTAAGGACTCACGAACCATCCTAGATGATCTTCTCCATGGTCGCTCTCCAACTGATTCTTTTATAAATGTGTCCTTATGTTCACAAGAGCTGGGACTAAGATGATTGCTTAATGCTTCTTTCCAAAGCTGAGCTACTAACAGATCCAATCATCCAACTACCGAGTCCTGCTAGGGATCGAGATCCTCTAACTTCTGTAACTTGAAGTCAGAGGCATACAGTAAACTGAGTCTGGGTAAACAGTATTTTGCAGTCGGTCACTGTAGCACAGGTACTGTTCACCAAGCCTGTAACATAATTTTACTGTTTAACAAATACTTATAGCACTAAATCTGAACTGTTCATATGTGATTTAATGGTTCAGATCCACTTAAAGTCACTGACTTCACTCGTATGAGTGAAGTCAAAGGATCTCAATACGTCCTGCTAGGGGCCCTGCAACTGCAAGGACCGCAAGGACAACATTTGGCCCAGCAATAAGCAATTCAATTGCACTGCCTCCATTGTAGCCAACATTGCATTAACAGATTCATGGCCTTGATGCTTGCCAACTAGTCCCATCGATAACGAGTACACAGAAGCCATAGACCTTTTTTTTTTAATTTTTGAAACCACATTGACCGTTTGTTTTTTCTCACCTATATATCCAACGCCGATGAATAAACTCGGTTCGCAGCCTCATCCACAGAATTAGTAAAGTATATGCTTTGGTCTAAGCAAGAGCCTCACTCAAGAAGCTTATATAGCTAGGTTGAAATACTGGTCGGAAGACTTCTACATTAGATGTAAACATCTTTCTAGAAGATGCCGCAACTATGTTATCTTGTTTCTATCACATAGCACTTGCAGGAAAAGAGACAAGAGGAAAAGCCAGTAAATGTAAAATAAAATAGTTCTGCAAATAAAAATCACAAGGGGCAGAGTGATGTACCTCATTTAAAGACATTCTCGTCGAACAACACAGTATCAAGTGAACTTCACGGCTGCACCTATATAACAAGGGACAGTAAGTCAGTTAGCACGTACAATATCTCAGATCAAGCAAAATGAAATAACCGGACCCAACAATTTGTACTATTGTGGCAATCACGTACCAATCATGTACTATTGTGCCAAGGACTTTTCACCGGTTTAGATGGTAGTCTAGATTGAGAATCGAAGCTTAGGTATAATAAAATCATATGAGGGGATCTGCTTGTATCTGGTTTGGCCTTTTCGTTAGTAATATTCAAACTGTTTGTTTTTCTTTGTGTGGGTTGTGTGTATCTTATATGCAGAAGTCGGGGTATACTCTTGTGTTGTTGTATCACCTTGATATAACGATAAAAGTTAATAAAACTTACCTCTTTCAAAAAAAAAAAAAAAAGACAGATGACTCCACCATGTGAGAAACAATGGTCCTATCTATTGAATCTTGCAACCATAGAAAGCAACATCCCACCAAGGGAACTCATGGCCTTGTCTCTTGCCAGCTTGCCATTTTTGATAGCCGATACCAAGATGCAAACCCTCCAGCCACATATGTGCCTATAAATACATAATTGTTTCTGATCATTGACTCTCAAGAGTCCATTTCCTTGAAAGGCAGCACAAGTGTCCATGATCAGCTCGAAGAAGCTAGCTCAGCTGTCCAAGAAGTGGCAGGGAATGGGCGCAATTGGGAGAAGAAGGGTCAAAACTGTATTAGAGGTTAGGTAACTAATCCTAGGCTAGAAACCCTAGCCATCACCAGCTTCCGCACTGCACCCTCTAGGGGAGATCGATCTCCATGATCTCCGCCGGAGGTAGCGCCACCCGTACCTAGGATTCGTGCCATCGATCATGTTGATCGGCCGCCCTAGAGAGTCTTTTTCCGATCAATTGATCGGATTTTTTCTCTTGGCGGTCGTTGATCGGTCTTTCTTCTTGGTTTTTCCAATCCAAGATCGGTTTGTATCGCCCGTCGCCGTTCATCATCTTTGCGCGCATCTCCTCCGACTTCAGCTTCATCACCGGCCGCCTTCTCCACACTTTGGACTGACGCTTCACGTCGCGCATGGGTTCATCTCCTGCTTTGACGTCGCTCGCTCCTGATCCCGCATATCGTTTCTCCCGCCATCTCCTCTTGTCCCGAGTTCACCAGCTGCTCCACCGGCCACCACGTCTCCACACATCGGCCGAACACGCTGCACTGACGCGCTCGTCCTCCATCGTTTTCGACCACGTGCTGGACGTCGCTGACCTCGACCACATGGTTTGTTCGTTCTTCCATCGGCCACTCCGTCCGGCTCTGTTCGTCATGCGACCCACTAGCCCGAATCCATCTGTTGCTGCCCGTCTCCATCACACACGGTCTGGATCTATATCGACACCCATCTACACGCCCGGCTCTCCTTTTCCATCCGCCGTCACATGCCTGATCCGCACGCCAGTCCCCGTCTCAACACGCACGGGCCGCCACACCCCTAGATCTGGCTCTACCTATCTCCGTCACCGTCTCCACATGCACGGGTGGCTCAGTTCCGCCCACACGTCATCGCCACAACTCCACCACCGATTGCTCCCCCTTCGATCGTGGCACGCCTCTAGACCAGCGCTCCTGCACCAACCACGTCAGCCCCGTCTCCACCCGTGCGAGACGACTAGGCACGATGCTCTAGGGGATGCCTTCACATGTTGCTGCCCCGTCACTCCATCCACATGGCGCTCCATGACATTTCTTCATCGCCTTCACCACTCGGACCGCCTTTGCCTCGAACGTCTCGTGCGCCCTCGGTCTGATCATCCAACTGCGCGTCTCTCGACCGATCGGGCGTGGCCCCCGTCCTCCTCAAGTACGCACGTCTCCCTCTTGAGAATTGGGGCTACAACTGCGTCGCCTTCGGGCCGCAGTGCTGCCGCCCATGGTCTGAGCCTCCGCAACGCCGTCGTACCCTCCCAGGCGTGGTTCGGTCGAACGAAGGATCCCGCTGTCGCCCTTTATCGCCATCACATGCACCACTACGCTTTGGTCGACTGACGTCACCTCTCTCAACACACCATCGTGTCAGTCGTTGGTGCCCTTGGCCTTCGTCATGCTGTTCGGGTGTTCTTCGTTAGCTTCTTCAAGCACTGTCGCCATGCTCTCGAACACTGGTTCCGCCTCTCTCTATCGCCTTCGTCCAACACAACCTCTTCGTCTACTTCTGCTGGTCCCTCAGACACTGGCGCATGGTTGGGCTCCCTACCTTCGCGCGCCCGGTATTGGCAATACCGGTGCGTCTCAACGCGTTCCTGGGCCTAGCAAACCCGATGCACATCTCGTCATCGACGGCCTCGACTGTGTTGACTTCGACATCGATCACTTCTTCTATGACTGCCTCGTCCGCGTCACTGTCTTCTTCCCACGGGCCTCCCTGCGCCCCTCACCATGTGTGAGGAACCGTTCAACCAGTATTCTAATTAATCATTAAGTCGATCATTTTCTTGATTGCGACTTCAATGATTAATCAGAATACTGCTCCGGTAGTCCTAGCACGTGTTTTGTGCACAAGATCAAAACACATACCTTTCTAATATAGAGTATCATAATAAAGCTTAAGAAAGAGCGAGTAATTAATATTATATTATAAGTTCTTAAGCATGCACCAAGTTAATACAACTTACAACAAAATAGAGCTAGGAGGAGACTAAAACCTGCTCAATTCCTAACCAACGAAAAAAACTACACAGCAAAAACAAAAGCTAAAGACAGCAAAAGGTGGGTGAAGCCATATGCCCTTAGGCTTCATCCCAAACGTGCAACCTCCAAGAGTAGGATGAACTACTCATTCACGCCACTCACATTAGCGGGCGTGAAGTAGCTAAAAACCAACTCCTTTCACCTGTAAAACCTGTAGAATAGCTAAGTACGAAGGTACTCGCAAGACTTAATCCATAATGGACACTTATAAGTAGCCAGACTCCAAAGATAATGTATTGTGACATTAGCAAGAATGGCTACATGGTTAAGTAAATTCATATGCGAAAGCAAATTTGACATAAACATGTGTGAGCCTATATACTTGACCAAAGCAACAAAATAGCCCATAAACATCAGCTGAACATAATGTAAAAGAAACTATAGTAGAAACATCTATAATGACCCATCTTAACATCTCAACCATACCAAACCACATTCGTAACTCTATGACTGATGCAAATAGACAAAAGCATGCTCATGACCGAGAGTGCAGCATTTTGAAATATTTTTACACCCTGCACGGGGCACTCCTTTACCTACATGACTTGAGGACCATACGGCTTGTATGACCACACAGGTCCATAGAAGGAGGTACTCATGTCCACCTTTTCCAATAAGACTCGTCCGTTTGATCATGCGTTGATAGGTGCGGGGGTCATCCAGAACTACTCTCGAAGCAAATTGGATACCCTAACTGGCCTCATGCCTGACACCATCGACCCACATGCCAAAAAGCCACAGTTATAAATGTAATCGGCTTATCGTTCCCATATACGACATATAGTAAGCACGAAAAGTGCTAAAGTCAGCTGCAACAACGATCGGTACTTAAACGATGCAAGCGGTCTACGGTGTCTGAGTCCCTCTCCCGACCTACCTAGGAAACTGCACATACGGACAGGACAAACACCCCTAACACCGCCCACACCTTGACTCACCCACCCCACTCATCCAACCGACACCATCAACCCATCATTATGATCATTGTGCAAGTAATTAAAGCCTATGCTCACGAACGATAAAAACATTTCACCGCTCGACTTCTACCGAGAACCTAAGCACTTGCTAAGCATCGTGAATAACATTTTAAGTTAAACGATATCATATTAAACCTAGGCTACAAGGATACAGATCAACAATTATTCAAGATATGAGAATTGGTGCATCAACATAGCTCATACCCATCATACACACGACATCGACTCGAACTCATGCATAACATACATAAAACGTAATTTATCACATCATATCATACAAGATGCAAAGTATTGGGAGAAATAAGCTTAGATGCTTATCTTGCTGCTCTGGGATTTGTCTTATGCTACCCGCGCAACACTCGCAAAACTCGGGTAGATTGGCGTCGCCTTCAACCACGGTTGCGACACGCTCCGGTTCTTCGTTCACTAAACAAGAACAAATGCAATAATGAGCATGAATGAAATACACAATGTATGATACAATATGTATAACAACAAGCTAAATGTGTAATACATACAGAGGAATAACGAAACTTGTGATCTAAACAATACCGGAAAAGTAACAGGAGGCCGGAGACTCCGGGTTGAACTCGGAGTGTCCGGGTTCCGGAATCTCCGTGTGAGGGCTCTCGGTTAGCTATTTTTGAAATAACCCGGAACCTTCGGGTGAGTCCGGATACTCCAAATTGGGCCGGACACTCCGGATTGATCCGGACTATCCAGGTTCTAGCTGAGTTGAGTTCTAAAGTGTTTTCCCTGGTCGATTCAACTCGCATGCTAAATCTATTCCACGAAAATATGGATATACACTATACAAATGGTTCTAAACTCGAATTGCACCCTAAATCGCCATAATTCCCAAGGACAATTTAATGGGGTTTCTCCAGGTTTACCTAGAGTATCCGGGTCAATCTGGATTATCCGGGTTGTCCAGAGAGACTGTTTCAAGGAGGAAATCTCGGCCGATTTGATTTTCGAGCTTCTCCAAATCAAAGAGAAACATGTTTGAGAGAGTTTATAGAGTTTAGAACTCACTCACCAACCTAACAACATGATTCCTAACTCAAAACTCACACAAATTCTCATTTTAGCTCCAAAGCTCAAGAACTTTGCAACCGAATCTTTAAACTCAGAATTCATCCAACCAAAATATACATCTATGCCATGGGAGCCTAGGAGGCTCACCCAAGATGCTTTGCCAAGCTTGGGGACCATCGGTTGAAGGAGGAAAAGCTCAGAAAGAGGAAGAACGCCGATGTTCCTTGTGCTTCAACCAAGAACATCAAAAGACATCAAAACCAGCTCGAACCCTTCGGAAAGACAAAAATGAATTGGTTGGATGGATAACTCATGAGCTCGTGATCTTTTGAGTAACACATTCATACCTTGATTCCTTCTCCTGAGGTGGGATTTTGGGGGAGAATGAGAGAGGGAGGGAGAGCTCTTGCTCCTTGGCTTGGCCGATTGAGGAGAGAGGGACACAGGAGTGGAGTGAGGAAGAGAGAGGGGAGCAGGTGGGTGTTGCCCAAGTGATGGGAGAGGTGGAGGGGTTGGCCAGGTGGGCCTATATGTTAG
Source organism: Phragmites australis (assembly GCF_958298935.1). NCBI lineage: Eukaryota > Viridiplantae > Streptophyta > Magnoliopsida > Poales > Poaceae > Phragmites > Phragmites australis. The sequence goes on along the minus strand of NC_084938.1, from coordinate 27,912,772 downwards.
ATAAAATGGTCTATTTTAACCGCAAATTTCATTCTTTTCTCTCTCGAAATTCTTTCTCTTGCCTGATTAACTTTAAACGAATTGCACTAGCGTTCCAAAATAAATTACCTCAAAACTAATCATGGCACTAATGATACATAATTAGACTTAATCATGCGATTATGAATTTGGGACGTGAAACCATAGCGCCCCTTGCACTCGTGGCTTCATGTGCGATTCCCTCGACCACGGTCACCCCAACTACGACTATGTCGACCATGGCTATCTCACGCACGGTATCCTCGACCATGACTATTCGTCTCGCTCTTGCCTACCTCAACATCAGGCACAAAGGGCTACCATCTGTATGAGCAACTCGTCGTTTTCTCCAGTCACAACATCTGCATCGCGCTATTTTGACTGCGGGGGGATGTCATTCGTCTTCCTCTCCAGTCTCATCATCTATGACGCTCCCATTGCGATTGTGTGGGGATGTTAGAGTATATGGTATATGATACACAAGGATTTGATTGTTATGTTAGGATAGAATTAGTTTTCATCCTTATCTCTAAGGTTATTTGATATATAAGTCATCTGTACTCTATATATTCCGTCCTCGAGGCTCAATACAATATACACAATATTCCATGCAATCTATTCCTCTTACAACAACAGTCGACAAGGAGATCAACTCGCCTTGCAGCTCAGGTGCAGGAAAAGGCAACTTCATTATCTTCTTCAGATGGGAGGCGGTTTGAGATCCCCTAGCATACTGTTGATGACAAGATTTGGTATTTATAGTGGCTACTGCAGTGACAATTGGCTTAATGGATTACCATATGAATAGTACCATGGTCAGATGAACAGTACCGTGCCCATATAAACAGTGCTTCCAACTAGATTAATAGTGCATGGATTACTAGATTAATAGTGCTATGACCAGATGAACAGTACTTCTGATCAGTGAACAGCTACTCGACCAAGATCAGTGGTCGCAATCAATGACCAGGCGATCAGCAACCATGGTTTGTTCCTATGGTTGGTCTTCGGACAGATGAAAGAGTTGGTCGAATCCAAAAAAGCCGAACTACATTAAAGCGTATTCGGATAGATATATGAGAGTTTTACGTGGTCAAATAGGAAATATCTGTTAGTTATAGAAAGTCTAAAGATCAAGTAGGTATAAACAAATCATATCTGAAAGTCTTATTCGGTTTGAATTAGGAGTCATGATCTCTTACGGTTAAGACCTGCTGTCCTTTAAATATGAGAGGGTCATGGTCGCCAATTGATCAAACATAATTTATATTATATTTCGTCTTTTGCCTAGCCCCTGTAGTCATGTTCTCTTTTTTCACCTATATTACTTCATGTTATTGATCTCGACAATCAAGGACAAAGCTGTCGGTCACTTACACTCCAACAGGGTCCCTCCGAGTGTGAGTGACAACGAAAATCCGACGACACAGCATCACGACCAGGATGACCTAAATGCCACTTATTGGATATTACACACGAGATACTTAGTGTTTGACATGACAACTTTTCGGGTCAACCCATACCTCCGCACGATAGTCTTCGCCGAGCTCCTGAAGCTGTCTCAGGAGCAGTTTGGTTTTGCAAGTGACGAGGATCACACTACCCTGTGATACGGCAGCATTGGAGTATGTGATGTGTTTGCTGAGGAGAGAGAGGCCTCCGAAGATGTCGAGAGGGCAGTCCTCAGCTCCATATTGATGCCTTGCCACCACCCAAGCACAATGGTGAAACCACCCAGTGGACTGAACCAGCAATTCGCTGTGTGCAGCCCCTGAAGATGAAGATATTCAGGGATTTGAGCTTGTTTCTCTCTTTTCCCCCCTTCCATCTTTTTTTCCCAGCAGGACCTTGGAGCACAATGTTTGTGCAATTTTTTTCCAATGGTACTGTGGGTGTGCAGATGGATGCATGTAAAAATAATCACATTGTGATTAGAAAAGAAGGAATCAAGCTCGCCCTTGAAGCATTAAAGTAGTGTTGATTTAGATCCTACCAAAGATGATACCGTGATGTTTGCACTGAAATAACAAAAGTAAAATCAGAGATGACCGATGGTTTAGCTCTCTAGTGACTCTTCTTTTTCGTTAACTCTCTGCATGTGGAGTTAGTACATGTAACGGAGCAGTAACACCAGTAAATCAAGTATTACTATCGGCTACTACATTGTGCAAAGTGCTAACTTCTAAGAAAGAATTTTTCTTCAGATTCCAGCGCACGAAAATGCTAAAAAACCGTCACAGTCTGGCTACTTAGTATAACTTGGCTACTTTAACCGTCACAGTCTCCGCAAGCCGGGACGCGAACGACACGGCCTCGCAGTCGTCGCCTCGTCGGGGCCGCCGAAGAACACGGCCACGATGACGTGGGTCACCGCCCGGTCGCTGCACGGGTGCAGCAGCGTCCTGCCGTTCTCCGGGGCGATGCTGCTGGGCATCTGGAAGCTGGTGCCATTGTTCCTGTATGGGCGGTCCACGAGGTGGCCCACGGTGCACGGCGCGCGCGCCAGCACGTCGTGGTTGAGCTGCCGCCGCTCTTCGAGGCGGCACGTACGCCACCTTGCCGTCGTACCGCTGCTCCTTGTAGCAGGGGACGAGCAGGAGGCTGGCGACAGGCGTGCGCGTCATCTTGCCGTCTTGCCGTCGTACCGCACTTGCTGGGGACGAGCAGGAGGCGGCACGCCATCTTGCCGTCGTACTGCACTGCGGCAGGCGACCTGCGCATCCTTAGCCGCGCCGCGGCTCACGACGTTGATCTAGCGGAAGGAGATGCCCGTCGCGCGGGAGAATACGTCGACGATCCTGCTCATCTGCGTTATGGCATCGGGAGTTCTGGACCCTTCGCCACCGCCGTCGTCGTCGTACCGTATTTGCTGGTGGTACGGCGCCAGGGCTGAGCGGTGGGGGCCAACCTCGAAGAAATGGAGCACGTGGACGGCGGGCTGCGCCCGGGGCGCGCTCACCAGGAGCCCGACCAGGCTGAGCATGCCGGCCGCCGCGTGCGCAGCTCCTGCTCTGTGCCCAACGATTCCACGGCCTGGTGTCTGGCTCTGGTCCTGTATGCCTCCTCCTCCCTACGCAGCACAGCGGCGGCTGCCGGACCGGCGATGATGGTGCTGATCAAGTTGCCGATAATGATCATTACATACAGCGCCTGCTCCGCCCACACCTGCACTGACCAGCGCATATTCTGAGGCCTTCGCTGACCTCGTCGAGAAACAAAAACGCGTCCGTGCATGGCGAGAATGAGAGCGATGTATATGAGAGATGAAATGGCAGCATTTGCAGATCCTCCTGCTCTGGCCCTGCTGCCGCGTCTGATGGACCAGGCCAGATATCACGGCAGGGTCGGCCCGGAAATCCCAAGTACCGCCGCACGATTGCACAGTAGGCCCAACCGGCCTCGCTCTCTAGATTCTGCATTAGGGCTTGAGAAAAGTACATCTGACACCCCTGTTCGGCCACATAACCCCTGAGAAAAAAAAAGTATATTCAACACTCTAACTTTGCAAAACCAGGTAATACACACCCTATAGTAGTTTTGAAGGTGATTTCTTCACCCTGGCAGACTGACAGCTGACGTGGCTGTAACATGGTGATGAAAAAAGTTAAATAGTAGGAAGTTTATTAAAAAATTACATATCATTTTCTTTTTCTATTCTATTCCTCGCTCCCTTTTTATAATAGGTGCTGCCATGTGGTGATGATATGGCTGCCATTTTTTATTTCTTTTTATGTAATTTGAGTTATGTTATGTAAATGACAAAGGGGAAAATAAAGGAGAAGAAAATGGTAACAGAAAAAATATTTCCAAATATTTAAAATATTTTAAACAATCATCATCATATGGTATCCGTATCAGCTGTCATAGTAACAAAACCACCTTCAGAACCACCATATGGGGCTAATTGATCCGGTTTTGCAAGATGAGGAGGTTGAATAGACATTTTCTTTCTAAGGGTGTTATATGGCTACACAATCAAACTTCGGAGGATTAAGAGACTTTCTCCTTACCGCAAAGCTTTTAATTCCCGTGGAAACTTGCTGGTTTCCAAGCGAAATCAAGCCGCCGTTGAAACACTTGCTCGTCGTTGTCACCTCACCTGCACTGCGGAGCAGCCAGTCCACGGAAAACTGACCACCGAGATGTACGAGTGCAGCCGTCACACGGCCGGGTACGCGCGCAGCAGCAGGTGAGATGCTTCGGAACTCGCTTTCAACAAGCGGCGAGCCGCCAGCGCGGGCAGGTGTCGTCGTGGTTGGTCGTGGTGTGCGGCAAGAGGGAAGCTTAGCCGTTAAGAGAGAGGGCGAGGCAAGGAAGAGGAAGCCAGGCGAAGGCGGCAACCACCCGTCCCTGGCGCCGTTGCCATCAGCCGCGTGCCGCATGGTTAGCATTTATGCGCGCGGCAGGGCATAGCAGGGTATGGCAGGGTGAAAGCAAATTTTATACAACTTGATCTTGCAAAAGATCTCATTTTTTATGATAATATATGTTTACTCTCTTTTCTTCTTAGTTTAGTCATCTATTTTCCGATCTAACGATTGAAAAAGTGGACAAATATTATCATAAGAAAGAGGATTTTTTATAAAACCGAATTCTATAAAATTTACTTTGACAGGGTAGCTGGGCAGAGCAGAGAACCTGCACGGGACAAACGAGAGCACTTCCAGTCAGCTTTGCCATCGCGTCCCTGGGTCGCTCTCACTCAAGTATTCAGCTAGATTAACGCGCTTCATATACCACTATATATATAGTATTTGATCCTCCTGAATAGCATATAAATTTCCAGACGCGCTACAACAAGTCTACAAGCCTTCATCTGTTACTTAGCTAGTTGAACTCGATCAAATTTCTCCATATCCTGCGCGCAACATCCGTACCGACAGGAGAGCGAGCGACCAATCATGGAGGCAGCTGCGATCTCCACCAGCCCATCGTTCTCTGCTGCACCACCCACGCGCCCGGACGCGCCGGCGTCGCACAACGGCGGCGGCAGCAGCGGGAGGATCTCCCGTCTACCGGCGCGCGTCGCCGGCGCGGTGGTTCGCGGCCTGGTCACCTTCGTCTTCGCCGCAGGTCGGTAGCGTAAGGATACACGTCTACAGATTCTTTGGCTTAGTCTGACAGTCACGTGCTGTTTCTTCTTCGTCGTGGTGTCATGAAAACTCATGTTGTTGTTGTCGTCGTCGTCGTGCTGTGCGCGTTGCAGTGGGCACGGTTCTTGGGGCCATCACGGGCGCGCTGATCGGCCTGGCGACGGAGAGCGGCCTGGTGCGCGGCGCCGGCGTCGGGGCCATCTCCGGCGCCGTGGTTTCCATGGAGGTCGTCGAGTCGTTCATGGCCATCTGGTGCTCCCACGAGTCGGGGATCTGGAGCGTTCTCTACGTGGTAATTAGTAATTACTGATCAGCTGCTGCAGTGTGATACATACTTACATAGCATATTGTTCATCCAGATTAATTTTCCGGCTAATTTTGCCGTTGCATCCAACCCAATTTAGTTTACTCACAAATTAAGCAAGTTCAATTGTGTGCTAAATGTTTCAGCTTGATGTGATCTGGAGCCTCCTCACCGGCCGCCTCGTGCGCGAGAAGGTGGACCCTGCCGTGCAGAACGCCGTGGACAGTCAGGTACGCACCAGTAATTTGTTCAGATTATGATCTGCACTTCGAATCATAATTTAGTGATAGAGAAGCTCATCAACTGGAAAGATTTGAGCTTCAGCATGCATGAAACATTATGCCATTATGTTGAGACGAAACTAAGCTTCGTCCCGTTGTTTTGGGTGTGCTGCTGCAGATCAACGCGGTGGACTCGCCGTTCAGGGAGATGGCGCCGACGTTGGCGGACATGTTCGAGACGGGCACCGTCGTCGCCGCCGCCAAGGGCATGCCCGCGGCCGCCATCGAGGCGCTCCCGGCGATGAGGTTCACCGAGCACACCGCCGTTGACGACTGCGGGGAGCGGACCGGCTGCTCCGTCTGCCTTGGGGTAAGCTACCTGCGGTACCGCCGCGCGCGCGGCGCCGGCAACGGCGACACGGCGCTGTTCTGTTTCGTGGTTCTTCAGAGGTTCTGATCGACGAGCCACTGTTTTTTTTTTCTTGCAGGACTTCGAGGCCGGCGAGACCGCGCGGAGCTTGCCGGAGTGCGGGCACACGTTCCACCTGCCGTGCATCGACGCTTGGCTGCTCCGGCACGCATCGTGCCCGTTGTGCCGGCGCACGGTCTAGGCCGTTGCGCTTGCGCGCGCTCTTCGTCAGGATATCTTCGGCGAGCGTGTGCATGCACACGTGCGCGCGCGCGTGCATGGGTTGTTAACACGGGCTGACATGTACATCTTCGTTCTTTCATGCCTTGATTGTTCATTTCTTGGCCGTTTTGAGAAGGCGCAGATAGATACTTAGCTTGCATGTGGACCATACATATGCCATGGTTGTAAATATGTATAGAGATGAATGTTGTAAAGAAACAATCCATGTAACATTGAGATTTTTTTCATTGTTCACTAGTGTATACTCCACCGGTCAAAAAATACAAGATGCAACATTTATTATTAATTTCTATTGTAACACATTTTGCTTGTTAACACACACACACACACACACATATATATATATATATGTGAAGCATTTTTCGTACTCTCTTATGTACATACTCCTCTTCTAATAAATGTTCAAAAGGAAGTATATACATCTTAAAAAGTGGTATATGTATCTCAGAAAAATATATATTTCACTTATAAAGAAGTATATATATCTCATAAATAATATATTCATTTTGAAGGTAATATATACATCTTTAAAAAAAAATACTTCAGTTATAACATAATCCATCCGAGTTTCTCTGTTTGCACGCGCATCTGCTCACTGCTCTGGCCCTGCCGTCGCGTCTAACGGGCCAGGCCAGAGATCACGGGAAGGTCAGCCCAGAAATGCGCACAGTAGGCCCAGCCCGCCTCGCCCAGCTCGTACAGGATATGCTGAAGCACGAAATGTTGGGTCGTCCCAAGTTATAGCCCAATCCATCAAGGATGCAGAATCTGCAGATGCATTTCACCATGGCTACAACATGGAATTGCAGCGAGAGTAGCCATTGATAGCAAAATTTGGCAGGTGTGTATTATATGTAGACAGGACTGTATTATTAAACCGACTCGGATACGATTTACAACCGATTCGAATGCCTATAAACATAGACCAGCCACATATCTAGGTTCATCGGGACCACCGATTCTTTCTCCTCGCCGTCCGTCCTCTGTACGGCCGGTTTTCTCATCACCGGAGCGCGCATCGCCTCTATCCGCTGTGGGAGATCGTCGTCTCCACTTTGATCGACGTGCCTGCTGCTGCTTCCAAAACTGCTGCCGCGCTTTTACTGCTGCTATTGCCAAGGTCGTCCTTGGCATGTGCGGCCTGTGCGTCCGCACATGGGCCCCCAATCCCAAGGGACTCTAAGCTGGGCCGAGTATCTTAGGTATGTTCTACTTTGGGTTTATTCTCTTAAAGGTTCAGGTAGCAATAGCTTGTTCATTCCTTTTATTGTTCTTTGAGCCTTAAATAGCATATCGCTGGACGTGGTCATACTGATGGAGCATTAGTACTTTCACGATCAGCAAAAGAGCAGTGAAGAGTTATATTCAGGACAGGTAATTATTTGTTACATAAAGCATTTCATACGTTGCAGTGTTGTTCGTGGTTCATTGAGTCTCTGTATCTTGTAGGTTTAATGTGCAATATGACATAAAGGATGTAGGGCTCTCCATGTTATGGATTCATGGGCTACCACAGTTCAGCCTTTGCCCACCGGATGCGGATGAGGCAACAGTTATGCAGCATTACGAGATGTACTTGTACATCTTGTTTGGAGGCATTATGTTCTGTAACACGACGGATGATTATGTACTTTCGCATATTGTATGGTTAGCGCGTCAGCTCGCGTCACGTCCGTACGAGCCGACACATTACAGTTAGGGATCTGCTATGTTGGCCGCTACATACAAAGGATTGTATGCCGTTACCCAACAGTCAATGAAGATGTGATCTATTTCTAGCTGCCTACACCTTCTACAGCTCTGGAGCTCTCTGGAGCTGGGAGTATCTCCGGATTTGTCGACCGTGGGTGAGCAAGACCTACTATCCAGTTCCCATCTCCGATTGCGTTGCCGACGACATGAGGTCAACGATGAGGTATCAGTGGATTCATGCTAGGCTGCGATAGAGTCACCACCAAGACCATGGAAACTACGCCCGGGTGATCAGGGACCTTGACGTCCTCAGCGCCGAACTCGTGGAGTGGGATCCATGGCGTAGGGAACGAGTGGCCGAAATTGCGACTAGTGGCCTCATCGCATCCTCTTGTTTTCGTGACTTCGACTTATGGATGACTAGATGTTTTTTGCTTTACATGAATAATATAGAAGTGTATTCTCCTGATCGTGTACAGAGGCACTTTGGTCATCGTCAGTTGGTGCCAGTACCTCCCCCACGAGACGCTGGTCGGGCGCACGAGTAAGTGTGTTACTGTATGTACCATTCTTATGTTATGAAATTGTAACTATTTATGTCACGTGCAGGAGGAGTGTCTAAGGGAATGCAGGCACATACGACTGGTCGGAGATTAATGCAGAGCACATAACCCAGTGGATGGAGTCTGGCCCAGTGGATGTCGTCGTTCCTGCGGGATAGTACGACGATAGCATGTACTGGGAGTACCTTTCGTGGTATCAGTCACGCACGCATCCCACCTTACTCAGCGGCAACGTACCGCCAGCCCCTAAACCCTTCCCCGAAGATCGTGTCTGGCTTCTTCATGTGGTGGTAAGTGATGTTGTGCTTATAACGATTTTTATTAGTTTCTCATCCGTATTACTGACATAACTCTCAACAACTATAGACCGAAGCGTGGTACGAAATGAATAGGCATGCAGAGCATGCATGTGGGGAAGTAAGTGGGTCAGCCACACGAAGGGATCGACACCCTCTCCGGGACTACATGAGGACGAGAGGGTCTCGCCTTTTGTCCGCGATACGTGGTCTAGGTGATTACGCCCCGTGTTCTAGGGGCTACGGCGTACCCGCCATGGACCCGTCCCGTGCCTCCCACAACAGGCGCTCATCCAGTGCTCATGAGACACATTCACGAGAGGCACCTTCGTCTGCAGCCCATCATGTGACACGTTCTTGAGCCGAGGAGGTGACCGAGGCTCCTGCTCCCGAGGAGTGTACACTGGGTTCCCAGCCCCCTTTGTTCACACAACCTACTCAGGCTACGCAGACAACTCCACCAGTATTATCAACTCACCGCGAGTACATCATTGATTGCACGCAGCAGATGTCCACCTGGAGCGGCACACAAGATTTTGACTGGACTGCTGCATTGCAAACGAGCAGCTTCACCGAGCTACTGAGCAGCCAATACCCCCAATATCCCGATGCACCTGGGGGTTCACAGTGGTACCAGGAAGCTGAGACTTCAGCATTTCAGACTCCAACCGAGCACGTATTACCGGCAGGCACACTCCCGCATGACGATCCTACATCGTGGTACATGCAGGGCCGAGTTAGCGGTTCTGGATACACATTCGATGGAGTTGGAACACAGCATGACGATGAAGATGAGGACCAAGGGCACACGTGGCAGGGGCCATCTCAGGCCGCTGGGATGAGGGCCACACACCCACCAGACGCTTACACTCCTGGCTATTGCTTGCGGCGTTGTCATCGTTAATGAGCCAGTGCAATATATTATGTACTCTTCTATTTTGTGTACTCATCTGTACTAAGTTTTATTCACTATGTTATGTACTCGTTTGTACTATTTCATACACTTTAGTGTTCAAGTAATTACATTTAATTTATATAATCTTTTTCAACTAATTAGGACACATAACTTATTTATGAATAACTTATTAAGCATTTGTATATATCATTTACGATATTTCATATTTGTTTAATGTTTAATAAATAACTAGCGATTCGTGCTTTGGTGCAGAGCAAAAAAGTTACAGGAAAAGCTCAATACCTATATGGCGAGAAATTCTAGTACTGGCTTCCCATGGACACATACAACGATCGATATAGCATTAACTACCTCCTTACAGGTTGTGAATGGAGGGAATGATGATCTCTTCAAAGAGAGCAATCTAATCCAAGCTATGTCTAAATTGAATGCAAGACCGCCATATTCTGCGTTCACCGTTCCACTTCTACATGTAACAACCGACGACCTTAGGGTTCTCTTGCATGAGTGTCGCCAAATATACCTCAGGGTGTGCGAACTAGCCGATCATCCTTCTGTGCTGGGTTTCTGTATGAGGCAAAGAAGGATTACGATGTTGCCCGACCAGTATGCATCCCACATACAGGTTCGTCATTTTCTATTTGATCACTATACTTATCTTATTGCTATTGATTCGAATACCCCTCTTCTACTTTAGGCGTTCCCAGAAGACGCAGAGTTAATCAACAAAGAAATCTCACACTTCTTGGCAATTTATATGCTCTTCAGCGGGGGTGTGATACCTGGTTTGCATAGAAGACGACGAAAATCAGTGAACCCAAGAGGTACAAGAGCTGATGATAATTTCATGCCACTAATACCTCGACGTTCTACCAGCCATACAAGAGAAGGTTCAACGAACACTACAAGAGCACGTGCTCGTACCGTGATACCTCAAGACAACGACGACAACAACGATTTCGTACCACCAATGCCTCGACGTTCCACCAGCCACATAGGAGAAGGTTCAACGAACAATACAAGAGCACGTGCTCGTACCGTGATACCTCAAGACGATGACGACGACGATTTCATGCCACCAATGCCTCGACGTTCCACCAGCCACACAGGAGAAGGTTCAACGAACAATACAAGAGCACGCGCTCGTACCGTGATACCTCAAGACGACGACGACGACGACGATTTCATGCCACCAATGCCTCGACGTTCCACCAGCCACACAGGAGAAGGTTCAACGAACAATACAAGAGCACGTGCTCGTACCGTGATACCTTAAGACGACGATTTCATGCCACCAATGCCTCGACGATTTCGCTAATCTGCGTCATCACTTTCCGCTGCCATCTTGAGATGATCACTGATATAAGGGTTAATGTTACGCATGTTCAAATATACCTAAGTGTTAAGACTACCCGCCGCCTTAGAGACTATATGGTTTCTTACTCATGCATTTTGAAATGTACAGTTATATTAGCAACTAATTTTTAATTTTGTTACATAAAATGAAGAGCCAAATCATATGAAATAGCAACACATCGTTACATAAAATGAGAGTCAAATCACGAACAGGGCGCACGAAAAAAAACATGTATTTCGACACACAGTGTGCCGAATACACTTGATTTTCGGCACACGGTGTACCGAAATACGCTTTTGCCTATATTCGGCACACAGTGTGCCGAATACAGTATATTCGGTACACGGTGTACCGAAAATGACTTTTTCGGTACACCGTGTCCCGGAAAGCCATTTTCGACATACCGTGCGCGGTGTACCGAAAAAGTTATTTTCGGTACACCGTGCGAAGAATACAGATGTTAAATTTGTAAATACAGATTTTTTTTTTGTCTATTTCATTAAATATGCTCACGTATATCGTATAAATTTGTATTTTTGTCAGTTTTGCAAAGGACTATATCTTGGTCTCGAGATAATGGGTGGCTTCAGGTCTGATTTTTGGGTATTCTCTTGTGGTCCATAGAGAGATAGGAGGGAGAAAAAGAGAGAGGAAGGAGATGAGTTCCCTCCCTTAGACCAACCCCAGGTGTGGAGTTATCCGTACTACAGTACTCCGCAAAGTACTGTAGCACTGGAATCGATCTCCGGCTGCGACCTCATCCGCGTGCTACAGTACCGCACATGGGTGCTACAGTATTGCGGAGAGGGAGTTGGTCTGTATTCTTGCGGTACTGTAGCAGTACTGTTTAGAGAGCTGTCAGCGGGATCGGCGAGAGAAAAAGAGGAGTAGATGTTTACGGTGGCTGACAGTGACAATGGGATCGGAGAGAGAGAAAGAGAGTAGCTGTTTACAGTGGGGTCGGAGGGAGAAAAGCAATGTCGGGTAATATAGCAGTGCTGTAGCAGTACTGTTTATAGAGGCTGACAGCGGGATCGTAGAGAGAAAAAGAGAAGTAGAAGTTAGAAATGTGGTAGCTATTGTTGATGAAAAAAATAAAAGATGTTATAATAGTGATAGTGGATGTTGTAATAGTATTTTTAGGATAAAAATTTAAAATAATTACTGAAAATAGCCTTAGCAGTACATCCTGTGTCTGTCGCATTGAGTTCGAAACGACATGGGTGGCCATTGCAGAAATTAATACGGGTGATGTATTAGAGGCAAAGTCCATCCTGAAATTGAGCTGCAGATACGATGATGCGAGTCTGCATGCGTTCTCATGATTAGTTGTTTAGTGGGGAGCCGGCGATTGTTACCAACGTTGCTTTACCGGCCTAACTTGACTTTACTTAGTGGTAATAGTCGCTGTAGTGTGGACCCATACCCACTGACCCAATTACTCTTCTATATTCCCACGTGTTTTTCATGCAAGTAAGCTTGGTAATCATGCTTCCAAATTAGGGAGGAAGAAAGCGGTGGAATTCAAAGGAGTGATAACAATTGGCAGGTACTAATGACGTGACCATTCCGTTTCAAAAAATAATAATAAAATGATGTGACCTTACATGGCGCGTAAGATAACCACTCTAAGCAATTAGTGAGCTTTGCAGAGTGCAGAGCGGCCAAAAGAAGGGTCTCGACAGAGCGAGCCAACAGATCTACAAGTCCGTCCCCGTCGCCACACGCCGGCGGCGGCACGTACGCGCGGGTTGCCATCGCCGGCCGGGGCGATTTCAGCCTGCCCCTGTGCGATTTGTGATAGATGTCGCTGTCTCCTCAACGGAACCTAACAAATTTAAGATGGTCCTGACCACGGCAGCAACCAGTAAGTACAGTCCCACGTCCAGCCGAAACCCAGCTACAAGAGAAGAGAAGGCGAGGGCCATAGAGCCATAGCCATAGGGGGTGTGAGAGTCGTGCTGAATTGACCAGAACCGCTCGGAGGTCAAGGTTGCTCGGCTGCCTTGCTCAACAGAGTCAACAGATTAGTGGAGTGATCTTCCATGGTTGATTCTGACGATGGCGACAGATTCAATGCATGAGACCAACTGGAATTGAAGCTGGCCAACTAGTCTAGGACAAGACCTGCTATTGTAGGTATGATCTAAGGATCGGTCTAGCTCGAGCAAGCTTGAAGCTAGACGGGTTAAGCTAGCATAGCATGTTTTACTGTGCTGTGCCTACGCAGTCGTGCTGGCCCACTCCCGCTCCGTCTTATCCTGTCGTCACCACCCTACTATGCTGCCACTCGGTATGATAGCTCACGGGCTGTGCTGTTGGCTACGTCTTCAACACGTGACATGAAATGTTCCGTTTACTTAGCCAGGCCTTATTATTGTGCCTTAATCAGACCCGTGCCAACTCGGCCTGTCAGGTCCGTTTGGACAGGTCGGACTTCCTGAATAATCCTCCATGCTAGCTCCCAGCTACTCATCAACCTTTTTCTCTTTTTTTGCAGCAGCATTGTCCCGTTCCTGTTAGTTGGTTCATACATCCATCTTTTTGTCAAATGAGTATTATGTTTCCCTGAAAGGCCAATGTTTCTTGACCAGTAGGTTGCTCACTGATCTATAAATATTATCCAAGAGACATAAGCACTGTTATCTTAATCTTGGATACTACGATCACGCAAGTTGCGAGAACTATTAAACATCGCTCATGCAGGAGGACCCCTGGCCCCACGTGTGCTTCTGATTGACTGCTTCATGACCCCTGTCAATCACCTGTGCAAAAAGGCCGGATTAGGTGCTCTGAACTGGGGGGGGGGGGGGGCATCAGCACATGATATGAAACTAACATGATCCCGAGATTTGTATCAAAGCATTATTCTGGGACAGAAGCATGTATTCTCGTCCTTAAACACGCGTCCCTACATATCTAATCTATGCAAACAAACAGCAGCTGCAAGGAAAAAAAGAGAGCAAATGCAATCTTATGTTCTTACAAACGTCATGTATCTATTGCGTGTCACTCATATCTCCCACAAGCTTAGAAGTGAAGGACAAGTACATTGTACCCAAAAATTGTATACTTCTGCTACTTAAAACTATGAATCCTTGTTCTAGTTTTGTGAGGAACGAATACTTGATTTTGACATAACTTTGTGGGAAAAACCATTTGAGAATCTAAAGAAAATCCATTTCATGGTCACAGAGAATTTTGATGGCGCCAAAGGGAGACAGGAGCCACATGCATTCCTGTACTCTTCTCACCATGAGACCACCACCATGTTCTTGCTTACTCTCAATCGTGATCATGCTTTTGGAGGCTTTCGGCTGCAGGAGCCCACACATGGCAACATGTACACGTGGGGCCCGAAAATCCAAGCCACAAAATTGCATCACCACGGTGACAGGTGGGCCCTGGATATATAATGCTGCAACCAAAACTCAGCATCACGTGTAACGTATGGTGAATTTAGTTTTCTAATGCGAATTTGTTTATCTGCCTTTACCCTGAACCGCTGCATGTGATGGCCGGCAACGTCTTTGTTGGATTAGCAAAAAAGCATTAGAAAGCAAAAGGGAGATTAAAGAAGAAAGGGACCAAAGCTCACTAAGTTTGTTTATGCTTCTGTTAGTGATAACTGGATGGTGTGTTGGAGACCATGTAAACAGTTCATTGGTAAAAACGATTTCATACACTGTGAGCGGGTTGTATACTTAATGAACAAATGTTTTGGACAATATCTGGCTAATTTTTAAAATTTGACCATCAATAATTTTTAAAATGTTTAGTTTGGAAACATAGAAATTATGTGTAGATTTGTCTTGAAAAATAATTTCATAATCTTATAAATTTCTTAGATTCTCTCTCTATATATTCTAAAAGAAAATGATGATCAAATATACGCGTTGGAGACCATATCATATCCAAAACATCATATATTTTTGACTAAAGCAAGCATAACTCATTTACAGCCTAGAAGATCAAAGCATTCAAATCACTTGGGTAATGACTCAATTATGAATCAAAGTGCTCAAAACACCCAGTTGTACAAATGAGATGTATGTGAAGTATTTTCCTTAATTGACATTGTTAGTTATTGCCATATTGCTAGAGTTGCCAGAAACAGCTAAGGTAATAGAGAAAAATGTGAGCTAGCTAAATCATATTGTTACAACATTGTACTAGAGTCTCTGTGGACAGTGATAGTTGATCTTCCATTACTTGCAGCATAATATTATTTAGAAACCTTTCTTTTTGTTTCATATTTAAGGACTACAATATACTTTCTTACAAATATTTTTACTACTTGCCTAAATTTATCAAATAATCTTGGAATGTTTCTACTATTTAACATAAACTTATGCATGAAAGGATGTCGGCATATCATTTTTATTTTGAGTAGCTCATTTTGTCTTTCTTTAATAGTCTTTTCCTGGATTGAATTAATGATAGAACCACCACAAACCAAACTTTTATTTAGTGAATAGCCACAAACCAAAATTAAAAGGAAGGGAAGTGGCAACCAATAGAGGGCTGCCAAGTTTCACATTAATTTATGCCCATAAAAAACAGGGACCAGATTCTATCAACTTGAGGTCTGGGTGGCAATTGGCATATTTGTTCGACAGCCATTGCTCTCTCACAGGGGCCAAGCAGAAGTGGCGAAGCCTGAAAGCGAGCTCTAAGAAAGAGAGAGAGGGTCGAAAGAAACAAAAGCTAGGAGGGGTCCAATATCTCCACCAGGACCTTGGTTTGCGGTGACTGGTGCAAGAAAGGTGAGAGTTTTGGGGCTCTTGGATCAGTCATTTGGTTTCTTGCATTCTTGAGCCGTCTGTCCTGTTCTTGGTTCAGGGGGATGAATTCTGTTAGATTCTTTTTTTCTCTTTCTTTCCTTTCCAAATTTCTGCATTGAAAATTTTCATCAGTTCCTGTTCTTAGTTAGGTCTTAGGACACTCTGCAATAGCGGGCATAAATACTATTGTCTTTCTTTGCACTATCAGGTACAAGTTGCAAATTTTCTTTCAAAAAAGGTACAAGTTGCAAATTTGGGGAGTTTGGTGCGGAATCAGAGAGTTTTGTGAGGCAAAGGTTTCCTGGATTCTGCAAGAACGAGGCATCGCAATCTGAGGACTTCTCCCGGCTCCATCTAGTTGCCCCTCGGATTCGGCCATGGAGCGGCAGTCCAGCTTCCGGCTGGGCGCGCTGGAGAAGCTGAAGAGCTTCCGGGGGATGGAGAAGCAGAACAGCTTCCGAGGGATGATGTCCATGGAGCGGCGGAGCAGGGACAGCCCCGGCAAGCGTGGCGACACGCCGCTACACCTCGCGGCGAGGTCCGGGAGCGTGTCCCACGCCCAGAAGATCCTCGTCGAGCTCGACCGGGCGCTGGTCGCGGAGATGGCGGCCAGGCAAAACAAGGACGGCGAGACGCCGCTGTACGTCGCCGCCGAGAAGGGCCACGCCGACGTCGTGCGCGAGATCCTGAAGGTCTTGGATGTGCAGACGGCCGGGGTCAAGGCGAAGAACAGCTTCGATGCGTTCCACATCGCGGCGAAGCAGGGTCATCTTGGTAAATTGTTTGTTTGTTTTTTCCTTATCAGCAATACATTATGATAATTTGTCATTTACTTTCTTCTCAAATCTCTACCGGTTTTGTTTGCCAAATAGTCAATGAACTGATGATTAGGGGTTTATGGAATTAGAATCTGGGTAGATGTTGATGCTGTGAGTTGTGCCTGTCCTAGTGACTGTTGACCTATTTATACCTGTAATTTGTCTAGTCTTAGAAAAGTGTCTGTGCTTCTGATTGACTTAGTAAAATACAAGCGCTCAACTGAAAATGATTTGTCCAAACAAATTCTTTTAATCCACAGCGCTAACATCAATTGTACCTTGGCTACCTTGTTTCACATTGGCTGAAAAACCATCTATTCTATTACCTTTTCCTGGGTCTGCTGATCTGTTATAACCCGGCTCAATCCATAGTTGACCCCGTTTATTAAGTAGAGTATTATTCCTTTTCTGCACGATGGATGATTTGACTATTGGTTAGTTCCTCTTGGTTCACTCTGTTCTCTACCTTGAAATCCATGTCATTTCTGCTGTAATCTGAGCACCGATCCTTCTCATTTGAAAAACACTTAGCAGTCAGCTGGCTCGCCTTAATATAAATTCAAGTGGGTGATTCGCCCTCTGTTGCTTCGTCAAAAAAAAAAATAAAAAAAATCCATGTCATTTTGATCTTTGAGTTTCTAGCTAGAGGACAGCAAATTGCAGTCATACCAAAGCTTTTCGGCTTATTGTCTTCTCCCATCTCTTAATTTTGCAGAAGTTTTGAAGGAGCTGTTGCAGACTTTTCCTTCTCTTACTATGACAACAAATTCTGTAAATGCTACAGCTTTGGATACTGCTGCTATTCAGGGTCACGTCGATATTGTCAATCTTCTACTGGAAACTGATGCTAGCCTCGCCAGAATTGCGAGAAATAACAGGAAAACGGTTTTGCATTCAGCAGCAAGAATGGGCCATGTGGAAGTTGTAAGATCATTGTTGAATAAGGATCCTGGGATTGGTTTAAGAACAGACAAGAAGGGGCAAACGGCACTACATATGGCTTCGAAAGGACAAAATGCTGAAATCGTGGTTGAGTTGTTGAAGCCTGATGCCTCAGTTATCCATATCGAAGACAACAAGGGTAACAGACCACTGCATGTTGCTACTCGGAAGAGGAATATCATTGTAGGTGATCACATATTAGAATGTCTCCATCTTTATACTTTCTTTCAGTTATATTATTTTGTCCATCATTTGCATCCTATCTTTCGCTCACCAAACCTATTTTATTATGATAGTTTTGAGCATAAAGCGCATTTTAAGATGTTTTCAGAAATAAACAAAACAAGACAATTTCAGGTACCAACAAGTAGATTTAAAAAGGAATAAAAAGGCATATTTCCTTGAAATTTATACAAAAGCATGGGGCTCTTAGCAGTTTTTACAAGAGTATTGCTGGCTCTTACACAACATTTTTACGAACTTTACGTTCCGCATCATATTTTTGGCTTTCTGAATTTTGGCTCATATATGACTGTAATTCCTTACAGATTGTGCAGACTCTATTATCAGTTGAGGGGATTGACGTCAATGCAGTTAATAGATCCGGAGATACTGCTTTTTCCATTGCTGAGAAAATAAACAGCAAAGAACTTGTTAACATCCTAAAAGACGCTGGTGGAGTAACTGCGAAAGAGCAAGTACACCCACCAAATTCGGCAAAGCAACTTAAGCAAACTGTCAGTGATATCAGACATGATGTCCAGTCCCAGATCAAGCAAACACGTCAGACCAAGATGCAAGTCCAGAAAATCAAGAAGAGACTCGAAAAACTCCACATTGGTGGGCTAAACAACGCCATCAACTCCAATACCGTTGTTGCAGTGCTTATCGCCACCGTCGCCTTTGCTGCCATATTCACTGTTCCTGGAAACTTTTTAGAGGATCTGAGTCAAGCACCTCCCGACATGTCCTTGGGGCAGGCATATGTTGCAAGCAATCCTGCCTTCATAGTATTCTTGGTCTTCGATGCCTTGGCTCTCTTCATCTCGCTTGCTGTCGTCGTTGTCCAAACCTCCCTGATTGTTGTGGAGCAGAAAGCCAAGAAAAGGATGGTCTTTGTGATGAACAAGCTGATGTGGCTCGCGTGCCTCTTCATTTCGGTGGCCTTCATAGCGCTGACCTATGTCGTTGTCGGTGGCGATGACTGGTGGCTGGCTTGGTGCACAATGGCAATTGGCACCGTGATCATGCTGACCACCCTTGGCTCCATGTGCTACTGTATCATTGCTCACAGAATGGAGGAGAACTCGAGGAAGATTAGGAAGGCCTCGGCAAGCCAATCCCGGTCATGGTCCCGATCAGTTTACTCAGATGAAGAGCTACTTAACAGTGAATACAAGAAGATGTATGCACTGTAGGATAAGAACCACATCATGATGAATTATTTGTACATAGCAGTGCTGTTTTGACTGAGGCTACTCAATAGCATCAACTGGGATCGGCTCGCAACTCTGGATGCGTAGGCTGGAGCTCGGTATCTATATTTAGCTGAAGGTACCTTGCTTCCAAAACATCGAAATCGCCCTAGAGTGTAGGCGTGTGTGACTGAAGGTACACCCTCCCTCCCGAAATGAGTCAGCTCGCCTTGACTGTTGTTAGTCTGTGAGGGGTTCAAAATCCGAGTCTTTATGTAGGGCGAAACATTGCATGATTTACCTCCCTCCCAGGTGAAGTTCAGTCAAAATTGTTTTGCTCTTGCACCCGAAACGATTAATGGTGAAGGCGGCAATACAATTATAGTAGAACAAAGTCTCCACTGTCGAAGTCCAGTGCTCATGAACTCTGATCTTAAGCGTAATAAGCCAAAACAGCGATAGAATGTCTGAATGGGTACACTCAGTGAACAGTGGGTGCTGAAGCTGAACTCTACTGGAGAAGTGTAAAGATTTGTTGGGGCCATGGGTCGGGGGGACACAGGAATTATGTATTGACACCATGGTTGATGATCCATGAAGATGATCACACGTTTTTTCCAAGGACACCTTTTCCGGGATGGATAGTAACTCGCAGTTCGCATTTTTCCTGTCCTTCGGATCGCGAATGGATGAGTAGGTTTTCAGTGGTACAGTAACCTCTACAGTATTTTGCTACAGTGATTAACTGCACTTTACTATTCATGCACTCACGAATTACTGTGTCACTTTGACTTTGCTGAGGATTCATGTACTTCCGGGACCTGAGTGAAAAAAAAAACTAATGCTGCTGCAGTGCTGCGCAGTGAAGTGACAGTCTTGTTTTCCCTCTAAAAACACGCTGGTCTTGTACGCTGTTGTTCCCCGGGGATGCTGAGGAAAGAGATGTTTGTGCGAATTTGCAGCAGTGCGGTCACATTCATAACGGAAGATGGTGTGACGAGGTTTGGCGTCTGGTTGCTGTGTCTAGTGTTTGTTATGCCGAAATCACAGCTTCCAAGTACTAACAAAAGTATTTTTTGATTTATTTTTATGTTTTTAATTTAAAATTTTGATCAGAATCCGATTAAAACATCAAGCATTTATGATTGGAGAGCGTAACACAAAAGAATATTTTTGAAGCCCAACACAAAAAGATGTTTTTATGGGAAATATACATGCTCCAACTCAACCATAGCACATGGATCAAAGCCCAACTCTAACTCCGGTGGTGCTAGTACTGTACCAAGGTTAACAGCGCCCGTTCTTGTTCTTGTTTAGGACTGGATTGGAAATAGTGGAAGAAAATTTTATAAGATTTTTTATTGAAAGATTTTTACGAGATTTTGATCTATATTTTTTTTTTCTAATTTAACGGTTGATAGGTAAAACTGAGAGCAAACAATAGAATAGTGACATTTATAAAAATAATTTTTTCTGTGAGATTATATCTCTTAGAATTTCCTTTCCGGAACCGCTGGGGATTGTCTCGCCGTCTAGTCTTGTCCTCTCCTAGTCCTCCTTCCACTTCCACGGTTCCACCCCAAGCCTGAGAGCAAATCAGACGAAACCCGTCTCGGCTTCTCCTCTCCCATCTCCATGGCGCAAAACGAGACCCCGGAGTCCTCCGGCTCCGGCTCCGGCTCCGGCTCCGGCTCCGGCTCTTCTTCCTCCTCCGCCTCCCCAGCAGGCCGCCTCAACGCCGCCGCCCCGGAGTTCACCCCCCGATCCGCCGCCCAGCACCACGGCAACAACCCCCATCGCCGCGGGCCTCACCACCAGCAGCAGCAGCACTACCACCATCAATCGCATCACCACCACCAACATCAGCAGCACTACCAGCAGCGGCACCAGCACCAAGGCGAGGACGAGGGGGATGCTGCGGCGGCGACTGCTGAGGATAAGGGGCTGCCCGAGGATGTAGCTCACACAGTCGTCAAGCAGGTAGCTTTCTCTGTCCCGCGCTCGATTACTGTGCTATCTGCTGAGTTGTTGTGTCTCCGTGCCGATTGTGAGCAATGGTTGGTGTGAATCTGGAGTGTCGCGCGGTAAAGCTTGAGCCTTTGGGGCTGGTCCTCGGGTGTGTTAAGATCCTTATGTTTGCAAACTAATCGTAAGGAGGAGTAAACTGATGCGTTTTCGTTTTGATGATTGCTTGCTTGCTGCTCCATAACTTCATTGTAATCCACCATGTGTTGGAAAACTTTGAGTTTCAGATGTATTCTCTACTGAGATGACTACTGGATGTGGCATCCCTCAATTTTAATGTATGGCTTAGCAGCATGTTATCTTCGTGTTATATTTCGTAACCACTGCTAGCAAGGTAAGATGGTGGTGCGGTTGTACCGTGGCGTAGTATCATTAGTGACTAGTGAGGACTGAGGAGTGATCTTGGAGGGGTAAAAGTAGAACATAATATCTGTTGGAGGATTCTATTTTTCAGAGTAATTCACAATTATGAAAATATTTTCTTGGCTAATGCTACATGGTTCATAATTCATGCTAGTATGTTGTATGGCAGGACGGGAACAAACTGTCTGCATTTGCATGTGAGTGGGTTAGGGTTGAGCGACAAGACGGGGAGGCAATGAGGGAACGCAAAACAGTAATATAACCATGCACACCAATGCTTGGCAAGCATGTGGGTCTCAGTTGGATTCATTAGTCGCCACTGGGGTATAGAGCAAAAAGCAAATACGACAAATTACAGATTGTCGTCTTTCTAAAATCAATTTAGCTTGTGACTGCTGCACGCATAATAGGTAGAAGTGTAGGTTTACTCACTATTTTTCCATTTTAGGACAATAATTTAGAAAATGGAAAGAATGTAAAATTTCCTCGATTTCATTAGTTTCCCTCTTTGCATCTTTCTGAAGCGGTAACAGAAGGGTGAGAGTTATAGAGATACAGGTAAAAACTTATAAACAAGAGTTTTTTTTTCTTATGTACTATTATCGTTAACTTTTTTGTACTTTCCTTTTTATTTTATCTCGTCTCGAATTACTGAAAACAAGTCCGACATAGTAACATAATATTTTAGGCTTTTACTATGTCCCTTTTAGTTTCTTATTAGTCTAATCAAAGTGCCATTGGATGCTTGATTCCCATCCGTGATACCATGTATTCCTTGGATTAAATGTATTTGTTAACGTGACAGGTAGAATTTTACTTCAGTGATATCAATTTGGCCACAACTGAACATCTGATGAAATTCATCACTAAGGATCCAGATGGATTTGGTGAGTTCAACTGGACCCAATCACCCTGGCTGCTTATATATATCTAGGAAGCATATTTGGTACTCCCGGAAGTGTGTACTTCCACATACGTATCTCATTACATAGAGAGTATCTCGTGTGATAAATGGTATGTACATGGAACATGTGAGTATATAAGATCATTCAAGTGGTATGTATAGTTTTTTAGGTGGTTTGCATATATTTTTTTGGCTGTATTACATTTTATGTACAAATACAAAGGTATTATCAAAATCTAATAAAATTGATGGACTTTTTTCTATTTTTTCATGTAGTTCACATTGGAGTATCTTACAATGAGTATATAAGTATACTCATGGTGACAAAAGAGTATATCTAGTTCATTTATGTGGTATATCATAATAGAGAGTATGTACTCCCAAGAGTACAGACTAGTTTTCCTATATATATATATATATGGATCTAGACATAAGTTATAAATAATCAACTATGGATCGAGTCAGGAGTATATACTCCTAGGAGTACAAATTAATTTTCCTATATTTTTTTTTCAAAGAGGAGGCCCACACTCACACAGCTGCACGAGCGCCTCGGGGGGGGGGGGGGGGGGGAGGGGGGAGCGCCGATGGATCGCTCCCCCGAGAGCTGCCTCTAGAAACCAGTTGGTTCGGCAGCCCTCTATTAATTTTTTTCCCTCTATTAATTTTCCTATATATATATTAGATGATTGCTACTCAAGATCATTTGTAATTCGATGCAACAGAACTAGTGTGTATATGATGGTGCTAAAAAGAGCTATTTTTCATGCTATGCTTCTGGTATGGGTTCCCATCATCCCACCTTTGTTTTTTTTTAAAAATTTCTTTGAATATTTACTTGTGTTACTAATAAGTTACTAGTGAGTCTGGGGAGCTATCATTTGTGATTAATCATGCTGTGCTGGACTATCGGCACTTTTTTGGAAGTGGGAGAATGTCATACTAATTTGTTCCTAATCTGATTGCATTATTTGTTGTTTTTATTGAGAGCTGCACACCCTTCGTGGAGGTTAAGATGTACTAGTGTTTTTCATAAGAGAATTATTTAATACCTTTTCTGCATTTTTGTTCTTCAAACAACACTTTATAATCCTGCCATGTCAGCAAGCAATGGACATGAATTAAAGCGAATGCTCACCTTGACATCTACATGTGGTATTTTATTAACTTAAATTTTCTGGTAAGTGGTGATATTGACATTTCATTTTATGTTTCACAGTGCCAATGTCTGTAATTGCATCTTTTAGGAAGATCCGGGAGAAAGTTTTTGACAGATCCTTGTTGGCTGCTGCATTACGCACGTCATCGGAGCTGGTAAACATCTCAATCAAATATCGTGTTTACCATTCCTACTTCCTGATATTCATGTTGTTCTTGACAAATACCAGCCCACTTGGTTACAACAACAACAAAGCCTTTTAGTCCCAAGCAAGTTGGGGTTGGCTAGAGATGAAACCCACAAGATCCAATTAAAAAAGATGATGAGAAAACAATAATAATAAAGGTACTAGTAATAGTAAAATACCAGCCCACTTGGTTCTTAATACTAATTTGTTCGCATATATTTTACATATTTGCTTACTCAAGTAATAAGGTTTCATTAGTCAAAGCTAGGAGATGGCTGTCTCAATGCAGGGAGGAATTAGAAAACAAATCTCTTTATAACCTTATACCATCCTACAAGAACTATCTTGTCATGCTCTTGTTCTATCGTCCCCTCATCCAAACATAAGGGATGCTTTGTTGTTCTAGGTCTTCACTAAAATTCATATTTTTTTATCATTTATAGGTTGTTTCGGATGATGGGAAAAAGGTTAGACGCCTACAGCCCTTCAACGCCGAAGAAGTTCAGGTTAGCATTGAATTAGTCAAAGGAATATTCATTATGTATAGGCTGCTGAAATTCGTCCTTTGTTCACCCAGTCACGCATTATTGTTGCTGACAATTTACCTGGGGCTCCAAAGCATCAGACTCTTATGAAGATTTTCTCAGCTGTTGGGAGGTATGCATGTCTGTTAGCACAAACAGTTGCCAAATGCAGTACTAAAGCTCATGAGTCATGATGTTTCTGCATTGCAGTGTGAAATCTTCACGTACTTGCTATCCACAAGATGGTGCTGGACCTGCTGCTAGCAAAACATCGAGGATTGAGATGCTTTTTGCTAATAAGGTCTGTACCATGCTATAATCTACCTTTTATTATGAATGCGAAAAGTTGATCAGCTAGTGCATACCTTTGTGATATGAAACAAGAAATATACTGTTTTTTCCAATTTCGTTTTGTTGTACTTGTAGCTGCATGCTTTTGTGGAGTATGAGACTGTTGAAGATGCTGAAAAGGCGGTATGTCTGCTTGATTTTTCTATCCAGCTCTGCTTTCCCACTTTTGCTTCATTAATAGATGGAACGCTCTGTGTTATAGGTTGCTGAATTCAGTGGTGGGGGAAACTGGAGAGATGGGATTAGAGTTCGCTCGCTTCTTGGTTGCCTGGTACTTATAATGAATCCTACCACTGCGCTCTGTTTTTTATTTTCCATTCTGTGTTCTTTGCGAAATTGTATGTCGTAATAGTATGCTAGTGTAGAAAATGCTTCTCCAATTATCCTCTGTTTACTCCTTGTTATTTTTCATTATTTGTAGAAACATGGGTTGGGTCAAGGAAGAAAAGGTGGAGGTGAGGAGTATGCTGTAGACGAAGATGGTCCTGATACTACTGGCAGTCCACAAGACTATGGAACAGATGATACTGCCCAGATTTCCGAAGCACATCTTGATCATCAGGTATTGCCATGGTTCCCAGTTTCATGTTTCTATTACTGGCTCGAACTTCTTAACGATGGATATTCTAATGACGAAATTCATAGGCTGAAGATGGCTCGCATGACATTGGTGCAATGAGGCAGGGGAGAGGGAGAGGACGTGGAGGCAGAGGTCGCGGTCGGGGCCAGTATCATGGCCACAGCAAAGATGCCTATCATCCGATTGGCACTCCTCCGTCGAGTCACGGTGGCCTCGGTGAGCATCCAGCTGTGCCAAAGCCGCCCCCAGGTCCTCGCATGCCGGATGGCACAAGAGGATTTACCATGGGCCGAGGGAAGCCGCTCACTCCTAGCAACGCAGCCTAGTAGCAGCGTCTATGCCGGTGGCAGCCTGTTGGCCTGCTCATCAGTCTCTTGCATTCCGATTACAGTGATCTTTTGCTCAGGTTCTAAACCGATTACCGTGGGGATGCTTTTGTTCATTTTGATGTAAGATTCTGAAAGAAGAAAAAAAGGCTATGGATGGTACTGTGGTACATGCATGTATACTGACACCGGAAGTCTTGAACATGTGAACCTGTTATCCCGTGATATGTAGTTCTTAAAGAAGAAAATCATACCAAAATGGGTTTGATCACTTGCAGCGTCGCTTCTGTTCCAAAAATCTTTAACGCATATTTGGTTCGCTTCCATGCGAACGCCACAATTCTTAAGGCGAATTGTTTGCCACTTGTCAGCAACTTTTGGCAAGAAATTGTGTCCATGCCTTGTATAAGGTCCTTAATTTCAGGGGGTTCTACCTGTTTACACTCCATCGGTTTGGAAGATTTTTGTTCCCCCTAGAGTTCATTTTTTTCTTTGGCTGTTGTCTAAAAATAAAACCTTGACTAGAGATAATATGGCTAAAAGAATGAAAGTTGAGGATGCCTCTTGCCTTTTCTGTTGCGAAAAAGAATCAGTTATTCATCTTTTCTTTGAGTGTGTGGTTGCCAAGTCTATGTGGAGCTGTATTTCTGAAGTGGTCAATTTGCATATAGGTGATAATTATGAGTCCATTGCTTCCTTATGGTTAGACAATAGGAAGTTTGTTGTGATTAATATGATTTCTACAGCAGTTTTATGGGCTATTTGGAAGCTAAGGAATAGTTTGTGCTTTCAGAATGGTGTTTGGTGCAGCATGAAGGTTCTCTGGAGGAGGATGGTTTCTATGCTCAAGAGTTGGAAAATTCTATGTCCTACTCGATACCTCTCTCACTTCGAGCTGGTGCTTTGCAAGATGTTGGAAGTCCTTTCAAGACCAGAGATGGTGCTTGGCTGAGAAGTAACTCTCCGAAAGGTGTTGGAGCTAGGCTCGTGGCCTGTCAACTAAGTGCAGTGAAGTTGGAGACTCCCGGGCCTAAGATGGAAGTGGCAAAGGGTGTCTGTGAGCAGATGAATGAAGAAAGAGTTTAGCTTATGTCTTAGCTGGAAAAAGCTGTAATTGGCTGGCTGCGTAGTCATTTTTGAGCTGGTTCTCTGAACTGTGAATGTTTGGACACAAGACTGTAAACGTTTTGGTCTCCCTTAATGCATTTGGTGACCGGGGCTTGGCCCTTGAACTCTAAAAAAAAAAAGAAATTGTGTCCATGGCAGGAGGGCGAAGATGCAGAAAAATGTGCGCCAAAACTATGGCAACAACTGGATGACTGACATAAATTAGTCAAATTTTGTTGTAGCAGTAGCAACAGCTAAACGATTGACATGAGTCTGCCTAAATTTGTTGTAGCAAAGTTTGGCAATACAAGGACAGACACCGTATTAATTTTCAGAGTTCTGGAAATGCATATAAATCACACGATACGTTCACTTCGCCTGGCTTCCAAGCTCCGGTTTATGCTCTTTCATCCCATCTACTCCTCTTGTTCCCTTCATCGGTGTCACCTTCCCTGCACGGCCACCGATGTTGGAAGCAGACTCACTGCCCCCTGGCGTCACACTCTTCCCTCTCGGCGGTATCGCATTCTGCCTGCCCTCCAACTGCAGCTCCTTCATACCTCTCGTCACAGCCGGCGGACATGACTGCCTTCTTGTCTTGCCATTTTCCTTTTTGACATCTGCACCAGATCCAGGATCTTTACTCCGAGCTTTCACTCCCTTGATCGCACTCGTGCTGCCGGTTTGGCTAGCATAACACCTATCGGAGTGTTTCTTCGTTGCACCGCTAATTCGGGTAGCTGAAATAGATGTAGCAGCCGACTTCTGCTGCCCATCCATCCGAACCTTCTGGCTTGATCTCTTTACTACAGTGTAAGGCTGGTTCTTCTCTTTGGAGATGGCTGGAGCACCTTTCACGATGTTATTTTTCGATGAAGAGTTAACCGTAGGTGATGCCAACCGTGCCGATGTTTTTGTCGCCTCCGGCTTGCCTGAGAGCTGTCACAAATAAAGAGATCAAGAGAAATAGTCGACAGAATGCTACCAGAAAAAAAAAGCCGGACATAGTTTTGGAAATGAGTAGTAGATTGAAATTTTAGGAGCATTAGCATTCAGTATACCCATGAAGCTGACGGTTTAACTTGTCGAGGAGGGATTGCTAGCTCCTTTTGAAATACCACTTGAGAGGAGTTGGATTCAATCTCAAGGGAAGGAAACAGTGGTGTTGCCGGAGGTGTCTTCAGCCTGAAACGAACTGTTCTTCTGAGAAACAATTCCATCCATGCAAGAATATGGTCTAGAATCTAGACTCGAGTTTAATCCTATCCTACCAATCATAGTCATGCTTCTCGTCCACAGGTATGAGGAAATCTCTCTTTCCTGAGGGAATTTTGCACGCATGGCCACCTAATACAGTCATAAGTATACAAACACCGAGTGAGTATAGTGGATCCACTTTAGGAGCAGCTGCACAGGATTTGTATATAAAAATTGGAAAAAGTCAAAATTTTAACCCCATCCATTTTGCAACCCAGAACTTCAAGTTCGCGAGATTTGAAACGGGCAAGGGCAACAGTTGAGTGCTGAAATGTAGTCTTTTCCTAAATCGCAACCCAGTCAGTTGGAAAGATAGTGGATGTGTTCATGAACATTCCTGACAACATGCATAGGAAAAAAGATAGCCACAACCAAATATCTCACCTTGGACAGCGTCGAATTCGACTGAGTACATTGGTTCCAGGAGGTTCACATCCTATCTTTCTCGCGCTTGTACAGCTCCCTGAAGAAAACGATGCTCTCATCTTTGTCTTTCTGAACTGCAGATGGAACCTTAGGCTTGCCCATTCCAGCAATTCTCCTCATGCGGTCCATCTTCAACAAACGAACCTGTGTTTGTCACAACAAATGAAAGGATCAAAGGTTTGGAGATTGTGGCAAAGGTTACATGAAGAAGATTTTTATGGTACACCTAAATGAGTGTATGTCGTCCATTTTCTTCATTCGGTGGTTTAGATTGACCCAATAATACTCTATCGCCCACCAGTATTATGGGTATCATAAGGGTAGGATTGGAAACAAAAAAATCATGATAAATTTGTAAATTATATGTTTAATTAGGGAAGGTCAAAATGTTAGTTTATTTCTCGGATAAGCTTTCACTTGTTCTGTTCATTTCATTTATTAGGGTTTCCACCATCCGTTGGCTGATATGGGTGACGAAGGTCCGAAGTCCGGTCAGTCAATGACGTAATTACCCCTAAGGGTACCAAGATAATTACAATAATACCTACTAAAATAGACGATTAGATCACAACAATGATACTCTCCACCATTTAATATCATGGTGTACTGTAAATGTTCTCTACATGAATACTACTCAAAAGATTCCAAATTTGCCGGCAATTCCAAGACTTGCTGGAATTAACTGCAGACAGGCCACATGAATTTAGTTAATCAGTTGGAGAACGGGGATGGATCGATGCAACCAAGAGGAAAAAATATTGACTGATTCAATGGGTTAATAAGCATAATGTTGCTTTCTCCTTGTCCTATAGCAGCTCAGTGTCTTTTCTTTTCGTCTCTCCTGCTTGTCATTTCTAGTTTTTGGCCCTGTCCACATCCTTTTTCCCTCCTAATATGTTGCTTTTAAAAAGAAATTATATAAAGTTTAATGCAATTAATGGTTAATGAGAACCTAGTTGCAGAGTTGAGGGTTGGGAGGGGGAATCTCTTTGGTGGATCATTCTTCTGTCACGTTCTATTAGATTCAGAGTGTTAAAGACAAACTCCCAATACCCCTCCTCTTCTGAACTGTCTTCCCAATTTGGGGCTACGTAAGTACCTAACGTCCAAAACTGCTGCACAAGGACAGACAAACAATAAGCTCTGGCTCTTCGAATTCATTTGCACGGTAAACAGTTTAACAGCAAGCTCTGCGCCCCCCCCCCCCCTCACTTTTACAGTACACTTAAATGAGTGTATACCGTCAATTTTCTTCATCCGGTGGTTTAGATTGACCCAATGATACTCTATCGCCCATCAGTATCATGGATATCATTAAATAGTATCATGGGTATCATAAGGGTAGGATTGAAAAAAAAACTATGATAAACTTGTAAATTATATATTTAATTAGGGAAGATCAAAATGTTAGTTTATTCTTCGGATAAGCTTTCACTTATTCTGTTCATTTCATTTATTAGGGTTTCCATCCTCCATCGGTCGGTCGATGATGGGTGACGAAAGTCCGAAGTCTGGTCAGTCAATGACGTAATTACCCCTAAGGGTATCAAGATAATTACAATAATACCTACTAAAATGGACGGTTGGATCACAACAATGATACTCTCCATCATCTAGTATCATGGTGTACTGTAAAGGTTCTAACATCAGATTGGAATATTACCTCTGCACGTTGTTTATGTTGATCAGCAAATCAAGATTCAGTTTCTGTAGCCCATGAAGGAATGATAATAGTTCGTTCATGCGGTCATGCTGACAGAAGGTAGAGGCTTGCAATCCAAAAGTGAAGTTTAAGTAGCAATCCTAATGAACAACCGTGGAGAGGGTAATATGGTGTGCTGCTTCCCAGAAACCCAACTTTACTGACACAATAAAAATAAGGGAGTGAATATGCATTCAGATACACACAAATTGAGCTCTGCTATATATGTATAGCGTCAAAGGATTAATAACAGAACGGGATAATGGAAGTGAGGTGATGCATGAGCATTCGCAGATCAGTTGAGAGTCAGCAGGAAGGAAGCAGCTTCTTTACAAGCTTTTTTATGCTGGGCTCTGTTGCCGGAATGTCTTTATCTGGAATAGAAGAAATCAAGTCACTTTTCAATACTTATGGTCTGTTTGTTTGAATTTTTGTTTTTAGATTTTTCTGAAAAACTGTGTTTTTAGTTTGTCTGAAAAACTACTTTTGAAAATAGGTTATTGATTTTTATAACAAATTTTTGGTTTCTCAACATATAGTTTCTCAGAAAAGTATCTCTCAGCAAGTTTTTCAACTTTAGTTCATTTTTCTCAGAAACATGCTTCTGTTTTCTCAAAAACTATTTCTTCAGAATCCAGTTTGTTCTGACTTCTAGTTTCTACCTTCTAGCAATAGTAGACAGAACCGGAAGTAGAAAACAAACAGAGTCTTAAAAGCTTAGAAGCTACGCCTAGTACAGTTGGCCATAGCACGTTGATGCGCCTGCGCCACCTGCATTCAGCCCTGCTCGACACTGGTTCTTACCAATCTCACAATCAGGATCTCCCTTACTGTATTTTCTAAATAATACTTGACCACTCAAGGGAAGTAAGGCCATCCATCTGATCAGGCAGTGCTTTCAGCGCACCACAGTCCTCCACGGAGAGACACCTCAGCTTGGCCAGATTTCCAAGGTTTGAAGGCAGAGCCACCAAACTTTTGCAGCAGCGAAACTCCATTTCCTCAAGGGATGCGGGCAGCTTCGAAATCTCCAGCAAGCTGTCGCAAAATTGTATCGATAACCATTCCAGCTGGGGAAGCGGAAGAATTTCCTCAGATGATGAGCCCTTCCCCTCCAGCTTGTTACAGAGCCAAATACGCAGAGATCGAAGGCGAGGCAAGCATCGGAGCTCCTGCACTGGCAAGCGGATGATATTGTGGCATGAGAAGATAACCAAGCAGTCCCGAAGCGAAAGTTGCGATTTGGACAAGTAAAATATTGATGCGAAGCCATCTTCACCAAGGATCTCCAAACATCGCAGGGTGTCAAGAGGTCTTTGGCTTTGAGGGTCCTCTAGAGGCTTCACCGCGTCTGCCAGTAGCCCAATGTCCTAACAGACAAGAGATGGCCGAGAGCCCAAGGGCATGCTCATAGGAACAAAACCACGAGCAGAGTCACCGTGACAAGATAGATGTGTGAGAACTTGGCTCTCTAGAAGACTTACAAATTTAGCAATGGTAGATTCTTAGCTCTTCAAGCAGGATAGACATCACCGATCTACTAGGCTCTCCTGCACTGTTTTTTTGCCCATCTCTCCAACTTAGGCAAATGCAGTAACTCCATCCTCTTTAACTTTGGGAAAATTTGCACTGAGGTGTTGTATCCTGCAATTGTAACATCGATGCTCTTACACAATGTGGTCAGGCTGATCATGCCGGATAAAGTCAAATTCTTTTTTTTCTAGAATACGCAAGAGGATTGCGTATCGTTGTATTAATACGAGGAAATATGAGAATTTTGGTACAACGGCCAAAGAAGCAGGCCGGTTAAAAACAGCAAAGAAGACACGTTAGGCAGCAATAGCGTAGATTCTCAATTGTCGGACGACAACGGCAACAGGCGACGGCAGCGGCAGCATATTAAGCGATGGTGCCGGTAGTGCGAAGCCGGTGTAGGAGGACGCAGAGTTGAGTTGCGCCAGCTTGGCACCAGAGGTCGGCATCATCCCAAATCCGTCTAATGAAGCAGTCAATTGTAAGGCGGTTATTGTCAGAAACAATGGCATTCCGAAGCAGCCAAAGTCTCCAACAAATGAGAAGAAAGAAGCAGTCCAACCCTTTTCTGAGAGCAGTGACGACACTTTGACGCAGGAGCAGCCACCAATGAAGGATTGGAACTTCAGTTTGAGGCGTTAGAATCGTCAACAATTTCCACCAAACCTGTCGTGCAAAGGGGCAATGCAGCAGGAGACGTTCTGTTGTTTCCGGCAACTGAGAGCAGAGAGCGCAAGAGTCATCTTCCTGGAGTCCATGCCGCTTTCTTCGGGCAGCTGTCCAGAGCCTGCCATGGAGCATAAGCCAAGCGAAGAACTTAATTTTGGTCGGCGCCCAAGATCTCCAGATTAAAATGGCTCCTTCGAATCTAATGCTTCCTTCAAACATGTACCGATAAGCAGATTGTGCAGTATAGGTAGTAGAAGAGGGCCCTTTCCAAACGATTTGATCTTCATCTGCACTTAGGTGAATGCCTTCAAGTTCTTCCCATAACATCAAGTATTGAACAATAGTCGATAAGGACAAGGGGCCGAAGATGTCTTTAACCCATTTCCTATCCTGTAAGGCCTCATGCACAATTCTGTGCTTACGCACCGAGTGGTTTACACAATCAAACAGCTGAGGGGCTGAGTGTCTGATTGAATGTCCATGAAGCCATGCATCTGTCCAAAAGAATGTTTGTTTGCCATTGCCAACCAGGAAGGAAGTAGAAGCAACGAAAAGATCAACAACCTGCTTCTCGTGCCGCATGGGAAGGCCAGTCCAAGCTTTAGGTGATTGACGACGCTGCCACCATAGCCATCTTAATCGCAAAGCCACTCCAACCCGTTGAAGGTCATGAATGCCCAACCCTCCAAACTCTATCGGCCGACACACAACAGACCACGCCACTGAACTTCGGCCCCCCGAGGTAGCATGATCATTGGCCCATAGGAATGCCTTTCGAACTTTGTCAACTTCCCTGATGACCCATGGGTTAATCTGAATAGCAATGAGGGTGTGGATTGGGGTTGAAGAGAGGACAGCTCCGACAAGGGTGACCCTGCCCGCTTTGGAAATTAACTTAGCTTGCCACACCGGTAGTTTTGAAGCTACTTTATCCATGAGAGGTTGAAGATGGTGTTTGCGCAAGCGACCGGTAGACAGTGGGACACCCAAGTACTGGATCGGAAAGGAAGATAGGCCGCAAGGTAGAAGGGTCTCGAGAGCTACCAAATCGTCCACAGAGCAACCGATGGGAACCGCCGCACACTTGGAAAGGTTGGTTTTAAGCCCAGAGACGGCACCGAAGAATTCAAAGATGTTGAGGTGAGCCAGTATGTCAGGAGGAGAAGGGGAGAAGAAGAGCACCGCGTCATCCGCAAAGAAGGAGTTGCGAGGAGAGCTCAGATTCAGACCTAGATTGTCTAGGATGCCGGCACGACTTGCGGAGGAGAGAATACGGTCCAAAATGTCCATAACCAGCAGAAAAAGGAACGGGGACAAAGAGTCTCCTTGGCATAGACCTCTTGCATGGAGTAAGGGGTGGCCGGGAACACCGTTCAGGAGGATCTTTGTAGAAGAAGAACGAAGGAGACTGCTTATCCAGAAGCACCAATTCGGCCTGAAACCCCAAGCACGGAGAACCTCAAGTAGAAAGGGCCAACTTACAGAATCGAATGCTTTTGAAATATCCAGCTTAAAAAGAACGAACGGTCTTTTTGTTTTATGGAGAAGGTTGGCGGTCAAGTGTACCAGTTTGAAGCTGTCGTGGATCGAGCGTCCAGCGATGAATGCACTTTGGTTTGGAGAGATCAGCGAATGCATTCTTGGAGCCAAGCACAGGGACAACACCTTCGTAATGATCTTTCCGATACTGTGAATTAAGGAGATCGGCCTATAATCACCTGGTGCCGAGGCATCAGCTTTCTTAGGCAATAGGGTAATGAAGGCATTGTTGATGTTATCCAAGCCCTTGGAATCACCCAGTCCGAAGGCTCGGATGGCTGAAGTTACATCTATGCCGACAATTTGCCAAGCCGCGCGATAGAACTCGGGCGTGAAACCATCCGGCCCGGGCGCTTTGCTGAGAGGTAGGCGCAATACGGCATTGTAAATCTCCTCCTCCGTGAATTGAACATCCAGGGCCTGCAAGTCAATATGGGAGATGCTGATTGCCTATAGGTCCACGGAACGATCCCTAATTGGAGGGCTACCGAGCATAGAGCTGAAGTGGTGAAACAAGGTTGCTTCCATATCCGCATGGGAGTGGACATGACCTTCAGCATTGGAGAGAAAGGTGATCGAGTTCTTGTGAGCACGGTAGTTCGTGAAAGAATGAAAGAGGTGCGTGTTAGCATCACCGTCTCATAGCCAGGCCACCCGAGACTTACAACGAGCAATAGTACGCTCCAAAGATGCCAAGCCGAGGAATAAGATCTTGAGTTGTTTGCGGAGATCCGACTCTGCGGTAGAGAGCACTCGCAAATCCCGCGCGGCGTCCAGACGGAAGATGACCTCGCGTGCAATAAGAATTTGCTCATTGATATTGCCAATAGATTTAGAGCTCCATCGTTGCAGTTCTTTTGCTATACGCCGGAGCAAAAGGTGTAGCCGAATTAGCAGAGGGTAGAGGTTTTGAGCAGGAGGAAACCGAGCATTCTGGCCCAAAAGGTCTCGAAGTGAAAACGATGGTGTCTCACCGAGGAGATTGAGGTGGACAGCAGCATGGGGCATTGATCAGAGCACTCAGAGGAGAGAGCCTGCAAGAGGCAATTGGGGAACATCCCATCCCAGTCAGAAGTAGGGAAAATCTTACCGGTAAATTTTATTTACCGGAGGTCACCGGTAAATTCGATTTCTCGAAGATATCGGATTTACCGGAGTTTTACCGGACAAATTCAAACAAATTTAAACAAAATTGAAACAAAATTTAAATAAACAAAATTCAAATATTACTGATAAATGATTTTTTACTGTGATCTAATCTTTTTGAAAATTTAAATAAACAAATTCAAAAAAATTACCGGTTTATTTTTTTTACCGGTATCCACCGGTAAAACCGGTAAACCGGGTTTACCGCCGGTTTTCGACCGGTAAAGTAAACCCTGGTCAGAAGAGATCAAAGCACGGTCTAGTCTGACGAGTGTGGGAGAGGCGCCCTCATTGGACCAGGTATAGCGACGGCCGAACAGATGCAAATCCCTGAGTTCTAGGCTGTTGATGAACCTTCTGAATTTGGAGATCGATCGAGAGTTAAGACGATTATTGTTCTTATCCGAGGCTGAGGCAATCATATTAAAGTCGCCAATGACCTGCCAAGGACCCGAAAGAAGTGAACGGATGACCGTAATTTCCGTAAGAAAGTCATCCTTCATTCCCTCATCAGATGGTCTACAATTTTGCCCCCGGACATTCCAGCAATAGATATTCCAACTTTCAGAGTTTTGCATAGAAACGTTGACGACCAATATGAAGAGAGGCCCCTAGCAGTGTGGACTGAGTGTCAATGGATTGGCGATGAAACCCGCCAAGCCACAGGCCGGAAAGAGATCTTTGATGGCCTGGATGTGCTGCTCAGAGAGGGGATGGTCAAACAGCTTGGAATACTCCTAGAGGGCGCGAGTAGTTGGATGTTCCCTGTCTTGAAGTAAGCCTAGCCGGAGCATAAGAAGGACTTCGCCACGCTTGGACGGCCGGATTGCAAGCAGATTCGACTTGGAGGCAAGGCGCCGACTTCGACGCAGGTCGGGGACAGCGACAAGAGGCCTGGGGTTCCGACGCGGCGGAGGCAGAAGCGGTGTAGGAATCTCCCGAGTGAGTTTGTTGAGGAAGCTCTGGATTGGCGGGCAAGCCGAGAGATCCAAAGGGGGGTTCTTGGAGGGAGAGGAGTTCTGGTCAGATATTACAGCAGGTGGCATCCAAACCCCACCATCCTGACAATGCGTTAGCATCCGGCACGGCATAAGAGACGGGCTGGCACCTAAAGACCCAGAGTTGTGGGCCGCGTTGTTAGAGATCGCCGAAGCGAAGTTGTTAGATGACCCAACAAAACAAACGTGGCCCGTGCATGCAGCAGGGAGTCCCGAGCAATGGCCCGCGCGGCATGAACTGCTGCATCCACAGGGTGGACATCGTGAATAAATAATGGTAATAGGGTCATGTGGCCGAGAGCTTGCAGCCGGGCTAGCACAAGCCGCCAAAGCGTGAGGGATGGCCTCCCAAGAAACAGAAGAATGAGGCCTGGTGGCTATGACGTCCTGTAGTGTATGATGCACCGAGGAACGGTAAAATTGCCAGTTCACAGTGGTTGAGGATCCATCCCCCGGCGGTGCAACCCCCTCGGACTCTAGCAGCATAGGGTCAACTCTAGGCCCGAGCGAGGTGTCATGGGCGTCGACCACTTGGAGAACTAGGTTCGAGAATCCTGTAGCTGGCATGCCGAAAGTAACATTCCCGTGAGCTGTGTCAGGAAGTTGCGATAGGGAATGGGCGCGCGGTGCTGCTGACGCAACGTGGAATGAACCGAAGGAAACTGGCGCATACTCCAAAGCAGGAGGGAGGACGCCCGGGGCCCATCGCACACCACGTTGAACAGCGCCATGAACACGAACATGGCTGCGGCCGAGAGATGTCGGAGCCAGGGAGGCATCCGTCGGAGGAACAGGAAGGAACGACATCCGACGTCCTCTGGGGAGACAGCACTGGCCCATTCCACTCGCCGGGGGCTCGTCACAGTCCCCATCCACTGACGAGAAGGAACCCTCACTGCTGGAGGAGGAGGGAAGCCGAAACTCAGCCAATGAAATGAGCCTAATGACGATGGGATAACGCAAGGTTTTGACCTCCAGAAGGTAAGGAGGCAGGCTAGGAACGTCGGATGGAATGGTAGGCTCGGGCACCTCCATGGTCATCTCGGACGGGATACTCCCCGGCGAATCGCACCAGACCACAACACGATGAACCGCCAAGTCAGTCCGGTCTGCAAGCGTGGCCTCGGCGTCGATGCGTTCCACCCAGCAGTGATGACCAAGGAGGGATCTAGCCGTGGAAGTAGACCAGGTGTGGGGAGGTACTCCATGGAGGGCAAGGATAGCCCTATAGGGTAGTATCCTGGCTATGGCCTCTGCAAGCCCCGTCCATGGATGAAAGTACCAAGTGACACCAGATCGCCGGGCCTGGCCACTGACTGCAAGGATGGAATCACGCACAGGTAGCGAGCGGCAGACAATTAGGAAGTTGTCTGGAGCGAAGTTCTTGACGCTGAAGTCCGACGTAGGGATGCCGACAACACTCGCGAGCAGGCCGGAGAGGGTGTGACCTTGGAAGCCTTGTCTAGCCTGGTCAGCATAAGCAAGAATCTCCCATCGCAGATGAGACTCATCCGCGGAGAAGTCATCAGTCCACGGCACCACACAGCGCACAGGAGAAACAACCGGGGTTGGCGGGACAACCACTACGACGATGACGGGGAGGAAGAAGTGGCAGTAATATGTAACGGTGAAAGGTGGGGGGATGTAGGAGGCGTGGTGCCGAACGTCGCCGACCCAGACGGTGTCAAATCCTGAAGGCGCGCTGAAGTCACAGAAGGAGGTGTGACAATGTCGGCCGCCGATCCAGCTTGGGTAGAATCGGCCGAGGCGGAGCTCAGAACAAACTGGCGACGGCGAAGTGGAGGATGGTGTCCGGTAGCCTCTTGAAATCCTTGGCGCGATGGTTGAACTATCGGCAGCGAAAACAACGAGGCAGAAGACGACAGTCCGCACGCCGATGAGTCGTAGACAGGCAGTTTACACTACCGGAGACGGCTTCTTTGCCGAGTGTCCCAGACTTTGCCGCGTGCTTTCTATCGGGCACTCGGCAAATAGCCTCTTTGCCGAGTGCCAGAGACAAAGAACTCGACAAACATCTGGCACTCGGCAAAGAGGCTATTTGCCGAGTGCCAGAGAGAAAGAACTCGGCAAAGAGGCTATTTGCCGAGTGCCAGAGAGGAAGAACTCGGCAAACATCTGGCACTCGGCAAAGAGGCTCCTTTCCCGAGTGTCATTTTTTGACACTCGGCAAACCCTATTTTTTTCACTTTTGCCCAAGTTCGTGGAGGCTATTTGCCGAGTGCCAGAGAGAAAGAACTCGGCAAACATGTGGCACTCGGCAAAGAGGCTCCTTTCCCGAGTGTCATTTTTTGACACTCGGCAAACCCTATTTTTTTTCACTTTTGACCTCCAAACTTTTTCTGCAGTCCTCATACAATACCTGGTACTCCATGTTCCAATGTGGCACATTTCTCGGACTTTTTCTATATTTCTTTAATTTATTTCAATTAATTGAATTTTCTTGGATAATTCAAATTATAACTGCTAGTCATTCGAATAATGAAAAAAAATGAATGGAAAAATGATATTCATGTTATTTAGTATAATGTGAGGCCGTATCCAGGAACAGACCACCAATTTCGAACATCTTGTTAAAGAAACATGACCACGAACTTGCGGTCGAGTTATTTTTAAATTGTATAAAAAGCAAACGAAGTCCGAAAATCATGAAACTTGTCAAGATGTCATGATATCATATGTGGAGGCTGTGATAAAAATTTGAGAAGGTTTTGCGCAAGTTGTCACGTACGATGCTTGCAAACCGAAGAATATCCGAAGAAGTTTACAGCCCGCGGATGCGTAGGTGGGGTTAGTTTCCATGGTCTACTCCGATCCGAGACAGAGTTTCGGCATCATCTCCCTGTTGTTCTCCGGATACACACTCTCCCTAGCAGGACGTGTATTTGGAGAACAGCGGGGAGGTGCTGTCGAAATTCTGTCTCGAATAGGAGTAGAGCATGGAAACTAACCTCATCTACGGATCCTCGCGTGGGATTAGGACCTATCCTCACCTATTAGATAGTAGGAACGTCGTGTAGATGCAATTGATGTTTATATTACTCGCCGCTATATATGTTAGAGGATGGAGGACCGTGAGTGGATGTACACGGGCCGCGCAAGTCAGGGTCAGGTCACCAATGAATGGAGGATCGTGAGTGGATGTACACGGTTCGTGAACAGATAGATGGTCTCGTGGTCAATCCAAAAGGTGGTTTTGTGGGATATGGTGAGCAACATATGTGGACTCATAAGTCGGGCTTGACTCGGCTCCCCTATTTTGATGACCTTCTCCTTCCACACAACATTGATGTAATGCACACTGAAAAGAATGTTGCCGAGGCACTTTGGGCAACAATCATGGACATTCCTGACAAGTCAAAGGACAACGTTAAGGCTAGAGTGGATCTGGCAACGATATGCGATAGACCAAACCAACATATGAAGCCTCCTAGTCGCGGCAAGACATGGAGAAGGCCTAAGGCCGATTTTGTCTTGAGCAAGCCCCAAAGGAGGGAAGTACTAGAATGGATCCAGACGTTAATGTTCCCTGATGGGTATGCAGCTAATCTGAGGAGGGGAGTGAACTTATCTACTATGCGAGTCTTAGGGATGAAGAGTCATGACTACCACATATGGATTGAGCGGCTTCTTCCGGCGATGGTTCGAGGCTATGTCCCTGAGCATGTCTGGCTAGTGCTGGCAGAGTTGAGCTATTTCTTTCGCCAGCTTTGTGCCAAGGAGTTATCTCGGACCGTGATTGCTGACTTGGAAAGAATGGCACCTGTGTTGCTCTGTAAGTTGGAGAAGATCTTTCCACCCGGCTTCTTCAATCCGATGCAGCATTTGATTTTGCATCTCCCGTACGAGG
Organism: Phragmites australis; assembly: GCF_958298935.1. Classification (NCBI taxonomy): domain Eukaryota; kingdom Viridiplantae; phylum Streptophyta; class Magnoliopsida; order Poales; family Poaceae; genus Phragmites; species Phragmites australis. Next base: position 27,873,037 of record NC_084938.1, on the reverse strand, counting down.
CACGAATGGGGGGGCCCGTGCAGGGCCGTTGGTGCTATCCAATCGAGAGATGTCTAAAGGTTCTTCGAAAGAAATGTAGAAATAAATGCAAAATCGAGGCTTCCATTGCAGAGGCATACATTCTGGAGGAGGTGGCGAACTTCACAACAACATACTATGGTAACAACCTCCCTAGCGTGCATAATCCACCCCCTCGTTACAATGCTGGCGAAAATGAATCGAACCTCAGCCTTTTCCGAGGCCAACTCGGAAGCGCAAGTGCATCGACCCCCAAGACCTTGAATCATGAAGAGTGGCGCCATATCATGCTATACGTGTTGACCAACCTTGACGAAGTGGCGCCGTACATGCAGTAAGTTCTCAACGAACTTGTTAAATACGCCGTCACTATTCTGCATCTAACCCCCTTGTTTCTCGTTGGTACAGGGAATTTCTTCATGAATTCTGGCGTCAATCAAGGGATCCTACCCCGCAGCAGGTAGATACCCTTCTTAGACAGGGTGCGGGAAATGGAATGCCCGATTTCATTTCTTGGTTCAAACGGAAGGTACCGTCCAATTTAGCTCGTACGTAGTTTGACATTCCAAGTTACTCGTACGTGCGAATAATATAACGATGTATCCTGCTTGAGCTTGCAGGGCCAGAGGGATGCGTCTATGTGTGCCGAGTTGAGACAGGTTGCCGATGGCTTTGCCTATAGGGTCAGGTCATTTTCTGGTTATGACGTGAATGGATATCGCTTTCGCACAACAAGCTACGAGCAGAGTCGGCCCAATCGAAGAACCACAAGTTCCGGAGTTTTTACGCCCGGCGTTGATGAGGTCGAGTATTATGGAAGAATTGAAGAAATATACGAACTCAAGTTTCATGGTTCCAAACCTTTTAATCCCGTCATATTTAAATGCCATTGGTTTGATCCTGAAGTAACGAGACGGACATATTGTAATCTTGGGCTAGTCGAAATTCGACAGGATTCCGTCTTACCAGGAGACGATGTCTATATTGTGGCCCAACAGGCCACGCAAGTTTATTATCTCCCATATGCGTGTCAAACCATAAGGCATCTTAAGGGTTGGGATATTGTGCACAGGGTATCGCCACACGGTAAAGTGCCTGTCCCAAACGATGAAGATTACAACTTAGACCCAAACACATATGACGGAGAGTTCTTTCAAGAAGAGGGACTAGAAGGGAGGTTTGAGATAGACTTAACCGAAGCGATCGGAATGGAAGTAGACAATGAAACGGTTATTGAAGAGGACGTTGGAGATGAGGTGCAAAATGTGAAGGACTTACAAATGCTTGAGCGATTACATTTAGACAATGACAATGGCAACATTGCTCATTCGGATAGTGTTGATTATTTCGACATGATTGATAGTGATGATGAGACTTATGATCCAGCTAATCCCGATCATGAAGATTATTTCTAATACATGTAATACTATGTTATTTTGTAATTACGTTTTGTTTATTTTGCATCTCTTTCTAAGTACTTCTTGTTTATCTGTGCTTATTGGTTTACTCTTTTTAATTGCAGGTGATTGAACAAAGATGGTGGGCGGTGGGATGAGGAAGCTAACGTCCTTGTACCGAAGGGCAATGACCGCTGCACCGGGGCAGAGTAGGAGGAGGAGCAGCCGCAGGAGGGAGTCGTCGCTTGCCGCCCCGTCGCGTGAGGAGGAGGAGGAGGAGCAGGTGCCCCAAGAGGACGCCGAGGAGGCGCAGGAGGACGACGAGGAGGAGGCGACAGCAGGGGGTTCCGCTTCCTCTAGTTCGTCGAGCGTCTACTTGCGAGGTCCCGCGAGCCTCCCTCAGGGACCGATACCTCGTGAGAGACGCCCGCTGATTCGACCCGAGGGGGAAAAGTAAGTAACTTTAGATGTTATCACTACTTTATATGATATGTTGAAAATCAAAATAGAAATTAATAATTTTTCTTAATCACTTGGGCAGGAACTGGACGATTGTGGCGAGTGGAGGTGCTCACACACGCCAAGTCAATGACATCCTCGGTCTTCTGTGCAAGGAGCACTTCCCTGGCCTGGTTGAGTACGCCGGAGTGACGGGGCCGGCCTACTCGTTTGACCACTACGCCGCCGCCCCGATGCTGCAGATCGGGCCCGCAGGGTATTCAACAACAAGGCGGAGCGGGTGAAGCAAGAGCTGTGGGTAAGTCTTCCTCGCACTACATTGCTCAATACATCGTATTTATTGGACATTCTTGAAATAATGAATGGATACATCGTGTTTGTATGCAGGATTTCTTTAGATGCCAGGACGGATATGAGGCCAGGGCGGATGCGGTGGCTACCAAATGCTGCAAAAAACTCGTCGTGGACATGCATTACGAGGCGCGCATCCAGGCCGTCGTAACTTACCACGGGACCGTCGTTGGAACGAAGGTCACCAAATGGGACGCAAGAACCATGACGCTGACCCGGGACCAGTACCCGCAGGTAAATACAGAACATTAATACTGATTCCTTTTGAGATTAAGTAGGCTTAATTTCATCTTCTGATATGTCATGTACTGGATGGCCTGTAGATGATTCCTTATTGGTGCGCCGCGCATCCCCAGTGCTGGGAACAGATGGTGGACAAGTGGTGCTCACGCGAGTGGGAGGAGACGCACAACTTGTGCCGGGAGCGGCGTTTGATGATGCCAGGTGTAGCACACCATCAAGGCAGCCGCAACCTCAGCGGATACGCACAAACATGGGTACGCGAATTCATTTATTTATTCTAACGCTCAATTCTGCATGATTTCTAATCATCTTGCTGTTTTTCTCGCAGTCGGCGTCACATGGTGGCCAGCCTTGCTCCATCTTCAAGGCATTTGCTATGGCCCACAAGGGCAAGGCGACGTCCGACGTCGACTACAACCCGGAGGACGGGCCCGAGGCGTACAGCAATACGACCATCCACAACCGCCTTAGTGAGTACACATCGATGGCAAGGGAGGTCCATGGGCCAGAGTACGATCCGAGCACCGAGGACCTTGATGGAGAAGTCGTCATGAGGGTGGGAGGAGGCAAGAAGCATGGGCGATACTGGATTGGCGACGGCGCAATCGACTCGGCCGCTACTCCCAGTCTCTCCCAGATTCGAGCAAGCAGCACGAGCACGAGCCCGGCCATACGACCTCGGAAGGACACTTCACACCACCGGGTGGAGGCACTCGAGGTTATTCCTGGTTTATTCGTCGTTCATTGGTTTTTTCATACCTTTCCTTTGCATTATTGTAACATTAGGGTGAATATATTGTAGGCCCAGCTGGAACAAGAGAGGAGGATACGGGAGCAAATGCAGGCGACGATGGAGAGGGTGGAGGCCGAGCGGGAGGCCGAGCAGCGGAGGATGGTGGAGATTCTTCAGTACATGCAAAGTATTGGCGCCGCTACGGGTGTAGCTCCGCCACCTTCGCTATTCGCTCCACCTCTACCTCCTCACTATTCTACTCCTGTGAGTATAAATGTTTTAGTTTGTATGTTCATGCTTACGGTCAAACCTAGTGGAGTATGAAAGTTTTATTCATGTATGGTATATATTTATCTTGTCTCACACATGCAATCTCTTCTCCTTTGTGCAGAATCAATCGGCGGCATCGAACGATCCTCATGCTTCAGCGAATCCTTCACCAAATCAGTTTCATTGACCATCTTGGTGATGATACTTGTGGTTGTTAATGGTACTTCTATTTGCAATTATGGTTGTAGATGATGGAGCACTTGGATTACTTGTGAACTTATTTGTGATATATTGTGAGACATGTGACGTTTGTGATATATATGTGGTGTTGGTGATATATATGTGTTGTTGATGATATATATGTGATGTTGGTGATGTTTGTTATATATATATATATATCTTCTGTTTGTTTGGATGGGATGTAAAAAACAAATAAAAAAGGCTGTTTTCAGTCACTTTGCCGAGTGCAAACGCCATTGCAGTCGGCAAACATCACAGATTTGCCGAGAGCCACGGTCCAGGCACTCGGCAAAGATGGCATGTTTGCCGAGTGTCCTCCCGGTGGCACTCGGCACAGATGCCACCTTTGCCGAGTGTTTGATTCACTGGCGCTCGGCAAAGCGGAGACCTTTGCCGAGTGTCAGATTAGCACTCGGCAAAGCCTTTGCCGAGTGCCCGATAAAGTGCACTCGACAAAGGGGTCTTTGCCGACAAACTGTTTACAGAGCGCCCTTTGCCGAGTGTATATCGTCCTTTGCCGAGTGCCTGAGGCACTCGGCAAAGAAGCTGTCTCCGGTAGTGTTAGACACCACCCATCCAGGGCAACGAAGAAGTTGCTCCGAATATAGGCCGGGTTACGAGCTGGTCGTAGCCGCGCCTTCCTCCCGCAACGCCGACTCGAGACCAGCGTCCAACCCGTGCCAGGATCGTCAACGAGGGGCACTCAGGAAGGGTCCAGGGCCAACGGGGCCGGCAGTGGAGGATCACCATGAACAACATTGCCAAAAGCGGCAGCAGAGCCTGGGTCGCTCGGGATAGCAGAGGAGGCAACGAGGATGACGTCCCTCCCCTTGGACAGGGGGGAAAGTTGCCATCCTCGCGGTTGGCGACAGTGCCTAGCAAGTGGGGAAAAGGGGAACGGTCATCCGGGGAGGCAGAGGAGGGGGTGTCCTGGTGCCAACGCTGCTCCTTAGTACGTCCCACTGCAGAAGCCGCAGCAGGGCGAAAGGGAGACGCGTAGGGGGAAACGGGGTAGGAGGTGGCAAGGTGGGGCGGGCGAGGGGACGGCGGGGAGCAGGATGCCGGGCTCCGAGAGTGGGCCGGCGAGGAGGACTGGCGGAGGAGGGCTGGCGTACGGGGGGAGGAGGGAGACGGAGGGGGTCAAGAGAGGATGACAACCATACTATTGGTAGATCCTTACATCTTGGGCACTCGGTAATAAATGTTGTCAGTGTGCGAAGGTTATACGGTAGACCAAGTTTGGGGGGCATCCGTTCCAAATTATCACATTCCAAAAGATAAATATGGCTGAGCTTCCTCATAGTTGCCGTACCTTCCGGTAGATATCGTAGCCTAGAGCATCCATTGAGCCTTGAAGACTGTAAGTTGTACAACATACATACTGAATTTGGCAAGCTAACAATTTTTTGTCCGAGAAAGATCAAGATACCGCAAATGCGTTGTACTTTTTTCGAGAACGCGCCTGAACACGTTTTTTCATTAAGATGGAAGAAACTCGAAACAAACAGACACGACACCCGGACCAATAAAAAACGAGTAACACTTACATGGCTAGAAATAAAAAACGACCTATTGCAAACGGGGAACGCAAACTAAGCATGGAGGAGCTCCACCAACCGCCGATTTTCGGCCATCATCCAGTAGCGCCCTTCATCCATGATCCTTCTGCTCAGGTCGCCCGGTAACATTGCCGAACGTTTAAAGATTCGTTGGTTTGTCTCCTTCCATAAACACCAGCTCCCAAGAATGAAGAGGGAATAGAAACCACATCTGATGCTCTTCGGTAGCCGTTTGCGAGTCGGAAGCCACAATGTGTTGTACTTATAAGCTGGTTATGGATAATAGAGAGATTTTCACAACACAATGATCTTAATGACATCAGTTTTAACTCCTTAAGATGCCTGTGTTCTAATCGGGTTAATAAAGTACGTTGAGATGATCTGCCTTTCAGTAATCCTCTGATTTCGTCCAACTCATGCCATGACACTTGCATGTGATATATATCTTTTATCAGTGATTTTCCCTAGCGGCTTCAGATTGTCCTTCCACTTGTGTTGCTCTTCGTTCCACACATCGTCGAGAATGAGTAGGAACCTTTTCCGGCCAATAGCTTCCTGCAGTCGCCCGCGCAACAGCTCAATGGTGTCAGGCAGGTCACATCCGCTATTTGTAGCCAACTCAATTACAGATCTCACAAGAGCAATAGGTTCGAAGTTTTCTGACGCAAAGTGCCACATCTTCAACTCAAAGTGTTTCTGTAGAATCGTCCAGTGCTGAATGGATCACCAAACTTGCTCATCTCGATCACCAGCTCGTCGATCTTGTCGAGAACGTCCTTGAGGTCCCTACTCGCCTTATGACGGAACACAAGTCGATTCTTTGAGGTGAAGCTGCTCGGTACCTTGCTTGCCATGCCATGGACCGGCCGCTCAGGGGCTCACGACGCAGCGCCTCGTACTGGAAGTCATCGAGGACGTCGTCGGCCTGGTAGGCGACGGCCTTGAGCTCCTTCGTCCACGTCCCGACGGCGTGGTTTGTCTTGCTCTTCACCTCGGCGTCGGCCAGCAAGCACTGCACGTACACCAGCTGGTGCTCCAGCTTGCGGCGGTCGTCGTCGACGCCCCACATGCGGGTGACGCTCTGCACGAGCACGGCGGCGGCCTTGCCGGCCACGGGGAGAAGCAGCGACTCAGCCATGTTACGTTGCTCGCAGGCCTTTCTGGCGCTTCCTTCCCACCTAAAGTATCTGCTTAACTTAACTATACGCAAGAGAAGCAATAGCTGATGGAAAGAAAGGAGAAACTTGCGAGCAGCAAAAAATCAAGCTGGTATTTTTGGCCGTCAACCATCAATTCGAGCTGGACTAAGGCAAGTGAGCTACGGGCACAAGTTGACTGACCTGGGTGCCAATAAAAAACCATCGATCAAACAGATAATTTCTTCGTCTCAATGTCAGGCATTTCTGCGTGAGAGGAAAGAGGACGTGGTAAACAAAAGAAGAAGAGGGAATGCAACCTGATGAGACAGCAGGACGTAAATGGAAACAGCAAAACTGAAAATAGTCTGAATCTCATGAAGTTTTCCAGACATAAGTTGTGGGGAATGCAGGATATGAGTGGCACCCAAACCCAGTGCGAATGACGGTCAATTTTTGGAACTTGATGCTTGTAACCTTTCTACTGAGGCAGCAATAGTCCAGCAGCATCAGCTCAGTCCTTGTGATATATTGACATTCCAGAAGGCCAACATTATGTAATATAATGATCCAATAGGAGCATTATTTGTCGTTTGAAGCAGTCCATGTGAGACCACTATTTATAATTTTATATCAAGCGCTAAATTTGGATTGATCACCGTGCCGCAGTTCTATATGACGCTATCACATCATTCAAGAGCACCACAATACAAGCACAAAGAGGTTACATAGTTGCAAAACTTCCTCGGCCTTTTTCTGATTTTTGGGCTAGAATTTCGGTACAATTAGCCAAAACAATGCCTCCATACAGGCACACTGAAGAGCAATGGTGCAAAAATAAATCTAGAATAATTAATTCAGGTCATCTTCAACACCGACTGTTTTAAGCCAAAACATCGCCACTTACACAATTTCCAACCAGTTCACCACCCTTAAACCAATTGGATCTACAATCAAAACAGTGAAGTATTTCAGCTTAATGCAGAGTTCCTAATCGATTAAAACTAGTATTGCATCTCTTTTAGCAGCTATGAACATAATTCTGATGCAATAATTGATAATATGATACAGCAAGCGACAAAAGTGAGACCATTTGGTCTTGCAAAAGTGCACAGGAAAATGTTAAAAATTGCTATAGAACCATTTTTCCTAATATGACTATGTAATACTCTAGTACTACCTCTGTTTTCAAATAACTGTCACCATTGACTTTAAGCATCAATATTTGACCGTCAATTTTTCACAAATACACACGTAAATCATTCTAAGTATACAACATACTTAAACTATTTTTTATGACAAATCTAACTATATTATTTTCATTTTACTTGCTTAAATATTTTTTAAAAATTATTATTGGTCAAAGTTACTAGTTGCTACAGTACCGGTGTCAATTATTTGAAAATGGGGGTAGTATCATACTACATTTAGCAAATTATAAGCCTTCGATGAGCTAAGACCATTTAAATAAAAGACCAACGATAGCAACACTAGAGGCTAAAAAGGTTTGGACCAAAAACTTACAGGTCAGTGAACATGAAAATGCAGAGAATAAATTCAGAAATCATTCACAAAAGGGTCTAGGTAACCATCAACAGAATATATTTCACATACCCAGTAAAAGTCACTTCATCTTCTGGAAATGTATGCCACCCCTGTAGATCTGGAATATGAAAGAAATTTACAACCCATCAGCATTTGAAAGCCATGTATAACCTTGACATCACGTCAGAGATAGACCGTACCTCCCTTGTTGCTTTCCTCCATAACCATGTCTGATATTACCAACACCTTTGTCATGTGCAGGTGGACCAGCTCGTTCATCTCTTACTCCATTTGCAGCAGCTGTGTGCATAGATGACTGCCCAGTTCGAATTTCATCTGAGAAACCATTATCTTGGATGTGTTTTACTTTGCCTGAAATTGTTACATCACTAACCCCTTGGATGATGTTAAATGGATCTGTGAAGTTGGTTGTGACAGAACCATTTCCAGAGCGAATCGTATTTGACGATCTGGAATCAACTACAGGCCCTCTCTTTTGCCGAGTGTTTTGTGCCACAGGAGTAACAGCAACAGAAGGCAATAACGATGAGTAAGGGGCAGAAGATGCCGTAGCAGCAGCAATCTTTGCAGCAGCTGTAGTAGCAGAAATGATCTGTTGTGCTCCTTCACGAAGGTGAATGAAGTCTCCCTCAATCACAAAGAGCTGCAGAAGCAACTAACATATCAGTAAAAAAAACTATCTACAGTTTGTCTAGATTGCTACAAGAATTCAAGAAAGCAAACCTCTGGATGACTAGCCACAAAATCATCTAACTTCCCATATTGCTTTTTATAGTCGTGCCAGTGAAGAGGAGCCAACATTTTCCCGAGCCTATTTGGCAACTGAGAAAAAATTGCACATGAATCAGAAAATATTTCAACAGCAGCAAGACAAACAAAATGTATAACTCACACATGTCGACCTAGAAACTTAATGAGGATGAGAAATAACTCACAGTTGTACTAATCCTGATTCCACCCTCAGGTCCAGCAGGAACTGCACGTACAATGCAAGCCAGAAGAGATCTCTCATCTAGAAGAGCAGGCTCCTTTGGTATACGAGGTATGGACGAACCAAAACCAACCCCAGCTGATTTCACTGTGTCAACCTGATTTACAACACTAGGATTGAGCTCTGCTGCACCATTTTTTAAGTGTACCTGGGTAGTTGACACAGCAAAGTTTGAAGATGTATGCTGCTGCCTAGGCACCTGATCAGGTTGCTTGTCAGATGCAACTCTTTCATCCTAGTTTTACATAGAGCATACTCGATGTGAGATGCTCACGCGTAGAATGAAAAACTATAAAAGAAACAAATAGTAAAATAAAAACCTTTGATTCAGTCTTTTGCTCTTGATGTTCAGCCATTCCAGTACAGTTGTTCACATTTGAAGGTGAATCCTGTTCTTTGAAGGTTTTTTGCTGCTCTACATGTTCGGCTATATTGGATTCCATAATCTGCAATGGTAATTAAAAAATAGGTTAACGGGCTAAATTGCAGAAAAAGCAAACAAGAAGCAAACAGACTAACCGTAAGTTCAGGAGTTGATTCAGCAAGTGCACTTGTGGGACTCTGTTGTTTCCCATGGGCTTTAAGATGATCCGGATGGCTAACCTGACTTGGCTTAGAGGACAGCTCATCATCATTAATAGCACCTGGTTGTAATGCAGTCTGATCTGATTGGGATGGCTGATAGTTTGTTTCATCTTGTGTTTGTGGGACATTCTGTGCTTCCTAAATGAGAACAAATTCATTCTCAAATTAGAATAGGTACACTACGAGTGAAATACGTTAGGATATGCAAAGCGCCTCAAGAATGTAATTACCTGCTGACTGGGCCAGTGTAGGTTCGGTTGAATAGCAGACTGCAACTGAAAACTGCCAAATTGAGGAACACCAGAGTTGGGCGATGTTAAAGGTTGAGGAATACCTTGAGGATGCATCATATAAGATTGCATCCCAGCAATATGCGCAGACGGAACATAACCACCTATTCCCAATAGAGAAGATGGAAAAGGTACAGCAGAGGCGCTATTCCCCTGAAAGCAACAAGAGTTGCACAGCTTGTAAGTATACTTTCTAACAAGAAAGGCATGTGTTCCGCGACAATAATAACCGAAAACATAGGTGTTTAGTAAACAGGTAAGGCAAAAAAAAACACAAGGTACTGCAACAACAATAAATGAAAACAGACAGGACTAAAAAATACTGGTATGGCAAAGACACACTAACGGTCTAATGCAAAACACATAGACAAAAGGAGATTTGCAGTGAACCACAATTAAGTCAGCCAAACAACAGTGACCGTATTTCACCTTTCTCATAGACAGACATATAAACTGCTGGCTGAAATTACTGGAAATCAACAATACCTGTACAGAGACGTCCGCACTTCCATTATTTTTCAACGACTGGTAGCCATCTGCTGTTGCACTACCATTTGAAGCCACACTGTTCCCTATGCTTTGAACAAATGATGATTCAGCTGAACCCTCCCGGGAAACTTGTGGAACATCTTTTTGTGCACCAGACCGTTCTCTTGCCTCAGTTAGTTCTAGCTGAAGTTGTTGTATTGTATGCAAAAAACCCCGCTGCATTTCAGCATACTGTGGAAAAACAAAAGAAGTGAATAATTCTAGTCCAACAAAGGGGCTATAGCAAAAAAGCCAAAGCATACTTGAATAGTGGAAAACTTTTTGAGCTAAAAAAATTACCTGTTGTTGGGAACTGATCCAATATTGATTAAATTGCTCCATACGCTCCCGTAACTCAGCTTGCAGGGACTGAGACTGCAAAGCATCCATTTCTTGAACTCGTGCAACCCAAGCATGGGCCTCCCTCAACTGCTCATCTTTGTAAATAATGTTCTCTTGGGCAACCCTATGCTGAAAAAATAAAATGACCATTGACGAGTGGTTGAATGTAGAATGCTTAGGCTCTTTTATAAGCATTTTTATTTGAGCAAAAAGTATGCAGCAACACCGAGCATTCAAGAAGAAATTTCCCTATAACTAAACAATTTTCATTTTTCAGGTATCGGTACAAAGAACTAAACCAACAACACTATAGCCTAAGATTTCTCTGGAGACAAGGTAGCAAATGTACCAACAAAAAGAGTTTAGAGAATATGTGCCGTTAAAAAGAAAGTTGAAATTTCGGACGCTGTTAAAAGTATCCTCAGCACATCCTATTTGGATACTACTGCAGTATATCCCTCTAAAGAGACTAACATGTTAGTGATTTGGAAGTTGGAAGGTCGTACATCTTTTCAGGAGAGATCATGCAAAATAGGACATTACTCTATCACAGATAAAATGTTGAGTATTAGAAAAATGCTAATGTAGTGGCAGCATAACCAGAGAACACATAGACTATATAAAATAGAATGAAAATGGAGAGGGGTAGAGGCGAATACTTGTTCCTCTAATGCAATAAATTGGTTTTCTTTTTCTCGCAGATGCTCTTGGAGATCATGAATTTGTTTAAGATGTTGGGCTCTTTCAGCTTCAGAGTTGTCACGTTCTCTTCTGCAGAAGATAAGAAAACATCGAGCATACAATTTAATTTTCGCACTGGAACTGTTGGTCAAGCTAGCAAAGTAGCTTTACGTTGCAGTTGTGAATAACTATGAATAACTAAAGGAACAGTGTCTGGATTTTGCATGAATAGGTTAAGAAATGCAGTGATTCATTTGAGTCAAAAAGAAACAGAACCAGCGAGGTGGCTTGCCATAGAAGCAGTCCGTCAGAGCAACTTCACAATTCCATGCCACATATGGCCCGGAACTTTGAATGTTGCTTTCAATTTTAAAGATTTGCAATTCTATGATGATACTATCCGGGCATGTGAAATCCGATTCCATACCTAGCGATACTAGAAGTTATCAATAGTACCTGACAGTCGCCAGCTCTTTGGTCTGTTCTCTAAGAAGATCTTGATTTGCCCACACCTGACAAAACAAACAAAAAATGTTCGAAATTATCAGCGCCTTTTACCAGTGTTACCTGGACACCCGTGTCCAAATTTATTTGCCGAATCGGACACCCCGAATCTGAGTCAGATTCTGACACCCGTGTCGGATTCCGAGTTGTATTTCACGTATCCAAATTTTCTTTGCCAGATTGGATACCTGAGTCCGAGTCGGATTCCGACTCCCTATCCATGTCCAGGTAACACTGCCTTTTACTGTGAAGAGTGCAAAACAAGTAAAGACTACCAACCGTTTGATGGTCAATCTTCAAAGCGTTCAATTCCCTATCCTTGTCATTGAGTTTCATGTCTAGCTCAAGAATGTACTGCTCCCGCTCATGCAGTTGATCCTGTTCAATCCGGACATCAAATTATTTTTCAGACAAGGGCAAGACAACCCGAAGTAACCGTATGAGTATATTGTATGTGTAACTGAAACGAACAAAGGTAAGAATAAAAAAAATGAAGGTAGAATCAAACCATAAGACTAGATACGTTCACTAAAAAGCTACCCTATATTTTATCATTATAGAAAGAAAAAAAACAACCAATAACAGTGTATCATGTAATTGTCTTTGAGCACCAACAAAAATTCAAAATTGTTCATCAGCATATAACAGCAGGTGGGCCAGCTTAACCACTGCACAAATTTAACAAACAACAAGGACTCCTACCAAGCTACACACTCCACCAGTATCACAAAAAAACATATCAATACTATAATTATAATCCAAACAGCAAATACAATAATTATTTCCTGCCCATCAAGCCTAGCAGAACTACCTCCCTAGCAGCCACTAGCCAGTACTGACCAAGTCATCACCAGTCAATAAGTTAGCATGAGCTTCTTTAAGCTAGTCAGCAGAAAAGCACTTAGCTCAAGAAAGCAAAAGGAAAAAAGATACAACCTTGAGCTTCGCCGCAGCTGCAGCATGCTCCTTGGCAGCCGCCTGGAAGCTTTGCTGCACCTCGATGATTTGCGGGTGTGCGAGGGCCTGGGCACGCAGCTCGACCTCGACCTGCTGCAGCTCCTCCCTCTGGCGCACGACGCTCTGCAAGCGCTGCTGCAGGATGTCCTCGCTGAGCCCCCCGCACCCGTCGATCGTGATGGAGCAGAAGTTCTCAAGTCCCCCCGCCCCCTCCTGTACACAAAAAAAAAGTCATCCCCAGCCCACGGCAGAAACCAACTGGCACAGAGCTTGAAGAAAAGCCCGCATTTTGAGTGTAGCGCAAGCAAGCACGCACGCACCTCGTAGATGGCCCTGTCCTCGGACTGCCCCAGCTTGGCGTTCTCCGCGGCATCCTAAACACCACGCAACAACAGAGTGAGTAAGTAGTGGAAATGTACGGTGGCGTGGGGAGGGGGGGGGGAGGGTTTTGTGTCGGGAAGCGAGGAGGATACCTCGGCGCCATTGGAGCGGAGCGGGGCGTCGGGGACGGCGCGCCACTCCTTGCGAGCCGCCGCGGACTCCATCTGCGGCGCGGCGCGCGAGGGCGCCCTCCCTCCTCCGCCTCCTCGCGGGATCGGGATCTGGAGGCGGCTAGGGTTTTCGGCTCTCCGCGCCTCAAACCAAGAGGAGGACGCAGCGCGAGCGCAGGGGCGAAGCCGGCGATGGGACGGGGGTGGAGCCGGCTGGGGTTGGGTTTACGCGCGCGGAGGAGGCGATCGGGAAGCCGAGGAATTCGGGGGATTCCTGCCGGGAGGCGCGTGCGATTGGGGATTTGGGAGGAGGCGACGAGGAGTGGCGAGACTGACCCGGGGAGGGAGCGGATGTGTCGTGTGTGCCTCGTTTTGTAGGAGGTAGTCTTGTTCAATTGGGCTGATGGGCCAGCCCGGCATAGGCCCGATCTAGTTAAGCACTGTCCGTCAGACTCGGCTAAGTACACGGGTCATGCCGTGCTGGTCCGAGTGCCGGAGGCACGGCCCACGGCGCGGCACGGCTCGTAAGCTACCGTGTCATTCTGGATCGGTCTGGGCACGATTGCGACATTGCGAGTCATGCCAGATGACAGGGCGCGATGGCGATGTGGGGACAGTTGGAGTGCCGAGGCAGGGTGGATAGGGAAGCAGCGCAGTGGTACGAGGCGGCTGAGCTAGGCTGTGCCGACACACCGTGTTAAGGCGTCGACCCAAACACGGCTTAGCTAGGCGTGTCGTGTCAGCCCACTTAGCCCTCAAGCCGTGTCGTACCTAAGTCGTACCTATAATAGTAAGTCTCATGCCAACTTAATTGGCTAGCTCTAGTAGGAGGGCTATGGGTGAGAGGGCTTTAGGTTGGGTTGATTGGCTTGGTGTGAGTCTCATATGAGCTTGGTCCGTCCAAGGGCCATCGTCAGACATGATTTCTCTCACTTAATTGTATAGGGTAACATCGTCGATGATATATGAGTCAACTATTAGTGGCTCTCACATGTCAACAGCAACGTCACACGAACAGTTACATCAAATAATTTCTCTCCGGTCACGACCATAGCCTGTTGAACTTTGTCAGGGTTGCAACCATATAGAAGGAGACCAACAGGAGAGTTGCCTATTATATTAAAAAGGAGTAAAACCCATAGGAGCATAAACACCGCTACTTAGAACGTCAGCCCCAACAAACACACAGAGAGCAAACACTGAATGTGCAGAAGAGACTGATGACTTGCTTTCTTGCAGTGAAAGGGTACGCAGAACCAAAATCTAAAATCCTTAGAATGGATGCTGGTGCTAGGGGACTCAGGTACGCCGGTGGTGGACAATGATCCATAGCTTTTTGGGAGACATTTTCCTACACTACAGAACACGCGCAACTTGGTATATAGGTATTTCTAGATAGATTTGTGATGCTGCAGTAAGTTTTTGCAGCCAAAACATTGCATTTTTTATCTCTGTATAGATTGACGCTGTGTTTTGTTACGTTGTAATGGAAAGAGAGATTGTGCCAAAGTTTCTGCAGTCGAGATCACGATGCATACATCGAAACATGAACACATCTGCATCTGAACCCCATCATCGAGGCATCAACCCGTGGACCGTGGTGTATACTTCTGCTCCTTCAGATTGTTCCGCATGGGCTCGTTACCATGATACATTTGCGAGTTTTTTTATATATTTTTTCAATTAAAAATTTAAATAAATAGATTTTTTGTGAAAAAAAATTACAAAACTAGACGGCTACCGTCCTCTTATAAGGTGAATTCAATAAAAATAGGTTGCACATGAATTATAGAACACATATAAAAAGTTTTAGAATTTTTGTAGCAACAGAATATCAGAGTTTTGAATAGAGAAGATAGGAAGCAAAATTGAACTTCGGAGTACTGTTCACCGACGTTTTGTTCGGTAAAATGGGCTGCATAGGAAGGGAAATTGAACTTTGGAGTATTGTTCACCGACATTTACTGTTCATGTATTGTAGCTTACCACTCCTTCAGAGGGCTGCAAGCCTACCCGCCCCATGAAAGAGCGGTAAGAGTCTGTGGGACTGCTTACCGCCCTAACCGCCCATGAGAGGGCGGTAGGCGTCTAGTTTTGTAATTTTTTCACGAGAAATCTATTTATTTAAATTTTTAATCGAAAAAATATAAAAAATAAAAAAAAAAGCTCATACATTTGCTGCCTACCTGTCTTTCCTGGAAAGATGCATGCACCTCCTCTATTACCTCGCAAATATGGGCCGGGCCGATCCTCCTTCAACTTTTCCCTATGGGTTAGGCCTCCATTGGTAGATGAGTTCGGATTTGCTATAGGAAAAAGTCCATATTGCCTTATTCAACTATTGCTTGGGTCTATTTTTCCTAACCAAACCGTACAACGAAATATCTTACCTCCTTCAACTATTCAAACCGGTGCAATTTACCTTTTTAGCTGGTTACGATGGTGGTTTCATCTTACGTGGCTCACACATGCGGGACTCGCATGTCAGATAACATCTCATCGTCTTCTCCGTCTTTCCCAGTCGGTTCCCATGGGCGGCAGCCAGCAGGGCCTCTGGCCGATCCTCCCCTCAGCGCCACGGGCAGCGGCAGCAATGCCTCCGACTGGTTCTCCTCTGCCTCAGTGGGTGACGATAGCAGCTCCGCCCTAATCGTTCCCGGTGGGAGAGCGGCAGGGCCTTGACGGGATAGCAGCACGGCTCGGTGGGGCGGCAATAGGGCTCCGGCCTCCTCAATCCACGGCGACGACAGTTCTTGGCGTGGTGGGATGCGTAGCACGACTCGGCGTGCTGCAGTAGCACGAGTTCCAACCATGCGACGTCAGAGGAGATGACTGCGACTGACAAGAATTCGGTCTTCGTCATGAGGCCCAAGGCCGCGGCGAGCGCAGAGGCGAAGAAGAAGCGAATCCCGTAGGAGGAGGCAACGAAGCAGCTGTCGGTGGTGGGGGTGCCATCAGCGCTAGTGCACACGTCGAGCTGCACCAAGGAGGAAGTGGACGCGATCATTGTCTAGTGCGAACGGCTCAACCTAACCAACCATCGACTAGCCTACGCAAGGAAGGAGGTAGACTGGGGTTCACTGAGAAAGAGAGGTGACGACCGGAGTGGAAGAAGACTTGATGAAGTGGAGCAGAGTGGTGATAGGGTACAAGCCTTGCTCCGAAGCTCGTCCTTAGCGGTGGTGCGTCCTGGTGGCTCCTCGGCTTGAGAGACAAACCACGATTAGGGATGGCCGGGATTCTGCTGTAGGGATCTCCCCTGGTCGAGAGGATAACAACGAATCCACCACAAAGAAAGGAGATAGTGCTTGATGCGCGCGAAGGGGAAGCCTGCCAGGGGGTTCTTGGGCCAAGGGCTTGGTAGTGGCCTGGCCGGCAGCGTGTGGCTAATGCGCTTGGTCACCACGGAGAGGCTCGCGGGCGTTAGGCCGAAGGAAAAGCAACGGGCGCAAAAGAAGGGGGAGGGTGAGGGGAAGCTCACCGTTTGCTTGTTTGGCCGAAAGGAGCGTTGTAGCGGCTGCTCGACGTGCGATCGAATCGGGTGGTGGCCGGAGTTGAGGAAGATTAGGCAGACGCACTCAATTCAGGCTGAGAAAGGGCTGAATGGGGCTCGAGCACTATGGATGGTGCTCGGTGGCAGCTCTACGTTGTGCTCTGGTGGAGAGAGGGAAGAACGAGGGAGAGAGAGGAGGGAGGTGCAGCGCCTCTTAAAGAGCTCGGGACGACGGCACCCGTATACCTGTGAGCTCCATTTTTATTTTTTGAGAAAGAGAAAAAAGATGAGATATCATGACAAGTGGGGCCACTGTCATGTATGACCCATGTCGGACAAAACCACATGGAGAGGGGAAAAAATCTAGTATATATATAGTTGAGGAAGGTAAAATATCTGTTTTTGCAGTTAAAAGGGAAATCAGACTCGCACAACAGTTGAGTGAGGCAATACACCATAAGATATACGTTAGATCTATAACCTATACACACATCTATTAAAAAATTCATAAAACCTCAAACTCTAATACACAAACAATTCTATTACGATCTACATGCATCCGAGACCGTTCTAAAGAAATCTGTGTAGGGAGACCAGCCCGACACGAGCGTTGAGCCTAGGCTCAAACGTGGTGGGTAGAGAACGATGAACCATTCCTACCACCGGGCTAACACTAGCAGCCCGTTCTCAAACAATGAGATTCCTGTGCGTTCTAATCAGTGTTCTCTGCAGCCCACCGATACCCATGCAGATCCGGCAGCTGCCGCTGCTGATGCACGCACCGGAGAAATCAGTGATCGCGTACGACTGACCGGCTCGGGATTGGAGCTGCAGAACGGCCCGAGGCCACAGCACAGCGGTCCCGCGCCGGAGCTCTCGGGCACCGACACGCGGCATTGGTTCCTGTCACCGCATGGCGCTTCGCCCGGTGTCCTGCCGGACCTGTCCGCGCCCGGGGCAGAAGAGATGCGTCGGCAGCCGTCAGGGCACGAGGGAGCAGAGACGCGACAGCAGCCCCTTGCACCGCTTGTAGCAGACGCGCCAACCAACAGTGAAAGCAACAGTAGCATCGGTGGAGATGATTTACAGTTGAATAAGTTTCTCAAAACTATATATATTTTAATAAAATTATCATAAAACTATTGTATCAATTTTATCGTAAAACTATAAATTTAAACAATAATTTAATAAAACTACAAATTTCACATGAGTTATTCATAGTCCCGTTACCATAATGACCGAACCCCATTTATAGTATGATAGCAGCTGTCAGCTTATTAAACTACATATATTTTGGTAAAATTATTGTAAATTGTAAAATTATAGATTTAAGCAACAATTTCCCAAAACTACTAATTTAACACCGATTTTATCGTAAAACTATAGATTTTATCACAGGTCTGTTAACCTGACGAATTAGCCCCGTTTGCAGTCACATGAACTCCCGAACGGTACGTTTCATGAGCTGGCAGCTACTGTGAGACTGCAAACAGCCTCCAGTCGTCATGGTAACATGGCTAGAAACAACTCATCTATAATATATAGTTTTGCGATAAAATCGACGCTAAATCTGTAATTTTATAAAATTATTGCTTAAATATATAGTTTTATAATAATTTTATCAAAATATATGTAGTTTTTTATTAGTACTAAATCTGTAGTTTTATAAAACTATTACTTAAACATCTAGTTTTACGATAATTTTATCAAAATATGTGTAGTTTTACAAAATTTACTCTTTACAATTATCTGTGATTGAACCAAATTCGCAGGGGCGTTCCCGTGCTCGGCTACAAAGTGGTGTGTGCAAACCAAAAGTCTAAATGGATGGAACTATAAGGTATGGTCTTTTGACTGCAACGGGTGAACCTCAGAAGTTGTAAGAGGCTTTAAATAATCATTCTTGGAGAGATGAAAAGAACGTTGAATATATGGCTCTTATTAAGAATAAGACATGACATTCAGTACCATATGATAAAGGGTGAAATGTTATTGATTATAATGGGTATACAAAATAAAGCAAAAGGCATATGACACTATTGATAGGTATAAAACTAGACAGGTTGCGAAGGTGTTTAAGCAAATATATGATAATAATTATGAGGACACCTTCAGTTCTGTAGTCAAAGCTGCTACTATTAGACTTATTCTATCCATTGCAATGTCTAGGGGATGGAATCTTCGATAGTTAGATGTGTAGAACGTGTTTCTTTATAGTGTTATAGAGGAGGAAGTATATATAAGGCAACCAACAGGCTATGAAGATAAGTATGAAGTTAAATGCTAAGTCATATATGTAAGCTGGACAAGGCTTTGTATGGTTTAAAGCAGACTCCTAGAGGATGGTACTCATGGTTAAGTATGAAGTTACAGGATATTGGTTTTTGTCCGTCCAAGGCTGACACTTCTCTATTCTTATATAATAAAGGTGCTGTCACAATATTATTGCTTATATATTTTGATGATATAATTGTGGCTAGCTCTTCACATGAAGTAACTGTAGCCTTGCTTCGGGATCTCAAGACAGAATTTGCACTTAAGAATCTAGGTGATCTGCATTATTTTCTGGGAATTGAAGTAAAAAAAGGTATGTGAAGGTATTTTGTTGACATAGGAGAAATATACTTTGGATCTACTAAAATGAGTAAGTATGATAAATTGCAAGCCAGTCGCTGCACCACTGTTTGTGACAGAGAAGTTGTCTGCTTATGAAGGAGATGCTTTAGAACCTGAGGATGCAACATGGTACAGAAGCATTGTTGGTGCCTTACATTACCTAACATTAATATGACCAGATATTGCCTTTCCAGTTAATAAGATTTGTCAGTTTCTGCACTCTCCTACTACTCAACATTGGACAATAGTTAAGATAATTTTGATATATATAATTGGCTTTGGACTGTGAATTGTTTGATTGTCCTCTGTGCTAGTAAGTGCTTTCTCTGATGCAGATTGGGCTGGTTGTTCATATGATAGGAGATCATCTGGAGGCTTTGTTCTTTCTTGGATCGAATCTTGTATCTTGGAATACATGAAAGCAAGCAACTGCGTCAAGGTCAAGTACAGATGCAGAGTATAAGATGTTAGCTAATGCAACAAAAAAAGTTATGTGGATACAAACATTGCTTAAAAAAATTGGGAATTTAGTGTCCTAAAGCAGTTAGGTTATGGTGTGATAACATCGGTGCCACTTATCTTTCAGGCAATCCTATTTTTCATGTAAGGACTAAACACATTGAGGTAGCTTATCATTTTGCCAAAGAGCAGGTTTCACAGAAGTTATTGGAAATTCAATTCGTACCGATAGGAGATCTAGTGGTAGATGGAATCACTAAACCATTGTAAGCTCAAGGTCTGGAATAGTTTAAGCACAATTTTAACTTAGGAAAGTTATGATTGAGGGGGAATGTTAGAGATCACTACGTGAAAAATAGACAAAGGAGACACAAATTAGTGACGAATCATTATACGACCCGTCACTTATATAGCCTCAGCTCATGACCAGACATAGGCCCATCACTGATTATAGATCATAGGTGACAGGTTATAATATTGTCTGTCACTTATGATATAGGTAACAGGTTATAATTACACCCATCACTTATGATCTGATCATATGTGACGGGTCTCCCCGCTTCAGTCATAAGTGATGGGTCGTATTATGGTCCGTCACTTGTAAATTAGCATAGGTGACGAGTAATCTTATCACACGTCACTTATGGCTTTGATCTGTTATAAGAGTCGTCCCTGCGTGCACTCCTCTCATTTTGCTTAAGTCATTATGCTCGTGCGCTAGGGTTCGCCACCTCACCGTACCCTCCACCAAGCTGGTTGTTGTCGCCATCGCCACCAAGACCATCGCCGTCACCGTTGTCTGATCCCGTTACTGTCGTCGTCGAGCCCATCACCATCGCCACCGAGCCCATCATCATCACTGTTGTTCGATCCTATCGTTGTCGCCGCCATCCGATCCCTTCACCGTCACCGCCGTCGCCCCAGAGCCCGTTGCCACCCTCACAGACGATGTCCTCTCCGCCACCCTCGGGTCCCTGCCCCCGTCGGAGCTCCACCGCACTCGGAGCATCACCGTCACCTAGATCCCACCCTGATGCGGTCCACCATCGGCCATCTGCCCCACCGCCGTCCGCTGTCGCATCTTCCCCGTGCATCCTCACCACCTCCCCGTGCTCCTCGACGTCCTTGCTGGTAAGTACGGCTGCCACTCATTCTCACTAGCTGGATCTTGTAGAATGGAGATAATAAAGGAGAAAGAGGAAGAATAGATGATGTTTTCCTTGCTTAATAGTTTGGAGATGATTGTGGGACCCCCATTACCGGGATCTCTTGTGCTTCCGGTATCAGTCCTTGGATTACGTAGCTGATACACACAGTATAACAGTTGTAGTATCACAGTCACTCTTCGTATATAAATATTAAGGTTCTGGGTACAAAAGGCTTACAAGTCATACCGAATATTACAAGCCTGGCCTAGCGGCCGTCAAAACACATCACGGAAGCAAAAGCCCAAGCCACAAGCAGCGTGGGTGAGAACGCGACTTCAGAGACTATTCTTCATCCCTGGCTTCACCTGCGGCGAAGTCGGCATCAGGATCTTCATCTGAATGACAGCAGGAGTGAGTACAGAAGGTACTCAGCAAGGCCTATACTACTTCAAGATGTTGATAGATGCATAAAGGGTTTATTGAAGGATAAGCTTTACGGTTTAGATTTAAGCGTAAAACAATTTATGCAGATTACCAATTGTATCAACTATGATCGACTTCAAAATATTTTAACTAGTTCAAAAATCCGCAACGAGATGTATCTGGGGTTTCTCAGTCCTGGGAGTGGCTATACCTCACTCTGCAATCCCTTTTATCACATCTGGTGTACCTCTAGTACCACACAGTTTCTGGCGGAGTAAGCCAGAAACCTCATTACATGGATATCTAGTCCACACACTCACTCATCAAGACTCACGCACCTAGAGTCTATTCAGGTGTGACCATACCTTCGCACGTCCATGATCATGGACACAGCTATTCAAATAGATTTACACTCTGCAATGGTTGTACAGCTTTACTCACGCGATATGCTCAGCCTCCAACCGTAGCTAGCGGAGGAGAAAATCATACCGAGACTCTTCAAACACCTTTCCTGCCGCGCTTTTCCATGAGACATGTCAAGTCCCTGAGCTGCATGTTCCGAAGGCCATCATCCCCTTTTAAGCCTAAGCCAGTCCTTGAAATCTCCAAACAGTAGGACAGATAGACCCTTGGCTGCTCGTTGCTCTCAGCCTCCTGGTATGATGCCCAACTCAGTCCAGTGAAAGAAAAGTCAAGTCCTGCTCATACAGGACGCATGGTTGCACGGGGTGGCTAAGCATGACGGTGCAAGACTCAGTCCTTAAGCGGCCGGGCTAGGTATATTTATGGTCAATGAATACCATCATGTAACTCAAGCCCCCAAGAGCATCATCCCTGGAGGACCACTCTACCTATCCGTGCCAAAACAATTTTCACCCATTTTTACACATCACCCTCCATATCCCACACAGCATCAAGAATTTATGGTATATGAGTTGTCATTGATAACAGTAAATCTTGTCTCCGAGGAAAGGCGTTTTAAAAGTGACATCTCCGAGGAGACGTATTCAATCCTAAGCATGCTAGATATCAATGTGTCATCCTACATTAATATAGATAACGACATGTAATTCTAGGGTGATATGTATTCTGGATGATAATATTCAAGACATGGCATGTGTTTGATAGGATTAACTATAGCAAATAGTTTGTAAAAGCGTAATACATAGCACATGCGATAATAAGTTCGATTTTAGTTGATCATGTATAGGTTAAATATGATCGAGGAGATAGAACTTGCCTTCTCCAGAATTTTCTTTGAAGTCTTGATTGTAATCGGGATCCTCCTCGCTCCTGATGCTTCCTGCGCAGCACTCGCAGAACTCTAGTTGCCCTAAATTCGCGACTACGATCAATAACGACGATACTAAAGAAAAATAAATTAACACCAAATGGAAAGTCAAATGAACCCTAATGGATACCATAACACGACAGACGAGTAGATCTCAATTTTAGATGAATTTCAGCGAAAGAATCGCCGAAATCGGAGCCAGAACGGAGAAGTTATGGCTTTCGAAAGATTTAATCATAATTTAAATTGGGAATTTAAGAAATGGCATTGTTCATGGGTGGGGCCCACTGAATAGTAATTTGACCCCACATGAACAGTGACCAGTGGGACCCATATGAACAATACAGGTTTGGGCTAGATTCGGGCCTAAATGGGTCTGGATGGGCCGTGTTTGGGTTTGGACGGGTCGGGCTGCACAATGTTGGGCCCGCACCGTGCATGCCCGCTCGAGTCTTCGGCTGGCTAGCTAACGGGCCACGAAGGCTGGCCAGCCCACTAAGCGACCCGTTTGGCGGCTGGGTCGGTGAGGCCGGCCACTGGGTCGAGCTAGGCTGAGCCACGGCCCGAGGTCGATTTCCACAAGCACGTGGGCGACAGCTCGGCTGCACGCTCGAGCGGGTGCACGGCGAAGAGGGATTTTGGCAGGGTGTCACCAAAAAGGTCGACGGGGTTTGGTTTTCGCCGAAGCTTCATGACGACGAGCAGACGCCAGCCTTCTACGTGATACGATGGACTCGACAGGGAGCATCTCGACGGCGATCGACGACGATAATGACACCAGATCACCGCCGGAGAGGATGCAGTGGCGCGACGCAATTGGATAGCACATCCCCTGCACGGGGAGGGGCCAATCCTGCAAAGAAAAGAGGCCGCGACGCCTCTAAGCATCACGGCACTATGGCCGGACCACAATACAGAGTAGAAGCATGCCGACAGCAAGCGCAAGCACATCGGCGGAAGCTATGCATTGCGGCGCGCGGCAAAAAGCTAAGGGGGAGCTCGAGAGATGTTTACATGCTATCTATGCGATGCAATAAGGGAAGGGAGGCTCACCGAGTGGGTGAACGGTGATCAGAGAGGGCGATGGCCAACAATTTGGCAAAGAGGTGACGACGGAATGGCTCGGCTCCGTGCGCAGGTGGCTCTTGTCGGGCTTCTGGCAGACATGCGGCAGCACAGGGACGGTGAAGGTTCCCCGGTGCTCCCCAGCAGCACGTCGATGGTGGGTGACAATGGTGACGGCAGCAACGCTGTGGTGAGGCAAAATGGAGAAAGAGGGAGAGAGACACGGGCCTGCTATTTATAGATAGGGAGAGGAAGCACGGAGGCGGTGCACGCGTGACGTCGGGCGGACGTCGACGAGCAATGAGGCGATGAGGTGGCGGGATGGCGCCCACCATATTTTCCACAGCGTGGGCGCTCTGCGCCAGCCACACGCGCGTGGGTGCTAAAGTCGTGCGGCATGGGCATGCGAGCATGGGTGGAGAGAGGATGGAGAGAGCGGAGAAGCGAAGGCTGGTCGGGGAGCGGGATATTTCCCCGGGAGAGGGAAAACAGCGGCTGGCGACGAGCGCGTCGCGCTGGAGGGAGGAGAGGCGCGGGCGCTCGTGGGATTGGAGACACATGGTCGGTCACGCACGCGTGCTCGCGCAGGAGCGTGTGGGGGGAGGAGGGAACAGGCCGATGCGACGCGGGCATGGCTCGCATGAGGCCGCGGCGGCCTGCGCGTGTGTGGAAGGGGGGAAGCAAGCCGGGCCGACTGGATGGGCCGAGAAAGAGAGTGGAAAACAAATTCAGCCCGAGAAGAGGAAAAAGAATTAATTGGGATAAGGATAAGGTTAAATTCAAATTGAGGTAAAGATTCCAATTCAAACCACCACACAAAGAACCATAAGAATCTCAACCAAAGCATATGGACCATTCTAATATAAAGATTACTTTGGAATTGACTCTTGTGCTATTTGGAACACTTATTCAACTTAGCACATCTCATGTACATGAAGGTATATATATATACATCCACAGACTTATCTTCTTAACCTTGATTAGATTAATTAACCCTAAAAAAGTTTTAATTTGGAGCTAAATTTGCAACTGAATAAACATGTTCAACTCGGTATGTTACAAAGGTGTCCTTTTTAGAATCTGTTGATGAAACGAGCTCAATCGTTAACATGTGTTGCAATTGATCAGCTAGCTCTTTGGGCATTGTGCACTGCTGGATGCTTGGAGGTTGTACTAGTGGGTTCAGCTAGCTCAACTATTGACGTGTTGCATCACAATGAAGTTTCCGTTGCATTGTTCAACTTGATGTAGACCATGTAATAGGTAGGTTCGGTGACTAGGCATTGGTCAACTTGTTCAACTTGATGTTTTCATTGCTTTGCATGATTTGTATGTCGAGATGATAAGTTTATCAATTAGTTCCTTAAGCCGATTGGTATGTTAATCAAACAAAGAGAGAAGAGAGTTGATATGGCTGGTCAATTAAGATCAAGAGTGTTAATTAGTTTGGTTGGTTCAATTCTTGGTTAAATTGAATTGGCCGTGATTAGTGAGTTAATGAGCACAAAATGGAGACAGAGGAGGGTTTCCATATCAGCAACGTTGGCCGAACAGAAGATGTTTTGCCGGTTTGGAAAGATTAAAGATTAGCTCTAGTTCGGTTTAAGGGGTTTAAGTAATAGAAAAATACATCTACATGTGAGGATATATGGATAGAATATTTGATCAATGAAAAATATGTATGCTCATTGCCTTCAAATGGTTATTTTCGGTCAAGGTTTATGGATAGAATATTTGATCAATGAAAATTATGTATGCTCATTGCCTTCAACTGGTTATTTTCTTGAGTTCATTGCCTTCAAATTTGAGTTTGCCTGATCGACTAATTACTATGAGCCTGTAATTAGTATGAGTTGGATGTGTTAGGTCTTAGCGTTTCTTAGTCGATTTATTAACATGCTTGGTTATGCCGCTTAGAGGTGATTTAAGTTGATCTTAGTGTCTTGAGGCGCTAGGTGTGATCTGAATGGAGCTTTATGACCTGAGTTTGAGTACCTTGTTTTGGCATAGCAGCCATGTCCATGATGATGATTTAAAACCTTGAGAACTAGATCAGGTTCTATTTGCTAGCTGAAATATTTCTGTTGTTTAGTTCATAATTACAATCTGACATATGTGTATGTGTGCATGTAATCCATAGACGACCAAGAAATAGACTCATGTCAAGTTTAACGTGTCCAATAGAATAAATATAGTCTTTTTGCTCAAATTGTGTAGTCATCATTGCAATGCCTAAATGTAGCATGATCTGATCATAATATCTCTAGTTCTTGATTAGTAAGAACAAGATCATGATTGTGTGCTTAAGCAAAGCTTTTAACCATAAGCTTTTCTCTCAGTTTAATTAAGGACATAATCATGTTAGTGTGCTTCAGCTAGTAATATGTAAATCATCAAATAAGGTTGTGAGGTCTTATGTAATATGAGTTGATCGGCAGTTTGTAACATTTGTAATTCTATAATGAATTGATTAAAACTTTGTAACCTCTGCGATTCTATGATGAAGTGAGTTCTTATATAATTATGTTTGTCAATATGTATTTGAATACGTTGATGTTGTTTGCAGGGAGAAGACAGCTGTCAAATCCTAGCTATGCTTCAAGATGCAGCCAGGAAGCAGGACAAGCATTTAGGGAAACATACACATAAATGACGGGTAACATCTTTACCCATCACTTATGTGTTCTCCCACGTGCTGATAAGAAAAATATAAGTGACGAGTAAACTATTCACCCGTCACATATGTGTTCTCCATGAGTTGTATGAAAGTCATAAGTGACCAGTCAAAAGGTTACCCGTCACCTATGACATCATTGATGATAGATCCTTACCCGTCACTTATGATTAGTTATCAGTGATGAGAGTTTGGTTACTAAAAGAAATATGTTCGACTGGTGTTTGGCCGTGTATATTAGGGATAGAAAAGGTTAAACCGAGTTAGCTTCTAGAGGCTTAGAGATAAACATGTTAGCATTGGTTTAGATATCTCATGTGACCAAAATCGGCTGGATAGAGTTGTAACTCGAATGTGTAAATTCCTCTACATTTTGGAAGCTATATAAATACACTACACGGCCTCGAGGGAGGTGACAATGCTTCATAATACATGAAAAATCGCATTTCTTCCCAGCACTACATGCTCCCGGAATCCTGTGCGCTCGATTTGCTCCGGGATTTGAGAAAGGATAATACATGTGGAAGTATTTAGGTTGTATTTGAAAATTTTTAGATGTACATTGTCTGCTGCAAAGGAGATTTGTTCTGCTGTGATGGGATAACTCAGTAGCAAGTGGTCTTCTGTGGAATGGGTTCTCTGACAGTCTGGCATTGCTTTATGACCAAATGACAGTGGAGGCATGGGTTTATGACCAAATGGCAGTGGGTTCTCTGACAGTTTGGCACTGCTTTATGACCAAATGGCAGTGGAGGCATGGGTTTATGACCAAATGGTAGTGGGTTCTCTGACCAACTGTACTGTTGTGTGCATGGAGTTCTGACCACGATGGGATGCACTGCACGTGAAGATTGACCATGGTCTGGGGCGAGTAGATTGGTATGCACACGTATCTCGATGTACAGATCGATCTCCCGCGGATGGTGGTTCATATCCTCCTAATACCTCCAACATGATGCATGTGAGTTTCCATCCAAATCCATAGGCTAGTGCTCTGCGCTCCTCTACCTAGGCCATCAGATAGATCATCAGGTGCCACTTGCCCACTTGTGTTGCACCATGGTTCCATGCCCTACGCTCTCTGTCTTCATCCTTGGGAAAAAGAGGAGGAACTAGATCTGCTCCGCACACTACAATAGATGTGCTTGTGTAAGAGTAGCCCAACACCATCGAGTGGCCATCCATTTTTGGAGTAATCATTAAGGAGCAGATTAGCTAACTTGACTGTGTCGATTGTCCTAAACGAGCCACTGAGTGTTGTCTTACCACATGGATGAATTGACGTACGGATGATCAAAGCGAAAGAAAGTGATCAGCGGCGGATCCATCGTACGCTCGGGCACACTTGAGAGACCCTTAAGCCTCTCTTACAATTTTTAGGCATTAAAGAGGAAGAAAAAGAGAAGAGGAGGAGGAGGAGGAAGAAGAGGGTCCGCTCCTCTAGCGCTAGCGCCATCTCACGGCCGATGTCTCGAGCATGTCGCCACCGAGTCCCAGCCGCTGGTCGTCGACGCTGCTGGCCGCGGACACTGAGCTGCATCTAGGGCGCGTTCGGTGTGGGTGGCATCGTGGAAGGTAGAGGCGGAGGGGGTGGTGTGGAGCGGGGCAGAAGAGGAGAATGGCACCGGCATGGGAGGGCAACGACGGATGAGACGACGGGAGCCGAATATGGGTGGCATGTGTGAAGCAAAGAGATAAGGGAGGGAGGGAGGGAGGGAGAGAGAGAGAGATCTGGGTGGCGTGTGTGAAACGAAGAGATAAGCGAGTGAAAGAGCTAGACGGGAGAGAGAGAGAGAGAGAGAGAGAGAGAGAGAGAGAGAGAGAGAGAGAGAGAGAGAGAGAGAGAGAGAGAGAGATCAAGTTAAAATCCGATTGGATTATAAATTTAGGTCTGGACAGTATCAGTGCCGGTTGTAGATGGAACCGGCACTGAAAAATCACTATTAGTGCCGGTTCGTGGCTAGAACCGACACTAATGTATCCGTACCAGATTCAGCCATAAACCGACACTGATAGTCCTTTTCAGTACCGGTTCTTAACGCCTCAGCCATATTGTTTATACACAAGAGTTTAACAATCAACACTGGTTTTTGCATAACCGACATTGATATGGTGTTATTTATGACATGTTCTGTAGTAGTGATCCGCCACTAAAAGTGATAAAAGGTTAAAAGTTATAAGCCTTTGCACGAGTGAGTCCACTCCAAAACGTCAATATAAGGTACGTGGCATCCTCGATCTGAAAAAGTGATTTTTTTTCTATGGTTATTAATACCCGAAATCCCTATAGGAAACTTTCCTTTCCTCCATTTTAAGAAGGATTCTGAACATGAGCTTAGAAAACATGTTCAAGTTCTTTTGAGAAGTCGGAGGCAAGTTTTTTAAAGTAAAAGTCCAAGGCAAGTTCACTCTTTCTCTCACTTCTCACCGTTCAAGAAAGACTTGCATTCAAAATTCATATGATGCATCCAAACGTGCCTCAGGAATAATTCTTGTATTCCTCTGATTCCTGTAGGGTTCCAAGCAAGTGCTAGGTCACTCTAACCCCGCGTTTCAAGAATCCTAAGTTCCAAAGCGGCCCTCAAATATTTCTTTCTTCTTCGATTGAATTCTTCCTATTTTCCTCCGAGATTCCATGCAACAAAGGAATGTCAATGGGGAAATGGAGGGATCCAAACCAAAGGGGGAGAAACACACGTATGGATATGTTGAGCTATTAAAACCTTTTTTTTTTCTGAACTAACACAGCACAAGATCGAACAGCATGCTGATGCAAATAGTATCAAACAGTAAGTCCTCAAAAAGAGGAAAGAGGATTATCAATCAAACATGAAACTAAATAGATAGTTCATATTCTAGACAGTATAAATTGTAGCAATTGTTTTAACGTATGCATCACAAGCTATAAGTGAGCAAGGCGCGTGTTGGTACGTATGTGCAAATGCAGACGACAGCATCAATACGGAGAAGAAGCAAGCATGAGTGCATGCAAGCAGCTTAATTTGGTGGCAGAGAAAGTGCAAGCCGGCCACCGAACACTAGTAGAGAGGACGCAACCAGCGATCCACCTGTAGCAGCAAGCTTGATTGGGGCGGCGCAAGCTGGTCGCAGGCTAGCCGCTCAGCTGCAGCGTGTGAAGCAACGCGGTGCGGAGGCCGCCTTCGTCACGGAGTGCGGCGGTGGACACGTCCGCAACGGCGTCCTGCACGGTCACGTCGCCCAAGCGGCACACGCACCGACGCACGCGTGCTGCACTGGCAGGTCCAGCGAGCGGAGCGCGTCCATGAGGCGCGCGGGGGCGTTGCGCGCCGCAGATGTCAGGCGCAGCGCCACCGCCTCCCGCCCGACCATCCGCACCTCGAGGCCCACGAACGGGTGGGAGGCCGACGCGGCCGCGGAGGTCAGCGATGTAGGAGGTGGCGTCGGCAAGAAGGGACGTCTTGTCCATCCGGGACACCGTGGGCACGGCGGCCCGTAGTTCTCAGAAGAGGCGGTTGAGCTTGTCCCGCCGCTGCCGCTCGGCCTCTAAATGGCCGATGGCGGGGCCGTCGGTCCGGGCCCCGGGCTTCCGGCCCCGCCTCTTGGCCGCGGGTGCCGGCGGTTCGCCGGACAGGTCGTTGCCCGCTGAGTGCGAGACTCCGTCGGCCCACGCGGCGCCATTCCATGGCTCCTCCAACCCGTCGTCACCCCCCAGCCATTCCTCCAGGACCTCGCAGGACACGAACTCGAGCTCCTGGTGGTGGCCGGCGTTGGGGAAGAAAGAGGCCGGGGAGGAAGAGCTGCGGGAGGAGGTGGGGCGGACACGCTCATCCATCGCGCACTGTGCTGCTGCAGTGTCACTTCGGTTTATAGGTTCTTGCTAAAAACGGCAGATCCATTTGTGGTGGGAGTATCGGAAAGATATCCTCGGATCGAGGTAGTTGGAAGTTGCAACTTCATAATATTGGATCGTACGCTTTACATATTCATGTTAATAACCTCACAATTATGCTAATTTGGGCATCAAGAAGAAGCAACTGAGGGCATCTCCCAAGTCCAAACAGTACGGTCAACTATTTTTTTAGCAAGTCGTGAGGGTAGGCCCTACCTAAATTTTCATTAAAGCAAATATAAGGCAGTTTTCAGTACATGCAAAGAAGTACTCCCTTCGTTCCGAAACAGATGTCCTCGTAGAATACATATAGTTAAATTTTAAATACTATAACTATTAATATATACAAAACTATTAAGATTTAGCACATGAAAATAATAGTAATAAATTAATTATGAAAAATACTTTAACATCATCTAATTTTTATTAAATTTATCAAGAGATAGTTATAAAAATAATAATTAAACGTGTTTATTGGAGATCATATTGATGTCCTAAACCGATATGTAAAAAAAACCGAAGATAATAGTAGAGAGATACGAATGGAATCGTCAGAGGGAAGTGTACCGAAAATCTTGTTTATGCATGGTGCATGACAACTTAAATTGTGCGTCTGAAGGAGACAGTTTATAAGAGCCAACTAGTATTCCTATATATTTTTTCCTTGTTAATTTTTTCTTAAAAAATTATTGTTAATTTTTTTTTAAAAGTTATGGGGTATACTTTTCCTTAAAACAATTTCTCTAAACTTTTTCTCAAAAATTTTGACAGGATTTTTTTTGAAAAAAATTTCAAAAATAAAAGGACAGAGGAAAAAAAAGAAGAGTGCTGTTGAAAAGGCATGCAAGTTGGGATATTCGTGCGCGCGCGAATTAGCAGCATCCTAAGTTGTCAGAGGATGAATTCCTCAAGTGGGGATCCTGAGGGACCTCTTTGAGATTCGGTCGGGAGGATGATTCTGAATCTACCTCGTACGTGAATTTAATGTGAATGTGTGAGATGTAGGAGGGACGGATGATCGTCTGCTATTGGGAGTAAATGCTCGAGGGATTTTAGGTAGGTTCGGGCCGCACGGAGCGCAATACCTTACTCATGTGTGTATGCTATTAATGCTCTGAGAATGCCTCTTTCTGGATCTCTGTATTACAGGGTTTTTTGTCTAAGTCTAGAGCTTCGGTCTTGCTTTGAGCTTGGTGAACCTCTGATCAGCTTCTCAGACTCGTGCTTGAGCTTGTTCTTCTTCGATCCGTCAAAGCTTGTCTTTCTCCGGAGTGCACCCCCTTTTATCATGTTCGGGGAGGCTTGGCTTGCCCAGAAAGGATGGCACGAGTTCCCATGAGCCATAAATGGAAAGTAACTATCATGGGGCTGCTGTTTGACGTTACAGGGGTTGAAAATACGCCCTCGACCGGTCCTGTAGCCCATTATGCCAACTTTAGTACATGCAGTGGGGGGCCCACCGGGCAGCCGCCGAACAACTCCGCATGCCCGCTCGGTCAGAGCAGGTCTGACACAGCATGCGGTAGGCGATATATCTCGCGCCCAGCAACGATATCTCCGAGCCGTTCCCCTTATGGGCCCTGTAGGGTAACGTGCGATGGGACGCGTCGCATTAAATGTCCCCACGCCTTCTTGCCAGGCGGTGGCAGGAACTGATGCACTCAGTACGACAGGCGTGGGGGGAGTGGTTGGAAGTGACAGGCCACGCTCCCTCTTAAATGCAGCATCGGACCTCTCACCAATTGACACCTCACCGCTGAGCCCTTGTGGGGTCCACCGGCAAGAGGCTTCTCAGGTCCTCGGGAAACTCTGGGTGCTTGGGGACTACTGTTCACAGCCCCAAGCACCCTCTCCCGGATATGTCTCTTCTCGGTCCTCGGGGAACTCCGGGTACTAGGGGACCACTGTTCATGGCCCCGAGCGTCCCTCCCGGAACTGTCTCTTCTCGGGTCCTCAGGGAACTACGGGTACTCGGGGACTACTGTTCATGGCCCCGAGCGCCCCTCTCAGAACTGTGTCTTCTCGGGTCCTCGGGGAACTACGGGTACTCGGGGACCACTGTTCATGGTCCCGAGAACCCCTCCCGGAACTGTGTCTTCTCGGGTCCTCGGGGAACTACGGGTACTCGAGGACCACTATTCATGGCCCTGAGCATCCCTCCCGTAACTTGGTCTTCTCGGGCCTCGGGGAGATGGTCCCCGAGGGAATGCGCCATCTTGCATTCTGCTGTCCTGGCCTCGGGACTCGGGGACCTCTGGTTCCCATGTCACCAACACAAGTGCACGCATGCCCTTACATATTATAATTGCAAAAGAGAAATGGCGCTGCTAGCGCCTAAATGCCTTATCCAGGCGCTAGCCTCGAACGCTCTGTTGCTGTTCGATTCAAGATGATCAACGACTTGTTGCTGTTGGAACCACAATAAGGCACTTTGATGCTGGTAACACCACCCACACTCCGCGGCTTAGATTCCTCTCATGACTTTGCTCGCTTCTCATGCACTGAACGATGAGCTCGATTCATAGAGAATCTCAGCAGAAGAAACCGAACGTTCCCCACAACCAAAAATAGATAAATTCTAGACCTGGATCAATATGCAAGGATGTGTTTAACAAAAATAGTATAAATCACAAGCAAACATTCTAGGCCCATAGAGCATCTCAGCAGAAGAAACTGAACGTTGCACACAACCAAAAATAGACAAATTCTAGACGTGGATCAATATGTAAGGGTGTGTTTACCAAAAATAGTATAAATCACAAGCAATTAAAATCTGCGTTCTGGACCCGTGAACAGCGCCTGTTCCCCTCGTGTGGCCCATGGACATTGAATGGACAGGATTCCATTTCTATCATGTTTCCTTTTCGATTGGGGCTGGTGAGGCCGACATTGGTCCCGTGCATTTCCGCACCACACCGCTTATGGCTATGGTACCAGCACTACGTTACCACAGTTCTCTTAAGCTATCTAAAGCCTAGATAGCAGACCTCAAAAAGTACTGTGTCACTATGCCTGTAGCTCCTTTAGCTAATCGGAATGGTCGGTAAAACTCTCCAACAGCTATTTTATCTAATTGCTATAAGGATAAGGAGATAAGAGATGTCCCCTAAATTTAGGTATTCTTAGACCATCTTCAATGCTACAGTACCTAAAAGCACTATAGCACTAGAATTTTCTCTCCTGCCGATGCTGTATCCTGTGCTACAGTGTTGAGGAGAGAATCTTGTACTCTAAATTTGCTGAAACACTGTAGCACCCGCAACACTGTTTATAAAGTTTGACTGTGAGTCTGGAGGAAAGAGGAGAGTAGTAGAAGGTAGAAAATAAGGTAGTTGTTGGAGATATAAAAAATAAAGAGTATTGTAATAGTGTTAGATGATACTGTAATAGTATTATAAGAGATGAATTTTTAGAGTATTCGTTAGAGATGGCCTTATATCACTATCACTGTTTATAGAGATTGACATGTAAGTATGAAAGGAGAAAGAGAAATAAAAAGTAGAAAATATAGTAGCTGTTCAAGATAAAAAATAAAGGATATTGTAATAGTATTAGGTAATATTATAGGGGATATATTTTTAGAGTTAATCATTTTTAGAAGGGTTTTTTAAATATCTATTGAAGATGACCTAAAAAAGCTTACACACATCTTAATTAGAGTTAATTTGGAGTATTTGGTTGAGGCAGCGGCCCACTAGATTAATTTGCCCAACCAATTGAGAACGTTAGTAAGAGCAGCTCCAACGTACATTCCTTTCCAAGAATTAGCAAGGAGGACACATCATCCATATGGACTCCGGCTCATATTGCTGCAGCGTATATACTCCACCGATTTGTGCTTGTTGGATGTTGCCTACCCGAACCCAACTTTCTCCACCACTACGGCTAGTTGTGACAGCTCCTTTCCAACGGCCAACTAATAAGCTGTTGTTTCCAGCACCCTATGCTCCAGTGTGAAGCGCCCCGAGAATCTTTCTCTCTCCACTCTTAGCATACTGGAAAAATCAACGTAGGAGCTGCTCTAAGTCATGTCTTTTTTTTTTTTAATATGGGTAAGCCCCAGACTTCAAATAGCGAAGCTATACGGACAAACAACAATGAAAAGGGCTTATAGACACATATACAACTCTAGCAATATGTAGACAACTACAAGCTAACACAAAACCACTCTAAGCCTAGCCAATGCTAGGGCAATCTTCACTCCATTGGGAAATAGAGTGACGTCTAGCTCGGAGGCTTCAAACTCAGATACTAGCTGGACATCACTAATATAAAACCGATTATTTGTGATGTTTTAAAATCATAATCAGGATTAATATTAAACCGTCACTAATTATTCAGTACTGATATTCAATAATTATTAGTGTCGATTTCAAAATCGACACTAAAATTTTTCATCAATATTAATTAGAGACTCCAAGTGATAGATGGATCAGAAGGAAAAAAACAAGCCAGCTCAGCTACCAGTATTGCCACCGTGCCCGCTCCTGGGTCACCCTCCTCTACGGATCCTGCGGCCTCCCCGTCATGATTTTCAACTACTCAATCTGCAGTGCTAAACATTGAGTTTCAACTTGTAATTAGAAGACAACTGAAGCAACGATATGCAGGGTTTCTATTTTTTTTTCATTCTTTCTTGTTGATCAAAAGAAAGATCCAACAGCTTGAGAAAAGCTAAGGCGCATCCTCACATATCCACACCACTAAACTGTCGCACCTATCATCCCCATCAAGAAAAAAAAACAGAGGGCAAAAAAGAAAGCAGAAAAAGAAAACCTACTCTAATATACTATTGCTTTCACAACCACCACAAAAAGTTGACGCGGACGGACTAGGATGCTCTGCCTTTACGCCGTTGACCAGTAAAATATGAGTGCGATACAGTAATTTGCAGCGAATTATTGTATTGTAGGTACTGTAGTATCACTGTACCACACGGTCGTCCGTTCTCAATCCAACGGCTCGCGGCAGGGCTGAATTCATGAATACTGTAGCACGATAACTTTGCTATGTAAAGACATATGATCCCAGTCCAACGCGGACGATGCCATTCTTGGCACACCCGCACCCCGGGCATGCCCATGCCGCGGCCGCTCATGGCATGCACGCGCACAGGTGTTGGCACAGCAGGAGTAGCACCTCGGTCGCGCCTGGGCGTCGAGCGCCTGCAGCAGCTCGCTGTGGAGTGCGTTGGCTGCGGCCTCGTTGGACTACAGCCAGAAGAGTGGTCGGATGAGGGACAAAGATAGAGAAAGGAGGGGAAGAGATAAGGTAGAGAGAGGAGCACACGACTTAGAAAATATATGAGCCGAGCGAACACCAGGATGAGCGAAAATTCCAATGAATGTAAATTTTAGGTCTAATCACCGGTGACGATTTGTGGCTAGACCGACACTAATACTAACTATCAGTGCTGATTTATGGCTAAAAACAGCACTGATGTATTAGTGTTAGTTTGTAACACGAACCAGCACTAATAGTTGATATCAATACCGGTTCTATCATGATTTAAACATGGGATATTAAAAACTAACAACAATACATTTGCATTATCGGTTCTTATACAACCAACTGTAATAAACCGATATCAATAATTAATTATGTAGTAGTGACATTACGAAAGATCACCTATACACGAAGCTCTTAAGAGAGAAGAATGGAAATAGCGACATGATAAACTACAAATATCACCACGGTCAAAAAATCACGACGAACACACACGGCTAGAATCTCCGATCATCGACCTCACAATGGGATAGGGAATCTTAACAATCTCGCCAGCACGTGCTTCATATTAGTAATATAGTAAGTTCGTGGCATGGCAGCTTGAATCCAGTGAAAAATGTCAGTGGTGCATAACTTGTGGATCTATTGCAACCTTGATGTTCTTGGCGCGCACACACACGCGACCATCAATCCATATGTGACTGTACACGCATGGCTTCTTCTTCTACTACATATACGTGCAGCTACTGCAGTTGAACAAGGACTGCACGAAGGCAGGTGAGTGCCCATTGACCACCCCTCGACATTTTGTTCCTGCGAAATCCTATGGCTGTCGTGGGATGCTAAGGTCTTTGCACTAAATAAAATCACAGTAAGGACAGATCAATAGGGCATAATTCAGATTTTTTACTATTCTTTAGCAGTGCTTCTGCTATTTCAAAAAAAGAAGAAATTGTAGATCCTATTTCTTTGCATAGCTCTCTCCCGTTCTCCCTCTCTCCAATGCATGCTCTGATTCCAAAGCTCTATCTGATGAACCTAATTAGGTCGTACCCACGAGGAGTCATAGTCTCGCAGTTGAGCCGTTGACTGTTGATCACGGAGCGGTGATATATCGTGAGAGGAGCCTCCAACGCTCGCATTCCACATACGGTGTGATGGCCTTGAAGACGCTGTCGCCAAGGTTTCAATCTCGTGCACGCGTTCCTCCATGTGGCATTGCTATTGTTGGGACAATTTAGGACCATCTTTATATCTGGCACCGGGTTGGTTTCCCTCTTGGCCTATGGCTTAGGGCTCACCTCCGGTTCTCACGACACAACCATCACTGTCCCCCCTCTCCGCTGCATGGGTCATCATGCAAACTTCACGTTCAGTCTCGGAGTCCTTTGAACTTTAGCTCGGTGTCCACGTCTGGAGCACATCAGGCTCGTCTGGGTCGTACCCCATGATAAAAACCTTGTGACAGTTGGGGTCCTCGGAACGAGACTCTGCGGCCATCATGGATCTGGATGTTGGTAGCCGAACCAATAGTCTCCAAATCTGAAAAAAAAAATGAAAAATGTGCCACTACCTAGCGCGTCAACTGTCGAGAATGATCCCTGACAATAAATCTGAGGTATATTAGACGACTAGTGCATTGATCTACAATTTTTTTTACATCAAACTAGATTTTGCCAAACTTCATGACAGACCTATCTCTAACAAAACTATCTCTAACCCATCTTGAAGTTAGGTATGTCTGCCCCGAGTAACCTTCGTGACTGTCTTTCCTGCAGCGGAAATATTATGGCTGTCGCGGTATCCTCCGGCCTTGCCGAAGATTAAAAGAAAGAGCATGCCAGGACAAGATGGCAGATTTTGACTTCTCTTCGTGCGTACCATCCAGGCCAGGAACGCGTGACTGTGTTATATGGGCCGGCCTAAGACTAGCCAACCTGCCCATCTTGTCGTGGACGACCTTTCCGGCGTACGTGGACTGGGCTGGATCCTCCCCATTTGGCGCAGGTTATATTATCATATACATTTTGTAGTGACTGTAGAGACTCTACAGAAATTGTTTTCTAGATCCTGCACGTATTTCATTAAGAAAGAGTTAGACAAAAAAATACAACAGAACCGGGTGAGAATCGAGGGGGCGAGGCGATCCTTACACTACGCGTAGACTATCACGAGTGGCATGGACAAAAGCTATAGGTTTAACTTACACAATAACACATAAAACGACCTAAGCGAGACGCTAGACCTTGTACAAGACTACTTATTAACAAAACGGAGATGCTATAATCCAAACGTCTTTGCCTTGTCTTCGGGCGACGATATGAGCCACATGATCTTCAACCAACTGTTGCCACTGCTTCTTCCTCCAGAGCTGCCCCTTCCTGTGCTACTGTTCTTCTTCTCCAACAGCGGCACTCGTAAAAGGCAAGCCCATCAAGAACGACATGTCCGGTGCCATCTCGCCGCATAAGAAGTGAAATGTGTGCGTCTTGAGACGCCACTTGTCGACAAGGGTTGCGATGAGGACCCTGTCGTAGCCGAACCACGTGGCAGCCTCTGAGACCCCTACCAAGGCGTCCACCTCCACTAGTCGACATAGTGGAACTAGGCCAGCAACACACAACCAGGAAACATAATAGAGTTAGTGATGAATACCGATAAAAATCTGTATGAAACGTTAAATTGAAATTGGACAAACCTCAGGATCCATTGCTTGTATTTCTCATGAACTCATCCGACACATGGAGTCATAGTACCGTGGTCTCCTCAGCTTGCACCGTGATGCGGTATGAACGGTGTCTAACATCGAGCTGATGGTCAAGCAGTTCCAGCTGAGCCATACCTGTATGTTCACAAGTTATTTATAATTTTATAAGCAAAACAAACACATAGTAAGAAGTCTTGGAATAGCACTGGTGAACAGTGAATTTCAATGGCAAATAGAGGGAAGAGGGATATTTTTAATGGCAAATAAAGATTTTACCCTAATAAGTAAGCGTCGTACATATAACATGACGTAATAAATTGTTCAAATTATACACAAATAGTGACAATCTTGATACTAAAACAGGAAAGTACAATATTGTGCACATGAATATCCATCATACCACGAATTACATCATTAATCGAACTCAATGAGTCGACGAAGCCGAGGATCGATGACCATGAGGACATCTCCCATTCGCAGCTGACCCGAAAGGACTTGCTTCCGTGGGGTTCACATTTTGGAAAATAACGGTGCATTCCTTGTAAGTGTGTCATATTCCATTGTATTTGCTACATTATTTCACGCGACACCTGGCTTCTACTTCATCCATG
The DNA here is from genome assembly GCF_958298935.1 of Phragmites australis. Taxonomy (NCBI): domain Eukaryota; kingdom Viridiplantae; phylum Streptophyta; class Magnoliopsida; order Poales; family Poaceae; genus Phragmites; species Phragmites australis. Next base: position 27,834,112 of record NC_084938.1, on the reverse strand, counting down.
TCATTATGGAGCCTCGTAGTCCTTTGTCATCCCTTCTTCTGCTTCATCTTATCAGGATCAGGGATGAAAACACAATTAGACCCCGATTCCTTCGTGAAAGAACCATAAATCTTAAAACCATAGACCTCATGGTTCCAGGTATCAAACAGAGCTTTCTTCTCGAAGTAGTCGGAGACGTACCTTTGAGTTCTCATCCCTGTCACAACATACACGACAATCACATGGGAGCATGGCTTCTGTAGTAGCATCGACTTGTAGTAGGTGAAAACACATATGTCATCGAATGCTTCACTCGTGGATAAACTCTCTCACGCTTACCCCCTCTCATTATTTTGTCCTTGCATAGAATTTCGTATATGTGCTATGTAGTTCCCATGATCTTCACCTGGTGTATTTTTGTCTTCTCCATCTTATCTTCCACGTACTTAGTCATCTTCGTCCCATAAAACAGATGGGCATCATTTAGCGCCTTATGCGCTATTGCATAGTGATCCTTGAAATATTTGTACATCTCTTGAAGTACGAACTCTACAATCCCCACAAGCGGTAACCCCCTCACACTTTTCATCACCCAGTTGTAAACCTCTGCTACATTTGTTGTCATAATGTCATACCTAGCCCCATTTATGTCGTAGAGCAGAGCCTACTTCTCCTTCGACTCATTCTCAATCCACTCGCTAAATGACTTGTTAGATGACTCGGCCCTTCGCGTTATGCCAGCATCATTATCCGTTCGCAGGGACTCAAGAGGTATTGGTTCTTCATCCGTTCCCCTCACGGGCGTCCCTCCGTGCTCCTGTATTTGCTTTTTCTTCAGCTCATCCAGTGTCTCCCTAAGAGAATAAAACTTTCGTTGCTGGTTCTGACCGTATATCCTCTTGAACATGTTCATGATGTTCTTATTCTTAAATTGGTGTGAGAAGTTTGCACCCAAATGCCTCATGCACCATCTACTCTGCAGATCTGGCCATACATGTCTCATCACACCATCGTCCATTCCAATTTGTAGATCTTGAATTGCCGCGAGCATCCCAACATGCCAGTCATATATAAGGCACACGTTTCGTCGATCACCAACAATTATCATCCTCACACGGTACATGAACTAATACCAACTACTAGTGTTCTCACTCTCCACAAATGCAAAGGCCAACGGTAGCACTTGGTTGTTCCCATCTACCCCAATAGCAGTTAGAATCTATCCCTTGTACATAACGATAAGGAAAGTGTCATCGATGCAGAGGATAGTCTAACAATGCAAGAAAACTTTTATTCATAGTCCTAATGCGAAAAAGTATCATTTCAGGACATACTTGCTAGTTTCAATAGCAATGAGTACTTGTCAATGTCGTAATACGTCCTAGGATTCCTTCAAGCATTGGTCTGCAGTAAATGTGAAAGGTTGTTATATTACGCTTTGTAGATCTTGGACCTCTTCTCAATTGCCTTTCTCTTCACCCTTCATGCCTTGTTGTAGTCGATAGTGTACTTGTACTTCTCCTCGATTTGTCTGATTATGGACCCTGATTCATAGTTCAGGTTGTTTACAACCTGGTCGTATATTACATTGATAACAAAGGTTGATGTGATGTTCATGTGTCTTGGCTCAAGTTTGTCCATCATGCAAGTGTGGTCCACCACAATCGACATCTCCCAATACTCAACATACTTCTCCTTGAAGCTGTGCACCTGCTACGAACAACCCTCATTCACGCACTTGACATCATATTCTTTTTTGCTTGACTTGACAACATAAAACTATCGTTGAAGCGATGTCGCCCATTGAGTCACAATATTCTTCATATCCTTCATGGCCTGACTGGTAAGATACCTAGCAGCCTAGGTCACCTCATTCTGCATATACTCCAGACTACTTGATTTCCCTCATTCACCATAAGGTTGTTGAAGTTGAGATTGTTCCAGTCTGCGGGAATTAGAATATCGTTATCATCATCTGACATGTCATACTCAGGGGATTCATCAACCTCAAGATCATCTCGTTACATCTGTTCAATTAAATATAGGATTCGTTACTTCTCATCTGCCTCACCGGTCGGTTCAGGTGGATAATTTGATAAATGTGCACCATCTGGATTGACATCATCATCATACTCTTCATCCTCCTCTGCGTACCCCCACCCTGCATCTCATTAACTGTCTCTTTATTCTTTCATTGCACAAGCAAGATATGAGGCCAACCTCTCTACAACATCATACAAGTGCCTCTTCCACAGTTTATTTTCTCTGAGCGGGTACATCTCTCAGTATACATCATCTCTCAGACGGTTACCCACAATACTAATGACCATCTCTTGAACCTCGGAGTCTATTTTAAAACCCCGCATCAACCATGTGTACAAGTGTCCAACACCTTTGTTCATATTTCTGAAGATACCCTTATCTGTTGACTGAAATATAGATGTTACTATCCCATCCGAACCATACAATATTTCATTGTTCCTATAAAAAAACCTAAATTTTCACTAATCAGATATACCTGGCAACTATCAACAAAAACTCTAACATTATTACGATAAAACATAAATAATTGTGTAAAACTACATCTACAATGAAAAATTTATTACAAACATGTCCCTACTGTACTGCAACAGAATATTAGCGTTACATCAAACAATTCCAGATCCTACATCTACTACCTTACTTATACCTACACTATATCTAAATCGTACATCTAATACCTAATATATGTCTAAATACTATATCTAATTGCTAAAATATAAATATAAATATGATCTAGTTGCTAAGCTATATCTAACCTTGATTTTTAATCTAGATCTATATTCTAACCTATATCTAGTGACTATTCTACTGGATTTATAAAAAAATTCTATATCTAACCTATATCAAAATCTAGTACTAGTAACTATCCTATCAGATTTTAAAAAACAAAAGAAAAAAAATCTCTTTACTTCGGCAGGACTTCGCCGCATTTTTTTTCCTTTCCTCCCCTCTCCTCCTTCCCCTCTCCTCACTCTCTCTCGATTGAGTTCCAAGCAAATAGAAATACTGACGTCTGCACAACCACATTACAGAATTATATACCCAAAATATCTTCCTCATTGAACGGACATACATTTTAGTTAGACCCGCGGACATTGTAGCGAGAAAGAACTCGTTCATTAAACGGATTGTTACAATGGATGGCACAGGATGACCCTTCTAGGGTCTAGACTTTCATATATATAGATGGTAAACATCAAGAAGATTACAACCGTGGCCAACCAATCATACGGAAATCATGGAGAGGTTGGTTTCTATCTATAGATATACATTACTATGTTTAACACTCCCCCTCAATCTGGACGACGGGCCACCAAGTTCAGATTGCGCCGAAATTGTGTAAACAAAGTAGTAGCCAATGGCTTAGTCATGATATCAGCTATTTGATCTTTGGAAGAGATAAGCCGGACATCAAGTTGTCGAGAAGAAACCCTTTCCCGAACAAAATGATAATCTATCTCAACATGCTTCGTGCGCCGATGAAAAATAGGGTTGGCCGATAGATAGGTGGCACCAATGTTGTCACACCACAGGCTAGGTGGCCGTGATTGATGGATTCCGAGCTCCCGTAACAGGACTTGAATCCATATTAGTTCAGCAGTAGTGTCGGCAACAGCTTTGTACTCAGCTTCCGTGCTAGAACGAGAAACAGTCGGCTGTTTGCGAGAGCTCCAAGAAATAAGATTACCCCCAAAGAAAATAGCATAGCCACCCGTGCTGCGACGATCATTCGGGTTCCCGGCCCAATCAGCGTCCGAAAAAGCACTCAACAATGAGGATCCAGTCTGAGTGAGACACAAACCAAGATCGAAGGTTGCATGTAAGTAGCGCAAGATGCGCTTGACGGCTGCCCAATGCATAGTAGTCGGGGCAGATAGAAATTGACATACTCTATTGACACAGAAGCATATGTTAGGTCGGGTTAATGACAAATATTGAAGAGCGCCGACCACACTACGGTACCGAGTGGTATCATCAGCAGAGAGAGGATCACCACTGTGTAAAGATAATTTATCAGTTGGAAGCATAGGGGTGGATACGCCTTTAGAAGCAAGCATGTTGGTGCGGGAGAGGAGATCTTGAATATATTTATGTTGTGTCAAAAGGAGACCAGTAGCTGTGTGATGAACTTCAATGCCCAAGAAATAACCAAGGGGACCAAGATCTTTGACTGCAAAATCAGCTTGAAGCTGAGTAAGAAGACGATCCGAGGCAGATGATGATGAGCTGATAATAATGATATCATCGACATAAATAAGAATATAAATCTGAATGCCCCCTTTATTGAATATGAAGAGGGAAACATCGGCCTTGGAAGGTTGAAATCCCAGCTGTAATAGAGCCCCACTTAAACGAGAAAACCAAGCACGTGGAGCCTGTTTAAGACCATAAAGAGATTTGTCCAATTTACAAAGGTAAGTAGGATGATTTGCATCCACAAAACCTGGTGGTTGTTTCATATAAACATCTTCATGAAGGAGACCATGCAAGAAAGCATTTTGAATGTCAATCTGCCGAAGACACCAGCCACGAGATACTGCAAGAGATAATAACAGTCGAATAGTGATAGGCTTGACGACATGACTGAATGTATCATCATAATCAACTCCATACTGCTGCTTGAATCCCTTGGCAACCAAACGGGCCTTGTATCTGTCAATAGAGCCATCAGATTTGTGCTTAAGTTTGAAGACCCACTTGCAATCAATAACATTGAGACCAGCACGAGGAGGTACAAGATGCCATGTCTTGTTTTTGACCAAAGCTTGATATTCAACATTCATTGCAGTACGCCAAAGAGGATGTTCCATAGCAGCCACATGAGAAGTAGGTTCTGTAGGAGAAGTCCGGATAGCAGAATACATGACTGTGCCGTCAGAACGAATTTTGGGGCGCTTGATGTTGTGTTGAAGCCGAGTGCCGTACGGATGGGAGGGAGGAGCCGGTTCACGCGCCACTGATTGGCCGACAGCATCTGCAGACGGGGCAGTCAAGGAGCGTGTCGGATCAGCTGGCGACTGCCCAACAGCTGCAGGAGGAGACCACGCGACAGGGGAGGCGGATTCCTGGGACGGAGATGTGCCACGTGTGGAGGCTGGTGAGGAAACCAGCGCAGGCGAATCATTGGCGTGCGTCGGATCCGGGGCTGCTGTGCACGGAGATGTCGGGAGCAATCCCGAGGATGATGCTTGCGCCAGACCTCCCGGATTATCTGTGACCTGATTTGCTGCATCCATAACATTAGCAGGAGACAAAATATGCATAGGGTTAATGTCCAAATTAAAATTGCCATTGTCCTGCGGGATAGATTGATTATTAGCAACGTTGGATGAAGGAGTAGTTGAGAAAGGAAGGACTGATTCATCAAATATAACATCACGGGAAATATAGACACGGCCGGAATCCATATGAAGACACTTATACCCCTTGTGAAGAGAGCTGTACCCAATGAAAACACAGGCTTTGGATCTAAAAGATAATTTATGTTTGTTATAGGGTCGAAGGTGAGGCCAACAAGCACAACCAAAAAATTTTAGTAAAGAATAATTGGGGGGGGGGGGGACTTTGAGAAGGCGTTCCAAGGGGGACAAGTTGTCAATGACGCGGGTGGGGAGTCGATTTATGAGATAAGTGGCCGTCACAAAAGCTTCATCCCAAAATTTAATAGGCATCGACGCATGAGCTAGAAGCGCAAGACCGGTTTCAACTATGTGGCGATGTTTACGCTCAGCTGAGCCATTTTGTTGATGAGTGTGAGGGCAGGAAACACGATGTGCTATACCAAGAGACCTAAAAAATTGATTATGAAATTTTTGATACTCCCCACCCTAATCAGATTGAACACATTTAATTTTTGTGTCAAGGAGCCGTTCAACATGAGCTTGAAATTGGAGAAAAATACGTTGAGCATCAGTCCTATCATGCATCAAATAAATCCACGTGAACTTGCTAAAATCATCAATAAAACTGATGTAATATTTAAAACCTCCAACAGATATAGGGGCAGGTCCCCATACATCAGAAAAGATAAGTTCAAGTGGAGAATTAGAACGATGAAGAGAATGATTATATGGCAATTGATGACTCTTAGCTAGCTGACATGCATTACAAATTGAGAGACTCGACTCCTGGACATAGGGAAGATTATGAAGACGCAACAGGGACTTGACAACTTGTGATGAGGGGTGGCCAAACCAGGCATGCCACTGATCCGGGCGCGCAGTGGTACTCACAAGAGCATGTTTGAGAGATGCAACATCAGATGGCTTAATTGGATAAAGACCAGACTCACATCTTCCTTCCAGAAGTAGTTTCTTCGTGATTCGGTCCTTTATAAGAAAATAAGATGGATGAAATTCAAAAAAGACATTGTTATCACGAGAAAGCTTATGTACGGAAAGAAGATGTTTAGAGATGTTAGGGACATGCAAAACATGATTTAAAGCTAGAGGACGAATGGCAGTATTAATAGAACAAGAACCGAGATGCACAATTGGCAAACCTGCTCCATTGCCGACTTGTACAGTTTCATGGCCACGATATTGTTCGCGTAGAGCAAGGCGATCAAGGTCACTGGTGATGTGATCTGTGGCACCCGTGTCACTATACCAATTTGGATCTACCTTGTATGAAGATGTCGCAGCCACAACAGCATATGGTTGCTCCTCTTGATAAGATTCGTCCATGCGATACCAGCATTTTATCGCGGTGTGTCCTTCACGGCTGCAGATCTGACAAGTAGGGCGACGAGATCCATCACGACTAGCAGGCTGGGAAGGGCCCCGAGTCCGACCAGATTGCTGTCCACCGCGACCACGAGTCCGGCCAGGCCACGATCCACTGCGACCACGAGTTCGCTGCTGGCCGCCACGTCTGGCAAAATTGGCCGAGGCGCCAACATGAAGACGCATCTCCGCTTGATGTTGGAGTTGTCGCGCCTCAAAAGACATCAGGTGTGCGTAGACATCATCCAGGGTGAGCGGCTCAGTCTTGGTGGTCATGGAGGTAACGAATGGATCATAATCCGAACCAAGACCAGCCAAGAGGTAGGCAATCACTTCATCATCTCGGAGAGGGATACCGGCAGCGGTGAGCTCCGAGGCAAGACCCTTGATCTTGCGAAAGTACTCAGCAGCTGACAGATCTCGCTTCTTTGTGGTAGCAAGATCAATCCTGATCTGGACGGCTCGAGCACGTGTAGCGGAGGAGAACATGCGCTGGAGGGTGTCCCATGCTTCTCTAGATGTCGTGGCACTGGTTACATCTTGGAGAATGTCCTCGGTCATCGAGGAGAGAAGTCCACTGAGGACTTGTTGGTCTTGGTCATACCACCGGTCGTATGCCGGGTTTGGTACGAGTTCAGCACCCACGGCAGTCGATGATGCAACTTGCTTCGGTGGTGTCGTCGTGGATCCATCGAGAAAACCCAAAAGCTTCATACTCCGAAGATAGGGGAGGAGCTGGGCGTGCCATAGGTTATAATTGGTTTTTGAGAGCCAGATGGTAACGGCATGGTGGATTGGTACGAGGGCAAAGGTAGAAGAACCGATGGGGCTGGAGATGGCGGCGGAGGTGGTGGGGGAGGAGGAGGAAGATGACATCGTTATAGGAAAAATTGTGGCTCTAGGGTCTAGACTTTCATATATATAGATGGTAAACATCAAGAAGATTACAACCGTGGCCAACCAATCATACGGAAATTATGGAGATGTTAGTTTCTATCTATAGATATACATTACTATGTTTAACACGGATGAGACTTTATAGTCATGGTTTCGAAGGTCTCGTCCATTTCAAATCTATCTTTCAAGGTCATGTCCTATAAATCTCGTTCGTTTAATAAACGAGATTAAGATTTCGCGGAAAGGGTGAAAGATCCGTGGAATGGCCGCAATGGCAGGCAATCCAGTCTGCACTCTGCAGTGGGCGCGTCGAGGCGAGGGCGTCCACCTCTTTCCTGGCAGGCAGGGCGGGACAGCGGCGCGGAAAGCGTCGTCTGTCGCGGCACTCGACGGCGACCCCACCCCTCCCCCGTCGTCGTGGACGAGGCTTAACCAACACAGCGACCATTAGCGAATTAATTAACGCTAGCTCTCGCGCGGCGTCGCCGTCGCGCACGTCGAGCAGACCACGCACGTTGCATGGACACCGACTGCATCGGCCATCAGGTAGTTAATTCTCTCGCCGGCGCGAGTCCAACGCAACGACGACGGGTGGCGCGCCGGCGCCGACCGTCGATTCGCTATTTAATTCGGCCAGTGCTATCTGATCACGTATAGGACTTCCTCATTTCAAAAATAATAGACGTATTTGTTTTGAGCTCACCCTTCAAAGATAGATTTTAATTAAAATGTTCTTATAAAATATATTGTTATAGCTATAAAGCTTATATAGTGTGAAATTATTTTAAATTATAAATATAATTACATAATTTTTATACACTAGATATTTTTATAGTTTAATTAAATGTTAATCAAAATATATAAAATTTATTTTTTTTTAAAAAAATATGTCTTACTATTTCTAAACGAAAGGAGTACATACTTACTTACAGTAATAATGGATCAGATCGAGCTCGAATAGTTACTTCGGATTAGTATGCTAAAGCCTTGCCGTGTTTTTAAGATAGTCCTTGTTGTTTCCAAAATGAATAGTTAAAAATATTCAAAAAAGAAGATATCCTCGAACATACTTAAAAAAGTCGACCAAAATATCTAGCATACTTAGAAAATAAATCTTGCTACTCTTAAATGTCTCATGCGATCAAACCGTTTTGTCCACCGACTACAGTGGAGCGAGGCGACTGAGAGGCAAACTTCGGAATCGGTGTCGATCTCACCGTCCACTATCCTCCGATAGCTTTTTCAGCCTCAGAGGAGGAGGGAAACAGATAAATCAGCATCCGACATAGTTGGTAGGGTAGATAGTAGTTCCTAGGTGTAGTTTAGCTAGTTTAGGTCTCGTCAGATCAGTAGATCTAGGTTCCGTGTGGAGTCATCGACGACGGCTCCTTATTGGCTTTTGTTCCTCCATGGTGTCTCCAGCTAGGTCATCAGTCTCGGCGTGCTCTCCGACAACAGCTTTGGGAGTTATGTGTTTGTACGGTTGCTGTGATGTGGGGGGAGGGTCTTAAGATCCCCTTTTTTGGTTGTGTGAGCTTCCAGGTCATCGGTCTTTGGTTCGGCGATGGCGGATATGTGTTTTGGGTCTCTATCTTGGGCGAGTCTGACGGTGGGGATGCTAGAGATGAGTTTCCTCGACCGACGATGCTGAGATGGTTGCCAATGCTCGTTCAAAGTGGGAGATGCATCCTGGAGGGTCTAGAATGTTGGCTCATGCAGAGATCCAACGTTTAGGTTACTTCATCAGCTTCGGTTGGAGGACAAAACTCTGGCATTGATTGCTGGTTCGGCTCTCTAGCAGGGCGCTGTGACGGCCAGTGGAAGAGATGGATGATGAAGAAGATTACAATGAGGACCTTGTCATCCTTTTTTGTATTTTCTTTGTTTGTGAGGGTCTTCAATGTAAAAAAAGATGTACATTTTCTAAAATTTTAATTAAATCCGTACCCCTTTCGCAAAATTAATAAATAAATAAGTGCCTCATACGATCGTCCATGTTAAACCTTTTTTTCCTGGGTTAGAAATTTATCTGTCCTTGTGTTTTCAGGGTCCACCAAGACATTCTTTCCCCCTATATTAGAAAATAACTTTTACCGGTTTGTTTGTAAGTTTCACCAAGGTGTTCATTTTTCTCTCTAGGTTAGAAAATCTTGGATGAAGTGGTTGTTGGATCAATATCTAACGTACATAGAAAGTCAACTTAAAGATAGCAATTTTAGGTCATCTTCAAACTGGAGGGACTCGCTGTATGCCTCATGAACTGCTCAGGCAATATAGAGCTGTGGAGAAATAACCCAAGCCAAGAGAAGAGTCTCCTCTTTTTGTGGTTGTGTTTGGCTCAAATTGTTCTCTCTTCTTTTCTGTATTCCTTATCCTTCCGATCATTCGTTTCATCCATAAGCGATATGCTTTCATAATATTATCTGTAGATGTATAATAAAAACATATTTATAGTATGTATAGTATTCATACATATAGTGTATGTATATGTACGCTACTTTATACTCGTAAAAAAAACACGGAAGAAATCAAGACCGTGCGGAAGCGTAGTCTACACAGAGACACGTTAAACTGAAATGCCTAACCCCACGCAAACGCACCCACTAATTGCGGCGCCATCAATCATTAACAACACCAAATCCAAACCCAGCAATAAAAAATAATTTATTTATTAAAATCCAACGAAAAGAGGGGCTGATTTGTACATTCTCTCCAATAGAATCAGGCGTCACGTAACCCCGCCTCGGGCCACATGCACACGCGAACCCCAAAAAAAGAAAAAAAAATCCAATTGCTTGCGCGGAAAAACCTTTGCTTTTTTTTTTCTAGCTATAGCTTGCTGCTCCTCGCCTGGCCTGGTCTGGACGGCGTGCGCGTCCATCCACTTCGCCGTCTCCAGCTCCAAGTCGGCGCCTTGGCTTTGCCTCCTCCCTCCCCTCGCCCTCGCCCTCGCCCTCGCCCTCGGCATTCCAGCAGCTCCTGCTCCGGATCGTTCGAGGAGCTCCCCGATGGACGACCCGGGAGCCGCCGACCCCGCTGCGCGCCACCACCACTCGCCGCAGGTCGCCGGCGGCGGGGGGCAGCAGCAGCCGCCGGTGCCGCGCTCCCCGACCCCGCTCGACCTGCCCTCCGCCGCCTCGGCGTCCGCGTACCGGCGCCTCTCGCCGTCGCTCCGGCCGCCGGCGCACCCGCAGGTGCGTCTCCCGTCCCCCTACGCCCAGATCCCCGCGCCCGGCGGTGGGGGCCACCACGCGCGCTCGCTGTCCCAGCCCCTCTTCTTCTCGCTCGACTCGCTCCCGCCGCCACACGCCGATCTGGGCGCGGCGCCCGCTATACCGCCTTCCCCGCCGTCGTCGAGCTCCGACCCGCCGCCGTTCGGGCTACCGCCCAGGAGGGCGGGGCACCGGAGGTCGCAGAGCGACATACCCTTCGGGTTCGCGCAGCTCAGCCCGCTGCTGCCGCCGACGGCGCCGGTGAAGCGCGAGGCGGCGACGGCGGCGGAGGGGTGCAGATCGGACGGCGACGACGCAGCCCTGTATGACCTCGTCAACGCCTACATGGACCTGGACGGGCTGGACCCACTCAACTCCTCCGGGGAGCGCCACGACGACCGCGACAGCCGTGCGAGCGGCACGCGGACCGGGAGCGCGGCGGAGAGCAGCGAGAACGAGGCGGAGAGCCAGTCCACGTCGGTAGAGAGGAAGGACGCAGCCAAGTCCCGGCATTGTCGCAGCCTGTCGATGGACAGCTTTATGGGGAAGCTCAACTTCGCCGCTGGTGATGAGTCACCAAAGCTTCCACTGCCGTCTCCCAGCGGTGGCCTCACCAGGAGCGGCAGCCGGTCCCTGGAAGGTGGTGCTGCGGCACTGTTTGATGCTGAGTTTGCCAATGGAGAGTTCTCTGAGGCTGAGAAGAAGAAGATCATGGCCAATGAGCGGCTTGCTGAGATAGCTTTGACGGATCCCAAGAGGGTCAAGAGGTGTGCATTTCTTCATCTAGTCTAGTAGGAAAGTTGATCTCTTTTCCTGAAATTAAGCATTTTTCCTTGTGAAAATTTCCAGGATCCTGGCGAATCGACAGTCTGCAGCAAGGTCAAAGGAGCGCAAGATGAGGTACATTCAAGAGCTTGAGCATAAGGTACAGGTATTGCAGACGGAGGCTACTACACTCTCAGCACAGTTGACAATGCTGCAGGTTTGTTCTTTGGAGCTGGTGGAAATTTTGATCTGGCTTATGATTGTGCTGATCTAAGTAAGTTACCCTTGTTGTACTTGTTTGCAGAGGGACTCAGCCGGACTGGCAACTCAGAACAATGAGTTGAAAATCAGGCTGCAAGCAATGGAGCAGCAAGCACAACTAAGAGATGGTATGCCCTTTTCAATCCTTGTCAGCAATGCTCAGTTTAATTTTCTGGTGACAGTGAAATTGAAGGGTATCTTGCTTGAAAAGCTAGCAAAACTAGTTGTGTAAACTTGAATTCTCACACATTGTCCATTTGGTTAACTTTCAATATCCAATGGTTGACTTGCTCACAGAAGTTTTGTATTCCTTGGTCACAGAATCTCCAATAGTAGATCTAGGACAGTTTTTTTGGTGGTTGAAACATTTCATGTTCAACTTAATCTTGTTAGTATAATTTGAAACTTTTCATGTGGAATATACTTTTCCAGTGTTTTGAGTTTGTATGATGCATATGATAAGTTTTGCAATCAGACTAGATGCCTTAGAAAAGAAAAACCATCCTAGTTTAGAAAAGAATAACTGTCTGTTATACCTTTGAGTTAGTCAATTGCTAAGCAAATTTACAATGACACTAATTTCATTGATTCTCTTAATGCTGCTGCTTGAAATGTCCTAATATAACATGTTCTGGCAATCTAGTTTGTTAATTACTAGGTAAGTAGATGGATTGTCTTCTGCATAAGCTTATGAAGCTTATGATAGCGATCATGGTATAGCTTTTACTGCTCCAATTTCTCAGAAACAAAAAATATTTATTGGATGCTCAGAAATTGCACACCACAACTGTTCTATAGAAGGCTGCTTTCAGTGGTGGGTTGAAGATTTCTCCGTACCAATGTACCCATGATATGTAATTTTTTCCAACCCTTCTAAAAAAAATATGAACCAGATATATTACTCTTGCAGTCATGATTGAACAATGAGATCGTTTGCAGTCTTAGTTGTCAAATGATATATCAAGCATATTCCTGTTTTAGTTAGACACAAAAGTCTCCCTTGGTTTCTTTTGCAGTCCATTGTTTATCCTAAGAATGTTTGCACATATTTATGAAGAGTGCGATGCCTAGACTGCCTAGTATTGTCCACTGAAGGTGTTAGCTTTTCCTGATTTGTAGGTTACTTTTAAAGACTTTTGGGTTTTCTTTTCCGAGTGTTCAACAAAATTCAGTGCAGCGAGTCTTGAAATAGAATACGATAGCTGATTCAAATTGGAATATCAGATGATAGTAGTGGGGGATCCCAGGGGTGTTGCAGGAAGAGCGCCAGTACTCCAGCCCTCCTCTGCACCACTGGTAGCTTTGCCCCCGATTCCAAAACTTTGATCAATTGCAAAAATTTACCTAGTTTCTGGGTACATTTCTGAAAAAATCCCACATCAGTGGTTTTGCTGATTTTCTGTTTCTGCAGAAATTGTTTTTGAACCTTTGCTCTAGTGATATCCACTGACCGCTGGTTATTTCTTCTACACCCTATATGCCATATTTTTGCGCTTATATATAATCTGATGCACCAGGCTTAAACTAGGATTTAGGATTTCCTTACCATGGACAGACAATAAAACACTAGTGATTTGAAAAATGGTATGGGGCATTGCCAGTGGTTGATATACAGTCCATAATTAAGGTGTATGGTCTGCCTATAGTGCAATAGTTACTGACAAATGTTCAACTCTGAACAGCATCGGCACAGATACTGTTTTGCCAGCATAAGTGACTGTAGTTGGCAAGATAAAATGCTGGTGATTCTTCATAGTTAGCTGGCCTTAGTTCATGATAACACTATTTTAGTGACTAGGAGCCCCACCTTTAAAACTTGCATGGGTAAAAATAACATGTATGATGTTGCGTTATCTCCATGTTTGGTGCAATGCTACGTTATTGATCATTTGTATTACTCTTGTATTGTGTCCATGGTCTTGTACTTGCTCAGCTTCAATTAACAATTTGAGTCAGTCTAGTTGTTATCAGATTAAGTCAGTCAAGCTGTGTTGTGTTATTTGAGTCACACGTGTGGTCATTTTTTTCATGACATTGAGTACTTGGCTACTCGCCCAATTCATATTCTAGCTTCTTGTTGTTTCACGCCACATGAGAAACATTATGTCGATGTATTGCCGCCTATTGTATTGATTGGATCAATTTGTTTTACTCTTTACATCATTTATGTATCTCATCTGATTCATGTATATGCAGCCCTGAATGAGGCATTGACTGCTGAGGTTCAGCGTCTGAAACTCGTGACTGGCGAGATGCTTCAACTTCAGCAGCTGCAAATACAGCAGCAGCCATCCCAGACGCAGCAAGGTCAGCAGCAGCAGCAGCAGCAGCAGCATTAGAAATCAGCATAGATTGGGGTCCAAAATGGTGGACCCGGGCCCGTATCACAAATGAGCACTTCGAAACGAAGCTGATTAAGTTATGACAACTTTGAAGGATGGCAGCAGAATATGCTGGGGGAAAGAAAACCAATCTTTTGCGTATATCAGACAGGTTGTAGGATAGCAATGGTAGGGCGAGAGACGCTGTCTGCCCAAGTTGTTCTTGTTTAATACCTAGCCGGAGCATGTTGTCGTATCGTACCATACTAGTGAGGCGTCGGGGTAGCGTTCCTGAACATTCTCTCCGAGGTGCTTCTGTACTTTGTCTAAGAGGGTAGTAGCCTGTTACAATGTACTGTGACAGTGTAATTATCTATAGCGTACACTTAGTGTTTGCCGAAGTATTCCCATGTCCTGATGTTCATTAGTGATTGATTTTGGTCTTCGTTGGAGGCAGCACATGGTGCCTCATTGTGCTTTTTGGTCAACGATACTGTATGGTATGACCGTATGTATCCGCAACAAGGTAGGATAAGATCTGGAACGTGGTGTGGTCCTTTTTGTCCAAGATGTGCTTGAGCTTGTGGAATGGACTGTGCAAACTGCAAAGCGTGAAGAGTTGGTGCCCGCGCCGGTGTATGAAGTGGCCGAGATGATTACTGCACTTGCCGGCCTTCAATCACGGTCCCTGCGCATTTGATTTTTTTTTTTTGCCAAAGTGATAAATTTGTCATTCGATCTACAATTCATAAACTCAGAAGTTATTTATCAGTTTTAATGAGAAATCATTACTTCAATAGAATAGCAAAAAGTTAAATATTTCCGTGTGCTCCTCCCTCCGTTTCTGCGCCGGCACGCGCACGCGCTCATCAGACGCGACGCCCCACCCCCGTACCCTTAGTACCCAGGTGGCCGGGACAGCCGTCTCCGACGCGTTCACCAGCCATTCCGGCCTTTGTCGTCTCGTCGGTGCACATCGCGCCTCGCGCACGGCAGTCTCGACCGCGGCCCACTGTCGCCGTGGCAGGGCCGCAGGGACGCTTCTCTCCCAATTGAGAGTGAGAGTGAGAGTGAGAGTGAGAGTGAGGCGTTGGGATTGGGATTGGTGGCCTGCCGAGCGCCGGTCGAGGACTGGGGCTGGGTGCTCGTGATACACATACAAGCCCAGGAGGCCCATGGCCGTGATCGCCGACGGACGCTAGCTCGCGGTTGCTTCCGCTGCAACTGCAACGTCGATCGGCCATGCCAACGTGCCATGCGCATGCATGCGCGCACGGTCTACACGTTTCAGATACATCGTTGGCACAAACTATATGAAAAATAACGAAGGGAACACGATTTTGTGAAAAATCATTCTACGACTCGTCATTTATGTAGGCTTAAATTAAAATTAGATCTAAACTTATCACTGATAACAGATCATCAGTAACGAGTAATACCTATCATTTATCATATTGGTAACGAGTCTTTCTGTACCAGTCATAAGTGACAGGTTATAACTATCCCGTCACTTATGAACAGGTCATAAGTGATGGATCTCTCTGCGCCATATTACAATCCATCACTTATCATCAGTGATTTGGTCATAAATGATATGTCTCACTGCAGCAGTTATAAGTGATGGGTCATCTTACGATCAGTCACTTATGACTGGTATATATGACGGGTTATATTATGATCCGTCATCAATAAACTAGCTCTATTATAAGAGCTGGTCAGCTGCTGTGCGCGTAGAATAGACTCAATAGTACTGTGAAAGTTTGAATTGTTGCTAGGTCTTTAAAAGTTTGTGAAAGTGCATCTAAGCTCCCTGTATGAGTTTTAGATAATTGATGACAAGCAATTAAGAGACTAATGAAGTTTAATAAGTTTATGAATATGTATTAGTCCATGAAGAACTTAGTAGATGCTAGGCCACCCTCTAAAAGGAAAAGAGAAGCAGCATATGGCTACTCAATAGATTTAAATTCTTTTATTTTTGAATTTGAGTGACCCGGAACTTCCGGATGGGAGTTCGGGCAGGGGTGCTCGGTTATGGGCTGAAGCCTTAACCCGAAACTTCTGGATGGGTTCGGAACTTCCGAATTCTGTAATCTTTTAGTCAGATCTTTTAGATGAAGTTCTGTGTTGAGGTCCTCAGTTATCTTAGTCTCTTGCCAACCCGAAAGTTTCAGGTTAAGCTAGAAAGTTGCATAACGTCTAGTTTTTAGGGGTTGGATAAACCGCTTATTAATTTGTAGTAAAAAGAAAAAAAATCTTCCACCTCTAGAAAGCACATACACCTAATGGCTTAAGCCGTTGTTCCCATGTCCTTGCTAACCCATCATGCGAAAGGCATGCTGTTAGAGTGAGTGCGCTATGACCAGTCAGTTAATAGCCAACCGCTCTACCACGAAAGAGTCTGTTGTCTGAGCTAAAGGCAATGACGAAGACAAGATGAGTAAGGAAGATTCTTAGCCCCAATAACAGTTGGGACGGACATGAATGGGAGCTAAGGGTCAAATTGGTAATTTTTCTGACATCTCCGCCCCCAGGGGCCCTGGTATCATATACACCGTCAAATAATGGAAGCTGAAGGACATTGCACTTGCCTGCTGCACGAGTTTCCGTTCAACGTTCCACTTCACTCCACTGTGCTCTTTTCAAGCTATGATGAAGTAAACACAAGAATAGGTATCTCTCTACTTCCAACTCTTTCCTTTGTTTGCTAGAAACCCAGCCACTTTGCTTCTGACATAACAAGGGAAGCAGAGCTTTCCTTTCACCTCTTTTGTGTTCATATCAATTGCACTTCTTTTAGAAGTAGAACTCTAGACCAGGCAAAACTCCATCAATTTGCTTTTGAACTTCCTTGTCTAACCGAACATGAAGGGGCAGGGGGTGGAGGGAGACCAAAGAAGGAACAACTTTTACCGAGGTCAGGGAACGTGATGTTCTCTCAGCGGTGCTGGGTAACTTGGAGCACCCAAGTCGAGTGCAAGGTCCAGTTCCCAGGGCTGAAAATATAACTTTCCCAAAGACCTCGGAATGTACAAGAAGAGGAAGAGGTCAGATACAGTGGACGTGAATGCATTGACGTAGGACATCAGCCATAAATTTTATGTAAACATCATGCAAACGCTTGAAACACAAGGAATAGAGATTTCCATCCCAGTGGAAGCTAGCTTGGGAACTGCATAGAAAAGTAGCTACGCCTCCAAAGAGGTCGATGAACCAGTATCCACCATGACTGTGCTGGATACGATTGACCTGCTAGAAGGGCACACACCCTACAGCCTATCAGGCTTGGTGGGTATTACATCGAGGTTGCAAGGAGTCAGGTGCATCCAGACGTCCATATCTTACATACGATCCCAATACATGCTGGCTATACTGTGATTATGGTGGACATGGTATATAGCAATGTCACCAATCATGTGTTGGAGCCCCCTCCCCCTAAATGATGAAGTCACAACTCTAGGTGAAGCTCTTCGTCAAAGGATTTAGTGGAAGAGGGGTGACATTGCGGTCTCCAGTGCATCCCAGTCTGTACGAGCTTCAAGTGCACCACCATCTCGCCTCTCACTTCTAGAGAAGGCAGCTTCACTGTCTTCCCCTCCTCCAAAGAAGTTGGCTTCATTGCATTCTCTTCCGCATCCGATGGCCTCGCTTCTAGCTCCAATTCCGTCTCCTCCAAAGAGCCCAAAGAAGAAGGAAAAAGGAGCCGGGAAGAAAGACTCAAAGAAGCACATGTCTAAGAGGTCGAAGGCTATTGTATCAGTGAAGAAGTCCACAGATATTGGAGCAGTGTGGACGAGTGCCAACACAAAATTCTAATATGGGAAGCCCTTGATGATGGTAGATGACCTGACAAGGGCGGGATAAACATGTGTCGACATGCACAATTACTATATGTAGACTTTTAGAGACATCAATGCTCCATCCATAGTCATACATTATAAACGATAACACTTTTTAATTGAAGAAAGCTACTTCCTTATGGGTTTCAATGACTTATATGATATCTTCAACCTTGATGCAATAAACACATCGTTATTACAGATCTTCACAATGTAAGTCTTTTGAAATTGTACAATCATTAATTAATTAATACCACTAAATCCTTAATCTAACTATATTCTTATTTATAGACACTTGATCAAAGAAATAAAGAAAAACGAGGAGTCAATTGGATTTCTTGACTCTGAGGCCATTACAATCTCGATCATCCAACTTCATACTGACTACACTGTGGACTATATGACCAAGGCAATACAACAATATTCTAAAATGGACTACCTGTTGGGCGCCCACAACACCGGTAGTCACTAGGTCTTACTGGTCATTTTGTCTCAAGTGAAACTTGGTGTGGTACCTCAACTCATCAAGACTAGTAGGATCAAAAGGCAAACCTAAAAAGCATGATTATAGCACTATAAAAGGACTTATTGATGCGTAAGTTTTGTCTGTCTTAGTTTACATATTTAATTTTTCTAATATTCAAATGTTTTCTAATCTATTCCTCTTTATGCAGGGCTTTTGATAAGTACCTTCGAGCTGATTCTAACTACAACTCGAAAGACGGCCGTAAACTAGCACACAAGATCGGGTTCATGATAAATACTACCAAACATATTACCAAATGCTCTTTGTTGCTGTTTTTTTTTCTTTTAATTTAACAACAATTTTTTTAAGCAGTGCCACCAACAATCACCGGGTAATGCCTGTGGATTCTATGTTGTGTACAATATGCTCTCACGATCCGAGCAAAGGATATGATATCCACCGATATAAGTTCAATACAAGATTATTCATAATTAACTTCGGTAATTAGTTTAATTTCATGATAACATGAGATTGATTACACGTCAAATTATGCATAATTTTTTAGCTTGCTTTTTTGATGATGATGCACTCCTGGAGATTCGACAACGGATCATTGAGTTCATAATATCTAAAGTCATCAACTCATACGTCAAGTTGCACTATAAAAACTTTAGGTTTTGAAGTCTTATGTAATATGAATTTATTGTAACTTTATAACATTAGTTATTCTGTGATAAATTGATTCGAACTTTGTAACCTTAAGTTTTGAGGTTTTATGTAATATGAAGTGAGTTTTTATATAAGTTTGTTTGTTAATATGGATTTGGATATATTAGTGTTTTTTTAGAGAGAAGACAGCTGTCAAATCCTGGCTATGCTCCATAATGCAATTAGGAGGATAATCATGCATGGTAAGCTACACATAAATAATGAGTAAGGAGGTTACCTATTATTACTTAACATAAGTGACGGACAACTAGTTTACCTATTATTTCTATTTTTTTTCTCAGCACATGAGAGACACACTTCAATGATAAGTCACAGTTACGATCCATCATTTATGATTTTATTAATAACACGTGATGAACCTATAACAATTATCACTCTTCACCATGTCTTTTATTTTATATAGTGACACGTGCGTGCGTGCGCTTCCTACATTCGGACGACCATGCACGCACGCAGTCCGAGTGTTCAAGTTGGACCAGAATAGCGTACCGGCGTGGCAAAACAAGCCTAACTTCAACATTGTTGTCGTTGTTATCTTGGCAAAGAAAAAAAAAAATGCGCGCGCGTTACGTACGCAACAAATCAACGATGACGTCTTGCACGGTTGGCACGCTAATAAGGTCCTGATGAGCAATTAAATAGAAAAATATGTCTGCCACTACATTTCAACGGCCTGATTTTTTTTTTCAGCGCCAGTGCCTCCACCCATCTCCAGACATGCTCCTACCGTCGGATCCGTTGTCGCCGCACTAACCCGTCTCCACTTGCCCCCGTTCTGGCACCACCCACCAGTCGTCTCTGACACCTCGCTGCTCTGCCCTGGGCTCGCCTTCTCCGCCAGTTCAACCTACCACCCCCAACCCTCCTCTAAGCCCGTCACCCACCGAAAAGCCACAATCGTCAACCCCGAAGCCCTACCCACACCACCGCAAACCCCATCATCTGATCGCGCCTCCTAAGACCATTGCCAAGCATATCCCTTCACGGCTCAGATTCCCGTCGTGAAGGGATTTTCGTTCCGCGCTCCAACGGTTTTCCTTCACGGTTCCTGTCACGAAGGAATTCCTAAGGTCATTTCTACCGGGATTCTCTCTACTTTCCTTTCACGATTCTCCTCGAATGGAAGCTATTGGAGATGAGAGAAAATAAAAGGAATATAAATGAGAAAGAAAACGAAATAAAAGGAATATAGTTAGAGATGCTCTAAATCTCAAGCATCCGAGATTTAGAAATCTAGGATGTGTTATGGTTTGTGTTTGCGCATGCGCACATACACGTACGTGTACGTGCTATCAAGCAAGAAGTAGATTATAGTACAGTACTGCCAAGCAGGAGCAGCAGGGTACGTAGATTGAGACTGCATGCCCTGGACCCCTGGTTTCTCGCGCTCGTTAACTCGATCGTTTAGAGAGCTATCCCTGCACGAAATAAACTCTCCTTGATGGATGGCTTCAACTCATGACTTATCTACTACCTTACCAGATTGCATCAGGCCGGGTACATGCATATATACGGAGTACATGCATGCAGGTGCAGCGGTGGTACAAAGTTTGGCGCGATCGAGTCCCTGTCTCTTTGAATTATTTGTCTCTTCATAGCAGCTTTATTATATATATGGGCGGCCACGTACGCATGTCGCATGCTGCCATTCCATCCTTCCAATCGGACGACGATATATATCCATAAACTACATGATGCATGATGAGCATGCATGCATGTTCAAAGTCCGCCCAGTAATGGACTTCGATTTTATCATGATTATTAGCTCCCTTCCAGTAATGGCACCCGGTGACGTGTACTCTACCGAATTCCCTGTGACTTGTTTGTACGCACGAGCTCTGAATGATCTGTGCCTTGCAAGCCAAAATTATTAGGAAACGAGACGCGTCAAGTCTTAATTGTTTTGTTGCATGCGCATCGATCATGGCGTGAATGAATATGCAAGCATGGCACTTCTTTGAGTTGATTCCATGCATATCCAGAGATTTCTTCCATCGACCTAACTATAGCAATTACCATCACTGATATGTGTTTGTATACTAATCGATCAGTATCTCTCAGTCTTCTGTTCATCATACTGATCTTGAAGATTTGTCATAAATAAAAGTCGGAACATCAGTTAATAGTAATCATATATACGCTGAGCAAGAACAGCAGTAGAACATAAATATACTTTGACTGTGAACATGATCTATATGTATACTCTGCGTGCATGTCATGATCAATGCCAGCCGGCCTTAACTAGCAGCATAGATTATACTGTCTCTTTGGAAGCTGCAGGTTGCAGGACTTGCAGAGCTAACTTATTTCATCGTTTCGTTCAAAAAAACTTATTTCATGGTTGCCCATACATGCATTTATTAATCGGAAGTTGACATTGGCAAATGAATCAACGTGTCTAGTGCTAATCGCGTAGGATCGATCGAGTGCCCATAAATCTGGGATGAGGGTCTCCCAACTTGACTGCTCATCACTGATGTGTGAATCTGGATTCATACGTTAGTGACAAAGTTATAGTAATATTAAAGTAAAAAGATATATATCCTAAATCTAGACGTTGATGCATGCAAATGCGAGGATGGGCAGGCCTTGATTTATCATCTTCCATCTTCGTGTCCAATATAATGTGAGTTTGTTGGCAGCTAGCTAGGCTCAAACACTATTCCATGTAGTAATTTTACGCGCGCAAATGCTAACTGTTCCCGTTGTTGTACTGAGTTTATGTGAAATACCTCGCAGTATATATTGTTCTGTGTGCACGCAATTAATGCAAGTGCTGCAGATCGATCAGTCTCTTGCGCGCATGGTGCAGCAGTTCTGAGCTGCCACTGACAAGTAGGAGCTACATCGATCTCAATTGAGTTGTGCTATATATGCTGCTCGAAGTAAACGCTAGTTATGTAAGAGTATGCAAGCCCGCATGCATGCAGGGGCAGATGTGCAGTCAGTCTTGCGGAAATGGGTTCGAGAACGAGACAAGTAGAGCGGTTAAGCATGGAGCTCGATAGACTAGCTAGTTGCAGTGACCTAGCTAGCACAAAAAAACAAGAGAAGAAAATCTCTGAAAGAAGAGCAGGAGCAAGCTCGATCGCCCAGCTACCAAATTAATCAGTAACCAATAAGCTATTCACGCAGCTAGGAAAGAGAAGCCGGATTTTGTATGGCGGCGCACGGCACAGCTGCAGCCTGCAGAAGCTTACATCTATAGTGACATACATGTACATGTGCATACAATGCAAGCACAAAGTATCAGTCGATCGATCGATGACCTTGTTATATGTAAATAAAAAATATTAATTTTGTCTCTTGCGTGTGTGCATGCATGTATCAGCAGATCCAAGCGCGCTAGTCGCGCAGAGCGGGTGGTGATAGATGGCTGCAGCGGCGAAGCACGTTAGTGTCGTTTATGATGTGCGCGCGTGTCCATGCCTGCATGTTGCACTTGCATGCATGGTGCCGCGCCGCCCTAGCTACTGCCCCTGCATGTTCACCGGCGGCGCCCTAACCACCAACGGTGACGCACGATTTTTAATGCAGTACCAGCTGCATGTTCACCGGCGGCGGCTGTGCAGATCGACACTGCTATATGATCTGTATGGACTGATAATAACGGTGAGAGAAGGTGAATAGATGTTTTGATAATTTTTTTTTGAAATAGATGATATTCTCTTATTTTATCATCTAACACATCTAAAAGCAAAACGTAACACAAAACATAGAAACACAGTGGACATAGCTCAACCTGAAAGATCTATCTAGAACAAAATAAAAACTCAAAAAAAATCAAAAAACAAACTTGAAGATCCAACCAAAGATGGATCTTATAGTTGAAATCGAATACTAGGTTCCACAATATCCATTTCAGAACTTAAAGCCACACAAAATTTGAAACTTACCAAAAAAGATTAAAAAATTAAAGATAAGGTCACCGGTTAAAGAAATTATTCAAGATGATAATCTAGAGGCAAGTAAGTTCAAGACGCATGAGTATACATTAGTATGTGATTTTTATGCCTCTAGCAACAAGAAGAATGACTTCACAAAGTGCTGAAAATTCAGCCCAAAAACCAAAACGAAAATCGTAACGAAACATCGAAAACTTGAAAACTTGCAAGGGAACCAGTAGAGAGAAACTAGAAGGAGGGAAGTTCAATCATATGAAAAATATAAACTTCATTACTCAAAGAGGTCAGTTATATTTTAGACTCAAAACTCACATAATACATAGACTAAACATTCATCCTTCTCTCATCTAAAACTCTAGCACTGGGATCTCAAATGAGTGGCACAATAGGCTCAAGCGTCTGGTTCATCCTCTCCTATAGTTATACCCCTCTATTTATAGGCCTAAAAAGCTTGACCCTTAAGTTCACTAGCTTTTTCTCAAAATACCTATCTCTTATAATACACTTCTACCTACCGTCAAAAGCATTTAGTCTATTTTTTTCTTCATTCATCAGACGGCTAATGTGTCTTTACGACTTAGCTTCGTCTCGACGCAAGCTTTACGATGATGTCACGTACTCGTCCAGTCCTCACACGGTTTTGAGGCCAAACCGCGAAACCCTCTGCATGCTTCTCAAAGCATGACTCGCCACTTGCTTACACTTTAACCAATCGCTCTGATGTCGACACGTATTCTCTGTCTTGCGATCCTAACCGCCGACAAGTCTCTCCAACTCCTGGTCCCTCGAGCCGCCTTGTCACTTGCACCGACATCCCTTTCGCTTGACTTTGTCAACATGTAGTCTTCATCCTCCGTTTCATACTTTGCTTGACCTCCACGTATATAGCTAGGATCACCCTTGACTCCATCTAGCCTCTTTGATCGTCTGGCACCAAGCACCTGCTTAGCCCGGATCACCCGCCGTCGATCGCCAAGTTGTATCCATTAACTGCACACCATTAGATAAGCAAACACATTTCTCCAACTCCAGTTAGTTCATAAATTAAAATGCTCAAATCAAACTCAAGCAATCCAAAAACACGACAAATCAAATCGACAACCTTACTAATCACCCATCACATATAAACCAAAACATATTTCAACTTAGTTTCTCAATCTCTCTCTTGATGAGTGTATTAATAACACCTCGAGGCACAAAGATTTGGGTTTGAAGAGAGGAAGCATATCCAAGTGATCAAAACTCTAAAAAGAGTAAAAACATGTCACTTGGCATAAGAAGGATTGCAAAAGGCTGAAGAGAGGCAAAAATAAGCCAAAACCTCGAAAGAGCAAGAAAAACTCAAAAACAAATAGTCCCCCTTGATGAATGCGTATTTTTCATTTTCTTTGAGGTTTATTGCAAATATTCTCATTTCTCTTCCTTTGAAGCATATTTATGCATATTCTCATCTTAATGTATATGCTCTCTCCCTTTGGCAATACAGACATCAAGGATAAAATATTATGAACATGCAATCCTAAATGAGTTTTTAAAATTATACCATAAAGTATTTGCGAGAGCTAGAATGTCAAGGGGCTTCGGAAAGTAGAACGTAGAGCTCACAATTGTATAGAGGCTAAAAAGAGACAGTGACATAAGAATATGAAGCTTGACAAGCAAAACTTGAAGAATTAGTTGGCACATTTAATCTTACATAGCTGAATCATTTTTAAAGTAACCACCACATAAGCATCCACTCGTGTCGAGACAATACAAGTACTAAGAACTAGCCAATTTCAAACTCAAACTAGGTAAAGAAGTGTTCATAACAGTAGGCTTTGCAAATATTCGTATATGAAACCAAGACTTAGATTGATCAAGTGATTAAAAAAATTAATCAGTTAGGCATATTTCTTTGAATTTCATTTATCCTCAAGTTGTCTCTTATTAAAGAAAAGTGTTACGCGACTGGATATGGCAAACATCTTAAGGCTTCAAGACAACCGTATTGGATCACATTTTAGCACAAGAGACTTGATTTTTCATGATTATTCGATTTGCATAAGTTATCAAGATGGTCACAAGATATAGTTAAGTAGTATCTTTGCAACACAAGGAACATATATTGCTCCAAGGTTCTATCATGAGCTAAATATTTAATAAAGACAGAAAATATAGTGCAATGTTCATCAATCCACTGTCTTAAACCAAAAAGATCTAGAGTAAGATATTCATCAAACCAACCTTAACAAAAGCATTGACTAAGCCTAAGCAACTACGAACATGGTGATAAAAAATATAGCATTTCATAGCCTACATAATTCATAAAATTGTCAAATTTCATCTTAAGGAAAGCAAGCTTGCTTGAAATGTATCATATCAAAACATCAAGAAGAGTCTAAGATTAAAAAAATGTTCCACACAACTACTCAACTTAGTCCAGATTCAAGCCTAGCAATAAAAAATGCTATAGACATACAAGTTAAAACTCATCTACTATGATTATCTTACATAATAAAATGTAATACAAATACAACAAAAGTAAGATAGAGTGTGTACAAAGGACAACTCCTCATCATATAATGTTATAGGGATGGCACACACCAAGCTCTCCTAACAAATAGGCAAATCTTGTCACATTTAGAGGCTTGATGAATATATAGGCTAGCTGGTATATGGTATCTATGTAACTCAACTCAATATCTCCCTTCTCATTATGGTCTCTTTGAAAGTGGAATCTCATATCTATGTGTTTGGTTCTAGAGTGTTGAACTGGGTTGTTGGTTAAGCTTATAGCACTGGTGTTGTCACACAAAAGTGGCACACTCCTGAAATTCAACCCAAAATCCCTCAAAGTAGCAACCATCTACAAAATCTATGAGCAACAGCTAGCAGCAGCTTTAGTAGTAGATTGCACAATGCTAGACTATTTGCTAGAGGACCAACACACAAAAAAAGTACCCAAGAAGTGACAAGTAACAGAGGTCTTTTTCTTGTCAATTCTACAACCAACAAAATATGTATCCAAAAAACCTCAAAGAGAAAGCAAAGAGGAAGTAGAAAACTAAAGCCCATACTCGAGAGAGTGTGCTTGAGGTACCTCAGAATGAGTTTCACCGCTTGGCAATGAGACATCTTCGGTGAAGCCTAGAAGCGAGCACACAAGAAAACGGTGAAGTGGATGTCGGGTCTTATCACTGTCAAGTACAGAAGAGAGCCGATCATGCTCTTGTACTCCCGTTGGTCCACCTCCTCGCCATCTTCATCTGGATTAAGCATGGTCGAGGTAGCCATCGGTGTTACCAAGGGCTTCGCATCACTCATGTCGTACTTCTTCAGCAAATTCTTGGTGTACTTCATCTGGTGGACGAATGTACCTTGCTTGCATTGCTTGATTTGCAGCTTAAGGAAGAAGTTGAGCTCGTCCATCATCGATATCTCGTACTCCTTGCTTATAGTTTCTACAAACTTGGCCACGAGTGCATGAGAAGAACCACTAAAAATGATATCATCCACATATATCTGAACAAGTAAGAAATCATTGCCATGCCTGAGAGTGAACAAAGTTTTATTAGTTAACCCCATCACATACTCATGCTCTAGCAAAAAATATCTAACCCATCATACCAAACTCTAGGTGCCTGCTTAAGCTCATATAAAACTTTTCTAAGCTTGTAAACTCTATGTGGGTATTTAAGGTACTCAAAGCCTGGGGGTTTCCTAACATAGACCTCTTCCTAAATGAAACCATTAAGAAAAACACTCTTGACATCCATTTCGTACAAATGCAAGGAGGATCCTAATGGCTTTTAGTCTAGATACCGGTGCAAAGGTCTCTCCAAAGTTTATCCCCTCTACTTGAGTGAAACCCTGAGCCACTAGTCTAGCCTTATTTCTCACTACAGACCCATCCTCCCCCTGTTTGTTTTTGAAAACCCATTTTATGCCTATAGTGTGAACATTAAGGGGTAGCTCTATAAGGACCTAAATTTGGTTTCTCTCAAAAATTTTAATCTCTTCATGCATGGTATTGACCCAACTCGAATCACATAAAGCATGTCCAATATCATAGGGCTTAAAAGAAGCAACAAATGCAGAATTAGTAAAATGAGCATATGAAGCAGATTTGGACCTTGTTACTCTCTCATTGATGTCACCGATCATCGTCTATAGAGGGTGTCGCCACTGAATGTGTTGAGGGACCTCACGCTGCCAGTGTACCTCCCCCTCAAACAATGCTGGTGCAAACTTGAAAGCAGCTGAAGTAGAAGTAAAGGCTGCAGGACCCTTTGCTAGAGTAAAAGAAGCAGGAGCCAGCTTTGAAGCAAAGTGTGGTAGAGGGGAGTAGTGGATCATTCTCGTCATCACTAAGAGTTGAAAGGTTGCCATCTATAAAGATGTTCTCTCTCATCTCATGATCACCTGCACACTCAAAAACAGAACTAACACAAGGGGTTGACTCATCAAAAGTCACATCACAGAATTTCATGATTGTGTTAGTGTCGATATCGTAAACCTTATAAGCACGACTATGAAGAGAATACCATAAGAAAAAAAACCATCAAAAGAACACAACTTGAACTTGTCAAGATTGCCATGCTTTAGGATGAAGCGCCGACACCCAAAAACTCTCAAATGCGAAACCTTCGGCTTCCTCCCAAAATGCAACCCATAAGAAGTTAAATTCAAGATCAAGCATAAGAAAATTCGATTGGAGATGTAGCATGCTATGCTAATGGCCTCAGACTTAAACTTCCTAGGAGTCCTATGCTAATCAAGCATCATCCTAGCCATCTCCACCAAAGTGCGATTTTTCCCCTCAACTACACCATTCTACTGAGGAACGTGTGGGGCAAAAAATTGATACTCAATGTCATGCTCAAGACAGAAAACATCAAAGAGATAGTTCTTGAACTCGGTGTCATTATCACTGTGAATTGTTTCAATGCATCAGGAAGTTCTTTGAACAATCTCAAAGCCAAGCTCTGAATGTGTGAAAACGCTTCATCCTTGGTCACAAGAAAGAAGACCTAAGAGTAGCGAGGAAAGTCATCAACAATGACAAGAACATACTTCCCGCATGCCGAACAAACCCGAGAAGGACCAACAATATCCATATGGGAAAGTTCTCCTGGTCGTTCAGTCATCACTAGATTGACTGGTGGGTGGGAGGCAATAATCATCTTGTCATGCCGATAAGGAGCATAAATAAGATTCTTCTCAAACTTGAGCTTAGGAAATCTTCGGATCAAGCCTAGAGCACTTAAACGAGTAAGCAAATCAAAGCTCACGTGCCCTAGTCTACCATACCACATCCGAAGCTCGAAAGAAGGTTGAACAATCAAACAAGAGAAGAACCAAAAGACTTAGAAAAATCAGCTCCAAAAACTCTCTCAAATCGAGAAATATTGTAAATCAAAGCTCCAGAAGAATAGAGAACTCGAGAAGTATCACATTTGAAACTCACTTGCAAGTCCTCATCCAACAACTGAGATACAAAGAGAATGTTGTATCCCAGATGCTCTACCAAAGGTAAATCCTTGAGAGTGAAACTCTCATCATCCTTACCATACCTTTGGCTTTCACCCTTCCTTTCTGATCATCCCCGAATGTTATGTATTCATGTCGCTTCACTGGGGTGAGGCAAGAGACCATGATGAATCTCTGGTCATGTGGCGCGAACAACCAGAGTCAATGAGCCACTTGTTCTCCAGGCCTCTGTGTACATATAAGAAGAATAATATGTGGATGGCTTAGTATTGGGGTTAGCCAAAAACCTCTTGGGAATCCAGTACTATGTCATCCGCTCTAAAGTGGTAAAAGCAGGTGCAGGTAAAACATGTCTAATACGTTGAGGGTGAGTACCATGATGAGAAAAACATGGTCCACCAAAGCGTTGAGACCCAAAGCCTCTTACATGTGGACCAAAATCATATGAGTCATGG
Source organism: Phragmites australis (assembly GCF_958298935.1). Lineage (NCBI taxonomy): Eukaryota > Viridiplantae > Streptophyta > Magnoliopsida > Poales > Poaceae > Phragmites > Phragmites australis. The sequence goes on along the minus strand of NC_084938.1, from coordinate 27,805,044 downwards.
CAAAATTCACGCCGAGCAACACCTCTAGGAAGAGACTGAAAAGCGCTAGGGACTCATGAGCAGAAGCGAGAAAAAGGCTCAGGTACACTAACAGAGGGATGGTACATGTCTCGGGTGTTCCACTCCCACTCACGCCGCTCATCTCTCCTACGGTGAAAGCAAAACCCAACCAAGTGACCCTCTGTTTGGCAGTAGATGCAATGGTAGCGTCTCTCGGGAACTCATCTATCAGTCACTCGGGGCTCTCTCACAAGCTCTCTCATCTTAGGTTGTGGGGCTCTCTAGGGTTGTGATGTGGGGTTTTTTCTTTGTAGATTGAGAAATGTGTTTTTTTATGGGTTGTGGTGTGGCATTAATTTGGACTTCTCAGCTTCTATGGTAGTAGGTGTGGTGAATACAGTCTTACTCTCTCCACAGTAAACTACCCTCTTAAAACCTAACCTAAGAGCCAAACCCGCCTTATCAGCACACATCTTGGTTTTGGTCAAAATCAAATTCATTTTCCCTTTGCCCTCTGAGCACTTCTCCACCAGAGAAAGGAGGTACTCATTCTTAGTTAAAAGCTTTTGAACTTACCCTCTAACCCAATTGAGTTTGTCTTGAAAGATGGTGCAGGTGGACCAATTTGGCTGCACATACTTAGAACTCTCAGCACTCTCCAATCTAGACTCTAGCTCCTTCAGGCGCTTGTCTTTCAGTTCAACATACTTTGCAAGTAAAAGACAATTCTTACAAGCACCTAAGAGAGTATACCTAGACTCCTCCTCAAGGAGCTTCTTCTCAGCACTCTCAAACCGACTAGCGACTTGAGCATGACATTACGAAGCTTGACAAGTTCAGCCATGACAATCAGACAACTCTCACACTCCTCAACATCAGGCCTAGACCTAAGCAATGCAAGTTCAGTAGAGGCAGACTCATACTTAGGCCTAAGATCCTTCAACTCATGCACAGCTTTCTTAGGTAACATATTCTGACTAACAAGAGCATCATTTAAGATATCGACTTGGATAAAAAGCTGATCGTAGGAAGACAATACCTTGGAAGGATCCAGCTCGGGGTCATTGTCGTTGTTGTTGTCGTTTGCCATGAAGCAGAGAGAGGTGAAGTCCTTGGCCTTTTTCTTGTTCTTTGCTTGCAGTTCATCCTGTCTGAGCTCTTCTCTAAGTTGAAAGAGGTATCGATGTCGCTAAGAGCTGCCACGAATGCCCTAAAAGCTGTCTTGACCGTCTTGTTAGCCATCTTCTTGTGGTTCTTCTTAAAAAAGGCTTCTTATTCTTCTTCTTATGCTTGTTGTAGTCTTGTTCACCGTCCTCCATCTTCTTGAGCTTGGGGCAGTCCGCCTTGAAGTGGGCAGTGTCACCACACACAAAACATGCACGAGAACCACCCCTCCTTCGATCTCGACGATTGTAGAAGCGTGTGAACTTCTTCACAATCAGCGCAAGATCTTCATCATCCAGCGTATCCACCTACTTCTCTATGACATAAACCAAGGAATATAAAGAAAATCCACTCGATAAAGTGTTATCACAAGAAAAGACAGTTGCAAACTGATTGCCACTACCAAGTCCGGAAACCAACACCATGTTCTGAGATAGGGGATTTCCGAGACCGATCCAACCAACCTTGGCTATCTCAGTGGACTTGAGCTTGCTGAAGAGCTCATCACAAGTCAATGTGTCATAAATTTGAGACTCTTCAATGTTCGAGATCTTCACTTCCCATATAATACAGTCAAGATCATGGAGAAGCTTGATCACTCTCTCATTGTCAGAATAGGGCAAAACACTAGTTGATCAAAGATTGCTAACAATCCCATCAAAGAGAGCAAATATCACATCCAAAGACTCTTCAGAAACTTGCACAAATATTTGATATTCTTGGTTGTATGTGTTTTGATGTCTAACCTTAATTTGATTAGTTCCTTCATAAAAGACACCCAGAATATTCCAGATCTCCCAGACAGTACGGAGGTGCTGTACCCTGTCAAACTCATCCCGACTTAGGCTAGTGAATAAAATATTTCTAGTCTTGTTGTTGGCCTCATGCTGTTCGATTTGAACCTGAGTCGTGTGAGCAGTAGGGATCTCATAGTTGGAATCAACTACTTCATTTATTACACTTCCTTGGCTTAGAAGATAAGTCTCTATGCGCACCTTCCGATACGAAAAATCTCAGCCATCAAACAACGAAATCTTCCCACTTCTCTCCATGTCGCCTACGGATCACAAAGCAGGTTAAGGTCAACCACTGATCAAACTGGCTCTGATACCAATTGTAGGACCGAAAATAACGATTAGATGGGGGTGAATAGGTGTCTCAATAAATTTCTTTCGAAATAGATGGCATTTTCCTATTTTGTCACCTAACGCAGCTCCAGAACAAAGCACGACACAAAACACAGAAACACAGTGGAAACATAGAGCTCAACTCGAAAGATCCGTCTAGAACAGAACATAAACTTAAAGAATTCAAAAACCAAACTTGAAGATCCAATCAAAGGTGGGTCTCATGAGTGGAATTGAACACTAGATTCTACAACAAACCAATCTATAACTCATCCCCACACAAAGTTTGTAACTTGAGAAGAAAGATTCAAAAATCAAAGATAAGGTCAGCGGTTGAAGAAATTCTCCAAGTTGATGATCTATAGGTAAGTGAGTTTAAGACACATGAGTATACACTCATATGTGATTTTTATGCCTCTAGTAACAAGAAGAATGACTTCACAAGGTGTTGAAAATTTAGCCCAAGAACCAAAACAAAAATCACAACGAAACATCGAAAACTTGCATACGCAAAAATATAAACTTCATTACTCAAAGATGTCAGACCTATTTTAGGCGGATTACAAAGATTTTTACTCAAAACTCACCTAATATATAGACTAAACACTCATCCTTCCTCTTCTCTAAAACCCTAGTACTAGACTCTTAAATGAGTGGCACAATAGGCTCAAGTGGCTGGTTCATCCTCTCTCATAGCTCTACCACTTTATTTATAGGTCTAGAAAACTTGACCCCCAAGAAGAACCACGACAAGATGGCATTTTAGTCTATTTTCTTATCCATTTATGGGACGGTCATGGCGCCTTTACAACTTAGTTTTACCTCAGCGCAAGCTTCATGATGGTACCACGTACTCCTCCGGTCCTTCCACAGTTTTGAGACCAAACCGCGAAACCCTTTGCACGCTTCTCAAAGCATGACTCGCCACTTTGTTACACCTTAAGTAAGCGCTATGATGTCAACATGTGTACTCCGTCTTGCGATCCTGACCGTCGGCAAGTCTCTCCCGCTCTGGATCCCTCGGACTGCCTTGTCACTTGCATGGTATCCCTTTCGCTTGACTTTATCAACACGCTATCTCCATCCTCTGTTTCATGCTTTGCTTGACCTCCACGTGTACAATTAGGATCACACTTGACTCTGCTCGGCCTCCTTGATCGTCCGACATCAAGCACTCGCTTAGCCCCGATCACCCGCTATCGACCGCCAAGTTGCATATGTCACCTACACACCATTAGACAAACAAATATATTTCTCCAACTCTAACTTCAGTTAGTTCATAATCAAAATGCTCAAATCAAGCTTAAGCAATCGAAAACTCGACAAAACAAATCGACAACCTTGTTAATCACTCATCACATATAAGCCAAGGTACATTTCGACTTGGTTTCTCGTAATCCCTCTGGTCAACAAATATTTAACACATGACATCGTACCTTCACCACTATTTTCTACTAAATATATTTATAAAATTCAACAAACTTATAAGATTATGTGAGTATTTCTTTTAAACAAATCTACACATATGATTTTCATATTTTCAAACTAAATATGTTAAAAGTTATTAATATTTAAAGTTTTAAAGGTTTGCTTTCCAAAACATCAAGTATTTATGACAGGATGGAGTATCTAGCCCCGTTCTTATCTATCTTGGGCAATTATTCCGGATATGTTGCTATCTATGAGTTTGACGCAATGCAGATCGATGTACATGTCCAATTCTATTTTGTACAATGATTCAGCTATGCTACCTACGACTATGTTGGTTATAAAATTAATGATTCAACGTAATTAAACTGGTATATACGCCCGCGTCCTTATTTTCACTTGGGCGCTAGACAGTAACGGTCTCGTCGTTACCTACGTTGTTCAAGTGCCGTACGTATCACACGCACTGTGTATTGTATTGCTCGATACGACACGCTATTAGTTCATGTAGCTTATATAGACTAATGACAGGAAAATGGATGCCCTCGATCAGTAGCTATCGATCTATATATGTAACTATGTTCCTAATTGGACTTTTTATGCATCCAAAGATTCCTTACCTGCACATACAAGGAACGATCCAACCGAGAGCACACGCTGTGTGTAGCTATATATTCTGTTATATATTTCTTGCCTGCTGATTTTCTTCTTCGGCTTACCAGCGCTAGCCAGCATGCTACTGTGTCATTGCTGGCTCGGAGTAGATGGCTGGCTAGCAGCTGCAGGCGATTTAAATGGGCCGGCGGTGGCAACACGTTGGGGAAGCATGGCCCTGAGTTGATGTGTCGTTTTTCATGGCGGCAGTCGGCAGAAGGAGCACATTGTTTGGTCTCACATAGACGCATGGTATTATTGTTTTCACAATGATCAGCCGTATGTAGTAACTGCATGCATGCATGCCCTGCCTGGCCCTGGGTGATCACTGCCGTCGAGAGAACTAACACGGAGTACCGATCAATGTGAATGACACTATAAAAAAAGCCATCACTACGGTTTAAAAATAACATTATTACTAAACGATAGTAATGAAGTTATCACTTCCGATTCGTAACACAGCTCGACAGTGATAAGCGATCTCAAATCCGATATTTTAAACAAATCCGATGTTTTTAAAACTGGTAAAAAATATTTTTAACCCTCGACTAGCCCCTCTAGAATACACACAGTCACAACTCGTAAGCCACACAAGTTACAAGTTTTTCGCTGAATTATGCACGCGCGCGGTTCATGGGAGTTGAACCCATGATATCGCACCTTGCACGTAGCATTCTTACCATTCACCAATCAATGTTTGCTAAGAGTAATATGATATCTTTTCCTTTTGACCCTTACTAACTGAAAGTTATGATGATTATTTGGATATTAAAATGATTTTAAATGAAAAAGTTATCATCTACAAAGTTATAGATATCATCGATAGCTACAAATTTCATTTTTTTTATCTCCATCTAACTATCATTTGGGCATCAAAATGACTTTCCATGTAATGTTATGTAAAACAGTCATAGCTTTTGTATACGAAGTCCGATTTCGACGTTCAACCTCTACTTTCAAAACTAACAAGAAGACATATCTGAAAAAGATACTACCTTTCTTGACTTAAAAAGGCTTAGAAGACCGTTGAAAGGGCCTCTGAAGTTTTTGTTCAAAAATTTACCTTTTCCAATTTGCCTAAATTTTTTTGGAGCCACGGAGCTACATTTGAAAGTCAGTGCTGCATAAATATTTCATCAATCCGAGTTATTAAACTCGTGATAAAAATCTTTAAAGTTATAGTTTTCAATTTTGTGGTCGTTTTTTTGGCATTTTCAATCTTGTTTACTAGTGTTATACCAGATCCGGCAGTTTACTTTATGGTCTAGCGTGTGGTTTTTTTTACTTTTCCTGCACTAATATTTGGACAATTATTGGGTATTTATACTGCTTCAAATTAAAAGGTTATGAACTACAAAGTTATAGATCTCGTCGTAAGCTACAATTTTTTATATAAAATTTGTCTTCGTTCAACTCCACATGAAAAAATTGATAAATTCTGGAAGATGACCTACATTTTATCGTTACTGTCGGTTAATATAATGAACTATCAGTGATAGTGCCTCTATTATTATCGCTAGTTTATGATTAAAATCGGCAGTGATAATCAAGTATTATTGTCTTTTGTAATTGAATTTACAATAATATTTAATTATCACTATCGGTTTTTGCTAAATAAACTATTATTATCGATTTTTTGATAAGAATCAATAATAATATTTTTTTATCACTATCGGTTATTTCTAAATGGACATTGGTGGAAAAAATACCACTGCCAATTCAGAAATAATGTAAGTGCATGGCCACACTCTAAAGCCGAGGTTCTTTGCCGAAGCAGGAAGAAGCCCGACTTTCAAGCAGAAAGTCAGGTCCCTCTAGAGCGCAAATGAACTACGGGAGAGAAACACCCCGATTTGAGGCTCCCGGCTTCTGTGAGTCCGATTGTGCTGATAGCGGTGAAGGATGGCGCCCTGAATAACCGAAGACTAGCATGGCGTGCATTCATCATTCGTGCACCGCCAAGATGGTCCAAATATGGGCGCGATCTTACGTCGTCACAGTGGTGTTCATGTGTGATGCATGATGCTGCAGGGTCGCGGTCTCGCGGATAATATTGCCTTAGCCATTAAAAGATAATATTAAAGATTTGTCGGGAAAAAAAGAAGAGATAAGGTTGAGATAGCAGTATTTTTGCTGGCGTACGCGGAGAAATGACATATTGATTTCCAAGTTAAATCTATCTGTATCCTAACCCTTTTAAATATATATGGCGCCTACGGTTTAAAATATTTTTTAACTCTTGCAACAAATTGGTTAAAGTTACCGAAATATAACTATCCTATTTTATGTATTATCTGTATCATCACTACATATACCAGGGAAGAAGAAATTAAATCAAGCTAGGCCGTCCGGAGTGGCGCCGTTAATTGTTGGGGAACTCCATTTGCCTTAAACTAATCTCCAACCACCGTGCCCAACTTCATTTAAACACATATATGCCTCTTGCTCTTTCTCTGATGCCTATATATCTCCATTGCATCTATCTGCATTTGGCTGCATATATACACGCACATATATACATACAGACATCGATGCACGTACGTGTTGTGCCGACCATTCATGCGCGCTTAGGACAAGCAACTAGCTTAGCCGTCGTCGTGACATACCTGTAGCTAGTTGGTGGCTCGGCGCCGCCGAGGATGGAGTGCAGGGAGGAGCAGCCGGCGGCGGCCGTGGAGCTCACCGGCCTTGAAGACCAAGTTTGGCCGACGACGTGGAGGAGGGAGCCTTCGCCGCTCACCCACGACGACAACCGCGGCTTCCTCCGGATGCTCCGCGATAAGAAGGAGAGGTGCGTGCGCGCGCGCGCGAACTGACATGCGTTTCGATCTGTCGTTTATTTGAGCGAGCTCACGCATGCATGCGTGCATGGTTAATTGAATTTAATTGTGCTGTGCTGCATGCGAACTGATTGATCGACCAGGCTGGGCGTAGAGGCGGCGAAGGTGGAGCTGCAGTTCGAGAGGCTCACCGTGGAGGCTGACGTCCGCGTCGGCCGCCGCGCCGTCCCGACGCTGCTCAACTGCGCCATCAACGCCGCCCAGGTACGTAACCCCATCGTTCCTGGTACACCGCGACGACCGATGCGCTATTGCTTACTTAGTTACTTGTATGTCTCTCTCTCTCTCTCTTCCGCGCCGCATGCATTGCAAGTCCCTTTCAAATCTGTTTTTTTTGTTCTTTTCTGTTCTTTTGGAGAAAGAGAGAGAGAGAAACTTGGATTTGGTGAGACGCGTCGAGTGGATGGATCGTCCTGGAAGCATAGATCAGTTGAGCTCTGTGTAGGTTACGGTGCGGCCGATCGACGGCACAAGCGAAGCCTGATGAGGGCCATGCAAGTGCCTCCGAATCTTTTAGATAGAGACACTTTTTTAGGTCCATCGAGAGGCTACCAACGTACGTGCTGAAAAACGCACAAATCAATTATAAACTGACCGTACCTTTCCAGCACATACACAACCGTATATGCTTGTTATGTGCAAAAAACCGTCAGAACAGATCCTGTGAACTTCAGTTGTTTATATAGTAATTTCTAAGATACGTGATCGATTAAGATTGGTCTGTGACCTAAATTATAGTATTTTATTACCACATAAGACAAGAGTCCTGTCAAGGGTTAGCTTAAGCTGCTCTTGAAATAAATTATTCATTCATGTCACTACAGACGAGGGATACATAGGACCATATCTCCATATAAATACGGTTGCCGCCACCATGCCCTCCCTAGCTAACTGAACAATGTCACGCATGGGCTCCTTCATCTGCAAACGAAAGGTCCAACGGCAGTTATTGAAAGTGGATGGCAACTAGTAGTACAGATATTGCAGAATAAAATAGATTGTGCTGATAGCTATGGACATGTTTGTCCGGTGGCAACACTTGGACACTGTTTTTACCTAAGGTAGAGACCAAATTAGTCGCAACGTTCATGGCAAACTTAATTTAGCTAAGAAGTCTACCACACATAAGCCAGAAAGCTAAGCCTGTGGGAAGTGCCACAAACTATGGTCGTGATACCCAACGCTAGCTACAAATGGTCAAACTTCTCTAACTTGATTATGGTAAAGTTTGGCATCGATCTAAACAGCTCCTATATGTACTATCTAATTGTGTCCATGGAGATTTGACAACTATGTCAGTCCCGCATTTTAGCTCACTAGCAAGATTCTTTTTAACAGTAACTAACCTAAGCAGATCCAACACATCGATATTTAAAATAGCTTCCATAACCTTTTATACCTACTTAGCTCTTTATTTCTCAGTACACGGCAACCCTTCGGCTGATGAATAATGTGCTTCTTTTCCCGAAAGTACAACACGCCCAGCATAGCCAAATAATCCAAGACTACCTGCACCCATTAAGGTTCAGAGTTCAGAAATTACAATGTAAAATGACAAATAGATGGACTATGTGCAAGTCACAGCGCTATGCAGGAAAGGTTATTTCTTTTTTTGTTTGACATTTACTAGAGCTAGTGGCACGAGCACAACAAAAACGCAACAGTGGTACTTATGAGGTCATATGGTACAATGAATAAAAAGTTAATTGAGACAGTGGATCGGTAAATCTGCTGACCATCTTAGCCCAGTTTAGATTAAACACATGGATATCCAGGATCAAAAGGATACCGCAGCTTGTTATGCTGCTGTGTACTTAAGCAAGCGCTAAAATACATGTGTATGCCTAAATGCATGTTTTTATTTCGCTGTGCAAAGTTGGCATGCCATATTCAAAAGCCATATTTCTATGTGAACAGTTTCTTTTGTTATGCAGGAATTAGCAACATCTTCACACATGTGTGCTACAAGGAAAAGACCCCTCAAAATCATAAATGACGTAAGCGGGATCATTCGACCATCAAGGTAAATGTCTCCATATCTTTCACTAACTGCCGAGTGCAGACATAGATTCCATAACCTCTAAATTAAGTGCTCGATCAAATTAAAAAGAGAAGTTACTAGAATACAGCTGTATGAGTTTGTTAGCCTTATTTATTTAATTCACTGTCTAAGATATTGAACCTTTTATCCCATTCTGTCAGGATGACACTTCTTCTAGGAGCACCCGGTTCAGGGAAAACAACTCTTCTAAAAGCATTGGCAGGAAAGTTGGATTCTTCTTTGAAGGTAGACTGAGTTACATACATGCTATCAAAAGTATTTTGTCAACGAGAAAAGGCCAAAAAATAAAAATATGTTTAGCATTGACTATTCTTAATGACACAATGATTCTTAATAGTTCAAAGGAAAGGTCATGTACAATGGACAAGAAATGAATTCCTCAACACCTCAGTACCTGCGTGCTTATGTTGGCCAGTATGATCTTCACCATCCTGAGATGACAGTAAGAGAGACGATCGACTTCTCTTCCAAGATGCTGGGAACCAATAATGAATTTGGTAAGGAATCCTCTAGTGTATAGTGAGGTATTCATTTCGTAGATTATTGGGATGCGCTGCAATTTATAACAATGCAGACACTGTAACTCAAGAAGGAAATACCTATAGAATATTCAAGGGATATCAATTTTTCCATGGCATATATACTGACACAAAGTTCCTTTTTGCTTGGAATGACAACCTCAGAGATGCTAGGAGAAGCAATAAGAAGAAAAAAGGGTGTCATCAATAAAGTGGACCAAGATCTTGATTCGTTCATTAAGGTCGTTCATTATGTTCTCCTTTATTTCTGCTAAAACTGGATTATGTTTGGTTTCATTACTCAAACAGCTGTCCACTGCAGGCCACCACCTTTGGAGAAGGAAGCAACCTTACAACAAACTATATTATCAAGGTAACTTGGGTTGTTTAATCTGCTATATATCTTGACAACATAATAGTAAAAGTTGATTATATGCAGATACTTGGCTTGTCCGAGTGTGCTGATACCCTAGTAGGAGACGAGCTGAGAAGAGGAATATCAGGAGGGCAAAAGAAACGAGCCACAATTGGTAAGCATACCCTCTATTGCTACTGCCTAGGTGCTCTCCAACCAGAACTTAGGGTGAAATACATATATAGCTACAGGTTTTGCATAGCTGCCACAGGAAGCACGTGCTTGGATCTGAAAGAAAGCCACATTAACAGAAATTCTACCAACTTAAAAACTTCCCCAAGCAAAAGGTTCTTCGCAGGACAGGAGTCTTTATGATAACAAAAAATGCTTATAACCCTGAAAACAGAATGCTTATAACTATCAAGTCAGATGGAAGCAACTAGCCAGAAAATTAGAACGAGAAACAGAGTAAGGAGATACTTAACTGGCACCTAACTGAAGGAATGTTTGAAACTTTGAACTTTGTATCAAGTAGTTCATACATGTAAATCTAAGCAGGATTATTGTACAAGAACTAGTACAGGAATTCTCGCAATCTAGCATAATTCCCTTCATTTTCCTGTACAAAGTGTCAACTGGAAATTTTAGTTAATATGCTCAAATTCTCTATAAAAAGAAAGGAATCTAGTTAGTGCAACATGTCCAAATCCAAGAAAAAATAGAATAAAGACAAAATAATCGCTTTCAATCAAATGAGCTGTGAAAACAGCACATTGTAGTTGCGATACTGTGGTATGTTTTCTTCTTGATGAGCTCTATATCAGGTTGAAACTCGACATTTTATTCCACTGAATCTGAGCAGGCATCCCTTAATATGCTATAACAAGATGAATCTGAGCAAGCATCCCTTAATATGCTATAATAAGATGTAACTAGGATTTATGCGCATTCTTGGAAGGTCTCTGCACTGTATACTTTCCAGTTTCTAAACAGAAAACTTAAAAGTAGTGACATTCACATCATAGTGCATTCTGCGCAAATGAATATGCCAGTTACATAGGAGACAATTGTTATGGTTCTAGTTTCAGCTACCAAGGTTAATAAGTTCAAATATTGATATCAAGGTCCACATTTTTATTTGCGAATTCATTGAAGTTGGCATACATTAAAATAAAACTTTTTATGCAGGAGAGATGTTAGTTGGTCTAGCAAGATGTTTCTTTATGGATGATATATCAACAGGTCTAGATAGTTCCACCACATTTGAGATCATGAAGTTTCTCCAACAGATGGCACATTTGATGGATCTCACAATGGTTATTTCCTTGCTGCAACCACCTCCCGAGACATTGGAATTATTTGACGACATTATACTTTTATGTGAGGGGCAAATTGTGTATCATGGTCCTCGAGAAAATGCTACGGACTTCTTTGAAACTATGGGATTCAAATGCCCCAGCAGGAAGAATGTGGCAGATTTCCTTCAAGAGGTACTCAATTACCAACTATATCAATGAGGAACAGCTAAATATAACAATAATGCTAAGTGCTGAAATCGACTATACTTACTGAATACTGTACAGAACAATTTTGAGATAACCAATACATTAATACGCAAAGTTAAGAAGGCACTAGATGACTCACAATTCCATGCAGTAGCACAAAAATCAGTATTCTGCAATATATGTGCTTGTCCAAAATAATGCACTAATAGCTTCTACAATTGACCACTGACCAGGTAACCTCAAAGATGGACCAAAAGCAATACTGGGCTGGTGATGAAAATAAGTACCAGTACCATTCAATTGAAATTTTTGCAGGATCCTTCTGTGCCTCCTATCTCCCTCGACTTGTAGAAGAAAAACTCTGCAGTCCAAACAAAACTGGAAAGAACAAGGAGATAAAAATGAATGCAGATCGCAGGATCTCCAGATGGAATGTTTTCAAGGCATGCTTTTCAAGGGAAGTACTGCTTCTAAAAAGAAACTCTCCGGTGCATATATTCAAGACCATACAGATCACTGTTATGGCCTTGGTGATCTCTACACTTTTCCTGAGAACAAATATGAGTCACAATTCCATACTTGATGCCAATAAGTACATGGGAGCACTCTTTATGGCTGTTGTCATAGTAAACTTCAATGGCATGACTGAAATTGCAATGACAATAAAACGGCTTCCCACCTTCTACAAGCAAAGAGAGTTACTAGCATTGCCAGGATGGGCACTCCTTTCTTCAGTTTTCCTTATCAGCATCCCAATCTCACTAGTCGAGACAGGCCTTTGGACAGGCTTAACATACTATGTGATTGGATACGCACCTTCCCTTACCAGGTACTCCTCTCTTGCCACTTATATACCTAAAGATCTTCAGTACTTCAATAGGATGAAGTAACACAAAAGATTCCCCTTGCTTATGGCCAGGTTCATCCAGCACTTTGTGGTACTTTTTGCCATGCATCAAATGTCAATGGGTCTTTATCGCTTCTTAGCGGCCATAGGAAGGACACAAGTGATGGCCAACATGCTAGGGACTGCAGCTCTAATAGCAATCTACATACTTGGAGGCTTCGTTATATCAAAAGGTTAGATGATTTAGCTCAGAATACAGAATACATCAGGAAGCATGAGTATACAACATACCCTGTAACACAGGACAAGTATTAATGAAGGCTTTGTGCTACTAAGATGCTTACCACTTCTGTACATTGAAACAGATGATCTCCAACCATGGTTGCGCTGGGGATATTGGACATCCCCATTCACCTACGCACAGAATGCAATCGCTCTGAACGAGTTCTTTGACAAAAGATGGGCTACAGTAAGCACTCATTTCAACACTTGGAATTGCTAGCTATATGCTAGTATATCCTTCTAAAATTACACTAATATTCTTGGTCAAAGGTATAAATACATCATAAATGACAATGATCTTGGGGACTGATAGGAATTTCATTATGCCAATGCTAACACCGTCGGTGAAGCCATCCTCAAGATCAGGGGGCTGCTCACAGAGTGGCAATGGTATTGGATTTGTGTCAGCATTTTATTTGGATTCTCGCTGGTATTCAACATCCTCAGCATATTTGCATTGGAGTTCATGAACTGTATGTATACCAATCTATCAAGAACCTTGAAAATGTTGAATAGAAATGAAAAAGGTAATTATCTGTCTTGTTTATTATTTACAGCTCCACACAAGCGTCAGGTTAACATCAAGGCCATGAAGGCAGATTTAGAGTACCACAGCCAGATGGTTGGAAATGGCAACGCATCAACTGGTCAAGTTATCCTCCCATTTCGGCCCCTCTCCCTTGTCTTTGAGCATATCAACTATTTCGTTGACATGCCTAAGGTAATCTCTTGACCACTTCAAACCTTACCTAATAGCCACATCAATTCCAGTCACCAATTGACCAAAAGAATACACATTTTCCACCAGGAGATGACAAAAAACGGAGTAACAGAGAAAAAGCTTCAGCTGCTACAAGATGTCAGTGGTGCTTTCAGGCCAGGAGTGCTAACAGCTCTGATGGGGATAACTGGTGCAGGCAAGACAACTTTACTCGATGTATTGGCTGGAAGAAAAACTGGGGGATACATTGAAGGGACTATTAAGATAGCAGGCTACCCTAAGAAGCAGGAGACATTCTCAAGGGTCTCAGGTTACTGTGAGCAGAGTGACATTCACTCACCTAATCTCACTGTTTACGAGTCACTGAAGTTTTCTGCATGGCTTCGTCTGCCTTCAAATGTTAAACCTCATCAAAGAGATGTATGTGCATCAACCTCACCCCCTCTTTATCATTGCTAGAAGCAGGTATCTGACACAAGATTTCTCTTCAAATGCATTTCAGATGTTTATCGAAGAAGTCATGAGCCTAGTTGAGCTCACTGACTTGAAGAATGCAATGGTGGGCATCCCAGGGACAACTGGCCTGTCAGCCGAGCAGCGGAAAAGACTAACAATAGCTGTGGAGCTGGTAGCTAGTCCCTCGATTATATTTATGGATGAGCCAACCACTGGCTTGGATGCTCGTGCTGCAGCAATTGTCATGAGAACAGTACGAAAAACAGTAGACACTGGACGAACTGTTGTCTGCACCATTCATCAGCCAAGCACCGAGATATTTGAATCTTTTGATGAGGTATGAAGAGTTTAGATGATATAAATAGGGAGGAAAATATTAACTATACAAGCAATAAAGAAACATGATAGTCCAGCACTCAAGTGATGTCGAGTTGAAGAGGTATCAATTAGTCAATTACACAACAAAAATTAACGTGCTATTAACTATACAAGCAATAAAGAAACATGATAGTCCAGCACTCAAGTGATGTCAAGGTGAAGAGGTATCAATTAGTCAATTACACAACAAAAATTAACGTGCTTCCTGCCAAAATTAAACGGCAAAACGAATTGGCGAAGTAAATAGTAGTATGCATAGAGTTCTTAAACATAGACTTGACCTAAAGTAGCAAAAGATCAAGGAACTACATGATAACTGGCCTTTTATACAAGTAGGCACTACAAAATTACCCTTCTGAGTGTTCAAGTCAATTTTGCCAATTGCAGCTTCTGCTTATGAAAAGAGGAGGTCAGCTCATATACAGTGGTTCATTAGGTCCACTTTCTAGCAACATGATAAAGTATTTCGAGGTAAGATTGCCTGAAAGGGATGTTTATTTGTAAGGCGCAGAGTGAAGAAAATATTAAAATTACTTTGTCACAGGCTATAACTGGCGTTCATAGAATCAACAAGGGCCAAAACCCAGCAGCATGGATGTTAGACATCAGTTCACACACAACTGAATATGAGATTGGAGTGGACTATGCAGAAATTTATCGCAACTCCTCCCTATACAGGTACGCCAAGTAGTACAATCATAAAGCTGAAAATCACTTTTGATGTTAGCTAGTATAAACAATATAGTGAAAGTGAATCTAACTGATTTCTTATGGTGTCTGCAGGGAGAACATGCTTCTAATTGATGAGTTAGAAAAACCAGAACCAAACACAGAGGATCTACATTTCCCTCACGGTTATTGGCAAAACTTCAGGACGCAATGTGTGGCTTGCCTGTGGAAGCAAAGTTGTGCATATTGGAAAAACTCAGAACACAATGTTGTTCGGTTCATAAACACCTTTGCTATATCAATCATGTTTGGAATCGTATTCTGGAAAATTGGCTCAACCATGTAAGAGGCGTTCTGATGCTTAAAGATTTTCTTTATTGAATACTTGTCCATGCCCCAATAAGATCTAACTTGGATTTCACATGCAACAGAAAGGACGAGCAAGATGTATTCAACATACTAGGGGTCGTATATGGATCAGCACTGTTCCTGGGTTTCATGAATTGCAGCATCCTACAGCCAGTCGTGGCAATGGAGAGAGTCGTGCTCTACCGAGAAAAAGCAGCAGGCATGTACTCCACCATGGCCTACGCCATCGCTCAGGTAACAGCATACTTCACTGATCGATCTGTCTAAAAATATCAGTTGTTCTGAATGCAGCATGCTCGGCACGGATATTAAACCAGGTTCCCATGTTGCAGGTGTCGGTCGAATTACCTTACATGTTCGTCCAAGTGCTATTCTTCTCATCGATCGTGTACCCGATGATCGGTTTCCAGCTGACGGCGACCAAGTTCTTCTGGTTCGTCATGTACATGGTGCTGAGCTTCATGTACTACACGCTCTACGGGATGATGACGGTGGCCCTGACGCCCAACATCGAGATCGCCATGGGGCTGTCCTTCCTCATCTTCATCTTCTGGAACGTCTTCTCCGGCTTCATCCTCGCAAGAGAGGTACTCACCTTAAGTTGCCCTAGCATTTGCTCCCCTAAATCGAATAATCCATTAGCTACAACAATGCGGTGATAAAAGGATCGCATTAGAGGCTCCTTTTGTGGGATGGAGAATCCCCAAACCAAACCCTCGTACCTGACGGGTGCGGATGTTGCGGATGCAGATGATCCCGGTGTGGTGGCGGTGGGTGTACTGGGCTGACCCGGCGGCGTGGACGGTGTACGGGCTGATGTTCTCGCAGCTGGGGGACCGGACGGAGCTGATCCTCGTGCCCGGGGTCGGGGAGCAGACGGTGCGGGAGTTCCTGGAGGGGTACCTGGGCCTGCAGGACCGCTACTTCGAGCTCGTCACCTGCCTCCACCTCGCCGTCATCGCCCTCTTCGCCTTCCTCTTCTTCCTCGCCATCAAGTACCTCAAGTTCCAGCGCAGGTAGCACCACCACCCGCCGCCGGCGCCGCCAGATTTGCCGCCTGCAGGACCAGCAGCAACCGCTTAACAAAATTGTAGAGAGGAGGGCAATTGCTCAAACTCATAAATCTCTAACATGTCATCCTACATTAATAACATGTAGGATCATCTTAGTTATATGTCTAATAGCATATTAGTAATTTAAATTTTAGTTAGTGACATATGAGAAATTATACTAGAGAAAAATACATATTGCAGATTGTGTGGATATATGAGGTTTTGTACAGAGAAAAAATACGAGTAAATTCAAAGAGCAAGTGTACTTATTAGAATTTGCAAAATGAAAGCGCGTTTGAATCCAGCCGATGGAAGAGGTTTGTAGATGTTTGCAACTATTTGGAATTTGAATTCAAATCTCCAAAGCTGGGTCGTACTCTATTTCCAAACAAAGATCTTGCTGTCTATATTACCACACATTTGAAGCCCATAGGTTAATTTGATACCGTATATGATTGAATCGATTATCATACATATATTCGTATTGTACTGACTTGCATGATTTCCTTGTTGTATGATCGGTGATGAGTGTGGTAGCAGATCTCACCGGCAATACTCTAAACTTCTAGAAAGAAAGCCATTGCGATATTATGAAAAAACAAACATGTACATGGCTGTTCATTAACCGCAAAACAAAATTGCTAAGCCATTCTCATCCGCTTGGGGATTAAGAACACAAGCCAAATATTAGAAACTGAGAGACCGTCAGAGCATCAGATCGAGGTTCAAGTTTGCTGGCCGCGTCCAGCGATAATAACTTACTTCATCAGATCCCTTATATAAGTCAATCTAACTATTTTCACTAAATATAAGTCCATCCCTCTCAAAATATATATATATATATATATATATATATATATATATATATATATATATATATATATAAGTACATCAACAACCCCAAGATAACTTTTTACCCCTACTTTTTTAGTTTGCCCCTATATAAATACACATAATCAATAGAGTAAACAAGTCAACCATCTTAATAATAACAATGAATGAAAGAATAATAGGGTCTTTTCATGATTTACCTTAATCCCTGTGCACAAATCTAACATGATATAAAGAAAATCGGTCATGTATGTATTTTATATATAAGTTAAATTCATACAGAATTTCCTCTTATATATATAGAAATTTTATGAAAAGTGATAAGGTGGAAGAAGAAATTTGTTTACCACTAACATAATTTTTCAAGAGAAAAAACATTTCCATACTATAAAAATGGAAATGTTATGATCATCGCTGGACACAATGCGTTAACTGTGGATTTAAATTGAGCCATAATTATCCTCTTTATAAGTACATACGTGGTGATCATGAATACATTTTTTATCTTTATTCAACTCGTATCTTACTTAGTTATAAAGATATCAATCTAAATAGTTTGTGCTAAACTAAGAATGATAATAAATATTTATTTCTCACCAAATTCAACGGATATGACAATCAAATGTTTAAGAAATTTTCTTTCTTATCATCTTGATTATATTATATATGCATCAATCCCATAAAACATATTGCATATACAATATTTTTATGCATCTTGATAAATCAAGATTTTGCATGCTTGTCTTAGCCATCCTATTTTAGAATGATGATGAAAATTATTATCAATTCTATTGGTGACAATATAACGGTTGTAAAAATTTCAAAATCATCAGTTTCGAGGACCTCTTGTGTCATATGAAAATTAATTTTGAGTTCATTTATGAGAAACTGTCCAAATAATATTCTAATTAATTATCAAGTCGATCATTTATATAATCATGACTATAATGATTAATCAGAATATCACCATAGTAGTCCTAGCACGTATTTTGTGGATAAGATCGAAACACATGTCTTTCTAACATATAACATCACAACAAAAATTAAGAAAGAACGAATAATTAAATTTATATTACAAGTATTAGAATATCATCATTTCCAATAATTTACAATAAAAGAATAGAGAAAGTACGTAACGGAATGGTAACATCTACTAACACTAAAAGTTAGGTAAAACCATATATCCTTAGGCTCCATCTAAAAGCACGTCACACAAGTATCTTGCACTATTCATTCCCGCCACCTATATCATCAGACGTGGAGTAGCCATATACGAGCTCCTCCTCACCTGTGAAACATGAAAAAACGTACGAAGATACTTGTAAGACTTAATCTATAATGGTTACATATAAATAACCTGACTCCAAAGATTATGCATTTAAGTGATTAGCAATTAGTGGGCTGTAAGGTTAAGTAAATTCATATACATAAGGAACCTAGACTTCTATGTGTGAGTATCTATACTTAACTCAGAGCACATCTACCCCTGCAACATTAACTTGCACATAACTGTAAAAGGAACCATCTTATGTAATCAATAATTCTCAATAACCATACCCAACATACCATGCCACATCTCCAAATTCAGAAACTCTACGATCGATACGGATGAACAAAAGTATGCTCATGACCGAAAACGTGGTAATTTAAATTGTTCTTACATCATATAGGGGGTACAACTTTACCCACATGACCCACTTGCACATGCCCCTATTGCATCATATAGGGGGTCCATCCTCTTAGCCCCCGAAACAACCTTTTGCATATCTGAAACTACCCACTTGCACATGCCCCTATTGCATCGGGGTTACCACGAGCGTGTCCCGAACACCTCTGGCTCCTCGCCATCTTGCTTCTCCTTTATTTTTTCTTACGCAACATAGGGATGCACAGCAAGCGTCAGCACGGCGTATGATACTTAGCTCATTCGTCCATTACCCGAATATGTAGTTGTAAGAATAGTGCTAAAGCCAACAGCACTGACGGATAATGCTTAACCGATGCAAATGATCTATGGCATCTAAATTCTACTCCCGATCTACCCATAGCACTATCCATATCTCGTCTCATTCTCACATCTCATAGATCCCACATTACTATCATTGTAATTGTGACAACAAGTAAGCCATAAGCTCGTGAACAATGGTTGAATCATTACTCGACTTCTACCGAGAATATATACATTGCTAAGTATTTTAAATAACTCTTGAGTTAGACATCAACAATATTATCAAGACTACAAGAATATGAATAATCAACAACTAAAGATAGAGGTAATGCAATCAACATAGGTTCTACTATATAAACCCGACAATGACTCACTAAACATGCAAATATACACAAGCAATGACTTATCAATTTAGACTCTATTCAATTCAACAAAAGGGTACAATATATTTAGATGCTTGCCTTGCTGCTCTGGCGGTTGCTTGATACCCCAGGCACAACACTCACATGACTCAGGTAGACTGATATCTCTTTCACTCGCTTGGACCGTCGGGGCAACGCTCTCTAAACGAATCAAGAACGCATTTATAAACAAATGAACTATAGAAAAATGTACAAATGATGCATGCTTGGATAATAACAAATCGACGTGTTTCGAAAACACTTACAAAAGACCACTAAAAGATTAGGGTTTCGAAGTTTGAAACCCCGGATAATGCAACCTAAGTGCATATAGCTTTAAGTGGCTGGCGATAAGATCGACATTGAAGTGACGGTTAGACTGCCAGCGTAGAAGGTTTTGGCCTATAGCAATCAAACTGCAGACATGATTGTGGTCAAACCACCGACCAACAGTCAGACCGCTCTAGTGGCGGTTAGACCTTAACCATGGGGTTGACTCATATTTTTGAACCATCCTATTGGCGGTCAGACCGTCAGACCTTGTTGACAACACCTTTACGAGATCACCGACGAGGACTTTGGCAAATTTTTCGGCGACGAAGGGTACCAAAGTACTCTATAAGACTAGGGGAATGTTTTACGTAGTCGTTCGGACGACATGCATGACCCTGAACACGTAAAACACCCAAAAGCGAGATCTAAATCTAGTATCACTAGGGTTTTTTTTATACAAATCAAAATAGCGATCGCCTAGGACTAGGAAACAATAGAAAAATGGTAGGACGTTTACCTTAGCGTAGATGAATTTTTTGTTGGATCAAAATCCTCCAAGTGAGCTTTGATCCGCCAATTAGACTACAGAGAGGAGAAATAAGCTCATGGTAGGAGAAAGATAGTGAAGAACTCCTCCGATAACAGGAGGAAGGACAAAAGGCTTGGTAAAGCACTTTGATTGTCAACTAGCAATAGAGTTGGAGGATGAGCCATCAATTTAGCTGCGGGACATACCCTCACCGGTGGTGCCAAATGAAATATTGGTATTTCGATTTTTGATAGGTGCTAGTTCACAATCGAAGTACCAAGTGTAACCTATATCTTTTAAATTTGAATTATATTTTTACAAGTTCCTAATAAAATAATTATTATTTAAAAAATTCCCGTGGCTGAGCACAGAAAAGGTTTGTACTACTGGACGCAAACAAGATGGAGTAAGTACTATACTAGTACTAGAGCGGAGTAATAGTTGAACTAGCATGTCGGCTGTAAAGCTGTAGTAACGGATCAAGGACCTTGTACTGTAATGGAGCCGGTAGTTGGATTCGGGATCCGGATATTCGTGGGGCCCACGTCACACGCGCCAGGCCCATCTGACCCGGTCCAAACACGTGTCGAGGCTGAAGGGCGGGACCCACACCTACCGCGCCCGCGGTCCCCACCATGGCCCGCGGCGGCACCAATCACGTGATGGGCAGCGCGGTAGCTGTCCCCACACCAACCGGCTCCACACGGTCCGAGATGGGGCCATTTGACCTGACCCACGCTCTTTGCGCCCGGGCCCCACCACCAGCTCCGGCCGCACCCGCCGGATAGAAAGCTAAAAGAAACCCTCCGGCCCCGGACGTGTGCGTTAAATTTTGCCCCCACGTACGCACGTGCCCGCCGCTCGGCTAAACCCCATCCCGTCCCCTCGTCGCCTAAAAGCTTCCGTTTTCTCAATCCTTTTGTTTGTTTAGGGTTTTATTTTTTATTTTTAGCTGAAAAAATGATTTTGTTTTTTCTGAAAAACAGATTTTGGATTTTAGTTATTGCCTTTTACAACGCATTTTAAACTTTCTCCGCATAAAAAAACAGAAAATATCATCTTAAATAACTTCCAAACTTCTAGTTTGTTTCTATAAAATAGAATTTTGTTTCTTCAGAAACTACTTTTTCAACAATCCTATTTATTTAGGCTTCTGAGTTTTAAGAAGTATAAATCTAAACAAAGACTCTAAGCCAAACACACACTAAGAGAGATTATATTTGCAAAGGTACGTTTAAATTTTAGAGTTGCGATCAAACCGTGTGAACGTATACGAACACGTGACGACAATTGTGGTTAGACCAACTCCAGCAATGAATGTATCCAGTGCTACAGTATTGTAGCACTAGAAATGGATCGTCGTCCGCTATCTCATCCAGTGCTACAGTGTCAAAACAGTGACGCTACAGTGTTGCGGAGGGAGGTCTGTATTTTGCGGGCTACTGTAGCGGCACGCATCACTGTAGCGCACTGTTCACAGGCCTGACAGTGGGACCGGAGAAAAACGCGTCGGGACAAAAGGAGGACTAAAAGGTAGGAAATGGGGAGCTGCTGGAGATGAAAAAAATAAGGGATGCTGTAATAGTGATAGGGGATGCTGTAATAGTATTTTTGAGAATAAAAATTTGAGATAGCTGCTGAAGATGACCTTAGTGCTCTAAAGTTGAAAATGGTGGCTTTCGGATGGAGATTTATCTATTGATGAACTTAGAGGGAGATCAGCTAATGGAGGAGGCAGGCACAGGGGCGTGGTGCAAAACCGCAGTCAGGGACGAGCGAAGAAAGGGGGGAGCCGACACGACAAGAGGCTCACTAGGGAGCGAGAGGTCGAACAAGAGCGCAACGCCGTCAGATGCCGAACGAGGAAGACTGAGGACGTCGCTTGAAAAAAGAAGAAGAGAAAGTATAACATCGGCCTAGGCCTAATTTTGACTTGATAAATCAGCTGCTCACTTCATTTCCACTGCATGTTGCTTCTACCTCTTTCCTCTTCCTCTCTAACACTAGCACTGGGTCACTGAGCTAAGACGAAAAGCACCAACACGACTAAGCATCACGTAATTACTAGTTCATGACAAGGAGGATTGCGAAAGGGAAAAAAAGATTAAATTAGAGCAAAAGGAACCTAAGCTTTGGGGTTGGACTTTCTGGCGTATGGTGGAGGTGGAGTGTTCTCCGCGCGATGAGTTTCTACTCTTCTGGGCTGGAGTCCGACACCGGCTCGTCGTCGTCGTCCTCCTCCTCGGGGTGGTCCACGTCGTTCCGGCCGCCGCGCTGCTGCTCGTGGGACCCGGAGCCCGGATGCTGCTGCGAGCTGCTGTTGTGGACCACAGTAGAGATTGGTTGTTGCTGCTGGAAGCCGGCCACGTTGAGGGCCGTGGGGAACACGGCGGTCTGCGCGCCGGCAAGGTTGATGAGCTGCGGCGCGGATTGGATGGCCCAGAATTGCGTGGGCTGGTTGGCCGCGCCCGCCGCGGCGCCAGGCTGGGGGACCATCCACACGGCGGTGGCTTGCGGGATCATGCGGTTGCCGCCACTGCCCCCGGGGCTGCCGGCGGCCGGGACGGCGAAGACTGGGACGAGCCCTTGGTGAGCGCCAGAGGCGGTGATGGGAGCGAGGCCGCTCGGCACCGAGATGGCCGCTCCGCCGGTGCCTTGCAGGAGGGGATCGGCTATGACCGGGTAATATGCCGCGGGAGCCGCCGTTGCGAGTGGCGACGCGCCGGCCGCTGCGCGCGTGGGCTGCAGCTTCCGGCGGCGCTTGGCGGACGACTCCTCGCCGTTGACCACGGCGAGAGACGAGGGGCTGGAGGAGGACGAGGACTGCGTGGGGATGCGGAGGACGCCATCGACGGTGGTGGCGATCGCCGGGACCGTGCCGGTGCCGGTGGCAGCGATGATGGCGGGCTCCGACTGTTGCAGCAACCACCGGACGGTCTCGCCGTCGGACTTGTGCCCTAGCTCCCGCGTGAGCTGGAAGATCCTGGCCGCGCACGGCGCCGGCATGCGGATCCGCCGCCCGCGGCCCTCCACCTTGGTGTGCCGGTCGCGGTTCCGCGGCGGCGGCTTGCGCACCATGGCCATGTCGCCGAAGAACTCCACCGGCTCCGGCTTGGGAACGATGAAGCCGTGCATGGGGATTGCGCCCATCGCCACGCCCGCCGCCACCGCCGCCGCGCCGCCCCCCGCGTGTTGCCGCGCTCCCTCATCCTCCTCCGCCCTGTCCTGCGCCTCCATGGCGCAAATCGGAGAGCGGGACTGGATTGGTTGGGCTCGGCTTGGAAAGCTTGTGCTCGCTCGTCCCGTCCCGGGCCCGGGCAGCCGCGTGGGCGGAGGTGAGGTGAGGTGGGGTGGGGGTGCTTCGGACGGCTCGCTGCCTGCGCGTCGAGCGAGACCTAGATTTATCGTGCGGTGGGACCATGACGACGCCCGGGGCCACCGCTCAACCAGGTCGTGGTGGGGACCCTGCTGACCTGTACAGGGCCCCGCCGCATTAATCTGTGCGCATCCGACGGCCCTGGGCGCGTTGTCGTTTCCCGAGCTTCCTGACTGGCGGGACCCACGAATGGTGGTCAAATTTGCAACGCATTGATTAATAATTACTCCATTAATTAAGGTGTATTATGAGAGAGAGGACATTTGGATTAGGGACAGCATTAGCATGGAAAATAATTAAAAACTCTGGTCTTATATATTTAGAATTTAGATCTAATTTATAATTTGATAAGTGACAAAAATTATCATAAAAATTATAATAAAAACAAATAAAATCAGGTGTGAGGAAACTATTTTTTAGCCACACGTCACGTTATAAATTAAGTTTTGAGATCGGATCTCTTTATTTCCCATTAGGATAGCTCCAATGAAGACAGCAAAGCCTAACATATCTCTATTCACATGTCATTTGTTTCCTCCACCGCCCCGTCATTTGTTTCCCAACATCCCGCATCGCTCTCCAACAACTCAGGCATCGTGCGCTATGGAGAAACAAGGAGGAGACACATTAAAACTGCGGCAGGTGAGGGAGCTACATCACTGCTTGATCATGGATATAAAGAGATGAGTAGAATAATAAAATGTAAGAAATAGAGTTGTTGGTAGAGATAAAAATAAAAAATAAAATTTTAAAATAACTAAAGGTGGCCTTAACATGGCCGGCATTCGTGCGTGACCTTCCCGTCTACTCGCACCCATGCCTTTATGGCATACTGGATCAATTTATAAAATAGTTATGACAGGTGGCCCCACGTGGAGTTAGTGGGGCTGTGGTGGCCAAGATGGGGCCCACCGACACAAGGGAGTGGAGGCACGCGTCGAAAGATAAGTGGAGGCTAAGGTTCTTGTAGCGTGCACATGGGAGCATGGGATCCGGAGCGGGGCCGAGGCGTTGGGACCCGAATTGGCCTAGCTGGGTCCAATGCGAAAAGTGAGGATCACCTGCCTGTAACGGGGATCTGGGCCCATTTATCCAGAGAGATCGCGAGGGATCCACTGTGCAGAGGAGGTCGCGTGCCTTGAATGATAGCTCTCTGGCTATGGCCGAATGCTTAATTTGCTATGGGTACAAAGAGTGTACCCATACTTATGGAGTGTATTTATCTTATTTTAGTGACCAAGAATTGTTTGTCGATGATTAAGCTTTAGCAAAACAAGGAGTTGTCTATGGATGGACAAAGATCATGTCTACTGTCTACACACATAGAAGAGTAGTTTATTTTCTTCTTCTTTTTTTAGCAAAGAATAGTTTCTTTTTGGCATTGTTTAATTCAGGATATATTTGGAAATTGCAATGCATAGCTTACTTGGAGTTCAAAAACCCAAAAAACCCTTACAAGAGGTGTTTTTGACTGTTTCATATATTCCCTCCAGTTATAATACATAACATTTTGGACAAGAAATGATTCCAATACCTAGATTTGATCACTATTTTCTATTATCATATGTTTATAAAATCTAATACATTTGTGATATTATAAAAATATTTTTAAGACAAATCTACACATATAATTGTAATGTTTCTAAATTGACCAAACCTTGTTCAAAAAGTCATGTTTTTATTACCAGAGGGAGTATATCAATGTACACTACCTAGTTCATGTAAAAAAAATACTATGGTATAGTGGTACGTAGTTCATCTACAATAAGAAACCACTAGAGATCATCAAGAGTGAAAAGGGAAACCAGAAGCATCAAGTGAGAGAGAAATGAGACCACGTCAATCCTGTCTCGCAAGTTGCATGAACACATTGGGCCAAATGCCAAATACGTCTAACGGGCATCAGCTGGGCTTAACATCTCAACCGGCCATAGTTAACTTATTCCAGCAATTCGAAAAGTATGCTATTTTGTTTGTGACCTTGTATTTTAGAAGGCTAGAACCTGCACTATCAATGTGCCACGACTTGACCTGTACCAAACAAGACTAAATCACTCTAGCTATCAAATAATGCATGCAAGAAATAATTGTAGAATTTGAATTGTTGTACTGCACATCATAAAAAAGGAAGAGATATGCATGTTTTTAGACACTTCTGACGGTGGTAGTATTGTCAACTGCTTAACGAGAACTTCTGAACTTTCTTGCTTTATAATTCATTGATTTATTTTCAAATGGCATATATCGTACTGTCTCCTGCCAGGAGTCAACGTCGCAGAAGCCGTGTTCTACCCTCTTTTTCATGTAACCTTTTTCTATTTCAAAAATGCTTCATCTGTCCCTTGTTATGAATACTCGTTATCGTTAAATGGTAATTGGATTCATTGCTAATGATCGCACGATTTCTATCCAAATTCATCAGTCCCTTGTTGTTCGATGATTGTCGAATGGTTTAGATATACCCGTCTTTCAATTGTTTCGGATTGCGCCCCACTCCTCTGCCACCTTTCCTAGCCTCACCACGTGCCTTCTACTACGACCTTTTTCCTCTCCTTTGTTGCCCCATGTGTCACTGTCGGTGTATCAGGAACCGGGGGTCCTCGAATCCCGAGGCCAGGCCAGCCTTCCGCCACATGGCGCTATCCCGCGGGGTCTCTCCTGCAAGATGAGAAAAGATCAAGTCCCGGGAGAAGGCGCTCGGGGCCACAGTCAGTGGCCCCTGAGTACCCCAGATCCCCGATGATCCACGGAATCCAAGTACCAGGAAGAAAGTGCTCGGGGGAGTGTACAGTCACCCTCGAGCACCCTAGTCCCCTGACGACCAGAAGAGCTAAGTTTCGGGAGAGAGTGCTCGGGGCTGCGTGCGGCAACCTCCGAGCACTCGGTTCCCCTAGGATCCATACAAGTGTGCCCGGGAGAGAGTGCTCGGGGGAGGTGAACAGTACCCCCGAGCACTCGGTACCCCGAGGACAAGGAAAGCATTCTCGGGAGAGAGTGCTCGGGGAGGTGAACAGTACCCCTGAGCACTCGGTACCCCGACAACCCAGAAAGGCCCCCGAGGGGCCCACCGATGAGGTGTCAACCAGTCAAAGGCCCGATGCCGCATTTAATGAGCGTGCGTGGCCTATCACCTTCAACTGCTCCCGCCGCGCTCAGCGTCAGTTCCTGCCATGTTCTGGCAGAGAGGCGTGGGGTTATTAATTGCACGAGTCCCGTCCCGTGCCATTCGGCCTGTCTTAGATAACGTCGTAAGGACCAAGGCGTTCCGTCTGCCGCGCTGCTGTGGTAGGGAAACAAGACAGGACGGGCACGCCGGGCTGCCCTGCGGCTGCCCGGTGGGCCTTCTCCACGGCGCCCGTTGCCAGGGCATTTATTGTGACGGACGACCGGGCGTGCGACGCATTTTCCAGCCCCGGTCACTTCGTCCAGAGGAAATGATGACGCCCTTTCCATTTATGATGTCTCGGAACTCGTGCCCCCCCCCCCTTCCGTTCGGGGCACGTTGCTGCCGGCGGGTACTTAAAGCAGCCGGCGACACAGAAGCAGGATATACGAAAAACAAGAGATGAAAAAGATAGCTGAAGAAGACGGTTAGAGGCAACGGATAGACAAGAACACAGCGCAAGAGAAACACTGTGAGGAGGGCTGAACCCTGTCCCAGCCGAAGAACAAGGAGCCCTAGGCTCTTAGATAGATCAAGATTCTTGTAACCATCAACATCCTTGAGGGACTTCCTCAGGACAGTTATAGCATCCATACAGGAGTAGGGTATTACGCCCCCGTGCGGCCCGAACCTGTCTAAATTCCGGTGCATTTACTTCTTCTTGCACTAGGTCAACACCCCCACCACCGGCCGTTGCATTCATTCCCATTTATTTCTCCGACGAATGTATTCAGGATCATCCCCCCGGCCGAATCTCTAAAAAGAGGTCTCTCGGGATCCCTACGACTGGAGTTAATCCTTCGACAGTCACCTTCCTCATATATGAGGGCTACCACCACCGTCCACTGCTTACTCACTCCTCATCGCTCTAGGCAACTCCCTGGACTTGTTGCACATGTACACCTCCTGTCGCCTTGCTTGTAACACCATGTGTTTTGCTTCTTTTTCAACATAGTAAAATTTACTAAAATTAAAGTTTTTAAATAGAACTAGTTTGAAATTGGATTAGGTTAAAATTGAGATGTGTGAATTAACCTCATTTCAAAATTAAACCCTTCCCTAAAACAAACAATGCATAGATAGGTTCATGTCGTTTTCTGGTTTTGCTTGAGTTTGTTTCTCTTGTTGTTAGATTTAAATTTGAATCTAATTTGTTTGTTTAATCTTAGTAGAAATAGTTGCTGGATTAAACAAACAATGCATAATTTCAATCTAATCTCTCTTGCATAAAATTAAACCTTGTAGGGTAATTAATTTGTTTAATCTTGTTTAGGCTTTAAAAGTAATCTTAGTATATTTTAATAATAATTTAGTTAGTAATTAATTATGTAGTAATAAACTTAGAAACAAGATGATTAAGATCGATAACCCTAATTAGAAGGTTAACCCTAGATTGTTAATAACATACCACCACACGTGCACTCACTGACACATAGTGAACTCTAGTAGCCCCACAACCCTAGTTACCTAGTAGAATCAAATCTAGTTAGTTATAATGATTTGATAAGATTTTCTCTTAAGATTTATATAGTAGTGTAAGATAATAACTTGATATGGTTTTCACTAGATAATCAATACCTAGTCTTCATACTACATATTCACATAGTAGTAGCTAACATTAGAGCTACCCCTATAGAACTCGATGCCTAAACCATTATGCTAGTCTCGATGTTTACTTCTTTGTTTTTGTGTTTATTTGGTTTCCTTTTGGCTTTGTGTTAGTTTTGTTCCTCCGTTGTTTCTTTGTTTATTGGTGATAGATTGTGTAATCTAGAAGAAGCTCAAAGAATCATTTGGAGTGAAAGGGACTGAAGGACAAAATCTATTCAAGGAAGAACCTGAACTATGAGAAAGGTTAACAAGAAGAAGACCTTGATGAAGACTTCGGAAAAGGTAACTCCTAATTCCTTGATTATGTTGAACCAATGTTTTTAAATAATTAACATGACAACATTAAAACTTGATTATTATGGTGCATGCTATGTTTTTACTTAAAAATACTATATTAGTTATATCCTAATTGTTTGAGACATACCTTGACAATTAAAATGCCACATGCTATGATAAACATAGGATAATTCAACAATAAATATAATAATACTTAGATGTTGCCTTGATACTAGTATGCTTAGACTACTCCTCAATTCTCTTTAGAGATGTTTAACCTCTCTACAGAGAGTATTTATTCATTTTATATCAATCATGCTTTTGCAAATGTGTGAGGTGTGGTGTGGTGTTTGGTGGTGGTGTGTTTGGGTACAAATAGTGGGATTGATGTTAATGAAAATTTGATCAAAAAACCTATTTTGGTGGGGTGAGCGAGGTAGCCCTCTGGGCAGGGTACTATATGGGAGCAAGATCTCGGGGAAGGATTGTTGATATAGAGTTGCTTGCCATGGCTACTTAAGGACTGAATTATTGTGATATCCTACCTAGCAATATCTGAGCAACCACATGCCCTAAGTGGGAAAGGGTTTGGCCCCTTGGACGTTTAGTTAGCTTGATTGCCACCATGAACAATGGGTTCAGAGACTAGGAGCAAGTACAAGGGCATCCAAAGTGAGACTTCTAGCCTTGCTAAGGATCGAGGATGATCAGAAATCCCTGGTGATCTGAGAGATGGCATGCCTTCTTATGATTCGCTCCACCAAACCGTTTGGATGAAGGGTGAGTATATATTATGGGTAAAGTTACACACCTCCCAGAGTGTAAATCTATTCGAATAGTTGCATCCACGATCATAGACATACAAAAGTTCACTCACAATGGTTAGCTTTGGTGTGTGTGTATTTCTTGATGTGTGAGTGGGCTGTGTGAGCCCATGTTTTAGAAGAATACCGACGTGGAGTTGTGAACTGGTGTTGACTATCTTAAAAATGGGAACTATGAAGGAATGATAGTTTTCCCATAGAGCCAACACCCTCCTTTTAATATGATCAACTGGCTTTATACAACTATTTTGAATTGTGGGTTACACCTAATTCACTTTGCATATAAAACTGGCTTTTCGCTTAAACAATAGCCTTATGGCTTCAATCCTTGTTTACTCTCCTTATGCATCTATCAACCCTTTAAGTAGTGTTAGGGCTTGTTGAATACCTTCCATACTCATTCTTGCTACTTTTAGATGGAGAGTCAGATTATGACTACACTTAGAATGAAGATGATGAACAAGAAGACTAAGGTTGCGCCCGCACCTAAGTTGCTTGTAGGCGATGGGCTATAACGTTTTTTTCCACTGTTTATTTTCTTTTGTGGTTTGTTGACCACTGTTGTAATGTATCTTAGGTTTGAGAGCTTGTATTCTTAATCTCTATGGAGATATTGTAATTAAATGTATGACTTGATGCTATTATGTTGTAATCTATACGTATTAGCTATTGATCTAAAGACTGATACAAGAAGCATAGAGGGAACCCAAAATCGAGGTCATACATTGTTGGTCTACTGGCACACTAGATCGTCCCTCTGGTCTAGAGAGGGAACTCTCACACATGAAACGGACTCAAACCCTAACTCAAACCTAGAGAGGGAACTCAGTGGAGTTTGGGGCAGAAGGTGCTCAAAACACAAATCCCAGCCGATTAATATTTGAACATAATACATGGGTCTAGTGGAAGTAAAAAAAAATTCCTTCCTCCTGAATCATGATCGCCCATTCTAGCTTAGCCAGCATGGGACAACCATAGCTCTTCGGGAGTCGCAAATCTCAAAGGGCGGTTCCACGGGATGGGAGGGACAAGAGGAGAGCTCCGATATCATCCACCATGTTCATGGGGGTGCTCAACTCTGAAGCACACACAAACAAACACGCCTATGACTCACCCTTCCTCTTGAATGCAGTAAAGGAAATAGATTGTATGAGCAACTTGTTCCCAACGTTGATTTCATCACCTGAATAGTTCTCTTTGTTAGAGATAAACTTCCTAATGTATGTCCATTTGTATTTTGTTTGGTTTATATTCATAGATAGAATCAAATCTGTATAGGCTAGAGATATAAAAGGCATATCTTTTGAATGTAACCGAACCTGATACGTGCGTATTCTTGCCGTGATTTCCCGACCTATATCAACACGTAACAGCGGCCTCTACAGAGGTAACAAACGCTTCACCAATTCTTTCATGGTACACAGAGCCACCTCCTCTACCTGATGCATCTATGGCGACCGTTGAATCCTCATCATCCTCCATTTCTGGCCTGACTGCGCCCACTCTACTCGGTCATCCGGTTACAAAGAATCTCACCAATAATAACCATGCCCTATGGAGTCTCTAGTGCTCCCAACTGTGTGTGGTGTGCAGCTAAAGGGCCTGCTCGATGGATCTAAAGTCATGCCCTCTAAAGAAATCGACGTTCAGCAAGGAGAGAAGATAATCAAGGCGCAGAATCTTGCGTACACACGATGGATAGCCTTGAATCAACAAGTGCTTAACTACTTGCTATCCTCTTTGTCCAGATAGGTTCTTACACAAGTAGTGACCATGAAGACGACAACTCAAACATGGCGAGCAATCAAAGATATGTTCGCTTCTCAAACGTGTGCATGGTCAGTCAATACCTACATAGCGTTGGTGACAACTCAAAAAGGCAATATGTCTTTTGCTGAGTATGTCAGGAAGATGAAGGCGCTAGGAGATGAGATGGTGTCCTCTGGCAAGCCGCTGGATGGTGAAGAGATGGTCTCATATATCCTCACTGGACTCGACATCGAATTCAATCCAGTTGTGTCTGCCATCATCGCACGAGTTGAACCAATCACTGTAAGTGAATTGTACACGTAGTTATTAAGTTTTGAAACTCGGATGGATATTCTCTAGGGAAGCTCTCAGTCTTCGGTCAATGCTGCATCCTGTGATGGCTGCATCGTGTGGTGGCCGTGGTGGTTTCAATAGCCACAGCCGAGGTGGATGTGGGCGTAGTCCTGGCTGAAATAGAAACAACTATTCTAATAATGGTGGGCGGCCCAACTCCAACAACAATGAAGGCAACAGTACCCAACGCCCTAGCTACCAAATACTCCCTCTGATTGCAAATGTAGGTCGTTTTAGTCTCCTCAACTATTCTCTAAATATAAGTTATTCTCAAACTTATATGCACTTTTTTCTCTTTTGTTCCATTCTTGCCCTTGTTTAATAAATGCTATCATTCTCATGAATGAATGAGTTATCTTTTCTAATGCAGAATAAATAATAGGCAACAAGGTCATTTGATCTACTTTCTTAATCCTTGTGCATAAGTCTAAAATGACCTACATTTGCAATCGGAGGGAGTATGTCACAAGGGCAGTCATACTACTGCAAATTGTTGCCATCATTTTGATCAAGACTGTCTCTGAAGAAAGAAGTGCATGTGTGGTGACAAATTCCTATCAAGTTGATACAAAATGGTACACCGACTCAGATGCCATAGATTACATCACCAGCGAACTAGATAAGCTGGTTGTTCATGACAGATATGCAGGCAAGGATCAGATAAAAATGACAAGTGGTGCAGGTATGAATATTGATCATATTGGACATGTTATTGTTCACACTCCTAATCGTAATATTTATCGAAACAATGTTCTTCATGCTCCTAAAGCTGCTAAGAACCTTATTTCTGTTCATCACCTTACTATTGACAATAAAGCTTTCCTTGAATTTCACCCTGATTTTTTCTTCATTAAGGATCAGACAACAAAGAAAATCATTTTTCACGGCAAGTGTGAAGGCGACCTCCACCTCTTTCTTCCAATCCAATAGAACCAAGAAGGCAAGTGCTGAGTGCTGTCAAGCCCACCTGGGCAAGATGGCACAACTGTTTAGGTCATACTTCATATTCCATTGTCCAACGTATTGTTAGTGAATATAATCTCCATTGCCATGGTGAGATCAATAAAGAGTCTACCTGTGATGCCTGTCAACGGACTAAGAGTTATCAATTACTTTATCCTAAACCTTTTAGCTTGTCTAGTGCTCCTTTAGAGCTTATTTTCTCATATGTTTGAGGTCCTTCTCTTGATTCTTTTGGAAGAAAGAAACGCTATGTTAGCTTCATTGATGATTACATCAAGTTTACTTGGATTTATTTGCTTAAATATAAATATGAGGTCTTCCAGAAATTTCATGAATTTCATAATCTTGTTGAGAGACTATTTAGTAGGAAAATTATTGCTATACAAACTGATTGGGAAGGAAAATATGAGAAGTTGAATTCCTTCTTCCAACAAGTCAGCATAACTCACCAAGTTTCATGTCCTCACTCCCATAAACAGAAAGGCTCAGCTGAACATAAACATCATCACATAGTAGAAGTATGGCTTTCCCTTCTTGCCCATGCATCCATGCCTTTGAAGTTTTGGGATGAAGCTTTTTCTTGCTGCTACATACCTCATCAATCGTACTCTCGGTAAGATCCTCCAGTTTGCTACTTCCCTAGAAAAGCTATTCAAGGAAAAACCAAATTACTCATGTTTGTGTATGTTTGGGTGTGCTTCCTGGCCCAACCTACATCCGGATAATTCTCGCAAACTCCAATTCTGGTGAAAACAATGTGTTTTCCTTGGATATATCAATCTTCATAAAGGGTTTAAGTGCCTTAATGTTACAACTGGTCGCATCTATATTTCCAGAGATGTTATCTTTGATGAGACTATTTTTCCGTTCTCCAAACTTCACCCTAATGAAGGAACCCCTCTTTGGTCTGAAGTTCTGCTTTTTCCTCCTAATTCTGCGTCAAAATCTAGGGGTGCATCAATAGATAATCCAATGATTAATACTCATACTAATCTTGAAGGAGGTGCAGAAGTTTGCAAGAAGGAGGAGAATGTCATGATCTTATGCAGATAGAGGAGTTTTTGCCCAGTACATCGATCTGTGAGGAGGATCCCATCAATTCCCATGAGTCATCAAGTTTGCCAGGAGCTGCCAATCAATCCTTCATGGAGTTAGCGTCAGGTCCCAGTATGGCTGTCGCCCCTGTCTCCGACCCGGTGCTCGCGTTCGGCCTCAGTTCATCTCCGAGCGCCACGCTACACGAATGTATCACATCGTCTCCTATGGTAGGTACGCTCCCCCTGCCGACCTTGGAGCCAGAGCCTGTGCGTGTAGGGGAGGCTACGGGATCCACTGCACGCATGGCTGCTAATCCATTTGCTCCATCTCCAACACGTCCACGCACCAGTCTACAAAGTGGTATTCGGAAATCTAAAGTCTACACAGATGGGACTATCAGGTATGGATGCTTAACCACAACAGGAGAACCATAGAATCTGCATGAAGCTTTAAATAATACTTCTTGGAAAGGTGCTATGAATCATGAGTATAGTGCTCTTATCAAGAATCGAAGTTGTCATCTTGTACCACCAGAATAAGATAGAAATATTATTGATTATTAATGGTTTTATAAAATAAAACGTAAGGCTGGTGGTATGATTGACAGGTATAAGGCAAGACTTGTTGCTAAAGGCTTTAAACAACATTATGGTATCGATTATGAAGACACTTTTAGTCCGATTGTTAAAGCTGCTACCATCAAGTTAGTGTTGTCTGTTGCAGTCTCTAAGGGATGGAGTCGTCGCTAACTAGATGTGCAGAACGCGTTTCTCCATGGTGTTCTAGAGGAGGAAGTGTTCATGAGGTCGCCCCCATGTTATGAAGATAAGTCAGTACCATATTATGTCTGTAAATTAGATTAAGTTCTTTATGGTTTGAAACAGGCACCACATGCTAAGTATTCATGGTTAAGCACAAAACTTTAAGATCTGGGATTTCATGCTTCAAAGTCCGACACATCTCTATTCTTCTATAACAAAGGTAAAGTTATTATATTCCTATTAATATATGTTGATGATATAATTATTGTATTCTCATCACAAGAAGATATAATGGTACTCATTAGTGATCTCCAAACCGAATTTGCACTCAAAGATCTTGGTGATTTTATAGGAATTGAAGTAAATAAGGTACGTGGAAATATTTTATTGACACAATAAAAATATACTATGGATCTTTTAAAGCATGTAGGGATGGTAAATTGCAAGTATGTTACTACACCTCTCTCCGTCACCTAAAGATTCACAGAACGTAAAGGAGAAGCACTAGGACCTGAGGATGCAACACAATATAGAAGTATCATTGGAGCTTTATAGTA
Organism: Phragmites australis; assembly: GCF_958298935.1. Taxonomy (NCBI): domain Eukaryota; kingdom Viridiplantae; phylum Streptophyta; class Magnoliopsida; order Poales; family Poaceae; genus Phragmites; species Phragmites australis. The sequence goes on along the minus strand of NC_084938.1, from coordinate 27,769,963 downwards.
TTTAACTTTGACTCGACCTGATATTATTTTTCCTGTTAATAAAGTATGTCAATATTTGTATTCTCCTACTATCTTGCACTAGACTGCAGTTAAGAGGATTCTGAGATATTTAAGATTTACTCTAGGTATAGGATTGAAAATTTATCAGTCATCTTCTATGTTGGTTAGTGCTTTCTCTGATATAAATTGGGCTGGCTGTTCAGATGATAGAAGGCTTAATAGTGGTTTTGCAGTATTTTTTGGAACAAATCTTATATCTTGAAGTGCACAACATGCCACAATGTCATGCTCAAGTATTGAAGCTGAATATAAAGTGTTGGCTAATGCAACAACTGAGGTTATGTGAGTTCATACACTACTGGATGAATTGGGTATTAAATCTCCTGCCACTGCTCGGTTATGGTGTGACAATATTGGTGCTACTTATCTTTCTGTGAATCATGTGTTTTATGCAAGAACTAAACACTTTGAAGTGAATTATCACTTTATCAGAAAGGGTCGTACAGAAACTGCTAGACATTCAGTTTATTCCAACAGGTGATCAAGTAGCCGATGTTTTTACAAGCCTTTGTCAACTCCAAGCTTGGAAGAATTTAAGCACAATCTCAATCTAGATAAGTTATGATTGGAGAAAATATTGGAGATAATCTTCCTAATGTATCTCTGTTTGTGTTTGGTTCAGTTCATGTTCATAGATAAAATCAAATTTGTATAAGCTAGAGATATAGAAGGCATAGCTTTTGAATGTAACCGAACCTAATGAGTGTGTATTGTTGCCGTGATTTCCTTACCTATATCAGCACGTAACAACGGCCTTCGGCACGTAACAACGGCCTCCACGAAGGTAACAAATGCTTCACTAATTCTTTCAACCTTGCCAGTAATTTTTATACAACAGGCTAACTTGTTTCCTTGGTTGTACTAGACATCATCTGACAAGTTCGTGAAGACACTGAAGCTAATGGAGCACTGTTATGGATAGGGGTGAAAATAGCTCAAAATTGGTCAGAACAAGACTCGGAAACGTTCATTATATTTGACCGTATTTTTTTATCGGAAACGTTCAAATACGGATAGTTCATATACAAATATGATCATGGATAATATTAGAAACAAATACAGAACAAATATAAATCAAAAACGAATACGGCCGACGAATATTTACCGGAGCATAAAAGACATCTCAAATTGTATCTAAGACTATAACAAAAGCAAAGAGCATATTCATACTAGTTAGTTACTACGCAATAGCTGAGATAATATAGTCATACACTTAATCACTTGAATAATAAATAACATAACTTAGTTCATCAAAACTTCATAAACTCACATGTTATACTTGGTACAAATTCACATAATAACTAGACTTAATACACATAATTAAACTTAGTTTATTACGAACTCATAAAGCTAGTAAAATACTAAATATAACATCATATACATAAATAGAAGGAGGTGCCTTCCCCAGGACGGGCCTGCCGCCATAGGGGAAGAAGACGGCGAGGGCACCCAACCCTGCGTTGCGTATGGCGGCGAGTGTGGATAGCGCCCCGACCATCGTCGGGTTGCGCAAGAATTGGCAGACGACCACATCCCTACTCTTGATTGGGCTAACGATCAAGAGAGAAGCACCCCATTTAAAAAATAAATATGTCGTCGTTCCAACGGGTAACATGTTTAAAAATAAAAAATATTTTATTCTTTTACTCTCAAAATTCAAAACATTATCGAAATTATCATGAAAATTTCTTAATTTTTTTTATAAAGAATACTATGATCTAGCTTTTAAAAAAATTCAGACAAAAAATACAATCCGTAAAATGAGAAACAAAAAAAGACAAGTTTCATACAGATCATATTTGGAGTTGAATTTTTTTTTTTTTGAGCTGGATTATAGAATCCTCTACAACATATATGTTTTCCAGAATTTTTTATAATTATTTCAATATTATTTTATATTTTGAGAGCATTTGATTGTTCTACTGGCGCCTGGTCTCCGAATAATATCCAAACCCATATACTCCTGATATCCGAAGCTGATACCAATTCTATCAAAAAACTGCTATGCCGATTCCGATGCTGATTTCAAAAAATATTCGATTCCGATTTTAAAAAATCATTCCGTTTTCGATTGTAAGATTGGGCGGAAATTGTCTCGCCGTTTTCACTGAAAGATTTTGAGACAAGCAAAGACACAAGCTTGTTGCCACCTGGTAGTCTGGTACATTGTACCTTACAAAAGTTGATTCCATGTACAGAAACAGAAGGTTCTATGACAAGAAGGCAGCTGATGGCATCGTCGGAGGCAAATTCAAGATCAGCAATGGCATAGCAAATGGCTAGTAGTGGCAAGAAAATAAGAAAGTTGCTGTTAGGTCATTGCATTTTTAACAATAATTGTTGTTCAATTTGGTGTATTTATCTTTAGATTTTAGAATGCTCAGTCTATACATCTTCCAAATAATTGTATCTGAAGTTGTTAGCTGTTCACCCCATACCCCCAGCTTATTTTTGTGTTGAGCTGAACAGGAACCCTTGTCTTCTCTAGCTTGATATCATTGTTATTTGATTGTTCTGTGGAAATGCCTTTGAACTGTGCTTGAACAATTTTTTAGTTTCGTATACCAAATGATATTATCTGGGAAGCAGACTCTACACTTCACAGTTTACACTGAAAGAATGGAGCTGGAAGGAATAGCGCGACACACACGACATGGCCGAGCTGATCCCCAAAGAGTCCTGCTGAACAGTGAACTGAACGATGCCACACCGTCAAGCTGAAGCTGGCGGCTGCAATCTGCACTGCACTCGTCTGCACGACTACACCTCGACCGTCCTCTGGTTGAGCGCGGTGTACCTCCACCTCTCCTTCTCCACGAAGTCGGCGTCCAAGAACTTGGCCACGAATGCCCACAGCCTGTACGCGTCCTCAAAGTTGCTCAGGAATCCGAGCGACGCGTTCACCACCAAGATCCCCAAGTCGCCGCCGGCATCCTTCCTACTCTTGCCACCAGCGCTCAAAGCACCGGCGTCGCCGGCGATCCTGTGCTCCAGGACATTCCTCTCAGCCTCGTACTTGTCTGAGAACCAGATGTTGCGCAGGAAGCCGCAGGTGAGGGAGATGTTGTGGCGGTCGGCGAGCTTCTGCACCAGCGGCGGCGCCACCCGCTCGCCCTTCCAGTCGAACACGTTGAACGCCAGCGACGGCCCCCGATCGAACTTGACGCGCGGCCCGTACACGTGCACCAGCTGGTGCCCACTCTCCGCGTGCGGGTGCCGCAGCTTCTGCATGGCCACCACCAGCCAGTTGCTGATGCACCGCAGCCGGTTGCCGATGGCGATGAGCCCCAGCGCGTCCGCGTGGTCCAGGCCCCTGCACTCCACTTCCATCACGCTCTCGCTACCCTTGCCTTCTTCCTTGGCCAGCTGCTCTGTTTCGTCATCATCTTCTGCTGATTCTTTCGGTTCATCCGGGTACACGCCGCCGTTCTCTGCCGTGTCGACCTCACGGATCTCCGGTGCGTCGCCGTTGTCTGTCACGTCGGCCTGCAGAGTCCTGCTGCGAGTGATGGCGGTGGAGCTGAGCGGGCCGGAGAAGGAGCTAGTGGTTTCGATGTCGACGTCGTCCGCGGCCGGCTCGGCGAGCTTGGGGAAACTGAGCGAGTGCTCCAGCTCGGTGGAGTAACCTTCGCGGAGGGACCAGCGGCGGGCGGGGACGATGCTAACGATGCCGATGCTGCGCGCGATCACGGAGCGCTCAAGCGCGGCGAGGCTGGACTTCTTGACGAAGAGCCCCGCGAAGCCGGAGGGGTTCTCGCCGAACACCTTGAAGAAGTTGCACACGATGAAGTCGGGGCGGATGAGCGAGAGCCCGAACGTGTCGAGGTCCTTGGTGCCCAGCGCGCACGCGTCCAGCGCCACGTGCCACCCCTGCTCGTGCGCCGCGCGCATCCACAGGTACTGGTACCTCGCTCCCGTCATGCGGGACGCGAGGGGGAACACGAACAGCCCTCGGCCGCCGCGCCGCCGGCCCCTGGCCAGCTTCTTCCGGAGGTCGGCGGCGTGGATCCTCATGCTCGGCCACGCGAAGCTCGCGGACGTCACGTCCGCGCCACGGCGGCGCGCGCTCTCGGCCATGGCCCCCACCGCCTCGCTCTCGTAGTCGTACACGGCGAGGAGCTGCTTTCCGGACTGGAACGAGTAGGACTCCGCCAGGAGCCGGAACGCGGTCGTCCGGTTCGCCGTGCACACCATGCTGTACTCGTCCTCGAGTATCTTGAGCGACGCCATGATCCGCTTCCTGATAGCCGAGCCGATGCCCGCAGCTCCCTTGGCGCCGTCCCCGCATTGCACTTGCGTCCGCAGGCTCGTGGACTTGTACGCGATGTCGAAGAAGGGCGGCTGCCACGCGCCCGACGACGCCGGCGGTGCCGCGGACGTGGACGGCAGGGACGAGTTCATCTGCGCGTGCGAGAAGAGGTTCATGCCGGTGTAGTCCAGGCACACGTGCCGGTCGAGGTGCTGGTACTCCTCATCCCTGATGGCATCAGCCCGAGAGAGCGTGCCGTACTGCGGGAACGCGGCCACGAACTCAGAGTAGGCCTCCGGCAGCGCCGGAAGCGACTCGTGGTTGGTGAATTGCGCTCCCGCGAGCAGACCGGACGCCGCGGCCTTGACGAAGTTGTGCCGCGACGTCCTTGCCGTCGTGGTAACGGTCGTCGTCGCCGCCGCGGCCCGCTTGGCGCGCACCGGCACACAGCCGGGCATGCACAGGTGCTCGCTCTCCGGTGGCATCTCGTGCTGCTGCTTGCCGTCGCTGCCTGCTCTGTCCTTGCTCCTGAGGAATTTGTTGATGAGCACGAGCATGGGTGCCTCATGGATAGGGCCTCTTGTTCCTGCGCTCGGCGAGTTGCAGCCGATGCCGTCTCAAAGCTGTCACGGCGCGAACGAGTCGGACAGCGACCGGATGGCCGCCCAGTGGCCGCATGCGGCGCGCCCTCTGGCCGGCCGGCCGCGGGCTGCCCCTTCCTGGACTGCTTCCCCTTGTTGCTAGCTTGGTTCTGGCTGGTGACCAACGGCGATGTGCTTGCCAGTGGCTCTCCTTGCTGCCGAGGAAAGCTTTTGTTTCCTTTCTCTCAGAAAGTAGTGGCTCGCAGCCAGCAGCCTCCCTCAGAGTGACAGCAACCTACCAAGCAAAATTTTGAAGCATCCACCTGCGCTCTCATCGAGTCAATGACATCTTGCCGACAGTGACAGGATTCGATTTATCCTCGTAACCATTCAAACTTAAATTCAAAATTAAAAAATAAAAAATTAATAAAATTTGACCGATTTTTACTAAATTCTACCTTTCAGTTAGGGTATAACCACTGGCAAGTGGTTTTCGAGTCCAAACTCATTTGTGAATCTTGCTTGCTGACCGATGAGCTGAGATGATTATATAGGATAGGATTTTTGTTATGTTTTTTAGAGAGATATTTTGATTGAGTGTGAATGTCCCCGGCTTGCACAATTCACGGGTCGAGCTGTGAGTTTTTCCCCTTCTGCGGCGCCGGCGCTGACCGGCTTGTTCCATCGGCATCTCAGTATGTACGCATGTGAATCTACAGGAATTACGGCGCAGTTCGCTGCCTCGGTATTTGCTCACTCAAACTTCAGAATCGCGAGTTTTCTTGAACATGGACACACAGCGACATGTAAAATTCAGATCGATTCAGACACTGGAAAGAAGATGAAAAACAAATTACTCGATAATTGGGGAAAGCAATCACGGTGGTGGGAAGGGGATATTTGGGAGCGTGTTTAGTAGAGCTTTCAAATTAATTTTTAGAGTGAAATTAGTAAAAAAATTGCTAAATAGTTTTTTTAGATTTCAATTTTTAGAGTAATTTTGTGGAAACAATTTTCTAAAATAAATTAGATGTTAGAAACTGAAAAATCAACTTTCTCTGATTCACTTCCCTAATAAAATCATTCTATAATTTTTTTATAGAAAATCACTATAAAATATCTTTAAGCCATAAAATAATTCTTCCTAGAGAATTGCTTCCTGCAGCCAATTTGGATCAGGAAGCTCTCGACATCGACTCCAGCTCAAGCCAGCAGGTTGGGATTGTACGCTGACATAGTCAACAAACATAGTACTACAACGTGAAGATGCCATTATGTATTGCAAGAGGCAAGTGCCGAAGATAGCACAGGATTGTGGCATATATCCCCTGTAGAGTGGCCAGTGAGTGCGAGCGATGGTGGCAAGCAGAGAGTATAGCGACGGTTCAGGCCAACACATTAATCATCAGAAATCAGCACTTCTCTTTCCTGATCAGTGTCCTGAGCAAATCAAGCAGAGTAAAGAGGGGTTGAATGTTCACAAAGAGATACACCAATTTTCATATCTTGGTATGCCATTGTGGGTCGGAAGGTCAAGATCAAGCACTTTTAACTTCCTAACAGAACGAATATGGGAAGTGGTGAAAGGGTGAAGTGATCGCACACCATCAAAAGCTGGCAAAGAGGTGATGCTAAAATCTATGGCTTTCGTATCCCACTGAAATATGTGATAAGATAGATCAACCATCTCCAACTATTGGTGGGACATTGAGAATGGTAAGAGAAAAATGTATTGGCGTTCTTAGGAGTGGCTAATTACACCAAAAGCAATGGGCGGATTTGGATTTAGAGATATGGAGCTTTTTAACCGAGCAATGTTAGAGCAACTCCAACCTATTTCTATTTTTGTTTCCTATTTCTCTGAATAGAGAATTCCCTATTTATATTTTTTTTCCTACTTTTCAACACGCTCAAACCGATTCCCTAAATTTGCCTCCCTATAATCTACTCACATCTATTTTATTAATATCTTGCAACTAACAAATAATTATTTCATATTTAAACGGTGTTATTTTCAACAACTATATTTTCAACTGCTCTTACAACACGTGTGCTTATGTGGTAACTGCTCTTACAAATTCTTACAACGTATACTTATGTGGTAACTACTCTTACAACATATGTACTTGTGTGGTAACTGCTCTTACAACACGTGTGCTTGTGTGACAACTACTCTTACAAATTCTTACAACGTATGTGCTTGCATGATAACTGCTCTTATAATGCGTGTACTTGTGTGGTAACTGCTCTTATAAATTCTTACAACACGTGTACTTGTGAGATAACTGCTCTTACAACATGTGTACTTATGTAATAACTACTCTTACAATGTGTGTTCACCTGTCAGTCCTCACCTGCTCTCTCTCCCCTCTCATCTCCTCACTTTCGCAAGAGCAACAACAGGTGGATAGAGAATCTCTGCCATTTGCTAGATGCGAGAAGCCAGAAAGTGTAAATAGAGAGTTCTAAAAATAGGGAATTGGATAGGGAATCAGTTAGAGAGGTTATTTTTTTGCCATTTTTGCTAATGTTTAGGATAGAAAGGGAAGTAGAGAGTCGGTTGGAGTTGCCCTTAGAAAGACCATGTTGGATAATGCTTACTGTACCAGACTCTCTGTGTTAAGGTGATCAAAGGGAGGTACTTTTCTCATAATAATTTCTGAGATGCAGTTCAGCCAAAGAATTGTTCTTTCATATGGCGGAGCCTCTTGTTTATGACAGAGCTACATAAGAAGGGTGTTATATGGAGAGTGGGTTATGGAAGAACAATCCGGATAACAAAGGACTGTTGAGTGCAGGAATCCAAAGCACTTACACCTGCCATTACACTACCAGATATTTTGACAGTTAATTATGGCCTTGTTTGTTTCAGATTATAAAAGCTGGATTGTGATCAAAATCCAAAAGCTGAAACAAACAGCTAGATTGTAAAAGCTGGATTCTGATCACAATTCAAAAACTGAAACAAACAGCTGGTTGGAAAAGCTGGATTGTTACAATCCAACACACAGATTGTAACAATCCAACAATTTGCCTTTCACTAGATTGTAATAATCCACAATCCAGTTTTTATAATCCAGATTTTACAATCTAGCTTCTTACAGTCCACAATCCATAAACTGTTTTTCACAATCTACAGCTGAAATAAACAGGGCCTATCTAATTGATGATGCTACTAGAACATGGAATGAGTCATTAGTGCAAGAATGTTTTGATCCGACTCATGTAGAACAAATTTTACAAATTCCTTTGGGTAATACATCCTGTGAGGATTTCCCTGCATGGTCATATGCTAGAAATGGTAAATATTCGGTTAGATCTGCGTATAATTTCACAAGAATGGAAAGATTTCATAATGACTTAAGTGTAAATGGCAAATGTGAATGTTCAGATCTGACAGAAGTTAAGAAGATGTGGCAACAACTCTGGACAATCAAGGCTCCTGCAAAGATGTAAGTTGTTCTTTGGAGAATGGCTCATGATTGGTTACCATCGGGTACACAACTTAAGAAGAGGAATATTTCAGCCTCTGATACTTGTTGTTTTTGTAATCGGGAGGAAACTATTGAACACACATTATTAATGTGCCAATTTAGTAGTGAGGTATGGCAGGAAGTGAAGAACGAATACGGACTTAAACGAAATCTTAAGTCATTTGTTTTCATCAAGCAGTGGCTCTTTGATTTTCTGGCAGTAGCCACAGATGAGGGTAAGGCAATCTTCACTATAACTATTTGGCACATTTGGGAAGCACGGAATGCTGCTCAAAATGGAGAAGGCTCGATACATCCCAATTGCACAGCTGAGAAGGTAATAACAAAATTAATTAGTTTAAATCGCATTAGCACCTATAACAGGGATGTTCAGTAAAAAAAAGTAGAATGTGCTAAGAGAGTACATGCTAACTCCTATTTGTTTGGATGTAAAAGCTGTCTTATGATCAAAATTTAAAAGCTGAAACAAACAGCTGTATTGTAAAAATTGGATTATGATCATAATTTAAAAACTAAAACAAACAGCTGGTTGTAAAAGCTGGATTGTTACAATCCAACACTTAGATGGTAACAATCCAGCAATCCGTTTTTCACTGTATTGTAACAATCTACAATTCAATTTTTATAATTCATAATCTACGAACTATTTTTTATAATCTTCAGTTAAAATAAATATGACATAAATAACTAGCCTTAGCATCCAACTCAAGAGGCAACGGGTGTACATGACCTGACAAGCGTAGGAAATATCCAAACCGGTGGCAATTGCAAGAGGGCAAGTGGCAAGTGTCTCGCGCGTGGGTTCTCGTTTTCTACGGACGGTGAAGTGATGTTGGACCCCGCCGACCGGCAATTGCGGCTCGATGTTTGGCTGCGGGCGAGGCGAAGGCCGGCCACAACGCATTAGGCATGTCGGCGGTGCGTCCGTGAACGAATAACTCTCGTCGTGGGCTGCGAGGTGTGGACCGTGGAGTTGAGTTGTGTTGGACTCTTGCTCTTTGGGTTGTTTGGTTCTCGTCACTAGAAAACTAAGCTAAAATTAAACTGTATTAAAAGTTGGTTTATTTTAGATTTTAAAAAATAGCTTATAAATCATAGATGGTATAAGTTGAATTGTACAATCTGTAAAAACTGATGGAAGATAGATTACTGGAGTGTAACAATCTGAGAGTTGAAATATTAAAATATGAATTACATAAACTGTCTGTTTGTTTCAGCTTATAAATTACGATCATAATCCATATTATACAAGCTGAAATAAATAGAGTTTAGAATTAGAGTCATTTCAAAATTTGATCATAACAAGTAATATTTGGTTTGAGACTGAGCTAAAATTTTAACCGGTCAAATATCAGAGTGACCATTTTAGACGCTAAAATATTGCCTAGCTTCGCTATAAACAAAATTTGGCCGACCAATTTTTTTAAGATAGCCAAATTTTGGTCATAGCTTCTTGGAGGTAAGGATCAAACAACCCCTTTGATTGCTACCAATGGTCACCCTGCCAATTTTCTTTGGTGGTTACTACAACACAGGCTCGTGTTTGGATAATAACTACAAGTTGGCATGTCCTCACACTCACGACCACATCTAGTTCTTTTTCACGCCCAAGCTGGTGAACTCGCGGGAAGCCATTTGCGCCGTCGAATAATTGTCATGTCCAACTTGTAGGGGGGGGGGGGGGGGGCAGGCATGAGCCAAAACCAAACCCAAACGTACCTATGTCTCACTGATGCAATCTCTACACTCCACAGAATCTCCCTTAAAGGTGAAGCCACAAGGATTGAAACGTTCACTCTCTGTTTATCCTACATAGTCAGTCAACAGCCTGTATCCCTGTTTCCCAACGGAGAATTCCACTATTAGGGAAAGAGAAAAAAAATCAATTTTGTCCCATAGAGGATTTAATGGAAAAAAAAATCTTCCCTATCAGGTCTGGCGGGGCGCGAGGATGGTTCTCCATCCTCCGTCTCTATTTCCCCGTGGGTCCCTGAATATATATGGGTTTTGCTTTATTAAGATTTTATTTACTTAACTCTAACCGACCTAGCCCGATCTTAGAGCCTAACTCCCCAATCCAGTCTGTGATCCTCATTTCCCTAACCCTAAAGCCCTAGTCCTCCACAGCTCCACTCCTTCACGACTCCACTCCCTCAACGTAGAGAAACGCGGCCGCCCACGCCGTGCAGCAACAGGCCCGCCACCGTCCTCCCCTCTTGCTGCAAATGGATCAGATCGACACCGTCATGGCTTCGCCCTCCTCGCTGTTGAGCTCCGACGGCAACAACGAAAGGTGAGCAGCGAGCTCCCCCTCCCCAGTTCTCCTCCTTCCTTTGTTTTCGAGTTCGAGTTGTCTCGTTGCGCCGTTGTGTAACTAACCAACGTCCGGCGGTCCACGCGAAGGAACGCTGACACGGACCGGCCACCACCTACTCCAACTGACGTGGCTCTTGACGCCGCGACAGCTTTCGTACCCCTCAATGTGCAAGGTGCTGCACCTGCACCTATCATCATCGCAGCCCGTACCACCTCAGTCCCCAAAGTAGTGGCCCTTCGTCCGCTTCCAAATCCGGCTGGGAAAGGTGCCGCCGCGAGGAAGAAAAGCCACCTTGCGATTGCAGGAGCCCCGAAAACCCCATAAGCTACCTCCTCCAGTGTGCATATGTTGAAATCCATGGGGTTCGATTCCGAAGCTGGCTAACCCTCTTTTCAGTGAACATATCATTATGATCACCGACGTTCATGATCAATGTTAAAAGACATAAAAAATTCAAATATTTAGATTTAGAAAAGAGAAATAATCCAATAATAAAACAAAGAATGGAAGAAATAAGAAAGAATATCAATGCAAAAAATCACCAAGGTTTCTTCAAGATAGCAAGATGACAGTGTTGAAATTTATCAGATTTTTTTTGCAACAATTCAAACTAATTTTAGCAAATTATAGTAAATTCTCAAGAACTTTGAGACAAGAATAATAGTAGAAAATAAGAAGCATATATTGTTGCTGGTGTGGAATGAGAGGGCAGGATGATGCTCTATTTATATGTAAAAAATGGTGAATTTTGCAAAAAAAATTGATTTTTTAGCCCAAACGGTAAAAAAAAAGGCTACAATTTTCAATTTTTTGGGGTTAATACGTTAAAAAGACCGAGCACACACCATTTAACCCGTTAACCTGTGTGCCTGACCGAGCCAGCGACATGCCAACGGCTCCAAGCAGTGCCTAGCATGCTAGGCTGGCCGTACCTCGGTGTACCTAGTCGGGCCATTGGCATGCCGTGCCAGCACAACGTGCTGTGGCCTTGGCCTAGGCACAGTCCGACCGAGGGCCATGCCTATAGTAGTTGGCCTCAGGCCAACCTAGTAGATATGGCCCAGTTGGCCAGCTTTTAAAAACAAGCAAATCATGCAATGCTCATAGCGTTCGGGTGCAGTCACACAGAAGGGGATAGATTGCATGTCGATGTAACTGATAAGTAACAAGTTTATTATCTACTATAGTTAGCGATCTAGAATATATATGACTTCTCTTATTTATTTTGATCGATCGTTGTTATATGTTTTCTATATATTCGGTTGCTTGTATGACATGTGGTCGTGTATTTCTGCAGGTTTTGTCTTGCTAGTTGATCAGTATTTGCAGATGTGACTTATTTATTTAGATCTAAGAGAGCTGGAGTTGTCAGGCTGAAAATTCACTTGGGCAAGTGCGTTGCCAGTTCTAACGTATGAAAAATTAGACATAATTTTGGTAAGAATAGAATGAGAATTGAAGTATCCTAATGTAATTGTGGAGCCCCTAAAAGGAGACATTTCCGATCATACACCATTATACTGGACTTAGGCAAGGCATCCTATGGTAACAAATAACATAGGTTCAAGTTTGAGCTTGGTTAGTTAACCCAGGAAGGCTTCTATGAGTTATTGGCTAAGTTCTGGAGAAATGAAAATAGGGGGAACACTCCAATGCAAAGAGGACAACATAAGATACGTCGACTTCATCAGTTCTTAAGAGGATGGACGAAGAATGTTCATGGTGCCAATAAAAAAGAAAAGCAAGAGCTCATGAAGAGGGTGAATGAATTAGATAAAAAAAAAAGGTGAAAGTTACTTTTTTATAGCCTCATGAAATAGATTTAAAGCACTGCGAGAAAGAAAGATTGGTCCATCTTTTGTATGAATAGGAAATCAAATGATACCAACGGGCAAAAACAACCGATTTATTAGAGGGTGATTGCAATACAAAATATTTTCAGCTATTGCAAATGGGAAACATAGAAAGTCTCGTATCTTTCAGTTAGAACATGGGGTGAAATCATCATAGGAGAGAAACAATTAAAATCATATATAACGCACTATTATCAAGGTTTATTTGGACATTCGGATAGTGCGGATTTCTCTATGATCGAAAGACTAAGAGGTGATATCACCTAGGTTTCAAATACCGATAACGAGATGTTGACGGATATTTTTACTAAAAAAGAGGTGAAAGAGACAATATTTCAAATGAAAATAATAAAGCACCCGGACCAGATGAATTTCCTGCAGAGTTTTATCTGGTCTTTTGGGAGGTCATTAAAGAGGACTTGATGTTGCTCTTTCGTGAGTTTTACAATGGGACTTTACCTCTGTTTAGCCTCAATTTCGGAATCATCGTATTGTTACCAAAGAAAAAAGAGGCATCGCAAATTCATCAGTTTTGGACCAATATACCGACTAAATGTGAGTTTTAACATCTTCACAAAGGTGGGTGTAAATAGGATAATAGGAGTAGCACATAATGTGGTTAGATCTTCACAAACTGTTTTTATGTCAGGAAGAAATATAATGTAAGGTGTGGTGATTCTCCATGAAACCATCCATAAAATGCAGAGGAAAAAGCTCAACGGGGTCATCCTTAAATTTGATTTTGAAAAGTCTTATGACAATACAAATGGTCATTTTTACAACAAACTTTGAGGATAAAAGGCTTTTCTGACCAATGGTGTTCCTGGATAGAATAGTTTGTTACAAGAGGAAGTGTAGGAGTGAAGGTGAATGAGTGAGTTGGATGTTTTTTTTTAAAAAAAAGGTCTACAACAAGAGGATCCTTTATCCCCGATTTTATTTAATTTAGTAGTGGATATGTTAGCTATTTTGGTAGCAAGAGCAAATGATGATCGACAAATTAAGGGGGGCAATTCCTCATCTAATTGATAATGGTCTTTCAATTCTACAGTATATCGATGATACAATACTCTTTATGGAACATGATCTTGAACATACTAAGAGCATAAAGCTCTTGTTATGTGCATTTGAGCAATTATCTGGCCTAAAGATTAATTTTCATAAAAGTGAATTATTCTGCTACGGAGAGGCGAAAGACTATGTAAAACAATATACTCAACTTTATGGATGTGATATGGCGAATTACCCTTTTAGGTATTTGGGAATTCTGATGCACCAATTAGCAACAAAGACTAAAAGATGATAGTGGATAAAGTTGAAAAAGAAATAAAGTAGTTAGAAGGGCAAACACTTATCATACGGGGGAGACTTGTACTCATTAATTCAGTTCTAAGTAGTATGACGATGCTTATGTTTTCCTTCTTTGAGGTATCAAGAGGTGTCCTCAAGAAGTTAGATTATTATTGATCTAGATTTTTCTAGCAAGGTAATGATCATAAAAAGAAATATAGACTAGCTAAATTGAGTATACTATATGGACCAAAAGATCAAGGTGGTTTGGATATACAAGACCTTGACATCAAGAATAAAAGTTGACTTGGTAAATGGCTATTTAAACTAATCAATGAGGATGGAACATGGCAACAAATAATTAGGAAAAAATATCTGGGAAATAAAATAATAGCTCAAGTAGAAAGGAGACCTACCGATTCACAGTTCTGGTATAGATTATTGAGTATCAAGAATCAGTTCTTAAGTTATGGAGAATTCATATTATAGAGCGTTACTCAAATAAGATTCTAGTAAGACAAATGATTAGGTAAAAAACTTTAAGCAAGCAATATCTAGTTTTATATAACATTGCATATAGGAAGCAAGCAAGTATTGTTGAAGTCCTAACTGATCCTTCCAATATTTCTTTTCAGTGAACACAATGTACTGGGTAATGCTTAATAGTAACATCACAGCTAATATTTGTTTCATATGGAAACTAAAGCTCCCTTTAAAGATAAAGATCTTTCTATGGTATTTGAAATAAGGTGTTATCTTAACTAAAGATAACTTAGTGAAAAGAAATTTGCAAGGGAATGAAAAATATTGTTTTTTAACTGTAATGAGACAATTTAATATCTTTTCTTTGATTGTAATTTTGCAAAGTTTATTTGGAGAATAATTCAAGTTACTTTTGGCCTTCATCCCCTAATAGTATATCTAATATGTTTGGATCTTGGCTAAATAGGTTAGGGAAGGGCTTTAAGAGCCAATTTTTTATTGGAGTCGCTGCTATTTGTTGGGCAATATGGCTTAGCCGGAATAATGCCATATTGGTCACTACTTCGGAATGAGGAGGATCATGCAATAATGCAATCAGGATGTCGTTGGTTAGAGACTACAACGATGGACATCTTCGCAAAATTCGGGTGAAGGTTTAGCAATAGATTAAATATTTAAAATGAAAATGAACTATTTGTTAAACTTCCTATCTTTCCCTAGTTTTGGTGGCTTATGTGGTAGATGGAGTCTGCATCATATCTGAAATACTCGTACTAAGTGGCCGAATTCACTATTTGGTGAAGAGACCGGGATATTTTAATTTGCTTTATGAAAAAAAAACTTTCTTTATAAAAAATAAGGGTTTTGCTTTTAATGAAACTAGCTATTCAAACCTTGAATTCGCATTATCTTAAAAAAAAAACTTAAATTCAGGCTCTCTCCATCTTTCTGCCTTTAAGCAGTGCGATTTCTTCATCTCATCAGCACGATCCCCGACAAATCAAACAGGATGTATCATCATTGAGGACGTCAGTTCAACTGGGGAAACGGCCTTCGTTGGTCTAGGCTCCCAGTGTTCACCACACCAATGCGCGGCCTAAATTTTCCATCCATTTCTTTGGGCCGGGACGGGTTGCGTCCCCCAATCTATATATGGTTGTGTCCCTATATGGTAGAATATAAGGGACGCATGACTAATTAATTCATTAAAGCTGAGATTTGTTCTATAAAAATAAATAAATAAAATTATAGAATAGATAAAAAAAATTAATAAATAGATTAATATAAAGTGAATGATATAGATGTGTATGAATAAATATATGCAAAGTTCCCGGACAGTGCTACCAAATGGCTTGGGAGGAAAGCTCCAGGTCTAATCATTGATCGTACCATACTTAATTAGAAAACTAATTAACGCTTGTTTGCCGGTGCTCTTTTGGAGCGGGGTATTCTACCTACCTGGAGCACAGTCCTATTAGACCTGGTTTACACATTTTAGCGTTGGACACACGTGGCATTTTATCTATTTTTTTCTTTTATGTCCATGATTTTCTTAATCAATAAAATGACCACGTTTCTAAAAAAAACCGTTCGGTAGCAGACTCACGTCAAGAAGAAGAACACGTTCGGTAGCAGACACTGACGGCGTCCAATTGAACCTGCGTCTCGTCATCTGGCTGCTTTCGCCGATCGCCGTCCTAAAAACTGTGGTCCAAATAATAGGGATACGTGGATATGATATCAGGCACATGTAATCCAGGATCACGAAATATAAATGACATGTTCTAATCACTGGCCTCGTCCACTGTAAATCGCATCACGAGCGCTACACGCTTGACACTTTGATTAGGTCGATTTGTGCTTGGTTGCAAAGATTTTACTGCAAGTTTTATGGCCAGAGCCAAACGCCCAAACCACGAGCGAACACGGTGAAGTGGGCTCAATCAACAATATCGTGAGCACGACCAGGCAACGAGGCGTCTGCCTGGTAGCGACAAGGACTTGTTTGGTTCGAATCCTGGACCAGCAGCAAATCCAGGCCCAGCGTATGCAATCCAACGTCTGGATTTAATGCCTGAACCATGCAGGGTGGCCCGGAGGCATCCACAACCTGCAATGAGGCGTCTTCCTGGAGAGCGTGCGTCTGCATCGGCGTCACTTATCCCTATAAAATAGTCTCGTCGCTCGCCTGCTCTGAATATAGTGTGACTGAGTGAATAGTGACTGAGTGAATAGTGAGTGGGTGGAGGAGGAGGCGAGAGGAAGAGGGAGATGGAGAAGGGAGGGAAAGAAACCGAGGCGGCCGGCGAGGGGAGGAGAACATGGTGGCATGGCTAGATCCGGATCCCTGACGTCGATGTTATGGTAACTGAGGCTATACGATGTCAGAGGATCCTCGTTCGGCATGGCTGGTGATGAAGAACACCCTCAAGATCTTGCCATTTCAAACTTCCACCGCTTGGTTTGTGCCTCTCTGGCAATCGCAATCTTGCTGTTTATTTGCTCTGTTCTAGGATTTTGCTGGCAAATCTTTCGTTGGAAATTGGTCCTTGTGAAGATTGGTCCCCTGTAGTACAGAAATCTTGGTAGCTCCGATAAGTTTTCTCCCTTTTTACATTATCTTGTCTTGTTTGCACATGCCGAACACGAGGGTAATATACATATGAGCCAGGAATCTAGATCAAGGAAACTGGATCAGCTTAGGTGTTTTTCCTCTTGTACGAATCAAGTCATGTTCTCCTTTTCCTTGTAACCAAAAGCTGTGATCAAAAGAACGGGGAAAATTGCAAGTAGCACTATAAAGATCGTTTCCAAAAGCCCAACCTTGGATATGTAATCTCTGAGCAAGGTAGTTGGAGCAGCTACAGGCTCATTCGTGTTCATAAGCAATCTCAGTTTTAGTCAGTACTCACTACTCAGAAGGCATGTTGTTGAAGGACACACTTTTGGATGGAGTGACTGAAGTTGGTTGGCAATTTCGGGCGCTTATGACGTCCGGGTCAGCATGAAGGCAGTGGGGATTTGCGGCAGCGACGTGCATTACCTCAGGGTAATCTGATTATTCATCAATGAGAAAAAAGTTTTGATCTTCAGCAGCACTCCGTTCTTCTGGTTAATAAACCTGGCATATGTTGTTCAACTGCAGGAGATGCACATCGTGCATTTCGTGGTGAAGGACCCGATGGTGATCGGGCAGGAGTGCGCCGGCGTCATCGAGGAGGTGGGCAGCGTGGTGAAGCACCTGGCGGTGGGCGACCGCGTGGCGCTGGAGCCCAGCATCAGCTGCTGGCGCTGCCGGCACTGCAAGGGAGGCCGCTACAACCTCTGCGACGACATCAAGTTCTTCGCCATCCCGCCCGTCCCGCCCGTGCACGGCTCGCTCGCCAACCAGATCGTCCACCCGGGCGACCTGTGCTTCAAGCTCCCCGACAACGTGAGCCCGGAGGAGGGCGCCATGTGCGAGCCCCTGAGCGTGGGCGTGCACGCGAGCCGCCGCGCGGACGTCGGCCCGGAGAAGAGCGTGCTGATCATGGGCGCCGGCCCGATCGGGCTGGTCACCATGCTGATCATGGGCGGATCGTGATCGTGGACGTAGACGACCACCGCCTGTCGGTCGCCAAGTCCCTGGGCGCGGACGCGGCCGTGAAGGTGTCGACGAGGGCGGAGGACGTGGGGGAGGAAGTGGAGCGCATCCAGGCGGTGATGGGAGCGGACATCGACGTGAGCCTGGACTGCACCGGGTTCAGCAAGACGGTGTCGACGGCGCTGGAGGCGACGCGGCCGGGGGGCAGGGTGTGCCTGGTGGGTATGGGGCACAACGAGATGACGGTGCCGCTGACATCGGCGGCGATCCAGACGTGGTGGGGATATTCCGGTACAAGGACACGTGGCCGCTGTGCATCGAGTTCCTGCGCAGCGGCAAGGTGGACGTGAAACCGCACAGCACGCACCGCTTCGGGTTCTCGCAGCGGGACGTGGAGGCGGCAAAATGTAGTCTGATGTCTTTGAATGCATCGTATAGTCTGGTGATGTGAAAATAATCATCAAAGTATTGCACCGGGTTATCTTTTGCAGAGAGTAAAATCTTTAGTGCGCAGAAGGGATTATATTCATTGAATGATCAGGTGTTCAGAGGATGAATATATCGTGACATCTGGTGTTTATGATTTCTACAAGATGTGCTTTTATTTGAGGATTTTTTTATAGTTAATATGGAGATGGTTTGGTGTGGAAGAAACATGTTTGTTTGTTTTATGGTGTGTAAGTGATGGTTGCATGTTGGCGGTCGACGACGGGATGATTAGGGTCAAGCGAGAGGCTTGATGCTGAACGATCAAGGAGACTGAACGAAGTCAAGTATGATCCTAGCGGTACACGCAGAGGTCAAGCAAAGCATGAATAGATAAGTATAAAGATGGTGTATTAATGAAGTCAAGCGAAGAGAATATCGGTGCAAGTGACAAAACAGCCCGAGGGATCAAAAGCGGGAGAGATTTGCCAGCAGTTAAGATCGCAAGATAGAGTACACGCGTCGATATTGGATCACTTTCTTGAGGCAAAGCAAGTGGCGGCCGGTCACACTTTGAGAGCGTGTTAGGGTTTCGCAGTTTGGCTACAAAACCGTGGGAGGACTAGAGGGCCACATGGCATCATCGTGAAGTTTAAATCGATGCAAAGCTAAGTCATGAAAA
Organism: Phragmites australis; assembly: GCF_958298935.1. Classification (NCBI taxonomy): domain Eukaryota; kingdom Viridiplantae; phylum Streptophyta; class Magnoliopsida; order Poales; family Poaceae; genus Phragmites; species Phragmites australis. Next base: position 27,750,945 of record NC_084938.1, on the reverse strand, counting down.
AACCATAGTTGTTTGATGGATGGATGGGGAAAATTGACTAAAATCCTCGGTGGTAGGTAGGAGTACATTACCAGTAAAAGTTATTTTGGGAATAAGAAAATTTAAGGACAAGATACCTCTCTAGATCTATAAATAGAGAGGTTGAATTGTAGAGAGAGATTAAGCCAACCATTTGAGAGCCTAGTGATAGGTTTTAAATGAGAGGAGATGACAGACTTAGTCTTTATAATAGGTTAGAGCTTTTGCGAGAGAAATTACTTTGTAATCTGTCGAAAATAGAACTGACCTCTGTGCTTAATAAAGATTATTTTCTTGCATATGCTCTTACTCATCTCCTTCTAATCTCCTCCTTTTAGTTCCCTTGCTTTCCTTGCTAGTTTTCCTATTTTCCTATTGTTTTTCGTTTTTTGCCTTTGTGCTATAGTCCTTTTTATCTTGAAAAGTTGTTCTTCTTATTGCTAGAGACATAAAATTTACACACTCATATATATTAGAGGGTCTTAAGTTTCCTTGCCTCTAGATTATTAACTAGATAGTTTCTTTGTCCGGTGATCATCTTCTTTAGTTTTTTTGCAAGTTGCAAGCTTTAAAGTGCTAAGACATATGGAATAGTATTGAAGTGAATATAGGGTTCATATTACATGCATGGAGTCATGTTGCCTTGATACTTTTCTTTTGAACTTTCTCTATGTGTTTACTTCTGCTTAAATCTTGAGATGCGTTGAGTTAAAATAGGAGAAGACCATCAATTTTGAAAGAAATTTATTGAGATACTTATTTACCCCTCTCTAATCATCATTCTCGATCCTATACGTGACAATGTGGCATTTGGACTTGGAATAGGTGTCATGTTTTTTTAGAAAGGATGGCAGAAGATCTACCGATTTTATTAGAAAAAAAGAGGGAAAAAGTTCAATATGATAAAAAGAGGAGCACAAAGGCAATTCCACACGATAGGCGCCAGATGAAAGAAACAACTAGCTAGGACTAAATGAACATCTGTGACCAACTGACGCTAGCCAGAAGACACAAGGAACAAGGCGCACAAATCGCACTTAGTGGAATAATATCGCTCTCGCTCTTTTCTCGATATGCTCCTCTATCTTATTTTGAAACATTCATCGGTTTCTTTATTTCCATATGTTCCAACAATACGTGATCACGATTCTGTTGAACTCGCGCCTTAGTTGTTTGTCTATTCTCCTTGCAACAGCCTTCCATCATCCTTCGATCGTCTGGAAGTCACTCACCGAGCCATATTTCATATTTGCAGTGTTGAGCGACAAGCGTTGCGAAAACACGCAATCCTTACACAGGTGCCTTGTTTCTCTTCTTGTTTCTATTTACTGCTTCTGCTGTCCTGCCAACGCCTGTTCGTGCGTTCGCTCTTGATCTATCATCTATGGGCAGTCTTGAGTTCAAATGAAGGACGTGAGAGTGAAGAAATTCGGCCATTTTTTGTCTTCCCAAACGCGAGCCGGCCCACGAGATGCTAACGTTGCGGTCTACTTGTTGTAGACCGGATCGTCTCGGCTCCCACTTGGCATCAGCGCCGTCCCCAACGGGGCCCCCGGTCCCCGGCGGAGTTCTCCATGCTTCTCCGCGGCATCAGAGCTCGAGCCGGGCAACTTATTTCCGAGCTGCGAACGACTTCGGCGGTCGTTGAAGCAGACGTGCGCGACGGCATGGTGCCCATGTTACTGCTCGGCTGCTCAGCTCTAGAAAAAGAGATGTGATCCGGACGGTCGCTGGAGTGACGTCGAGTCGAGTAGGGTAGTGGCCACGGATCTCGTCGCCCAGCCATGGACGGCGCAAGGCGACAACAATCGCCTTTTCAAGAGCCGTACTCGAGTGAGTTTGTCAACTGATCAAACTCCCTTGGCGGCTGGACGCATGACTTAACGCTTAAGGGATCTTTTCGAATTAATTGCATCCTGTGTACGATCAGACGGTTGCATGGAGAATCAGGAAGAACACGGAGGGAGACGAGCTGCTCTCTTTCAGCAACATGGGGAGCGGACAAAAACTACCTTTTTGGCCATCCGAATCGCCGGGGCTGCGACGAGGCGGGAGCGCTTGCGCGTGCAAGACCCGAGGCCAAGACCGCCGCCGCCGCCGTGCGGTGCGGTGACGCCAGAGCTGCCGTACGTATCCAATTACCTGATCAAGTGGAGCTGCGTGCGTCCACGTCTCTACAGGCTCCACTTGCATGCCGACTCCCAGCCTCCAAAGGCAAGTTCGTGGAGCGGTCGTCTCTGATGGACAGGCACGGATGCAGCAATAGACACTAGTTCCCTTTTGTTTGGTGGATAAAATCTTGGGCTTTTTTTTCTTTCTATACTTGAAAAAAATGCAGACTGTTCGTTGCTGAGCGCTACAACTCCATAAATTGACAACAGGAGAAAATTTGGTGTGTGCAGCGGCCTAAAGATATCAGTTTTGAAAACCACCTATTGCAATTGTGGCAGCAAGCTCAAGTTACTGTAACTGCAGGGGAATTTGAACAAGCTCAGCACTCAGCAGTTGTAAAATTTGGCAAAAAGTAACATACGTGAAATCCATCAAAACCACCCTATTCAAATGTAATGCGTGTTCCAGCAAAGATGTGGCGCTACAAGTTAGCCATGCCCACAAAGAATGGCGCTTTTACCATGCAAAAGAACTAAATAAGTGCATAAAAATCTAGATTGTTTCCTGCCCAATTTGATTACGGGCACAACACAACAGCGATCTTCTATTATACTCCCCTACTCCTATTTGGATGTCTCATGGTAGCTAGCTCCACAGCTCCATTCCAGCGCCGCCGCATCCTTCGTCCTCCGGGCACTCCACGGTGGTTGGCGGCGGTTCCATGAGCAGCCCCTGCGCCAAGCTCGCGTAGTAGGAACCAGCGTCCATACCGCCGAACGTATCCAACTCGAGCATGCCATTCTCCAGCGCCGCCACTGCCGGCGGCGTTTCAGCATTCACGGCCGCCGTCGGCGAAGTGGCGCTGTCCATGGACTGTGGACCAGAAGAGGCGGACCCGTTGCCTCCGTGACGCTGCATGAATCCCGCCACGGCCTCGGTGGCCGCGAGCTGGACGTCGGGCAGCGAGCCGGAGACCGCGCGCGGGACGTCGAGCAGCCACGCGGAGTCGGCGAAGTTGAGGCTGGCGGATTCGCCGCAGAGCGCGAGCATGGCGGCGTCGTGCGCGCGCGCGGCCGCCACGGCGGTGTCGAAGGTGCCGACCCAGAGCCGGTCGCCGCGGCTGCCCGGCACGCGCACCTCGCACACCCACCGCCCGGCGCGGCCGCGGCGCCGCACCCCGCGGAACACCGGGTGCCGCGTCTCCTGGAACTTGGTCCGCCCCGCGGGCCGCTTCGGCGGGGACGGCCGGCCCTCGCTGCAGCTCCCCGATGGCGACGAGGACGACGGGGACGCCGAGGGGGAGACCGGGTGCTCGTTGCTACTCTTCTCCATGGCCGCGCGCGCTGGCTACCTTGGTGTTTCTTTGCTTCGGCGATCGATGGCTAGCTAGCAGCTATTGGTTTGCGGGGTACGCAAGTGTGCATATATATAGGTACTCCTCCGGCTTTGGATGCTGATGATTAGGAAGAAAATGTCGACTTTTTTGGTATTTGGAGTTTAAATGATGAGATGATGACGAGTTTTTTGATGAAAAAGTTTGCTTTTCGTTCGTCCTGCACTCTGTTTGGCATGTTCCGACAGATAGGAACCTTTGTGTACAGTACAAACCGGGTGCTGGAGTTGGAAAATCGTAAGTCCGCAGCATATTAAGTAATTATAATATATCATATTATCCATCTCTCCTACTTAGATGCTCATATATTTATTTATTCTCTTATATATTTTATAATATTTTTATCTGTCTTTTCAATAAAAATCAACACAAATGAATATCAAACATAAATACCCTCGCATCGCCGTCCATCTCTCCTACCTAATAATCATCTATCTATTTATTCTCTATATATTTTATAATTTTATTCACTTACCTTTCCAAAACGAACCTCAGTACAAAATGAATATCAAACGCAAGTACCTTGCGAAAATTTCCGAACCGCTGGAGTTGCCGAGTTCCCCATGCGGAAACCTGAGAGGGAGAGGGGGAGAGAGAGAGAGCAGCAGCAGCAACTGGCCTCGCCTCCGGGCCAGCGCGCGACAGGCACGCAGCCGTTTGGTTCGCCGGTCCGCTTCCAATGCGCGGCAGCTCCGTGGATCGATCTGCCTGCGGCCGCAGCGGATTTCCGGTATCTCGATCGATCCGCCGGTGGGCGCGGCGGCTGCCGCTGCTGTTTTCTTTCTTCTTTGGGCATATGGCTGCTAATTGGCCACCGAAGCTACAAGAGGATCATACGTGGACCACGACGGCAACTTGATCGTCGAGTTATTTATCCTGTATAATAAGGTGACGTTACCTGTTTAGAAAAGGAGCGGAAAGAGAAACAAGACAACAAAGATGTTATTTATTAATTAACATATGATCTAAAATATTATACAGCTACTCTTTTAAATATTTTTTTTCATTATATAAATGTGATCTATTATTTATGATCTTAACTTTACACGTATTATTTAATAATTAGATATTATTTAGATTACTTACAGCTAACTCACATAATAGATTATCTATTATATTATGAATATATAGCATGAAATCGTATTACAGACAACAGACAAGCAATCGTCTGTACCACTGCACATACCCTTATAAATTGTAGCCGCATCTTTAGCGGATGGTTGCTGGATGTGTTTCTCCGTGTTTTGATAAACAAAAGTTGATGGATTAAAAAAATTCTAAAGATGTTTAAAAAATAATGTAAAAAATAAAAAATTCCACTTCATCCCCTAAATTATTTCGCCGGTCCACATAATCCCTTGAACAGTTATGTTTCACTTTACCCCGGCTTTGTCAGGCACCCCACCCCTACCTCCAAATTACTAAAATCAGGTAACTTTTTCACCCTTATACAGGTTGAAAATTTGTAAGATGATACATAAGTTTCAGAACTTCTGAAGATGGATTAAAAAAATACTAAATATGTTTCAAAAATAAATGTAAAAAATAAAAATTCCACATCATCCCCTAAAAAGTCTACTTGTATAAGCTGTGAGAAATAGAAAAAAAGAGACAAATGTCGCTATGGTTAAATTAACCTGGTTTTTCTGGTTCCATGGCTAAAATCATATGAAAAATTGTTTAGGGTTAAATGAACTGACAAAATAGTTTGTTTGTTTGAGTAAAGCAGACCATTCCAATTTCTTTAGAAAAATCTATGCTAATTTTGAATTGCCTAAATCTCTACTCACACATGCACTCGCCTAAAACTATAATCACAGAGCTTAAAAATGCAATATTGCATGAGTTATTGGATATTGATCTAATGGTTAAAAATTATTAACTAAATAAAAATTTTCAATCACTGTTCTATCAAAAAAATAATATTAAAAGATGTGTCGCTTCCTTTTTAAAAAGGGAGTGTCTAGTTATCTGTTGAAAGATTTAGGGTTAAAAATATATCGTTTTCGAACTATTTGATCTCCATTTAACGATCCAGATTGGCTTGCACAATATATAAAAGAACTCTAACCCTATCTCATTTAGCCCTCACTGTTGTCTCTCACCCGACGCTGTCGCCACTAGCCCCACGCACCACCACCCTCCACCTCACCATCACCGTCTCCGGCGCGGCCCACCCTCCTCCGCCGATCTCTCTTCCCGGTGTACCTCCTCCCCGTGCTTCCCCGCCGCTACCGCCTCCCCGCCTAGCTCCGGCGGCACCACCGCCACTGGAGCCGCCACCCTCCATCGCTGCCCGCCGCTAACCACAACATCCCTGACACCTCCACCATCATCACTAGCCCATTGTTGGTCCTCCGCCACATGTGGCGGGCAGTGGCCCCATTGCCTCGTCGCCCCACCCACCGCCAGCGACCACCGTCGGGCCGATGACCTCTCCCAGAGCTCCTTCTACAGCCGAAGGCCACAAATCTCCCACAAAAATCCCGAACACCAACCCCAACCCGAAACCCTAACTTCGCTGGAGAAGAAGGCCTCACCAGAGAAGAAGGGCGCTCGGATCTTGAAGCAAATCCTAGGGTACAAAATTCGATAAATCTTCTCCCCCAATTTCTGTCCACAGATAACTAGCATTTTTCTTTAAAAAATGCCAAACCAATTTCGATGAAATTAGTGCTGGTTTCATTAGTTGGTCTGCGAGAAATTAATTTGGGACCTGCTTTCATGAAGTGATATGCTTGAAACTGTTCTAATTTTTTGCGCAAGTTTTACAGGAATCTCGCATGCAGCAACGAAATATCACAAAAACCAGGTGTCCTTGAAAAAAAACTGTGCTGAGTACCATTGTTTGGCTGTTTAATTTGGAGAAAGCCATGCTATGGTAGAAGGCACTGACAACAGAATGGTCCGAAACCATTCACATTACCCAAAATAGCAAAACGTACAAAAAGCATGCAGGATTAGGAATCCAAAAGGAAGGAACAAAGTTGTGTACAAGCGTCTACTTCAGTTCCAGTAGCTCCAGAGTGACACGACAGCGACGTCACCATCGCCGTCATCGGAGCACAACGCTGACGCCGGCGGCTCCATGAGGAGACCCTCCGCCAAGCTCGCGTAGTACAAGCCCGCTCCCATGTCACTCAGTACGTCCAGCTCGAACCGCGAGGTCTCTTGGACAACGTTGCCCTTGCATGCGGCGACGTCCCCGGAGGAAGCCTCCGTCTCCGTGGCCGCGTCGTCGTCTGTGGCTGACGGCTCCGACGTGGCGGACATCGCGTCCTCGGCCGCGAGCGGCGCAGCGACCTCGCGTCGCCGCAGGTGGAGGAAGCCCTCCACGGCCCGCGCGACGGCGCGCTGGACGTCGCCCGCGCCGCGGAGCTCGGCCGGCGGCGGCACGGCGAGCAGCCGCTCCGAGTCGGCGAAGTTGAGGCGGCGGCATGCGGCGGCGGATGACCCGCGGAGCGCGAGCATAGCGGCGTCGTGAGCGCGCGCGGCCGCCTCGGCGGCGTCGAAGGTGCCGAGCCAGAGCCTGCACGCACGCCGCCCCGGCACGCGGACCTCGCACACCCACCGGCACCGGCCCGCGCGGCCGCGGCGGCGCACGCCGCGGAAAACCGGGTGGCGGGTCTCCCGGAACTTAGTGCGCCCCGCGGGGCGCTTCGCCCAGGCGGCCGGGGCGTGCGGCAGGTGCCCGGCAGACGAAGAGGACGTCGACGCCGGGGAGGAGCTCGTCGACTCGCAGCTCGATTCTTGTTTGAGCCGACACATTGGAGAGAACTCTTGCAGCGATGGCTACTAGCTAGCTCTCAATCGGTGGTGAGTTAACAACCGAGTGTGGTGTGGTCCGAGGATTTGCTAGCGTTGGTTTCTTTCAGGTGTTTTGGTGGGTTTTCACGGGGGAAACGGCAGTTCTGGGGGCGCGTATTTGTATTGTGGTTGGCGAGGAAGGCAAGGGGAGCTGGGCGAATTGTTTGGTCGTTCTCCAGTGGGCGAGCAAAGCAAACAGGTGCAGCCGCGGAGACATGAGAGTGGACCCTGTCGGTTGTATCACATGTTTGCTGTACCTCCTTTCAGGCATTTTTTTGGGAGTAATGAAAAAAAGCGGTTGCTAAACTTCATACGTCTTAAATTGCGCCCTTTCTAGTTGACATGTCATGGCAACCGGATACGGATCCGACAGATGATATATTATTACCTTCAACCTCTCACTAAATCTCACGATTGGTTCTTCCTCGTGTGTTCTCCCTCCTCTGCTCATCTCTGGTGATGAGGATGTCATCAGATCTGCTCTCGCATGTAGCGAAAATAACTTTATTAGATCATGATTATGATTAATGACAATAGTCATTGAGACGAATATATTTATCGAGAATATATGTTAATAGATCTTATGGATGTAATACATCAAGAAGTCACTGCAGCCGGGATAAAATTTAATTGAATTAGAAAAGTCACAGGAGAATTGACCACACCGGATAGTCCGGTGCAGAGAAGTTTGTACTCACTGAAGCTTTGGGTTTAAAGATTGTTAGTCTCACCGGATATGTGTACTGAACACATCGAAGCAATTCTGATAAAGTAAAGAAGGTTAAAGATCTCACTAGATAGTTCGGTGATCTACACTAGATAGCATCAGAATATTTTATACAGAGAAGAATATAAGTGTAAGACTGAAGATCAACTCGTCGGAAGATGAGTGATCCTAACCTGTACCGAGTGTTACGTCGGTGCATTAAACGTATTAAAATTTTTCTGACTCGCCAGCATCGGTAAAGTCGTTCTCATCACAAGTTAATTTTTTGGGTAAAATGCTCACCTACAGATCATCATATGCATCTAGACGTTATTCGTTCGGGCAAGTTCCATGCTAGCGATTCATCAGACGCTCCTCTTGCTTGCACATTGCCCTCATCAATGGCTCAGATGCTTGCCTAATCAATCTGCCCACTGCTCTGGGCAGTTACCAGTCTATTTATTCAGTCTCTCTCTGCCAGACAAGACAATGCCTCAAACAATCATGCATTCATCAGACAGGCAGCACAAACCTTATCCGTTTCAGCAGCCCTGGAAGGTGGATTCAAGCAAGAAACCGGCGTCTGACTCCCGGTACGCGAGACCAGCAGCAGCCAGGAATGGAAACCCGCGTGCTGCAACGGCAGGGCAGCTAAAGAATGACCAATGACCGAAAAGAACACCCCTGGCATATACAACTAGTAAGTGGATATGCGGCTAAGCTTAGCTTATGCCTTCTTTCCAGTTCCAGGCAGATATAGGTTTTCCTTTTCTTACCCAGTTAAGTACGGATCCTTAGCTTATGCCTTCTTTCCTTTTTCTTGGCCGTCGTGCGCTATCGTTGACACATGATGGCCAAGTTTGCTATGACATCATACATGACTTATATTGCTATTGCTAAGTTTGCCGTGATATCATATATGGCTTACATTGCTATTGCAGTTCGAATCCTACTTCGCATCCTCAATTGAAGGGGGACAAATGAACTCACCAAATTGTCTTAGATGAGTTCCGCGTTGTAAGTGAACTCTTTTGTTTTGTTGTCTCCTTTTAATATAAAATCGGCAGAGTCCGTTCGAAAAAGTTCCATCGACATAGTCTTTTCTCCTTGGAGGTACGTCATCACATAGCCCACTCATGCCCATTCAAAACCCAAGAAGAGGACTAGACTAGGGAACAGGTCGGCAGCATTTTCATAGAAGTTTCATTAAAAGTCTCAAGCTTTAGGAAGGTTTCATCGCATTTCTGAGCGGTATTTTCGTCAGGGAATGAAAAAAATTGTAGAACGAAATTTAAATCGTTGGTTCCAACAATCATCAGCTGGAACGGGCCCACGTTCTGTAGGCTTTCTCAAAACATTAACAGCCTATGGACTGGTGTGCGGCCCAAATTGATGTACTCCATCTTGAAGTTTTTTTTTTTTTTTTTTTTGAGGCCACCGCCGCAGATAACCCGGCGCTGGCCGGCCTGGTGGAGTCCGGCGCGCTGGTGCGCGTCCCGAGGCGGCGGTTTGGGCATGTCGGCGTGGCAGCCGCCGGACTTCAAGGAGCCTGAGGACGTGTGGATCCTAGGGACCTCGCACCTCTCCCCGGAGTCCGTTGCCAACGTCGAGCGTGTCCTCCGCACTGTCGGCCCCGACAACGTCGTCGTTGAGCTCTGCCGCAGCAGGCAAGACAGTTTCTTTCCCTTCCCTTAAACACGCACGCTTAGCTCGCTCAATCAACAATGGCCATTTCTTCTTCCGGAGCTAAGGGACGCCATTGCAGAGCCCTCACTGCAGAGCTGGAATCATGTACGTGCCCAGCGATGTTTCCGATGAGCCGCTCGTGAAGTCCAACATGTTCTCTCTCGGTGGCGCCAAGTTCTTCGGTGCAGTCAACCGAAGCATCAACCTGGGTAGTACCTTCTTCCACAGTGAATTGATTTCTTCACTTGGCATCGGCCACAGATGTACAGAACTTATTGAAACTATTTTTTGGTTGCTTTTTGTGGAACGGTGCAGGTGGGCAAAGTGCTCTTGCCCTGCGTTTGCTCCTCGCTGTTTTCTCTTCAAAGATTTCTTCCGAGGCGAACCGGCCCTTTGGAGAGGAGGTGTTTGTTCATGCCGCTGTGGCTTGTAAGCTTTGTCTAGATGTTATGCCACAATTCAGCAACTGAATTCTACTGCTGTATTTTTTGGTAGTTTCGAGCAGCTAGGAGGGTAGTTGAAGATATCGGTGCTCAGCTTGTTCTCGGTAATCACTAGCTACCTATATGTGGACTGATGTTGTACTGCTCTGCTTTGCACAGTTGGTAAAATCATGTCGGATTGTTATTGCAGCTTGAATCCCTCAGCTGGGATGAAAAAACAAAGCTAGTGATTTCATTGTTGGAGATCAAGCACTCAAAATCTCAGCTCTCTGTTTTGGTGCTACTGAACCGATGCAACATTTCTGTTGTGTTCTATTGCTTATAAAGGAATCTTAGACATTAATGTGGCTAATGAAGCCGCTAATTAAGCACGCCACGATCTGTTACAGCTACGCCATCCCTAGCTCGAGATCGTGCCGCGCGAGTAAATGACAGAAAGTAACAGTCTCTTAACTAGCACTAACTGACGAAGCTGAGAAACCGGAGGATTGGCAGGACGTGCAAGGATTTGATCCTGTCAACCCCCCCCCCCCCCCCCCAAATTCTTGCACATAACCCAGATCTTGGCATGCTGATCTTGAAACCTGATGCGTGGTCAGAATATCTGCAAGTTGTTCTTCTGAGCTGACAAAGTCCAAATCAACATTTCCTCATCAACACAATCTCAAATGAAGCGATACTTTGTGTCAATGCGTTTGCTCCAATACTTTGTGTCAATGCATTTGCTCTGATCATGAAGGATTGGATTTTTGCTCAGCGCAATGGCCGACTTATTGTCAACCTCCAAGAACGTCATTCATTAGATGTGAGAGCCAGACACCTTGACAGGCAGCAGCGGCAGTGGCTATGTACTTAGCTTCACAAGAGGATAACGCTACCACGCGCTGCTTCTAAGATTGCCATGTGATTGGTCTGCCTCCGATGTACTCTTCCTATCGTCAACATCACCCGCCATGTCAGAATCACTGAAACCGACAAGATGGGGATCACCTTGTTCATGCCTCGGGTAGAAGACACCACAACTCACCATCCCTACAATATGCCACAAAAGACGTTTAACTGCATCGAGGTCATCTTGTCTTGGAGCTTTCATGAACCGGCTTACATATCCCACTGCAAAAGATATGTCTGGCTGGGTGTGCACAAGATATTGGAGACTACCCATGATGCTTCGGTAGAGCTTTGCATCAACCAATTCACTTGAACTTGCCTTGGATAGCTTCAATCAAAGTTCTATCAGTGTTTGACAAGAGTTGCATCCTGCCATGCCGGCCCTCTCAACTAGCTTATGAGCATATAAGGCTTGACAAAGAGTGGTAATGTCCTGTCCTTGTTGCACTTCAATGCCTAGATAGTGTGACAAAAGCCCCAAATCGCTCATGTGAAAGAGGCTCTTCATCTCCTGCTTGAAGAAGGCAATGTTGATGTCGGCTGCTCCCGTGATAATCAGGTCATCCACATAGACACTGACTACCAGCCAGGACATGCCGTCGCCACACACGTAGATGTCGTTCTCGATGTTGATCCTATAGAAGCCAAATGTTTGAAAGCTGGCGTCAAGCTTTGAATTCCAGGCTTGGGGAGCCTGCTTGAGCCCATATAGCACCTTGTGCAGCTTCAGTACTTGGTGTGGTACATCTTTGCTGATGAAACCAGGGGGGGGGGCTGTTTGATGTAGATGTCTTCTTCCAAGTCACCATTGATGAAGGTCATCTTCACATCCATGTGATGAACACGCCACCAGTAATGAGCAACCATTGCGATTAGCAGCCGAACGAAGTCAAGTCTCGCCACCGGAGCGAATGTTTCTTTGTAGTTGACACCCCACCGCTGGGCGTATGCCTTCACCACTAGCTGCGCCTTGAGGTGAACAATGACACCCTGTTCATCCCGCTTAAGCTTCAAAATCCACTTGAGCCTGATGACGCGCCGACATGCTGGAAGATCCACTAGTTCCCAGGTTCGATTGTCCTCAATGACCGCCATTTCTTTGAGCATAGCCTACCGCCACGCCTTGTGATGTTCAGATTTAGTGAAGGACATTGGCTCCTCGTCGATCGCCAAAAGGAGTTCATCGTTGCTAAGGTTGTGGGCATGCTTCAACTTCTGCACCAGCCTGAAAGGTTTTGATCGTCGTCACTGCTTGATCCTTCGTCGTGAGCAAGATTAGCCACATGTATCGGCTCAAATTGTCAACAAGTAGAAGGAAGGATCTCTTCCCGCTTGGTGTCGCTGGAATGATGGGGCCACAGATGTCCCCATGTACGAGATTGATGATGCACTCGGCCTTGTACGCGCCTTCCTTAGGACGACGTTGCTTCCCATATAGGTAACTATCTCATAGCTGCTCGATGTGGGCGATGTGAGGGAGGCCTCACACCATATTTTTCTAAGCAAGCTCTTGAAGCCCCCTAAAGCTGAGGTGCCCAAACCGAGCGTGCCAACGCCAGACGTCGTCGTTGCTTTAAGCTAATAGAAAAACTGGTTGAACAATATTCAGGCTGAGAGTGTATAGACGCGAATATGACCTCTTCACCTTGGCTAGGAGTTGACATCGTTCCTCATGAACTCGCAGGATGCCGCCATCGATGATGATTTGATACCTGAACTCCTCGAGTTGCACAAGACTGAGGATGTTGGCAGTAAGGTGAGGTATGTAGTAGACCCTGAACAGTGCGCGATGCTCTCCATCCTTGCAGGAGAAGAGGATGATGCCACGTCCTTCAATGTCCACAACTGAGCCATCATCAAATCATACGGTATCATGGACACCAGTGTCAAGCTCAAAAGAAACTTCATGTGACCCCGTCATATGGTTCGGCGCTCCTGTGTTAAGCACCCACCTAGTGTGGTCGCGCTCCCCTTCCTGTCCTAGGTGAGTAAGCACCTTGGCCTCGCTCACTCAAAGATGCTCGGACTCGCTTGGTGCATGGAATGAGGTAGAGTGTTACACAACCGTTGTCATCATCATCATCAGGGAATGTTCGTCATCGTCGGCCTAGGTCTCGTGCGTTTGCTTACGATTCCAGGGCTTGCTAGCACTCTTTGGCCCAATGGCTAATTGTTTCGTAATTCCTGCACTTGTTGTCGGAAACATCTTGGTCGGCACCTTGGGTCTTGGTGACTCAAGCTTGTTGACTCTCTAACTTAATGTGGAGTAGCGGTAAGACACTTATATGGAGATGCGGAGACCCTTACCTTGTTGGCTTAAGCTCTGAAGTAAAGACGGCGGTAAGTGGCCGGAAGAGAGGCTTGCGCTGAGACTTTGCCTTGGTGGCTTTGTGGCTCAACCTACTTGAGGTCTAGGTGGCTCAAGGGCTATGATTTGGTGCCATCCGGGAGCTATAGCCTAGGTGGCTGCTCAAATGTGGACTATGGGAGGTGTTTATACCATCGATACCACGGGATAAAAATCTCTTGTGCCGAGTTTGCTCTCTCTACTATCTTTATATTTTCGCATTTACTTCTTGCAATCTATCCTTCATGTTTACCCTCATAGAGTAGTTTTCTATGTTTGGATATAGGTTGCAAACCTTGAAACGGTAGAGTAGGCATACTAGATAAATTTAGAACACATTTAAATATAAATTGATATAGATTTATCTTATGAAGTTTTTGGAGCCAGTTAGTTTTAAGTGTCATAATCCACCCGCCTCTTAGGACGTCACCGATCTCCTCAGTCGGTCAAAGTAAGGCAATCGAATCTAGCTTGAATATTAGTCGTACTCAAGTCAGTTAACCTGAGACATTCCTAGTACAAGTTTTCATAATCATCAAGTATATCAGATTCCGCAGATTCGGATTCGTAATATCCGGAGTTGTTCACCAAGTATATGATATACCCTATCAATATATGGAGTATTCCTTTTGCGTATATACCTTATAGCTTGATATTCAACAACAGGTTTGGCCCCCTTAGGAAAATAGTGTTGAGAAACGGGTTGGCTACGCTAGCATAAAAATAAAAATTTTCTACCACATTCACCCAGGAAACCATGAAAATAGAAGATCATAAATCATTATCACTTAACGTGCAGTGCAGTGGAACAAGATTTGGAGTAGACCTATCCAATATCGTACGTGTCAAACTCCCCAAGCAGCTTCTCGATCATATTTGCTACTAGCCCCATGCAGGTGGTCACGCTCATCGATCAGCTCCGAGCAGGTGGTCGTGCTTCTCGACCAGTTTCGACCATGGGCACCATGTCCTCGACCAGCTTCGTGACCACGTAGAGGAAGTAGCCGATCACATCGACCACCTCATCAACCATGAACAGAAAGCCTCGACCACGTCCTCGATCGCGATGAGGAAGTAGTCGAACCCGTCCTAGTATCCTTGTTGCCGATCTGCACCGCAGCAGCAGTGCCTACATAGTATCCACACGTACAGAGATAGAACGTCGTACGCCAATGTGAAAGTGCATCTAGGCCCCCTAAGTGGGTTTTGGCTTATTGATGACAAAATGATTAAGGAACTAACATGCTTTTCTAAGTTATGAACAGGTTTAAGCATTAGTTGTAAAGATAAGTGACGGTTGACGCCCGTCGAAACAAATGGAGAATCAACGAAGAGTACTCAATAGGATTTAAATTTTTTTATTTTTGAAATTGAGTCTAGGATAGCCGCTCTATTAAGAGGGTTGCATTTGATTGCTTGGTTAGTGTCTCAATGCTCAAGATATCCTTTAGAATCAACTAGTTGAGAGACACAATCACTCACGGACACCGAGTTCATTCTAAAAAAATCCACTGAGTCCGGATACTCTGGTGTTCACCGGATACTCCGGTACTCAGTATTTAGCTCGGAGTCTCCGAGGTAGACTCCGGCAGAGAGTCTCGGTTACGGTTTATTTTTATTTGGAAAAAGGCCGGAGTCTCTGGTGCTCACCGGATACTCCGGCAATTTAAGGGTTAACAGACCGGAGTCTCCGAGGGAGACTTCGCCAGAGAATCTCGGTTAAGTGTTTATTTTAATTAAAAGGGGACCGGAGTCTCCGGTGTTCACCGGATACTCCGGTAAATGTTTTAGAGTTAACCGGAGTCTCCGAGGGAGACTCCGGCAGAGACTCTCGGTTAGCGTTTAATCTTTTTGATAAAAGAAAAGAGAGACCGGAGTCTCCGGTGTACACCGGATACTCCGGTACCTGTAGAGGCCGGAGGATCCGGCTAGTCTCCGGACTTAACGTTTTTGGAAGGACTGTCAGGACCGGAGACTCCGGTGTTCACCGAAGACTCCGGTAATTTAACAGAACTGTAACGGCTAGTTCTGATACGTTCTGTGACCGTTCTGACGCCGTTTTTGGATTTAGGGCCGGATACTCCAGTGTACACCGGATACTCCGGTCAGTTCTGACAAAACAGTAACGGCTAGTTTTTGAGAGAGAGCTATAAATGCCCCAACACCCCATGGCATTTAGGGCTTGCTGTTGCTGGTGAACTTTAGACCTCTTGAGCACTTTAAGAGCATTCAAAGACCCTCCAACCACCTCTAGTGCAAAGTTTGCAAATTTTTAGAGAGTTTGTGTTTGGAGAGAGTTCAAGCCACTTGAGCATTGAGTTCTTCATCGAGCATTCGCTGCAATCATTTCTCTTGAAGCTTTGTACTTCTAGACGGAAAGGCGTCGCCCGTAGAGCACCCAAAACTTGTGGAGTGCCACGGAAAGTTTGTAAACATCTTCGAATTGAGTAAGAATTTCTAGCTTGATCTTGGTGGTCGCTAGAAGAGGATAGGGTTGGAAAAGACCCGGCTCTTTGTGAGCTCTTCAACGGAGACGTAGGCACTTCTTTGTGAGGTGACCGAACTCCGGGATAATCTCTCGTGTTCGTATTTGTGCCATTTGCTTTATTGTGTGAATTTTGTGATTTGTCATATAAATTGCTTTAGTGATCATCTTGCTAGTGTTAAGTGTTATTCTAGCTCTGTGATATCCAGTAGACCTAGCTTAAACCTTAGATTCTAGCTTTTAGCTTTAATTCGTAGTTGTTCTAAATTTTCTGTATAGACCGGATACTCCGGACTATACCGGAGTATCCGACTTTCACCGGAGTATCCGGCAGATTTAATCCGCTGTTTTTAGTTTTAATTTTCAGAAAAGCCTATTCACCCCCCCCCCCTCTAGGTACTTTCACAATGTGCTAGTACTGTGGGCCTGACTAGGGTTTCGTAGAGATTTCGGGAATAGGTGGCGGCCAGTGTTTTGATGGCAAAATCAACTCATGTGCCCACGACCCCTGTCTCCCCTTACATAGAGCACGCTTAACAATTCTATGGGCTACTATACCTCCCTGTAGGGAATCAAAGGAGCAGTATCCAGGAAAACTAGGAGATCAAGCAAGGAGAAAAGGACAATCCTTGCCAATTTGTCAAAATTAAAATTCAAAACGATTCATGATGCGTGAATGCGTGATGGACTCGGTCAACCTCGCATATTCTACGAGCCATCACATGATGCATACAATAATGTACGAGAAATCATGTAGTAGCTTATCAGATACCGTACTTAATTAAAGTGACATATATATAACGTGATTAGAAAACGTAGAGAATCTAAAGTCTAAACAGATTAAGATCATATCTATTTTTTATTTTGATTATGAATTCTAGATTTTAAAAAACAAAAATAAACCATTGTAATATGAAAGCTGATTCTCACAATTTACCATTGATATTGTACAACAAAATCTCATAATGTATAATCTGATAAGAAAAAACTTTTTCATATAAGCTAGATCGTAACACTACACGGTAAAAACAAACAGCTCCAACATATGTGTATCATCTGGTGCGTGTTAGGAAAACGGCCCAGAGGCAATCGAAATGCGATCCACGAGCTTTGAGGTAGCGAGGGCCATCTTTAGCTGTCTGTCTGACTCTGGTTCATTTCTCTCGATCCCATCAGCGTTGATGACAGATGCAATCAACCATGAGCATTGCATATTAGAGCCAGAATTACCATGTACTAGTTTTTTGGTTTAGGGAGCACGACCCACAGCCCAATTTTTGCCGTGGTTTGCCTTTCCCGACACGATATTCTAGTGCACATAATATGTGCTGCTTAGACGTTTACGACGGCACTTATCCACATATGCTGGCAAATATAACACCCTTCAAAACTCATCCGTGTTGTAGTGTAGCTAGTATACTAAAGCAAAAGCCACTTGTCTGTCTTCACTGTGCCAAATTGATCGATCACCCAACGAAGGCTGTTATACACTGCATCTACTGTTTCTGTTTGCATGAGCAGAGCAAAAATATACCCTCATTCTGTCTGACCTCCTTAGCCCGATCTAGTGGATGCAGGCACTATATCTGCTCATGTAGGAAGATTCATTTGTCAGTATCATAAAATCATCTTCATGCAAATAATCAATCAAAATTTTAATTCTTGCATTCGCTTGTGCGATCTCAGATTCAGTCAATCAAACAGAAAATCAGCTCATTGCATCCGCTCATATGACCTCAGACACAACCAACCAAACACTTTTCTTTTCAACACACATGACTCTAATCAGCTTGCTTATATGATACGGCTCTATAAAACCTCGTTCGACCAACCACACACACCCTAAGGGTCTGTTTGGTTGGTTATATCCGAGCTTGTATATACGAAAAACTTGCATCCGCTCATGCATTCCCGTACAGAAATCTATTTGGTTGTCTGCATGATGGATGCAGCCTGCATAAGTCATCTTGACTATACGATACGTCAAAATCAAGTTTCACTCGCTTCCAGGCTAGACAGATGCAGGCTGCATGAGCTACAGTGTCAGTAGGATCTACTCGTCAATCTCGGATCATAGGGTCATTACATCCGCTCATACATGCAACTAAATATTTTCACATGTTCACTGCATCCGTCATTGCATATACTCGTACAGCCAACCAAATACTCTTCTCAAGAGCTATACGACTTCCACGGCCTACTTCCACTTAATCAAGCTATACAATGCAATCCCTCTTTTATAACCACACACACCCTAAATGCAGCAGCTGGGTCATTACATCCGCTCTTACAGGCAACCAAATATCTTCACAGATTCACTGCATTCGCCATTGTATTTGCTCATACAGCCAACCAAAGACTTTTCTCAAGAGCTATACGACTCTCCCAACCTACTTCCACTTAATCAGACTATACAATACAATTTCTTTTTTATAACTAAACACACCCTAAATGCAGCAGCTGGGGCTGTTCCTCGCCAAGGAAGCTGGCCTATTATTGTTGCAGCTGGAGCTGGAGTTGATATGGTTGGTGCGCTCTTTCGGTGTGCAGCTCGATCGTCTCACTCGAACCAACCCGGCCAGACTCTCACTACCGATCCGTCGACCGAGATCATTTTGGGCATCGGCAACAATCTTCACGTCCTCCCACGGCCCATGCATGCATGCAGCAACATCTAACCACCGTTCACTGCAATCTTGGTCCTGCATATGTTTGCTTGATCCCACAGGAAGATAGGAACTGGGAAAGTGAAGGCCACTTGACTTGCAGAGTCTCTAGCTTTGCTCACTGGGCACTACTACACACTGCAGTACCACACCACTTGTAGGATAGTACTAGGCCAGCGTCCTTTTGCGCGCGTCTGGGCGCGGCCACGCCGGCCGGCCCGGGCGGGGAAAATCTCTCGAACGTGCAGTGGGCACGCAACGACGACACGGGAAAAGTGGCCGAGAAGTCCATAAAAACACTGTGCGCGCGCGATTAACGCCTGGCCGGCCGCCGCAACCCCACCCGTGCCGACGCGGCGCTTTTGGCGATCGAGCCAATGTGCCGATCGATCGCTAGGAGCCAGGACGCGGATATGTACGTGCAGGCTAGGGCAGGAGTGGTCGACGCGTTTCGTGCGTGCGTTCATGCATGTGTTAGCTGACAGGTCACTCTCGCCAGTCGCCACCGAGCGAGCTAGCGCGCGCGCGCCTTTACGCTCCCGGCCGACGACCGACGGCGCGCGCATGTGCGATCTCTGCTTGCATGCGTGCATGCATCCCCTCATCACGCATGCTCCCCTGGCATTGATCGATCAGCCGGTCGGCCGGTCCTCGGCGGTGGCGCGGCGCATGCATGATTGGCCAGGCGTACGGGATGGTCCCGCCGGCGCCACCAGCTTTCGTGCCGATCCATCGGCTTGATCTGTCGAGCTGTCCACACAGTAGCGCCCGCGCGGTTGGCCGTCGGCCGATCGAAGTGGGTCGTCGTCGTGAAATCGCGCGGCCGGAGGCTCGCGTGTCTTCGATTCGTCGTCTCCTTGGCAGCCACGGGCTGGCGCGCGCACGGGCGCCGGGGGAGGCTGATTGGATAACGCTGCGGCTCGTCCTCGACCTCGACAGGGACGGACCATCTGACGATCGATGTAAATAAAGATTGGCCTGCAGGTTCCAAGTTGCATGTATATATGGACGCAGAAAATTAGGTGCCTGCACGTACTGTTTTAATCGGCCTCTAAATAACTCGGCTGGTTGGTTAATCACAGACGACGTGCATGCGTGCATGCACCATTATCGATCGATGGATCAGGATCATGCATGTCGCGCTCACAAATACGAGTATATGAAAGAAGCCATTGAGGTTGCAAGCTGGCATCACTTCACAGCTAGTAATTATAGACAAGGCAGCTGAATCACTGTAATAAGGTACAAGGCTGTATGCATTGAGATGCAAAGGCCCAAACGTTTTCTATTTAAAAAACACATATATATGCGCTAAGGCGTGGACCATCCAGACAATCGTCCTTCGAGAACACATGCTGCTCAACAGCGACCCTTGAGTGGATCCTCCTCGCTCGATCGCCCTCGACGAGGTCCAACACTGTTACCCGCACGTTGCTAATTCGATCAGTGAAGTCACGTGCCCACATACATGCGATGTAGGAAGCAAATCTTATAGAACTTTGTAGTACGAAAGATCATCTTATTATGATGATACGTATTTATTTTTTCTCTCTTCTCTTAAGCTTAACCATTAGATCACGTGATTGACAACATAGATAAGATTTCACAAGAGTCTTTCTAGACAGGATTCTATAAAACCTGCTTCTTGCGTGTGAGGCTGACCAAGTACTCTGTGCGTGCTCACTGATCGATTGAGCAGTACTGGTGCGTTGTCGCTGATTAACATCATTGCAGAGAAGAAAGGGGGCCGGTCATCAGACGATCACTCAAAGTAGGGGAAAGTCGTAGGGAAGTTGTGCGTTTAAGTATGTTGCAAGCCAGTTCATTACAGGTAATCAGAGCATTAGTGAGGAAAAGTAGTAATGAAATATTATTTTTTTCACTAAATACTACTTTGATTGTGACCAAACTACTTATCCTCACTATTATCTAGTCTATCAGTGACAAAATATTATCTTGACACAAGATATATAGTTAGTGACGAAAAGTAGTGGCAAAATATGGTTTTGCCACTATATATTTAGCTGGTGGCTAATTGTTCATAAACAAAAATTTCTCACTATTATGCCATTTATTAGTGGCAAAATATTATTTCACCACATAATATCACATTAGTCAGAAAAAGTAGTGACATAATATTGTTTTTTTCATTTTTTTACTACGTTAACTGCAACTAAACAAAATTTTCTCACTCTTACATACATCTGTGATAAAACATTATATCATACAAGATATTACAATTAGTGATGAAAAAATAATGGCGACATATTGTTTTGCTACTGTACTAGTTTTATTGTGACTAATCTATTTTTCATCACAATTATGTAGTTTATTAGTGATAAAATACCATATCGCCACATGATGACGCAAGATAGATAACTTTTCAGTGGTGTACTATTGCTTTGTTACTACTTCTCTTATCAGAAGTGTCAAAATATGACATCATGACAGAAGTTCTTATCAGTGACAACTTTGTAGTGATGAATTCACTGCAACATCTGCAATTTTTGCCAACAGCCATAGCCACTTCCAACAATCCTCATATATTAAATAAAGTAGTCCTGTTGGCAAATAAATTGCCAACACTACACTACTCTGATGTACGATCGTGCTATATATGATAGAGTTGCAGCCTTTAGTGATTATTTTATTGAGAAAAGAAAAAAGAATCGGCATGCATTTTGGAACTTGGATTCCTAGAATTCCAAATGCCTCAAATCACCTGAAACTTTCCAAATGCCATATGGCATGTTTATGTTTTCCTTAATTAATCTCCCCCAAATACCCTTAGCCTATATATAACCCCGGCGAGAGCTAGATACAATGGAGTTGGAGGTGCATGCATGGCTGCCCAACCTACTAATGGAGTGGAGAGAAGATCGGTCACCACCATAAGTATGCGGTATGCTGTGCTTAATCCTCACTGTGTATTTTACTCTTGCTCATGGATTAAACTTCTTATGGATCAATCTAATGAATTCAATACAACTGTAGGTGTTGCTTTGCGTACTTCAAGACAACCGCCGGCCAACCAATCGATCTGGCGCTCATTTGTCGTGTTCTTAGTCAGGAAAATCGCATTGTAATGGTGTTAAACAATATCCTAGAAGAAACTATAGCAGAGTTTCAAGATCCAATTCTTATGTGTACGATGATTGTATATTTATTCTAAAGAAATATAATAGAGTTTCATTTCCAATTTTGATATTTGATACAAAAAGTTGATTAAATTGTCATAAATACTTTCTAGCCGCATGAACTTTTATAGCTAATGCAGTGAGCCTTGTACTTGGGGATATGATGCAATTATATATGCTAATAATTCAGCATAAGGAGGACAATGGTTTTCAGATAAGGTGCATGCATTGTGAGCCAACAAGAACACACACGCTCCAGACCGACGAATGCAATTATTGTTCACTGAGAGTGAATTGGTTGTCCGATTAGGCCTGCATTATCCATAACTCTTTTGTGTGAGATATAATAATTAGAATGGTTTTATGGTCCATGGGAGGTACCACCAAATTACACCTTCGGAGACCTCATAAGGATAGTAAAAAAGCTCTAATAATTAATTTGTACTCCTTTTTTGAAAAAAGATATAATATAATTTTGCTCTAAATTAGAAGAGACCCCGTGAGTACATCACAATTATGATTGAAATATCTGGTAACTAAGTGTGATTTTAATATGTAGAACACAATTTACTTTCGAAAATATGAAGAGCGCAAAATGCAAATACTCATATAAATTTACTGAATAAGGTAAAGCTAAATTTTAAGGGTATGCGTGGAGTTCATGACATATGAAGACGACAAAAGCTTGTCCATTGTCAAAACGAAGAAATTAAGATGTAAATGCTAAAATATGGAGCAAATGACAGTAACTAGTATGCTAGTAGGATTGATGTCTAGATAAAACGACTGCTAGTAGTATAGGAGCATGGTTTAAATAAGAAAAAAAAGAGATATGTCAGAGAATTCCTTGTGTTGAAAGATGGTGAAATTCCAGTGTGGTTCATTTGTTTAGTATCATCCAATTGCCTACTCTAACATTGCATTCGTAATTCTCAATGACACTATGGTACTCTTAAAAGTGAGATACCCTAGAAGCAATGATAGAGACGATTATATCACACGTTTATATTCACGTACTTCTGAATAATACATTATTCTAAGAATGACTATCATTTACATTGGTTAGTAAGTATGTGACTTATTTGTTATATCATGATATTATTCTAATTTGATCTCTGATCACATATTATTGGGATAATTCATAAGACCAGCACATGTATTGATTGATGATTATATTTCACGGGTCATAGGTATAGAGATACCGAATCAATAATATGAATATTTATGTTATAGAACATGATATTGGATAGAGCCACTTTAAGATACTGCTAGGATTATTATTTATGATGTGTCATCAGTTGTTATATCAAATGGTGTACCTACAAGATCCATAGACTTGATATCGTCATTGATTCCCAGAATATGTAGTGACATATTTGAGGCTTCAAACGTTATTCCGTAACTGGGTAGTCATAAATGTTATTCTGGCATGCTATGAAGAGTGATATGTATGTCATGCTGAATGACTTCAATGAAGGCAATTTGGATATTAAGAGACTTAACTATGGTGTTATAACCTTGATTCCAAAAACAAAGAAGCCAAAAATATTAAGAAATATAGACTCATATGCCTTATAAGTGTAGACTACAAAGCCTTTACCAAGATGATGACTGATAGGCTAAGCCCTATAACGGGTACGATGATTGACAAATGTCAGTCGGCCTTTATCAAGGAAAGAAATATATTAGAAGGAGTGGCCATTGTTTATGAAACCTTAAATAAGCTAAGAGGCTCTAAGAAACATGGGCTCCTTCTCAAGATTGTCTTCAAAAAAGCCTACGATAAGGTGAGATGGGATTTCCTCAGGGAAACCATGATCGTAAAAGGCTTTCCTCAAAGATGGGTGAACTAGGTTATGCAAACCGTTCAAGGTGGATAAGTTTGTATTAATGTGAATGGCCAAAGGGGCCAATACTTCAGAACCTTCCAAGGCCTAAGACAGGGAGATTCCCTGTCTCCAATTTTATTCAATATTGTGGCCAAGGTTTTAAGGTCAATGATGAATAAGGCTAGGGATAGAAACCTAGTCTCAGGACTGATGGACCACCTTATCCCGGGGGGATTACTCATGTGCAGTATGTCGATAATACAATCATTGTAACATATTGTCTAGAGGCTACTATTTTTAACCTAAAGATCATCTTGTACTTCTTTGAATGGTTATCAGGTCTCAAAATCAATTTTCACAAAAGCGAGGCTTTTGTATTTGGGGTGGACCAAGCAACTAAAGAGAAATGTATCAATATGCTCAATTGTAAATTAGGGGTCCTACCTATCAAATACCTCATAATCCTAATTGATGGTCAACATATAGGGTTGGCTGCTTTTGACCTTTTGGTGCAAAAGCTTCAAAAGAGACTAGATCATTGGAAAGTGAAAAATACGTCTTCAGGGGGAAGGCTTGTTCCAACCAACACCTGTTTGAGCAGTCTCCCCATGTATATTATGGGCTTCTACCTCCTCCATGTCAGAACCCATGGCAAGATGGACTCGATTCGTTCCAAATTTTTCTAGAGAGGGGCACATGATAAATTCAAATGTTATATGATAAGGTGGGAGGTAGCTTGCAGACCAAATAGACCAAGGAGGTATGGGCATAATACATAGATCATGAATCAATTCTTAATGGTGAAATGGATTTGAAAAATCCTTAAAGATAGGGACTCGCTCTAGTGCAGATTGTTAAGAGCAAAATACATGAGAGACGGGGATTTCTTTGGCTCTAAGAGCAAAGGTTCCTCACAATTCTGGCAAGGACTATACAAAGTTAAGCATTTATTCCTGTGAGGGGCTGTCTACACAATGCATAATAGGAAAAAGACCAAATTTTGGACAGACACATGATTCAGATACCCCCATAAAGATCAAGTTCCTTGATTTATACAAAATGACCTCAGATACAACGGCTAAGGTAGCTAATTGTTTTGAGGATGGTACCTTCAGCATTAGCTTCAGAAGCACTTTGACCCCCTCGGAATCTGGGAGATATGAGGAGTTGATGACTCTGTTAAACTCCATTAATTTGGATGATTTGGACGATGAAGTCCACTAGGCTCTAGAGAAGTCCAGGAACTTCACCATGAAATCTCTTTACCACTTTATTCTCGATGGTGGGATAAGAAATAAGATCAGTAGGGAAATTTAGAAATGCAAAATCCCGCAAAAGATAAAGATTTTTCCTCTGGCAGATGTTCAATGATAAACTCCAACTGCCACTACTCTAAAGAAGAGAGGTTGGAAGGGAAGTGAGTATTGTTGCCTATGTGGGAAAAAAGAAAATGTCAACCACATGTTCTTTCAATGTATTCTTGCTAACTTCACAAGAAGTGTAATTAGGAAATTGGTTGGCTGGTCTGAGCAACCCAGAACCCTAAACGACTTTGCTCCTAGCTGGTTGACATATTCTAAATCTACCAGTAAATTTGTGTCTCTTCTTTTTTGCAGATCTTAGTTGGGCAACTTGATGTGTTCGTAACAAGATGGCGATTGAAAAGACCTTTCCTAACAAGTCAATTGTTTCTCTACTCAAATGTCTCTCTTACTTGCAAAGTTGAAAAATTCTGCTCAAGGAGGGCGACAGGGAGAAAATTGATCCAAGTCTAGAATAGAACGTGGAGTGGTGCAACAATTTTCAGCAAGTTCGATCTCCATCTCTGATGTTGTGGAGCTGTAGCATGTCCTACAGTATTAACTTAGCTCGTGGAGTGTTATCTTAGCTATCATTGTTGTATATGTAAATATTTTTTGTCTTGCTTCCTTTACAGACTTTCTTGAGAACCTAGTGACTCCTAATGGTTGTATCTGTTATATATTACTTTTAATAGAAATAGAGCTTGTTCTCCTGTAAAAAAATATATTGCTACCACACATTTTTCCCGCTTAGCACAGATCCATGCCAAAAGGACAAATAAACCCTGACAAATCAGTCCTCCAAAAGATGTTGTGCACGCACATGAAAGAGATATATGTATGTCGACTGCAAATCACTCGTCAGTAACAATGGAAACCGTTTGGATAAACATGTGTGATTTCCATTGTATAATAAGCCGAAAAATTGTGAGAGAAGTCCACGTTTGCAGCAGCCATCACCACATCGTCGTGCCGCTATTTGCAACCTCCATGCGTGCACGCTCTTTTTAGCATCTTTGCCGGAAAATTTCTCATTTCTTCAATTCATAATTCGAAGAGGAAAAAATAGGTAGGAAGGATGCAATAATGCATCCAATATCCATCGTTCCAAATGCTTACAAAAATACCACTGGACGTTCAAAGAGCAAAAGTAAAAAAATGAAACAAGAAAAATCAAGAAGGAAGAATACTCCGTGACGATCAATTTAGCACGGTCACCACGAGCATGCCGTTGTCCGCCTTTACTTTGGCCGCGTCTGCATGCCCGCTTTTGACGTCATCATCTGGCTCGGCGACGACAGCGCCGGTCAGCTTGCGCGCGCGGACGGCCTGCTCGGCCCAGTCCGTGCGCTGCACGGCGTACAGCATCAGCGCCGCGCACACCAGCTGCGCGGCGAGCATGCCGACCCACATGCCGGGGAAGTCGAGCCGCGCGGGCCCGAAAGCCAGCGCGAGCGCGGCCGGCATACCGACGCCGTAGAAGGACGCGACGTTAATCCTCGCCGCCTTCTCCGGCCGCGCGCTGCCGCGCAGCACGCCGCATCCGGCCGTCTGCGGGCAGTTGCCCAGCTCGGCCGCGCCGAGTATGGGCAGCGCCGCCGACGCAAATCGCAGGATGGTGGCGTCGGTGGTGAACATCCGAGCCCACACCCCTCTGACGGACGACGCGAACGCGCACGCCACAAGGCCGAGCGCGGCACCGCAGGCGAGCCCGACACGAGCCGCGTGACGCGCGCGCTCCGGCCGCCCCGCGCCGAGCTCGTGCCCGACGCGCGTTGACACGGCGCAGCTGAGGGAGTGCGGGAAGATGTACAACAGAGACGTGGTCTGTATCAATATCCCCATCGCAGCCACCGCCGCCTTCGGGTCGGCGAGCACGCCGCACAGCAGCACCATGATCTCGTACCACCACCATTCCAAGCACACCGACATGCAGCTGTGCAGGGAGAGCCTCGCCAAGCACCCCCACTCCACGTCACCCTCCTCGGCCGGTGTCGAACACGCGCTGGCTTTGCCATTGCCGTCATTGCCATGCATTAGTCCGGATAGGTAGACGTAAACCACAACGAACAGCAGGAAGTTCAGGTTGGTGCTAACGGCGCCGAGCGCGACGCCGCGGATCCCTAGGCGGAGGCTTTGCACGAGGAGGCAGTTGATGGGGACGTGGAGCAAGAACGCCGCGCCGGCGGCGTACGTGAGCGGGAGCGTGATGGACTGCGCGCGGAGGTACACGCGGAGCGGGTGGAGGAAAGACTGCACGACGAGGTCCGGGAGCGAGCACAGGATGAAGTCGTACGCGGCGGCGGCAATGACGGGGTCCTGGCCGGTGGCGACGAGTACGCGGTGCATGGCGAACCAGAGCAGGCTTATAGGAATGGACGCGGCCAGGAGCAGCATGACAGTGCGGCGGAGCGCGGCGGTGAGGACGGACGTGCGACCGGCGCCGAACGCCTGGCCGCACACGGGGTCCATGCCTGCGGCGAGGCCGGAAAGCACGGAGTACCCGGTGATGTTGGCGAATCCGAGCGCGAGGGAGCCGCCGGCGAGGGGCAGCCGGCCGAGCCGGCCGAGGAAGACCATGGACACGAGGGAGCGCATGTACATGAGCAGCCCCGCACCGACCATCGGCGCGGCGAGGCGCACGATGGACGCCACCTCGGCGACCGCGCCGCCTTCTCCGCGCCGCGCCGGCCTCAGGCGGTCACCCAGCGCGGGGCAGGCCTTGGTTGGCGGGAGCAGGGCCTCGTGGTGGCATTGTATCGGCTCAGAGAAATTGCACATTGCAATGCGATCCGTGTATAGCTTTTGCTGTTTTGGGCAATGTGCTAACGTTTGTTCGCGCTGTGATG
Source organism: Phragmites australis (assembly GCF_958298935.1). Taxonomy (NCBI): domain Eukaryota; kingdom Viridiplantae; phylum Streptophyta; class Magnoliopsida; order Poales; family Poaceae; genus Phragmites; species Phragmites australis. Next base: position 27,723,275 of record NC_084938.1, on the reverse strand, counting down.
TTTTGGTGATGCGAAATGCTGAAGGGTGTTAGGGAGTGATGGAGAGGATGGTTATGGCTTTGGACGTATATATATAACAGTTGTGATGACATCTGTCTGAAATTTTTTCTAGTTGGGATCCACAAGATTTATTTCTTTTTTAAAATACTGACTTTTGAAAAATCCTTCTTGAATTAAAGTATTTATTGCTGGAGAAGTTAAAATACGTGTATCTAATCAGAAATTAATTATACGAGATCCAATCCTATGCTTTATGCTAGCCTTAACTTATCATTGCGCCTCATCTCTATTGTCACCGACCTTAGCTTAACTTGTGGATTGAACTCTAAATCAAGTACGACTCTCTACCTAATTCGCTATCATCACCGGAGAAGAACTGGGCACTAATCTTAAAGCAACAAAATCAAAAGGTGAAAATTTTTGAGTTATTTGCTATATCTTTTTCATTTGAGTGATGTATATATTTTCTTTGTAAGAATGGTAAGACAAGACATACTAGAGGAAGTAGGTGCTCTAACGGTGTATCATGTTGTAATTGTTTGGGGGTCTGCTGCTTTCAAACCAACTCGGTTGTAAGGCTCCGCTCAGCTTTCCCATTTATCAGTTCATGAAATGATATAGGACATAGTTCTCATGCATTACTTGAAAAAGGTTATCAACATTTATTAATTCCGAAAAAGACACCAAAGTCTAAAAAAAATACTCCCTCCGTTCAATAACGTAAGATATATTTTGTTTTGAAAAAGTCAAACTCTATAGTTTTGATCAACAATTAGTTAAATTATATCACTAACTCGGAATAGGTTATTATAGACGGATTTTAAACCATATCACAGATGATTATACGTTCCGTCTCTGCAATGTCTGTGATATCGATATTATTACGGATGATATTTGTTTAAACACGTCTATGTGTTAGTTGTCACAGACGGATTTTTATAAAAAAAAAAATCATATGTGTCTCCCTTTCCCATACAAGCAATTTTCTTTCTGGCTGCGCAATCATGTCTGTGTTAGTTGTCACAGATAAATTTTTATAAAAAAAACTATGTGTCTCTCTTTCTCCTCTAGAAGTAAATTTGCTTATTAACTGCGTAGCCAGGAAGCAAATTTGCTTATAGGGAAAGAGAGACACATATACACACTTTATGATTCATAAATTAAATACATTGATACATTGTTCAGAACATCAATCATACATTTTTCAGAAAATAAAATACAGATATTTACATATCACAAAAGTTAAAACATTCTCAGAACACATAAACCTAGCTACATATACATCATTTTTGGTCGATCGACGCCGATTCTAAAAAGATGAAATGATTGATATCATGACGATGTCGTCTTCCAAAAAGACGAAAAGTGATGGACAAAATTGAATCGATCGATGCCGTCTTTTAAAAATATGAGATAATAGACATCATCTCAGACTCTTGAGTTTTAGCATAATGTCAATCCAAGAATAATCTTCGACTAGCAGCTCACAGTCATCTGGATCTGACTGCACCTTGATGATCTTACGCATCAGCCAAAACCAGAATACGTGAAAATGCATCTAGGCTTATATGTGGGTTTTGGATAATTGATGATAAACGATTAAGAGACTAATGAGTTTATTAAAGTTATAAATAAGTTTTAGTCCCATCAAATAAGTTAAATGATGTTGGTGTCCCTAAAAATAAAATAAAAGCGGTATGTAGTCACTCAATAGATTTAAGTTGATTTTATTTTCGAATTTGAGTATATGTATGTCGTTTTATTAAGAGGGATGTGTATAGATTGATCTAAAGATGTCTCAGTGCTCAAAGTACCCTATCTAAACAAAAAAGAGAGACACAAATCACTCCATGTACACCGAAAAGTTAAATATCTTAGTCTGGACCTAGAGTTTCTGGTGTGTTAGCCAGATTCTCCAAGTCCAGCTCTAGCTAGGGTGCTCTATTAGTTTTTATTATTTTACCCGGAGTCTTCGAGTTATGTCAGTCATCCGGACCCTCCGAGTTCGGTTCCAGACAGGGCTCTTGGTTACGTATTTAAGTGCCAACTCGGAGTCTCCGGGTATAACTCGGATACTCCGAGTTAGTAAAAAATCACTGCAACGGCTAGTTTTTTTAGGGAGAGTATATATACCCCTTCACCCTCTTCTTTAACATGCTTCTGTTGCTGAATCAACTCGAGACAAACATATTCATAGGCATTTAATAGCTCTCATAACTCATCTAGTGCATCAAATCTTGTAAGATTTTGAGAGTTGTATTGGGAAAGTGAGATTGAGTACTAGTGAGCATAAATTCATCCTTTGAGCACTTAAGTTCGTCATCAAGTCATCGATTCGTGTTCGTTACTCTTAGAGCTTGGAACTCCTAGATGGTTAGGTATCACTCGGAGAGTATCCAAGCTTGTAGAGTGCCTAGAAAATTTGTGAAGGTCATCTTCGCCTCCACAAGGGAAGATAAAGCTTTGAGTAAGCATAAGCTCTATCTTTATGGTCGCTTGGTGAGGATCAGGGTTGAAAAATATCCGGCTCTTTATGAGCACCTCAACGGAGCGTAGGATCGTTTGATCTGAACTTCGGAAAACAAATTCTTGTCCCCTTTACTTTTTTGCATACTTTCTCGTTCTAGTTGATCTTTGGGGCAATTTGTCTGATATATTTGTTTGCAAGTTTGTAGTGCAGGTAGTTGGTGAAAATATCTTTAAGCTTACTTTGAAACCTGTGGTAACCCTTATATTCAATTATACTTGTTTAGGTGTTTTTAGTTTTTTATTTACTATTCAATCCGGACTATCCGGGTTGAGCTCAGGACCTCCGGACCCTGAAGTTTCTAAATTGACCTAGAATATCCAGAATCTGTAATCTGTTGTGAAGTTTTAATTTTTAGCAAACACCTATTCATCACCCTCTCTAGGTGATATCACGTACATTCAATACGTTGTTGCCAAACTGTCAGCCATAGTTCAGCAAGAAAGGAGTATTCAAGTATGTCTTGTAGTTGACGAAAATGTCTCTATTTTGACAAATAGTAATGAAGAACGCGGTTGATGAACAACAGCGAAGAAGGTGAACTCCACCGGGCCGAAGTCGACGACAAGCATCTGCACTGTGGAAGCTTTCATAGGGACAACCTCATCTTACTACCTCCTGATTGCCGTGAATTGCGCCATTGTAGATCTACGATGGAAAAAAATGTTTTACCATGAGTTGCATAGATTGAAGTAATAAAATTTTTGATGTAGTGAAAGGAACCACATGATACCCATCTTGGTGCAATGAAAGGGATTTAACCCCTGGTGAGATCTAGCTTTTCCGACACAAATGACGAGTGAGGACGTGGAACACTCCTCACTTCTCAATGCAGTGGAACACTTGGATATGACGAGTGAAGAAGAAGAGCACTCCTTATCACTTTATACTGAGGAGAGGGGAGAGGTTGTGTGTGTAAAGCTAAAAGAGTTTTGGGAGATGAGTAGTTCGTGTGTGTTGGAAGGGAAAAGAGCTAGAGGAGATGAGCGATTAAATTTGAAAACATTCGCGGGTCTTTAAGTATAGACGGGTGTTTATAAAATTCATCTGTGTCTACCGACTAGACACAGACAGATATTAAAAAAAATTATCTGTGATGATATTACAGACATATTTTTTTTAAAAGACGTCTATATCTGTATAATAGAAACAAACAAATTTATAAAAAAATTCTATAAGTTCAATCACATCTAGATACATAGCTTGTTATAGACCCGTCTATCTTAGTAATCATCTGAGGATATTTAGTCTGTGATGGCTACTAAAAGCCGTCTATAACATACCATCTACTTTTAATAATTTTGTGGTAGTGTATGGATGTTAGTATATAAAATTTATTTCAATAGATTTGTATTTTAAAGTACTTTTAATATGATGTTGATTTTATAGCAATTAATAATATAATAGGAGTATAAGGAAAATTAACCATCAAAATTTATTTTGATGATTTTTTAAAAATAAAATACGTTTTACTTTCACGGAGGGAGTAGTTTCCAATCTTATATGGCATTGTCGTCACTTGCTGTGTATGGTTCACTGTTAACATAGCATATCAGTACCATGATGTGTTGGACTTTCGGTGACGTGGATTATTTACTCGGAATAAGCACTGGGCTTTCTCGCCACATGAATGTGTAATAACAAAACAATTTACTACATAATTATCCAATTCTCCCCATGAAAGTCCCTCCAAATTCTCACGGAAATCCTCCATCTACAGACAAGACATCATGAACCAAACAAGCTCTGAGGCCATCCGAACTAAGATAAGACCAGAGAGAGGTACGTGGAGGACTGGAGGCAACTAGGCAAGCCCAACCTTGCGCTCCTTAGCAGCACCAAAAAGAAATTTGTTTGAGACCCTGAAGCAAACATCTTTGGTTCTCGCTAGCAATTTCAGAATCTGCACAAGCAACTTTGTTGTGTCCAGCATAGAGATACTCTCAAACAGGAAACGTGATGATAAGTGGAATTGGGATCAAACGAAAGATCATGCTGCAGCGAGCGAACACGCTGGGATCGATCACATCATTTTGGGTGTGACTGGTGACGGGAAACGAACGCGATGCCATTATGACGAACTTTACTTTTCCTAAAGCACAGGCTCCTTTCCTTGCACAGTGTTTTCAACACTGCTTTTCAAGTACACATGTTTGCCGATATATTTGTCATTTGGATTTTATTTTTATTTTTAAGTTCCGTGATAGCAATGCACACCGAACATAAAAAAAAACACTTGTCATGCATAACAAATATGGCTTTATGCAGAGATTGAACACCTCCTAAATATGGACTGGTTTGGGATGTGCTATGCTAACAGTGTGCATGGCACTATGCCGACTATGAACCACAAATGTTTTTCTTCTTCTAGAACACTCGGAACTGTGTGATTTGGATAGTGGACTTAAATTGTGCTAGCGATGTTCATGTTTCCCTGGGACTGAGCGCTTGCTCGGTCAGTAGATGGTGCCATCGACCACCACGTCCGTCTAGGCTCGAATCCGGATGCCACCTCATTCATAAGTGAACACAAGAGCTCCTGATATTATTTTTTATAAAAAATGTTCATGCTTCTCGTATGTGCAATTTTTAAAAGATTTTACGATGTTAAGGTTGACCGCACCTCGTATTAGATTTGTAAATTATCTGACCGATCATATCATGCAATACTCGAGAGAGATCTTACCAAATCTATATAAATTATTGCATGATAAGCACCGACGTTTGACCAGTATATATACCATCTGGAAGCTCTAGTCGAGTTAACTTAACACTTACTCCATCCGGTCATTAATACTTAATATTTTAACTAAGATTCACTCAAATTTTTAAAATTTTGATTGTCGATAGCTTTCAAAATATTTAGTGTGCAAACATAAAAATTATGTTTTGAAAATACTTTATAATAATATACGTTTATTAATATTATAATTATATTCTAATAGAAAATATTAGTTAGAGTGGCACGTCGAAAACCGTGAAAAATAAAAAAGTAATGTATTTTTGACCGAAGGGAGTATTTATCATAATCGATTGACTTTCTCCCTCCATTTCCATGCTCTAAAAGTAGTTAAGTAAATTTTAAAAACCTACATCTATTTTGATATATGTTGTAGAAACTATAACTTCTGATACCCATTTTAAAAATCTATAAATATGTTGACACATGTTACAGCAAACTATAACTTTCTCGCCGCAGATCTGCCTGTCATTCTCTATGGTTGCTATGGCGAGAAAGTTGTAGTTTTCTATAACATGTGTCAAAATAATTATAGCCTTTTGAAATAAGTGCTAGAAGTTATAGTTTTTTTAACATATATCAAAATAGTTATAGATTTTTAAAATTTACTTAAAAACAGTTTTAGCAGTCCTATTCCGGGGAAGGACAATGAGGCTCGCATGTGGAGCTACCTGAGGTCTTGAGCCAAGATTGGCACTGTGATATGGTCAGGTAGTGTGAAGATTCTTCTCAGGATACGAATTCTGAAATTTTCAGATGAAATAGCTAAAAAAAACATGCATGAGTGCCAAAATTTGAAGAAAGATCTGGCAGTACACAAGCTGTCAGGACCAAGGGATTAAGATCAATGCAAGGTGCACCAGTCGACACATACCTTTCTTATCTTCTCGTTCCGGTGGTCACCTCTGAAACCTTGCCCTGATGCGGGACCGGCCGGTGCACTGCCAGTGCAAAAATGATGGGATGATGCCACACGAAGAGCGCAGGCTCTGCTCCAAGGAAATGGGAGATTGCCAGGATGGGATGACATGTCCCAGCACTGAATTTTTCATACTGGATTTCTATATACTACTACACAACACTACATATCTAGCATACTATCAGTGTAGGTTTAATAATAATTGTGACTGAAGTCGTATTAGTACTGGTTCTTAAACTTTCACGTATGAACAACAACTGAGGTGCTTAGAACCGACACTGATAGTTATTATCAGTGTTGGTTCCAGCTTATTATCAGTTATCTGGAACCGACACTGATACTTCAGTGTCGGTTTCATATACCAATCAGCACTGAAGCATAGTCAGACCTGAAATTTTTATTAAATAGGATTTTGGCTGCAACCATCAGTGTCGGTTGTAGTCTCAACCGGTATTGAAACATAGTGGACCCAAAAATTTTATAGAACAAGATTTTGGCTTGGTCTGAGCTCTCTCGTGTCTGATCGGCGCTGGGCTTATCTCTTCACATACGTGCTCGTCTGCTCTCTCTATACTTTATCTTCTGCGCTCATCCGTTCACTCCGCCTCCGCTCTCTCTCACTCTACCAGGAGCTCCTCATCGTTGTCCCTCTCTGTCCTCCCTCTGCCTTTTCGGCCATCTCACTGCCCCACCACCTCTCCCCTCCGTCATCACCTCACCACATAATCCCCAGATCTGGCCGCTATAGAGTGCAGGCATGTGTTAGCTCATGTCTGGCCTATAATGTTGGTGTTCTTCGATCTGTTGTACTCCACTTGTATATTATCTGACTTATGCAGTGGCGGCGGGTCCAAGAGCGCGGTAGCGGCAACGGGAGCTGCATTCGAGCTGGCTCAGATGCCGCTCCCATCGCCGCTAATTTTCTTTTTTTTTATTCTATGAAAATGACAATACTGTCAGGTGACGAACCAGCATTTATAGTAGTCGACTATCAGTGTCAAGTAAAGACTGATGTCATTTTTCAACCGGCACTAATATACTTTTTAAGTAGTGATAAAAAACTGACTATATGCCTTACTACCTCAATTTTATCTTACTATTATTAATTGGAGTCTCCTTTTAGAGCCTCCAGGTTAATCTAGAAAAGGAGATAAACATTAGAAATTCTTAAAAAACATCCGATCATCGATTTAATCATTGACATCAACAGCCGTTGGATCTAACATATTGCTAAATTGCTCACCTTTGCTATTATGAAAAAATAACCCAAAATACCCCCAATACATGCTTCTAAATTACACACCTCTGTTATTATGTAAAAATTAATCCAAAATATCCCAATACCTGATTCTAAATTACTCACATCCACCATTATGAAAAAAAGCTAACCAAATGAACACAAATATATGCTTCTAAATTACCCATATCTACCGTTATAACAAGACTTTGATTCAATAGAGAAATATACTAAGTAAAGTGTTCAATATACGCACATCAGTCACATCTAAATCCTAAATCATAGGACATTTCACGAAGTCCTATTATCATGTATTTTCTAAAATATTTCTAGTCGATGCAGACGCATAGGTTGAGGACTATTATTACTAATCTGAATTCTAAATTCCATCTAAAAACCACCATGTTGGATCACTAAAACACGCAGAGACGGAGTTTCATTGGGGCCAAGGGGGCCTTGCACCCCCGCCCCCCCAAAAAAACATTTATTTAAGTACATAGTAAAAGTAGCAATATTTTAGGTGATTTTGCTAATTAAGCTTCAAAGTGATCAACTCTACCTTGTTTAGTTTATCTATCATTTAGTGTTAGCCCCCTTCTAGTTTTGGGTCCAAGCTCTGTCACTGAAGACACGCGCACATTCGGGAATGGTTCTAGACAAATATTTAGTTTGATGTCTGTGGATGCCAAATTTTGGTAACTTTCAATAACCTGTAGCTTTCATTTGGTCTTCTGTCAAATTCAGTAAATTCCCTTTCCGTCGGTTCTACTTTTGATTTTCTTTGCCAAAATTTTATCCATTTATGTGCAAATAATATGATGAACAAACTCTACTAGTGAAATACATTACCAAACTTTGGTAAGGCAAACTTTGTGACCAACCGAACACAAGGGGAAATTTACTGCTTAAACACGCAAGCAGGCAGTGCTGTTTATGGGAGTTGTCTGATTGGAGCAGTAGAAGGACTGGCTGGTGTCATCCATGATCCATCTCGCTTTAGGAAGTTTGCCTTTTTTTCCCAATAGATCTACCTCCCTCGCGTATTGGCACCCAATTGCAGCCCAAGGTTGTTACGGCTTTGTCCTAGTGTAGGTGAGCTCTATCTACTCGGTAGGCTCTAGCGTAGGTAGGTGAGCCCTGTCTACTCGGTAGGCTGACCCATCCAACTGGAGCCCTGTCTACTCGGTAGGCTGACCCAAACTTTTTTTTAACTCTAATCATCAATAGCTAAAAAAAATCAGATAGATTGATAATATAAGGTTGATGTTAATATATTCATTATGAAAAAAACTATCATAACATGTAGCTCTTTCTATTTAAAATAATATATTTTTATAAATATTATTAATCAAAGTGTCATATTAAAAACTATGTTGATGCTCTAATAAATTTATACTTCAAAAGAAGTACAATTTAGGGAGAAACCTCACTCCACAAGGTGCATGGCAGCTTGAATACCATGACCCCAACACCGGCCTAAGGTAGAAAGCAAGAAGAGACGATATTTTTAACTTCTCGTGGCTACCCACTGAAAACGAGATGGTACAAAATAGCTTCTATGGCTGGTGCATATATACGTATTCGACCACCTTGTGGGGGAGGGGGGAGGAGGCAGAATAAGCTTTTTTTTTCTTTTTTTCGAAAATAGGATAAGAGCTCTGCCATTCATTATAAAAGAAGAGAACAACCACAACTTATATCACCAAAGGTCAGACATAAGAAAAAAAGGGGGGGGGGGGGGGGAAACCATCGGAGGAAGGAAGGAACTAAACTAGAACAATAGAGAAAAATACACCCATTCAAAAGAGCCAGAGTTTCAACTCTAAACCAATCAGCCAGACACGGTGACAGCTTCTAGCTTAATAGAGGTCTCTTCCTCAGTTAACTGTGAGATCTGGGAATGTTGTAAACTTTTTTCCTGAAAATTTCTTCAATTCCTCTCCTTCCAAATGTTCCGGCAAGTGTAGATAAATACGGAGTTCGCCATTTTTTTTTTGATTTTGCAATCGATGCTATTGTTTCCTCCCACCAATCTTTAACATCAGCATAGTTGTGTGACAGCATAGCCCAGAACTCCTGGGCATAGGCAGAATAAGCTTGGACGGCTGTGGTCCAAGACATACATGAAACCATCGCCCTGATGTCTGTGTGCGAAACCATCGCCCTGATGTCTGTGTGCGCTAGCGTCTGAGGCCACGAGATCGCATGCCTTGTCCATTTGTTCCGCCGCATGGAGCAACCTGCATGCAGTTACAGGTTCCTCTTCTCTTTATCGTTTCGCCATCCATCTCACCTCTTCAAACAAACATACTAACCAAAGATAACTTTGTTAAAAGACAATGAAAAAGAAGTCAGAAGTGGTAGATGATCAAGCATTTTTTTAAAGGACTTTTACAGTACACCTAAATGAGTACATACCGTCCATTTTCTTCATCCGGTGACTTAGATTGACCCAATGATACTTTATCGTCTATCAGTATCATAGGTATCATTAAAGAGTATCATAAGGGCAGGATTGGAAAAAAAACTATGATAAACTTGTAAATTATATGTTTAATTAGGGAAGATCAAAATGTTAGTTTATTCTTCGGATAAGCTTTCACTTATTCTGTTCATTTCATTTATTAGGGTTTCCACCCTCCGTCGGTCGATCGATGATGGGTGGCGAAAGTTCAAAGTCCGGTCAGTCAATGACGTAATTACCCCTAAGGGTATCAAGATAATTACAATAATACCTACTAAAATAGACGGTTGGATCACAATAATGATACTCTCCATCATCTAGTATCATGGTGTACTGTAAATGTTCTCTTTTTTTATTGTCTTGCTAGATCTACATGGTTTATTATCCAAGTGACTCCTAACATTTAGCCACTACATAGTGTTCCAAATATGTTTGAAACTTGGCTTCTTGATCTTAGTAAACAATAGAAATCTCAAATATTGGTTGCAGCGGCAGCGTTCTGTTGGTCACTATGGATATGTAGAAATAATATTATCTTTAATAAAAGAAATATTAGCTCTCATTTGCAAGTTACTTATACACACCGGCTTTATATACTGCAGTGACAGGAACATCAATATATGGTAGCAGCAGTGTGTGCACACCTAGAATAGGTGGTTAAGAAGTTCTTTGCCCAATTTGATTTGGAGTCTATGTTCCGGATTGAAGACCTTTCACCCTAGCCTTGGTGCTCATCTTATCTATGTTACATGTTTTCTTTTCTTGACCTTTCCTATTAGTTTTTGTTTGGATGTGTGCACTGGTACGAAGAAATCGGGAGTAACTCTTTCTAATTCTATCATCTTGATGTAACTTTAAGACTTAATAAAGTTTTCTTTATGAAAAAACTTACCCACCATATGATGTTAACATTCCTCTGCATATATTTATGATTTATCTCAATGAGCCATTTTTTTGATGAGGTATAATTCAGGACGCGTACACACCACAGTTAAACCCTACTCAGTGAGTCATTTGTCTTTGCACTTTTGGTTAGTTATGGTACTCTGCACTGTTTGGGTAATCAAGTTAGGTACGCACGTCGATCTCCCGTTAGCCAAGCCCCCCTGCGATCAATGAGCATTCGCCAAGTGAGGCACCCTGTTTCGTCCAGTCCAAAGAGTCTCTTCAAAGCTGGAACCGGATCGATCTAGCAGCAGCGATCCAGTTCAAGACGCAAGAAATGATTGGGTGCTGCATGCCGTGCCGATGCACCGGTGATTGAAGCGACGGATCAGCGATTTTCACTGTGCTTAAAGCCAGGACACAGTTTCAGTTCTGGGTCGTTGTGGATGTGTCGAGCTTAGCATGCAGCTGGAAATCATTAATCATTCATTCCAGGGTCGATGGATAGAGGTTTCATGCAAGCAACGAGCAAACCTTTGGTCTGGTTGTCAAAAGAGGCTTGCTTCTTAGGATGACAGTCCTTGACTATCTATCTAGTGTGTTTTCAGCAAATTTTGCGTAGCCCCCCATGTTATGTGCATGGCACTGTAATTAAGCATGCCTCCATCCATCAGAGGCATCGAAGGGAGCAGGCATTCGGCAGAGGCTGAGGGAAGAGATAAGGATAAACCACAAACCCATGACAACAACAAGCCTCGATCCAAATGTGCAGAATTTCTCTATCCTGCTAGAGGCCGGGGGCGCTTTTCTCAAGGCATATATTTGTCTGACTTTCATCAGGGTCTAGAATTCATTCACTAAAGATTTTCGTTTTTTTCAGCGTTTCAACGGTTTTTCTTTACGGTTCTGGTCACGAAGAACTTCACAAGATCATTCATTTCAGAACGGGATTCTCTCTCATTTTCTTTCACGAATCACTTTGAAAAGAAGTTGTTCTCTCATTTTCTTTCACGAATCACTTCGAAAAGAAGTTGTTGTAGATGAGAGAAAATAAAAAAAAATAAAAACGAAGAGAAAAATTAGAAAACAAACAAAATAAAAAAAGAAAATAAAGAGAATATGGTTAGACATCATCTAATCCACAACGCAATCATCAGCAGCAGCTAGAAACCCTTCAAAGGACGCCACGGGGCGCTCAAGCTCGGGTCGTGCTCATGGAACAGCGATGGGCACGCTCTTGCCGGTGAGAAGCACTGCTTGCTTGAGTTGGTTGGAGGAGTCGGCCGGATCTGAGCAACGATGCTCCGTCATGTTGCGTTGGTTGGTTGGTTGGGTGTCGCCGCTGTTGCAGCATGATCAGTAGCAGGATCGTGCGTGCAGGTGCAGCTGGGCGCGAGAAGTACAGTACTGAGCTCCAGGAAAATGTGCAGAGAGAGGTGGTACGATAATCTGTACTCTGCAGAAGCAACATGCCCCGGAAGTCGAGCGCAGGCCACATGTCACATACACAGCCTAGCGATATTTGTGTGTGCAGAATATGCTATTTTGCCAAAACAGCTTCCTTGTTTTCATAAACAGTTTAAGTGCTAGTCGGAACAGTCTTGCCTGTACATCACATCTGGTAACAGGGAATGCCTTTCATTGGGCGACAGGCCCTCCCAACGGACAATAAGAGTATAGTTTTGTAAAATTTTAAAATAAATCTATATAATTACAATTTTTGGATTATATATATATATACACCCAACCCAACCCGATCTGCGAGTTTTTATTATTATTATATTTTTTTATTAAAAAATTAAATAAATAGATTTTTTTTTAAAAATTTGTAAAACTAGACGTCCACCACCCTCTCAGAATGCGGTAGTAAGGTCTTGTTTGTTTCAGCTTCGGATTCTGGCTTTCAGCTTTTATAATCCGAAGCTGAAACAAACAGGCAGCTTTTGGTTATAGCTTTTTAAAATCTGCTGGTTGGATTGTGAGAATCTGAGAAGCTGGTTTTCCTCAGCTTTTGATAGATTGTGAAAGTCCATTTTACTAAACTGTCTATTAAATTTTTTTAGAATCTACAGTCTAAAAGCTTTTCACAATCCAGCTTTTCACAATCCAACTTTTAACAATCCAGCTTTTATAAGCTGTTTTTCAGAATCTCTAGCTGAAATAAACAGGTCCTAAGTAGTCCACAGACTATTACTGCCCTTTCAGTTGCGGTAGGCTTGCAGCCCTATGAACAGCGGTAAGCATACGTGAGTTTACGTGAACAGTAATCCGTGATGAACAGTACTCTAAAGTTCAATTTCCCTACTATTTTCTCTATTTAAAACAATAATGTTCTGTTGCTCCAAAAATTCTAAAATTTTTTGTACGTGTTCCATAATTCATGTGCAACCTATTTTAATTGAATTCACCAAACAATCCTATGTGGAATTTAAACTAAAATTCTTCAAAAAAGGCTACTTTTATAACTTCTAGCAATTGTTAGGGCTCAAATAAATTTTTAAAAATCTGGTAAAATTCACTAATATTCTTCTTATATGATGTGATAATTTCTAAAATTATTTTCAGACCTATATTATATGCTAAAAAACTGGATTCCTTTGTAATGCACCATTTATATGTATTTTTATAATTTCATGTGATATTCTTCTTTTAACTTAATTTGAATTAAAACATATATAAACCTACTGCTAAAAATAATTTTACAAATTATCTCATCACATAAGAAGAATATTAGTGGATTTTACCAGTTTTTTAGAATTTTATTTGAGGCACTAACAATTGTTATAAAAGTAGCCTTTTTTGGAGAATTTTATTTTAAATTATACACATGATTTTTTGGTGAATTCAATTAAAATGGGTTGCACATGAATTATGAAACACGTACAAAAAGTTTTAGAATTTTTGGAGCAACAGAATATCACTGTTTTGAATAGAGAAGATAGTAGGAGAAATTGAACGTCAGAGTAATGCTTCTCGCGGATTACTGTTCACGTGGTGCCTGAATGCTATCGGTAAGGCTCTGTCGCTATCTGGGAGGGCGGTGGCGTTTAGTTTTGTAATTTTTTCTGTAAAAATCTATTTATTTAATTTTTTAATCGAAAAATATAAAAATAAAAAAGCTCCCCGATCTGCAACTTCACTAGTCGCAGATGGGCTAATAAACTGGGCAGGTCCAAGAACGCATAATAAACTGGGCTTCAGCTTCATAGGCTTCTCTGGCAGATGGGCCACTAGGCTATTCGTTTTGTTGGCCTTCAGATTAGGTGTCTCAAACCTGTCGACCACATGGCTGCTATGCGGCTTTCAGAAACGCGCCCAGATCTCCAAAGAAACAAAACCCAAAGACTCTACAACACGAGCCGAACAAAACGAATCCCTATTTGGTCGCCGGATGATACTGTGCTCTCGTGTGGCGGCAGCAGCAGGCAGCATCTCTTGCCCCGGCGACGGAAGCGGAATAATCTGCTGAGGCAGCGAGGCCTTGGTGGCGATCGATCCGCAGCTCGATCGGATCGTGGCTGCGCACGCGAGAAAACTAAAGACGGCCGTGCCGTCGCCCGCGCTGCTCCGGAACGTGCCCGGCCATTGTTATCCACGCGTGCCGCGACGCATATTCTAACGCACACAGATCGGTCGCATGCAGTTGCAACGTTTACTTGCGATTAACAATAGAAATCTCGGCGCCTGCAGTTCCGCGCACGTCACTGACAGAAAACGCGCACCGGCCGGCAGAGGAGACCCGATCCAAGGGAATATGAAGTCAACGCGACGTTTCCTCGCCGAAAAGCCTCGCCTCCCATCGCACCTAACGAGAGCTGTTGGCACTCTACCGACGCGGCCATGATTCTGACTTCACTGCAGCTAGGCGTGTCGAGGAAGAAGGTAGGTCGCGCGGCTTGCTCTCTCTAGCTAATGGAAATGTGCAACCAAAGGAACAGCCAGAGGGTCGTAGCGCTACCTTTCGTGACGTGTTCCTGTTCTTGATATGCATCGCTTATTTCTGAGACGCCTTTAGCTGTTTGAAACTGGAGTTGTAGGTCTTATTCGGAGAAAAAAAAAGAACAGCGAGGAGCCCAGGCAATGATCATTGTTAAATACTGTGAGCGGACGCGCCAATGGTGTCAATCACGGGCAGATTGGACGGACAGCCGATAACGACTCCGCGTACGCACCAAGTTGAGTAGATGCATGGCTCAAGTACAGCCTGAAATCGAATAGATTATGGAGTACTTGGCAGCTGCGAGTCTGAAAAACGATCATGCAATGGTAGGTAGCGAGTTCTTTTTGCTTGCTTTGCCCGGATCGTCCTAGCTGGGTTGGCCATGAAGCTTCCAAACTCCATCGAGCTGCTCGGGGCACATGCATCGTTGGCGTTCTGCGCCCGTACGTGCTCCCTGCCCACACCCTACCGTCACTCACTGACTCACCCAAGAAAGGCATCTCTGATCCTCTGCAGCTGCAGGCAGCCAAACCATGCGCCTCTGCTCTGATACTCTCATGCTCCGCGCCGTGCACAGCACCCCAAACTGATTATTATGAAGGTAAAGAATGGCTTGTACTGTCAGTACTAGTTCTGTCCCAGAATTGTCAGTAGTATTTTTTCCCTCTCGTTTCTCTCAAGGCTGTAAGTAGCCATTACCAGTTTGATTGTGCTTGGTATTTCCTTAATCTTGATGCCGTTACTTGTTAGCACTCCTAGATCAGGTGAACATCCAACAGAAATGCTAGCGTGGAACAGAACAAAGCTATGCAAATGATCAGGCCATTAATCCTGGAAAAAACCCAGAGCATTGTATAGGGGGACAGAACCAGCCCTGTTCGTGCTGTACCGCAACCGACTCATCTGGCCACTCATTCTTGGCCTGTCTCTTCACCTACCGTTCTGAACTACAACTACTACTACTTGTCATGCCGACGGAACCAAGCTTGGATCGGGAAGCCACTGCAGAGAGAAACAGTAATCGGCATTACGGCTGATCTCGGCCGTCCGATCCACAATAAACATCCCAGATTAAATGATACAGTAAATAATACAGTACAAAATACCGCAAAGTGAATCTCAGAACGGTTGCTGCTGCAATCTGCTACAGCATTAAGGCAAGGTATTGTTCCACAAGACACAGAAAACTGTTGACACTTGACACAATCACCCTATGCAGCTACTGCAAGGATCCATGTCCATAAAAGCTTATACCTTCAGAAAATTACTGTTCAGAAAGAAAGGCTAACCAAATACTGTACTGCAGGAGGTAAATAATAACGTAAAATGTTTTCCAAAAATATAAGGCACAAACTACTGTTTATGCTACAGGACCCCCAAAATCGTTATTGTGCTCCGCTTTTCTGCTGTAGTGCTGTTCATGAAAACACAAATTACTTTTTACGTCTGCATTACTGCAGAAGACCCATGTCCCCCTTCTTGAATTGTTTGTACAACAATGTAGGATGAATCATCGATCATACAGGACATACGAGACGACAAATATGTTGAGAGGTTATTTGATTCATGTACACTATACACTGCACTACTATACATACATATGCTCATGGAAAATCCTTCATCATAAGGCCACCACTTATTTGCAGACACCATGGATCGTGGATGGATGTGCTCACTGGAGTTTTTTTTTTGCCTTTTTTGGAGATCAATATACACTCAAAGGAAAGAAAGATGAAAGAACAATGGCGATTGACAATTTGACATGCACCAGGGCCAAGATGAGCAAGAAAGGTACCGGCCGAGCCAATGGACAGGCACGCATGTGGTGGGAGGGACCAGAAGGCACCTTCTAGAAGAGCTCCCACTCGAACCTCGGGGACGGCGTGGTGGTGGTCGCCGGGGCCATGGTCGTCACGGGGGCCGCGGACGTAGACGGGACAGAGGACAGGAGGTCGAACGTCTCCCAGCTTGCTGTCGCCGTCTGCGGCGCCGGCGCGGTACCCGTGGTGGGCGCCGGCTGCTGGAACTGCCGGCGCTGTTGGTGCTGCTGCTGAGCCGGGGGCGGCCGCGGAGGAAGGTGCGGTGAGCGGGCCTTGGCGTGGCCGTTGGCCCTGGGCGCCACCGCCGCGGTTGTCTTGTTCTTGACGCGGATGGCGTCCAGGGTCTCCACGTACTTCTGCACCCGCTTCTCCTGCACCCGCCGCTGCGCCTTGACCTCACCGTCGGCGGCGATGGAGTCCAGCTTGACCAACTCGTTCATGAGCGCCTCGGTGAGCGTGACCACGTCGGCCTCCACGACCTTCCCGCCCTTGCTCACGATCGTCTCCAGCGCCGACACCTGCCAACGGAGCAGTCAATTAACGGTGAGAATGTGCTACCCGCCGGGCGGAGAAACGGCGCCGGCCACTCGCGGTAAAGGCGTAAAGCACGTACCTTGGACGCGAGCTTGTCAACGTCGAGGCTGATGCGGGAGATGGACTTGGCAGCGCGCTCGGCCTTGCTGGTTCGGCGCTCCTCGAGGAGGCGCTTGGCCTTGGCGGCGGGGTCCTCGAGCATCACCATCTTGGAGCGGTCCTTGACGCCGGCCATGTCCAGGAACGCCTTGGAGTCCCTCTCCTTGTCCTTGTACACCACCTTCTGGTCGTCCGGGTGCAGCCCCGTCTTCTCCGACAACAGCTTCTTCAGCTCACCTGCGCGCCCATCATTCATCGTTCACTCCATCAGACGGGACATCTTGCCATTGGCACGAACAAATCAATTCGGTTATCGAGCTGGTGCATTACCGAAGGAGGCCTGGGAGTTGATGTAGATCTCGTGGTAGACGCCGTTGAACTTGACCTTGACGCGGATGGTGGGCACGGGTGCGCCGCCGGGTGGCGGGTCGGCGTCGGGGCTCCGCTTCTGCACTAGCATGCCGCCGGGCCGGACCTCCCACACCTCCTCCTTCGCCACCGCCGCCGGAGACTCCTTCATCGGCGCGAACGCAGCTCTCTGCTCCTTCCCGCGCATCATCTTCTCATATATCTATCTATCTATCTATCTATCTATCTATCTATCCCCTACGTACGTATGTCTGTACACTCGATCACCGAGCTCAAAAAACACAACCGCTTAACGCAATCTAGGGAGCTAGCTGCTGCACCAGAACTAGAAAATTCAGTTCTTGAGACACCGGGACTAAACTAGCTAGGAGCTAATGCTTGTAACCTTGAAATGTGGAGAAATTAAGAGGAAGGCCACGATAGAGGAGGAGGAGGAGGAAAAAAGAAATGGTGTGTGGTGGGAGGAAAAGGACACGATGATACAACTAAGGCACAGGGAAGAGCAGGGCAGCAGAATATTTATACTGATAAAACGAAGCCAGCAATCAGCAAGCCAAGCCAGGCCAGGCCACCTTGAGATTAAACAACTGGGCTCTGATACAACTGGAGGTTGGAGTAAAAGGACTCTCGGCCTCGGCTGGCCTGGTCTAATCAAGCCCCACTGGCATCTCACCATGCAGTCACCTACGCAGCATCAATGGCTATCGAGTGGGGTGAACGGTTGAGGTGGCGCGTCGAGCAGCGCGGTGCAGCACCGTTTTCCGGCTCCGGCCTCTCCTCTGCGCTCTCCTGTGTCGCACGCGTTCGGGGCGGGTGGGTGAGGTGGGGTGGTTGCAATGCAGGGCTCGCATGGGGTTGGTGGCTGCAACCTGCAAGCCTTGCTCGGGACGGCTCGGTCTCCTCCTTGCCGGCCTTCACCTCCAAGCAAGCAAGCACACCAAGCCGTTTGTTTGGGGGCGATCGAGGTCGCCACTTCACCGATCTGTCCTGTTCGATAACTCGATCCCCACCTACTGCTTTGCCATTCTGTTTCCTTCGCTCCAGCTTTCGTTTTGAAGGGCATGCCTTTCAAGATTGTTTGCCCCCTTCATTCTACTACCTACCTACCATTGGTTGTACAGTCCAAGTGTCGGTTTCTGAATGCGTGAGGAGGAGCAGTATACTCATTCGTTAGTCATGGATTGCAAACAGCACATAGATTAATCAGCTATCAATCCAGGTACGGTGGAAGTATATAGATTCAAGTGCAGACTTGTGGACTTTTCCATGGTTTAGTTGGTTAGTTGTCCCCGGCCCATGTCATCTTATGATGATGGAGGCTGGACATGTGCCATGCGATGCGATCCTGGATTCTGATCACTATGAGTGACCTACATATCCAGTGTACAACAGCAGCCAAAACATACAGAGAGTGGTAGAGTAAGCAAGCAAGCGTTCGTCTGCAATGCCAATGATTAAGCTGCTGCACGACAAAGCCTAAAGGCTCGGTGATGGTCCTGCGTGCGAGCAGCAGCATATATCCCCAAGCTGCTTCGTCATTGTCCATCGGTTCGATCATCGATCCGCATAAAGCACTCGACACTGGGACATGTGGCATCTTTCAGATGCTGCTGCACGCACTCAAAGATGGCAAATATGTGGCCGAGGAAGAGAGGACCGGGATTGGAGCTGCCATTTTCTCTCTCTCCTTGCTTGCCCCACGCTCGAGAATATGTTGGGCACCAACTGGGATGAACCAAACATTGCAACTGTGTAAGAAATAGTCAAATAGCAGCAGTAATCAGATGAAAATTATGCCCTGTCACTCTAGTTCCGTAGATCGATGTGTAGTAGGAGCAATGCACTACCTTTTTACAGTGCACCATAATCCAGATCGGTCAGTACCGTCCGATGCTGTCCTCTCAATCATTGCCAAAACGCAGGGCATATGCGTGCAGCCAACAATTGGAAGCTAGATCGGGTAGGATCCGGATCCCCTTACTCCAGGGGTGGTGTGAAGTCAGTAAGTAACAATGAAACGTGAGATAATGAATAATAATGTAGTATAAAGCACTGTAGTAAAGGTACTATAGTAATTCTGTGAATTTGCTGTTTTGATTTTACTGTTTACCATGCCCTATAGCGTGGAATCCGGATTACCCATTTGCGATCCAACGGCTCACAAAAATTTGAAGTTGCTTGACTTCAGCAATAGATGAAGTGTGAGAAACCGTTCAAACAGTATTCTAATTAATCATCAGGAGAATTATTATTCATATCCAACATTGACGATTAATCAGAATCATGTTCCGGTAGTCTCGGCACGTGTTTTATGTCTAAGGATCAGAACACATACCTCCAATATAGTACATCACAACATAGCTTAATAAAGAGCAAGTAATAAACATTTATATTAAAAAATTAAGCATGCAACTTATTCCAATAGTTTATAACAAAAGCGAGTTAGAAGGAGATAAAAACCCCTTAACTCCTAACTATCCAAAAATCTACGCAACGGAAAGAATAAACTAGACAACAAAAGAGAGTGGAGCCATATGCACTTAGGCTCCACTCCAAAAGTTCGAGCTTCGGAATAGGATGCACTACTCTTGCTCGCCACCCTGATCGCCAGGCACAAAGTAGCCGAACACCGCCCCTTCCTCAGCAGCCAGAGTACCTGCATCAACTTAAGGGCAGCACTCTGAGTACGAAGGTACTCACAAGACTTACACAATATGGGTATATAATATTTCGACTCCAAGGATTATGCAAATATGCGGTTAAGTTAATTAAAGCGGTAAGCAACCTAGACATATGTGTGAGCAACTAACTTAACCAACATATATGAAATTACCTTGCAACTACCAACTGATCATAAGAAACTATAACCACAATAGTATCAATGTATAACAAATGCCATCTCGACCACCTCCCACATATCCAAACCACAAGCTACATATCCGAACCATATAACCGAACCAACAATGAGAACTCTATGACCGAGTGTAAATGAAACAATAGTATGCTCATGACCGAGAGCACGGCAGTTCGAACTTTTTATACACCCTGCAGGGGATACTCTTGGACCCACACGACTCGGAGACCATATGGCTTGTGCCACCCGCTAAAGTGCATACAAGGGGGTACTCGTGTCAACCTTTCCCAACCAGCCCCAATCGTGTGCGGCATGCATCACTCGGCGCGACGGTACTAAAACTACTTTCCGGAGCAAACTAGTACCACTTACAAGCCTACCTGCTCACACCGTTGATGTTCAGGCTTCATAAAGCCACAGCTGCGAAGGTATTCGGTTCGCCTTACCATCAGATCGGCATGTAGTAAGTAAGGTAAGTGCTAAAGCCAACTACCCCGACGATCGGCCTTAAACAATGCAAGCGGCCTACGGTGTCCAGATTCCCTTCCCGAATTGCCCCCGAACTTTCCTTGAGGACAGATGACACCCCTAACACCACTCATATCTCGTCTCATACTCACCACTCAACCAACCATAACAACCTCAACCATGTATTTGTGCGACAAAAGTAAATCCAATGCTCGTGAACAACGAAAAATGTCGTCGTTCGACTTCTACCGAAAGACTTAAGCATGGCTAAGCATATAAGTTGAACTTATACCTAGACCTAACATCATCTCAAAGCTACAAGGAACGTGGATGAACAAGTCATCAAGGTAGAAGAATGTAATTGGCGTAGGTTCTACCCATTTGTTACCGACATCGACTCCCTATACATGCAAACCTATACATAAGCATAATGTATCAATATTTAGACTTCATTCAATTCAACTGACAGGGTGCAATATGATAGATGCTTGCCTTACTATTCAGGTGGCTGCCTAAAGTTTCCCTCGCTCTCCTGGATCACCGGCTCGATATCCTCTAAAAAGAATAACGTGTGCAATACCATGAGTATGAATAAAGTGCAACAATACATGCCCAATACTTAACAATATGCTAGAAGTATAAGATATAAGAATCAATGCAATACTAAACGATCTAAACGAAAATCGAAAAATAACAGCCATCCGGAGTATCCGGACTGGTTCGGAGTGGGGCTCGGACCCTCCAGGAGAGGCGCTCGGTTACTGCTTTTTATTTGACTGGCCTGGAGTATCCGGGACAGGCTCTCGGTTAGCATTATTTTAACTTGACTCGGAACCTCCGGCTTGATCTGGACTATCCGGGATATACCGAACACTCCGAGTGAGGTTCCAAATGAAACTTTCGGCTACACGATCACATAACTACCTGGAGTCTCCGGGTTTGTCCGGATAATCCAAGCTATACAGATTTGGTTTCTCCACGATTTTTCCACCGGGTGATTTGACTCATTTTACAAATCTGTGTTGCACAAACATGTACATGCCCTATCCAAAGGATCATAAACCAAACTCGTACCCTAAACCCTAACCAATTTTGAATACAATTCATCGAAAAAATTCTGCTGAACCCGGAGTATACAGGTGAGTCCGAAATATCCGAGTCAACCAAAAAAGTTGTTCTCGAGTGGATTTTTGGTCGATTCAAGTTGCCATCTTTTACAAGCCTAAAGAGAACATGTTATGGATAGTCTAAGTGTACTAGAACTTGTTCATCAACTACCCACACGACTCTAGAGCTCAGATTCGACAAAAACTCCATTTTTGCTCCAAAATATTCAAGAATGCCAAGAACTTCAAGAACTACTCGATTCTTTCACGATAACAAAAATGGATTGGATAGATGAGTAGCTTATGAACTAGAGAATGCAATGGTATCACATGCATATCTTGAATCCTCCACTTAAGCTCGAATTTTGGAGGAAGAGAGAGAGTGTGTGCTTGAGCTTGAGTGAGAGGGGGAGGGAGAGCTGCAGCTATGCTGCACTTGGTGAGGACGTGGTGGAGTGAGGGAGGAGAGAGAGGGTAGGTGGGCTGTTGCCCACTTGAGAGAGGGAGTGGGCGAGGAGTGGGGCCACATTTGAGGCCCACGTGTTAGAGAGAATAGGTATTTTCAATGTTTTTTTCATTATTTTCTTCTCTAATTTTCTCTCTTATTCAAATGATTATTAATGAAGTGTATTTGCTCTCCGGATTACCATTATGCAAATTCTAAGCACAATGCTTAAGAAGCATAATTTTGCCTAAATGCGTGATTAAGAAATTAGGACGTGACATGAAGTTAGGGGATCTCAGTTCGATCGGGTAGGGATGGCAAACGGGCACAATACTCACAGGTAGAATCTATATAAACCGGTATGCGTGAGCTAAATCTCAATCCCGCACCCGTACCTATTATCCGTTGTGGTAGAAAACGCCACCCTCCCCCACTACCCACGAGGCATGACCGTTTGTGCAGTTGATGGGACTCTCGCGGCGTGGTAGATCCAACGGTGTGGCTTGCTTAGGGCTCGAGCAAATGGTGAGATATGACGAACGGTGAGATACAATGGAAGAGCTTGTACGGAAGCAACACCTTGTCGAAAGGGTAGATGACAAGAAGGAAGTCCTTACTAACCTCAGAGGACAGCGAGCGTGCACGAGGAGCGGCAGAGAGGCCAGTGGCAATCACGCTAACATGCCGATGTCCTATCTCCATGGCGCTCGCGAGCTATGACACTATCGCCTTGGTGTGTCATGTGTGTTGTGTGTGGTGATTGGGTGAGGAAGGGGATAAGATAAGAGAAGCCTAAAAACTACTAGTTTATATATTACCAATTGACTTGAGTCCACATGTCATATATTTGAAACGGCTATATGGGTAAGGCTTTTTCATGTCCATATTTGTCTGTCTCCATGGCGCTCGCAAGTTGTGACTCTGTCGCCTTGGTGTGTCATGTGTGTTGTGTGTAACGATTGGGTAAGGAAGAGGATAGGATAAGAGAAGCCTACAAACTACTAGTTTATATATTACCAATTGATTTGAGTCCATATGTTATATATTTGAAGCGGGTATATATATGTAAGGCTTTTTTATACCCATATTTGTCTATCTGTTCGGTTTAAAACTAAATCCGCACACAAATCTTTAAGCAAAAATAAGATCCGTATCCACACCTATTAGAGCTTTTACCTATGGACACGTGAGTAATTTATGCCCATTGTCATCCTAGAACGGGGCCACTCGATCTGGACCCACATGGCAGTCAAGGGGGAACCACTTGCCTTCTTCCGGAGCAAGGGACGCCACCGACAGCGCGGGCGCACGTGGGAATCCGCGGAGCCGTCCACGCCGGCACGGGAGTCTTCCGTCGCAGGCTCACAGGATTCGCAGTGCGATCGGATGGGCGGACGTGATCGGAAAGGGACCGCGTAACGCACAGCGTCTGGCCCTGACCCCGACACCGGTGAGGCAGCGGTGGTCCCCTGCCCGGTGAGTGACGCGGCACCCACCGGCCGCCACCATCACCGGCGGCGTCGCAACGACGGCGGTGGGCTGACACGCCGTGACAAATTTCTCCCTCTCGCTGCGCGTTGCTGCTTGCGTTGCTAAGGTTCCTCGTGCCGCGTTGTTTCTGCACTGATTGTCTGCTCATCGGCAGTGCGAGAGCTTGCACGAGGAGCTTCTTCCGGGAGAGACGGAGAAGAACGAAGGAGCTCGCTAGCCGAAATGTGTTGGGACGCCCGTTTCGTTTTCGTCAGTCGTCTCGTCGGTGTCACAATGCCGATGCGTGCAGCCAAAGTAGCGAGCCGGCCCGCGCATATTGACAGATCACAAGCCGGCCATTTTTGTACGATTTCAACTCTGCAAAGTGCGTGCAAAGTACCATTGGTACCACACTCTTGAAAGTGTTTTTTCTTCAAATCATGTGGTCTTTACGAGCAATACTTTCTGAGTAGTTACTAGGTGTTCAAGAACAGTACTGGCTTGGTGACCATTCGTTTTTAGGTGGCTTCATGGTTCCACCAAAAGTCCAAAACAATAAGTTCGGTTCGTTGCGATGGTCCGATGGTGCTATTGCTCATGTAGTTAATTTCTCTTACTTTGGACTATGTGGCGGTACACAGCAGAAGGACCAGAAGAAAGCAAACCAATGAGTTGTTCTCTGCCATTTCATTTTTTAAACAATCGTTCCTATTTTTTGGACAAAATATATGTATTATCTTATATAACAAAATTAAAAGAAGTTACCTTCTTCGCCCTCAAAGCCTTAAAATTACCATACAGATCTAAACCATTGATGGTTGTGGGTCCTAATGTGATCGATTTCATATAGATTCCAATAGTGTTAAAATACAGAACATGAGGTACGTTATGAACGCAGAGGAAAGAACATGGAGAAGCAATTTCGACGCTGATAGCATTCAGAGCTGCAAAGCATGAAGTGCTATTATTATTAGTGGATCCAAATCGGCCTCAGTTCGTTTAGTTTTGAGTCCAGGGCTCCAGGGGGCATCTAGGCATCATCATACATGAACATGGGGGAGGACAGCGTCTCCTGTCGAGCTCCGACGACCCTTTAATTGGATGAGCTATGAAGACCAAGGAAGCGGAAAGAAGATAGACATCCACCCAGGGAAGAAGAAAGCAGCGGTTAAATGGAACGGTTGGATGGATTCGTGACACGAGAGCTAAACTCTTCAGGACGTAAGATGTGCGTCCGCCACTAGCTTAACATGACATATCATGAATAAATGTGCATAATTTCCAAATGGGAGCAATAAAAGCTCAAATTCTCTACCTAGTGTACCTTTATATCTCTTAGATATTAAAAAAATATAGGGAGGCTATATTTATATCTCTTCCCATTGTCTCGCCGCTTCGCCATCACGTTCTCCTCTCTATTGGACCATCCTGCCTCTTAAGAACCTCCTCTAAGCCAGACATCCATACAAACCTTCTAAAAATCTCGAAACCTAACCCAGCTTGAGAGTTTTCAAATTTTCAGCCATCTAAACATTTGAAGGTGTGAAAAAGATATCATACCAAATCTAGTGCCGCGCAAATTTGTGAGTGCCACCTTGCCAGTTCTCTATTATTTTGATAGCTAGGGTGGCGCTACACTGCTACCTTTTTAACTCCGTGCAGATCTGGATTACTCTGGCCACTAACCAGTGCTCAGTGATTAAGATTCAGGAATTGTGAGATATTTAGACTATACCCAAGCGTTTCCCTTCACAGCCCAAATTCCCATTATGAAGGGATTTTCGTTCACTTTAGCACTCCAACGGTTTTCCTTCACGGTTCCTGTTACGAAGGGATTCCCAAGGTTATTCTCTTCAGGATGGGATTCTCTCTCTTTTCCCTTCGTGATTCCTCTCGAAGGGAAGTTATTGGAGATAAGAGAAAATAAAGGGAATAGAAATAGGAAAGGGAACAAAATGAAAGGAATATGGTTGGAGATGGTCTTATAGAGCTAACAAAATAGTAGTTTCAATTGCAAGAGACAAACGAATAGTTTTGAGTTTTCAATTGTACAAGTCTTTCATTCTAGCGTGATATGGTGGTCACTCCTGTATATGTATATATATATATATATATAGTAACGCTATTCTACATCTATCCGGCCTAGCCCATCCCCGTTAGCAGGCTGCCCCGTTCCAGACCGAGCTAGCAGGCCACCCTGCCCTGCTGCTTGCCACATGGTCGTGCGCTCGTGCTCGCCCGCGTGCGCCTATCAGCCAACGCGCTGTGAGGAACGGTGACGTCCTAAGAGAGTGAATGAATTATGACACTTACAAACTAATAGTTCTAAAACTTTACAAGATAAATCTACCTTAATTTCTATCTAAATATGCTCTAGGTTTATTTAGTGTGTCTAGTCTACCACTCAAGAGGATTTGTAACCTATTCTAGTAAGGCAAATTGCAAGTATGTAAATGCGAAAATGTAAATGAGGTAGAGAGATAAACTCGGCACAAGAAATTTTTATCCCACGGTATCAGTGGCACACAAGCCACTCTTAGTCCATATTGGAGCTCCACAAAGGATATGCTCCCGACCGCTAAGTCTCTTCCGATCACGGCTCTTGAGCTACCAAGTCACCAAGATATGGTCTCAAGCACGATGAGCCACCAAGCTACCAAGGTGAGATCATACCATTAACCTCTCTTTTGGTCACTTATACGCCGACTTCACTTCGGAGCTTTAGTCATAAAGATAAGGGTCTCTGCGTCCCTGCACAATCTTCTTGCTATCGTTCCACACCAAGTCAGAGGGTTAACAAGTTACCGACGAGTTATAAAGAATCCAAGGCGTCGGCGTACCTCTCAGTACACGGTTGGATCATTTCTTAATTCACTCTTTAGGTTGCAACACCTAGCAACACTTCTCTCTAGGCATATAAGCATTAATCACTCTCTAATGGTGTGCTTAATAACCTTAGATCAACACTTTAAGGATTTTGGTGGCTTGGATGTCTTCTCAAGTGTATATGGGATTTTCTGAACTCCAACAGCATGCCACACATTCAAATAACTGAGTTGAGGAATATCTATAGCCACAAACACGCTAACTAGCCGTTTTCCTAACGGCTAAGAAAAGCTATTAATACCGGATTGTACGGTGACAACACTAGTATAAACATCGGACAATCCGATGTATACATCATCAAAAACTAATCGTTGGACTCCCAGTCAAAGTCATCCTGAACATCGGATACTCCGGTGAGATTTTTAACTCCATCACCGGACCTTCCGGTGAGTTCACTTAAGCTAGACCACGTCACTTCTTCTCTGCAAAAAATACCCCAGTGTGTTGATCTTCACAGCACCGGACCTTCCGATGCATTGCTCTTCATTCTTCAACACATGTCGTCACCTTTGCAAGAAATACTCCGGTGTATTGATCTTCAGAGCACCGAACCTTCCGTTGCATTGTTCTTCATTCTTCAACGCATGTTGTTGCCTCTGCAAGAAATGCTCCGGTGCTACAATAAGGTGTGAACATTCCACGCACCAGACTATCTGGTCAGGTCTTCATCTTTTCCTCTGTATTGGAAAAGACTCTGGTGTACTTCTTCCGATGTGCACAAGAGAAGCATCAGACTATCTGGTCAACTGTTCTCCATTTTTCAGCACGACACCCTTCTCTGAAAGAATTGCTCCGGTAAGTACACTTACTAATCACCAGAACTTTCAGTGAGGTCTTCAACATTCTCCCCCCTCCCCCACCCCACCCCCCCTTAATCAAAAATACTCTTGTGAGTTCAACACACAAAGCACCGGACCATTTGGTGAGAACAATTCTCCTGGGACTTCTCTAATTTAGTCGATCTTTGTCCCAATTGCGGTGGCTTCTTTATGTATTGCATCCATGAGATCTACTAAAGTATATACTTGGCGAACCTATTAGTCTTAATGACTATATTTTTATTAATTACCAAAATCATAACCATAGCCTAATAGGGTCATTTTCGTTACACGCGCATCGTGTGGCGCGTGAGCCACGCCTGCCCACGTGTAGCACTGAGTGCCTCAGTGCCTGCTAGCCAGTACACACCACGTGGCGCGCACCGAGCCTACCTAGTGCTATGTGCTTGCCCGTGCGCGCCTCCCGCCGTTCAATAGATGTCCAATAGTGTCGGTAGTTATTCAGTAGTGTGCAGTTGTTTAGTTGTCGTTCAGTAGTGTCAGTAGTTTTGTCATTAATTATTGTTCAGTAGTATCAGTAGTTGTTCAATTCCCAAGTCACAATAGTTTTGTTCAGTAGTTATTCAATGATGTCGGTAGTTATCAGTAGTTGTCCAGTAGTTCCATGTCACAGTACTATCACTACTGAACAAACTATTGACAACTACTAAAACTACTGACACGCACTATTGAACATTATTAATATGACTTAGAACTTTTGAATATTAAACTACTGATACTACTGAACAAGTTTTATGTAGTTGTCCAACTATCGACATAACTACTGAACAACAAAACTACTAACAACTACTAAAGAATTATTGGATGACTACTTACCACTGCTGAAGAATTATTGAACGGCAGATATTGGACAACTACTAAGTGGGTGGTTAGTCTATTTTAGAATGGCAAGAACAGAAACTGATTCAGTAAATATTCAGTAATGTATTTTTAGGAAAGAATGTAGTACCTGTTCTGAGAGACAACATGCCATTTTTTGGGGTTAGTCTATTTTAGAATGGCAAGAACAGAAACTGATTCAGTAGCTGTTCAGTAATGTATTTTTAGGAAAGAATGTAGTACCTGTTCTGGATGTCTCGCTCAGTTAAAATCAGGTTCTCTGACCCTCCAACAGAGTTTTTACGCGTGCTCAAACAAATTGTGCTTTACTTTGCTTGTATGCATTGTGTCCACAAGATTTAGGAGGCCTAGGTCATGTTGTTTGTGTATCCACATACGCTTTGTCATGCGGGGTGAACGAGTCAGCTTGTGGTTATGCTCGAGGACAATGTGGTCGAAGATCATTGGACCCCCTTCATTTAATACCATCGCACGAACCATTGCCTTGCATCCTCTCCTCATTGAAGTCTTCTCTCACATGCGGTCCACACCAAGATTTATCTTGTGCTTTCTCTCAAACAAGCAATTATACTCCTAACCAAGGCCTCAACTTTTGTTCTTCTTTACTGGAAATCCAGCCGGATGTGCATATGATTTGTAAAATATAAAGGCATTGTCTAGGTTATCAAATTCAAGCTCCAAGGTTGGTACAAATTTCTGATGGATCCTCTCATCCTACACACAGCAGTTACTCAAAAAACCAAAACAATTTTTTCATCCAGTAAGCATTCAGTAGACAAAAATCAATCATGTTGCATGGAGAAAAACAACCACTCACATGAATGTAAGTTTTATCGATTTTAGGTGTTTTCAGTAGTTCAGATGAGGCAGCTTGCGGAGGCGCCATAGTCACCTTGTACTTCAATGGATCTCCAAGCCATGGAGGATCCATAGCCAATGGTTGTGCAATTGTGATTTCAGGTAGAGTCAACAAAGCAATTTCAGGATTTTCCCCGGCTGATGTTGAAGTTGGGGTGTCTTGTGGAACGGCGCTAGAGACCTGCGTCGATTCTGGAGATACAACTTCACGGCTAGTGTTGAGGCTGGCCCAACTTATAGGAGTACGAATCACTGCCATGAAACTATATCTCTTGAAAGGAAAATCTTATAGGAGTACGAATCACTGCTATCTTACTAAAACTATGTCTCCTAAAAGGGAAATAACAAAAACAATGTCCATGAATGTATGTAGCAGGCAATTTAGCTCAATAGATACTTTTTAATTTAGCAACATCCCCTAAGTAATGGTTACTACTGAATGTATGTAGCAGGCAACATATACTCTTCGACGGCATGGCTACTGACGACTACTGGGCAATTTATAGAGCAGGAAAACCACAACTACCGAAGACTTAATAGAGCATGGCTACTAACGACTATTAAAGAAAAACAGATGGTTACTGATGTTGTCCTCCTTGGTAGGTGTCAGTGTGCTCGATGTCGCGTGCTTCCAGCTACCGTTGTCTCACCGTAGAGCTGTATGTCTACCTGGAACTACCAACGAATGATGTCGTCGCTGCTGACTTGCAGCTCCATCTACAACTATCAACGAAGGAGGTCATCGTCGCCAATTCAACCTTGCGGTCGTTGATTGCAGGTAGGAGGCCGCGGAGCTCCAACTACCGACGAAACTGACGAAGGAGGTCGCAGGCGACATCCTAGGAGGTGGTTGCCAGCTCGCGACGACGGCGCGGTGGGGCTCGGCGGCGTCCGGAAGGCGACGGAGCTCGTTGCACGACGAGGCTCGGTGGTGGGGAGCGGCGGGGCTCGCTTTGCGGCGGGGCTCGGTGGCAGGGTGGGCGCGGCAGCGCTCGGTGCGATGGGGAGCAGCATCGCTCCCGCGGTGATGAAGCTGGTTCGTTTGGGTGTCCGCATGAGAGACTGGGGTATTAATCAGGTGTCAGGGTAGGAATCTGGGTTGGGTTTGGTCATGTTATGGTCAGGTTGACTCTGGTTGTGCACATGTGTAGAATATTATTCACACTTTAGATGTAGAATATCATTCACATGTGTATATCTATATATAACTGTCATGGCATCAGAATAAAGTTCATAACTTTGCATGGCTTATTTGTTTATTAATAAAGACTGTCGGTTTGAGGTGTATGCATGGGTGCTAGCTGTTTGTACTTCTAATATATGACATCGGATATATAGTCTAAAAAGTAGGACAATTTGCACGCTTCAAAATAGTCACGAAGATGCATGGACTATGGAGTATGGTCCATCGTTCAGAAAATTAAACGACTCCAGTGCTTACTAGTACTCACTGATCAACTAACTGATCATTCCAGTGCTTACTACTTTTACTCAATGATCAACTGATCATAAACATTGTGATAAGTGCGAAAATATGGCTTCAGTGGCGCAACAAAAGAAAGGATGAATTGAAGAAGTGAAGTAGCAAAACAAATTGCGCCAAGAGGATGACCGCATGAGCAACAATGCATGCTATGCAACCAGACGTATGAAACACGTATCGGTCCATCTGTGCAAGAACTATCCATTCACAAATGAGGTCTAGTTTGGACATGCATCGTAGGATGTGTTGGTCTTATAGGACTACCAAACCTAAACGACCATAAAAAAAATCAGAAAATGGTGGCAGGAAGCAAACAAGAGGGTGGACAAATGCATGAGAAACGAGTTCAACGGGATTGTAATTTACTTTTGGTGGTGCATTTGAAAAGAACACAGTCGTAGGATTTTCCAAAGCGAAGCACTGTCAACAGAACAAGTCGCCAACAGAATCAAGAAGGTCATTGACAAAGAAGGAGAGCTTTTGGAGACCGGCAAGCTGAGGAAACCTAGTCGGCTACTCGATCATGAACCTGTTGTTGTGATCTCTTGTTTTCAGTTCTTGGTCCCTCCTTACCTTCCCTTGGCGGTAAACCCTGTAAATTTTGTGCTGCTCTCGTTTCTACGGAAAAATGGGTAGAACTCTTGCCAACCGTTCGAAAAGGTAGCCAAAAAAAAATATGTAGTTTTACCTTTTAACTGTAGCAGAGATCGAACGTCATGAACTTTAATTCGCATATGGTCAATAGCATGGTGCATGAAATTTGATTTTAGGGAGCATATAATGTGCATACATCCCTCCCACCCTCCTGGCTTTATTTGCCTTTTGAGAGATCCATACTGTCGTGACCTCATTGTCTATTCCAAATCGCACTTCTGAGGGTGTTATGAACGGTTTGATCAAGATGCAAATGTAATATATTGCGCCATATCCCCGTGACATTTTTTTTGCGCCTGCTTGGGCTCTGCATTGACTGATAATAAGCTAATAATACCTAATCAAGTTGCTGTCCTTCTGTGCTTACTCTGCATGATGCAGTTCGATGGAGAGTGGCCAGCGCACATGCCGGAATTTCTTTTGGAAAGGATCAGAGTCAGACAACTTGAATTCAGGCCGTTCAGAAAAGTGTAGCTAGCTTGGAAGAGTGGAGAAGAACATGGCATGAGATTCTTCTGCAGAGAAACGACGGGCTCTGTGTTAATTTAACTGTTTAAGAAACAGTAGTCTATTGGTGTGCGAGTGCAAACTACCCGGCATGCTTTCAGTACATGTGGAGGACGTGTCCCTCGACTCACAAATCACTTGTTTTTTAGACGAAGGAGGTACAACTTCTGGTCTCTACTAACAGTATACTAATATATACATATGGCTACACTAACCAGCACAGTGCTTGTTCCTCCTCTCAGAACTGGCGCCGTTCCCTCGTGTCCGCCTCCCATCGCGGGTCGTACATTCCAACAACTATTTGGTTAAGCTTCTACAGATTATCAGAATTTTAACCATTAACTGCGGATTAACTTGGTCCCTGTGGGTCAGCTCAATTCGGTTAAGCTGAACAGGAAGAGCAGGATACGCTAGATTACTTGCATCCGGCCCCGGTCGTTGCTTCGTTTCCCGACCCAGCCCTACGCAGCTTGTCCATTTCTACATTTTATTTCTCAAGCTATAGACCGAATTACACTCTGAAACTTTGTCACATCCTTCATCGATGTATTACACATATCCAAGAAAATTTCTGCGATTTTAGCGCCCCTGAATCGCCGACTAATAGTGGTCACCCGAAAAAAATTCTCCATTTCGTATCTCTCTCTAGAGACCGAACAAACCTCTGAAAATTTCGTCAAATCCTTCTTCAATCTGTTTCGAAGCTCCAAGAACTAATTCTGGTATTTTATCGCCTCTGTGCCGCCGAAAATGAAGATCACCCACCCGGCAAGAAATTCTATTTTTGATTCTACCTCTAGGGACCGAATTCGGAGGAGATATTTTGTGAGATGATTGGTCTATCCATCACCCATCTCCATGAATTTTGACTGGTTTTTTTCCGCAACTGAGCAGCCGGCAAATGGGGGGTCACCGGTGGTCGCCCAGGCTGTTGCTTTTGCGTTTTTTTTCTGGCTGTAGCTCTTTTTTTTTTATAGGACAACGAACTCTGTTTCTATTGAAAACAAAATAACAGTTTATATTCACAGATCACAAAGAAAACTGAAAAAAGAACAAAAGGCACACAAGCCAGGCTAGATAAACTAGAAACATTGAGACACAGTCAACAAGTCAAACAAATTATAGCTCCACTACATCAGACTAGGTAATCTAACTTGGCTGGAAATTGCTGCAGTGCTCCACAAGATGATCACAAGCCAGATCAAGCATCTACTTATCGCTCTCTTTGAGCAAGATTTTACAAGTCTGCGAGTAAGAAAGAACTTTGAGAAGAGTATTAATAGGTTTATTGGGGAAGAACTTTTCAATTGCCATCTTGTTTCGTGTACACCATATCACCCAGCTAAATCCTGTAAAAAAAGAAGAGAGACAATTTCGTGAGCATATTCAATTTTTGTTTCAACCATCCAGGAGCAAGTTCATCAATTGTCCTGGTTGTTCCACCTAACCAAAGCACTCTCTAATAACATTCCATATGAAGTTAGTTAGGACATACTGGAATAAAATATGATCGGCGGTTTCCTTTTTACCGCATAGACAGAAGAATTTGCTACCCTTCCAACCTCTTCATTTTAGAGAGGTTACAGTTTAGAGTCTGTCATTAAACATCTACTAGAGAAAAACCTTAATTTTTTTAGGTACTTTGCATTTCCATATTTCCCTATTGATCTTGCTTCTTATCTCACTATCCATGATAAAAGCATTAAAGGGATTTGATGGTGAAGTTCCTGAATTTCTCCAGAGCCTAGTGAACTTTATCGACTAAATTGTCCAAACTAATAGGGATAATCAAGTCTTTAACTCCTCATATCTCCATAATTTTGAGGGGTCAGGGCCTTTCTGAAGTTGATTCTGAAAGTACCACCCTCGGAGCAATCAACCACCTTGACCAAAGGATTAGAGATCATTTTGAATAGCTCAGGGAATTGAATCTTAAGAGGGTATCATGTATGCAGATGTCAATTCAAAACTTGATCTTTTTTCGTTATACACCGTGTAAATAGCTATCTATTGAAATAGGTGTTTAACTTTGTACAATCTTTACCAGAATTGGAAGGAACATTTGCTCTTAGAACTAAAAAAGTCCCCATCTCGCATGTACTTTACTTTTAGAAGCCTGCACCAAAGCACATCCTCATCATTTAGGATTTTTCAAATTCATTTCACCATTAAACATTGGGTCATAATTTGTGTGTTAATAATATCTAGGGCTCTTTGATCTTTTGGTCTACAAGCGGTTTCTCATTTAATCATGTGATACCTAAATTTATCCTAGATCTCTCTAGAAAAATTTGGATCAGATAGTGTCCATCTTATCATGGGTGTCAGTATGAAGTAGGTAGAAGCTTATAATATACATGAGAAGGCTGCTTAAACAGGTATTGGTCTAAACAAGTCTTTTTGCTGAAAATATTTTTTCCTTTTCAAAGATCCAGTCTTTTGTAAAGTTTTTGCACCAAAGTAACAAAAACAGCCCGACCAAGACGCTGATCATCTCTGGCTGTAGCGTTCCGTCGACGCAAACCTACTTGCCGGTGATTAAACAGCGTGGTCCGTTTCTGAATTTGTGAAATTCTCCAAGCTTTCTTTAGCAGCCAACGCGCCAAACGAGATGCACCGCAGGCCGCAGCATCGGCAGTGCCGCTCGCTCGTGTGCCGGCACGTTCCGCGCTCGCCAGCGGCTCTGAGCGCCTGCCTGATCTTCCCTCGCCAGCCCCGGCTGAGACGAACGAATAGCAACAAAGGAAGAGCTCAAGCAACGTGACGCCGCGCGCGTTCGTCATGTTCGGTGGCCGGCTCACACTGTCACACAACTGCAGCGCTCGCTCCTCCCTGGCACAAGCGCCGCCTGCTCCTTAGGTGAGCCATGCAAAGCTCGCCGCCCTCCTCCGTTTCACAATTGCAGCTACAAATAGCACTGCACTTGGCAGCATCCCATGTACAGCAGCAGCAGAAGAGCAAGACGCCACAACACCGGAAACACTCGGAGTGCGCTCGATCGGCAGGTAGCAATGGCGTCAGACGCGGCCAAGCCCAGCGCGCTCGTCGCCGCGTGCCTCGTCCTGCTGGTACTAGGCGGCGGCTACGGGCCGACGCTGCGCGGCGCGGAGGCGCAGGGCGGCGGGGAGTGCGTGCCGCAGCTGAACCGTCTCCTGGCGTGCCGCGCGTACCTGGTGCCAGGCGCGCCGGACCCCAGCCCGGACTGCTGCAGCGCGCTGAGCGGCGTCTCGCACGACTGCGCCTGCAGCACCATGGGCATCATCAACAGCCTGCCCTCCCGGTGCAACCTCGGCCAAGTCAACTGCTGTAAGGCCACAACAAGTTCATCTCTGTGTAGTACGCTGTTAAGCTTCACTCCACTGCCAAGCTTAATCGGTGTGCTCTTATCGGTCGTGTTTTCTGTTTGTGCAGCTGCTTGAGGCTCGCCTCGAGCTGGCACTGGCAGGGTAGCTCTGCAATGCAAATGAAGAGGAATAAGATGTGCTCCACGGCGGGAGCAATCGAGGATTCGAGGTCCAGCTCTTCGCCTGACCGCCGGCGTTACCTGATCTGGTCCTGCACCGTCATCTTTACTTTTTGGTGAAAAATAAGTGAAACCATGCATGATCTAATGGTTGAATGCTATAGTACGTTTGGCACATGCAACTTTGCATTGTGTACTTTTGTTTTCCTTCGATATCTGCCTCATTTAGCTATTTCTATTCCCTAAATTATGAATGCTGACAAACTGGATGTTGATGGCAACTGATACGAAGGACGTCAATTAAAACTTGCTAGTAGCGATTACTGAGTAAAACACAGGCGAAGTGAGTACTCCAGTCTTAGCATAAATAATCTGTGCGCCTGCGTGGTGCAAGCCATACTGTTCACTGCAACTGCAAGAGTTGAGTGGCAAACTGGTAGTAAATCACAATGAGCTGTGAGATCAGAGCATTCGCACTTATATCTCAGAAAGCACTATAACATTACGTCAAAATACAAACCCGGCAGTCGAATATTGATGATCTAAACCAATTGTAACCAGCAAACATATGTGAACTAAGATTAAAGAATTATGGTTGGCCTGAAGGTAGAATTGTATATACATTCTGACTGCACGTTCAAAGTGGGTATGAGACTATGCCACACAAACTGAGAACGAACAAAAGGCAGATTTGAGCGTTTCACAGCACAAAAGATGGCACTTTAGTTTTTTCATGAACAAACGCCAGGTCTAATTTAAAAAGTATATGTTATACTTAACCATAACTAAATCCTTATACTCTATCCTGAAATTTGTTCTAGGAACAGAGCTTCCTGCTTGCTAGTGAGGCCCAGATCACCCAAAGACATCTGACTCTCCCCAGCAGTGAAAGCACGCCTGGGATAAGACCTAACCTGCACATTTCCAATTAAAACAAAATTGGTAATGATTATAAGATGAGTCAGAAGCAGTCAAGCAATTATGTGGAACTAGAGATTGCATATGTCCTCTGGACAAGGCAAAGTGGCATCACTCAGTACTGGAAAACAACAATAACCGACCAGCTAAAATGCATTGGCCAGTCTACAGCATTCAAGTCTGACAGTAAAGAAAGCAAAAATCGCTGGTGTTTTCCCTTCTAGTGTGTAGTCTTCTTGAGTGACCTGACTACTTGACATCCACCAGAGCAGTTGACACTACAAGCCCATAAAAACATGTGTGGAAGATAAACAAGAATTAACATGACTGTCCACTAAAGCCACATAGATTATTCGAAATGGCTCAATACAAGAATTTAAATTTCAAGAAGCAAGAGGCGGCATTGTTCAAAAGTAGAGCAATCGTGTAATAGCAATGTGAACTTCCCAAAATAAAATATGCTGCAAAAGTATGCAGTGTCTCTTTATTTTCTTAGTGCTAGTGTGAATAAGCAGCTGGAGCTCATAACCTATCCAGTTTACCATATTATCGATTGTAGATGCATTGATCTTTATCAATAGAATTTCTTCTGCAAATATACAGTACCATCGAAAGAAGTGGTTGAGAATTACCAGTCTATAAGTTCCTGGTTTAAAAGTCCTGCTGATGTCTATGAAATCAAAAAGAAACTGCACAAATTTCAGAAAGTTAGAAGCAGGTATAATGAACAGTATCATTAGGGATTATGGCAACTGAAAAAGGTTTACCTGAAGCTTGTCAGATTTGAGAAAGGGCCGGCCTCGGCGACTTCCATCAGGCATGCGAACTACCAGTGTGACGGCCCCCTCAGCATTTGGTAGTGGCTCCTTTGGTAGTGATGCTTGTTTGGCTGCAAGCTCTGACTCAAACTCCTATTTTCACAAGAAACATCACGAAAATAAAATTAATATATTTCTGTATGATAGAATAACACAAACCTTGGATAATAAAGATCTAACAACATTTGCATGAACTGCAGAAAGAAATCAACCAGCTGCCCTATCATTTCCTTGATTGATAAATGATAGAGATGGTCACAGGCTCATGGTAAAAATAGCAATAGCCACAGTCGTCCTCTAATTTAGCATCAGCGATAGTCAGAGAAGAATGTCCTGACAATAACTGACTAAGCCCTACAGTAATTTTTATAATATCAGGCAGACCATAAGCGCAGGCATGCGAATATACACTTGTGCTATAATTTAGCAAGTACGTAGCTTACTAAAAACTAACCCATCCCACCAGCAATTTATCAACAGTATGCTCTTGAGCCAATATAATTATCCAAGTGCAATAAATGCATAAATATCTATCAATCTTATTCTGTTAGCTGTCAATTTGATAGTATTAAGTGAAGTGCGAGTACCTCTTCCTCAAGCTGTTTCTTTAGCTTCTCCTCCTCTTCTTTCTTCTGATGTTCAACAGCAGCTTCTCTTGCAGCAACTTCCTCTAGTCTGCGGAGTTCAGCCTCCTGCTCAGCTTTCAACTCTTTTTCTCGATCAGCTTGGAGGGCAGCAAGATACTCATCATCCTGAAATTAAAATATTAGGAGTCACATACAGTATCTGTAATACTCTCAAGCAGATGAGTACTGTTCAATACCTGCTGTTCCCTTAACAACCGTTGTGCAGTTAATGTTGGTGATGGAGGATGTGCTACTCGGGGATAGTGAGATGAGCTTCCATGAGTTGGGAAGGAAAATGGATATGTTGCTCCTTCAGGAATCCCACCAAACATTGCAGCCTCAAGCATAACAGCTTCGTCATGCTCTTCCGAAGAAATGCCACCCCACTTTTCGATGAAATTATAACAGCATGGTGAGTTGTGAAGAAAGTAAGAAACTACAACTTACACAAATTATAGCTCAGTAGAGCCATGATGGGAACAAAATACCTCTTCTGAAGGGAAACCTCCATTATGCTGACGATCATTTTGAATGTTAGGCTGAGGACTTGAGGGAGGATTGTCAGCTCTTTCCACTGCTTCCGCTGGCTCAGTATTTCCATATCGGATGCGCCTAGAACGATGCCTAACTAAAGGTTGTTCCTCAGCATCTTCAATATCCTCTTGGAAGTTCTCTTCATCTACTGTTTGTTCAGAAGTTCCAACTTTCCCTGTGGATAGTCCTTGCCTCCAATAAGAAAGGACATGTATAAGGAATCAGTCACTGCTAGACAGAATCGATCATACATGGCTAGCTAATAAAAATGACTTCAAAATGACACATCAAAACAGTAAAAGAATATGGTAGCCTGCAAGGCTGCATTGCTTCTATGCAAATGAAACCATAAAACAAAAACTCAAGACTGACAAAAAAATGGAAAAAGAGCAATTAATTAATTATGAATAACCGAACATACAAGTCTTCACATACTACCACTGTTCTGGGGATTACAAAAATATATGCTTTAGGGCTACCGCTGTTATACAAATTAAAATATATATATATCTGACTTAAGGAAGGTAGCTAGCAACATTTGATATTCACCTTGCAACTATCCCACTTGCTCCTTCAATGTCCTCCTTATCAGATAAGTCAGGAGAATGATCTGCTACATGAATTCCTTCTTGGCGCAGAGCTCTCTCTCGCTCCACTGTCTGATAAGTCACAGTAAAAAAACGTAATAAGGATAGACAAATGAATAAAAACACATAGCTATATCTTATAAGGGAAATTGGTTAGACACCAGGGGATCCGACGTCCCCTTTGGTGAAAATACAATTAATACATGTTGCAATGGTTCAAAAATTCCATAAAAACTCATGTATGTACTACACATAAAGATAAGTAAACCTGCAAAAACTTAATTTAGAATTAATCTCTAATACTAAGATTCAAAAAACACAAGGGGTATTGTTCACACATGATGAACAATGCCAGATTGACTGCTTGTCTATTTTGTTTCTTGGCATTTAGGATGAATTGAAACTGGATTTTTCCAGGTTTACCTAACTTTATGCGTACTACATATATGAATTTTTGATGAATTTTTTAAACATTGCAACATGCTGAACTTGCTAATGGGGACGCCAGAAACCCTAGATACAAAATCCACACTCATCTTATAAAGCTACCTCCAAGGACAAAGAAACCGCACAAGCAAGCTCATCGTCACCTCTTCCATGTGATGTGTTTTTACGTTTACCACTATTTAGACCCTACGGACAATGGATTTTGCTCAAACGAGTGTTTAAACTGTTGGGAAATTGAGAAATCCAATAATCAAAAGCATACATGTGCCATTCCTTCAGCCTCCCTTTTTGAAGCTTCAATTGCTGCACGGATCATCTCCTCTTCTATATCATTGTTATAGTCACTAACATCAACCAGTGGAGGAGCACTTGGCACAGAATGGTTTGGGCGTGAAATGTTGCTTGGGATATTAGGATCATGAGCAGATGGTGCTGATGGCAAGTCTTCATCATCTTCAACTATAACAGTCCCATGAACCTCCGGACCATACAAAGATTCACGTCCAGTAACATCCTCAATAACAGGACCCTGACCAGAACTGCCTGTTTGAGTATTGTTGTCTTTAACTTCAATAGGTATCTGCCTCACCTCCCTAGGGTGTGTAACCCGAGGTCCCCCTCCAAAGATACCGGCAGCAGCTCTGTCAACAAAATTAGGATCCAAAAGTGCAAAAGGGTTCCCCAAATTTCCAGGAAAGAAAGTTCTGGTAAACAATGGTTCATCTATGTCCATATCATCATAGTGACTGGCAGGTACAGGATTCTGATTGATTCTGGTGCTGAAAATCATGCAACTCAGTCATATTCAAAAGGAACAGCAGGGGTATCAGGACAGCAAATACATAAAAGTAAGGAAACAAACAGGAGAAACAGAACAGATACTTGGTCCTATCTCCCTCATTAAAATAAGCATTCACAGCTTCATTTAGGTCACCACCATGTTCCTGAGTAAAAATAATTGGTCAGCTATTGTAGCCAACATATGAGTCCAAAAGGTATAATGATATTTCCATTTAACAATCATTATGTTTAAAAGCTTCACTCCAGATTTCAATCTATTTGAGTTAAAATTAGTAAGGATAAAAGCAGCACCCTAGATAATATGGAGGATAGCTCTCCTGTGTATTTTAGAAAAAAAGATAATATGGAGAATAGCAGATAGGGCTAAGGAAAAGGATTGATTGAGAAATATCTGGTTGTGTGAATTCCTATATTTTTTACAGAGATACTGGATAAACAAACATGAAAAATGCATGAACTTGAGCTCATTGTCATCAATAAGCCACAAATAACTCATTCAGATTGTAGATCGCAATCATTATGTTTAAAACCATCAGATCAAAACAAATCTGCAGAAGGTTCCATGCTGAAACCATGCTCAATGCAACCAACAAGAGCAAAAGTTGAACATGGGCGAAGGTAGGGGATAAAAATCTGCTTAGGTTCCAGATATGTCCACAAATTAGAGGTACAGAATAACTAGGACGTACAAATCCTATTAAGCTCCCATATCAACTAACACGATAATACTAATGTTGCTTCAAAAGGAAAATAAAGCGAAAGGCCTAAAACAGACAGTAGACTTGCGCATCCATTTTTCTTGGAAAAAGTGAAGTGGATGGTAAACTTCAAATTATTTCTCTTGCAGCCTTCTTTGATTTAGCATCCACTAAAGGGACCTCAACCCACTACGACAATTTGAAAATAATGTAGTGTTTCAGTCTGCCCTCCAACGCTGCATTCCAAACCCAAACAGGACCAATGAGTCACAAGGACTATTGCAACAAATACCCAAAAAAACTTGTTCACACTCTCTATGGATGATGGATGAGGCGGCTTGTTTATTTGCTGTACCAGCCAAAAATGTCTTGCTCAACACACACTACCACTGAAAATGTTCCTCACGAAAGAAGTAATCGTCAATAACAACCTGTGTGTCCCATACATCAAGCGGTAAAATCACGAAAACGAATCGCAAAGTTTCAACCATCTAGTAGACAACAATGTTCTTCCCCCACATAAACAATCACCCAAACATCCAAAAAAGGCCTTTTTTCCTCTCACAACTACTCCAAATCCGACCAGTATGACGGTCCAGAACATGAACATCCTAACGGGATTAACATGAACAAACTTGGTTCTCCCAGTAAACGAGTAAGCGATTCACACTTCACTGTTGTACCGTTTTATGAGATCCATGGCACCCCCTCCTCTCTGTCAACTCTAATCTAGTGAAATTTCAGCAATTCACTCCACAAATGTAAGGTAGGAACTAAGTGCACACGTCTATCATAGCAAAAACACTAAAACCTCGCAGGCATTACACTCCCACAGACTCGAATTCCGCCCTTGTTGCCCACTCTAAGCACA
The DNA here is from genome assembly GCF_958298935.1 of Phragmites australis. Classification (NCBI taxonomy): domain Eukaryota; kingdom Viridiplantae; phylum Streptophyta; class Magnoliopsida; order Poales; family Poaceae; genus Phragmites; species Phragmites australis. The sequence continues at coordinate 27,681,568 of NC_084938.1, read as the reverse complement.
CCGTAAAGCGACTCCGCATACTCATGAAGCCCTGACTCAAATCGCGCATCCCGCGACCAATCCGTCATCGCATCGCACCGCCATCGCCATCAGACTACCTAACCCACCCGATCCCCGAACCCTAACCCGAAACCCGAAGTAACGAATACTCAAGCATACGAGGCCACAACACGGAGTCCAATGGGGTACCGGGGGAGAAGGGGAATCGAGCGCGCTGGAGTAGTCACCTCGAGCTCGCGGACGGCGGCGGCCTCGTCGGCGCCGGTGATGCTGACGAAGGTGTCGATCGCCTCCTGCGACGGCCGCGCCATGGAGGGAGGCGCCTGCGCCTGCGCCGGCGCCTGCCTGGGTAGGAGCTCCGCGGCGACGCGACGGCGACGGCGACGGCGAGGAGGTGGAGGAGTCGCGAAGCTACGGAGCCGCGCGTGTTGATTCAAGTGCTGTCGATGTGGTGCTCTTATTCCTCCTCCGCTTCGCCTCCACGTGGGCCGCGCTGAGCCCATTAGGTGTAGAAAATGACGCTCCTGCCCTCCGTGAACAAGCACGGTCGCGCAAAGGCGTAGGGGTATGGACATAAAAAATCCTCTACAACCGCTTTCCTCCATCTTCTTACGAAACCAGATGAAAGAAAGGCATCGAGTCTTCTTCACGAGACACGAAAAGAAAGTTTTGGTGAGGCCGAAAGTATGTAGCCACTTTGATACGAAAATTCTACTGAATCGTATAGATATATAATTTATTATGATCATTTATTTATATTGAGATTTGTGTAAAAAAATATATTAGATAATTAATAGATGGATAAATATTATATGTGAATGATAGATGTTCAAGATAGCTATGAATTCATATCCTCATGTCGAGTATATGCCTTGTTGCACCTCAAGTGAAATCAAGAAAATATCTTCTTGTTTTTTTGGCTCCAAGCACCGGATGTTTGTGCTGCCGAGCAAATGTACAAATCACGCATGATCGTACACCCAAACAAACTGCAGTGCAGTGTGTATGAATTTCTGAGAATTTGACACTCCCATAATGACTAGCTTGGATTTTGTCTCAAAAAAAATGACAAACTTGGATACGCAAACGCAGCGGGTTTTTTTTTTTTTTTTTTACTTCATCCCTTGCGATTGGTTGAAATTGTTCCATTTTCTCTTCCAGTCCGATAGGAGTAGGCCTAATCACCCTCAATTCAGACAACATTTAAGTTGAATGTCAAGATATGCTTTTGAATGTTGGCAATCCTCAAACTCGACTTACCCTTGAAGGGGTGCTGGGACGCCCTCAAAATTTAAGTCAGTCAGATTACTCTGAATGATTTCATACAGTTCGGCAGTCAGCGTCTGATGTTGGAGAAAATCTATATAAGAATTGCGCTGAAATCAACAATTGCAAGCTCGAATTACAATTGAGAAGATAATTCAGGCACAAGAAGTGCAAGCTGTTCTGCTGGAGGACACATTTGTAGTAGATTTCCACAAACACACAAGCATAAAAATGGTTCCGTCAAGAGGCATATATTTCGCAGAAGAGTTAAGTGGTGCATTTCCATCTCGATGTCGGTACACAGTTCAGGTACTGGCACCAATGGCAGTTGTCGTTCCCATTCTTACCCTTGAAGAGCATCACCAAGATAATTACAAACCTGAGTCATAAAGACACCTTTGTCAGGCTTCAAGTTTGGACTCATAATAAAAAAGAATCATCATTACTCATCTAAACTATTGCATTAGTTCAGAATAGTACATAGCTTGACACTAGGGGAGTATTTTTTTTTTATTCCCTTCGCAATGTGTCGTGAGATGTGAACTATAGAAAGTGCGTGTGAATGCATGATTGTCTTTAGTTGGTGAGACTTACCCAACTAGCAGCAAGAGGAGTGCAGCAACCCACAAGACGTACTGGTATAGTTTGTATTTTGGAGGTTGATTAGTCTGAGGTAGCTCATTGCGTTCCATCCAGCCAAAATGAGGTCTTGCCAGCAGCACAAATCCAAGAAGAAATCCAGACGCAAATCCACCAATGTGGGCAAAATTATCAGCATGGGGTAATATCCCAATGGCCAAATTAATTGCAACTATAAAAAGTAGAGTTATGATCGCCGCTGCCTGCAAGAGTGCATCCACTGAAACTTAGCAAAAAAATGAAAAAAAAAATTAATAAAAGCAAAACAGTAAACATATAATATGCCTTCTGCTAACCTTGTTGGAATAGATAGTCCAGTTCATAATAAGCTCTGAAAGCATAGATCCAAGGAGGCCAAACAAAGCCCCAGAGGCCCCAACAGAGATGTAGTTACTCCGTAAGAAGAGTGCAGACAGCACACTGCCACCAAAACCAGATACCAAGTAGATGATCCCAATGCGCACTTGCAAGTGAGGAAACCGAAGTGTTAGACTGCCGCCAAAACAGGATGCAAGTGGCTTTGACAGAGGTAAACATAACATATTTTCAAATCCACATCGAAATGCGAAGAAAATGAGCCCTAAGAACCTGTAGACCAGATTACTTCTTAAATGAATACCAAGAAACAAAGTCATACTCAGATTTATGGAAGCTATGGCCTTATGTTGCCAGTGGTGAAGGATCATGATGGCCAACTTCAGAAATTTTGTTGATTAAGTACTTAACTTTACTTCTTAATTTCATGCAAATACTAGTCCAGTCCCTCCTTAACAAGTTGTTTAAGCAAGTACTATTATGTTTTGGCCCCTTCTCAAATTTCCTCCAAGCTCTGCCACTGTATGCTGCAATGCTAATAAAAGGGTGTATGTAGCAAAGCAAGCTCAGTGATTCCAACACAAAATCAAGGCATGAAAAGAAACCTCCACAACTACTTAAGTACCAAGACAGAACCAGCGCGCAGAATTTCAAAGCTTAAAACAGGAAGTACATCGCCCAAACGAAGACTTGACTTACGTTCGACGACGAGTAACAAAAAGTCAAGTAGTCAATCGAGGTGCTCAAACTGGAAAAGATTTACATACTGATATAATGATAAAATGGACCATTAAGTTCAAAAATATGAAGCTTACCAAACCCAAACTGTTGCTCAAGGCGGATTCCAATAAATAGCAAGCTTAGCATGTTGACAATCAGGTGGACTAAGCCAGCATGGAGCCAGATACAGCTAATGAGGCGCCACCCTTGGTGCTCATGAACCACTTTGGCCCAGTTAAGAGCCCCCATCTTCTCCAAGCTGCCCAAAAAAGTGAACTTTTTAAAAACCATGGTACATTTAAACATAGTAAACTGTCAAGAAAATGCAGCCCTGGTTTCAGATTAGCCCCTAATAAACTGTCCATTGTGATGAAATTAGCGAACTAGAACAAAAGAACCTTTTTTATAGCTGATGATAAAATATTTCGGACCTATCAAGGTCATGCAAGCGGTAGCACTACGAGCACGAAAGTCCCATGCGGGCAACGTTGTCTGATCACTTAACTGCCCATTATTATTGAGAAAAATACTAGTGTGCTGTGTACCTATCAAAGGTTCAATTTTTAACTGCCAGGAGGCAACGTGGGCACTTTTTTTAGATAATGGAAGCAACGTAGGCACTATAAGACAATTCTTAGAAGAATCGAAGATTATTTTGCCAACTGCATTGTTCAGGTACCTGAATTGGTACGAAGCTAATCAAAATGGTTTAGGAGAAATCTACAAGGCATAGGGGAAACAATCTGCAACAGTTTGCCATTCTACTCGTCCTATAAAACCGTCGGTTGAAATGAAGATCTAAATAGTCCCCATTCTACAATGTCCTAGTTTCCAAACGATCTGAGTAGACAAGAACTAAGAAAATGGCAACTAGGCGCGGAAGATTCCGAATGGTACAAAAGTCCCAACCTTTAGTAGCGATGACACTTGAAATCCAGCCAAAATGCCAGCTTTCGCTCGAAATATTACCATAAACCCAACACAAACCCCTCCTGAAGAGAAAATTGCTCTTTTGACATCACCAACACTGACTTCGACGTTTTGATATCTCAAACGTTGGCTTCATCAAAATGACACCAAAAACAGTGTGTAGTTTGATTCTATGACATTTAGCTCCTTTTAATCGATTTTCTTTTCTTCATACTGTTTTTGCCATATGAAAAGACAATCTTGCCCTCCATGCTAGCTATGTACTCGTGGCTGCCATTTTCTATTTAGAATGGATGTGTTGCACTAAGCCACATCATGGGCACGACACAACATATTTTCATAAAAATAGCAACATCTGTGGGGGGGAAAAAAGAGAATATATGCTCGATAAAAAAGCAATTCAGCACAATTCATCCAAACATTAGTAGTATGACAATAATAGTATGACAATAAAACACACATATGTTCTCTCTTTTTTTCCATGGATGTTGCTATTTTCATGGAAATATGTTGTGTCATGCCCATTACGTGGCTTTGTGCAACACAACCATTCTAAATAGAAAATGGCAACCATGAGCACATCAGCTAGAATGAAGGGCAAGATTGTTTTTTCATGTGGCAACAACCGTTGGAAAAAAAAAGATCGATTAAAAGGGACTAAACGTCGTAAAATCAAACTACATATTGTTTTTGGTGTCATTTTGATTGATGTCAAAACGTCGAATCCCGTCGCTGGCGATGTCAATTTAGCAATTTTCTCCCTCCTGAATTCCCCAATCCGCAGTCCCGATTTCGAATCAAATCCAGCAATTCCTCCAAACCCGAAGCCAATCGCGAGACTGATGATACGTACGTGGCAGAGGAGGGGCCGAGGAGCGGGTTCTCCCGTAGCGGCTGGAAGGCGAACCGTCGGAGGAACCCGGCGGCGACGCATCCGGCGCCGCCGCCGAGGGTGCTCCCGTGGCGCGGGCAGTCGTTGACGAACATCTCGGCGGCGAAGACCGCGACGCAGGCCACGAGCACGGTGGGCACGAGCCACGGCCACCACCGCCGCTCCTCCTCCGCTGCGCCGTATCCGCCGTACGAGGCGGCGTACCGCTGGTACGCCGCGCCCTTCCCCTCGCCGCCGCTCGCCATGGCTCTCTCTCTGTTCCCGCGGCGTTGTCGGCGGCGGACACACCTCCGCGGGTCGCAGTTATAGCGGGGAACGGAGCAGTGGAGTGGTAGGTACTAGGTCGCGTCGCGCGGCTCGCTGCTGCGCGCACTTGCGCGTTTTGGCTTGCCTTGGAAGCGAGGAGGTGTGGACGAGGAGAGAGACAGGATGAAATCTTCTACCTTCGCTACCGTAAAGCTAATAGTATCATAATTTTAAATTATATTCATTCATTTACGATCCAAGATTTAGTGATTTAAAATTACCTAAATTTCATCTATCAATAAAGTCATAGAATCACAGTGATTGAAGTTACCTAAAACGTGAAGTCATAGGATCCTATGCCGTGATGGTGGAGTGGAGAGTGAGGTGGGGTGGAGAACGGTGGGTTACGTCGGCGCGTGGGGACCACCGGTCGGTGAGGGGCTCCGCTGGGTTGTCCATCCTCATCAAGCAACCGAGCGTTTAGATCAAGCAACCGAAGGTGTGTGCGTATATACTCCAAAATGAATATAAATCCGATCAAAATTGCATATAAATGGTTGCAAAGCTAGATTGCCAGCTCAGAACACTAAAATGCGAGAAAGAACACTTCATCGATAGATTTGCACGTTGATTTGTGTCCAGCCGGCCATACTTAGCATGTGAAAGTGCTCCCTCCGGTCATAAATGTTTGTCATTTTTGACTTTTTATGATTTTTTATACGGTATTTTAATTATTATTTTTTATTAAAATATAACTATAAATATTTAATAAAATATAATATTATAAAAATATTTTTTAAGATAAATCTACATATGTGAATTTTATATTTTCAAACTAAATATTTAGAAGCTATTAACGATCAAAATTTTAAAAGTTTAAGTAAATCTTAATTAAAACGATAAATATTTAAGACCCAACAGTAGTATGCAACCAAGAATTTCATTTCCAGCACTGCAGTTGATTCACCACCAACCGACGTATGTTCGTGTATGATATGATGATAGTTGCAGCGTGCATGAACCGGTAACTATGGCACGTTACTAGCATCTGCTTCTATCGCAGATCGAAAGGCCAAGAGCTCCAGGAACGAGATTTACGATGACCAACAGGAGCTATTTGGTTGGAGCCTGAACAGAGCTACCCAGTCCAGGTAGCAACATCCATTCCCAGCCCTTTAAAATTGGACGCCTCGAGTCCGAAACCAATCAACCCCTTAATCTTGTGTTGTCACCAAAGAGTCATGCGGCCATTTGATCGATTGTCATGGCACTCTCTGTCCAGAACCCGACATGCATAGTCGCATACGGAAACGCAAGCCTCCGTAAACTCATGGATGGCATAATTTTTTAGAAATATCAGTATAACGACACATGTGCGTAAACAGAGACCGTCAGAGTACCGACGGTATCACTTTGCTGACTGCTGCCCACAAGTGTTTGCGTTGCATCTTGCATGCAGTAGTTAGCGCGTCCTTGTGCTTCCAGCCCAGTCCACCGATCGATGACAGGCGAGAAAACAGCCGCCGCGACCACGCAATCTCGGCGCGTGGTTGCAGGTCACAAGTAGCCAGATCTCCGACCCCAACGATGCTTCCTTTGTCAGCAGTACAGAGGAGCAGGGCAGAGACGAGAAGAAACAGAACGAACGGCCATGGCCATGGATATGCATTCGTCGGTCAGTGACTTGGCAGATGGGGTTGCATGTTGTACTGCTGCGCCTGTGATTGTGTCTCCAATAAGTCTATAGTATAATCTTTTTACTAGTAGCTATCCTCTCGATGTTATTTATCCTTTATGATCCTAGTATCGTAACAATTAGATGAGAAAATATAACCTACATATACCACACGCTTTTGATGGTTTCAATGTAAACAAGAAAAGGGGCGAGCACATGAGGATTGCCCATCTAGTAGTTAACACTGTAATTAACACTGTAATAATAACTAGCCTAAGATCATATGTTTCATCTCCTTCCATTCTCTAACTCATCCTCTAACAGAAACCAAGTTCATTGGCCTATCTGTCCGGTACCGGATGCTATGTCAGCTTCTTCCTCAGGACGCACGACCGGGCTCGGCGCTTGCGCCACCGAGGCGGGCGTCCCCTGCACGTTGGCGAACCGTTCGTGGCACGGCTGGTCGCCGCACGTGAGGTTGACGCCGTCAAGGTGCACCCCGGTGCACGGCCTGTCCTCGCTGCACAGCAGCTGCACGGCCACCCTGCTGCTGGACGTGCCCTCGATCCTCTTGAACGTCACGTCGCTGATCTGCACCAGCGAAGGCTGCTCCATCGCACGACGACCGGCGGCGACAACCATAGCAACCAGATCGTCAATGCTGCTCTGCTCATCTAATGAGTCCCTCATATAATTCAGGAGAGAACATGCATACCGCTGCAGTACCTTGTCGACGTGAGAGCAATGGTCGTGGGGACAGTACTGCTGGTCGATGAGGATGGGGTTGGAAACGTTGGCCATGGTGATGTCCTCGAAGGTGATGTTGGACGCGCGGCTCGGCGGCGACCCGGGCCACGTCTTGATGCGCAGCCCGTTGGTGGTGCCCCGCACCGTGCAGTTCTTGATGACCAGCCCGCGCACATCCTCCTCGCCGTCGTCCTTCCCCAGGCTCCCCACGCTGCAACCGCAGCGCACACCAGTGTTATCGAGTTCCCTACGAGTCAATCTTTAGTAGTTTGCGAGTTTGGTTAGTGCGCGACCTGATCCCGTGGCCGGGGCCGCAGATGACGCCGCTGACGACGACGTCGGTGGAGCCGGGGCCGACGGACACGCAGTCGTCGCCGGTGCCGATGACCGAGTCGAGGATGCGGACGTGGCTCGAGAGGCCCACGTGAATGCCGTCAGTATTGCGGCTGGCGGCCGGCGCGTGGATGCGGAGGCCATCGGCTGCGACCCGGCTGCAGCGGCGGAAGTTGACGTGGAAGCCCCGGCTGTTCACGAGCCCCAAGCCCCTCACCGTCGAGTTCGCCACGTCCTCGAAAAGCAGAGTCTGCAGCACCATGGCGAATCGATCGATCATCTCGCCATGTCGTTGAGAGAAGAAAAAAAAAGAAACTTGACTGATCCAGCGAAGTCCCGGACGGTTCGTCTACCGTCGTCTTGGACTTGGCCTTGTTGCTCCGAGCGCCCTGGCCGTCGAGGATGCCGGCGCCGGTGACCAGGAGGTTGTTCAGGCCGCTGAACGTGATCCAAGCATCGTCCGAGAGGCGGCAGCCGCCCGCGCACGGCTGGAGCACACCGTCGATCACCACGACGGGCGCGTCGCCATTCTTGCACGGCCCCGCGAACTCGACGGCGCCAACGGCGAAGGTGCCCTTAGGGAACAGGAGCGACGAGTTGCCGGCGGTGGAGCCGCACACCGCACGCCATGCAGCCAAGAAAGCCTGCACAGGTGATACGTACGCGATTTAGACGTGAACATATAAACGTGTCGATTTAGCTGTGGCATTGGTCGCGATCAGGGGCACAGCAAATCGGCAAGCAAGTAGTCAATTGATGAAGAGTGTTCGAATCTGTGTGACAAGTGACTGAATTGAACGACACTGACGTCTTTGTTGTCTCTGCTGCTGGGCGCAGCTCCGTACTCTGTCACATCGTAGACGCCGGCCGTGCATTCTTGGTTCTTGCCGTATGCCTGGCCACCGTAGAGCATGACGACGACGAAGTAGAAGATCAAGGCCTTGAAGATGTTGGCCATGGTGCCGGAGTAGAACTTGCAGAGACCTGGGTAATGTGAGGAAGAAGATTCTTCTCGTCTTATATGTGGCATGCTTAACTGGTGGAGGAACTGAAGTCCTTAGGCTGCTGTAACCTCCAGGGTTAATTTGGCGTGCTCTAATTGAGCTTAATTGGTAGTCTAATGGATGCAGTTTCATACTTCCATACTGCTTGTAACTGCTCTGAAATAAATTAGTTGCCCTCGACGGGGTAAAGTGCCTAACAGTTCATAGAAGCCAAAGGGTTTTCTGTCCTCACCGTCAGAACCAGAGTTCAGTAATCTAGCAAGCCCTTTTGTCTAAAAAAATGAACTGAGAATTTTAAGTGTACAGGATCTTGTTTTAGCTGTGCTTTCTTCGTTTGTTGAGCAAAGGTAGGCAGTGTGGAGATCGTGCGAATAGCACGGTGGTAAAATCTACAGGTGTGATCCTATCAATCAAGATTTGAACTCTGTTTCTTGTATAAAAAAACCTCGCTGTTTGTTCCTCATGATTTTAGCGCGATCACTCAGTCATATTGTGCAGGTTGTATCCGACTTTCAAAGTTTTTTCTCGACCTTAAATGTAATACCCTTGATATTTCTCTCGTCCCCTTGAGTCACGTGTTTTTTTAGGTAGGGAGTGTGTCTGATTGAATCATGACCAATACGTTCCTGATGTATCGTCCTGTTAGCCATCGGCCCATCACACGTGTTGAAAGAGTTAGTTCAACGTGAGCTACGGTTGTAGGTGAAGCATTGAGAGCTGAGGGGAGTCAGTGACTCAGTGAGGCTCAGTTAGCGAATAAAAGGTTCTTAGAAAAGGCGGTTGCTAAACTTCATACACCTGAAATCGACGACGCTCTTTTCGGTTGATAGGTTCTGGCCATCAGATACAGATCCAACAGATGATACATTGTCTTCAACCTCCGGCCAAATTGCACGATTGTTTGTCTTTCTTCCTCGCTATTGTTTCTCCTCACGCGTTCGCCCCCGCCCCACCCATCTCCGGCGGCAAGGACACCACTGAATCAGCTCCTGTAGCCCCCGCTGCGCTAACTTGGCGTGGCGTGACACTCTTACCCCACCCTAGCCCACCGGTGGTCTCTACCTCTCGCGACTGACAGCATTCCCAACACCTCACCGCCCCGCCCACAACCTGTCTCCCCCACCTAGCCGACATGCCTCCCTTGGAGTTTCTGCTAAGCCTCGAATCCAGATAATCCTCCCAAATCCGAATCCCGAAAGCCCCTCTTCTCTAACTTCGGTCGAAGGTAAACCTCACATGAAATCTCGCCCTATTTCAAGCATCTGAAGAATAAGAAGCGTGCTTAAAAAAAGACATGCAACTAGACTTGACTATGAAAGAGAAGTGCGCCCAAAATGGCATGAGAACTATGATACAATAACTTTGTTGTTGATTCTTTTACAGACAATGGGCAGACTATCTAAAAACGGTGGGCATATCCAGCTAAGTATTTTGAAGCAAATGGAGTACGTATATCAGCAAGCAATTTTGGCACATATATCATACATTGTTGATGACGCACTCTTGCTCTAGAAAGGAGACTATCAATTACTTTCTAGTGATGCTTATATTAATTAACACATTGCATTCGTGTAATTAGGGATGATAATTGGGTGCGACGGGTACGAGTAATGCTTTTCTATACCTGTACCTGTGAGTTTTTATTTGCCTACAGATATACCCGCGAACATCAGAGGGAGAATGAACCCATTACCCACGGATATATCCGATTACCCGCCTGCTGGCATGGACCACCTCACGGACTCGACGCTGGCAGTAGAGGCCTTCTTGGTGACTCGGTGCTTAGATAGCTTCACGACGAAGTAGGGTCCTTGGCCATCACCTTTGCGTTCACCGCAGACACCTCCCACTCGCCAGTGTAGGGGAAGCCGTGCTTGCGCTTGCTCTAAGTAGATCCCATCACACGATGGGACCAAGGCAATTGCAGGCGACGCTACGATAGGACTAGGGTGGCAATGGATCTACGGCTACGTTGAGGGATAGGGTGCGGTGGCGGGGAGCTAAGTGGCGGTGGGGAACCAAAGAGCTGGGTGGCGGCGTATCTACATGGACTCACGGTCACGGGGAACCGAGGAGCTGAGGCATGGGGTGACGTCATGGCAGTGGTGAGCTAGGCGGTGAGCGGCAAGGAATCAAGACTCTCGGTGGTGGAGACGGGGAGAAGGATGAAGGGGATCAAGAGGGCTGGGGGTGGTGGCAGTATTTTTTTGGACTGATGGACCGGTCCCATGTGTTAGGCAGTTAGACGGGTTCACAGGTAAACAGGTGTAACAGGTATGAGTAGGCCTTTCCCATACTCATGTCCAGATACCCGTCGGGTAGTGTTTTTCGCTCACGAATGTGCCCACTGGTACTAAATATAGAACATACCTGACCATATTAAAGTATTTACTTGTGGGTAAATAGATAATCAAATATAATTGTCATCCCTACTTACAATATACATAGGCACAACTATTTTTTAGACAACAAGGTGAGATAGTACATGAAGCTGTTTATAAAAACAAAAGGGTGTGATTGGTTGTTGTAAGGAATCATCCATATAATATTCTAATTAATCAGTAAGTCGATTATTTGCATAATTACAACTACAGTGATTAACCATAATACCACACTGTTAGTTACGGCACATATTTTGTGGCTAAGATCAGAACACATGTCTTCAACATATAACATCACAACGCAGTTTAAGAAAGAGAGCAAGAAATTAAAGTTATATTACAAGTTCTTAAGTATTTACTAAGTTATTATAATTTACAGCAAAATAAAGCTATGAGTAGATAAAAACCGGCTCAACTTCTAACCAACAAAAAAAACTATGCAGCGAAAGACTAAAGACTATACATCGAAAAAAGGATAGAGCTATATGCCCTTAGACACCATCACAAAAGCACGACTTCCGTGTAGTTGCCTACTCATGCCCGCTGTCACCTTTGGTGGACGTGAAGTAGCCAAAGACCAACTTCTCCTCACTGGTAGCACCTAAAATAACAGTGTGAGTACAAAGGTACTCGTAAAATTTAATCTATAATAGACACTTATAAATAGCCCGACTTCAAGAATTATGCATTGGGATGTTAGCAAGAATATAACCACATGGTTAAGTAAAATCATATGCGAAAGCAAATTTGACATAAACACGTGTGAGCATCTATATTTGACCAAAATAACAAACTAGCCCATAAATATCAACTGAGCATAATGTAAAAGGAACCATATGAATAATATCTGTAAAGTGTCATCTCAACCCATCAACCACCTCAATCTACATTCATAACTTTATGACTATTATAAATGGACAAAAGCATGCCATAACCGAGAGCATTGCATTTCGTAATATTTTTACACCCTACAGGGGTACAACTTTACCCACAATACTTGAGGATTATACGGCTTGCACAACCACGCAGATCCATACAAGGGGTACTCATGTCAACCTTTTTCAATAAGCCCTAACTATTTGAATCGTGCATCGCTCGATACGAAGTCCACTTTGGTTAACTCTCGAAGCAACCACAAGTATCTCTACAAGTCCGTCTGCTCGCACCGTCGATGTTCAAATCCAAATGATCACAACTACAGAGGTATTCGACTTGTCTTACCATTATATCAACATGTGGTAGGTACGATAAGTGCTAGAGCCAATTGCAACAACGATTGATTCTTAAGCGACGCAAGCGGTCTATGGTGTACAGGTTCCTCTTCTGACCTACCCAGGGGAACTCCACATCCGGATAGAAAAAACACCCCTAACACCACTCATATCTCGTCTCTTTCTCACCACTCATCCAACAAAAGACATGTTTGAGATAGTTTATAGAGTCTGAAACTCACTCACCAACCTAGCAACACGATTAATAACTCAAATCTCACCCAAAACCTCATTTTAGCTCCAAATCTTAAGAACTCAAGAACTCCACTCCAACTCAAAATCGACCAACCAAATCACGTATTCATACCGAGGAAAGGCTAAGGGACTTATCCACGGTGCTTGTAGAGGTTGGTGACTGTCGGGAGATGAAGGAATCGCTTAGGAAGAGAAAGAACGCTGGTGGTCCTCGTTCTTCAACTAAGAACACCAAACGAGTCAAAACTCAAATCTTCTAGGAAAATAAAAATGAATTAGATGGATGAGAAGCTTATGAGCTAGAGAATGCGTGGAGAGCACATGCATACCTTGGCTTCGACTCTTGAGGGAGAAATTCGAGGGAGAAGAGAGAGCTTGAGAGGGGAAGCTCCTCTCCTTGTCTTGGCCAATTGAGGGAGAGAGGGAGCACGTGAGTGGAGTGAGGGGAGAGAGAGAGGGAGCCGGTGGGTGCTGTGGGAGAGGTGGTGGGACCGGTCAGGTGGGTTCACGTGTTAGAGAACAATCCATTTTAACTGTAAATTCTATTCCTTACTCTCCCAAATTTCCTTCTCTCATCCGATTGACTCGAAACGAAGTGTTCTAGTATGTCTAAATAAATTACCTCAAAATTAATCATGCAATAATAACACATAGTTAGATTTAATTACGTGATTATAGATTTGATACGTGACAACTCTCGGGATAAGGTTTCGTAAAGCTGCATCGTATAATCTATCTAAGCGAAATCATGCTAAGCGGAGTCATATTTGTTATAAAGAAAAATATTTGATTAGTTGTATCTATCTATATATGTTAAACTGAGTTTCTGTTTGGTTACCTGAATCTAAGATCGCATAAACGGATGTAAGAGTTAGGATTGTGATTAGTTACTTATATAAAGATAATTTTGTGACACTGATAGTTGGCCCACTTGTATGAGCGGATACATGGGTCTGCATCCACCAGATCAAACTGTGGAGTGAACACTTAGGACATGATGATGTCGTATATTGGCATCCACTAAACCAGGATGCAAGCGACCCAACAAACATCTTTTTAATACGAGTATTATACACATCCACTGGACCAGGTTAGAGCAAATTCAGACAACTAAAAGGATGTACTTCATATGTCTTTTTTTTTTCACCTTTTCGATCTGACGAATCTCATCCATTGAATCTTAATTCAATGGTCGCTGGATCTTCTTCTTGCTCCCAACAGTCTTCTTTCGTCCCGTCGCTCACCCGCGCTACCTCACCATGCCCGCTCCCTGTTATCTCCGGTGGCTCTCTCGCAGCCGGATGTACCGCCACTTGCCACTGCACTAACCAATCCATTTTCACAATTCCTCGCCACCTGCAACGGGCACCACCCTCAGGCCACCTGCAACTACAGTGGCACCACTGCCACCTTGCTGCGATCTGATTATCTCCCAAGCATCTCTCTAAATCCGACACCCGGTGAATCCAGTTCAAACCCTAACTCTCTTCCCTAACTTATCGTCGCATATTCTTCTTCTTTAATACGTGTTCACACTATCAATTGAAATCGTTCGCCAGATCATTAGGAAGTGTGAAACAACTAAAGAGCACCCAGAACAAAACAAGAGAAGGAACTGTGTCATCCGCCGGTGGCACTATGCGTCGCCTTCGGCATCGCAATCATGGCCTACTTCGCTTGGAAGAAAGTGTCTTTTCGTACCTTCTAGTAGGCGCGATGTTCTTTGCGAGATATTTTTGCCAGATATTTTCCCGTGACAAACGCAGCGTAATCTACCTGGAATCGACCTCGACCCATCGGAATATCTCACTCCGACCGACCATACAGGCATACACTACACTGCAGTCATTCCACGTCTCCCCAGTTCTCCACATGCTATGCTCACCACGTACCAAATCTGACCTCCAATTTACCCTAAAAAACCTGCTGTAAACTGCCAAAGCATTCAGTAAATTAAAAACTGGAATAGACGATTCCGATTAGCTGACAAGGATGCCGTGTTGAAATTAGCAAATTCAAGCAGAACAACGTGTCGGATCAGTGGGTTTATCATTTTTTAGCAAAGTGAAGAAACCGAAATGAACTCTAAACAAGTCAAGATAGCTTTTATGTCTTGTTATATACTTCGTCCGTTCAACAATATAAGACATAATTTATTTTAAAAACTCAAAATTTATAAATTTAATCAATAATCAATCAAAAATATATGTTTAGTATTAATATTTGTTTAATTTGTAGTTTAAATACTTTTAATATTATATTAATTTTATAGCAATTAAAAATATATTATAAAAATTAACAATTAAAGTTTATTCGGATGACTTTTTAAAACAAAATACTTTTTAGATTCTTAAATAGGGGAGTATAAAGGATACGAGAAAAACTAAAAAACTTACTACATAGATAGTGGAGTTTTACATAGGGTCAGTAAATCTCCTGTTAATTTGCCCTCGCTTTCTAGTTACTTGTAATAATTACATTATTACTTAGTAGTAACAGTAATTAGCCGATGGCTTGTATGGGAACGGTACGGAGCCAAGTCACGTCACCTGGAATTGGACCCGTCATAGTCGCTCCCGGCGCGGTCTGATCCGTTGCAGGCCCGGAGCGGGTGGTAGATGGGCCTGGGCCGGTAAATGGGCCACGCTTGCGGCTCCGGCTCCGTCCTGTCATCCGTGTGCTGCTCGGGCTGCGCGTCGATCGGCTCCGGCTTCACCTCCGCCACTCTGTTCACGGGATCCTCGCCGCCGCAGGCATCGCCATCGGGATCGCTGTCGCCGTCGTGTCGCGTTCGTTTCCGCCCGATGGAGACTCCGAAAAGCCGCGCGCTCATCTTCTCCTCCCCGTTCTCTGCTCCCGGCGTGGCCTCGGTGGCCCCGGGGCACGAAGGCATGAGCTCGAGGACCGCGGGAGGTGGAGGCGGATAGGCCTCCACCGACTCGCCGGAGCAATTCCCGGCCGCCGCGTCGAGGTGTTGGGTGGCGGAGTCTAGCTGCTGGGTGGCTGCGTACTTGGACATGAGGAGGAGGATGTTGTTGCAGAGCTTCTTCATCTGGCCGAGCTCCCGCCCGAGCCGCGCGTTCTCACGCCGCAGCCGCTCGTTCTCCTCGCCGACGTCTCCGGAGGCCAGTGAGGCCACCCCACCTGAGGCAGAGCCGGATGGCGCCTGAGGCTGCAGCGATGGGGGTTCAGGGGACGAGCTCGACGACAGCACCTGCTCCTCTCCGGAGTAGACCGGCGAGCCCACCGGCAGCGCCATCGGGATCGCTGTCGCCGCCGCCGCCTTGACCATCCCCGTAGCCGCCGCAGCCGGCGACACCTTCCGGCGGTGTATGTCACAGAGCAGCCGCTTCTCCCCTCGCCGGAAGCAGTCGTTGGCGAACTCCCACCTGTCCGGCACAATCTTCCTGAACCCCTGCACCCGCAGATCACCGTCAAACACGAACGCATCGATCAGCTAGCGCCATGCCAAGACAACACAAGAGAGAAAAAAAAATCGAGATCAAATGAAACGAAACGACTCACGTAGGTGTTGAGCTGGCGCACGAAGCTGGAGAAGTTGTTGTGCTTGAAGTACTTGGGCAGGAGGTCGCGCGCGAACTCCGCCGGGCGCCACACGATGAAGGCGGATCCGTCGTCGTTCCACGAGATGACGTCGTCCACCGCCGGGTCGTCCACCAGCTGGTATGTCTTCGTCAGGAACGGTGTCGGCACCGACCTCTGCCCCGCCGCCGCTCCCTCCGCCGGAGGTGGGGGCGGCGCAGGAGGTGGTTCACCGCCTATGGCGGCAGCGGGCATGGCCGCGCAGATCTGGCCGGGGGACACCGTCGCTATCCTATCGGTTTGCAGAAAGAAAGGCGGTCGCTTCTGGAAGGTTCCGGTTGCGTGCCGTGGAGAGGACCAGAGGCGGTTATGAGCGGAACCGAAGCGAGCGCGCGGGGAGAAAGGAGATGTGCAAGACGACGGGAAGAGAGAAGAAGAGGGAAGCGGTCCCGTCGCCGAGGGAGGCGCGCGCTATAAGGCGAGGGCGACCCGCCACTGGTGCCGAGAAAGGCAGAGCCAAACCGCGCGCGTAGAGAGTCAAGCGAGTAGGCGGTTTGGTTCGCTGGATTTGGGTCCTGCGGTGGAAGTGGTGGGGGCAGCGAAAGTGCGAGAAGCTTCCGTTGTTTTTTTGCCAGGTCGGTTATTCTGGAAGGTTCAAGGCGGAGCAGAGGAATCTGGCACACGTTTCGGGCGTGGGGACAACCATTGAGCTCGTGGGTTCCGGGTTCTACGTTCTAACGGGTCTAAGTTTGGCAGTATCAAATTTCGTTGCCTGTAGGTCTTATAGATTGGATATCTGAAATAAATCAAATTAGATACATGTTTATACTTTCACTCGTGATTACCATGGGTTGCTCGTGCGAAGGCACCGACCGTAGCCCAACCCAACGAAGGCAACTGAGCCAAACGTACGTCCCATTCGTCGCTGCCACAGCCACGCTAGACCCTTGGCCTCGGTCACATCAATGTCCGCGTCCTCACCTCACCCCCTCTGGTCTTGGCCCTATTGCCGTCCGCGCCACCGACTCGCCATCCATCCCACCCCATTAAGTATCAGCCGTTTTACCGTCTACATCACCCCCTCTGATCTTATCGCGTCCTAGATCTCGCACTCTTGCCTGACGGACATTTGAAACCCGATTTATGCATGTTCAGTGTTAGTTTTCAACCATATACATTTTCGGGTTCGAATCGGTCTAAGATTAGTGGGTTTTAGATCAAACGTGGTTTTACTTCGCTTAACCCGAGTTTGCTATCCCTAACCCGCTCCTTTGCTGATGCAAATACCTCAACAGCAGCAAAGATAAATTTTGAAAAAATTTACAGTACTCTCGAAGAAACTTAAACCATCTATTTTTTTATCAGGTAGTCTAGATTAATTAGAATAATACCTATTATTTAGAGATAATATGAGTAATATATGAGAGAAATATATGTAGTATAAGGTATTTTTAGAAAAAAGAAAATAGCATGGTAGTTATATCATGCAAATTATTTCTATATTTTAAATCAATTGATTAAGTTTGTTTGGCCTAGCCACAGTCAACTTTAGCTTTAACAAAAGGGTTAGCTTGGACCAATCATTCAGCTCGATCCTCGCATAATAGTATTTCTGTGTGAACATAGAAATGATCTAGTCGCTTCCGTACATTATTAGTGCAAGTTAATCTGAGCGTGACAGTTAGGTGGTACTCCTAGAGACTGTCTCTGCACAGATATTTTGCTACTCCTGCTTTGGGAATGTCAGACTTAAATACTCTAAAATCTCTTTTATTACAATATACTATTATTAACATAATAATAGTATATTGTAGATTAGGTAGTTATTCATCCAGACCAAACTTTGTGACACGGACATGTTATCAGTGGATGGTGCCACCCAAGCTGAATTAATACTACTGTAGTTAAGTGTTACTGTTCCATCCCTAAACGTAAAGGTTTGGCGAAAACATGAGTGCCCTCATCGCAACTGCCCATCGTAGTTCAGCTAATTAGGTAACATTCGCCCAAACCATGCCAAGAATTTTGAGAGTTCGTGATTCATTCAGGGAGGCATGTGTATTTTATATAGCAAGCCATGCTGCAATTCGGAAGCAATACGAACTCCTATACAAGCAGTCAAAAGACATAAGATCATTTTCAATCATATTCTCTTTATTTCGTTACCTTTTCAATTCCTCTCACCATTTCTATTCCCTTTATTATCTCTTATCTCTAACGACTTTCATTTGAAAGGATTTATGAAAGGAAAAGAAAGAATCCTGTCATGAATTAAATGATCTTGAAAATCCCTTCGTAACGAAACCATAAAAGAAAACCGTTATAACGTTGAAGGAATAGAAATCCCTTCGTGAAAGTATTTTAGACTCTGACAAGAATCAGTTAGAGATGATCGAAAAGTAGGTGGATTAAGATTCTCTAACTTCTTAAGAGACTTCACACGTATTGGATGGATCATATCTTATGTTACAATTGGTGAACAATACAACCTTGCTAAATAAGTGATGAACAGTGCATTAGCTACCATGATCAAATCTATTTCACTGTAGTGCAAGGCACAATTTACTGTTCCTCTCTGCTTGACGGCACTGAAGCCCAAAGTGGGTTGGACGAGCCTCCTTGCTCTGAAAACCTATGCGTTGGATCGGAGCACTGAGAACAAAAACCCAGCATAATTCTGCGTGGTTGGTTAGGTTAGATTGGAAAGCCAACATTTTCAACCCGGGAGGCTGTTGATTCAAACGTAGTGTGAACTCTCAGCTCGGCTAGGATGAATGGATGATCAACCGGCATGAACATGTGCGGGATGGATGGGGCGGTCAAGCGAGACGAGGGCTGCTGGTATTGGTCGCAGCAGGGGCATGGCGCCGCGTAGCTGAGTAGTCAGACATGGCGGAGCAGAGCAACAGGCCGGCTGGGTTTGGACTCCATCGGAATATCTGATGCTTCTGGAAGTTGGAACGGGCGATTTCGTTTTCGTCTCGCCAAAAGCTTCCTTTGAACCTGCCGGTCGAGAGAGAAAGGGGAGGAGCGCTTTGCTGCTTTCTGCAGGAAAGAGAGTACCACCAACAGCAGCAGCAGAAGCCACAAGGCATTTCTCCTTCTCTTCACTGTAGGAGTATCCTCTGTTTGGTAAATCCATCCTTGAGTTGTTAAAAGTAAACATCCTTGGATCTGATCGTTCTTTGCCAATTGCTTTTGATTTCTTCTTTTGGTGAACCGTTTGGGGAAAATTGCTTGCATATCATTAATTTCTGGTCAGGGCTCGTAAAAATTAAAAAAGAAATTTTTAAATAGGGTTTCTTCTATGTTCAAAATGACAGTCTGACTAGATTCTAAAATGGTAGATAGTTAGGCGTTAGTCCTCTCAGTATGCAATATCCGATATTATATAATGTGGTTCGAAAGAGACAAGCCACAATAACGAATGTTATGCAATCTTTACGTTCGAAAGAGACAAACCACAATAACGAATGTTATGCAATTTTTACCCCTAAACTTCTTCTTTTGCGGACCAACTGTAGAGAATAAATTAGTTGTTTGGCAACATATGGTGTAAAAAATTGCTTCAATTCAATTATGTAATTAACAAGACATTTTAAGTGGAATTTGCATGCACATAGAATATTCTCAGTTCAATCCATGTACAAGCAAATGATATCACAACTTATAATTAGCAACACTAAAGGTCTGTGTAAACTCAAGATTCTGCTAAATATTAAGATTTTTTTGTGATACATAGGTAGAGACGTTCTTTTGACAAGAATAATTTGATCAAAAGAAATTAGGATGAAAACCAAAAGTATTATTTTTGCAACCAAAATGAAACCATTAATCACCTTTTTCTTTCAATATCTGCTTGCTATAACCTGTTGAAAAATAATCTCTATTGCTTTAGATATTAAAAAACCTAGCAGTATGGGTCACATTATGGGTAGTTAGCTAAGAAAAAACATGCTCCTAATATATCTTTAATATAGACAATTTTCAGAGACTTATTAGTTACAGTTTTGGAGTTTGCTGCAAAGGGAGTATCAAAGGGAAGACTTTCACCATGTTTTGAAGGTGATGGCTACGGATATATTCGTCAAGAATGGGTGACAGATTAATTATAAAATAAGCGAATAATCCTTATTACGAGTCTACGTAATAATAAACCAGAGTCTCGTTACATTAGAGAATGCAATTTTTTTCTTTTTTTCCTTTAATCGTTCAGGATGAGGTTTTGTAATGAATTTTTTGGAGCTGTATACATCACAGGATGCAAAATGCTGGAAATATTTACTTTATCTAAAAATATCACTAATAGTTAATTGTGTTACGAAGATTTACTATCTTTATCTTATATATCATTGGCACATATGACCTATATATCTATAAAAAATATGTGGTATTTTATTGGAACGTAACTAAATTAGTGTCAACTGGGCAACCAATTAGTGAGGCCTAACCGTGAGTTACACGACAGAGGCAGAGATGGAGACGGGTGCCCGAAAAGCTCGATCGATTCGGCACGTCAGCAGGATCCATCAAGGCCCAGCCCAAGCAGTCGTATATGGGCTGGTCCGGTTCTCTCAACTTGTGTCTGCATCCTGAAGTATGGCTCATGTATCTTTTCTGTTCTCTTTTCTCAAAAGCAAATAACAATGAACTGCTTTTTTCTGCATGGCCAGAACCATTCATGTTTCTTGGACTCCGGTCCCTGCAAGGAGGCATGTAAATCTACTAACAACGCAGAGGAAGCGCATTGCTACCTGTTTTGTCCATCTGACCATGATCGCATCGCAAACAACTCTGTCCTGGTAGGCCATCACGGTTGCTTCAGGCTCTAACTTTACAGGGTTTTCTCTGAACCTACTCATGTCATCTTCCATTATGGAAGCTGTTCCAGAAAAAATCTTGTAAGCGAATCTACAAAAAACAAGAGAGAAAAGCCACCACGTGACCACGTCCACATGCACCCGAGTGCAGCGTTACGCTGCTCAGGTGAGCCTGAACTCTCAAAACGTCAAGTATTTGTGATCCGAGAGAATAGTATCATCTACCAGCATACTGAATTAAGGCAAGGGTCAGATTTGATGTATACTCAGTATCTTCAGTGTACTACTACTGCCTGCAGAGAACATTTCTGGACTCTGTTCACCTAACCAGTAACTAGTCTGTAACAATGGTCCTGATCTAGTGCTTTTTTGGCTGGGCTCAACCCAAACCCGGATCTCAATCCACAACGTGGCCAGCTTTTCCAGTAAACGATAGCAGAGAAACTCACCATGATCCGTGGATACATGGTGTCAATGATTGAAGGCAGAACAAGAACGCAAAGGGAAAAAGGCTAGAGAACGGGGCACCCGGGTAATTTCAGAAGAAACAACAACGAACACCTTTACCACACATGTTCTTCCCTCTCCATCATCCAGAATCCAGATCTCCTTCCACATGGGTAAAGAAAGGCGCTGGCTGAAGTTTCGTCTGCGACTTCACTGTGATTCTGATCTGTCCAAGTTGTTATTTTATGATCGTGTGGTTTCGTTTCGATCGAGGACGGATGATCTACCACAGAGTTCTGACAAGGCATCTTGACAAGACCAGCATGTTGTTCGGATGAGACGAAAATTCAGAAATGGGCCAATCGGGACCATTTTTATTGTGGACAAGTGCTAGATTGGAATAGCACGTGAGGCACAGCTCAGCTTGGTGAGAAGAAGGAATTTCTTGTTGCCATTCCGGAGAAGTGTAGCTGCTGATAAGCTGTAGTCTGTAGAGACTGGAAGTGAACATGACAAACCATTTACTGAACACTTGAGCTATATCAGAAGCTCTCGTGTCAGAAACAGAGAACCAAGGTTAAAGAACAAATCTAATTGACAAGTACAAGTATAATCGTCCAACTATCCAATCTCCTTGCCACATCCGATTCGTGAAAACATAGATCACACAAAGTGAATGCTTAACCAAATCAAAGCAGATTTCACGACGCTTCGATATCTATATCGGACTTATTGCTATCAAGCTATCCACAGAGCAAACACAGCAGCGGAGCAGCTCCTACTTCCTCAGGCAATCGCGTGATCACTGTCACCGTTCACGTTTCCTCTTCAGAGGAAGCAAACGCTTGGCCTTCTCAGAATGTTTCTTCCCCGATTCTTGAACCTTGGCGCGACGAAAACCGAGATGCGCCGACAAGTTCTCCACTTCCACCTTCACCACGTCCTTCCTCACCCCAATGTCGGTGATGTACCTGCCGGCGCAGTACATCCCGGCCGTGGCAGCGGCCATGCCGAGCGGGCCAGCGGCTAGCAGCTTGAACGGCGTGGAGAACAGCACCGCTAACGGCACGCCGATGGCGGAGGCCGCCTGCCCGCTCCTCCCGATACCGCCCGGCTCGTCGTCGCCGGCGGGCAAGAGGCCGGTCTTGCAGTAGAGCGCGAAGTCCTCGCAGTTGTTCTCGAACACGTCGTAGTCCCCGAACCCGTTCTGGAGCAGGCGCATCGCGCGGTGCACCGCGGCGTCCGGCGCGTCCGCCCGCGCGGTCGTGCAGGTGCCCCCGCGGAGCTTGGCGAGGAACACCGCCGGTGGGACGCCGTACTCGAAGAGGTGGAGGGCGCCGCCGCGGAGGAAGCAGTCCAGGCAGGTGAGGATGACGCAGCTGTCGGGAAGCTGGAAGCCGCAGTCCGGGAAGGTCGGGCACTCGTCGGAGCCCTGCGACAGGAGGCTGGACACGGCGATGGCCGAGTCCAAGCCGCCGGTTCCCGCCTCTTTCTTCCGTGTGAAATGCACCACCTTGCTCCCGCCAACGTAAATTCCTGGATGATCCATGCAAAGTGTGCATTAAGATTTTGTTTGGCACGGCTTTAGCTTTCAACTACATGATTTTGAGTTTATATGCGAAGAACTAAGATAAAATAATTTAATTCTCTATTTTCAGAAATAGAAATAAAATAACTCATCCAAACATTCTTGATGTATGCATAATTTCAGATTCACGAATTTCTAAAGCTAGAATACCGACTTCAAAAATTTAAGGATCTGGCGTTCTACCAAACATGTGCTAACAAGCTTGCACCAGTGAATTCTCCATGGGCCATGGCCATCGTCATGGTTTAATCAGGCGACAACGCTGAACATACAGGGTACTGAATCACGACTATACACGGAGGCAGCCATGTGGAGAAGTACCCCTATGTCCTTCCCTACATATGCCAATCATCGAACTTGTAGGAAGGACGTTCATAATGGGCAGGAAAGAACACAGTGCCTGCCAATCTAAGACCAAAATGTCGGTGCTGTGCCGTCCCTGTGGCAGCACACAGCGACACGATGCAGAAGAGTTCTTTACGCTTCCAATTGCAGATCAAAGGTCGGTGACGAGATGCAAAGTAAAAGAGACATGGTAACTCTCAGCCGGAGGACACATGCATGTAGGACATTGTAGGCATGCAACAAAGTGAAAATAGGCAGCTTTGATCATTGGCGACAAAGTTCTAAGAACTCGACTAGGATTCTTTGGCAAAAATGGGTTGCTTACAACTGAAATCGTCGCTGGAACACCTCGCTAGTGACTAGCAGTTCGTTAGCTATGAGCTATTAGTAGTTGAAAACCATCCTGGAAAAGAGAAGGAAAAAAGAAGAGTTATGAGCTGGAGTCCAGCAGTGCTTTTGTACAGATGCTGCATTGGCACAGCATGCCGTCAAGACTATTTGGATGGAAGCAAATTCTATATTACATTCTTCAGAATTTTTTTTTGTAAAATCTCATCATACCATCTATCTTATGATTCGGACACGTGTGATAAAAAAAGATAATTTTTTATAAAACCAGATACTATAGAATTTATTTTCTATTTGGATCGACAGATTCTAGCTGTGCGTGGCCTAACGTAGCTCCCGTCCAATACCCAGCAGAGGCAGTACAAGTAAGATCCATTCAACAGTTCAGCAGTCAGCAGTTTCAGACTTCAAGCAAGAAGCTAATGCTTCAGAGCAGGAAATTTTCAGTATACTTCAGAGCACTCGCTGTGCTCCTGTCATTCACAGCAATTGAGTGCAGCATTTTGCTCCAAGAACTGCAGAAGCATCACGCAGCACGACGAGGAGCACAACCAAAACGAGCTAGCGCGGTTCACTTGCTTCCCGCGGACTCGGAAGGCGAAATGGAGACGAAGTAACCGGATGGCACCGGCGCTAGCTAACCGCTAACCAGCCGGCAATGGAGGAGGAGGAGGAGGAACGTACCGTGGTGGGAGTAGGCGTAGCCGGCGCGCCATGTGTAGATGTGGTCGCCGGGTTTGATCTCCGACCGCTCCACCCGGTGAGACAGCAGCCCCATCGATGAATCCCCTCCGGCCTTCCCGGCGCGCCGAATTCTGCAGCTCCCTCCTCCTTCTACAGGTCCAGCCGTCGCCGGGGGCGAGACATGACATGCATGCAGGACGGAGGTAGCTAGCGTTGTGCTGTCATAAGGAAGCGGAGGAGTCGTCGGCCGTGGTGCTAGCGTGAAGGTGAGGCGACGATGTCGCGGTCTGGTGTGGTGAATGGTAAGGTGAGGACTGAGGGAACGAAAGGCGCCGGTCTCTGCTCCGACCGGATCTTCTAACGTTGTCGCTGGCTTATGAAACTAAATTTACATGGTAACTTTGATGTCAGCCCGCTCTTTGATCTCGGTGGTTGGGCTCGACTCTACTCGGCGAGGTGAAGTGGAAGTTTTGGGATTAGTTATCTTCAGGACCGAGGTCTCGACATGTGCGTGGATGTGCCTGCTGCGTGATCTGCAACGCAGTGCCCGGGATTCGCGTCTGATATCGAAAGGTGATGTATGTACCCTGCTTTTTTTACATAATGCTCGGGATTCGTGTGTGATGCTGAAAGGTGATGTATACTCGCCTTTTTTAACTCCACCGAAGAATGCGCTACAACGCTAGTAGTACTGTGGTGAATATTGTTGATTCATATTCGTGCTAAACTCATGTTTTTCAAACTAGAGGTAGGGGTACTGTCGTTTCATATAAGAAGTATCTTGTATTAAGGGAAAGAGGTTAAAATTCTACAAACATACGGTTAATTAGGGGAAGTTGAACTAAAACCGTAAAAACTATGAGAAAACACTCTAGCTAAACTAGTTTCGATACACAGAAAAATAGCCTAAATTGCAGAACTGACCAACTATATAACTAAACTAGATACGAAAGAGGAGTTGGAGAGGAAAGTAGAGGGATGAGGAGGGAGGCGTTGCTTGGCACTGCCACCACCGTCGGCTGGCGATGGCAGCTATGGTCATGTCGATCTGGTTAGTGGGGCACGGAGGTGGGAAGTATCGTTACCCCTTCATAGACGACGTGAGGACTATCACTGGGTTGTTTCTAGTCTCCCATGCTAAACTCATTTAACATCATTTTCTTCAAAGGGAAATCTCCTCCGCGGCTGCATTTAGAAATGTTTCACGCATGCATGAGTGCATTTCTAGTGCGACATCTGCATTGTAATCTGTTCATTCGGGTACAACATTTTTGCTGTAATCTAATTAGAATTGCATTTAAACTTTGAAGAGAAGAGCTGAATTTTAGTATAGGCATGCATTTTTCTTACAACATTCCTTATGCCCGTTGGATCCGGGGCAAACATTTGTTTGCGTTTACTTAAAGTAAGGAATCTCTTTCCCATGTTCAGTTGCATTTAGCAATCAGCAATCCACGATGCTAACTTGGAAAATCAGGCGAAACGAAGCCGTCATGCTTAAAAAAAGCGAAGCATACATGTGCGGAGCACGGATCAGCCACCTACTCTGATCTCACACCTAACATATGCAACCGTGCCAGAAAGAAAAAAAAGGTTCCCTCGCCGTTCCAAGCACAACAGTTCCACGTGGATGTCGGTGCCAGTGTTACACATACTGGGCCGCACAGTTCGTGCCCCTGGTTGGGCTCAAATCATTTCTGAAATGGCCCATTCGACCTGACTGGCCGTGAAAAAAACGATTTTTTTTGTTTTCCTTGTTATACAAGTAATTGTTTGAGTTAAAATTTTAAGCTAGATTATAATATCATCTACACCGTAAAATCATTCTCTGAAATGGCCCAATTCGACGCGACTGGCCATCAAAAAGCTAACCCTCATGAGCTATAGCTAAGCGCTTAATAGGCCCAAGTAATCCGCTTGGCCAACACAGAAGGACACTCCACCGCGGGGGCAGGTAGTCCTCCTTCAGACGTATCCAGGAGCCTTAAACCATTCCTTCAATTTTTTGAGCATTGAAAGAGAAAGAAAAGAGGAATATGAGAAAAATGAAAGAGAAGAAAGAGCTCTGTTTAGTGCCTCAGCCATCGTATGGACCCTTTTCAGAATGAAGAGTAATATGTCATACGAAAGACCCTTCACTATAATTATACGTGTCCCTTCTCTATTTCCTTTTTAATCTAATTATTATATTATAAAATAAAATAATATCTCATAAGAATTTTTTCAGATAGGTTAGATCCTGTTTGTTTCAGCTGTAGATTGTAAAAAGCAGCTTATACATTGTGGATTGTAAAATCTGGATTGTAAAAAGCTGGATTGTGGATTGTTACAATCTGGTGGAAAGCAGATTGCTGGATTGTTACAATCTGTGTGTTGGATTGTAACAATCCAGTTTTTCCAACCAGCTGTTTGTTTCAGTTTTTGGATTATGATCAGAATTCAACTTTTACAATTCAGCTGTTTGTTTCAGCTTTTAAATTTTGATCACAATCCAGCTTTTATAATCTGAAACAAACATGGCCTAAGCGAGTTGGGACTATATGAGAACCGTCGGATCGAATTTGTACGGTCCAGATGAAGTGGTCCGTACCTGGAGGCCCAAGTAGCGGGGATGGCCCCCGCGGCACCTCTTTCTCCCTCTCTCTATCCCCGTCTCTTTCCCCTCTCCGCGACTCGCCCCCGAAATCCGAACGCGAACTCTCTTCCCGTGCTCCGAAACCCTAGCCGCACGCCGCCCTCACCTCGCCCGCCGCGGGACGAGCGGACGCCATGGCGGCCGAGAACTACTGGAGGTATGCCGACGCGCGGCAGCAGCAGCAGGCCATGGTGGCGGCCGCGGCGGGGATGGCCCCCGCGGCGTCGGTCGCCGCGGCCCAGTCGGTCGCGGGGGCGGCGGCCATGCCCCAGCAGGCTGCCGCCATGGCGCAGCAGGCCGCCGCACCGCCGCTCAAGCGCGCGCGCCCCGATTTCGGAGGTTCCCCCCTCGTTCTCTCATCTACGACCTCTAGATCTAGTCTTCTGTTGTTGCTGTTGACCTGTTGTTTATTTGGTGGCTGTTTTGCTCTTTGATCTCGCTGTCGTCTGTGCTTGCATGTCAGTCTATATGACAATTTGGGGAAAGATTCTAGGTTCATGTTCTTTTGCTATCTGTGCCGTTCTAGTTCTAGTGTTTAGATCTGAAGAAGTCTTATGAGTAGTTTTGTTTGCATCTGGGCAACCTACCCTAGTTCTTTTTGGTGAACTAAAATCTGGAACTCTTACTAACATTGTTGCACGAGATACAAATTTTAATCCTTGGAAGGTTAATTTTCCAAGTGAAAAGCCTGTTAGAATCGTTGATTGAGGCCTAGAAGGAGTAGCAGAGGGGGATGTGCTCGCAGATGTAAAAGTCTGAGGGGATATTCGAGGAAAATATGTACTGGTACTGCCTAAAATATGCCGATTTGACTAAAGACAATACAAACGTTGATCTTGCTTTATGCATCTATAGAAGAATCGGGTCACAGAGTAGCTCTTCCAAAAAGCTCCTCGAGCTTGGTTAGGGGCTTCATGGTTGTCGATTCAATTTCAATTTGCTGTGCCGTTCTAGTTTCCCCATTGCAAGATGCTTTTGAATGTTTGTTTTGTATTCCCTGTCATTGTACTTTTATACATTTGTTATGACTGGTTTATATGATGAAATATTAAGAACTTGCTGCTGATTTTTTAATTGATTTTATGAGATGGTAAGTGAGACTTACATGCAATCTTTTGATCTTTTTTTTTGTTTCCGCAGATGTGTCTACAGGACAAGATATGACAGGATATTATCCACGTGAGACTGATAGGGCAGGTTACCATTCGCTGAGAGAGAATGAAGCAATTGGAGCATCTTATGACCGCTACTTACGCAATGGGGTACAAACAAAGCTTCCCTAATGCAATGCTAGCATTTTTTTCTTAAGTTGGTAACTAACTTCAATCTTTGTGATGACCTTATAGATGTCCTCTGTTGGGGCCAATGACGTTAGTAGGGCAGTTGTTGGCGGGATGGCTGGAGCAATGGGTGGCGGGATGGCAGGCTATCCTGTTGATGATCGTCGGATGATGGGTGTCGGTATGGACGGCAGAGGGATGGGCTATGGTGCCAGACCTGAGCCTCCCCTCCCACCAGATGCATCAAACACTTTGTACATTGAGGGCTTACCTGCAAACTGCACACGAAGGGAGGTTTCACGTATCCTTAAATAAAATCTTTGCACCAATTAATACTGATTTTTTCTTAACGCTCCTGTCAAGATTTGGACGTTCCAGTACCTGGCAGGCACTCTTTGTCTTATTTAGTATCTCAGTTTACTATGCTGAATAGCTTTACATGTATAGAAAGAGGGACGCTGGATAGGTCTGCCAGCTGCCTTTTCTGTTTGTGCGTGTGTGGTGTGCCTTTTCATTTATCAATTCTATCTGTATCTCATGCATCTATCTTGCTCAAACAATCTGCACTCTTTGATTTGTTTCAACTTTCATCTTCTCAGAGAAATCAGCATGCCTTGAAAATACCAAAATGTGTTACAGTTCATTATTTTCAAGCAGAGGCTTAATGCTGTTTTTCTTTTTGGTTCTCGCACCCTTCACTCCCTTGAGGTGCTTGTGTGCCTTAACCCTTTACCTCTCCAGATATATTTCGCCCATTTGTAGGTTTTCGTGAAGTGCGGCTTGTCAACAAGGAGTCCAGACATGTATGTTAATTTATGCTTTGAACTAATAAAATTCATCTGTTTTGATGACAGTTTATTACATATATTATCTTTTAACCTCTCTGCAGCCTGGTGGAGACCCACATGTTTTGTGTTTCGTTGATTTCGACAACCCTGCTCAAGCTACTATTGCTCTTGAAGCCTTGCAAGGTGAACATGCTTATATTTGTGGATATGTATTATTTAGCTGTTGGGATATTCTATCTAGTAACCTTGGTGACGAACAGTTTTTCATATGTATTTTTGTTGACTTATATTATACATGCCTGCATTCCTCTCTAGTTTGTTGTGAAGCTTTTTGGGAAATAGGTAATTATACTCACGTTTTCTTCTTTATCTGTTATACTTTATGTTAGGTGTCTGTTCTTGTTTGAAATTAGGTCAAGCATTAGCAATATAACCAGCGGATAGTTAGCTAGCATTAACAGCGGCAAAACCCATCTGTTCTTTACTGCAGCCCACATAACCTCTCAACATTTCCTAGCATACTAATATGCTTGTAAATGCATTTCCAAGAAATACTATGTAGTTGAAGAACTCACGACCAGCACTACCGCTGCCCATTAATCAATCATAGGATGTTCTACAATTTGAACTCCCTTTGCTGTGGTATCCCTGCCAATCTAATCATACAGTTTAAACTTTTACCATATCTAGCTTCCCTCTATGTTGGATCTAATACTTGCACTTGCATCCTGATCTGCATGGGGGGTTAAACCTTTGACTGAAGGGCAAAAACTTAACTCTTCCTATTCTTAAGGTTCGATCTCTTGTTCACGCGACGACCTGAGCAATATAAACCATCACGATTCATTTTGCAGGTTATAAGTTTGACGAACACGATCGCGAGTCAGCCCATTTGCGGCTGCAATTCTCACGCTTTCCTGGTCCGAGGTCAGCTGGTGGGCCTCGTGGTAGGCGTTAAGACGTGCGGGCCTCGTGGTTGCCGAACCTATCGTTTATACGAGCGATCAAACAGCCGTGGCGTAATGCTTCTATATTGCGCTGAAATCTCCGTCGGCGGCTTTCTTGTAGGGTTCGTCAACTCATTTTGCGAACGTGCGAAAAGGGCAATGCAATAAGCAGTATTCAGTCTCCGTCCATTAGATTGCCGTACCGTATGTTAGAATTGAACCTTAAAGTTATTCGACATACTGTATCTGCTCCCTTAGTTATTATGGTCTACTGTACTTTATTTCTGTTCTGTGTGTCTGAGATGATGACTTTGTTATACTATGAATTGTTTTGTCTTCTCAAAAAACAGATGTTTGTTGTTAGCTGTGTTTAGTAATATTGTACCTTTGCTGGTCCTTGCGCTTGCGCATGTTTTAGTTTAATCTAGAATTATTTATCTGTCTGTTTTGCCTTTGCATATAAATGTGGTCGCGTAGGAAGTGTCGAGTACCCCCCTCATATTAGGAACCAGTGGTTACTACAATTTTGATGACCATCATATTAAATGAGTAGTATACTAATCTCTGAGCATAAGTTGTGATAGCGAACTTTTGATTTTATATTGGTGTCCCGTGTCCATAAATGTTAGGACATCAAACGAGATAAGAATATCAAACGAGATAAGAATACAGCGGACGCTTCAGGGCTGGAAGGATTGGGTTTGATTCTACTTTACTCCTGTTGGTGTGAATTAGATGTATATTGTTGCTGCCTATCTTGTAATTTGTTACACACCTTTTGTCTGAAATGTTCATCTGAAAGTCTTGTCTGTGCGAAGAGATTGAATTGGTGTTGTAGTCATGCTTAGTACCAGTAGAGCTATCTTCCATTTTGATGGTTTGTTCAGTGTACTTGTGTGTCTACTGAATTAAGTTCATTATAGTTTTTACTGATAGAGATTAATTGACAGTAAATAGTAACATGGTGCTGTTGGAGCTTATTTAGCAAAAATCGCATCACATGCCCCAAGATATGTAACTGGATAAAATCTTAAACTTTCGGTAGTTAGTTAAATATTAACACATTGAAACAAATGGTAAGTAAGCAATGACTCCGTATGCATCACCTTCCTAAACTGATCTGTTCTGCCATGCACTTTGCCATTTACTGCCAAAATTTCACCTGTCATAAGTGGCGACAAGGTGACCATGTTTAGTTCAGTCATGCATCCGCTCTCAGGTAATACTAGAATTGATTGTCTTTAAGCATGGAAAAGGGGGGCCTTTATTTCTTATGACTATTGGTTTTAGTCAGATAACATCATCCATACAAAAGGTTTATGTTTATTGTGTTAACTGACATACATTGTGCATGCTCATGAACTAATTCTCATGCTTACCAGCCTATGGCAATACGCTTAACTATGTAACATATGGTTTCCTTGCATACTGTTTTGTGCAGTAATCTCTTGGCATGAATTGATTATTTCGAAATTTGCAGTTTCCTTTGGTAATTATGTTGCAATTTATTGCCTACTTAACATTTGCTTGTTACCTCCTTAAAGGGGGTCGGTTGCCGTGTGCATAGTAGTCATCAAATCGAGATTAATGGATAATCTTTGTGAAATTGTTTGTCGTAAATAAAGTCCTGGCAATTGACACTACTTGTTTGTTATCTTTTTGTAATATGTATTGTGCACGCACATGAACGTTCCTACTAGCTTAAGCTTCATATCGTGCATATGTCTAGTTTGAGAACTGCAATTCATGAAATCCGAAGGTGTGTTTAAGTTCGAGATCAAGAAATGGATATATGCTAACATAGAGCATGGCCTCTAATGCATGATATAAGAAAGATCTCACGCACTTGAAAATGTTGTTGGTTCGAAATGTTTTTTTTTTTTTTTTTGGTCTCATCTCGTCTATACATTGTATAATGCATATGAAACTACACTTGTGATGTGTGGGAGAAATGCTTGTGCCAAATTAAAGCATCAGTATGATTGAATCAGATTTTTTTTAGATATGCTAATTCATCTGTTAGGGTGCGTTTATTCCTTCCCTGACGACTACGTTGTGTAATGTTTGTTCCTTTTTCCCAATGTGGTTTACTAGCCTTCTTCTAACAAGCCTGCCATCTTGTTGGATGCATTAACGGTAGAGGTTCGGCTGGAGTGATTCTATTACATTGCCTTGTGCATATTTGCACATATGGGAAGTTCTGCTTGGCACCAACCATGTTGACAGTCAGTTTCGTCCGCATACGTATACGCAATCCTGATTGATGACTGCATCTGTTTATTAATGTTGTGACGGTGGCCTGTATAATCTTCTCACTTGTGCACTTCGCCTGTGCGATGTCTCCTGACAGCCCATGCCTCATTCTCAGGTGATTTGCAGAGGAATATGTTAACATCATCTGTTTTTGTATGGGGCTATTTGTGTTATATGGATCTGATCTGGATTTTGTTGCTGAACTTGTCTGTGCCTCGACCCTTGTGGTGCCATCTTTTCCTTGGCTTGTAAGTTGGCAGACATGTAACTGTTGGCCTCCATTTACGTGTTCATATGCTGTCGATCACGGATTGTTCTTTTGTTCTTGAAATACGCCTGTAAAACGACTTGCAATCGAAATCAATTACCTCGCCGACTGCTCATCCCTAGAACGAGCATTTTCGAACGTTGCAAAGATGGACGCACGTGTGAATACAACGCCGGGCACGCATGTGTACGCGAATTGCGCCACCGTATTTGACCGATGGCACGAGCTAATTTCTGAAGATGGAACAACAGTTCTCGGCTCAGACCTCAGAGTGTGGTACTGTGCTGTGTCTTGTCTTGTAATCTGAAAAAAGAAGAAAATTTCCTAATCCAGGGAAAATATAAGAGGCTTTTTGTGCCAACGAACCGGGCCATGATCCATAAGGCCGACGCGATCTGTAGTTTCTTGAGTTCAGGGACCAGTGAATCCTCTCTCTCTCTCAAAAAAGAAAAACACATAAGTTTGGGCCTCAAGCTATGTCTATGATGTGAAACCGAGTCATTCTGAATCGTATGAAAATACTATCAGAAATGGAGCATGTTCATGAGCCAAGAAGCATAACAATCCTCCCACCTGAACCCAGATATGCATCACTGACCTGCATTTACACCATGACTTTTTTCTCTTTTATTTTTTTTCCTTTTTTGTTTTACTCTGATATGCATCAGGTACCATGGCTATGAGGCAGCAAGACTTCACCAGCAACATATGACCTAGCTCCGAGATCAGATATGAAGTTTATATAATAAAATAAAATAGTTTAAACTTTTATTTTTAGTTTAAAATAAAAATTAAATAACTTAACTAAATATTTTTAATTCACTTATGGTTTCAGATCCGAAAATTTTTAAGCTAAGTTTGACTAGCCTAAAAAATCTTTAATTTGAAACTGTGCCAAACGAGACCTAAATTACCTAGTGCAGGCAGCGAATAAAAAATGATCTAGAAATCTATGAAACATCAACCTTATTAACTCCTGGAGCCAGTTCATGTGACTCTCCACGAGAGGTCACATGAAGACGGAGGAGAGGAACATGGACGGGGCGCCATGCGCGCCAATTTTACTAGCACTCGAAGCTGCCACGTCCAAGCTCGCATGAGTGATGCTGCGTGCTGCAGACCTGGCCCTTCGTT
Organism: Phragmites australis; assembly: GCF_958298935.1. Classification (NCBI taxonomy): domain Eukaryota; kingdom Viridiplantae; phylum Streptophyta; class Magnoliopsida; order Poales; family Poaceae; genus Phragmites; species Phragmites australis. Next base: position 27,647,874 of record NC_084938.1, on the reverse strand, counting down.
TCGGCGCTGAAGAACTGCGTCCCGGGCGCAAGGCCGCGTCGCCGTCGTCGGGATCTTGAACTTGAAGGGCCTTTCTGCCCGGCCGCGACGCCCTGCTTTGCCGTCCCTGCCATTGCCAGAATCGCCGAAGCTTTTGAGGCAACGGTTCACGAACTGGCATCGACCCGAGAGATGCGACCAACGCAACGCGATGCAAAAAATAGAATAAAAATGGAGAGGTGACGACCAAGGTTTAGCTAACGAGCTCCGACGGTAATCGAAAAGTCACGGTTACCGCGGCAATTGGTCAAAATTATAAAAAAAATTCGGACAACATTTATTTGAAAAAAATTAAAATTTGGGGGAAAAAATCGCGATTTTAGCCGCTCGGTAACCGGTTGAATTGGACTGGTTACCGAGCGGTTTTTGCGATTTATCGAACGATTTTCTCGAATTTTTCGCATTGTTGGTAACCGCTCGGTTTTATCTGTAATCACTCGGTTTTCTCGATTTTCAGTAAAGTTTAACAAAAAATCTAAAAATTATCTTAATCTTATAAAATCTATTACTAATTCATCTGAGCTTCAAATGAAATGAAATTTTTTTGTTGGTTTCCTTGTAACATGATCTACATGATAAAAATATTTATACTCATAAAAAAGTTCAAACTTTTCTGTGAGAAAAAATATTTGTTAAACCAAATTAAATACATAGTTTATTCTTTGTTAATCCAAAAATAATGAAACTAATTTTGTTAGTCTTCTGATATAATCCTATATATTTTAAAAATACATGAACTCATGAATTAGTTATTTTAACATTCTGGATTGTGTAAATGTATTGTAACTAGATTAATTCATAACTGACCCATCACACTCAAAAATTAGTGAAACTACTTTTATTAGTTTATTTATACTATTATTTACGTAGAAAAAAATAACAGTAGACATGAAAAAATTAATTACAGTGATGTTTCTTAACATATTCACTTTATGCTTGTGAAATTTGTAAAAATTATAGAGAAATTAATAAAACTCTAAATAAAGTGAAATTAATTTTAAATATCCTCTTAATATACATTCTACACAAGAAAAATATGTGTTTGCATGTTAAACTTTTACTTAACATGAGTTAATAACTGAGCCGCGCGTTTCAATTTTTTTTTATAAACTTCCTCCCTATAGAATATGATGCAAACGATATTATTTTTGAAATTTTATTCACAGAAGGTTTTAGAATCGTATCTAGTTTTTAAACATTTTTTTAATTTTTTTATTTTTTTCAATTTTTTTAATTTTTTTAAATTTTTTAATTCAAATTCGGTTACCGTTTGGTTTTTAACCCTGGTGACGACCTCTTCTCGAAATCTTTTGACGGCTCTTTCGGAAGATTGGCCTGCAAGCCACTCACTCTTCAGGCCTAGCAACAACGATCTTTGGTCGTGTCGTCGAAATATCATATCGCCATTCCTTTTCCCTGCAACCAAGTGTGATTGTGTGTTCCTTTTTTTTAAACGGGGAAATCACATTTTCATTACCACGTAACAAAATAAACAACAACAATAAAACCTTTTAGTCCCAAATAAATTAAGGTATGCTAGAGATTAAACCCATAAGATCTTGAAAGTCTAGTCATGGCTCTGGCACGTGGATAGCTAACTTCCACGCACCCCTGTCCATGACTAGTTCTTTGGTGATATTCCAGTATTTCAGATCCCTCTTTACAGACTCCTCCCATGTCAAGTTTGATCTATATCGATCTCTCTTGACATTATCCGCACGTTTTATTCTTCCGCTATGTACATGCGCTTCTGAGGGCCTGCGTTGTATATGCCCAAACCATCTCAAACGATGTTGGACAAGCTTCTCTTCAATTGGTGCTACACCAACTCTATCATGTATGTCATCATTCCGAACCCGATCATTTCTTGTGTGGCCACACATCCATCTCAGCATGCGCATCTCCGCTACACTCAACCGTTAGACATGTCGCCTTTTAGTTGGCCAACATTCTGCGTCATACAACATCGCATGTCTAATTTGCCGTCCTATAGAACCTGCCTTTTAGCTTCTGTGGTACTCTCCTATCGCAGAGGACGCCGGAAGCTTGGCGCCACTTCATCCATCCGGCTTTGATTCGATGGCTCACATCTTCATCGATTTCACCATCCTTCTGCAGCATCAACCCCAAATATCGAAAGGTATCCTTCTGAGGTATCACCTGCCCGTCAAGGCAAACCTCATCCTCCTCGTGCCTAGTAGTACTAAAATCGCACCTCATGTACTCAGTTTTAGTTCTACTAAGCCTAAAACCCTTCGACTCCAAGGTCTGTCTCCACAGCTCCAACTTTCCATTTACCCCCGTCCGACTATCGTCGACTAGCACCATATCATCTGCAAAGAGCATACACCATGGGATATCACCTTGTATATCCCTTGTGACCTCATCCATCACCAAAGTAAAAAGATAAGGGTTCAAAGCTGACCCTTGGTGCAGTCCTATTCTAATTGGAAAATCATTGGTGTCACCATCGCTTGTCCGAACACTTGTCACAACATTATCGTACATATCCTTGATAAGGGTAATATACTTTGTTGGGACTTTGTGCTTCTCCAAGGCCCACCACATAACATTCTGCAGTATCTTATCGTAGGCCTTCTCTAAGTCAATGAACACCATATGCAAGTCCTTCTTTTGCTCCCTGTATCTCTTCATAAGTTGTCGTACCAAGAAGATAGCTTCCATGGTCGATCTCCCAGGCATGAAACCAAACTGATTTTTGGTCACGCTTGTCATTCTTCGTAAGCGGTGTTCAATGACTCTCTCCCATAGCTTCATCGTATGACTCATCAGCTTAATCCCACAGTAATTAGTACAACTTTGAATATCCCCCTTATTCTTGAAGATTGGTACTAATATACTCCGCCTCCATTCTTCGGGCATCTTGTTTGCCCAAAAAATGAGGTTGAAAAGCTTAGTTAGCCATACAATTGCTATGTCTCCAAGGCATCTCCACACCTCAATAGGGATACCATCAGGGCCCATTGCCTTGCCTCCTTTCATCCTTTTTAAAGCCTCCTTGACCTCAAACTCCTGAATCCTTCGTACAAAACGCTTGTTGGCATCATCAAAGGAGTCGTCCAGCTCAATGGAAGAGCTCTCACCTCCTCCATTGAACAGCTGTTCGAAGTACTCTCGCCATCTATTCTTAATCTCATCTTCCTTTACCAGAAGTCGATCTATCCCATCCTTGATGCATTTGACTTGGTTGACATCCCTCGTCTTCCTCTCACGGATCTTGGCCATCTTATAGATGTCCCTTTCCCCTTCCTTCGTGTTTAACCGCCGGTAGAGGTCCTCATACGTAACGGAATACAATACTTAACAATATTTTATAACCCAACCCATACCAAAAAGATAGAACGAGAGTTCTCCAACGCTTACAAACCGTATCGAACCAAAAGCTAAACATCTAAATTTGATCATATGAGACAGATAAAGTCCCCAATAGGAATACAAACCACTCGAACAGAAACTAGTCATTCACTCCATTATCCTCTGCCAAGTTAGAAGTGCTCGTATCAGCATTTACATCAGAAATCACCACATCTGAATTAGGAAGCGTCAACACAGAAGATATCTGTTTTTATTGAGAAGCCAAAATATTCATCACAGCACTTAGAAAACCTTACGCACCTTTCATCAAGGCTTCCTTATACATGCCCTTCAAAAAGATCTGCCCAAATTTTCGAAAAAGAGCAAGTGTGAAAAATAATTTCACTAGGGTCACAAATAATTTTTTTTTCTCAAAGCAAGCTTTATTTCTGGCTTTCCAAATAGCCCAACAAATAGCTGTGAAACCAACCAAATGAAAAACTTTCCCTTGACACAGCCAAGATTGAATCCACACATAATATTGCTGAACAGAGCTAGAATTCTATTAGCATAAAAAAGAAGCCACAAAGCCCCAAACAGTTTTAGCAACGGGGCAAAAAAGAAAAGATGCACACATAACTCCTGTTGAGTACAAAAGTAGCGAGACACATCACCATTCCACTTTCTCTTAATCATATTATCCTTAGTGAGAAGAGCATGCTGTTCTAAAATTCATAGAATTTTTTTAATTTTTTGAGGAAGTTTTGCATTTCAGATATGACTAAAGGATTTATTGGGTATCCCCTTGTTAACCACATATACATTGACTTAACAGTGAAATGGCCATTCATTTTAAGAGACCAGCAAATCAGGTCCTCAGAGTCAGACAATCTAATCTGGGCCATTATATTTTGCATAAAAGACCATTGATCAGATAGATCACTATTTAGCCATCTCTTAAACGTTAGGTTCTAATTTTTTTCAAAAGCTTGCCTAACAGGAATGCCAGAATAATCACAGATCCTATATACGTCTTGGAAAAGAACACAACAGTTTAATCTTTCCAAAACCTAGTATTTTGGCCAGTACCAACTAGGCATCTCCTCTCTTGAAGGTACAAGTCTCAAACTTTAAGATCACTCCAGCAAGAAGAATCTCCTTAACTATGTCTTACATTAGCTAGCAGAGAAGAAGACGTATATTTCTTTCTAATAGTGTTCTACTAGATGCCCTCCTTATCTAATTTCCACCACTATTTGCACAAAAGGGCAACATGATTTTTAGTGTCCAAACCTCTTTTTTTTCTTAGGAGTACAAATCAAATCCCATTTAACCAGATGATATTTCTTTTCTGTCCCACTACCTTGCTAAAAGAACTTCCTTCGTTTAAAAATAGATACCAAACCAAATCTCACATAAAACACAAAATGATAAAGTTTAAAAAAGATATGGGTTGTGATCAGAGTTCAAAAAACCGTCGGTAACCGCTCAAAAATCGCGGTTACCGACCTTCCCGGTCCGGTCCGATTTCAAAAACCGCTTGGTAACCGAAATTTGAATTCAAAAAATTCGAAAAAATTAAAAAAATTCAAAAAAAATTCAAAAAAAATCTTAAAAAAAACTAGACATAATTCTAAGAACTTATGTGATTTTTTTTTTTCAAAAATAATGTCGTTTGAATCATATTCTATAGGGAGAAAGTTTGAAAAAAATGAAAAAAATTGAAGCGCGCGGCTCAATTATTAACTCACGTTAAGAAAAAGTGTAACATGCAAACACATATTTTTCTTGTATAAAACGTATTTTAAGAGAATCTTTAAAATTGATTTCACTTTATTTAGAGTTTTATTAAATTCTCTATGATTTTTACAAAGTTCACAAGCATAAAGTGAATATGTTAAGAAACATCACTGTAATTAATTTTTTCATATCTACTATTATTTTTTCTACGTAAATCATAATATAAATAAGCTAATGAAAGTGGTTTCACTAATTTTTAAGGTGTGATGGGTCAGTTATGAATTAATCTAGTCGCAACATATTTACACAATCATGCATGTTACAATAACTAATTCATGAGTTCATATATTTTTAAAAGATATAGGATCATGTAATAAGACTAACAAAATTAGTTTCATGATTTTTGGATTAGCAAAGAGTAAACTATGCATTTACCTTGGTTTAACAAATAAAATTTCTCACAGAAAATTTTGAACATTTTTATGAGTATAAATACTTTTATCATGTAGATCATGTTACAAGGAAGCCAACAAAATTTGTTTCACTTGATTTGAAGCTCGGATGAATTAGTTATTTATTTTACAAGATTGAACCCTTTTTTAGGTTTTTTGTTGAACTGCGCTGAAATTCGATAAAACCGCTCGATAAATCGAGAAAACCGAGCGGTTACCGACCCAAACCGCTCGGTAACCGACCGAATCAAAAATGCGAGAAAATCGCTCGGTAACCAACCCAAACCGCTCGATAACCGACCCAAACCGCTCGGTTACCGAGAGGACAAAAACATGATTTTTTCGCAAAAATTTAAAATTTGCCGAATAAATTTTCTTTGATTTTTTTTGAATTTTTGACCGGTAACCGCGGTTATCGCGCATTTTCGGTTACCGCTGGAGCTCGGGTAAATAAAAGCTTGGTTGTGATTGATACTTGGTAGGAGTAGATCATAATTTCATTGGGAACCAACTCTTGATGTGGTGGTAGAACCAATAAGGGTGCGGCTCCATCTACTAAGTTTTAAATTCTAATACATATTATTTACGTATGCACAAGTACTTTTAACAATATTATATATAAGTATATGATAGGAGCACACTCTTTATAGAGTGTGTGGGTATGCCTCGTTGTGATAAAAAAAAGGATCACAGTTTCATTAGGCACCATCAAAGCTGAACATAGACTGCTGTAAAAAAAACGGTAGGTATTCTTTCGATCAGTAGTTGGTTGAATTTTTAGAATTTAATTCTTTTTTAAAAAAAATTGTACACATAAATCTATTAGGAAATAATATTGAAAAATAGATTTTTTTTACGACACTATGATATTTGACATCGTAGTTAAGTAGCACGACGTTGTGATCATTGACACCGTTGCAGTATGATCTTATAAATCTAAAATAGAAGATTAGTAGCACAGTGCTAAATATTATGGCGCTATATTATTCCACCAAGATGTCAAGTGTCATTAAAAAAGATATATTTTTAGAAATTATTTTTGCGGTGACCTACTGGTGGAATATGTTTTTTTTTTAAAGAAGGTTAGAATGTAAAAATTACACGAGTAGTGGTAGTTGTTGGTCTGTGTACTCAATAGTATCCTGCTAGCGCTTTCACTTACTCATGGGTCCACATGGCAGTGACCGTACACGACTGTTTAAAACCGGTGCCTACCGCATCAACTCCCGAATCACCCGTCGACACGCAGTGCTCCGCATCCACCAGTGTACCCGCACACCCTCACCGGCGGCGAGATACGCGCGCCTCGCCGGCGGAGTGGATGGGGAAGCTCCCCGCCCTTATGCGGGAAGTAGTCGGGGTGGACTAGATACTCCGCTAATCGTGGTTAAGAAGTGGTAGGTGGAGGCGGGGCAGCAGGAGATAAGGGCGATGAAGGCCCTGCGGCGATCCAGCACCTCTTCGTCAGCGTCGGCGTCGGCTTCGCCGAGGGCGCCTTCGTCCCCGCGGTCTTCCTCGTGGATCCATCGCCGGTCCCTTCTCCTCGCCGCCTCGTCGGCCTCCTCTCTGGCGGCGTCGGGGAATTCGGCCGCGGAGGGTTCGGAGTCAGCGTCGGCGTCAGTGGCGGTAGCCTCCTCCCCGTCCCCGCTGGCGCCTTCCTCTCCGAACCTTGACCGGTGAGTTCTCCTGTTCGGATTCTGGTTAGTACAGAAAAATGTGTCGCTTAAAAATGGGGAATTTTAGTTGGGTACCTGTTGACGTTTCCTAACGATGATTCGTGCACTGGTTCTCAGAATTATGCTCATTTGGTGGTACAGCGACGTGGTAGTTTGTTCGGAATTAGTATTGCTACAAAATGTGCTTTAGCCTTTAGTTCTAGTTTTAGGTTTTTTTTTTTTTTTTTTTTTTTTTTTTTTTTTTTTTTTTTTTGCCGTTCAAGTGCTCTGAACCAACTACCAGGTGCTTTTTATACGCTTTGATCTAGTTAAGTCTTGATCAACAGCTCACAGTATTAGGTACAAAGTTGTGGGACAAAGTACTAGTTGCGTGAAATGTGGATGGGATGTTTTGTCAATTCAGTATAAGAACGTAATGAGCAATTTAGCATAAGAATTAGTCAATGTTAGATAGTTTGGGCGTCCTTTTTAGGATCTTGATTATTAGCAGTGGTAGATTTCAAAACCATGTTTTGTCAAACTGTGTCACGGATAACATTTCATGATATGGTCATATGGGTTAGTTAACGTGGCATTAATTGCTGATATCGTGAATTTGATACCTTGAGCATTTGTGTTACTATGTTACTGATATGCTAGATTTTAAGTTGTATATACATTGGTGGTAACCAATAAAGTAGCACATTTTAGCTCATAGTGATCGCACTAAATTGGCTGCAACATTATTTGAATTGAAAAATGGAAGTCCATGAATGATGGTCAGTTGCATTTTTGGCAAGCTGCAATAATGCAGAACATGGAATCATCAGCCATCTGCAACTTATTCTTTCTTTCCTACCACATTTCATTTCTAGAGGTGGAATTAAATCTCCATGGTCTCAAAGAAAAAGAAAACGGGCACTTTCTTGTAAACACTGGAATCGTCTATTTTCAGCAAATGGGAAGCTTCGTGATGGGGGAAGAAAATTTCTAAAGAAAGTTCGCAGTGGGGTAAGCATTGTTGTTATCCGGTCCATCTTTATATATACACAACCGCTGACTGATATGTTGGAATAGTTAGCTATGCAAATTTTGGATCCTATAGCATGTTGTGTCGCTTTTTCCACTTTAATGGTAAACTGAATTTATCATATCATTGTTTCCAGGGAATTGAGCCGGGCATCAGGACTGAAGTTTGGCCATTTCTACTTGGAGTGTAAGATGATTCTCCTATTTTGTTTTATGCATTTAGTATGATGCAACAATCATCTTGTTAACAGTGTTTGAAGTGGTAATGAATTAGTCTAACGTGATCCGTTCTTGTGAAAATGAGAATGCTATGGTGCATATGTTATTGTAATATTTTCAGATCTTTTTCATCCAAAATGAGGTTTCACACCATAACTTTGCCTGTGAGTAAAAATAAAGTACTCCTATGATTTTATGTTGTTGTTGATGGCAAAACTTCTACCAGGTTGGTGACCTGGATTCCCTTGCACTGCTTTTCATAGCGTTCTTTGCCGAAATTCTTCCTTCCATCATACCCCCTCTGTTTCAAAATGTCACATGTATGATTTTTCCAACCTTGTTTTGACATATAAGGCTTTTGATCCTTTCTTTCCTTTTTCTTCTCACTTATGCTCGCAATATCTAGAACATCTATGGTCATTTCTCTCTATAATTCTCACACAAACTCTTCTACTGCTATTATGATCATTTTCCTCTATAATTCTCTAGTCTAACATCCCTGATCACCGTGCATAGACAAATATGCCTTATGAGAAGAAATGAAGGGAGTAATCTTTGAAAATTTGAAAACAAATATGAAGCATTTTTATTCAAATATCCAAATTCCGACCAGTTGAATTTGGTTTTGGGTTAGGATTTAGGAACACTATTACTCAGCCTGGATTACCGAAAACATGTCAATAGCAAAATGCATTCATCTCTCATACGTCACAAGTTGGATCTGAAAATTCTCAGAATTTGGATTTGCCCAGTACCGTCGCAAATGTCACTGAGTTGAAAAATACCACCCAGTGTGTCAGGGACATACGGCCCTATGCTCCTCATGGACATTCTCACATTTGATGTTATTTTCCAACCTATTCCTCTTTGTGATGATACTAAGCTATTTTTTCCTTTTTATTTATGGGGCTGCCTAGTATCCATTTATAAAGTAACTGATTTTCCTAAGCCACATTTTTGGGCCAAATAATAAAAATTAAAAGCATTTGTGCATGTATCCCAAAGTTAGTGCAATAGCCAAGAAAAGTGTCTTATGCTTAACAAAAAATCATGTAACCAGCAGCAAGAAAAAATGTATTATCTGGTTGAGTGAGGCTTAGCAAATTACTTTCACATTGTTTTGTTTTAGCTTTTTATTAATAAATATCTACCTTATCAAATATGGTGCTGCTTCAAGTCAGTAGACTGACCATATTCTTGTTATATACAGTTATGATTTGAACAGTTCTGAAGAGGACAGGAATACCATCAAGATAAAGAAAAGGTATCATTTTCATAACTGAACTCTTTGTCTTCCATCAGCTTTTGCTTTCTAGGTTTACTTGAATGCTCAGTATGGATTGAGAATGATTTATCTTAAAATTCCATGAAACAAGATTACAAGAGTAAAAAAGTAGATGTAATAGCTGTGTGCATCCGCTGCTTCCATTACTGACATCAGACTTGCTGCGGTTCTTGTTATCTGAAGATAATGGAACTAGAACCACAATGGTGCTTAATTTATTGATAAATGAATTGCCACAACTTATGGTGCAGGAAAGAATATGAAAAGCTGAGGCGACAGTGCCATCACATTTTGAATTGCTACAAAGGAAATGGGCTGAATGTTATAAATGAGTTCATTAATGAGGATTTTTCTGATGGGGCTGAAGGATCAGGGTCACCTTATGTGAAAGATGCTAGCACGAGAGCTTGTGTGTTGCCCAAAGAATTGAAATCTTTAGGCAGCAAGGCAGAAGAATCAGAGAGTGCAAACTGGGCTGCTGTGGAATGCATGGATGAAGATACAAGTGAGTTAACTTATGTTGATCCATGTATGGCAGAATCAGAATCTTCTGACTCTGAGTCTTCCTATGAAGAGGACGCTGACAAAACACCCGTCTCTTCCAATATGGAAGATAATTGTGACCCCAAACCGAAAGAAATTTTTATATTTGACAAAACTCCAGAGGATTTTGCCACATGGCAGCGCATTATACGTGTAGACGCTATCCGGGCAAACACAGAATGGGCTCTATTCGCCCGTAACCAGGCTGAAGTCTCTAAGGAGAAAGCACTGCAGTCGGCAATATCAGTTAGGCTGAAAGATTATGACCATTTGGAGCCTTACATGATGTATCATGCTGCACGATTAGTTGCATTGCTCGAGGCATATGCGCTTTATGATCCAGAGATTGGGTACTGTCAAGGAATGAGTGATCTGTTGTCACCAATAATTGCAGTGATGGAGGAAGACCATGAAGCGTTCTGGTGCTTTGTGGGTTTCATGAGGAAAGCGAGACACAACTTTAGGCTTGATGAGGTTGGAATCAGAAGACAGCTGAAGACTGTCTCGCAGATCATCAAGCGTAAGGACTCGCACCTCTATAGGCACCTGCAGAAACTTCAGGCTGAGGACTGCTTCTTTGTGTACAGAATGGTGGTGGTTCTCTTCAGGAGGGAGCTCACTTTTGAGCAGACTGTGTGTTTGTGGGAGGTCATGTGGGCTGACCAGGCCGCTATCCGAGCTGGGATTGGAAGGTCCACTTGGGCAAGGATAAGGCTTCACGCCCCGCCAACTGATGACTTGTTGCTCTATGCTATTGCAGCATGTGTCTTGCAGAGGAGGAAGCTAATAATTGAGAAGTACAGCAGTATGGATGAGATACTGCGGGAGTGCAATAGCATGGCTGGGCAGCTAGATGTCTGGAAGCTTCTAGATGATGCACATCACCTGGTCGTTAACCTTCATGACAAAGTCTGATGCAACTGCTTTCCTCAATTACGTCTGGTAGAACAATTTTCTGAGGTATATTTAGTAATCAATCTTCTGTTCATCACCCAGCATAAAAACCCGTTCTAGGAATATATGGACAACCTTGTAGCTTCAAGTGAGGACGAAGTTGTCTCCATCAGTAAAGCCGATAAATCATCGGATGTCACTGTGGTTCTGTCATTGCAAGCTATCCATAGTTAAACCTTGCGGGAAAAAATGTTTTTGCTTGTAATAATGTCTATTCTTGCAAAAACAATATTTTCCCTACATTCTTTTATAAGAAAAGGTAAGTCCCAAGCTGTTGGATGTAATGTGGAGCGATATCGTAATCAAGTCTTTACTGTCGTTTCACACTCCATTCTGATTCCTTGTTTATTCTTATGCTTGAGATCACAGCAAAGCCTTTTCATTCCTGATTCATTCTATACATATGTTTGGTATCACAACAAGGTAAGGTGCTGGTGTGTGAAACTCATGAGCTCCCCAAAATTTCTGTATCGTTGGATAGCAGCGCCCACATGCGGGGTAGCTGAATCATGCTAAACTGCTAATGGAGGCACTTTTGGGACGTCCTCTTGCGTGGAACATGGAGATGAATGGTGATCAACAGATAGGATTGTACAACTCATCGGGCACCTGCACCAGCGTCCAAAGCCTGGATGTGATCTTACCTGAGACATTGGTCCGCAACGTGAGGCGACAGGCAGCGGTCCCATGGTCCATGGCGCACAGCATTGTGTACACTTGAACTGTACGACAGAGAAGGTTCAACGCAACGCTCTGGATCGTTCAGCGGGAGATTTTTTTATATTTTCTAACATAAATAATTAAATAAATTCTACACAATTTTTAGTGAATATAATTAAGATGAGTTGTACATGAATTATGAAACATGTAAAAAAATTCTGAATAAAGAAGATGAGAGATAAATTAGAGCTACCGAGCATTGTTCATACAGGACTAAACTGTTTACACATGAGGCTAACCAACTTTTGAGGAGACTGTAGAGTGCAGTAAGGGCCAGCACTATCATGTGACGGTAAGGGCTAAGTACTACCATACCATGGTAGCAGGAGCGATAAGCATCTAAGTATTTTATTAAAAGATGTTAGACGTCTATTTCTGTACGAGAAGTTGATAAATATATATTTTTATATTTTTTATTTAAATATATTTATTTAATTATTTATGTTAAAAAATAAAAAAAACTCCGTTTAGCGGCACGTACGCACTGGTCCAGAGCCCCGACCCAGACGAGACGACCACTCTCAGCCCAAGGGATCGAGCCGGCTGACGCTGGGGGCATCTCTCTGGATTGCTCTCCGTCTCCGAGCTCCAGCTACCAGCTTGCAGCTGGGTGCGTTGCCAGGCAAGTGGCAACCGTGCCATGCAAGGCCAGGGCGTAGAGCTACCTTTGCCGGCCACTTGGCCAGGGCGACGCCGGCGGGGCGTCCCATCACGTCAAGCTGTTTGGAGGCGCGCGCGGTGTCACGTCCTTCCCTGCTTGCGCGCGCTGCACCTGCACGCCTTCCGAATCCCAGTGTGGCTGCAGTGTACAAGTTGACGCATGTTTTCTTTTTGGCTACACGACGCTCTGGAGCTTCCTCACCGTCGTTTCATGCACCAAACATCGCCATAGCCACGTTCGATAAAGCGGCAGGCCTCCTCTGAATCAGCGGCTCGGATGATCCAGGTCCATTCATCAGGTGGCAAATCATTCAGTAATCTGGGCTTCTCTCTCTCTCTCTCTCTCTCTCTCTCTCTCTCTCTCTCTCTCTCTCTCTCTCTCTCTCTCTCTCTCTCTCTCTCTTTCTCTCTACACCACGCTCTTATTGGCCACGAAAACTTTGCTTCCCTGTTGTAAATTACGCTCCAAATTAATCAGGCTTCGCTAGCCACCCAGACCCAGTGGAGTGACCCAGCATTGCAACTTGCTCTCGTCCGCTTGGCTCTGCACTCTGCTGCCTCAAACCATGACATGCATGCCTGGAAAGCGTACCAGTACTGGACCGGTCAATGCAATGCGATGCGATGGCTCCTTTTCTCCTTTTGGCGATCGTCGGTGAGTGGATGCAATGTTTGTGCGGATAAAGATCGTTAGTTCGTCCTGAGCTGAGCAACTTCATGTCGCCATTTTTAATTTCTCCGTACATGCAGCTTTCACCCTTTCTGGTTTGGAGTGTGCATATACCAGGGAGTGTGGCGCTGCTGAATCCTTCACGTGTGTCACGACGGGAGCAAGCTCGAATGGACTCCACTGTAGTGTAGTGTCGCTTTACTCTTGCCGGCCCCGCCAATGCAACTTCGCAATGGGATAGTACCTGCGGTCTATCTCAACCATCAATTTCTTTCCTGTCTCTTCGTACTCGTCTCTTCATTGATTCTCTTATTTACTTTGTAACTTTTTTATTTAACATTATAACACGAATCCCAATACAAATGAAGACATAACACGTGAAATTTCCCCAGCCCGCCCTCTAGCTCGGGGCATTTTTGGCGATCTTATCTTGAGCCCGGTGGAGAAGGAGGCTCAGATGGAGCCAGGGGCTATCTAGCTGTGTGCTATACCTTCTCGGCACCGCACGAGTGGCCACAACGCCAGGCCATTTTGGCATGGCACATGTACAAAAATCTATAGTACGATCTGGTTGCAAGGGGTGGTAGAAAATCAAAAAACTTTGTCGCCGCATCGTGGCTCAATGCAATGCATCAAAGAACGACCAATGACCACGCTTCTCACTTTCCGTTGGATCATGCGGGAGAATTTCGTATCCTTGCAGGGACGGCGCTGATGTGAAGGCGAGTATTTGTGAACGGAGAGATAAATCTATCACTGTACTTCCATGCAGCTGCAATTAGAAACACATTGGTATCCTTGTTGTAAATTGTAAAGACATGTGAACTCTGGATAAGCTCTTACTTGACCGTCGCTCTCATTGCAATTTTTGGAGAGGGCGCACCACAGATGCAGGCAGCACACGGGATAAGCTGGGGGGACGATATTCTTTTGGTGAATGGTGCCAGCGGCAGCTCAGCTTGTATCTACCCTGCATCGTCATCTATGGCGCCGAGCTCTGCTCTGCCTCTCTATCTTTGATCTTCGCTGTGTTTGTGTAGCCTACCGCACAAGTTGGTTCGGAAGTGGCACATCGACAGCAACAGCAACTTCGCGTTTGGACTGCTGATGCGTGCGATAACGAAAGGCGCACGCTTGGATCGGCATGGCTTGGGCACCCATCGATGGATGATTCGAATGTTCCAAGGAAGTCCCCCAGGCTACGCGCCAAGCTGCGGATCCAGAGCAGCGATGCCAAGCACGCGGGATTATATTTTGTTTTACCGGGTAATCGCCGTTGCATTAAGATCGCAAAGAAAATATCTAGATATGTGTGTTTATCTGAGTGCTAGAGCTTGGACGATCTGAGGATATGAACTTATAAAGTAGCTAAATATGTGAACCTCAAAATGAGTGGTCGATCTATTGCGAATTGCGTATAGTTATTATTCAGTATCGATCGTGGATTTTCCCGCGTTCTATCAGTTTAATACACCACCAAATGATTTTGCATGTTTATAGCTGATATCTCGTTGACAGCAATGAATATGTCAGTCTGAAATAAGTGAATTTACTGACTGTCGACAGTTGAGCAGGCAAGAGCAGAAAAGACTCGTCAGAGTGCAGGCAACAGCCAAGGGATAGGATCATAGGATGTACTCTGAGATGGATCCATATGGAGCAGCAGGTAGACTACTGCTCGACGAGTGGTTGAAGCCGATCAGCGTGCAGACAGACACGGATGGTAACGGGTCCTGTAACTAGTACAACCTGATACAGTGAACGTGCAGGGGCTGATGCATGATTGAGGCCAGCCTTGCTATGCGATCTCGCATTGTCTTGTCGCCATCAAATGGGACCGTGGCCGGAGAAAGCAAGAAAGGGTTGAGCAACAACTAGTGACAAAAGAGGTCTCTACTCTGCATCATTATCATCATCATCATCATTATTATTATCATCGAGAACGGCATACATCCGATAACACGCACACATTGCATTAGGTAGGATTCAGTACAGAGATATACATTGATCCATCTAGCTCTAGGCAGAGCAAAAGGAAAAAAAACTGTCACACTCACCTAGCACACTACCTAGCAGGCACAGATTTGAACTAGATGCATGGACTACACACAAAGTAGGCAGGGACAGGGACAGGGACACACTGCTGCATTTTCACAGCTCACTGACGGGGCGGCAGCTAGAAGCCAGCCAGCTACTTCTCTCGGGAGCCAAGTCATCACACCAGGTGACGTGGCCTCAGCCTCGCCTCCAGCGGGGCAGCCATCTCACACGACAGCCTCAGCACCTCGGACAAGTCGACTCCGTCGTGTGGTGGCAGCCACTCCCACTCGTGCAGCAGGGTGCCGACCCAGAACCCGACGGTAGCCATTGCGAGCGACTTGCCGGGGCAGCTCCGCCTGCCCGACCCGAACGGCGCGAGCCTGAGATCCGAACCCGTTATCGGGAACTCGGACGGCCCCATGAACCTGTCGGGTCTGAACTCTGTCGCGTCGGGCCATACGGCCGGGTCATGGGTTATGGCCCACATGTTCACCATGGCGGTGGTTCCAGCGGGGACAAGGTACCCGCCCACGTGTACATCCGAGGTGGCAAGCCGCGCCCACGAGAGCAGTGGGCCAGGAGGGTGCAGGCGCAGCACTTCTTTGATGACCGCCTGGAGGTAGACGAGGGAAGCGGTGTCCGACTCTGTCACGGTCTGGCACGGCCCGACCACCCGGTCCAGCTCCTCGTGGACCCTGCGCTGCACGTCCTGGTGCAGCACCAGCCGGGCCAGCACCCACTCGATCACAACTGCCACCGTGTCCGTGCCTCGAAAGATCATCTCCTGCAAATCAAGCACGTCGATGAGCGATCAATTGTTGTCTTCTTTGTGCCCCGACCAGCGCGTCGGAGCAGGACGTGAAGCATGCACGTACCCAGAGGACGGCGACCATGTCGGCGTCGGAGAGCTTGTCGGTGCCTTGAAGGGAGAGCAGGACGTCGGTGAAGTCCACGACGGCGTCGCCGTCGAGGCGGAGCCGGGCACGGTGCTCGTCGATTATCTGGCTCACGAAGCGGTTCACCCGGGGGACGAGGGCCGAGCACCTGGCCCGGGTCTTCTGCAGGTCAAAGCGGGCGAGCCATGGGAGGTGGTCTGACCAGTTGAGCTGGCCGAGGAGGTCGTAGCCTTCGTCCACCAGGTTCTTCAGCTCCGTGGCCTCCTCCTCGCTCTCCGTCTGCAGCTCGTACCTCCGGCCGAACACCGACCACATCACGTTGTGCAGCGAGGCGCGCTTAAGGAACCGCCGCGCCACGACGGGGCCGGTGGCCCCCTTCATCGCGTCCACCATCTGGCGCGCGATCACCGCGCGCTGCACGGCTGAGGCCGCGACCTGGCGCGGCGAGAAGAGGTGCGCGGACGCGACTCGGCGGAGCGCGCGCCAGTACGCGCCGTGCGGGGCGAACCCGATGGCGCGGTGGAACAGGAGCCCGTACGCGGACTCCTTGACGGGGCGGTCGGCGAAGGCCGCGCTGGCGAGCAGCTCCCTCGCCACGTCCGGGTCGGCGGTCACCACGACCCTAGTCTCGCCCAGGGAGAACGCCATCAGCCGGCGCCTGCCCCCGTCCCCCGCCGCCGCGAGCTTCCGGTGCGCTAGGCCGGTCATGAGCTCCATGCTGCCGAGCACTGGCAGCCCCCGAGGCCCCGGGATGGCGCTGCCAATGCCCAGGGCCCTCCTCGTCCACCAGTACCGGCCCCACGCGGGACCACCAGGAGACGCCCAGTACAGGAGCGCCGTGACGACGAAGGCGACGAGGAAGACCGTGGCGAAGCCGAAGACGCGGTAAGGGTCGCCCGCGCCGCAGCATTTGGCCGCCAGGGAGAGGTACAGCAGCCAGCCGCACTCGTCAGACGGCGCCATGGCTGACCAACGACGTGCTGGCGTACGTTTTATTTCTTGTTGCGGTCAGGACTCGCGAGTCTTTCTCGATCGTGTGGAGGTGGGAAGATCCGTGGACTTGTTCGGCTCAAAAGGCAAGCACGGTTTCAAGTGTCGGAGGACTGGACTCGGCTGCCCCTTTTTATAGCTGCGGCGAGCGAGAGAGGCGGTGCAGAGCGTGCGCTGTGCATGTTTACCTGCGCAAAGTGTTTCAGTTCAGTGACTAATTACATGAGGAGAGTATTTTAAGGCCATAATGGCAGGAGTAGGGGCGCAGGGGATGGGAGACAGCATGGGCTGGGAGGATTCAAAATTTTATAGGAAACTTTATTGAGATCTTCATGAACTTATGATCTATATTAATATTTCTCTAATTTAACAGTTGGCGTACACAGGAAAGAATGAGAGGATATCGAAGCCACGATTACGTACACTTCTCATTTTGGTTCTGACACCGATCGCATCAGTTCTTAGTAGTACCACTGTCACTACGAATACATCGTTATATCATCATGCTTATAACAGTAGTCCTCCTCATATTTATGAAGGCTAAGTTATAGAAGTTATATTCTAATATCATCATATACCACTAATATAATTTTAAATTTAATATCTAACTAGCTTTGTACAATTATTCGACATGTATCTAACAAACCGCCCCTGATTGGTGCGCGGTGTGGTGGTAACAACGACAGGCCAAGGCTAGACAGGCAGACGACGGGATACCTAATGTTGCTACAGTTGAAAGCTCTCAACGCCGCCTACTGCTTGATCATCCCCCCATCCTCCTCCGCACACGACTCACCAACCACTGACCAACTACGAGATTAGTTTAAACTAGCTAAGTATTCATGCATTGCAACAAAAAATATAAATATTAGACTGTAACATTAATTACAAACTTAAGGTATAGAGATGTGGATGCGTTATGGGATCATCGCCGAATGAATACGTTAGGAGTGATATCGTAGTTTGATTTTAGGTATGATCTAAAAAAGAATGTAGAGATTATTCGCTAATTTTTCTCCTAATTTCTTTCTTTATTTTTATTAGTAAAACAAGTCCATATCTGTAGCCAGTAATGAGGTGAGGAGGCCGGAGGACGAGGGTAGATGATAAAAGTGGGTAAATTATTTAAATTTTAGAGGTTTTTATTAGATGAAAATAGAATAGGAGGAAGATGTGTCGCTGGAACCAACTCGTGTTTTATATAGTAGAGATAAATAATAGAAGTTTGTATTCAAACATTGATGATCTCACGGCTCCTTCGGATACAATTAATACCATCAATAATCATCAAATCATATAATGTCCAATTAGAAAAGCACGTGCACGACAATTAGACCACTAGGTGAACTTGTTTCTTGTTGTTCATGTTTCTTTGGATGAATTACTACTAAATTCTTGTAATATCTTATTGCTTAGGAACATGGGAGAAATATCACAACCTTACCCGAATGTCACCCCTTAAAGGCCAAGTCTACTCGGACTCGAGGGCTGAGCTCTAGTTGTGGTCGTGGTCGAAGTCGTGGTCGTAGTCGAGTCACAAGACAACATACCAGTAAAACGGGTATACTCTCTTATACAAAATTCATTTTAGACGATCTTGTACATTATGAAAAGCTTACGAATGAGTCTTTTTCAATGGATATGAGCTCGACCAAATATTCCTTATAGTCTAGTCAGAGTCAAAGAAATAAGGTGTTGTGCCACTATTTTGGAACTAGTTGGGTCGTGTAATTGTGTCGAGTTAGAGTTCAGGGTTTGTACGCCTCTTTTCAAGGCTGCATAACCCTATGTCAACCTTCTCACGTCCCCCTATAAATATATAGTAGTCGTCATAGTTTAAGTTTGGGTTTAGCTTATATTATTCTATTTTAGATAATTTCTCTATTTATCGGTTTGTTGAGCCCCAACTCGAGTACTTCATTGATAATAAGTAATATTCAGATTGCATCTACTTGTTCTTGCTTGTATTCTTGATTTGCTGGCAGGAAAAGCCTTCTTAGCGAGTTTAACCGCGTCTTGGCACGATTGATAACCATGGAGTAGTGGTGTAGTGGTTGCGAGGGTTCTTGATTTGTTCTGATCGGAGCCTTTGGATCATCAACATCGAAGCTCTACCAAATCTACTTATCATATTACCTACGGAAGATCAGGCATCCCCGCATCAAGTGGTATTAGAGTTTCAGTTGCCCGTTAGGTAATCTCAGTTATCCCCTTTGTTTAGTTTTGTTCTATTATCTAGAGTCTGGAAAATTATCCAACAAAAAGATTTAAATTATAGTTATTCCACTGTATAAACCACTTTGTGCCCTTCGCAATTTTGTTTTTAGTTTTCGAGTTGTTGAGTTCGAGTCTATTGCGGTGTCTTTGTTGCTGGTAAAGTCATCGTGTCATATTTTTCTAGCGTTGAGTCCTTATCTGTGATTGCCGAGTAGTCACTCCGACCACATACTCGAGGTTTGACCAGTCACTCCGACCATCCACTCGGGTTCCGACCAGTCACTCTGACCACCCACTCGGGGTTTGACCATCTAGCCACCGCGACCACACACTCGGGTTCTGACCAGTCACTCTGACCACCCACTCGGGGTCTGACCATCTAGTCACCGCGACCACTTAGTCAGAGTCGCTCACCTTCTCGGATCCGACCACTATAGACAAAACAGAGGTAGCCAAAATTTAAAGAGAGTATCTTTTTATTACCTTTATACCTCTGCTCTCTGGAAAAAGTTTGTGACCCACGTACCTCACTGATCTTAGAAAAGGTAGCAGAAGTGTTTGAGTTTGTATCACATTCGCAAAAAAAAGCAAGAAGCAAAGAGCTTAAAAAAATGAGAGAGAATTAAAAAAAAAAGTATGTATTGTGAATTTTGTTCCATTATGCTTGTGTCTGTTATAGTTTCTAGCTTGTTTGAGCTAGTTCTAAGAACGTGTTCGAGTCAATAACTGTGACGAGTACTATTGGATCTTATTCAATTTTACTAATTTGATTTCAATTATTGCTATTCCTTGCTATTAAATATTATCTGTCCAAGCTACACATTCTCTCTATCAGAACAGTTTCTTCCCTTGCAACTACCTCACTTGCACCCGATAAAGTATCACGAACCATCCATCGGTTGTGACAACTGCTATAATTGGTAAGAACACTTGCAAGAGCGTGGTAAGACGTTTGAGAGTGTATAACTCCACTTCACTTTTCACCACTTAGTAGTCAATATGGATAATATCTTTTGTTATATTTTGTCTGTAACTAACTATGGAAGGTGAAATATCGATGCAAAAGAGTGTGTTTTGAGAGCAGAACTCACAATGTGGTTGGATGATCAACGTCAAACTATTAATGATGATATTGACAAGGAGTTTGCGGAAACGAATACCGCATTGCAGTGACTCAATAAAAGCATTGCAATGCTCAATACACATTTTGATCAATTGGTTAATCTGCCACCGAACAATGATCGAGTGGATCCTCATGGTGCAGCTCATGAATGAGAGTAGTCCATCGCGAATGATGAAATTTTGAGGTAAGAATGTGACGCCTTTGATGAACGACAAAGGAACCGATTGAACTTCAATCGTCAAGGTATCAGAGGTAATAATTTTCAGCAATATAACCCACATATTAATGATGATCCATGTGCTAAGTTTAAGTTTATTATACTATCTTTTGAGAGTGCTTTTTATGCTAAAAGGTATTTAGATTGGAAGATGATTGTAGAACAAAAGTTTAATGCTCATTTAGTTTTTGAAGTGCATAGAGTTAAGCAAGCCACTAGTGAATTTAAAAATATTACAATCATTTGGTGGAATAGGATATGCATTGACGGATCAGTACCTACTACATGAAATGCTTTAAAGGTTACCTTACATAATAGATTTGTTCCACATTCTTTTAAACGTGATTTGTGCTTAAACCAATGTGATAGTTCTGTAGAAGAGTATTATCAGGAGCTACAAATCAGCATGCTACATTGTGATATTATTGAGGATGAAGAAGCTGCAATTACACATTTTATGGAGGGTTAAAGCGTGAAATTCAAGATATATCGATTACAAAGAATATGATAGTATTCCTAGATTGTTCCAACTTGCATGTTTGGCAGAAAAAGAAATGCAGAGACGACAACAGAGGCTATGGAACAATTTTGGAAGCTCGACTACTTCAAAATCAATACTGGGTCAAGACAAAACATCCCCACGTTCAGCTTCACGGTCTGCTGCCCCCTTCTCGAGTAGAGCATTTTTAGCAGTAGCCTCAACGCTATTACAGGCTCTCGAGGTAAGCGAACCTGCTAATGCGCAGGCTCAAGCGAAGAGCACTTCTTCGGTTGCTTCGACTGATTGCACGACTGGGATTATTTGTCACCAATGTAAGGGAATGAGCCACATCATGAAGGATTGCCTAAGTCAGCGAGCGTATATTGCAATAGAAGACGATGGATATGTAAGTGCTAGTGATGCTGAGGATGAATATGCTCTTACAACTAACCTTGCAGGTGAAGAGGACAAACACGAGACGAATATCAATCAAGAGGAAGAATCCAATGCTACTGTCACATAGAATTATAGGACCCTTATTATGCAACGAGTGTTAAGCACTCAAATGGAGCAAGCGGAACAGCTACAATGCCACAATCTATTTTAGATATTCCTCGTAGTCAAGTATTACTGTGTTTGCGTCATTATTGATGGAGAGAGCTGCAACAATTTGATAAGTTCATATTTGATCGAGAAGTTTGCCTTGCCGACAAGAACTCATCCTCACCCTTATCATATTCAATGGTTCAACAACAGTGGTAAGCTAAAGGTAATGCAAACGGCTAAGGTACATTTTTCTATTGGTTCATATCATGATTGTGCTGATTTTGATGTAGTACCCATACAAGCATGCTCTTTTTTGTTAGGTCGACCATAGGAGTTTGATACATATGCAACAAATCATGATAGAAGTAATAATTATACCCTTATATACAAAGAAAAGGACATAACATTTCTACCTTTAACCACTGCTAAAATTATGAAATGTGAAAAAGAGATAGCTGAAAATAAGAGAAAAGAGCATAAGCATGAATATGAAAATCAACAAGTAGCGAAACAAAGTTTTCCACCAAAAAGGAGAAGGTAATAACAACTTCTAAGTCTGATAAAATTAAATTAGAAGGTGTGTTATGCTTGCTATAGAATCTGACTTCGCTGAAATTTATGAAAAATGAGCTATCATGCTATGCTTTGATATGCAAAGATGTTTTAGTTTCACTTAATGATATATCTATCTCTTTGCCTCCTGCTATTGCTAACCTTTTGTATGAGTTTGTAGATGTTTTTCCAGCTGAAGTATCCTCTGGATTACTACTAATTCGAGGAATAGAACATCAAATCAATTTGATGTTCTATGAGCAACTTTGCCAAACCATACTGCATATAGGACTAACCCGGAAGAGACTAAGGAAATTCAACGATAAGTCTAAGACCTTTTGGATCGTAGGTACGTACAAGAAAGCCTTAGTCCTTGTGTTTTTTATATTCTTTTGGATCCTAAGAAAGACAATAGTTAGCGTATGTGTGTTGATTGTAGAGTCATCAACAATATCACTATAAGATATCGTCATCTTATTCCTAGGCTAGATGATATGCTTGATGAGTTGAGTGGTTATATAATTTTCACTAAAATTAACTTGCGAAGTGGTTACCATTAGATTAGAATGAAACTTAGAGATGAATGAAAAATTGTGTTTAAAAGTAAGTTTGGCTTGTATGAGTGGTTAGTAATGTCTTTTGGGTTAACTAATGCTCCTAGTACTTTCATGTGACTGATGAACAAAATTTTACGTGCTTTCATTGAAAGATTTATGGTGGTATACTTTGATGATATCTTGATTTATAGTAAGTCACATGAGTCACACTTTGATCATCTATGTGTTGTTTTTAATATTTTGAGAGATGCACGTTTGTTCGGTAACCTCAAAAAGTGCATCTTTTGCACTGATCGAGTCTCTTTTCTTAGCTATGTTATCACTCCACAGGGAATAGAAGTGGATGAAATAAAAATTGAAGCCATAAAGAGTTGAACAACCCTAAAACTGTTATTCAAGTGAGAAGCTTTCATAGTTTTGCGGGTTTCTGTCGGTGCTTTGTGCGGGACTTTAGTATCATTGCTGCCCCATTGAATGAATTGACGAAGAAAGAAGTGGTTTTCAAATGGAGACCTGCACAAGAAAAATCATTCAAGTTGTTGAAAGAGAAACTTACCCATACTCCTTTACTCCAACTATCTGATTTTGGTAGGACTTTTGAGCTAGAGTGTGATGCTAGCGGGATTGGAATTAAAGATGTGTTTAATTCAAGAAGGTAAACATGTTTCTTATTTCAGCGAGAAATTAAGTAAGCCAATTCTGAATTATTCTAACTATGATAAAGAATTATATGCTTTAGTTCGTGTACTTGAAACTTGGCAACATTATCTATGGTCCAAAGAATTTGTTATACATTATGATCATGAATTGTTGAAACATATTAGAAGTTAAGCTAAACTAAATAAACTACATGACAAATGGGTTGAATTTATTGAGTCTTTTCCATATATCATAAATCATAAGAAAGGAAAAGAGAATGTGATTGCTGATATGCTTTCTAGGTGTTATACCATGTTATCTCAATTTGATCATAAGATTTTTGTTTTAAAGATTATTAAGGACTTATATGCTGCTAATTTAGACTTTAAAGAAGTGTTTGAACATTGTAAAGAAGAGACAATATGGAATAAATATGTGCTCTATTTGAACTATGTATTTTAGCTAGCTCCGTTTATTTTTTGTTGTTACAAGAGGCGCATGAAAGAGGATTGATGACACATTTTGGAGTAAAGAGGACTAAATATGTGCTGGATGCTCACTTCTTTTAGCCAAAGATGAGACGCGACGTCGAGCGCTACTTTTTATGTTGTACCACTTGCAACAAAGCTAAGTATTTCTTAAATCCACATGGTCTTTATACGTCTCTTCTTGTTCCTAGTGCATAATAGGAGGATATTTCTATGAATTTTGTTTTATGATTGACTAGGACAATAAGTGGGAGGGATAGCATATTTGTAGTTGTGGTTAGATTTTTTAAAATGGCACATTTTATACCTAATCAGAAGAGTGATGATGCTACAAACATAGCTGATTTATTTTTTAGGAAATCGTTCGACTATATGGAGTGTCTAATACTATCGTCTCGGATCATAACACAAAGTTTTGGAGTCACTTTTGAAGATCACTTTGGAATAAAATGGGGACAAAGCTGCTGTTTTCTACTACGTATCATCCCTAGACCAACAGTCAAACATAGGTTGTCAACCATACATTATCGACCATGTTACGGGTTGTTCTATATAAAAATTTGATGATATGGGAAGAATATTTAGCGTATATTAAATTTGCTTAGAATAGATCGGTACACTCCACCACCAATGTAAGCTCATTCCAGGTAGGGTGTGGATTTAATCAACATGCTCCTATTGATTTACTACCTTTGTCTACTTTTAGAAGACTTAATTTAGATGCTAAGAAATATACTGAATTTATTCTTAAGTTGCATGAAAAACTAAAAAGAATGTAAAAAGTATGACTGAAAAAATATATGATTGCTAGAAGTAAAGGTAGGAAGGAAATAGAATTTGAACCGGGTGATTTAGTTTGGTTGTATTTGAGAAAAGATATATTTCCAGAACTAAAAAAAAAAAAATCAAAGTTGATGTCTAGAGCTGATGGACCATTTAAGACTATTGAGAAAATCAATGACAATGCATATAAATTGGATATATCTATAGATTTTGGAGTTAGTCCCACATTTAACATTTCATATTTGAAACCCTACTTTGGAGCAGAAAAAGAGCTTGAGTCGAGGACAACTCCAATTCAAGAGGGGAGGATGATGAGCTCATGACTCCTTCAGATATGATTAATACAGCCAATAATCCTCAAATCATACAAGATGCAATTATAAGAGCATGTGCATGATAATTAGATCACCAGGTGAACTTGTTTCCTGCTGTTCATGCTTTCATGGATGGATTACTACTAAATTCTTGTGATGTTTTATAGCTTAGGAACGTAGAAGAAGTACCACAACCTTACCTGGACGTCACCCCTCAAAGGCCAAGTCTACTCGGACTCGAGACTGAGCTCTAGTCATGATCGAAGTCGTGAGCGTGATCGAGTCATAAGACAACAGGTTAGTAAAACGGGTATAACTCTCTCATTCGAAGTCCATTTTAGGTGATCTTGGATATTTTGTAAAACTTAGGATGAGTCATTTTTCAATGTATATGAGCTCGGCCAAATATTCCTTATAGTTTAGTCAGAGTCAAAGAAATAAGGTGTTGTACCACCGTTTTGGACCTAGTTGTGTCTTGTAATCATGTCAGGGTCGGAGTCTAGGTTGTGTACACCTCTTTTTATGGTTGCACAACCCTAGGTTGACATCCTTATGTCCCCTATAAATATACAGTATCCGTCATAGTTTATGTTCGAATTTAGCTTAGATATTCTGTTTTAGACAGTTTCAGCATTTATCGGTTCGTTGAACCCCAACTCAAGTAATTCATTAGTAATCAGAAATATTTACATGTTCTTGTTTGTATTCTCAATTCGTTGA
Organism: Phragmites australis; assembly: GCF_958298935.1. Taxonomy (NCBI): domain Eukaryota; kingdom Viridiplantae; phylum Streptophyta; class Magnoliopsida; order Poales; family Poaceae; genus Phragmites; species Phragmites australis. The sequence continues at coordinate 27,622,030 of NC_084938.1, read as the reverse complement.
GAGGAAAAAACTTCATAGCGACGTCAATTGCGTCTTGGCATGGTTGACAACCACAGAGTAGTGGCGTAGTAGTCGCGATGGTTCTTATTTTGTTCTAATTAGAGTCTTTAAATCATCAACATCGAAACTTTATTAAATCGATTTATCATATTATCTACAAAAGAGCGACCATCTCCCCATCAAACATGCATGCATGCCCGAAATGAATGTTGGTTTAATTTGTGGCAGAGAGAGAACTACAGACTGTACTTAATGCTTGTCCATCGGTGTCTAGACTAATTCAGTTTAGCAAGTAGCAACCCGGCTTGAATTGACTATTTCAGCTTAGTATATTCAAGCTATCGTAAAATTAAGCATGTTGCTTTATTTATATACATGCTCATGTCACGATAATGCATGTTCTGAATGTTGCTTCATTTATATACATGCTCATGTCACGATAATGCATGTTCTGAAGTTCTGATAGCATGCACTACCGTTTTGATTCGTTCTTGCATTGGCCCTGAACCTTTTTTTGATACCGTAGCACCGATGAGATTCTGACGCAACACAAGAGTGATGATCAAACGTAAGACAGCTCTGTTGTGACACGATGCTTCATATGACTTGTTCAATTGAGGTTACGCAGATGAAGTGACTATTTAACGAATTCCACCGATTTGACGTGTATGATGCGCACGTACGTCACCGGAAACGCATGCATGTCAAGCTATATGTCCGGCGGTCTCCACTATCACAGAAATGGCATCGCTACCATGTTCTCCTTCTTTTTCAGTAGTCATGTTGACATATATTGAGTCAAATTACATAATTAGCTGATCAATATATAAAATGGCGCACCCCTGCTTCAAAATGAGATTATATGTGAACTGACTTATCAACTACTGAACATAAACAGGACATGAGACTTTACTTCTCAAAAAAGAGAAGAAGTGAGTTTTAAAACAGCTCAAGGAAATGAAAAGGAACGATTGAAAATAGTAAGTGCGGCTCTACAAACATCAATGGCTCTTGCTTCGGGGGCATTGCATGCATCTGTGTATATGTCCTTCCAAACGTGCGTGCAGCCATTTGCGATGAACATGCATGTTCATGCATGAACTTCCTCTCGGCTTCCATTTGCGATGATTTGACTACCTTATCCTTGACTGTTAAGAATTAAGTTACTCGATTGTTCATCGTATGTGAAACAACAATTGGCCCGATTAGGGTCAAGAAGACCAAGTAGCAGAAGCCGATTGATGCTTCGAAAGGTCTCTTCTATATGTCTTACCTAGTGTGTATTATTATATAATACGTGCACCTAATATATTAAAACAACGCCATATGAATTTTGTATTATATTGTTCTCGATTGATTGATCCCTTGCTGCTTCTGAAGAACTTCCGTTCGATCATGACTGGTGTGAGTAGCTAGAGGAGGTTTCTGACAAGTCAAAACCGCTATTGAAACTGGCATTGTCGCCATCGTGTGTGTGTCTCGAGTTATTGTGTCGTCATCACTGTCATGGCATGACAGCTAGCTGCTGCGTTACTACAGAATCAGTTATAAATTACATACATAACTAGCAATAAAAATATATTATTACCGATTCTTAATTCCTCATGCTCGAACCATAATAGAGCTGAACCAACACTTATAGTGAGTATTAGTGCCAGTTCTAGTCATAAATTGTCACTGATAGTCCGTCTGAACCTAAAATTTTGATTGATTCTAGTTTTGGCTAGCCCTCACGTCTGGCTCCAGAATTTTTTTTATTGGCTCTCCCTCTGTCTTATCTCCTCCACCAAGTCTCTCTCGCACGCTCTCTCTTTGAGTTGGAGGCGTAGGACCGGAGGACAACCTCGATTCCCTTGGTTCCGAAGGCGCAGGACCCAACAGAGAACTTGCAGAGGTTGGTGACCGTGGTGGCGATGCCGTCGTCAGTGATGGCATGGAGAGAACAAAGCTTAGGCATCACAGGCCCATGCTGAGGTGGTCGGTGATGAGCGTGAGGGCTGGGTCTCCCATGCTATCGGTGCGGCGGTCACACTTGAGCGCGAGCTTAGATAGAGTGGGGAAGCACATGAGGAGGCAGGATAGCGCGGCGGCATTGAGGCGTGTTGAGCGCGAGGTAGAGGCAGGAGGCGGCCTCGACGGTGAGCCAACGACATCAGACATAGGAGTAGCACTTGCGATCGTCGGAGCCAAGGAGGTCGAAGACCAGGGCCACGAGCTCCTTGGGGAGGTCAGCGGTGTGGTCATCTGCAGCCTCACCTATCTTGGCGATGGAAGCTAGGAGCAGCAGCAACAGAGGGAGGACGGGGGATAGAGGCGGAGGCTTGTTGTGGGGGAGGAAGAGCAACCTATCTCCGCAAGCTGCATGTGGATGGAGTTATGTGGGGAGGAGGCCGGCGGGGGAGGTGTGTTCGGTAAGGTCCACAACGGTGACGCAAGCTCCCGACGGTGAGCGACGTGGCGGCGGGCTCAAGTGGCTTTGGCTCGAGCGGCTTCAGCTCGAGCGCCTACTCGAGCTCAGATTTTGTTTTTGTTTTTGGAAAACAACTTCACTGTCAGGTTCACAACTGACAATGATAATGCTCAATTTTCACTGTCGAGTATTCACTACCGGAAGCAAAATCGGCAGTGAAGGCTGATACTCTAGTGATTAGCTAGAGCCAGTGTTAGTGTTAGTGTGGTTGCTCATTGGAGATTAAGGGTGTGTTTGGTTAGAGGATAGGATTGGATGGGATAGTGTCGTCCCTATTTTTTAATAAGATAAGTTATTTTTTTATTTGGTTAGATAGGTGAGATGAGCTATTTTTTTTTTAAGTTAGTAAGATTAGGTGGATAGGTTGAGCTGGCTTTCTGTTTGGTTGGATGGATTTGATGAGTGGAGTTGATTGTGATGATTTTTTAGTGAACATACCAATTTGCGCACATTCTTATATATAAGTGTTTGGATGAATTTATGCATATTTGAATTCAAATTGAATAAAAAGATAATATCACATGAAATGATACAAATGCATATAAATAAATCATTGCAAATGAACTCACTTTTTCACCAAATAACCTAGGATTAAAAATAATTTTAAAAATTATTACGTCACATGAGAGGAATATTATTGAATTTTTCAAGATTTTTGGAAATTTCTTTGAGGCCTTAAAAATTGCTAGAATTTCTTGGAGTAGCTTTCTTTGGAGATTTTTATTTTAGAATCTAAAAGGGATATTGAGGTAATTCTTTTAAAATGAATTCATCATGAATTATAGAACATAAAAAAAGTTTTATCATTTTTAGATAAGAAAACGCCACTGTCCAAATACAGAAAGAGGGAAGAAAAAATTGAACATGGATAAGGTATTGTTCATCCTACACCATGAGTCATAGGAACAGGGTGAGGAGTCATGGACGAGCGAACGAAGCAGACGCGGCCTCGTCTGGCTTTTTTTTTTCTAGGATCAGATGATCCGACATCCGAACCAATATTTGGTGGAGGTGAATGACTCAATCCACTTTGAGTTCTCTAACCAAACATCTGAACGAGTACGGTTTATCTGGATAGGATGATCTCATCCATCCTTATACAATGAACCAAATACAACCTAACTTTGCTTCCATTCAAGAAACAATTATTTTACATGGCTTCGGGTGCAACAAGTTGGCACAACAGATAATCTAGGGAGAAAAAACTGACCGAACAACGATTTTCTTAGAATAGTACTAGCTTTTAGGGTGCAGAAAAGCTCCGCTCCGGCTTGGGCCAATAGATTCTCGTGACCCGTGCAACCAAGAACATGAAACTGCGATTCATCTATGCCTTGATCGTGTTTATGCCAAGTAACCAAGAATATTTCTTATTTGTAATTGTGCTCTTTGCATTGCTATCATGTAGTTGTCTTAGCCACGGCCTATAAGGCTGGCTTGCACGCTTGTTTAAACTTAGATCCCAATTCTACTATAATGAACGACAGAGCTCTTTTCGGATAACTTGGGACCCTGTCAGCTCATAAAATTTTATTCCTGATTCTTTATTCGTCACAGAATCAATTTGCCAAATCGGCACCAAACCAACAAATTTGAAGAATGCCCGGTCCACTACTACATAATAGCCTTTTATTGTCGGTTCAAAACTCACAATCACTTTCGATTTTAGAACTAGCATTAAGAAAATGACAATGATAGTTAGAGGAATATCACTGATGAATTCCCCATCGATAGTGTTGCTCTTTTATAAAAAAATATATAAAAAACCCCACTTGGTCCGGCGCCCACTCCGCCGCCGCCGCTCGCTCGCCTCGGCCATCGCTGCACTGCCACACGCAACCTTCTTCGTTGCCATGCCCTCATTTCTACTGTCACCATGCCATATACTCAAATCGCCTCAAACACAAGAACAGATCAACTTAACTTATCCATTCGAATACATCTCATAATCAAATCGACTCATCTCACAATCAAAATACGAACAAATTGACTTATATCATTCATATACTACTCGAACACAAGGACAAATCAACTCAAACACAAGAACAAACATAGACGAGGCAGTTGTGGTTGACCTCGCCCGTGCCATGGACCAGCCCTAGACTCGTCATCGGTCCACCATCGCTGGAGGCTGTGTGCTGCTCGGAGGAGCCCGTTCGGAGTAGGTCATTCGCGTGCATCTGCCTTGCCTTCTCCTCGAGCTGAGCTCACCCACAGTCGGAGATCGAGGGGAGCTGCAGTCTAGGAGGGTGGGAGATAGAAGGATAAGGGAGAGAGAGAACGACGAGCAGACGTGAGGCCAGTTCGGATTTAGATTTTTTTTGGCCACGGACGAGACAAACAGACGTGAACGCATGAGACTAAGTGGATTCAATCCAAATTCGAGTTCGGCTCCCTGGTTCGCTGCCGGTTCATAACAACAACCGACAGTGATATTATCACTGTCAGTTGTTGATATGAATCGATAGTGATAATAACTTATCATATCACTACCGATTGTTGATATGAACTGACAGTGATAAATTTTCTAAAATTGATAGTGATATTATTTTTCTTACGAACCGATAGTGAAAATTGTATCACTGTTGGTTTTAGTTAATTCGGCAGTGATGACGGAAAAAAAACCTATTTCTGTAGTATTGGTCGCATCTTGAGCATTGCATTATTTATGTGTTCATTACATAATTTGTTCTGTCCGGTCCAAGTTTTTTTTGTTGCAGCGAAGAACACATCAAGGCTACCGACCGTTCATTAAAAAGAAAACGTAATCAGCCCGACGTCCAAAGCTCAAGGGGGCAATAAGGATATATACAAAAGCCACAGTCTGAACAAGGAGAAGTAGTAACTAGCAGGAACCTACCATGGCTTAGAGGTTTATGCATGGATCAGAACGATCCAAGTCTGAAACGAGTACATGTGGCCCCTGATCACCCAAGATTCTGCAGATCTCTCCCCAAATGAAGCTTCCATGTTCTTGATTTTTTTATGTCTCTAGCGACCGCGTGCACATGTACGTCCAGTTTCATTTCTTTGTTGAGAAAAGAACCCATGCATGCATGATAAAGCCCATTCTTGAGACCAAGGAGCAAGAGAGATTAAACTAATCCATGACAACATCGATCCCATGCTTCCATGATTTGGAAGTCCAAGTGAAGTGTATTCGTGCCTGCAAGAGGCCACAATATGTATCACATATGCAAGATACATGTATATTCATTGATTGTGACAGATTTAATAAAAATAACAGGTGTAAAGTTTGGATATCCTACCTTCCGTTACCCTTAAGAGTCTCTCTCCCCTTACAATTTTTAAGTATGGAAAAGAAAAAAGAGAAGAAAAGAAGAAGAATGAGGAGAAGAAGAGAAAATGTATAAAGAAGAGGGGATCTTCCTACTTCTCAGTTCTTAAATTTCACTACTATTATATATAAAATATCATTAAAAAATAAAAATTTAACCGATATTATTATATATACCCTATACGAAACCATATTCCTATATATGCATGCACATATTCATTGCACGTACGTACGTACGTAATCTACCGGCCGGAAAACAACAAATACGACGGCGACCCGAGTCTGTTCCGGCGGCGTCAGCGAGTGCGCGCAGTGGCCACAGCCCACAGCACTCCAGCCGGCCGGAGGACAGATGGCCCGTGCGCGCTGTAGCTCCATCTCCATGGCACGTTCGTCCGTCGTTGGTTGAGCTCGATCGCGGCAGCTATAGTAGCCTCCTCCTACAGAGGCCATTGTGCCTCTCAGTTTCAGTAGCAGTGCAGATCACGTGTACCTAACCAAGTCGGGTCCGATCCCAGTGGATGATTGATTCACCGATCACTTCTCTTCTGCTCTGCTCTGGTCTGGTCTGGTCTGGTCTGGTCTGTAGAATTGCGCATGCACACTCATCATGTCATCATGTGACATAACATAAGTGATTAGGATAATCATTAGCAGGAGCTTCTGAAAGCCAAAATATATAGCCATGTGGGCAGGCCTGCTGAAAGCTACTCATGTAATCCTGTGGGCTTTTTCTGTCTCTGTCTGTCTACCTGGGTGCACCATAGGTTGGCAGAGATCTTATCCGATCAAGCCGTGGGGCCGCGGGGCTGTGCCGAGGTCAAGATCGTTGTGTACTGGATGTCGTGTCTCGCGGCGGGGCTACCGGTGGTCGGAGACTTACTGCTCCGGCCTCTGCTTCTGATCGTGAGTTGGTGTCTCATCACCCCTGACTCTGATGCATCACGGATTCACAGCACCGGTGAGTGGCCACGCCGCTGTCGTCGCAGCAAAAGACGGGATGCACTTCTGTTGCCTGACTGATCTGTACCTCATGGCCATTGAATTAATGTTACCGGAAGAAGCTTCTCTTTTTGCTTAGCTTGTATCTACTTACATCCATCTTTTACTTATTATTTAGAATATTAATATGTTGACAACTAATTTTTAATAAAAATTGATAAAAATTAGATGATATTATTATATTTTTATCATAAATTCATTATTATTATTTTTATATACTAAATTCTAATAGTTATATATATATTAATAATTAAAAATTTTAAAATTTAACTGCACATATTTTAGTACGATGTCTATCTTGAGAACGTAGATAGAATATGAGTACACAAATGGTCTTGAATGTGGTTTCAGTCCTGGTTCTCCGTACCTTTGCTTGCTGTTTGCTTTGTCACTGATGAACTTGACAAGCATATGGTTACGCGTCCCTGTCGCAACAAAACTGTGGGCTACTCCAAACTCGCAATCAATCGGTACGATGTCAGTCCTGCACTGACGGTTATTTGTGTAATCAATCAACTAAAACTCCATATCAAGTATCCTAAAAAATTCTAACAGAAATCTCATAGTACAGAGGATATTATTATTTATCAACTCATAAATTTGACCTCAAGCAACAACTTATATAATGATAAACAAAAGGAGAAATTTATCTGTAAATAGTACCTCTGTAGGAATGTATGAATCACTGCATTTTTTTCTTGTTTCTTTTTATACAAGTTGTTGTTTAAGCTCTAATTTTACGATAGGGTAGATGGTAGCCTACTCTGCACTATCACATTTTTATCGGATTTTTTTTTATGACTATTAACATGAGGTATTGATCGGTTGGTTACACAGTAAAATGTACAGGGTTGTACAAGTAGTACCGCACAAGCTGGTACTGACCACAGCTACGTGGTGGCCTCCAGGCAGCAGAAACGGGCAAGATTGTGGGCCTCGATTGTGTTGTACCATAGGGTCCAGCTTGCTTCTTTAGCAATAGTCCATAGATGTAGTCGTGTACTCGTGTGGACTCTCATGGCCCGTTTGAAACTTGGGGAAAACTTGTTTCACATGAAATTGATATGATCCGAGCAGACCCTCAACTCTTCAATTTCCTCGTTTCAGATTATGCTTTAGCTTCCCTCGCAAAAAACAAAAACAAAAACAAAAAAGAGTGGCTTTTGCTTCAGGATAGAATTGCATGCTCCTGTCTTTTTACTGACAAATTGTAATGTCATCTTCAGCAGCTATCTCAAATTTTTATCCTTAAAAATATTATTACAGTATTCCTTATTTTTTCATCTCCAGCAGCTACCCCATTTTCTACCTCTACTCATCTTTTTCTCTCTCCGGTTCCGCTATCAGCCTCTATGAACAGTACTGCTACAGTACGCGACGCGATTTTCCTACTTTGGACCCACTGTCGGCTACATAAACAGTATCCGCTACAGTGATGCATGGTGCTACAGTACCCCCCCCCCCCCCCCGCAAAAATACACCCACCCTCCCTCCGCAACACTGCAGCAGATCGATTTCCAGCGCTACAGTACTTTGCGGAGTACTGTAGCACGGGATAACTCCACTGCTGGAGTTGGTCTAAGCACACACATTCTGATACTTGCAGACAACACGCACAAACGAATCATTGGATTTGGTTCAATATTCGTAAATTCTGTGATGCATTGGACCAAGCCTTCCAAGATTCATATTGATAAACGTGGCTACAAACACTGATACATACACAGAGAGTCAGAACTGTGTTGCTTTTGATTAACTTCTGTGGAATTACAGACAAAAAAATCAATCACGCACACACATGAACAAGCAACGAAACAAGTGAGGCAATCAGTAAGTGAAATAGATCAATCATGGGGAGCAATTCCTTGCTAATCAAGTCAAACTCCTGTACTACGCGTTCTTCTACCGCCATGTCATTGTCGCCGTACCATCTCTGCCGTTAGTTCATTTCATGGAGTAAGAACCTACCAGGCTGAAAGATCTCCGATCAGCTCGTGGAGCCAGTGTGAAATTCATCCCAAACATTTCCTTAAGGGCCTGCCCCGGCTCTTGAAGGTCAATCAGCTTCGCGACAAGAGACGCACTCTCTCTGATATGCTCCATGTCAGTCTGAGTCCAGATGAGACGGGAGAGCTGTAGCCTTCGTTGTTTGGTGCTCAAATCGATTCCCCATTTATTGTAGATGCTCTCTTTCTCCCCGTTGGTGAGCTTCTTCAGCATCTGCTTGTAGAGTACATCCCTTTCTCGGCGAAGATTCTTCAAGCTGCCAACGGAACGAGTGCCAGTATTCCATCACATATAAGTTTGAAGGACAATGCAAAAGCTGAAGTATCGAGTTGATAATTGTAACATACAAGAAAGAATGTACCTTAATGCAACGGCAGAATTAAGTTCGCCTTCTGCTGTGGCTTGGGCACTGAATGAGCTCTTAATGAAGGACAGTCTCCTGTGCTCCACTTCCATGTATATGTTATCTGCTGGATCTCCCTTGAAGAGGAGGAAGAAGTAAGCTCTGTGCACTATGGAGACATTGCATTCTTGCCACAACTCGATAATATGCTGCTGCTTTTTCTCAAAATCAACTGTCGAATGAGAAGGAGATTCGAAGGTACTCGGTGCTGAATATACGCCAACGTCTTTTACAGTTTTCATGGCTGTCGAGTCATCTCTAACTCCCTGAAGTTTGAATCAAATATATCAAGTCACTAAAAGTCAGCTTGGTAACCTAAATCAATCGATAGGTTAAGCAAAAACATCTAGAAATTACAATCTTTGAGCTGGTAGGACAGCTTGTCAAGTTTCCATTGTTAGCATAGTAAAAAAAAACATAACAAATAAGTATACAGCAGGATGATGATACCTCGTATAAGTACATTGTTAAGCAGAATTGTGTGTGATCCTGGAGCTATCACGAATTTAAGGAAAACTCATGAAGTGTACACTCCTACCATGATTACCTGTGCCTGAAATTCCTCAAGTTGGTCTTCATGGCGACTTTCTGTATTTTCTTCCAACTCCGTGATACAACTAATGTCATTGACAACAGTTTCTTGTTCTTCATCATCGGTGTTAATTTTCTTGTCTACTTCATGATTGGTGTTCATGTCCTTGACTTCATCAAATGCTACTTCGCAGGAAACCCCAGAGCAGTCCAATAAACGATCATCATTTTGGCAATCATCATTCTCGGCATACAAGCTTCTCCTGACCTTATCAAGCCTTCTGGGAGCATATCTAAAGATTTCATCAGGTGGTGTCCTGCTGGTGTTCTCAGAATCATCAAACCAACTATTCGGAATCACCATGAAGTTAGCCCTGCAGCTTTTACTTCTAGCCAATGCACTATCCTTGGAGCTCATTATGCACCTCTTCAGACTCAAACATTCACGAGGGTAAGGTTTGCAGTCAATAGAATGGTTAGAATAACATGTATACAATTTGACAACATTGTCTGTAATTCCATTAGATTCACATTGGAGCATTTTGACAGAATCTTTCTCTATCTCTGTTATATTATCAGCTTGTTGCTCTTCTTTGCTGGGATACGATCTGACATCATCTTCTATTTTCTTTGTTACGCTTTCGAGCTCTTGACGTTCCTCAGGTTGCGGGACTGCATCTTTGGATATCATCTCCATTTCAGGTGTTTGAATCTTGGTGTCCTCAGGGGGTAATTGGTTGAATTCGTGGCTCCTGCTTCTTACATGCTCATGTATCTCTATGCATTGGACTTCCCTGCAATGCTCTTCAGAGACTTCAGATGTAGTTCTTGAAGCTGCTTCCTTCATATGATACGGGTCTATGCCATCAAAGCTATGGTAGCTGGGAGGGTCCCAGTGTGAAATCAACTTTTGATCCCATGTTTGCCGAGGAAGCTCCCTAGTTTGACCGAGGAATGCTGAGTCATTATGATCACTACTGCAGACATATGATCCATGAACTGACGCATAATCTTGATCTTGATGAGCAACCCCATAAGCATCAACAACTGAAAGTGCCTCTTCAGACACATTTCGTGCAAGGGACTCTGATGACCGACTATGCTCATCCTATCAGAAGCAGGTCAACTCATTAGATGTTGCACAATACAATACAATACAATACAATACAATGATTCTAAAGAGAAGTAGGTATAGAGGAAAAATACCCATCGCTTTGCAGTGCGCTCGTCACCATGGTCATCGCTATCACCTTTAAGTAAACAGTTAAGTTGAGACTGTACTGTATCCCTTTCCTCCATCAGTTCCTTCAGCTGCTTTTCAAGCTAAAAAAAAGGATAGACGAGTGCACATTGCATAAGAGACTGGGGTGACACAATTCACAGTGTTCCGAAGACTAAAAAATCTTAGAAGCGAGGAAAAGTACCTTCTTAATCTGCACATCCTTCTCTCTCAAAGCCTCAGCATGAGTAGTGCAAGAAGCCGACCCAGGAAATTTCAGCTCATTTTCTAATCTCGCAAGTTCTCTCTGTAGATGCTTCACAAGTGCTTTGTCAGACATCACCACATTGACCTGTGCATTTGTAACAACCTCCTTTGCACAGGTCGCGAACAAAAGAGTGTTCCTGGATTGCTCTATATGAGTGTGTGCAGGGCTCATTGTGCAGATAATGGCTGTTCTTGCATTGCCTCCCAGAGAGGATTGTAATATACGGGTCAGCTTTGAATCTCTGTAAGGGATATGGCCATTTCTCCCCTTGCTGCATGTCAAAGAGTATGCCAAAAATGAGAAAATCAAGTTGCAACACCAAAAGAATACAAAATTAGTTTCTCTAATGAATATGAATCCAAATGGAAAGGATGTGTAAATGCAAACTCCCAAGTTTTAAGAGCAGAAGTTCTTAAAAAAATGCAACTCGCTGTAATGATAAGTTCCTGCTAGAGGAAAACAAACCTGAGTTGACGGACGACCTTTCCCAGTGTAAGCAGACTACGGTTAATATGGCTGCCTTCTTTCAGCCTCATACCAGCCGAAGCAGTCTGAGATGCACGCTCACTTCCTGCTAGATCAACAAAGTTCTGTCGACAAGAAGAAAATTATGTGCCACATAACTTTACATACCAAAGATTTATAACATAGAAGAATATTTTGTACCACACAGGCCACAAGGGTGCTCGAGTTGCCTCTTCCTAGATACTGTTTAGCAGAACTTTCAATTGTCTGAAATTAACAAAATATGTCAAAAAAACTTTTATTGAAAGAGTGATGTAAAACATACATTATAAGAGAGGCACCAACCAATCTGAGTATTTGATGGGATCTAGAACTTGTTTCATTCAAAGCGGTTTCTCCAATCTGCCTTTGAGCTAGAGCACAAAACCAAATGAATCAGATAAGGTGGGGAAAATGAGATGCCTCTTTTGTTTACAGCAAGTTCAGTTCCACACCTTCACATATGGCAAGAAGATCCCTAAAATGATGATGGTCCCTCAAAGTTTCCTCAGTGAGTCTTTCTACAGTAGTCCCTTTCTAATTGAAATCAGATGACAACATGAATGATATTAAGAATAGTAAATAGCTTTGCTACCTTTGCAACTAGGGGCAGGGGGTAAAAAATAGAACAATGAATCCAAGTTAAGGAGAATAGTGTACCTCTGGATCATCAAGAAGTCTCAGAGGTGTTGTGTCGTGACTCAGAAGGTCCCTCACAGCTTCATTATATATCTCTATGGCCGAAAATCTCAAAATGAACTCTCTTTCAGGATGCTGCAGCATGGACAAAGGATTCAATTGCAAAGAAACACAAGCAATGGGAGTATGAGACAATAATATTTCACAAAAAAGATAAAAGTGAACAATGTTCGTGGTGTGAACACACCTTTTCTATGTAGTCATAGATGTCCGACACGCTATATTCTGTTACTCCAATCATTGTGTAAGTCTTTCCACTGCTTGTTTGACCATAGGCAAATATGCTTGCTGTCAAGAACAGGTGCATGCGCAAATGTTTGTTAGCTCACATCAGTTCATCGAAAATGAAAGTGGCGGAACAGAAGTGCTTCGTTTCTTTTGTGCATACAGTTAATTCCACTGACAACTGATAGAGCAACTTCTTTCGCTCCTTCCTCGTAGACTTGCCTTGTAGAACAACTGGGTCCAAACACCCTATCTGATGGGGACGAGAAAGAAGAACAATGTGAGTAGTAAACTTCTTTAAGCTGCAGCATTGCTGCCCACAATTTTGCAACAACTGAGCTCTGCTGCTACTACTCACCGTAGGTGTAGGCGGTGGGGAACATTGCGCGCTCGGGGACGGTGCTCCGGAACATGATGGTGGTGGGGCTGATGCACTCCCAGTCGGAGCTGTCCCCGGCTTCCCTGCCGTTGAGCGGCCTCAGGCGCACGGACACCATTATCCTCTCCTCCTTGGCGTCCGCCTTCTCCCATGCTGCCGCCACCACCTCCTCGCCCACTGCCGCCATGACGCTCTTCCCCCTGCACTCTCCCCACCCAAGAATAGTATCAAAACCTCCCCCTTTCTTTATACCAATTTCACCGGCAACTAACTACCCTTCCTCTCCTCCTGAATCAAACAACAATGGCATTGCGAGAACGCGACCCTCCCCCACGGCTGGGGAAAACGGCAAATTTCGGACGCGTGCGGTGGGTGCCCGCGGCCGAAAGCGGCGTGCCACCGGGCGCAGGATGGACGTGGACGGCGGCGACCCGGCGAGACCACACAGGCAACAACGACAAATTACGCAACTCGCTCTTATTCGCACATGCACTAGCACTACTACTTTTTGACCAGCTAATTTCCGCGAGAGTATTATATCGGGTCGCCGCCGACTGCGCTGGAGCCTTGCGGTGCTGCCGCGACCGACCATGGTCCCCGCCACGCCTCTGGCCTCTTCCTCAAAATTAATTTTTATCTACGCGCCTCATCTCACATGGGAGGAGGGAGACGAGATGGTAACCAAGCTAAAGACTTGATTTTTATTAATGCTCGCTAACTACTAGCATCTGCGCGTGGAGACGAGGAGAGAAACACAGCAATGGAAGCAAGAAGCACCGTTACCTGCGAGGGGCGAGAGGAAGCCGCGCTCGTGGAAGCTAGGAAGACGACCAACGCGGGAGGCGCAGAGCCCGGGAGCAATGCGGCTGGCTAATGGATTGCAAAGTTGTCACCTCCCTTCGCTTCTTCACCTCGCCTCATCTCCCTTCTTCTCTGCGGCTGCGGCGAGGAAGAAGAAGAGAAGGGGAATTGGCAATGGTGGTGGGAGGGTGGTTTGGTGAAAAATAAATAAAGAAAAGAAAAGGTGTAAAGGAACAGGCGTTCTTGTGGGTACGGGGCCCGTTCTACCCGTAACAGATACTTACTGCGATTAAAATTTCATCGAAATTTAGATGAAATTTTATGAATTTCGATAATTTTAGAGAGAAATCAAATATTTAATTTTAAAATTTTCTTTTAAACATGTGAAACTCATAAAGTAGTAGATAAAAAATAACTAAAAATTTAATTTAAAAAATAATAAATGAGATTGAAATCTTGACACGACGCGTCATTGGCCAATTGCGGTCAAGGTCGTGCGTGGGCCCGTGGGAAGTTCGGGTGGGACCACCCTGTCTGTGTGTCATGTGCTGGTGTCCCTGCCCGTTGAACGTACAACAACAATAGCTTGCCAAGTGCACAACCAGTTCACATCTCGAATTCGTCAAATATTCGCTTTTCTTCTCGTAACAAAAGTCCACTTTTATTGACTTTTCGCTTTCAAGAAAACATAGTATACATGGTATGCGGCAAATACATTTTGGAATGGCAAATTCTGAACCTTTTTTAGATGAAGGAACCTTTTATTTCGAGATGAAATATGCTCCGGTCTCTCCACCGAGCGTGATGCACTTAGCCATTACACATGAGAAATTAAAAAGAAGAAGAAGAAACGGCTGAAACCTAGTCTGCACAAAACAACATCAATTTTCAAACCCCGACATCAAAACCACCGTTCACTCCACTGCCCACGATGAAAATACCATCATATAAGGCCTAGCGCAACGTATTGAGGGATGCCGAAGATTCTCCGACATCACAAAACTGTAACATTCAGAGTGACAAGAATGGTATTTCCATTTTCACTGTCAGTGACAATGTTAAGTTAATGCGGGTCACAATTATGAGTGGTAATCAGATGTAGCGGATAAGTTTAGTGCTTACCGATATCTACACCTGCCAATTTTTATCCATCCACATGTATATCCGTGAACATTTGTAGACTAAGAACGGGCACCAAACCTATCGTCCATAGGTACTTATCACCCGTGAGTATACCCGTTTACCTGTCTATCATATCCATACTTATTTGCAATGGTATAGATCCACGATTCCGCACTATCATATATGTCTGGGTGTGTACTATGTACCTGGAAGATGGGGGATGCAAGGGGTGGTAGCAGATGGGACAATCGCAGGAGTCGAGCTCCATGGTCACATCAATGGTCGCGGTCATCTTCCTCCTCTTCACGACAGTGTACTGGGCGACGACGCGACGATGTGTGATGGGCAATGGTGAAGTGAGGTTAGGCGACAGCACAATGCTGGAGGCCATGGCGGGGCAGAGTTGGGTGGCGGGGTAGCATTGGGCGGCGACGGGGCAGGGTTGGATGGCGGTTTGCTGGGGCAGGGCAAGGCTAGGCAGCGACGCGGGGCAGGGTGGCGAGGCGATGATGGAGGTGCTGACGAGTCAGGGTGGGGGCTGGATTGGGCGTAGGCCTAGCAAAAAGGCGAGTCAGAGTTAGGTGTAGCAAAAGCGCATACAGTCCGAAACCCAAATCGAAAAACCTAATATGGACCTAATGCGCTTAACAGGTGCAAAAATACCCCCAACCCCAAACCCGATGGAGACCCATGGTGTGAAAAAAAAAAGGGCGTCGAGCCGCGAAGGCGGGCACTCCAGCGCGGGCGGGCAACGATGGACGAGCGCCGGCCGGGGAGGCGGACGTGGGCGGGCGAGCAACGGCCGGAGCCAAGGAGGGTTTGGCGGGAGGCGGCCTGGGCAAGTGGGCACAGCGTGAGGTGGTGCAGGAGGGTGGCGGCCGGGCCCAGACGGACTGAGCTGAGCCTTTTTAGGTGAAAATTTGCCCCCACCCCTGACCCAACCCGTGACCTTCGCAGGGCAAAATTTTCCCCTCCCCGTCCCACCATGCTTTGTCGGGTGTAAAACCTACGAGGACCCAACCCAGGTCACCCTGTTGCCCGCCCTAGCTAAGCTGTAGCAGGGTTAGGCAGGTGAGTGGCTGGGTTGGGTGGATGTGGATGATAGGAAATAGTATGAGGGTGGATTTGGGAGATCAAGGTTTGGATGATTGGACCGACTCGTCAGAGAGCTATGTTAATAAATAAGTGTAACGGGTATAAGTATGTATTACCTATACCCATACATTATCGATAGTAATTTTTATCCATAAACGTACCTGCGGGTACTAAATACGCCCCATATTCGATCCTATTAAAGTATTTACTTGAGGGTAAACAGATCATCTGATTAAGTTGCCATCTCTAATAACAACACTCTGTTGCGCCAAACATACAACCACAGAACTGGGCATTGCAATCCCGGGCTGCACAATTAGCTTGTACTAAACAAGACTATATTTTTCTAGTATTTTGCTTGCTTTCTTTATCAACGAACAGGCATGATTAGGAAGCTTCCTGGCGTGGAACATGGACTATTCCCTCCTTCCTTAAACATTTCGAGATGCACTAATATAATGCATCCTCTTGATCAGTGTCACTTTCCTGGTCGTTCAAAGAAAACATTATCATTACTGTCAGACCATCTGAAAACATCCCGATACCTAATTTTCAGAAAGAAAAAAGAAATAAAGAAACATTCCAATACCAGGGCCAGAATTCAGAAGAAACCAAGACAAACCATCACACATCACCACAAATTCGACTGCTAGCCACCACGAATTGTTTAATTTGTTGAGCCATATGCCTTACACAGACTTGGTACCGTGAATTATTCAGATTATTAAGATGAATCGAACAAAGTCTTCTCTGCCTTTTCTTTTCAGAAGAGATAATGACACCGCAAGATGTACCCGGCTTTGCTTAGGCCCTAAACAACCGACGTTTATCAACTTCAAAATTAAAACTTGAGAACTGCGTAAAGCCTAAAAGCATCCAGTTCACCATCCCAAGTAGTGGTACTCCACTGTTGGTGGCAGGTTCATTTAATCTCTGTCCTCGATTCCAGCTAACAAAGCTGAGTAGATAGATCTAACATGTCTTCTGAAACTGGAGTCGATCGAGTAAAAAGATGGCAACATGGAGGCAAAGGTGTGAGTGAATGACGATGAGTCCTGAGGCTTAACTACCTTCTGTTGTGCTGGAGTCAACAACAATCTTGTATGAAAGATTTCGTTTGGTGGTCATATGTTTCGGAAGAACTTTATCACATTTTAACTGAACCTCAGTCAGTAACTTTTTAACTGAACCACTATCCTGCAAACTCTGTGATGGTACTCAGCGCAGATAGCTGTGTCTACCATACTCTATCTTGGATAAACGCAAAGCTTTCGCACTGCTAAACATGTCCTTACATCTCGATCACAATACTTTTGGTTGCTTTAGTGGAGATTAGCGTTCGAAGCACGGCATAACACAGTGTAGCATTCGGTATTTGTCCCTTCGTTTGGTCAGAGTATCCGGTATTCTGTCACTAGCATGCGTACTCGTGCCTCACATGCTAACAGCGGCAATTACCTCTGTTAAGCATTGTTAGTGGGTATGCTTATTGCAGGGACCCTCTTGCTAGATTCCAGGCCATTATGACTCTCGGATGGTACTCACATGGCATGATCACGAACGGCTGGATTTGTTCTTGACATTGCACTGATGATGCCATTGCTCATATGCTCGTACAGTGATCAGCGGCTTTGAAACTGCAACTGATGAGCTGAACCATCCATAATTCTTGCTCTTGTGTGGTAGCCGTGGGGTTTGAAACTTGAGAGCAGCAGCAGCTGCCAACTGCTGCTACTAGCTCCCAAGTACAATAATGCCTCACATTCAGAGCTCTCGCCATGTGCACTTATGCATGCATGCACCATTCGCTCATCATCCGTTAATGATTCACAGTTGGGACTTGGGAGTACGATTACTGTAGCTACGACAAAATTTATACCATATATAGTGTCACAGTGTGTACAATCATTGGAGAAGCTTGTACGGGCTTTGCAATTTTGAAGATAGAAAGAAAAAAAAAACCTTTGGTCACGAGGAACGAAGGATGACGCTGTGCTTATGGATGTGGTGGCAGGGGTAGGAGCAAGTGTCGGCGAGACAGCAGAGGCGGCGACTCTGTTTTTGCCGGCTTTTCAATGGATGTTGTCGTAGCAGCGAGGCAGAGAACTGCCCGGCACGATAGGGAAGTGAAGAGGAGAAGACCCTTTCACGATTTGTTGGCTTTGTCTCCTTAACCATCTGTTCCGTCTACATTTAATCATATCGATCAGACACCGGTATGAGCCTGAGATGCCCTTATTGTTTAAGCCTTTCTTAGTAGTTTTGGCAACAGTTATGACATCTAATCTAGTGAGATTTGGACTGGGTAAAACTTATAATCTGCAAAGAACATGGAATTTAGGCTATGGATGTAAGTTTGAAGAAACATTAACATGATATGAGTAGCCACAGTAAACCTCTAGATGGTTTCATTAGTTGTACTGTCAATTTCAAAACCCTGCTGTCAGAAAGCAATAGCAGACCCCAAAAATAAAAACAACTATTCATCACCGGGCAATGGACTTTGTATCTGAAAGATTAAATACGCGAAGCCTAGAAAGGTGTAACAAGGCCACAAGGTTAGGTAAAACTTCTAACAAGGATTTAGGTAAAACTTCTAACAAGGATAATTTACTGATTTATATTTACCTGAAATGATTGATGAAACCATAACTTGTAAGCTCAGTAAGCTCCTTATCTTTCCAACCCAGGGTGATATTGCCCTTATCTTTCTCTTGCACACAGTAAGCTCCACTGTTAAAGCAAAAGGTGAATTTGCAGTGCCATGTCCTCCGGTCCAGGGTTCACAAATTCATCAAAATTTGTGGTTTTTGATGAATTCGGCCCATATCGCATTCAGAATGCGACCGTATTTTGATCCGATTCAAATTCAAAATTAAAAAATCAAAAATTGAACAAAATTCATCCGGTTTCTATCCAATTTGTACCAATATTGGCGAATGTTAGAGAATTCGCCGGCCACCCCATTTCGATGGCTGAACGAATTCATGAACCCTGCTCCACTCACCGAAGATATATAACAGTAGTAATGTTTGTTTAACTTTGTGTTTCCTTCAACAAAATATTCACACATGCACATGAGACGATTGAGAAATTTAGATAGCGACAGTGCTTGTCTGAAACTTTGAATATCTGCTGCCAATAACAACCTGTATGGACATCGCATCAAATGCCAACTGCCAGGTGTGAAGCTAAGGTACACTGCAGGGCTGGCCACACAAACACCATCATTTCTTAACTATTGTGATTTATTCTATTCCATCATGAAGTAGTGTTGCTCATGTTGATTTGTTTGTCGAGATTTCTGCTCGGACTTTGGACGGCTGAAAATTTCCATTCTCGTGCACCGGTCTCGGCCAAAAGCATATCCTCCTGCAGACGCTCGGACTTTCGACGGCTGAAAATACCATTGTCGTGAACTGGTCTCTGCCAAAAGCATATCTCCTGCAGAAGGCAGCTTCTTATAGAGCGTATGGTTAAGGAGATTTTTAACAGGTTTAGATGATAGTCTAGACTTTGAATTGATGTTCCGTTATAAACCGTAAGTTGGTTTTTTATAAATTTTTTTCTTTTGGTCGTGTGCATCTGTGCTATGTTAAAATTGAAAGTGATTTTTTATAAGTTTATATCATCATAATATAATAATAAAAGTTAATAAATTTCCTTTATAAAAAAATTATCTCCTGCAGACGGTGAGCCGTCAATGGCATACATCTAAAAGTAAACATCTAAAAGTCCGTGTGAAGTCAGATTCGTACTAGGTTTGCCAACCGTGCTGATTAAAAGCCCGACCGTACCCCCGGTGTGCCCTCTCTACTGCGTTCTGCACGTACGTCGAAGGCAAGTTGCAGAACATATATCTTCCAGGATGTGGTTTGGATTGTGATTGCTACCAGAAATTACAAGAAGTCGGTCGGGAAAGAACGAAGACGCGTGTTAGAGAACCCAAACCCAGCAAAAGACAGATGAAAAGCTGATCTAGGAGGAGGACCCGGAATCGTCATGGACCGATGCAGACTTTGTCCGCGCGTGACTGCCTTCCAGAGTAGCCGTTTGAGAGTCTGGGTGCAGTAAAAATGCCATATTAGATTATGATTAGAATTTTGGTGATTAATAATAATAGTGATTAATATTAATATATTTATCAAGTATATACGTTATTAAATCTTATGGATGCAATATATAAAGAAGCTACTGCAGCCAGGATAAAGTTTAGTTAAATTAGAGAAGTCTCATAAAAAATATACTCATTGGATGGTCTGGTGCTTAAGAATATACACGTCGAAGCAATTCTGATAGAAGATGAAGAATGACTTCATCGGATGATTCGGTGTTCAATGAGCAATTTACACCGTAGCATTTTGCTTCTGGGCAAAGGAAATTCAAGCCACTGGAAGGTCTGACGATCAGTGAGGATACACGATAGACTATTTCTTACAGAGAAGAATCCAGGTACAGAAGAAGGAAGATCAATGCACCAGAAGGTCTGATGCCTGTGTTATACACACCGGATGCTTCATACCAAAGTATTTCTTGCATAAGCGTTTCTAAGAGTTGAAGGTCGAATAATACCTCACTGAATGGTCCGGTGACAGGTGCTGTGTACGCTAAAGATTTACACCAGAGCAATTTACACAGAGAAGCTGCAGAGTCTCAAATGACTCAAATGTACTTAGTAGATAGTCCGGTGATGGAGATGAAATATACAACAGAGTGCTTGGTGTTCATAGAGGTATTGAGTCAGGGTTCCAATGGCTAGTTTCTGAAGATGTAGTCACCTGATGATTCGATGTTAGTACTACTGTTCTCACCAGATCATCCGGTGTTAACAGCTTTTCTGAGCCATTGGGAAAACAGCTAGTTGACGGGTTTGAGGCTATAAATACCCCTTCATTAAGTCATTTGAATATGCTGGAGTCCAGAGAAATACAGAGACATCTGAGAAAATATCCAAGCCACCAAATTGCTTAAAATGATCATCTAAAGCAATTAAGCATAAGATTAGTGAGTGATTAGTGCTTATAGGTCTAGAAAGAGTGCTGTTAGGTGATTGCTTCCTAGGGAGTGGATTAAGGAGTGATCCTAGCTTGTATCGGGTGGTACACCGGTGCCTTGGAGTCTTGGTAACTCGCTGGCACCTTGAGCCAGAGTTACTCAAGTTTGTTGACATCTGACTTGTTATGGGACAGTAGCAAAACATGTATACGGGGACATGGAGATCCTTGCCTTGGTGATTCAAGCTTTGAAGTGAAGACGACGATAAGTCATCAGGAGAGAGGCTAGTGGTGAGACCTTACTTTTGTGGTTTGGTGGCTCATTCAGGTTGATGCCTTATCTTTGTAACTTGATCACTTAAGATCTGTGACCGGAAGAGTCTTGGCGACTGGGAGTATATTCTTGGTGTAGCTTCAATATGAACCAGGGGTGGTATTCGTGCCATCAATACCACAGGATAAAAATCCCTTACACTAAGTTTGTTTTCTCTACCGTCTTTACGCTTCCATAATTACATTCTTGCAATCTACCTTTGTGCATTTACTTTTCTAGAGTAGTTAGCTAGGATTGACTATATGTTGCAAATCTTTTGAGCGGTAAAATAGACACATTAGATAAATCTAGAGCATATTTAGATAGAAATTGATATAGATTTATCTTGTGAGTTTTTGGATATAATTAGGTTAATTTTTAAGTGTCTTAATTCACCTCTCTCTTAGAATGTCACTGATCCCTTCAAGTGGTATCGAAGCTAGGACTCTCACCGGTTCTACAATTGGTTTTAGAGTCTCTCACTTTTCACAAAGTTTAGCCAATTCAAGAGGTATTTGAGTCTTAGTCTCATTGTGATAGGTTTAGATTTCACCATCTAGAGAGTTGTGACGTCCAGACTAGGGATAAATTCTCATAGTGCTCTACTTTTCGATGACACAAATTTCTCTCGATGGAAAAAATCTAATGTCTTGTTATTTGCAAGGCAGAGGTTTAGATGTTTGAGGAGTCACCGAGTAATGAATGAGACAACGCATCACCAATAAGAAGAGATAATTAGATACATTGGCAAAGAGTATCATTTTATCATTTTTAAATGTTGATGTATTTAATCGTGTTTATTCTCTCACCAATGCACATGATATTTGGACTAGTCTCATTGAAATAGATGAAGGCACAAATGACGTGCACAATAAAAAATATTATGTTTTAGTTACTAAGCTTAATGGCATTAAATAACTATCCTATAAAAATACTAATGACATATACTCACTTTTGAATATTCTTATCAATGAAATCAATGGACTAGGTTTGATACCAATTGACGATGATCAGGTGGTGAGAAGAATATGTCAAATTCTTCTTTCAAAGTACAAGTTAATAGTCTTCATAATCTATAACAATAAAAACATCAAGAAAATAACTTAAGTCAAGTATTCGACGAGATCACTGTCCATGAAATGACCATGAACATGAAGTGAAAGCTTCATTCTCATCTGATACTAAGAACCTTACTCTTACAAGCAAACAAGCTCAATGTCAATATATGAAAGCAATGATGAGGAGGCAAAGCAAGAGTCAAGCTCAAGCGAAAATGATGGTGATCAAGATGAAGAGAGCAATGAAGAGGATGATCAAAGCACATCAAATGATGATGAAATTGATCCGAAGATTGCCTAACTCGTCTTAAAATTAAAGAAGAATATGAAAATGATCAATACTAAGATTGATCATCCCATTTCTATTGAAAACTTTGTTAACACAATTGATCGTATCAAGAAGGAGAAAAAGACCACGAAGAGGAGCACGAAGAAGAGGGAGATAAGGAGAAGAGCCAAAATATTCGCAAACATAGAAAGATGGGTGAGCGACGATGAAGAGTCAAGATCAAGTGATGAAAGCCTCACCATCCTCCCCTCAAAGAAAATCTCTTCCTCAAGGGCATCATCACATAAGTCATCTCACGAGTGCCCTAAAGACTTGGCAAGATTAAAGTGCAAAAGACATGTTCAACCTCCTCAAAATAACCATACTTATATGGTGAAAAAAACTTACAGAGGGGTCCACTGTGACATGCTTCAAATACCATCAAGAAGGTCATAAGTCCTTTTAATGCAAACAAGTCAAGAATGTGACATGCTTCAAGTGCCATAAAAAAGATCATAAGTCCTTCTAATGCAAGCAAGTCAAGAAGAAGACCAAGGAGAAGAAGAAGATACCAAACTTCTCTAACAAAACCTCCAACATCTACACTAAGTCAAATCACAAGACTAAAACCAAGAGCAATCACTACAAGCTCAAGAAGAAGAACAATGGTAAAATTATTACACATGACATTGGGAGAAATGACTAGGGGTGGAACTAACCCATTTGAGTGTCCAAGGAAATCATTACCAACATGAAAGGGATCCACTCGATTTGGGTTCCAAAGAACTTGAAGCCCGAGACGGTTATAGGGATTTGGAGACTTGACTTACAAGATGAAGTAAAGATTCAAGTAAATAAGCCAAGTGTACAAGTTTGGGCACATTAATGAAGATCATAACCGTCATATATCCAAATTTCCATCTAAAGATAAACAAGAAAAATGTACTAGATGCTAAATCCTCTAAATTGATTAACTCATTTAACTTATCTAGGATTGCATATGTTTCTTTTAATTTATTATAATACCTAGTGTAGGTTTATTTTCTGTTAGGTTGCTTGTATTTCTCTCTTTCTTATGATTAACTTACATGGTTTATTAGTTTTAGATTAGGTTCATGACACTAGTTTTACAATTGTTATCTTTCATGCGCCATGATACAATCTATAGGATAAATTTCCATTGTTATAAAAAAAATGAGTGTATATCTCTAACAAATATTCAATATTTGTATGCATACATTTAGGGGAGTATACCCTATATGTTGCCTTTTTTAACTAATATGTGTTGTAAGTGATATCTTTGTAGTCTCATGAAGTAATCTACAAGTTTTCGTAGGTATGTAATGCTTAAAGACTTCAATTAGTATCATTGTCAATCCATTTCTACATTTAAGCTACCTTCATGCATGATATGACTTAAACTTTCTACCTTTACTATTTGTTTATTTATACATATGTCTCTATTTTATCATATATATGCACATATATAAGGAGAGTTTAAATCATATTGTGTGAGTTTCATGAATTATAATCCTTGTTTATCTTTTTTAATTGATATCAATGCTTCCTACCGTTATAATTGGTATACCTTTACAATTGATATAATTTTATTGGATCATGATTTATAAAGCTCTCTCCTATATGCTCTAACTCTCTAACTCGAGTTCAACATGTGTTTATAGGTATTTTTGAGATTGTTGACAGAAGGGAAGAAGTTTAATGACCAAAGTAAGAGGCATGCCTAGTGGAGAATAAGCAATATTTCAACGTTAACAAAGGTAGACTCATCTACATTTGGTATCAAAAGCATGCAATAAAGAAGATCTTGTATGGGTCGATCAAAGGAGATAGTGACAATAGAGAAAATAGGAGCCACAACAAAAGAGGAGTAAGTAGTAAGAAAATACATCCAAACAATGTGGTAATATTTTGTGCTCTTTACAATTGATACCATTTATTATTTGTCATTTGCTTTGGTTATGTTGTCATCATCACTAAAAATGGAGAGATTGTAGCGAAAATGACCCTATTAGGCTATGATTGTGATTTTGGTGATTAATGATAACATAGTCATTAGGGCTAATATTGTTGTCAAGTATATGCATTATTATGTCTTATGGATGTAATATATGAAGAAGCCACTGCAGTTAGGATAAAGTTTGGTTGAATTGGAGAAGTCCTAAGAAAAATGTACTCACCGGATTATTCGGTGTTCCAAAATGTACATACCAGGGCAATTCTAACAGGAGATGAGGAATGCCTTCACCGGATGATCTGATATTCAATGAGCAGTTTACACCGGAGCATTTTGCTTCTACGCAGAGGAAATTCAAGGCACCGAAAGGTTCTGCGATCAGTGAGGATGCACGACGGACTATTTCTTGTAGAGAAGAATCAAAGTACATAAGAACAAAGATCAACACATCAGAAGGTCTGGCCCTTGTGTTATACATATCGGATGCTTCACATTGGAGTATTTCGTGCAAAAGTATTTCCAAGAGTTGAAGATCGAATAATATCTCACCGGATGGTCCGGTGATAGGTTTTGTGTACACCGGAGTTTTATATCAGAGCAATTTACACAGAGAGGCTATATATGCTCGGATGGCTCAAATGCATATACCAGATAGTTCGGTGATAGAGATGAAGTATACACTAGAGTGTCCGGTGCTCATAGAAGCTTTGAGTGAGGGTTCCAACGGCTAGTTTCAGAAAATGTACTTACCAGATGATTCGATGTTAGTACTAGTATTCTCATTGGATTATTTGGTGTTAACAGCTTTTCTGAGTCATTGAAAAAATAGCTAGTTGGCGAGTTTGAGACTATAAATACCCCTCTACGTAGTCATTGAATGTGTTGGAGTTCAGAGAAACACATAGACACTTGAGAAGACATCCAAGCCACCAAAATATTTAAAGTGATCATGCAAGACAATTAAGCGCAAGATTAGTGAGTGATTAATGCTTATAGGTCTAAAGAGAGTGTTGCTGGGTGATTGCTGCTTAGAGAGTGGATCAAGGAGTGATCTTGTCAGTCCCAATTCTTTAATGATATCATTAAAAATAATTATGCATCATAAGCAACATAAGTATCATGTTTAATTGTTAAGCTTTTTGGATTTTTCTTGTTAATTTGAATGGTGGTTTGCCATTTGCTATGTAGTTGGAAAATACCCGATGTTAAAATTTTTTGTTAGTTTAAGTCTCGCATAGGCTTTGCGGGTGAATTCATTCTAAAATGGTTCCTCTCGTTTTGTAATTGCGACAAAAAAAAAAATCATAGAATTTTTAGGCACTAGAGTACCCTTTTGGATTTATTAAAGGAGAGAGGAAAAATGAGAGAGGAGAAAATATTTTTTTAGCTTTTGGCTTGCTTCACTTGCAAGTGGGACTCACCGTGGGCTGGCATGCCCCCTCCTTTTTCCCCACCAGCAACCCCACCTCCCTCTCTCTCCCTCACTCACTCTCCTCTCCCTCCCCCGTGCCCAAGACAATAATAGGAGCTGCTGCTATCTTCTCTCCTCTCAAGGACTCTCTCTATTCCTTCCCCAAAGCCTACTCTCAAGAAGAAGAATCGAGGTATGCATGTGTTGCCATCATTTTCCCCTCATCCCTAGCTCTCCATCCATCCAAGTTTCAATCGCATGCCTAGAGATTTGGATAAGTTCCAAATCAATTTTGTCACCCATCTTCTCAGAATTTTCAGCAGCAGTTTGGCCCCTCTTCGCCAAGTTTTTCCCTCTGATTTCTCCACCAACCGATGGTTCCTAACCTCCACAAGTATCTTGGGTAAGTCTCTTAGGTTTTTCTTAGTGCGAATGCACATTTTGGTTCGGTTAAATTGGAGTTTTTGAGCTGCGAACAAGTGAGTTGCGAAGCACCATTTGCTCCTGTTATAATGGAGCTAGTGTGAGATATTTGAACGAGCAAGAGCTAGTGATTCGTGTTGGTGGAGTGGGTGAATTAGGTCTAGAACCCTTACATTAATGCCTATACATGCCTCTATGGGTTAGGTTTTGACATGTAAATCGAATCGACTTTTGTTTCTTCGCGAAATTAGGTGGATGCATCGGAAGTTCCGAATTTTGGATCGGAACTTCCGGTAACCCAATCGAGAACCTCATTTTCGTATAAGTTCGGAATATCTGACTCGATCAAAAGTTCTGACTTTTATACTAGAACTTTCGATTGAATAAAGCTGCAGCCCGAGAACCCCGTTTTTTTTAAAAAAAACTAGATGTTTCGACCACATCGGATGTTCAGATCAAGGATCGGAACTTCCGAAGTTACCGTTTATCAGACGATTTTCCTTTTTGTCTACTTTGTTGATAGCTTGTATATTTCGTAATTAATTCATACGAACTACAAAAATCATGAAACTAGTTGCGTTAGCTTCGTATGAGTATGAACTACATGTTAAGAATGTTAGAACTCCATAAATACTTTCTGATAATAAATAAATAAATTAATTAATTATATTTTATTTTAATTAAATCACTGTTAATTAATATCATGTCCTAAAATTATGGAACCACTTGAAAAATTCATATTATGATCAGTTCTATCTAGATAAAATATATTAAAATATTGTTTAAATTGTTGAATCTCATTTAGTCTTGATAGCTAACTTAATTAAGATCTGTTTTGGACAGACCTTAAATAAATCATTTTTACCATGAGCTTATGTATTTAAATTCGAGTGTTTCTTGCTGCATTATGTTCATTACTCAGTTCCACATCCACATTAAAATTTTGTAGCATTTACATTACATCTCTTTTATGCTCATCATTGCATGCGATCTTCGTTAGTGAATGAAGGAACGAAAGGTGACATAATCGTGATCGAGAGCGATCCGGAAAGCTAATCAATAAGGCAAGCATCTAAGTATTCTCATCCTATTACTTTGGACCATATATTATGTCAATTGATAAATTATGCTTTATGTATGTTTGCATGTCAATGAGTCTTATGCCGAGTTTTTGGTTAGATCCTACTTGTTGCATTACCCTATTTTGATATTGTTTATCGTTTGATCCTTTGTAACCTGGATTTTTCATGTCACATATTAGTCTAACTTAAAAAGAATGTGTTATATTTAGCATGGCATAGGTCCTCGGTAGAAGTTAAGTGGCGGTTCAACCATCGTTCGCGAGCTTATGGCTTACTTTATATCATAAAGAAAATGATGATAGAGGATGGTATAAGTTAGTGAGGATGAGCGAAGATTCAGGCAGGCAATATGGATAGCTCGAGAAAGGAGTCTTGAATGCCATAGGCCCGCTTGAATGGATTAAGCACCGTCCATGACAGATGAGCCGAATACCTTATGTAGCTGTGGTCTTTTGGTGTGCTAGTCTTGAGTGTTGTCGGCATAATAGACTTGGAAGGGATATCTATTTTGCTTTGGGAGTAATTCTAGATGACCATCGCATGTTGATTCACATGTTCAAATGGTTGAGGCTTATTTAGAAAAGGTTGACATGAGTACCCCTTGTGTGAATCTGTGTAGTCACGTAAGTCGTATGGTCCTCAAGTCGTGTGGGTAATGGAGTACCCCTATAGGGTGTAAAATAAATCGAATTGTCGTGCTCTTGGTTATGAGCACGCTTCTGTCTATTTGCATCAATCGTAGAATTTCAATTGTGGTTATGATGGTATATTAGGAAATGTATGGTGATGTTGTTAAAGTTTTAATATGGTTAAAGTTATAATTATGGTATGGTAATGATCTCAGGATAGAAGGTTATTTATGGTTAGGTGTAGCTGCTTACACTTGAGTCGAAATTGCTCTTGCATACGAAATTCACTTAACTTTATGGTCGAGTCATTGCTAATTATCTAAATTGCATTATCCTTAGAGTCGGACTATTTATAAGTGTCCATTATGAATTAAGTCTTGCGAGTATCTTCGTACTCAAGTTCTTTATTTGCTTTTTAGTGAGGATTGTTTAGTGTTTGGCTACTTTACATCTACTGATGTTGGCGACAGACAGGAGTAGTGCTATTTTACTGGTGTATTGTTATTTTAGGGTGGCGCCTTAGGGCAATGGCGTTATCCATCTTTTATCGTTATGTAACTCTTTCCGTTGCGTAGTTATTGTAACAATGTTCGGTTTATGTGTTTGTTGTAATGTTAATATACTTAAAGACTTATAACTTAATTTAATTACTCACTTTTTATTATATTTTATAATTATGTGATTGTTGTAAATATATGTGTTCTGATCTTGAGCATAAAATACATACCAGAACTACTAGGGTGATATTCTGATTAATTATTGTAGTCGTGATTACACAAATGATCGACTTAATAATTAATTAGAATATTGTATAGATGGTTCCCCATAGATCCTAGTTTGTACCGGGTGGTACGTCAACGCTTTGAAGTCTTAGTTACTCATCGGTACATTGAGCCAGAGTTACTCAAGCTTATTGACCCTCTGATTTTATGTAGGACGGCGATAAAACACGTGTACGAGGATGTAGAGAATCTTGATTTGGTGGCTCAAGCTCTGAATTAAAGACAATAATAAGTGATCTAGAGAGAGAGGTAAGTGGTGAGAGGTTTTATGGTTTTGTGGCTCATCCGTGCGCGGGGGGTGTTAAAGTTTCGGACGCCCAACCATATGCGCTGCGCACGGCGATACTGTACTAAATAGGCTTCGACCGGGCGGTAGAGCAACCGTGTCCGTCCTAGTCCGTGCGTGTGGTCACGGAGTCACGGCATCGCGAAGCTCATCTACCCCTATAGTTGTGAGCCATATCCAAAAGTACACGGCACAGTTACAGTACAACACTACATCAGACTGAAGTGCTTATAACAGCACGTATGCGTCTGATGCTGAACTCCAGGCCAGCGTGCAAACAACAGAGTAAAAATGTTCCAGTTCCGTCCCTGTTTCATGCGTGGCTGCGAATGCTTCGCGCGGCCACAAGTGGTCGGGAAACGCCACGACACGTCTCGGCACCCTGGAGAACTCTTGACATCAATATTACAGTAACTTCATCGCTGACATATAAGTTCAACTTCACGTATCAACAACGGCGCAGGATATCAGAAAATCCTCATTCCTTATCCTCTATTTTTTCAGAATTCTCAACTTTAGAGTATGCTTGCACCCACTGACATTCCTGTAGCGTAGGATAGAGTATCTACTGTAGGTTTAAATAGTATTGTGGAATCGATAAAAACACCAGTTTTTAGGTGAAACAGTAATGCGGACTGGATTTGCAGGAACTGTAGGAGATGCCCTTAGGAGGCATGATGCATCAAGGGCAAGGCATTTTGTGGACCGTGCGGGCGGGGCAGCTTGATTCAGCCTGCCTGTACTTGCCGGGCCGAGAAGGCACGCAAGGCCTCCTTCTTCTTCAGCTATCGATCGCCTCACCGGATTGTTTTGCGGGACGGAGAAAAGGAAAAGCCCACTGGATCGACATGCTCATTGGGGCCCAGTAGAGCCCAAGCACGTCAGGCCCATACCCAACACAACGTGCACACGCACACGGCCGCCTTTTCCCTTGCCATCTCCCAGTGTGGAATCGCGCTTGCATTTACCAGCATGCGCATCATATCCATTGTTCCACTTGCGCCATCTGTTTTTAATGGTTTCTTCAGTGACACAATTGTTCACTCTAGTAGCATAAAATGACGCCTCGCCAGCCACACCGAAGGACACTTTACTTCTAACCGAAATTCTATGGTACATATATAATGTACCATAGGCGATCGATATTCTTTCGCAGGTTCCATATGCTCACGCCGCCTTTTTCTGCCTGTTGGTACAATTCCGCTGCAAAAAGCAGATCGGATCAGGAAAGCATGCAGCAGCAGCAGCAGTCTGCTCATCGGCGCGTCGGCCGGCCCTTCTGTTCGGTCAGGGATCGATGCAGGAACCAGAGCATCAGCGAGCTAGTACGGCACGCGATTGAGCAGCGGCGAAAAGCCGACATGAGCAGTGCGCCTAGCTATTGGGGCGCCGTAAACATACATGTATTCCTAAATTAATTACTCTGGCCGGCCCCTAGCTCGTCTTCTTCCTTCGTCTCCTCTCCTCCATGTCCATGGATTTTTCTTCTGCTGCTGCTCTACATTGATATAGCTTGGAGTTTCTACTACCGCTTTTGTTTCAAAGCCATTGGCGCTTACCTGCGTGCTGAGCGGCACATGCATGCATCACCATCGATGCCACGCGCTCACGCTCACTGAATACCGTCACACACTGTCAGCTATAGGTGAGCTGCTGCTACTGAATCGATCCTTGGATTCTCTCGGCAGGTAAACAGATGGCGACCCGGTTCCTCTGATTTCACCCTAGTCTCTCTGAAGGTAGAGAGAATCAGTATTTTGTGACAGGATAAACAGTGTATCTGACGTCGAATATTGTAATAGTGGCACTGTAGTAATAAACTGTACCAAATTCGTTAGTACTGTACACAATACTGTATACTCAAATCTACCCTGTTTATCTCAAATCAACTGTTGGCAGCGAATTAAAGTCAGACTTTACCAGAGGATTAAGTTAAAAATCTCATTCCAAGCCCGCCCGAGCAACTGCTCCTGGAAGCACGGGTCGTTGCGCCTCAAGATGTCCGCATGATTGCATCGATTCATTGGAATAACGACGTACGCGCCGGTGTAGTCGCGGACAGAGAGAACACGGCTGAGGATCCAGCATCACGCACGAATATATGCTTACAGCTCAACGTGCATGCCTTCACATGATGTGTGCGTATAGGAATTTATCATCTAAGTTACTACAGTAAAAATCATTCATGTCTTTTTTTTATTACCCGTTCATAAACTCAAGATACACATAGAAAACAAGTCAGTAAGAACCGATATTGATATTTAAATTATTATTGTTGATTCTTCGTTAGAATTGGCAATAATATTACTTTATTAAAAGACGTGCCTTTAATAACTAGCGATAATAATAACTATCATCGTCAGTTGTATTTATGAACCAACAGTAATACCGGCAGTGATACCAAAAAACCGTAAGAATTTCTACGCCCATTTGCTCGGCTTTTCCTGAGCGTCATTAAATATTTCACACTCGATCGCATGCTCGCTCTCGCTCTCACCCTCTCCCCGCCGCCGTACAATGGATTTGGGTCATTCCACTCCACCGGCCACTCCACTGCTGCCTCCGCCGCCACCTTCTTCGGCTACACCATCCACACCCACGCCGTCGTTCAATAATGAAGCGAAGGCCCCGCTGGAGAGCTCAGATGAGGCGCAGACCTTGGACCCCGGCGATTCGACAAGATCCCCCTCCAAGGATGACGACATGTGAAACTTCTTCCTCGATGAACCAAAGGTGAAGAGACCCCGACCGAGCTCAGATGAGGAGGAGGCCGGCGACGATGACGACTACTTCTTTGTCGTCGTGGCCGACCGATAGATAAGCGTGCATTTAGGGTTTTTGCGAGCAAGGGTTTAAATTTTTTTGCCCGCGACCGTGCATCTCTTTTGTTTTTAGTGTACAGTAATGAATTTAGTCACTTAATTATATATTAGTGTGATATAAAGCTCTAATTATGGAGATTTGTAATATAAAGTTTAATTAAATTATTGTCCATCTGTCTAAATTTTAATTTTTTTCCTATAGATTGGGTATTATTGCCGGTTCGTAGCTGGATTCGGCAATGATAAGTATATAAATCGGTAGAATATGCTTAAGAAACGGAAGTAATAGTTTGCCGATTTATTATATGAATTGACAATGATATTTACCATAACTGATGTTTAAAAAATCGATAGTAATATAGTTTTAAAACTGAAAGTAACAATCTTTTCTGTAGAAGGGATTAGCAAATTTTGCAGCTCTAGATTCGTAGAAATGCGAGCTGCGGCTCAATGCATGCATGACAAGGCATCTGGACAATCGGACTGCTTCTTAATTACTACGAATTAATTAAATTATGTCAAGCCTAGCATACGTAGAAAAAAAAAAAGTTAAGGCACTGTTTAGAACAAATTCTGCAGGAATTTCATATGAAACAGTTCACCGCCCCGAAACGAATTGGAACAATTAAAATTCTATTTCTTTCCAAACAGAGTGCAAGTATGCATGAATATACCATCTGTGCCCCTTCAATTTCCCGCTAAAAGCAAGTTCGTTGTAAATGAACTGATAGAAGCATGCATGAAATTCAACGTAAGTCAAGTTATATAAATAAGCGTGGCTGCGAGGGTCAGATTCGGCTAGTTATACGCAAAGAATTGAAAAAGATTGTGGCATGCGCAGGGGCGGATCCCAAACTTTTTTTTTGTCATGTATGAGGGAAATGAAGAAGAAAAGAGAGGAGGAGGAAGATGAATAAGAGGGGGAAAGAGGCGGCTGAGCTCGATTACTCTGCAAGTCTGCATCCGCCACTGGGCATGCGTGTATGAACTTTCCTGTGCAAGCGGCAAGAGCATGCATGTACGCTAGGCTGACCTCGGCTTTCTCCTCAGCAAAAGAAAATGGAGGTTCAATATTATATTACACCCCGAAAGGTGAATTATTGATGCTACATTAGCTCTCGGGGTGTAATATAATCGATGCTACTTGCTGCATTAGCTCTCGGGGTGTAATATAATCGATGCTACTTGCTGCATTAGCTCTCGGGGTCCAGTATTAAGCTTCATGTAGAATAAAGTGCATGAGCTGATGCTCTCATCTACTCCTGGCTTGTACAAAGATTACGCGAACTAACGAACTCTCGTCCCCAGCTAATTAATTCACCACAGATTCAACTAACTCATCTTTCTGCGCAAGGTACCAGTTTCTAGCGATAAAGAAGCTGTGCGTAGCTAATGAAGCTTATTTAGAACTGACCAGAAGATGCAGATGTCTGTACTCATGTGGAGGAGTTACTGAGTTCTGTACTGGTACAATCAATCTGCGGCTACCATGGTGATCCGATCCAGAAGAAAGGTGTGACCATTCATGCATCGATCTCGACACTGATGAGCTCACTCGATCTGGTTGTAGTGGGAGGGAGCACGGAGCTGACCAGGAGATCTGCCGATCCATCATCAGGATCAAGCATCTACTGTAAGCTCACTGCAAGGATAGATGGCACCAAACGATCGACCCGGCCTCTGTAAATCCTGGCATTTCTTTGATGTATGATCGATGAAGCACGTGACTCCTCGACGCCAACTCGATAAACGTACTTTCTGGGACCATGCAACAATGGCGTCATAGCTAGCTAGACCCTTCTCCCCACCCTACCCTCTAAGGATTCCCCATGAAGAACCCTACGTACTCTAGCTTACCAGCCTGCCTGCACCATCATCTCTCTCTCTCTCTATGAGAAAACAGGAGAGAGAAAGAGCACACCGGCCGGGAGCATTACTGTAGCTACGGCGATAAAGATGAGACGGTACTGTCGGTACACTGCATGCATGCATGCTTTTGCAGTTTTGCGTCTGCCATCTATCATCAATACATGTGTACTGTTAATAATTTTTTCCAGAAGAATATACGCGGCGACGGATACGTACATGCAATGTAATTGCAGTATTGCATATAGCTCTTTACCAAGTTGCTCTACGTAGTTGCTTGCAAGAGCTGAAGGGAGGAGGGAAAAGGAGATGAATAGTGCTGCTGTTGCATCGCTTTTGCATCCGTCCCATCCTTGCTTCCTTATTTTCTTCCTTTTAGAGCAAAACGAAACGGCCAAAAGGGACGATGGAAAGTGTCACACACTCCAGTACATTGCATATAGTAGTTCTCTACACACACCTTCCACCCAAAATTCTCACACACATCTGCACAGGCATGCATATTCCGTCATGTATTGTACACATGTTTTGGGCCCACGTTGTGACCTGTGGGGTCAATTAACCCCTACATGTTTTGCCAATCAGTGCTAATTCCATGAAAATTTTGATACATGAATCAGTGTTAACTGATCCGTGATCCTGGCTCCACCACTGTCACTGTAACAAAAAGGTAAACAGTATCGATTGAAAATCGTTATCCGTGTTGGTTTTGTAGTTGCCACTGTATAGTCACCATTGGTAATCGAGAGCTATCTATTATCAGTATCGGTTGAGTATCGGTTGTGAGAAATGGTGACGTCTTAAAAGGAAGATGAATTAGGACACTTAGAAACTAATAGCTCTGAAAATTTTATAAGATAAATTTATATTAATTTCTATCTAAATGTATTCTTAGTTTATCTAGTGTGTCTACTCTACTATTTAAGAAGGTTTGCAATCTACTTTAGGAAGTTAAATTGCAAGTATTTAAATACGAAAAAGTAAATAAGATAAAGAGCAAATTCGGTAGAAGGGATTTTTATCCCATGATATGCTCCGATCGCCACAAAAGATATGCTCCCGATCGTCAAGACTCTTCCAGTCACGGCTCTTGAGCTACAAAGCCACCAAGGCAAGACCACAAGCACGATGAGCAACCAAGCCACTAACACAAGGTCTCAGAACCAACCCCTCTTTCGGTCACTTGCACACCGTCTTCATTTTGGAGTTTTAGCCACCAAGGCAAGGGCCTCTGCGTCCCCGTACACGCTTCTTATCGCCGCTCCACACCAAATCAATTTGAGGGTCAACAAGCTTAAGACACCAAGACTTAAGGTGCCGGTGAGTCACCAAGACTCCAAGATACCAACGTACCTCTCGGTACAAGGTTAGATCACCTTATTATTGTCTTTCTTCTTGATCTTGTAGCGGTTGCTCTAGGTCTTGATCTTATAGTTGAGTTTGGTGTAGAGGTTGGAGGTCTTGTCAGATAGATTCATCGTCTTCTTATTCTCTTTGGTCTCCTTCTTGACTTGTTTGCATTGGAAGGATTTGTGACATTTTTAATGGCATTTGAAGCATGACACGGTGGAGCTCTCCGCAAACTTGTTCACCATGCTATCACGGTTATCTTGAGGAGGTTGAACATGTCTTTTTCCCTTTAATCTTGCCAAATCCTTCTTAAAATTCTCTACTTCTTGTTTAAGCTCATCATTATCTTGTGCAATAAGGTTGTTAGGTGATTCTACAACAACATTCTTAACCTAAACACAAATCTCATTGCAAAGAGGTGAGCTAGATAAAATCGATTAAATCATCATAAGAAGTGAAAGTAAATACCTTAGGATTGAAATTAAATAGATAAGTAGATTGCTTCAAAATAACTTTAGTTTGAGATTCAATGCACTCAAATTTAGCCTTAAGCTCTTCAAGCTCCTTATTTAGAAAATTGAATTTGCTCAAAATTGTTCATAATTATAAACAAATATAGCATGAATGTCATTAAGTGCATTGAATTTCTTAAGCTCTTTTGATTGTTTCCTTAAAGCCCTTTATTGCTAGTACGTAGATCAATTCAAAAAGTTCTTCATGAGAGAGAGATTTCTCATTAGATTCATCATCACTTACATCGCTATTCATACCTTTAGTAATAAGACACTTGTAAGACAGCTTGTGTGACGAATTGTGTGATGATGACCTTGATGAAGAGTTTTTCTTGGAGGAGTGGATGGTGAGGCTTTCATTACTTGTGATTGACTCTTTATCTTCACTCACCTATCTTTCTATGCCAGCGAATGCTTTGACTATTCCCCTTATCTCTCTTTTGTTCTTGGTCTCTTTTCCTTCTTATATGATCAATTGTATTGACCAAATCTTCAATGGATATTAGATGATCAATCTTAGTATTGATCTTCTTCATATTCTTTTCTAATTTTGATAAGATCTTGACGATCTTGTGATCAATTTCTTCATCACTTTATGTGATTTGATCATCCTCTTCGTTGCTCTCTTCATCTTGATCACCATCATTTTCGTTTAAGCTTGACTCTTGCTCTTGTTCTCATCCTTGACTTCATGTGTTAGCATTAAGCATGCTTTCTTGTGAGAGAGAGGTTCTTGGTATCAGATGAGGAAGAAGTTTCCACCCCCATATTCATGGTAATCTCATGGACAATGATCTTGCCAATTACTTGGCTTGGAGTCATCTTCTTGACATCGTTGATGTCATAGATGATGAAGACTATCAACTTATACTTTGTAAGAAGAGTTTAAAATATTTTTCTCACCACTTGATCATTTTTAATTGACGTCCAACCTAGCCCATTGATCTTATTGATAAGAATATTCAAATCAGAATACATATCATTAGCACTTTTATGGATAGTTGTTTGATGATATTGAGCTTAGTAACTAGCATATGATATTTTTTATTGCGCATATTCTTTGTGCCTTCTTGTATTTCAATAAGACTATTCCAAATATTATATGTAGTGATGAGAGAATAAACATCTAAACCTTTAGCTTGCAAATAACAAGTCATTAGAATTTTCCAACTAGAAAAATTAGTGCTATCGAAATGTAGAGCGCTATGGGTATCCATTTCAACTTCAGACGTCACAACTCTAAGCGGTTAAACTCATCAATAGCACGAGTTTCTGATACCATTTGTGAGGAATGGTGATGTCCTAAGAGGGGGTGGGTAAATTAGGATACTTAAAAACTAATAGCTCTAAAAATTTCATAAGATAAACCTATATTAATTTCTA
Source organism: Phragmites australis (assembly GCF_958298935.1). Taxonomy (NCBI): domain Eukaryota; kingdom Viridiplantae; phylum Streptophyta; class Magnoliopsida; order Poales; family Poaceae; genus Phragmites; species Phragmites australis. The sequence continues at coordinate 27,584,853 of NC_084938.1, read as the reverse complement.
TCTAAATGTGCTCTACGTTTATCTAGGAAGATAAATTGCGAAAACGTAAATAAGGTAGAGAAACTAAACACGACTCAAGGGATTTTTATCATGTGATGTCGGTGGCATACAAGTCACCCACAATCCACGTTGGAGCTCCACAAAAGATATGCTCTCGATCGTCAAGACACTTCCGGTCACGGCTCTTGAGCTACAAAGCTACCAAGGCAAGGCCTCAAGCACTATGAGCAACTAAGCCATCAAGGCGAGGTCACACCACTAGTCTCTTTTTCGGTCACTTGTACGCCATATTCACTTCGCATTTTTAGTCACCTAGGCAAGGACTTTCGCGTCCCTGTACACGCTTCTTGCTATCGCTTCACACCAAGTCGAAGGGTCAACAATCTTGAGCCACCAAGGCTCATGGTGCCAGCGAGTCATCAAGACTTGAAGGCGCCAACGTACCTCTCGGTACAAGATTGGATCACTCCTTGATCCACTCTCTAGGTTGAAGCATCAACAACACTTCTCTCTAGGCCTATAAGCAATAATCACTCTCTAATCTTGTGGTTAATCACCTTGGATAATCACTTTTAGCACTTTGATGGCTTGAATATCTTCTCAAGTGTATATAGGCTTCTCTAGACTCCAGCACCTTCAAATGATTGAGTAGGTGGTATTTATAGCCTCAACACCATGGACTAGCCGTTGCCACAACAGCTCAAATTCTCTATATACGTCGGATGTTCCGGTATAGATAGATTGTAATCACCGGAACATCCAACGTGTACACCTTCCAAAAACTAGCTGTTGGAACTTCAATCAAAACCAATGTGAACACCAGATGCTCTGGCGTGTTCACCGGCTCTATCACCGGACCATTCGATGTATTCAACTGAGCCATTCCGCACCTTCCTCAGTGCAAAATACTCCGACATTGCTTTGCTTCATCACAGGACCATCTGGCGTGTTAAACTACACCAAACCAGACTTAGATATCTTCTCTGCAACAAATGCTACGACGTATATTATGGCGTGCACAGTTCAATCACCGAACCTTCCAGCGTGTATTCCTTCAGTCTTTGCACTGTTGCAATCATCTCCGCAACAATTGCTCTGGCATATACTCCGGCGTGCATCCTACCGATCGCCAGACCTTCCAGTGTAGTTATTTTTTCTGGGACTTTTGTAATTCAACCAAATTTTATCCCGATTATGTTGGCTTCTTAATGTATTGCATTCATGAGACCTACTAATATATATTCTTGACAAACATATTAGTCTCATTGACTATATTGTCATTAATCATCAAAATCACAATCATAACCTAATAGAGCCATTCCGCGTGTTCAACAGCTCCATCACCGGACCTTCCGACGTATTCAACTGAGCCATTCTGCGCCTTCCTCAGTGCAAAATGCTCCGACGTTGTTTTGCTTCATCGTCGGACCATCCGGCATGTTAAACTACACCAAACCGGACTTTGACATCTTCTTTGCAACAAATGCTCTAGTGTATACTCCAGCGTGCACACTTCAATCGACAGACCTTCCGGCGTATAGTCCTTTGGTCTTCCCACTATTGCAATCCTCTCTAAAATAATTGCTCCGACATATATTCCAGCGTGCATACTACTGATCGTCGGACCTTCCAGTGTTGTTATTTTCTCTGGGACTTCTCTAATTCAACCAAACTTTATCCCGTATATGGTGGTTTCTTAATATATTGCATCCATGAGACCTACTAATCAATATTCTTGACAAGCATATTAGTCTCATTGACTATGTTAACATAAATCACCAAAATCACAATCATAGTCTAATAGGGTCATTTTCGCTACACCGACTTAACAACCAGCACTGTTAAGGTTTTCCAAAAAATAAAAAAAGAAAAAGGACCAGCAAACAAGATGGCTCGATGAATTGAACCGGAGCCCACCGCTGCCCCACATCAGAGCCCACCACCGTCGTTGTGCTCCGATTAAGGAGGTCGAGGGGGGAGGAGTTGAGGCTGAGGGGGAAGGTGAGTTGGCCACTGACATCCAATGCAAAGGTGTTGCGGATCCCATGGCCATGGGGCCACAAATCCCACCGCCCCCGCGCGAGGAGGCCGAGGGGAGAGGAGAGATGGTGGCCGTGGATTGTGTCATCATGCATCAGGGAGGGGGCTCACTGGTGTGAATCCCTTAGCCGCCACCCTCACTTGAGGAGGCAGAGGGGAGAGGAGAGATGGAGGCTACAGATCGTGTCGCCACGCATCAGGGAGGAGGGCTCGATGACGCGGATCCCTTAGCCGCCGCCCCAACGCGAGGAGGCTGAGGGAAGAGGAGAGATGGAGGTTGAAGATTCCGTCACCGCACATCAGGGAGGGGGGCTCACCGGCGCGGATCCCTTAGCCGCTGCCCCCACACGAGGAGGCTGAGGGGAGAGGAGAGATGGAGATTGTAGATCCCTTCACCGTGCATCAGTGAGGGGGACTCACCGACGCGAATCCCGTAGCCACTGTGTCATGTCCCAAATTTCATAATCGTGTGATTAACCTTAATTATGCATCATTAGTGTCATAATTAAATTTGTGGTAAATTATTTTGGCACATGAGAGCAATTCGTTTTGAGTCAATCGGGTGAGAAAAAGAAATTTGGGAGAGAAAAAAATGGATTTCGCAATTAAAATGGACTTGTTTCTTTTACATGTGGGGCCCACCTAGCTAGCCAGCCCCACACCTCACTCTCTCTCTCTCACTCACATGCAGCCATCTACTCCCACTCCCTCTCTCTCGTGCCCTCACTCCCACCCTAGCAACCAAGGGGAGCAGCCCTCTCTCCCTCTCTCTCAAGCACTCTCTCATTCTCCCTCAAATTCCCATCTTAAGAGAAGGAATCATGGTGCGTATATGGTGTCTACACGATCACTAGCTCGTAAGCTATCCATCCCTCCAATTCATTTTCGTTTTCCCGAAAGATTCGAGCCGATTTTGATGTCTTTTGATGTTCATAGTTGAAGAACAAGAAGCACCGGTGTTCTTCCTCTTCCGAACCTAGCAACACTAATATCAACCGACAGTCCCCAAGCTCGACAAAATATCTTGGGTGAGTCCCCTAGGTATCCATGGCAAAAATCCGTGTTTTGGTTGGATAGATGTCGAATTTTGAGTTAGGGTTGTAAAGTTCATGAGTTCTTGAGTTTTTGGACTAAATTAAAGGATTTAGGAATATTTGAGTTAGGAATCTTGTTGCTAGGTTGATAGGTGAATTCTAGACTCTCTGAATAATCTCAAACATGTCTCCCTTTGGATTAGAGAAGCTCGCAAATCAAATTGGTCATTTTCCCCGCGAAGAACAGCTGTTCTGGAAAGTCCAGAGACCCCGCTGTCCGGAGACTCCGCAAAAATTCATGGATACGACGCAAAAATGCGGAGTCTCCGCTATTACTGCAGAAATTCGCAGAGGCTCCGCTATTACTGTTCATCAGGCGATGTGAGGATTGCAAAATTCATAATAAATTCTCCGTAGATCCAAAAGTTATGAGACTAATTTTGTTGGTTTCATAATAATCTCCTCTACCTGTGATTATAAATAATAATCCTCCTAATGATTATTTAGAATATTATCTGGACAGTTCCTCACACACTGCTCCCAACAACAACGACGGTTGGCTAGGCCGCAGGTCAACGCGAATGAGGTTGAGCTCACGGTCGAGGATGGTGGCAGTGGTGAAGACATCCGCTGGATGAGCGATGCCGGGAGCATGGTTAGGAGCTGGTTCGCGGGTAGGTGGCGTGAGCACTAGTTCAGCGGGTGTAATTGCTGAGAGAGAGAGAGAAAGAGAGAGAGAGAGAGAGAGAGAGAGAGAGAGAGAGAGAGAGAGAGAGAGAGAGAGAGAGAGAGAGCTGAATCGGGTGGTGGGTGTGAATAGGGCGGTGGGATTTGAGCCGATGGAGGCGGACGCGAGCCATGTACAAATATAAGAACTGAAATAAAATACTGGGTCGGCACCCTCTGAAGTTCAGTGTTGGTTTGTTAGAAGTAGCCGACACTTATACTATCAGTATCGGTTTTTGTTATAAGCTCACATTAATACTACTTATCCGTGTCGGTTTTTATATACAAATGGATGGGTGGTTGCTTGTTTTTTATTACGAACCGGCACCCTACTTTATTGGTGTCGGTTTTAGCTTAATTAACACTAATAAGACGACATGGATGACACTTTATATAGTAGCTTAATTAACACTAATAATGCTCTCGTAGAATAGCCAACCAGCCCGTGCAATATATAGATTTTGGGTGTATCTTGTGGCGGACACCTTTCGGATACATATATGCATGATGGACGCTCATGAATCCTAGAGGGCGCGGCAGAAAAGAAAGGGGAGAAAATCCAAAAGGATTGCGCGAATGAGATGCTAAGTTCTCCTATTTAATTATTAAATTCTAACTATGATACCGTGCAAAAGAAGTCTTATTAAACATTGTGATCTGCTTCTTTGTAAGATATGTATGACGGATTAGAACAGGATTAATACCCAGTACTATACATACCACAGCCTACGTTGTGGATAAGTTATTGTTTGGGCAAGCTGTACCATACTGTTTAATCTTATGTTACATTAGGACCCAAGTTCACTGAGCAATTCTAAATTTACAGATGCGCATCAATTGAACTTTAATCCCATGAATTCATGACAACTATAATCAATCTTAATTTGTTAATGGTCAATTTGGAAGATAAGAATTACACAAGAACAAGCTCAGTTTCTTAATGGATCTGGAAATTTTAGAGCTAGCTAGATAGCTAGAAATAATAGCATTACTCAATCATTAACTATTGACGGTATTAAATATGCCAATAGTGTGTTAAATAGCAAAGCAGGCCCAATCAGTCCCAGTCGAAGCTTTCAAAAGATCCAAAACATAATTTACAAATTATACCACACGATATCATAACAGCTTAATTTAACTTTAGCATATATGCACGAACTAGAATCGGAACCAGGTCCGGTCCTGATATTTCAGTGATCCGGGACGAGATTAAAAATAAGATCTCATTATTAAATATAAATTGTCCAGATCTAATTTTTTTAATTTAATTTTAGGCCAATATACACAGTACACATATACATATGGGACATTTGAATTTTGGAGGTCCGGGGCGACCGCACCGCTGAACCCCCTCCGGACCGGCCCTGATCGGAACCATACGCATGTGGGAATCTCTAGCAAAGTTCCAAGGGGGTTGCTGATTGTTCCAGCTTGCCTAGCTATTGATCGAAAGGAACAGATCTAAGTCGAAGAGACGAGGCGTCCATCTTTCAAGTTGCATGACAAATACATTTTGGTAAAGTTGCCATAACAGTAGGCAAAGGTCAAGTAGCACAGTAATATTCCATATCTGGCTTAGGTTAAATGTCCTGTCGTAAAATATTGCTCCGATTCCCTCAGAATTGTCTATGTTTTAAATAAACCAGCAATAATCAGAATATATAGACACTCCATTCAACACAAACATTACTTAAGCATATTATAGAGGAAAACATGGGTTATTAGTTGATGTGTCACGCGACACTCAAAACGTAATACATCTGTTGATCGGTTCTATGGCATTAATGCTCAACAAAGTGAATTCATATTTTTTATGACCTGGAAATTAAGAAGCACCAACAATATCAAGTTTCACTGTCGAAAGAATACATTGTATCAAGCTATTCCAAGTAAAATTGGGAGTGGATTCAAAATCGACTGCACTTATTTAAAAGGAAATGAATTCACCAAACAAATTTGCAATCTTCTGGAAATTTGTATTATATTAAGTGAAGCAAAGAAGAATGTGCCAGTGATATTTTTCATACAATGCCATCATACATGAGATCAGACTATTGCCTCTGCAGATACGTAACTAACCCCACAATAACACAGCAAGTATGTAGTGTCAATTAAGGGGAAAGGATCACATCACATAAATAAAATTTCGAGCTTCCAACGTGTACTACATTAAGCGAGACAATTTGTTTTGTAAAAATGCCTGCTACCAATTGTACTAATAATTAATTCTGAAAAAACACTAAATAGGACACCACTAAAGTGTTGATTCATAATAAATAATCCATTTGCATGCAGATCAGGCAATGCACAAGCTAGGCTATTCAGTACAGTACCCTTTCCAAATCATAAATATGGCACAAATAAACAAGACATGGTCACATATGGAAAAACACATGCATCATTTTCAAACTCTACAAATCCTTAATATATATAGAGATAAATGTAATTAATCCGCATTGAATTTTAAAATTACAACATCGGTAACATTGTACGTGCAAATAGATTGTAACCGTACCTGCAACTATCTTATACCAAACGAGCATACTTTGCATATCACCAAACAAATCCAATTGAGTTTCCACAAATTAATGCCCTATGTTACATATACATGAGGTGAAGGTAAAGCCTGAGTGATGCAATGATACTTGTCTTACTTCGTCATCTTTCATTGTTTGACAAACAATTTTGCACAAGCAATTTAAATCATGAAGGCAGAAGGTGGAACTGGTACTTTCTTGTACAAAATTATTGCCCAAGGCAATGCATAATTTCAATCTTCAGTGGTAGATACGGTGGTAAACTTAAAATGTTTGATTCTGATACACATTTATAAAAAAATTGCTGTTAAATCAGAAAATAACAATAAAGAAGCAGAAAATAACAGAAAATACCCATTAGTTGAGAAAACAAGATAGAGAGAAAAATCTACATCACTTATTTTGCTAGGGCCTGATTACAATGTAGATTAATTAATTAGAGCTGTTCAGTATATAGTATAAGAAATGCAACCATATTTTTGGTCATATGCATAGCTGCATTTTTAATCACTGGCACTTAAGCTTTATAGCAAATACACCTACATTTTTTATCAGAGGTATTAGAATCGTATGGCAGATATTATTGTTTTTCAGTTATATACATTAGGGTTGTATAGCTAGCTAATAATACGCAACTTGCATGCTATGAGGTTAGTCAAAAGAAATGGCGGCTCAAGAGCCAATAAAGTCGATTTTGTGTAAAGACTGTATTTCCTTAGTCAAAAAACTCATTTCAGGATTAGAGCTTTTACATGGTGCGTGCATTAGTAGATAGGGAAGAATTGACAAAGAAAGAATAATCCTTGAGTCCAATATAAGTGGTGTCCAAAAACACGATCAATCAATCTATATTATTGTTGCCAACAATATAGTAATGGATATTTGTGTCGCAGTCACATGAAAATGAAAATGATACATGTAGATGTTACTAGAGAAATACTAATATACAGTGTCGAAAAACACTTACGTTGGGTGGGCGGAATGAAGTTTTTAGGGATCACACGTCTTTAATATACACTACTATATCTTGCTAGCCACTCAATAGGACACATTCACACGCTATATATGCAGTGAGGTTAGTGTGGACGTGGAATTCTTAAATTAATTGGGCAAAGTAATTTGCTTGAAATGACAGTCAAGCTGCAGTGACATGGCGTGATGTATGTTAAAGTACAAGTGATTTGCCTATTTTTTTCTTATCAGTTTAGTTATTTTGGATGAGCTAGTCAGTAAATACAGCTTAATATGATATGAGAGAGATATCTCGAGTTTGAATTCTGTGAATATAATTAAATGAAAAAGTGTAGACAATTTCTATTTTCACGTTGAGAGCCTCGTGTGAGAGGGATATTAAAGTATAAGTGAATTATCCATATTTCTCTATCAACTTAGTATTTTAGAAGCAGTTCAATAATATGATGGGATGAGATCCGACAGTCATGAAATCCCGTTCGCAACTATCAATCTTGGAAACATTGGAAACACAACTCTCCTAATCATGTACTCATTTGATTCTTCCCGAGAGAAAGATATCGATCTGACTCCGCCAGTTCCTTGAACATATGATGACCGGAAGAAATCTCTCTCTCTCTCTCTCTCTCTCTCTCTCTAACGAGCACAACACAGCAATCATTCGAACCAAATTTCCAACTAAGTATCTGCAATAGCTACTAGCTAGGAAACTAGGGCTCAGCTTTTGAAAATAAAGCTAAAGCAAAGGTGTCACACCTTATGAAGAGACACAGGAGTAGTAGTGTCTACTTAAGCAAATGATTCTAACTACCCGTACTCCATATATGTATGCAAGACACCACCAGGGGAGGGGACACTGCACCATCATCACCACCGTTGAACAACAAGAAAGGAAGGCAAGAGGAGAGAGTAGCATCAATCGAGCCAGGCACCAAACTAACTGTCAGAAATTTCAATTTTTAATCATGAACGGCTCCCTAGCTAGTCCAAGTTTATACTTCTAGTAACCTGTTGATGGCTAGCTACTACAGTACATGTGGAGTCTATATGATCGATCCTAAAGAAACAGTGATGAACACCAGCTCATCAGTTTATGCATGAGTGAGAACGAAGAGATCAAGGAAGCAAGATAGTAAGAATTAATTTAGAGATGATAATACTTCTAGTAAATTAAGCAAATTAAGACATGGATTGATGGAAACATGGTGTGTGTGAGACTATGACATGACATGTCTAAAGGGCAGCTAAGCCAGCCGACAATCGAGGTGGCCGTTTGATCACCTCGGATGGCCGTGGAAGAAAGGCGCGCCGTTGTACGGGCCGGGCGTCGGGTACGGGTCCATCACCACAGCCGATGACGACACGGCCGGCGCCGCGATGGTGCCTTCGCCCGCCGCGGCCGTGCTCGGGGAGGACCCCTCGGCGGCGTGGCGGAGGCCGCCCGCGACCGAGGGGTCCGGGCCGACGTCGTGCAGGATGCCCTTGAAGACGTGGCCGGCGATGCTGACGGTGGTCTGGTACGCCACCTCAGCGTCGGTCTCGTCGACGGGGCCAAGACGCAAGCAGCGGAACAGCGCCTCCGAGCTCACCTCCCGCGGGAATTGCTCGCCCACCACCATCTGCTGCCGCTCCCCTGATCAATCAAACGCGCGCGCGCGCATGGACAGGCTTAGTAGTAGATTAGTGAGCAACTAGCTGAGGTTGCTCGGAAAATATTTGTTCCTCGGGAAAAAAAAAAGCAACTAGCTGAGCTCGTGAATTGCTTAGCTGATGGAGTGCAGTTTATACCCGAGGTGGTAGTTCCTGTAGCGGAGGATGGTTGGGCGGCATCGCGCGGGCGCTTGGAGGGCTCGGCGGCGCCGGTGGAGACCTGGTGCTGTCGCTCGCGGCGCCTGGCGGCGGGGACCCATGTCGACTTGACGTGGGTGGGACAGTCGAAGCCGCGGCTCTTGCAGCAGGTGCGGCAGCGCATGTGGGCGCAGTCCTTCTTGGCCTGGTTGCCGCAGTCCTGGCAGCTGATGGTGCCGGCGCCAGAGCCGCTCCCGCCGCGCGACGAGCCCGCGGCGGGGTCATCGGCGAAGCGGATGATGTTGGACGCGTAGAAGGGGTGCTCCTCGACCGGGTGGTGCGGCCATAGCTGGAACCCACCGCGGGAAGCGGCTGCGGTTGTGTAGAGGTAGGCAGCCGCCGCCGCTGCGGCGTTAGAGTCGGAGCCGGAGGAGGGGTTGACGGGAGGGTGGTCGCCGCGGCTGTGGCTGCTTCCTCCGCCTAGAGGGAAGCCCGCCATGCGCCCAGATCCATAGACCCCTGAGGGCAGGGACAGGTCGCTCACCGGATCGCCCGTGTCCGGCTACTCGGCTGATCCCGTCTCAGCCCTCAATCACCGAGTAGGCATCCGCATGGTCACGCCGCGCGGTGGTGGTGCGTGCGAATTTTTGCGCGTTCTCTCGCGGCTTCCGCGTCTTGGGCTCTTGGCTCGGCAGCAACAGCAGCCTGTATCGATCTAAGCTAGCTAGGGTGCGCTTGTAGTTGTAGTAGGTTCCCTAGAATTTTGGCCTGTCTGCGCGTGGAGGAGAATGGAGGGAGGAGGTAGGGGAGACGGGAGGGAGAGGGGACGAGCGAGGCAGCTGAGGTGAGGTGACGTTGCTTTAACTTTTGTGTGGTGAGGTGAGTGATGAGGGAGGCGACAGGGAGGGCCTGCCACGCCGCCAACGATCCTGCACGCTCCCAAAACTCCCCATTTTAATACGAGTACTATGTACTCTACGTCGTCCTCGTATTTCATCGCGAGTGCACGAACTACTTTATCTGTCTCTCTCTCCGCTCCTCCCAATCCTACTTTTTTGGGTCCAGCCATCGGGCACACGACAGCCCACCGTCTTCTTATTCCTCTTACCTCCCACACCCTTGCTGCTACCGGCAGGTCATAGTGAGGTACTTTCTCTAATTATAAATATAGATCATTTTAGATTTATATATAAAGATTAAAAAAGTAGATCAAATGATCTTGTTGCTCTTTATTTATTCTGTATTGAAAAAAATAACTCATTTATTTGTGAGAGTGATAGCATTTATTAAACAAGAGTAAGACAGTAACAAAAGAGAAAAAAATGCATAAAAGTTCGAGAATGATTTATATTTAGAGAATAATTAAAGAGGCTAAAACGACCTACATTTACAACCAGATGGAGTAGATTATTACTATCAGTATGACGTTCTGGTAAGATCTTATCTTATCATAACAGACTCCTTGCTGCCACCCACCACCACCTCATTTGCCACCATTGGCATCATCATCATCGCTTTCACTCCATCCCTGCCCACCGGTCATCCTCCGTTCGCAGCCTTCCCTCTAAACTCTTGCTCTCTCCCTGTTAAAAACCCCACCCAAATCTTAAAACCCTAATTCTAAGCTAGCCAAAGTTGGAGATAGGACACCCCCACGCGAATCGTGGCGTGGATCCAGTGGTAAGAAAATCAAGCGCTGGCTTTTCTTTTTTAACTACTCTCTATACGCTACTCCTATTGATTGTTCTTGCACATCAAAAACACGCAAAAGCTATTAAAAATGAGCATCTAATGCGGTGGTCGGCAACCGTCCGATCCACCATAGATTGATGTAGGAAACATGCCCTTAGAGAGATTGTAACATTTACTTTAGGGCATGCATGCAATTTTGGTCATTAATGATAGTATAGTCAATGAGACTAACATATTTGTTAGATATATGTTTTAGTAGATCTCATGGAGTCATGGATGCAATACATAAAGAAGCCATCGAAGCTGGGATAAAGTTTGATTGAATTGGAGAAGTCCCACAAAAGTTGAATATACGAGAAGGTCTGGCGTAGAGGCATTTATACACGCTAGAATGATTCAGCCAATGAAAACAGTACACATCGGATGGTCCGACGTATGAAAGTGATGAATGCTAAAGTGTTCTGACACAAGAAGGAGAAGAAGGTGTACACGCCGGATAGTCCGACGATCTGAGTTGTACATGCCAGATGATGCACTGGAGGATTTCTTGAAGAGAAGGTTGCATAGGCTGAAAGATTTAAGTTCTACTTGCCGGATAGTCTGGCGAATGAAGAGAGTGCACACTGGAGTGTCTTTCTCAGAAGAGAAGATCAAACAACACACCCGATAGTCTGGCACTAAGGATTGAATACAAGGGAAAATACACCAAAGTATTTTGTGCAGAGAAGAAGATGTCAGTGGCTCGGATGGGCTCAAGTACACACGCAGGATGGTCCAGTGATGGAGATAAAGATCACACCGAATAGTCTAATGTTCACAGAAGCTTTGAGTGGAGTTCTAACGACTAATTATGGAAGAGGTACACACTGGATGGTCTGGTAAGTATTTTATTGTCTACACCGGATCATTCAGCATATACAATGAATTTGAACCGTTAGGGCTACAGCTAGTTGGCGGGTTTGAGACTACTGGTCATTTGAAGCTACTGGCGTCTAGAGAACCTCATATACACATGAGAAGATATCCAAGCCATCAAAGCACTTATCGTGATCATCCAAGGCAATTAAGCATAAGATTAGAGAGTGATTGATGCTAATAGACCTAGAGAGAGTTGTTGCTTACTAGAAAGTGGATCAAGGAGTGATCCTACCATGTACCGAGAGGTACGACGGTGCCTTAAAGTTTTTGTGACTCGCCGACACCTTGAGCGTTAGTGGCTCAAGTTTGTTTACCCATCGACTTGGTGTGGAGCTGTCATGTCCCAAAACACTAATCACGTGATTAAACATTCATAAGCATCATGACATTATGTTTACGTGTATTTGTTTGATAATTTGAGTTTAAACATGTTTCAAAAGTACTTGGTGGTAGTTTAGAGCCCTTCAAGAAAACCCTAAATACCTTGGAGATGAAGAAGAATAGAAACATAGGAAAATTATGAAATTTTAGCAAAAGAACCTTCTCACAGTTTGACCAGAATTCCCCGCGGTTTGACCGCCAAGGGGCAGCCACGTAGGATTTTCACGTGGGCTTCCTGCGGTCTTACCACTAGACACGAGCAAAGCAACTTTGGCCTATATCCCAGGGCGATCTGATCGCCCGAGCTTGTGGTCTGACCACCACTATCCAGAACCGTCACTTAAGCCATCGACCAAACTCTTATCTACTCAACCACCCACTCGGTCGTTCTTCCCCATCTGAGTCAGAGAGAGAAAGGAGAAAGAAGGGAGAGAGGAGCAGGGAGAGGAGATCCTCCACCCGAGTTTAGTGGAGGCTGGAGATCTAAGGTGGAGATCGTCCACGAGTCTCCCATGTCATCCCTGAGCTCATCCTCAAGCTTCCATTTCGTCGGAGCAAGCCCCAAGCTTGAGGAGAGAAGAGAGCTCTATATTGACCACCACGACGTCCGAAGATCAACGGAGGGGAATTCCTCAAGCTCCCCAAAGGCTTCCTCAAGGTCATCCCCTTCACCCTCATTGTCGGTGAAGTTTCCACGCGAGCTCATCCACCTCAAGCCCTAAACCACCCCGGAGCCCGATCTCCAAATCGGGAGCTTCCCCGGAGTGATCCTCTCCAATAGAAAGCTTCCCTACACTAAGGTGAGCCATCCCCTACCGATTCTCCATCATTCCGAAGCGCGAGTCGATCCACATGACATTTGGACCCAAGCGTAACCCCAGCCTTGGGCTTATCCGTGGAGTTTTCCATGTTTGGCTCGATGAACGTTATCCAAACCATCCAAAAAGCACTCCACTAGTTCTATAGAGCATTTTGGTACCTTTCGTGGTTGAAGGTTTCGCTGGAGCCTTCGCCGGCAACCTCGCAAAGTAGCGCTGGTAGGATCTCGTGGTCTGACCGCCAATAGGGCTAGTGTCGGTGACACAGGAACCAGGGGTCCCCGAGTCCCGAGGCCAGATCAGCAGAGTGCCACGTGGAGCCCTCCCGTGGGGGTTATCATCCCGAGGTACGAGAAGACCAAGTCCCGGGAGAGGGTGCTCGGGGCCATGAACAGTGGTCCCCGAGCACCCGATTTCCCCGATGACCTGAGAAGATCAAGTTCCGGGAAGAGAGTGCTTAGGGCCGCAAATAGTGGCCCCCGAGCACTCAAGTCCCCCGACGACATGAAAAGCCAAGTACCGGGAAGGGGGTGCTCGGGGCTGTGAACAGTGGCCCCCCGAGCACCCGAGTCCCCCGAGGACCCCAGGGGAAGTCAGTTCCGGAAGAGAGTGCTCGGGGCTGTGAACAGTGGCCCCCGAGCACTCGATTCCCCGAGGACACAAACAACCAGTTCCAGGAGAGAGTGCTCGGGGCCGTTAACAGTGGCCCCCAAGCACTCGGTTCTCCGAGGACCAAGAAAGGGCATATCCGGGAGAGAGTGATCGGAGCTGTGAACAGTGGCCCCCGAGCACTCGGTTCCCCGAGGGCCTAAGAACTCCTTCACCGGTGGCCCTCACAAAGGTCCAGCGGTGAGGTGTCAACTGGTGAGAGGCCCGATGCCGCATTTAAGAGGGCGTGTAGCCTGTCACTTCCAACTGCTCCCCCCACGCTTGCTGACGTCCCTACCACGGCCTGGCAGGGAGGTTTGGGGATATTTAATGCATAGGTCCCATCCCGCGTCATTCGGTGCACCTCGGGATAGCGTCGCAAGGCCCAAGGCACCCCGCCTGCCACCTTGCAGTGTCAGTCTTGCTCTGATCAGGCGGGCACGCCGGGCCACTCGGTGGCTGCCCGGTGGGCCCTCCCCGCGGCGCCTGTTGAAAAATGGCATGATGACTTACAAGACCGAACGGGGTGCATTTTCAACCCTCCCCGTCACCTCGCGCGGCAGCCCATGATGGTTGCTTTCCATTTATGGCGTCTTGAAACTCGCGCCATCCCTTTCTGGGCACACTACTGTCCCGGCGAGTATAAAGGCCGGACTGAGGCAAGAATGCAAGACAGAGTCAAGTTCAGTACAAGCTGAGATCAAGGTAGAATCCAGTTCAAGATCACCGAAGAACAAGGAGCACGAAGCTCTAGACTAGACAAATATTCTTGTAACCCAGCAGAACCTCTAAGAAACATTCTCAGAGCATTTATAGCATACACACAGGAGTAGGGTGTTACGCTCAGTACGACCCGAACCTGTCTAAAAATCTCCTAAGCATTTACTACTTCCTGTATCCGATCATTCCATTCCACCTGCATCTCATTTACGCCCATTTACTTCACCCACAAAATGGATTCAGAATCATCCCCCCGGCCGAATCTCAAAGGGGGTCCCTCTGGATCCCTGCTTGAGGAGTTCACCCTCCGACAGCTAGTCTGACCGCCAATATACTGTCAGTCTGACCGCCACAGGCCAAAACCTTCTGCACGCTGGCGGTTTGACCACCACTTCAACATCGGTCTGACTGCCTACCACTTAAAGCTATATGCACTTATGTTGTCTTATCTAGGGTTTTAAACTTCTGAACACTAATTATTTGGTAGTCTTTTGCAAATATTTTCGAAATCCGACGCTCTATTAATTTTCAAGCATGCATCATATGCACACTTTCCCATCGTTTGATTATTTTTGTCGCGTTCTCGGTCATGAGCATGCTTCAGTCCATTTGCATCGGTCATAGAGCTTTGAAATTCGAGGATGTGTGATATGAAATAATGTGTTAGGGATGGTTCAAATGATTATTGATTATATGAGATGGTTCCAGTTACATTTATGTTCAAGTTATTGGTAACAGGGTAGAAAGGTACTTTTGTTAAGTATAGATGTTAACACAAAGGTGTCTAAGTTGCTTATGCTTATGAATTTACTTAACCTTGTGGCCTACTCTTTAATAATAACTTAAATGTATAATCCTTAGAGTCGGGTTATTATATGTACCTATTATGGATTAAGTCTTACGAGTACCTTCGGCGCAAGATAATATTCTAGGCATAGGGTACGTCCACAACATCGAAGACGACCGGAAGTTCTATTTGGCCTAGGGCGTCAAGATGGGCCTGTGTGTCGACGAAAGCCATCTCTACAGAATACGGAGTTGGTCGAAGGCGTGTACGAAGAGGAGGTTTGTCACATCCGAAAATGCTAATTACATAATTAAGCATGCATGATCATCATTGCATGTAATTATACGTATTTTTTTTATCGAGTTGAGTCAAAATGTGTTTCAATTACTTTAGAGATGGTTTAGAGCACTTGGAGAATCCCCAAATACGTAGAAAAAGGTGAAGAGTGAAGATAAGGGGACACTTAGGAAGCTTCAGCAAAAACCACCCTCGCGGACTGATCGAGCTTACCCGCGATCTGACTGCCAGGTATGCAGCAACATGGGTTTACCACGTGGACTTACTGTGGTCTAATCGGGAGCATTAGCGGTCTGACCGCTAGAGCGCACAAGCTCAACTTAAGTGAATTGATCACTGTCTCTTGCTCTCTCTCCATCACACTCACTCCCGCACTCTCTTCCTCACTCCACCTTAGAGAGAGAAGGAGAGCTCCATTTCGACATCCACGACAACTGGAGATCGATGGTGGAAACCTCCTCAAGCTTCCGGAGGACTTCCCCGACCTCCTCCCCTCTTCTCCCTCACCGGAGGCACACTCATCCAATTAACATCAAGCCCGCACAACACCCCAAAGCCCGATCTCCAAACCGTAGCTTCTCCGGAGTAAATTGATCTGCTAGGAAGCTACCATACACTAAGGTGAGGCATCCCCTACCATTTCCCTGTTATTTCTGAGCTCGATTCGATCCTCATGACGTTTAGACCCAAGTTCAACCTAGCCTAGATCCAATCTATGGGGTTTAAGTTTAGCTCGGTGAATGTTGTCTAAATTACTTTAGAGGCACTCCACTAGTCTCATAGAGCATTTTTGTACCCATCGTTGTCGAAGGTTTTGCCAGAGTCCTCACCCTGACCCCGCAAAGGCGCTGCTAGCAAGGTCTAACGGTCAGACTGCATTTAGGACCGGTCTGACCGCCAGTTAGGACTGGAGAATCCGAGTTGAAAACCTATACATGGGTCAGACCACCACTAGGGTCGGTCTGACCGTCATACAGTGGTCTGACCGCCAGCATGCCTGCGATCTAGCCACCAGGGGCCAGAACTCTCTACAAGTTGGTGGTTTGACCGTCACCTCTACCCCGGTCTGATTGCTAGCCAGGCAATGCTATTTGCACTTAGGTTAGCTTGTCCGGGGTTTCAAACTTGGAAACCCCGATCACTTAACAATCTTTTGCAAATATTTTTGAAGCACGATGCTCTAGTATTATTCAAGAATGCATCATGTGCACACTTTTCCATTATTTATTATTTATGCAATGCATTCTTATTCCGTTTAGAGAATGTTACGCCGACGATCCATGCGAGTGAAGGCAACGCCAACCTCCCGGAGTTTTGTGAGTGTTGTGGGGGAAGTATCAGGCAAACTCCAGAGTAGCAAGGCAAAGATCTAAGCATATTACACCACTTGATTGAATTGTGGAGTCTAAATTGATGGGTTATGATTTATGTAAGTTTTTATGTACAGTGAGTCGATGTCGGACGTCTATGGGTAAAACCTATGTTGATGCAAAACGTCTACCTTGAGTTATTGATTATTCATATCCTTGTAGCCTTGATAATATTGTCAATGTCTAACTTAAGAGTGGTTCAAAATGCTTAGCAATGCATAGGTCCTTAGTAGAAGTCGAGCAATAGTTCATCCATTGTTCGTTAGCTTAGAGTTTACTTACAGTTCACAAATATTGATTATGATTTTGGTGGTTGGATGAGTGGTAAGGTTGAGACGAGATGTGGGCAATACTAGGGGTGTCTTCTACCCTGGAGGAGTTCCTTAGGGTAGTTCGGGAGAGGAGTCTGGGCACCATAGACCGCTTGCATCGTTTAAGCATCATCCATCAGCGCAGTTGGCTCTAACACTTCCATTCTAACCGTATGATGATCCAATGGTAAGATAAGCTGAATATCATATGTTGTGATGAAACTTGCCTTGCGGCCCAATGGCACGAAAGAGAAAAAGAAAAGAAGAAGTAAGGTGGCGGGGAGCAGGAGGTGTCCAGGACACGCTCGTGGTAACTCCGGTGCCATAGGAGCATTGCAAGTGGGTGGTTCTGAGTATGAGAAAGGTTGACACGGGTACCCTCTTGGGAGGGCCTATGTGGTCCCTCAAGCCATATGGTCCTCGTGTCGTATGGGTAAAGTTGTACCGCTGCAGAGTGTAAAAATAATTCAAATTGCCACGCTCTCGGTCATGAGCATGCTCCTATATATTTGCATTGGTCGTAGAGTCACGAATGTGGGATGGTTGGTATGGTTTTGTTGGGCATGGTTGTCGATGGTCATTGATTGCATGAGCTGTGGTTCCATTTACATTTATGTTCATGTTGTTTACATGTTTGGAAATATTTGTTTGGTTAAGTATAGGTGCTCACACATGTTTCTGGGTTTCTTACGCACATAAATTTACTTAACCGTGTGGCATTCTCTTTGCTAATGGCTCAATGCATAATCCTTGAAGTCAGGTTATCTATATGTACCCTGTATGGATTAAGTTTTGCGAGTACCTTCATTCTCATGCTGCCCTTTCAGGTACTTCTGGTGAGAAGGAGCTCATTTTTTGCTACTTCACGTCCGCCGATGTTGATGGCGAGCCTGAGTAGGCAACTACTCTCGAGTGGTGAAGCTTTTGGGGTGGAGCCTAAGGGCATGTGATTCAACTCTTGTTTTATTGTCTATAGTTTTGTTTTCACTACGTAGTTGATCTAATATTTTGTGTAAACTATTGTAAATGGTTGAATGCTTAAAAACTCATAATATAAGTTTAATTACTCACTTTTTCTTAAACTATGTTGTGATATTATATATTGGAAAGGCACGTATTCCGATCTTAGACATAAAACACGTGTCGGGACAAAAGGGATGGTATTTTGGTTAATCATTAAGGTTGTGATTACAAATAATAATAATCCTGATGATTAATTATTTAGACGGTTGAGTGAAGATCTTCCTTCCCTCCTTGTGTCTCACAAGGTCCGTCAAAATACCTCCGTCTACCGGCACCCTCTGGACTTCTACTTTGGCGATGTTGGTTGAGATGACTAAGGCGTCGAAGTGGAGGAGTTTTACCCCTTGGAGTCGTGGAATGTGAATATTACGGGGCCGTCGTCCCATCGGGGGGGGGGGTCTAACGATGGATGCTAGTTGCCCCGACATGGTTCACCCCACGCACGTAGTCTCATCGCTGCCGTTTTGAGGATTAGTTGGAGCTTCCTCCTCCTATAATGCCGAGGACCACCTGCCTGGTCCTATCTCCCTCGTTGTGGCAATGCTCCGTAAGAGGTGGAGGCGAAGGAGGTAGGGTCAGCTGGGGAGGGTCCTGCAAGGCCATGTGAGCAACCTGGTGGCCCACCTAGATCCCATACATTCGCATACTAGCCGACGATCTTTCGTCCCGCCTAGATCTCATACTTCGCGTTAACCCCATGTACGAGGTTGTCGGAGGATTAACTCCTGTCGCAGGGATTTCGAGAGACCCCTTTTTAGAGATTCGGCCGGGGGGATGATCCTGAATAAGTTCGTCGGAGAAATAAATGGACGTGGAAATAATTGCAACGGCCGGTGGTGGGGATGATCGACCTAGTGCAAAGGGAAGTAAATGCACCGGAGTTTAGACAGGTTCGGGCCGCACGGGGGCGTAATACCCTACTCCTGTATGGATGCAATAACCTTCCCTGAGGAGGATCCCTCAGGGATATGTCTGGTTACAAGAATATATTGTCTAACTAAGAGCTTGAGGCTCCTTGTTCTAGCTCTGCTCAGGCTTGCTTGCAGTGTTCTTCGTCTAAGTGTGGCACGGTCGATTGCTTGGGCTTGTTCTCTCCTCCGATGTTTCGATGTCTTGGTCGTGTCTCTGATTCAATCTATCTTCTCTCCTTGATCTTTCTATATGCCCATCCTTTTATGCACTCGCCGGCCACGACATACCCCGAACGGGAAAGAAGGGGCACAAGTTCCAAGACGCCACGACTGAGAAAGGCGTCATCATTCCCTCTGGGCGAAGTGACAGGGGCGGTGGAAAAAACGCGGCGCGCGTCCGATCACCTGTCACTGTGGACGCCCTGGCGACGGGCACCGTTGAGAGGGCCCACCGAGCAGCCACAGAGGCACCCGGCGCGCCCACCCTGTCTTGTTCCTCTGCCACGGCAGGGTGGCAGGCGGAACGCCTTGATCCTGGCAACGTTATCCCGAGATACACCGGATGATACGGGACGGGACCCGTGCAATTAATGGCCCCACGCCTCTCTGCCAAAGCACGGCAGGGACTGACACTGCGGCGGGAGCAGTTGGGGATGTCAGGATGTCAGGCCGCGCACGCCCATTAAATGCGGCCTCGGACCTCTGACTGGTTGACACCTCATCGGCGGGCCCCTCGGGGGCATTTCTGGGTCGTCGGGGCACCGAGTGCTCGGGGGTATTGTTCACCTCCCCGAGCACTCTCTCCCGGGCACTCTTGCTCGAACCTTCAGGGAACCGAGTTCTCGGGGGCTGCCACGAGCAACCCCGAGCACTCTCTCCTGAGCACTTTTGTACTGACCCTCGGGGAACCGAGCGCTCGGGGGCTGCCGCACGCAGCCCCCCGAGCGCTCTCTCCCGGAACTTAGCTCTTCTGATCATCGGGGGACTAGGGTGCTCGGGGGCGACCGGGCACCTCCCCGAGCACTTTCTTCCCGGTACTTGGACTCTGCGGGTCATCGGGGAACTGGGGTGCTCGGTGACCAGAGGTTGTGGCCCCGAGCACCTTCTCCCGGAACTTAGATTTTCCTCATCCCGCCGGAGGGACCTCGCGAGGATGGTGACAAGTGGCGGACGGCTGGCCTAGCCTCGGGACTCGGGGACCCCCGGTTCCTGATACACCAACAGAGGTAGATCCCGAATCAGCCTCCCGACCGAATCTCAAAGGGGGTCCCTCAGGATCCCCGATTGCGATGTTCGTCCACCGACAGCCGCCTATTACGATATCGCACTATCCAAGGGTGTCAGACCGGCCACCACTTGCAATGGGATGTCAGGATGGCCTTCACTTGCATAGGTATTAAATGTTGGTCACTTTCTTGCAGCCTGAGGACATCTGGCGGGGCCCCCTGGCTGATCTTTTGCCAAAACCAAATGGCTCACCCTTTGGGCTCCAGGGAGGATGTTCTGTCCTTTGGAGTATAGGGGCTCCGGAAAGCCCGCCCAAGCTTCGGTGGGCAGGGGACCCGAAGAGCCCCGAAGCCAAGAGACCTAAAGGGCCTTCAGAGATCCGTGATCCGAAGGCCATAGGCTGGCGGGGCTAGGAGCGTTAGGGGTCCTTAATGACGACCCTAACATCGGATTTTTATCCTGTGGCATCGATGGCACACAAGCTTTGACTAATCCACGTTAGAGCTCTACAAAGAATATGCTTCTGGTCGCCAAGACTCTTCCAGTCACGGCTTTTGAGATACCAAGCCACCAAGGCAAGCCCTCAAGCACGATGAGCCACCAAGCCACTGAGGCAAGATCTTACCACTAACATCTCTTCCGGTCACTTGACATTGTCTTCACTTCAGAACTTGAGCCACCAAAGCAAGAGTCTCAACGTCTTCGTACAAGTTTCTTGCCGTTGCTTCACTCCAAGTCGGAGGGTCAACAAGCTTGAGCTACCAAGACTTAAGATGTCGATGAGTCACCAAGGCTCCAAGACGTCAGCGAGTCACCAAGACTCCAAGACCCCAACGTACCTCTCGGTACACGATAGGATCACTTCTTGATCCACTCTCTAGGCAGCAACACGTAGCAACAACTCTCTCTAAGCCTATTAACACTAATCACTCTCTAATATTATGCTTAATCGTCTTGCATGATCACTTTAAGCACTTTAATGGCTTGGATGTCTTTTCAGGTGTATATGAGGTTCTCTAGACTCCAGCAGCTTCAAATGACCGAGTAGAGGGGTATTTATAACCTCAACCTTGTGGACTAACTGTTGCCCCAACGGTTCAAATTCACTGTAAACGCCAGATGATCCAGTATAGACAGCATAGTACTCACTGAACCATCCGATATGTACATCTTCCAAAAATAGCTGTTGGAGTTCCACTCGAAGCTTCAGTGAACACTGGACTATCCAATATGATCTTCATCTCTATCATCAGACCATCCAGCATGTGTACTTAATCCAATCTGAGCCACTGACATCTTCTCTTCATAAAATACTCTGGCGTATTGTCCAGTGTATTTAATCCATAGCGTCGAACTATCCGGTGTGTTGTTTGATCTTCTCTTCTGAGCAAAAACACTTTATCATGCACTCTGTTCATTCGCCAAACTATCCGACGAGTAGAACTTTCATCTTTTAGCCTCTGCAACCTTCTCTGCACGAAATCCTCCGACGCATCATCCGACGTGTACAACTCAGATCGTCGAACTATTCGGCGTGTACACCTTCTTCTATTAGAACACTCTGTCGTTCATCACTTTCATACACCAGATCATCCAGCATGTATTGTTTTCTTTGGCTAAAACTTTTTGGCGTGTACAAATGCCTCCGCGTCGGACCTTTTGGTGGTCAACTTCTATGTGTCTTTTACAATTAAATCAAGCTTTGTCCCGGTTCCTATGATTTCTTCATGTATTACATTCATAAAATATACTAAAACATATACTTGATAAACATGTTAGTCCTATAAACTATATTATTATTAATCATCAAAATCGTATATATATCTTAAAGTAAATACTACAATCTCTTAAAGTTATGTTTCCCACACTTGCTTAAAGTATATATTTTCACCGGGAACTCTTAGGGGCCGTTTGGTAGAGCTCTGATTCTGTGGTGAGAGTGATTCTGTGGTGGAAGTAGGGTGGAAGTGATTCTGTGGTGGAAGTGATTCTGTTTGTAAAATCGTTTGGTATGCTAGTAGTGGAAGTGATTTCTGAGAGGATATTGTGTTAAAATCGAGAAAAATCGGTCGAAAATCAGGTGGAAGCTAGTTTTTTCAGCTCTCACCTCGCTATACAAAACGGAAAGTGATTCCCGAGCAGAATCACTCCCCGACCAGCCCGTTTAGCAGCACTAAGAGTGATTCCGAAACAGAATCAGCTCCCAGAGCTCTACCAAACGGAACCTTAACCACCCGCTTGGCCGCTTGGAAGATATGGGTGCTGTGAACGCGCATGGCAGATTGACAGGCACCGCCGGCACTGTAGTACTGCCGTCTTTATCTTCTCGCGGCGCTCAGCTCAGCTGATTATCATCGTCGGATCATGCTGCAGCTACCAGCAGAGAGAAATTATTTCTGAGCAAGTTGGATTATTAAAGAATTCGATCGTTGATGGTGCAGAGCCGGACACGAGGCGATCTAGTGGAGATCTGCGTGACGTCGTACGTGACAGGCCCAAGATTTGCTGGCCGGATTGCCTGCGAATGGAAGCAGGAAGTCGTCCGGCCCGGTTTGTAGGGCGAGCGAGCACTATTATGGGACTGGGCGTTGACCTCGGTCAAGTAGCAGAAACCATAAACTCTGTCCATCCGTATAACAACAAAATGATAAAAAAGAGGTCTCGAGCCCTGTTAATGCAGGCGTTTAGAGTCAAGAAAATCGTCTTTTAATTTCTCGACACACAGGATTCCGATTGATAAAGTGATTCATTGATAACGGCAAGTCCATTTCAGCATGATGTGCTTCGAGAGAGATGCCAGCAGCACAAGAAGATGTAGCTAGTGCAACGACGAGATGAGGTCATCTTTCATAGTTATTTTAAATTTTTATCTTTAAAAATATTATTACAGTATCCTCTATCATTATTATAATAATCTTTATTTTTTCATCTCCAGCAGCTACCTATTTTCTAGCTTTTACTCTTCTTTTTCTCTTTTGATCCCGATGTCCGCTTCTATGAACAGTATTGGTACAGTGTTGCTACAGTACAGCAACAGTACAGGTGCAGTAACACAACACTGTAGCGGCACTGTAACACCGGATGAGGTAGCTGTTGGTGATCGATTTCCAGTGCTACGGTACTTTGCGGGGGGGGGGTACTGTAGCACCGGATAACTCCACTGCTAGAGTTGGTCTGACATGGGGACTAGGCTGTAAAAGAAAAACTCAAAACTCATGTATTCGGGTTTGACTAGTTCTAGGTCTGATTTGAGCTTGGTACGATTTCAAAATCAGTCAAACTTGAGTCTGTGCTAAGGTTCGTGAGCCTCGTGAGCTCAATCTCGATAAGGCTTAAGTTAATGAGTATTACAATTTGTAGGATCGGAAATGACGACTAGAGAGAGGTGAATCGACGTCTCAATAATTTTTTTCGAAATATGTAACATTCTGCTATTTTATCATCTAACACCCTAAAAAATAAATTACAACAAAGTACAACACAAGACACAAAAACAACAGCGGAAACAGAAGAACTTAGAAATTCCAACTTGAACAGAATTGTGATTTAAAAACTTCAAAACCTAAACATGAAAAATCTAATCAATGGTGGGTCTCATGATTAGACACTACTGCAAAAAAGCATATCAGTGCGGTTAAAAAATGGCTTCACTGCTGGTTTTTCAACCAGGACTCTTTACTCGGTATTGATATTCGGCTAGTATCAGTGCCAGTTGACCACCCAGTACAGTTGCCATTTTCAAATAATAAAAAAAAGGGAAAATTGGTAGCGGAGCGACATCAGAGTCGGCTCGATTCGGAGCCAGCTTGGATGCCGCTCCCCTACCGTCATTGCCACCGTTGCTCCGCCACTGCCACTACCGCCACCGTCGAGCTCCCCTTCTTCCTCATCGTCCTTCCTCGCGCCCCCGTGTCCCCCCTTCTTCCCAGCCGGCCGAGCTCAAACCCACCACACCGAGCACTACATACACAACCAAGAGACATTGCAATCCAAAAATCAAAACAAAACCACAAAACCCCGCAAGTTCTCCTGCTCCTCCCACTCTAGCTCCAAGCTCATCAACATATTGGCGATCACCTTCAGCATGAACTGACAAGCAAGAAACCAAAATCTCAATCAAAATCTAAAGAAAATCTAGTGCAAGATTTCAAGAAATGGCATCTCCTTATAGATGAAGCCTCTTCTAGCATGAGGACTCTCATGTCGAGCCATGTGTCCAGTGTCTAGACGACGAGCTCGTTGATGAAGTCCAAGTACTTCTTGAGCGCGTCGATCGAGAGCCGCTCCTCGATGAGCTTCCGCAGCTTCTCGTGCTCCTCTTCGTTGGTGGTGAGTAGGCTCGTCGACCCCAGCACCTGCTTGCCAGTGTAGAACAGGTTTAGGCTCACCACATCGTCCTTCCCGGACAGCAGGATCAGGGCCATGGCACTCGCTCGCGCCAGGAGGAGCAGGAGGACGGTGGCGGCCAACCACCAGAGCGCTACCACATCAGGAGAGAGGAGGATATCCAATTTGAGAGAGAGAGAGAGAGAGAGAGGGGGGGAGAGATAGAGAGGGAGAGAGGAGGGGATTGATTCGGTGAGGCATGTGGTGAGGAAGAGATAAGGCTCTGCGGACATGAGGATTGAGCCGACGTGAGCCAAAATTGTATTGGAGGCAATTTTCGGGTCCAGACATAGTAGTGTCGATTTGTGATTCGAACCGACACTAATAGTCTTTTTTAGTGTCAGTTCTTACTGTCTCACTCATTTTTCACGTGCAAGAGATTAAGAACCTAAACTGATACATCTTCAATCACGATTTTTGTACAATCAACATTGATAGAGCGCTACTTATGACTTATTCTGTAGTAGTGGGAATCGAACATTAGGTTCCACAGCATATCAATCCATGACTTATCCCCCACATAAGGCTTGGATCCTGAGAAGAAGCACCAAAATATCAAAAGAATGAACAACGGGTGAATATAGTCTCCAAGTTGATAGATAAGAGGCAAGAAAAATCAATACCCAATTGTGTATATTTATACGCGAATTTTATACCTCTAGCAATGAGAAGAACCACTCTAACAAGGTGAGAAATTTCAGCTTAAGCACAAAACGAAAATCACAACCAAAGGACAAAAAACTTACAAACTTGCAAGGGAACCAATAAAGAAAAATTAGAAGAAGGTGAATTCAAGCACAATAGTAAACATAAATTCCATTGCTTGCAGAGATCAGTTCTATTTTAGGTGGATTAAAAAGACTTCCTCTTACAAAGCTCTAACCTGATACATAAGGTAAGTACCTATCTTCCTCTCCTCTAAAATACCAGCACAAAGCTCTTATATGAATGGCTCAAGAGGCTCAAGTAGCTGGTTCAAAGGGCTCAAATAGCTGGCAAGACTCTCCCACTCTTGATCCCTCGAGCTGCCTTATCACTTGTACCGGTATCCCTTTTGCTTGAGTTTGTCAAACATGCCATCTCCATCCATCTTTCAAACTTTTCTTGACCTTCATGTGTGCAACTAGGATTACTCTTGACTTTGTCCAACCTACTCGATTTCGGCACCAAGCATCCTACTTGGCCCTGATCATATTGCCATCCACCGCCAAATTGCATCCTTCGCCTGCACAACATAAGATAAGTAAACATGCATCTCTAACAACATATAACTCCACCTGCAGATAATCCAAATCGAAATCCTCAATTCAAAGCACATCTTAGAAAAAATCGTGAACGCCAGATGATCCGACGCACACTCCTCCTGAGCGCCGGAACATCTAGCATGTGCAACTCAGCAGACTCCTCCGTCCGGAATTCTCTTTCTGCAATAAATAATCTAGCGATCCTCCGGTGTATACGCCGGACCATCCGACGCATATAACTCCACTAGAGTAAATTTGCAACCTCTTTGCAAAAAAAGTTCCAATGTTCACTGATGCCCAACGCCGGACCATCCGACGTGTACTTCAAGTTTTACCTTCAGCTTAAAATACTCCAGCGTGTACTCTGTCTGAACGTCGGGCCATCTGGCACGTACAAATTCTAGAGCGTCGGACCATCCAGCTTGTACAATTTTTCGAGACTCAGAGACAAACATGTCAACCCAATTTTCTCTCCAACTTTAGTTAGTCATGATCATAATTGCAGTACATCTACATGTATTTGCAATGCAAAAATCATCAAACTAAATCAACACACTTGTTAATCACTCATTATATATAAACCTAGGCACATTTCCACTTAGTTTTTCACAATTTTTATTTGAGTTTGCTACTCTATCAAATTTATATGTCCTTAACTTTCCTTGTGTATATCTAAGACCTAAGGAGACATTACAAGGACTGGACAGAAGGAATCAACCTCAAGCCAACATAGGCAACCACATCACAATAACCAACAGAAGATAGCAAGCCCTACTCGAGCTTTTTCGAGATTTCTTCCATTACCTAGTTTAGGCGAGCTGAACCCGAGCCTACTCGAGCTTGATTCGAGCCAAGCTTGAACCCATCCTAAGAGCCACCGTCATAGGCTTGTTTGAGATCGACTCGATCTTTTATCAATCTTAAGTTTGATAGGGTAAGCTCGCTCAAGCTTGACTCGTTGACAACGCTAATGGGAATGGGGGCACAGCCAAACCCTGCTGACATTGAGCATCGACCTGCGCCATGCCCCAGAAGTGCTTGGAACAGGAGCAGCCCAATGTCATGTTGTGTTTATTGTGAAATTCTTGTAAAAGTCATTGTTACATTCACGTACCATAATCACTGTATATACATACAATGGTCCACATCAGTTATCTCATAAGTCGTCTCATGTACAGTTATGTATGATTTTAGATGATGTGGATGAGAGAGAAATGTGAGAGAAAGAAGTTGTTGTCTCGTAAAACAATTGTCTCGTAAACTAAAATCTAATGCTTTCAGACGACTCATGTGTCAGTGTGTCGTATGTCGTTGCTATATATTTGCTTTTTTTCTCCTTTCTCCGACCCACACATTAATTAAGAAGATGTAGAGACAACTAAAAAGACGAGCCAGTATAGGAGTTGTCTCTTAAGTCGCATCAAAATTACATAAAAGTTACGAGACAGACTATAAGACACGACACCATTGTCCTTGCCCTAAGGTGGGGATAGAGTCGGTCAGAATTGAAGGGAAACCTGCTAAGATTTTGCTTCTACCGCTTACTGCTACAAACTAACGTACATGCTCCCTAAGATCAAACAAATTGAACTCACGCGTGTACCTCGACTACTGATGATTCTCTAATGATATTAAAATAGAGTAAGATGGCCATTTTATTGTTTACCTTAATACTTACGTATAACTCTAAAACATCATCTGCAACACATAATTTATGTTTCAGTTAAATCCACTGCGCTGAATACTAACAAAGTAACGATAATGACTTTCTCATGACAAATCTACTAATTAAGTACCAATACAATTTTCATGCGAGAAATATACTACTAGTAGTGCTATTTTCATCTGCAAATCTAAATAGTTTTACATGAATTATCAGTCAATCGATGCCTTTAAAACGTGTGGAGTACACAAACCTCTGTCGAAAGTAGAAAAGAATCGGCGAAGTGTGAAACCTAAAAGATAAAAAGTTATCCAAAAAATGCCGAAAACGCATCAACTTTCGATGATGCACGATGGGACTAGTATATATGTACTGCAGGCTCAGATTTAACGCATTAACATCCATTTGCAGGGGTTACATCTGCCCTTCTTCAGGGAACATTATTGGCTTGGTGGGAGCCATATGCATGTCCCAGATGTTTATTCCCCGCGTCTCCAGCCAGGGTGAAGCTAGAGCTAAAAAAACAAAACAGATGTACGTATTAACATATTCAGAATTAGGTGGTGCACATGTTTAGATTTAGATGGTGCATAAGTAGTAAAATTGTATTGCTAATAGCTGAGATTTTTTTTTTTTCCTGATACCAGTAGTGCACTACTCTTTTACCTGGACAAATTGGACAATGTAAACGTTGCAAACAGAGCAAAGGTTAAGAGAAACACAGTACAACTCCAAGGGGGTAAGAAGGGAGATAAATTGCAGGTAGGTCGAACTGTTTAAGTTTTAAACCACCAAACAAGAAGGATCATCTTTATTTTGACTACTGCCAGTGACATTTCAACAGGATCATTCATTGTAATAATATTAACAGTGCTATAAGTAAGTTACAGTAGTTAATCACAAGGATCACAAAACTGTAGAAAGTAAAACTGACAATGCAAAGTGGCAGTGCAGAAAGCTGCTCTGATTCAGATATGTAGAAGCTACATCCTACTAGTGTGTTCTGATATGATGCAGTCTGAGATGCATGGTAGTGTGGTACGTACGTGCATGCATTTGCTGGCTCGGCGTACGGCACTGACGCCATATTGTGCGTTGAGCGTTTCCCGTTCGTCTGACCGCGTTAACATGCCTGCATGGTGCCACCGGCTGCGTGTTTTTTGTGGAGCACTGCCTGGCTAACTCTGCTTTGCCTGCACAAGGATAAAGATCTACGCTCTGATCTGATCTGATCAGACATGTGCCGCGGTTCAATGCCGTCTCTTGTCGTGCTTTACGCAGCACGGAATGGATGCACGAAAAGGGTAGCATTTGATTACTTCTGGCTGCAGGGCTTCCCTGCACTTCTCAGCAAATGAAGAAGAATCAGGGACACCTAGCAAAGCATACACAGGGGAGGAGTGTCTCACTCCCCAATCACGACTCCTGCATATATACCAATGATGGCAATAGTCGTCGGCATCTTCCTCACAGTTTGACACCCCTGCTCTTAGCTTATTCCACACTCTAACTTATACTAGTATATCTTAGATAATTTTATATTTCATTGACACAAGTGATAATTTTATACCATTATGAAAATGTAATCCGTGACGAATCATCCATTTAGTCGTGGATTGTACAGTACACAGTAGTACAAGCCTGGACGCATGCGTGGGCATGACCACAGATCGATGGACGCGTATGGGAAGACAAGGCGTTAAAGCGAGTTAAGGAGAGCACAGAAACCAATAATGGCGCGTCCTATGGCTACCCGCCTCGAGCCCTGCGCGCTGTACG
The DNA here is from genome assembly GCF_958298935.1 of Phragmites australis. Taxonomy (NCBI): domain Eukaryota; kingdom Viridiplantae; phylum Streptophyta; class Magnoliopsida; order Poales; family Poaceae; genus Phragmites; species Phragmites australis. The sequence goes on along the minus strand of NC_084938.1, from coordinate 27,555,581 downwards.
ATCCGGTTGACCCCCTGGAGCCCGAAAGGGAAGGGAAGGGAAGGGGAGGATTGGCGACCTTCCAATGGGATCCAGCGGCCGAGCGGCGGGGCGGCGTGGGCAGGCGAGGAATACCAACGGGATGACGAGGGGAGGCGCGGGGCACTTGTCTTTTCCAAATCCGGCGGGCGGCGCAGATCCCAACGCCTAACGAACCCGCCAGCGCCAGCCGAGGTCACGAGCCCGGCAGCCTTTCTTTGCTCGTCCGTCGGCGTCTCCTCCCGAGCCGATGGAGCGTGCATGCCAGGCAGCCCGTGCACGGAATGCGTAGGGTTGGTCTCGCCGAGATCATCGCTTGGCAGGCTAAATATTTCGTCTCACCGTCCGTCTATATACAGTGTAGTACGCAAAGCATGCCTGGAAACTTCAAGGCATTGGGATGCATGGGAAATAAGAGGAGGTATTCGTTTTTTTAACTATGAGGAAGTGATAATTATTCATTTATTATTCTATCTAACATGTATATACTCAATACGATTCGTATGTTATCTTCAGTAGCTATTGTTATTTCTTCAGAGTAGCAAATAAGAATGCGTGAAGAATAGAGATTTGATGGTGGTAGGAGTAGCAGCAGTGTGCTGAGTATCCGGAAACCATGCATGTGTTTTGTAACCAGATGCCCTCTGATCCTAGTACTGTTTTTTTCATGGTGTGCTCCTGGTTGGAACATTGGTCTTTGTTGCGCAAAAAATGAGGAGGGCAACAAGCATCTGAAGTAGCAAAGGATTGGGTGCCGATGAGGAGAAGTTTGGAAGGCTAATGGCATCACATAGGTGGCCAAATAGATGGCCTGGTCCAGCATAGCACGGTTCATTAAGACACGATCCGTTAGCTAAACAGGTCGTGCCATACTGATCCACGTGTCGTGACTCCAGTCTAAACACAGTCCACTTAGATCGGGTCGTACCATGCCAGCCTACGAGACGGTAGGTCAAACGATCTTTTTTGCCCGTTAGCCTATCAATTTATGGAAAATTGAAAAAAAATGTTTTCATTCGGAATTAAACACACAAACTTCTGCTTAGGACTCAAACACTATCATTACACCACATATCCTATATGGTATTAGATCTAAACAAATTATATAAGATATAAAAAATAGAAATAGTTAAACGAACTGTGTCGTGCTGACCCTCATGCCGCGGCTCCAATCCAAACCGTCGTGTCATGCCGGCTTTACCCGTTAGCCGCTACGCCGTGCTATACCTAAACCAAGCCGAAATAATCATACCTCGTACCAATCCATTTAACCTGGCTCACTTGGCCACCTTTAGGCATCACAAAGAGAGAGCGGAGGAGCTTCTTCTGTAGTCTGTCGCTGTTTTGGTAGCAGAGCCTCCGTGGTTGCTTCATATGTCTACCTAGTATATGTCTTCAGAACTAAAAGTATTTCTCTTTGTCTTTAGAACTAAAAATAGTTTTTGCAATATGTGACAGTGTTACACGCCATGAGGCCGGCCCAGACAGGCTACTTCGACCAGTAGCTGGACTCCCGGCTCGGACAATTTTACATGGGCCCGTTGGTAATTGCAATAGGCCAGGATGCACCTACTACTACTAGCCTACAGAAAAAGCCCATAGGCCCAGCCCATTTATTCTACAAAGCCCGTCATGGTTCTCCTTTTCCTTTTCTGCTTCGATCATCCGCTGAGCTGCACACTAGAGTTCCATCACCGATCTGCAGGAATTCAGGATCCAGGAAGGAATGGCCTTGGCATTGAGATGGCAATCGAGGCCTACTACGATTCTGTCATTTGTGTCGAAGATTTGTTTGCGAATCGAGTAAGAAACGAGAAATACAACGCAGACAGGTTTAGACTCTTAGCTGTGTAATACTTTATGTCATGTGTAGATGTTGGTAAATTCTCTCAAGTAAAAGCAATAGAACTAACCTATTATAAGAAGTAGATTGAATCTAATATAAATTAGAGATGAAGTCGTTGAGTATCTCTTATAATATTGGTGCTCATGTCAAGATCTGTATGCCTCGAGTTGTTCTCTTTTCGAGAGTCTAAGTCCCTTTCTTATACAGGACTGATGTATCGTCTCCTATTCAGTCGTAATTAATAGAAATTAATTCATATTATCCATCAAGACAAAGCAGATACATCCAGTCAAGATACTAATCATACTCGAGTTAGGTAACATGACAGTTTTTACTTTCATATTTTTTCAACCGAATAGAAACAAAAATAAGAAAGTCAAAAACAAACACGAGATTGCCGGTGAAAATACGTCGATATCGGATGAAAAGCAGTGATTAAAATCAGAAAGACCAAACATTAAAACCATAAATCCATGACTTGAAATATTAAAATAAAAATAACAGTAGCGAGACTAAGATATAGAAGCAAGTGATAGGCAAATTAATCGTAGATTGGAGTTCGGAAAAATGCTAATTAAACTAATAGAACGATACTGGCATATTGTTAAAAGAATGTACGCTACTTCCAGTATTGATAGCTTGGAGCTCCAAGTCCAACTTACAAAATTATGACCATTTTGTGTTCATGCACCCTGTGGTGGGATGTTTGAGATCTCAGTGGCACATGCAAGAAAATCTAGTAAATTTGATGATTTAGAGCTAACAACATCAAATAAGCAAAATGGCACTGCTCAAACCAGCGCCAAGTATAAGTGTATAACATTCAGGCCAGCAAACCCAACCATGACCCTTGGTTGGATCTAAGCTACCAGCTCACAACCCTTCGAACAAGAGTCTCACAAGTGGAGATCAAGCGGTAGAACACTAGCTCGGCTCCAACTCAGCACAATCCTCTCCTCGCAATTCAATTCGCTCCGAGGCGCCCAACTCGGCGCTTGTCAAACCGAAACCTCCCTCTTAGGAGCAGCACAACAACCAAGTCGAAGCGGACAACAAAGCTACAGAGAGAGAAGGCGGGATAAGAGGGGCACCACTGACCGGTGAACACGAGAACGCAGAGCTTGATGAGGTGTTCCTAGCTTCTCGAAGATGCCCAGGCCCTTGGCAACAAGGATGGAGGAAGGTCATCTCCTCACAGCGAGCGCTTGACACCACCTTGGCCGCCGTGCACGCGCACCTGGGCTCCGGAGGACTAGAGCAGTTGGGCTCGGGCAGGCGGCCAGAACGGACCCAGACAAACTCACCGGACACGATGGGCTAAAAACATGATTCTCCATGCTAAGATTCTAACAAAACGGGCAAGACGAGGCTCAACCATTTTTGGCCCCGTTTCTAGAAGTCATTGTCTCATTTTCGTCCCGTTCCAAGTAAGAACCGAGAAAAAGAAAACACCAGGAAAAAACAGGAAACGGTCAAGGACAGGGTATTCCCGCACCACTTTCATCCCTAGGGTATTGTTCACACTGATTGCATTTGTACGGTGCTGACATCATCGGTTATTGTTCATCTATACATCATCATGTTACTATTCATGGTACTGCTCATCCAATGCAAATTGCTACTCATACCGAGGACAGTGCACTAGGACTTGTGCACACTACTGATTTCTGGCTGTTTTGATCTATAGTTTTTTCTTTATCATATCATCCACTAAATTTGATATTGAGAAGTTTGATGGTAAAATCAGTTTCTTCGTATGGTAGTTTTAGATGAAAGTTATTCTCACACAAGTTGATGTTTGAAAGGCATTACGTTCTAAACCAGCAGGCATGGCAGACGACACATGGGAGGAATTTGATAAAAAAAAAACATTTTGTACAACATTGTAGGATCGAATATGGTAAAAGACCCAATCAGAGGGGGGGTGAATGATTGCGGAAGCTAAATTCAAAATTTAAATTATCCTAAACAAATATTCGATTTATTCACGAAATTCAGTTCGGGACAGACTGGTATCATATCACTAAACGTGATGTACAGAAAGATCCAACCGTTGGATTGTCCTCAAATTTTTACTGTAGAAACTAGATAATCATACGAAACTATTTCCACAAGAATCAGGTCAATCGGACTTCTGGATCTAGAGATATTAACGAAACAAGATCGCTGTCACAGATGGTGACGCAAATTGATTAAGCCCTAATTTCGCGATTAAGCAAAAACCGTAAGGAATTAACCAACCAAACTTTGCAGATCACTAACTTGATGTCCTAGCACAGTTTTAAGTGAATCAAACCAAGACTAAACTTGAAAACAAGAAATTAATCTAGAAATAACACCGAACACACAAACGCAAAGATCAAGAATTGAACGAGATTGCCAACACATTGATTTGCAAACCTTGACCTTTATTGCGTAGATGTGCTTACAAGATGCTTCTCCAAAGCATCTAAAGTTTCCTCACGAAACCCTAATTTTTCTCTGTTATAATCTCTCTCTCAAAATTGTCTAGCGGCTGTTCTGTTCCGCTCAGTCCCGCACGCTACGGAACACGACTCTTTTTATAAGCCAGCCGACCGACTCCGGATCGAACTCAACTGGGCCAACACAGCAAACGCCTGCGAGCGCGTTGGACTACATCAGCCAGCCCAATCCCATCTTGTCCACGTGGTCTCCTCAGCACTACGCGCTAACCAACTGGCCTGCTACCACTGCAGCTGGGCTGCCCTGCCTCAGGTCGCAGCGCCTGGCCTCCAGCTCACCTGGCCGCAGTCTCCACTAGCGCGCCCGCACCTCCTTGTAGCAGCCTCCTCAGCCTGCCACGCTCGACAGCGTGCCTGTGACCGCTCCACGTGAGCCTCTCTAGTAGCCCACATGCAAGCATCAGCTGCCCACACATCATTGAGCCTCAGGATGCATGCCGTTCCCTGCACACACACAAATAACCACACGCGTACATGCACATGCACACAAAACAATTTTCTTTTTCTTTCACTAAAATTTATATTTCAATGTTCCAATATTTTTAAGCACAAAACCAATGTTCCAATATTTTAATCACACATGATCTCACAATCTCCCCCTTGATGAAAACATTGGCAACACCACATAAATAATGAACATTGGCATTCACATTCACAAGAAAATTGTTGTTGAATCAAAAAAAAAAAAATCTCCTGCTAGAAAAGAAGAAAAATAAAAACACAAATAATGTATGCGTGTGAATACCCAATGTGTGTACAATATTCTCCCCCTTTGACAATGGAGTCATCAAGATCATAAAAGAGAAAAAAAACTTTTTGTTGTTTTCTATGTTTATCAATTTTTATGTAATGAGCATCATAGATAATTCACATATGGGCAAGTTCGCACCCAAGCCATGCTAGAAAATATGTGCACCCTCACATCCATACATATATAATGTAATTTAAGCACAACTAGAAATCAAGTACAATTAACAATTTATTGCATGACATGGTCTCCCTTACTTGACTACCTCAATACATGAAATCATTGAATTTTTTTCACTTAATTGGTGCTGGAAAAACTGATGTATTGATTTATTGCAACGAGATAAAAATTGCAAGGAATTATATGCATCATCAGCCTTATTCTATCCGACCAAGCCAAGCCTATGTCAACAATTACACAATCAGAAGCTTAAGGACAAGGTCACAGTCATACACAACTTCTTCCAAGTTCATATCAAAGTGCAATGATAAGCCGTCTCAAAAGAAGAAGTGCGATAATGCATATTTCCTTGATCTTGTATCTATCATTTATCACTTTTGCACTTAACATTGATATTCAGTTAGCACTCATTTTAAAATAAGATCAAAGCAATCAAGTAAGTTCAACCATGACAAGATTTAATTCAAGTTGTCATTCTATTTAGACAGTTATGACATAAACGACACCATACATGCAAGATATGAAGTTGCATTTACCTTGTAGCATAAATATGGCTTCAAATGTCATATATGTATCACATACAATGCTCATTACTTTTTCACATTTTTCTACAAAAGAAAAATATTTTACAAGAACACAAAATCCCCTTCAAACCAATCCAGTTGGATGAATAACCCCAAGTTCTCCCCGAAGAAAAGCAAAACGAGAAGAATCCAAAGGTTTTGTGAAAATGTCTGCCAACTGATGTTCAGTATCTATATGATGAAGCACAATATTTCCTTTATCTACATGATCTCTAAGAAAATGAAATCTTATATCAATATGCTTAGTTCTAGAATGTTGCACTGGGTTCTTAGCAATACATATAGCACTAGTATTATCACAGAAAAGTGGAACACTATCCAAATTTACCCCATAATCTTTAAGTGTAGCTATTATCCAAAGAATTTGTGAACAACAACTAGCAGCAGCTACATATTCAGATTCAGCAGTAGATTGTGCAACAGAAGATTGTTTTCTAGATGACCATGTAATAAGTGAATTACCCAAAAAGTGACATGACCCAGATGTACTTTTTCTATCAATTCTACAACCTCCAAAATCAGCATCAGAAAAAGCTCTTAAGCTAATACATGAGGAAGCAAGAAGCCATATGCCAAAATTTTGAGTACCATGTAAATACCTGAGAATTCTTTTGACAGCTTGTCGATGTGAAGCACGTGGGGAAGCTTGAAAACGAGCACATAAACACACAGCAAATTGTATATCTGGCCTCGAAGCAGCAAGATATAAAAGTGAACCAATCATACTCCTATACTCCTTTTGATCAACAGGCTCACCATCTTCATCAAGATCAAGTGTCGAAGTAGCTCCCATAGGTGTCATAATAGGCTTGCAGTTTTCCATCCCAAAACGACGTAGAAGATCCTTTGTATACTTACTTTGATGCACAAAAGTACCCTCATTTGTTTGTTTGATTTGCAATCCCAAAAAGTAAGTCAACTCGCCCATCATACTCATCTCAAATTCTTTACTCATTGTAGCTGAAAACTCAGTCACCAAAGCATGAGAAGCACACCCAAAAATGATATCATCAACATAAATCTGAACGAATAATTGATCATTGCCTTGCTTAAGTACAAAGAGAGTTTTATCAACTTTTCCCATGGAAAACCCCTTTTCAATTAAAAAGTTTTTCAACCTATCATACCATGCTCTAGGGGCTTGTTTCAAACCATATAAAGCTTTTGACAATTTGTAAACATGATTAGGAAACTGTGGATTTTCAAAACCGGGCGGTTGCTTAACATAAACCTCCTCATTTATGTAACCGTTTAGAAATGCACTTTTTACATCCATTTGATATAATTTAAAACCTTTAGATGCAGCAAAGGCTAACAAAATTCTAATAGCTTCCAATCTAGCAACAGGAGCAAAAGTTTCATCAAAATCTAAACCTTCTATTTGTGTAAAACCTTGAGCAACCAACCTAGCTTTGTTTCTGACAACAACACCATCCTCACTTTGTTTGTTTTTAAAAACCCATTTAGTGCCAATTAAAGAATGACCAGGAGGAGGTGGAACAAGCTTCCAAACCTTATTACGTTCAAAATTCTCTAATTCCTCATGCATGGCATTGACCCAAGATTCATCAGTTAATGCATGAGATACATCTTTGGGTTCAAAAGAAGCAACAAAAGCTGAATGAGCATGAGAATCAAAATCATTAAACCTGGATCGTGTGACTCGCTCATGAAGATTTCCAATCATTTGTTTAGGTGGATGTCTTCTCTGAATGTGTAATGGAGCAGTAACCTCAGGAGCACTTTCTTGTTCATTTTCAGCAAGTGTAGATGATGCAGTAGGTTGAGGATGACCAGCTGTAGCCGAAGTAGTCGAAGGTGTCAAAGACGCTACAGGTGGTTGTGTAACAGGAGCCAAAACCTCATCGTCATCATCGTCGTCATCATCATCTACAAAGATGCTCTCCCCCTGAATATGTGCACTTGTACCTGCATCACATAGACTAGTGCAAGGACTAGTCTCATCAAAAGTAACTTCACAGGTTTCTATTATTTTGTTAGTCTCCAAAACAAGCACACGATAGCCACGTGAATGAGCAGGGTATCCAAGAAAAATACCATCAGTTGATCTCGCTTCAAATTTATCTAAGTTTCCAGATTTTAATACAAAGCATTTGCACCCAAAAACTCTGAAATGTGATATACTAGGCCTATGTCCAAACCGAAGCTCATATGGAGTTTTACAAAGTTTAGATCTCAAAAACACACGGTTTGAAATATAACATGCCGTAGATATAGCTTCAGCCCAAAACTTCCTAGGAGTATGATATTCATCAAGCATTGTCCTAGCCATCTCAACCAAAGTTCTATTTTTTCTCTCAACTACACCGTTTTGTTGTGGAACATATGGTGATGAAAATTGATGTTCAATTCCTTTTTCAGAACAAAAGTGATCAAAAAATGAATTTTTAAATTCAGTTCCATTATCACTTCTAATAGCTCTAAGAGATCCTGGGTGATCAAGAGATAATCTAAGAACAAGACTTCTAAAATGACTAAAAGCCTCATCTTTAGATGCCATAAAGTAAACCCAAGAATATCTAGAGAGATCATCAACAATCACAAGCACATACCATTTACCTCCAAAAGATTGAACACGAGAAGGTCCAATCGTGTCAAGGTGTAATAGTTGTCCCGGTGCATTTGTCATCACCATGGTAAGAGGTGGATGTGAACCTGCATGCATCTTACCATGTCTACAAGAAGAACATACCAACTCGCAATCACCCTTAAGCTTAGGCAACCCACGTATAAGATCTAAACCACTAACACGAGTGAGATGATCAAAACCAATATGACCAAGTCTACGATGCCAAAAATATAAAACTTTAGAAACATTTGCAACTAGACACCTATGCTTAGAAAAAGGTGATGCATCAAAATCAGCTTTAAAAACTCTTCCAAAGCGTGTAATCCTAAACACAAGATCACCTGAAGCATCTAACACTTTGCATTCATCTTTCTTAAAGCATACCTCAAGATCTTCATCAATCATTTGTGAGACAGAAAGCAAGTTATATTTCAAGTTCTCAACAAGAGCCACATCCTTGAACATAAACTTGTCATTTACCTTCACTATACCTTTTGCCACAATAATAGAAGTAGAAGCATCTCCAAATGTAACAGTTCCAGCACGAGATGCACGTGTGAGGGAGGAGAACCAATTTTTATTACCGGACATATGGCGTGAGCATCCGGAATCCACTAACCATATGTTCTCGTTCCTCGCTCTAGAAACCTACATAGAAACAAAAGATGTCGAGGTCTCAGTACTGGGGTTAGAAATAAAACATTTAGGAATCCAGTACTGAAACACACGACGAGCAACAGTAGGCACAACACGAGTATTCTTAAAAGCAAAATCAGATTTAGCATATCTCGTGTTTCTAGCAACAAAAGGTGTTTGCTTCACCCTAGGCACATAGTGAGAAGTCAAAAAATTATGAGGAATAACACGTGCCTTTTTCAAATTAGACAAAGCTTTAACCCTTTCTTTCCTTTGTTGCTTAGCTAGTCTAAAGCAAAAATCTACTAGATGTCCATCTCTACTACAATGAGTACAAGTGTACTTAACATGATGTTTAGATCTAGAAGTAGAAGCTACATTTGCATTCATAACAGTAGAAGATAAAGTTCCAGCAGACTTAAAAACAACCTTCTTAGGCTCATCAACAGTTTCAAATTTTCCACTACCAAGAGCCTTAACAACAGTGGGAGCATGTGTTTTATTATGAGCATAAGGATCAAAACCTAAACCTTTCTTATGTGTGCTAACCTTTGATTGATCTAAAATCATATTCAAGTTTTTCTTTCCTTTAGTGAAACGCACTAAAGCCCCATTCAAGTAGTCTACCTTTTGAGAAAGAACTAAACAATTATCACAAGTAGCATCTACTTTTCCCTTTTGTTTGCGACAATTAGAGCAAGAAAGAACCTCATGTGTGAGCAAAGCATTTGTCAATTGAGAAACTCTAGCATTAGCATCATGTAACTTCAATTCAAGAATTGAGCATTTATCACAAGAAGTTGAATCATGCAAATCAACAGTGGAGCAACTAGCATCTTTAATAAGTTTCTCATTTTTATCATGTGTAACTTTAACTTGCTCTAATAGGGAAACATGCTCTTTTCTAAGAGAAGTAAGCTCATCATAAATCAATTCACATGATTTACAAGCATCATCATCAGGAATCAATAATCTAAGTCTAGCAATTTCAGCATTCAAAGATTCAACAACAATATCATGTTTTTTGATTTTCTTATCACGTTTCTCAAGCAATGTACCAAGTTTAGCAACAGCTTTAGCTAAATCATCATAAGTAGGTTCTACCTCATTGTAGTCGCTGTCAAGATCATCCTCGGTGGAGCTTTCTTTGTTGCTTGCCATGAGACATAACCCCGTCAAGTCACGCACCGTCTTGCCCTTGGGAGTTGCATCATCCTCGCTGCTCTCTGAGTCCACATCGCTCATGTTGATTTGCTCAAGTGCCGAAAGTACACGATGCACAACCTTTCGGTTCACAAAGCTCTTCTTCTTTTTATTGTCCTTGAGTGTGCGTTTCTTACTTTCTTTTTTATTCTCTTCTTCATTCTCCTTCTTTGATGATTTACCTGAGAGCTTAGGACAATTATAACGAAAATGATTAGTTTCTCCACATTCATAGCATCTTTGAGGACCTCCACTTCCTCTCCTTCTCATTCTCACATTCTGCAGAGCTTTAGAAAAACGAGTAGAGAGTAGTGCCAAATTATCTTCTGGAATTTGCTCTAGCTGTTCATCAGTCAGTGAAGACAAAGAAGACAAAGTATAGCTAAATGAAGAAGTATCGTTATTAGACATGCTAGGTTGTGAGACTAAAGCAATTGATTTACCTCCATGCTTCCTAGCAAGAACATCTAATTCATGAGTTTTCAATTTAGAATAAAGCACATCTAAAGTAAGAGTACTCATGACAGTAGATTCTCTAATAGATGTTACTTTCATCTCCCAAATAGACATGTCTAAAGCTCCAAGTAATTGACGTGCATTTTCAGCATTAGTAAAATTAACATCAACAGCACGTAAATTGCTAAGGATTTTATTAAACCTAGCAAAAAATTCATCAATAGATTCACCAGATTTCATCTCAAATTTCATGTAATCTTTCTTATATAAATCCTGCCGTACTTCCTTAATAGTAGATGAACCTTCATGATAATCACAAAGAGCTTTCCATACCTGGTACGCTGATTTGAGATGAACAACCTTATCAAAGTCACTTCGTCCAAGACCTTGGATGATCAAGTTTCTCGCCTTGCTATTTAGCTCAACATCTGCCAAGTTTAAATTTGTTACTTGTACCGGTACCTCAAAAGGAGTGCACACCTTCTCCCAAATAGCATAGCCTTGTGCTTGAATGTAGGCCTCCATCTTAGCTTTCCAATACTGAAAATCAACACCATCGAAAACACAAGGTTTCGTAGAATAACGTTCCATTGCTGCTAAATCTAATCACCAGTTAAGATCAATTAGATTAAAAAACTAGCTCTGATACCACTTGTAGGATCGAATATGGTAAAAGACCCAATCAGAGGGGGGGTGAATGATTGCGGAAGCTAAATTCAAAATTTAAATTATCCTAAACAAATATTCGATTTATTCACGAAATTCAGTTCGGGACAGACTGGTATCATATCACTAAACGTGATGTACAGAAAGATCCAACCGTTGGATTGTCCTCAAATTTTTACTGTAGAAACTAGATAATCATACGAAACTATTTCCACAAGAATCAGGTCAATCGGACTTCTGGATCTAGAGATATTAACGAAACAAGATCGCTGTCACAGATGGTGACGCAAATTGATTAAGCCCTAATTTCGCGATTAAGCAAAAACCGTAAGGAATTAACCAACCAAACTTTGCAGATCACTAACTTGATGTCCTAGCACAGTTTTAAGTGAATCAAACCAAGACTAAACTTGAAAACAAGAAATTAATCTAGAAATAACACCGAACACACAAACGCAAAGATCAAGAATTGAACGAGATTGCCAACACATTGATTTGCAAACCTTGACCTTTATTGCGTAGATGTGCTTACAAGATGCTTCTCCAAAGCATCTAAAGTTTCCTCACGAAACCCTAATTTTTCTCTGTTATAATCTCTCTCTCAAAATTGTCTAGCGGCTGTTCTGTTCCGCTCAGTCCCGCACGCTACGGAACACGACTCTTTTTATAAGCCAGCCGACCGACTCCGGATCGAACTCAACTGGGCCAACACAGCAAACGCCTGCGAGCGCGTTGGACTACATCAGCCAGCCCAATCCCATCTTGTCCACGTGGTCTCCTCAGCACTACGCGCTAACCAACTGGCCTGCTACCACTGCAGCTGGGCTGCCCTGCCTCAGGTCGCAGCGCCTGGCCTCCAGCTCACCTGGCCGCAGTCTCCACTAGCGCGCCCGCACCTCCTTGTAGCAGCCTCCTCAGCCTGCCACGCTCGACAGCGTGCCTGTGACCGCTCCACGTGAGCCTCTCTAGTAGCCCACATGCAAGCATCAGCTGCCCACACATCATTGAGCCTCAGGATGCATGCCGTTCCCTGCACACACACAAATAACCACACGCGTACATGCACATGCACACAAAACAATTTTCTTTTTCTTTCACTAAAATTTATATTTCAATGTTCCAATATTTTTAAGCACAAAACCAATGTTCCAATATTTTAATCACACATGATCTCACAAACATCATTTTTGTCATATTTACATGAATACATACATATATACATGCATATCACTAGAGAGAGAGAGGAGGAGGAAAAGGACAAGTGGGTTCTCAGATTTCCAACAGGCTCATGTCTCCTTCGGCGTGCTTACGGCCAGCTCCCCATTTCTTCTCGGATCGCCTAACGCCCTCCTCTTTCCTTTTCTTTTCTCCCAGCCCACAGTCTTTCCCTCGGGCCCAAGCCATTGCTTCGCCTCTCAACGCCACAGGCCCAGCCAGCCCCTCCTTCCTCCCCTTACGCAGCAAGCCCAGCTGGCCCACGTTGGCCTTCTCCTTCCTCTAGCCGAGCAGCATAGAAGGTGCCCCCTCTATCTCCATGACCGAAACAAACTGAACGGCAAAATCTGCACGAATCCAGCTCGAGTACGCAGGGAGAACCATCTAGAAGCCTTCAAATGGAATAAATATCGAGTCCTAAACAGAGTCAATATCGAGTCCTAAACAGAATCCCCCTTTCAAATGGAATCAATATTGAGAGAACGATTTTGCTTCAGAAGATTGGAACAAGGTGAAGCCGAGGTACTGGTGGAGAAAGGAGAGAATGCATTCAAAGCCCCCCCCCCCCTTCCCGCGAAGCTGCTGTAATGCCAAAACAACGCCCGAAATCAGCCAGTTATTTAAGAAGAATGCATGGAAGATGTATCAATTGCCTCGCTTCAGATCACAAGGTTGCTTCCTGTCGGGACTCAACAATATGTTGGCTCTCTGATATTGTTGCTCAAGAATAAATATTTTTGGAAAGACACATATTTAAGATAATCCTACAGTTATGCTTATTAAGTCACTCTCTAATACTAAGTGCTTAGCAGCCCTTCGGGTTGTCAACACTAAACACCCAATCGAAATCAGAAATACCTTGGAGAGAGAGAGAAGCATCAGAAACAGTGTCGGTGCCAGCGTCCCTATTAGCAAGTATCAATGATGTCTATCATGAGGATATTTCTTTTCAAGGAGGAACGATTTTATCTTTAAATATGTCTAGTGAACTAACAAAATTCAATGAAACAGTTGCACACGTTTTGAAATGAAAAATTCAGGGTGCAAATTGCTGTCCTTCCCCATAAGGTGAGAGCAGAAGTTCGTAACCATATCTGCAAATTGCACTTGCACTAGAACAGAAGTTCGTAACCATAAGCACACAGTAAGATGAAGCTACATTCTTGACAGACCCAATAGCATTTGAACTTTGTTTCAAGGTAAGCACAGAAATAATCACATGGTTGCACCAATACGATCCATGAACACAGGAAGGATTGTAATATGAGGCCAACTCGCACAGGAACGGCACCGTACCAAGTCATTATCAGCATTCAACGGTGCCGAGAATTATTTGCCCACAGATACGAACTAATCAACAGCATGAGGTGACAGGTCAATCCGACGATGGAGGATGCGATGCATCATCAGTGCGCGTCAAGCGTCGTCGGCGTAGAGGAACTCGCGCACGGTGGCGAACAGCTCCTCGGCCTTCCCCGGCACGAAGAGCTCCACGGCGTGGAACCCAATGAACTCTGTCTTGGCGACGACCTCCACGCCGCGCTCCTGTAGCCACCGGATGAACTCCCTCTGTCTGTCGATTAGCGGGTCGGCGTCGTACCCGGTCACCAGGCACCGCGGCAGGCCACACGCCGCCTCCGGCGGCATCGCCTTCGCGGGGTTGCAGAACTCGTGGTCGCGGTCCGCGCCCACTGGCAGCGCGAGGCTCCAGAGCTTGTCGTTGGCCTCCAGTGGCAGCATGGAGTCGTTCTCCGACTTGGCCTCCGACGGCGTCCGCTCGACGCCGCCGAAGTAGGGTTGGTGCAGCAGGAGCCCAAGCACCACGGCGGGGGTCAGATCGAGGCCCTTGGTCCGGACTCCCGCGTACAACGCCATGTTGCCGCCGGAGCTGCTGCCCATGACGAAGCAACGGGACAGGTCGCCGTGCGCGGCGACCCAGGGGTCCGCGAGCGCCGCGTCGCGGAGCCACCGCACGGCCGCGACGGCGTCGTCGTAGGCGGCGGGCAGGCGGTGCTCGGGTGCGAGGCGGTACTCGAGGGAGGCCTCGAGGGAGGCGACCATGGCCTCGCAGTCGCAGTTGGCCTCGCAGTTAGCCTATGATTATGCGGCTACTCATTCTTGATGAAGACTTGTATGGTCACCACATCTAAACAATGACATACCTTCATAATGTCTTCTCTTCGTATTTTCTTTTGAAGCAACCTCTAGAAACCTAACCAATAAGTTCTCTGAAGATTCCCTTCATCTAGGTTGCGCTTCGCTGCAAGATGTTTCGTTTGGATCATCGAGAGCCCATCTCCTAAAGCTTGATGTCAGCTGCTATTAGGGCATCGAGCGACCATGGTAGCCCTCGGGACTTTGAAAATATCCCCCGGTGCTACCCTTTCTTGAACTGCAGTCTGTGTCTTGACAATAACCTCCTCGACACCAACCAACCTCGGTAGCGCCACCAAAGCCTCAATCATCTCAGTTTTTTATGTTGGTCCTGACCCCATTTTGCTTACAAAGATGTTGCAGCTGTTGTCTTGAGAAAGCCTCAAACACTACCCTCCTGTGATCAATGGTAGCACGCAAGCATGATAATGTAGGTGTTCCTGACTGAATCTCCAATGTTACACAATCACCATTTCCTTCAACTGCATTCTGCACAACCTGGAAATAAGCATCATTGTCAGCCTGGACACAGCATCACCGTGCTTAATCAATGGTGAGTCCTGGACTGCTAGGTAGCACAAATCAATCGGTGTCCCAGCATCCAGCACAACCACCTCGACAGCATCCACATTGCAAACCGCAGACTCACTGTGATCGAATTCAATGGCTACACCATTAGCACATGCAGTCGTCAACTCAACCACTTCTGTCGGCGCTACAACATCACCAACCAAAGCAGCATCAGACACAGATTCAACATCACCCTTTGTCATATGTTGTCGCTAAGTGCCTAGGACCGCCTCCGCATCTTCCATCTCTTGAGTAGAAAGGAGGCATGGAAGTAGCAAACTGCAGGCTACGATTTCCACTACCTGCGCACCGTGCACATCACTGGACAAAGTCACCAAACCACATGCGGCCACTTCCATTGCATCACCCGCAGCTGCAGACACCCCCTCAGGCATTGTTACTGGACAAACTGGCGCTACAAACACTATTGACAACATACACTCCAGCGCACAAGCCTCCTGTGGCATCGGGAAATCCTGCACCCCGCTTTCTTTTGGTTGTAAGCCCTCCTGCACCCATGGCGTGGCAAAGCTAGCTACCACCGCAGCACAGGACTTCGTGCCACACCACTCACGACCCCAAAAGTGGCACTGGACCTCGGCACCATGCCACGGGACAAGACACTAGTGGCAATAGACAAGGAAGCTCCCATGTCAACCTCATCTCCACCTGACCACCACAGAGAAACCTCGCACACCCTGGCAGCCCCATCTGTAGGCATTAAAGGAACGCCTACTGCATGATCAAAAATAGCAGGCATCTCCACCTCTAGTAGCACCAAAGAGCATACCGACAATGTCTGCTTAACCTCGAGACAAAAAATCGTATTAGAAGTGTTGATACCCAGTGAGTCCTTAACCTCCTCCATCTCGTCCTCAGTCTTGTCATCCTTGGCAATGACCTTGTGTACTATCTCCGATAAAAGATTATCCACAGCCAAGTTGATTGCCTCATCAACCAGTTCCTTTACACGATCCTCATCTTTAGTTGCAGGGTCATCAGCCTTAGGGTCTTGTTGCATTGCTTCAACCCTATGTGTATCATCAGATGGAGCATTATTGTCATCCAATGAATCACTTTTAGGTCTTTTAGAGGCTCTGCCTTCCATATCCTCCTCCTCTCCCTGATGGTGATCTTCCTCATCATTATCATTATCAAGGTTATCTTCCCATTTGCCATCACACAAAATCTTGTCAACCTTGAAAAAAAATTCATACATCGCGTCATATACCGCTATATCAGTAGCATCGGGAATGTCTTTGACATCCGGAACCACGACCAATAAATGGACTACCTTTGTTATCTTTGTATATATCATATCTACTTTCTGGGTAGAACCAAGAATGGATCCAACCGCACACAACAGTAGAAAAGATCTTATGTCGAGAGGAACCCCATACACATTAACCCACACCTTCTACAAGTATTGGTGTGGTTCAATCTTCTAATCCCACTCGTGGAAAGTCATGACCCCCTCTCCTTTGTCCGTTCTGACCTCACGGATAGCCACCATTCTTTGTAATTCCACTTTGCATGGAAATGGAACAATGAATCCATCTTCATGTTCCTGGACCAGCCATGTCCACTTCACAGGGATGAGACGAGCCAACTCAGTCTTGATTGATTCGACTAGAACCACACCCCACCTTGATACAAATCAAAGCGGTAGATGTCTCTTTCTTGAGTGTGTTGTTCACTATTTTTCCAGCATTAGGAATTTGGAAAAGGCCCAGATTATCACCTGCAAAACCGCAGAAGGTTGCAGCCGGCTTTGGAGCTCGCAAAAGCGGACATTCAGGGGTAAGATGTGCCTCCTCGCAAATGTGGCAGCACAACACTACTTGCTTCTTCTTTCTAGCCTCACCATGCACTCCGGAGCTTTCACCCTTCTCCACTTGACACTTCTTCGCATGAGTCACTGACAGCACGACCTGTGCAGCGGCTGGATCCGAGGACCCTGAATGATGAAGCCCTTAGTTAGCCATTTCATCTTGCATCAGAGGCGCCTTCTAGAAGCCACAGCCGGCTCCGCAACCACCACCATGTCCATGGCCACCACCGTGCCCCTGACCAACACCTTGTTCGTGAACACGTCCACCTTCATCGTTGCCACGACCCCATCCATTACGGCCATAGCCTCAACGCGCATCACAGCCCTTGCCATTGTTGTGCCCACCATAAACTCCCCGCCTGAAGGTACGTGGGTGCCGAAACCCCATGTTCCCCCGGCTGGAACCCCTGGTGCCAGTAGATCCGCCATGTCTTCCATCAGCATGTCCTCCACCGGCTATCCCGTTTATCGTAGCAGCCACGTATGAGCGATTAGAAGTCAAACGTCTATTGATCACAGTAGTCGCGTAAGAGCAATCAGGAGTCGAACGATGAGGAACAACTGTGTCTCATGGTGGAACAATAGCCCAGCATCGACTAGGGTTATACGAAAAAACCCCCAGTCAGGCTCAAAGGGAGGCCAGACTCGAGTACCACCTGGCCCAAGCTGAGCTCAGCCCATGAATAGGCCCTTCGGAATCACAGTTCAAAATTTGAACACCCGTAGAAACCAGATCGGACTTCAGAGCTAATCTTCGGCAATTGCGCAGATCGTCGTCTGAACAGCTCTGGCAGACAATCACCAAGCGTACGTTGGGGGAGGGGGAGATTCTAGGCCTCGTCAGCAGACCTTTCCAAGAACCAGACGATGGACACCACAACACCACAGAAGCCATGAATTTCTCAGCCACCGTCTCACCTGCATCATCAAAAGATGTGCGTACCTCGTGACCCATCTGAGTTTCCGCCAGGGCCAAGCAATTGACCGTTGAATCGATCTCCCATGTAGAGTAGCTCGCCATGACCACATCAGAGACAAGCTGCGATGTAGTCGGTGTAGGTGTAGAATTCTCCACCGGAACATCTCTGGTCGCCAGAATTGCCGAACGGAAAAATCTATCCTTAACCGCATGCTCTAGGTGCAAACGCGCCTGAAAACGACAATCATCCTCTTCCTTCAATTTGGCCAAGGTGAATTCGTGGATAGCTACGAAGTGATGCCGTCGAGCAGCCCGGATCGCTGGAAGCCATGAGAACTGCCTCATCCAATTTTTCATGGTATGATCTTTATAACTTTCTTAGATAAAAATCTGCAGGAAAGTTTTGGTGCTGGCTGTCCTCTTGGAAATAAGATCCCTGAATTCAATGAATTAGTTCATCAAAACCGATTACGAGATGCTTAGCAGCTGCATGGTTGGCATGATGGCATTGATTTGTTGCTTGAAATCTCAAGGCACCGGAATTGTTATAGATATTAAGATATAGACCAGTGTATGCCTTGAAGTAACTGGAACAACTGAACAATTGCAACCGTGTGCCTGACTTTCTGCATTGATGAGTGAAACAAGTTCACTGTGCAGACTGAAGAGGTGGAACGTATAAAAGTTTATCACTGTGGTTTGTCAGAACAACCTGTGTTTTTCATTTTTTCTTCCGGGAGGGAATTGATGTGGAATATTTGTTATACAGAATGATTTGGCAATGTCAGAGTGATTCATTCAGACTTCAGAGTTCAGAGAGCTGAGATCATGTGCTTGAAGAAACGGGTATAAAAGGTGCAGAGTCAACTTTGGGAGCAGTTAGTTCAAGTGTGCCTTTCGATGACAAAATACTGTACTAAAATAATCGTCATTGTACCGTAGAATACTACCAGTTCATAAAATTCAACGTACGAAGGTACTTCTGCATTCCAAAACCTAGATGACAGAAGGCACGAACACCATTGGTTCTATCAAGTAGTTTACGGTTGACACTTCACAAGTTCCAATATATGACATCGACCAGCTTATTTATCTGAATAACCACCCCATTGGACACTCTAATTAGGAAACATAATAACTACCCATAATCCTCTAATTATAACGGCAAGATATTTTCATACGGATTTATTTGTTTTACCTTAAGATTCTAAAAATCAGTTTTATATTTTAAAATTTGAAAAACTGAATTGTAAAAAACCATAGGTGTAAAAACCGAGGGATGTTTGACATCCTAGATTCTGAAATAGATTAGATATTTGTATTGATTGTGTAATATCTGTAATATTTAGTTTTTCTGAGTGCATATATCTCAAATGCATTGCTTCCATCTCAAATGCATTGCTTTGGTTTGTCTTGTTTATTTTGAGTCGATTAGTTTTAGAATCTCTAATTTCTTCTTATTATCGTGTCACTGGTCCTTAGAGATTTTCTAGATTTTAAAGTCTCCAAAACTTCATATTTTTATGAAAACACAACCTAAGTAGCAATGCCACCAAAATTTAGCTACAGGTTCCTGATCACACCAAGTATTTTAGGAAATTTTCATAGTATATTTTGGCATCATTTGGATGAACAAAAGAAATACAAAAGTTGAATAAAAAAATAAACACACTAGTACAAGTACAACTCTTAACCCGGCAACTCCATTCGTCTGTTCTTCCCAGTGCCCTGCTCCCAAACTTCTGTCGTATCTGCATCCTCTGACTCAAAGTCAGGAGCGCTACAGTAATTGTAGTTCAGGTATTTCAGCGGTGCAACACTGTTACAATACCCTTTTTCAACAGTAACTGATACAATATTTTTTGACACAGTACCAAACTGCATTTACTATTCATACGCTCGTGAATTACTGTAGCACAGGCAAAGTTAGAGGATGCGAATCCACTTCTGCTTACTCGCGCATGCGCGATGCCGTCACAGACATGTGCCCAGCCTTCCCTGTGCCGCCACCACCGCTAGTCTCGCAGCCACTCCCGCTCGCCGTGGTCGCAGCCGGCCTCATGCCGTCCTGCGTGCCAATGAGCCGTGTGCGGTGTGCCTCCGCTCGTCGTGGCGCGGCCGGCCTCCTGCGCTCCGCTGTGCCGCGAGCCTCCAATCGTCGCAAGTGCATTCAGCCTGCACGCCGCCCCTTGTTGTGGCCAAGGCCGGCCTCCTGCGTGCCTCGTCGGCACGTAACGGCTGAGGCTGGCATCCAGCGCGCCGAACCGCGTGCCTCTTCCAATCCCTTTCCGCCTGTGATTAGTCAGGACTCGGGAACAACGGATCGGACAAAAAAAAAAGAAAGACGTTGTGCGTCGAGGGCGGCAGGGATCTGGGCAGCATCGACGTCGCGTGCTGTGTGGGGAGGGGGTGCAGGAACTCACGAATAGAATAGAGGATAGGGAAAAGAAAAATAACGGTGGGGGGCATAGAATAATAACGGTTTGAGTATATTAATAAGTATTGGCAAGTAATTATAGAAGGTTCATGTGAGTATTTTATTTTACTTACAGTCATAATTTAGAAAAATTAGTCGGAGTTGCTCGTAGATTGTAGCTAGGGGTGATATTTTGAAAAATAGATTGTAAAAGTAGTTTATTTATTTTAGCTTCAATTTTTAAAAATTATTTTTTAAAATTTAAAGCTAAAATGAACAAGACAGTACAAGAACACATGTATGGAGCGCATGTCACGTATATGGGCCCTTGACGTTGGTCTCATAGCTATACAAGGAGGGCTGGCCTTTGGCCCAACTGACTAAGACGTGAAGGACTGAGCGAGATGGTAGTGCTAGGGATCAAGAATCACACAGAACATCTCCTTCTATCTCTGGCTCTGTTCCTCCCTTGTGCTTGCTTCATCTGTCCTCTCTCTATAAGTCTTCCCTATCTCATTCTATATTTCTCTATTCCTAACCCCAATTCTCTCAATTTCTACCTTGAGTACTTGTATATGATTTGGTTATTGGAGAGTTTACATGAATTTATGCTGATTTGGAGAGCCAATCAACTTTGAACGTGACATTTGGCATCAGAGTTGTTGCTATCCTAAGAGGTTCATGATTACAAGCACAAGAAAGTTAAGACGGAGAAGTAGATAGCGGAGATTACCAAGCTGTTGGCGGCGTTGCAAGCCTCCAACATGGTAGGTAAATCTCACTGGGTAAAGGATACAACTGCTACTTTGAAGACCCTAGGAGCTCCGACATCCTGTCTGACTTTCCGACGGCCTCTCTCGTCGTTGCTACGGACTGCACCGTGGGTGCTGCTGAGCTAAGTGTAGATAAAAGCTGTCCAGCCGACACTTGCGCATGGTGTTTGACTAAATGCCTTGGCGGCGAGCCGATGTCTATGGATGTTCCAGCCATGGCTCCGGCCTTTGCCATGCTCGCCTTGACACTCGACATCGTTGTCAACCATCCTACTTCGTCAGTTGTTGTTGTATCGGTGATCGTCGATGTCGGCGTTCCCATGGCGCCATCGCGGATCTTGTTGTTGCTATGGACTACACCATGGGTGCTGCTGAGCTAAGTGTAGATGAAAGCTACCCAACCGACACTTGCGCAAGGTGTTTGACTAAATGCCTCGGTAATGTGGAGAAGCAATGTATAGGCTGTGGTTTGTATGTTTCTAACCGAACCCTCGTTAAGTCGGGGAATTTGCCCAATTACTACTAATTTAACTGCGTTCTAATAAAATGCCATCTTTCTCCTTAACGCATAAAATTACCTACATCAATAAGATATGAGTCGTAATAATAAATCTCCAAAACGCAGCTAAATTAGCAATATAAGCAATTTTCTCTGTTTAGTGGCGGAGGGTTCCTCATTCCTCGCGGGAGCCATTGATGGATCCCGTCGACCGATCGGCAGGGTCTCGCGGGGGCGGGGATTGACGGCCTCAAGGCGAGACTCGCGCAGCCGATCCAGCTCGCGGAGCAGGTGATCAAGTGGGCGGAGGAGGTGCAGACGTGCCGGCAGGAGTGCCAGGACCTCAAGGCCAAGGTCGAGCGCCTCGCCACCCTGTTCCGCCAGGCCGCGCGCGCCGACCTCTACGAGCGTCCTGCGCGCCGCATCCTTGAGGACACGGACAGGGCGCTCGACAAGGCCGCCGCGCTCCACGAACGCTTCCGCGACCACGGCCTCGTCCGCCGCATCTTCACCATCATCCCCGCAGGCTCGTTCAAGAAGGCCTCCTGCTAGCTCAACAACTCCCTCGGAGACCTCACCTGGATCCTCCGCGTCTCCAACTACGCTGCCTCTGAGGACGATCTCGACGACCACATCGGCCTGCCCCCCATGGCGCAGAACGAGCCCATTCTCTTCCTCATATGGGAGCAGATCGCCGTGCTCCAGACCGGCGGCCTCGAGGCCCGCGCGGATGCCTCCGCCAGCGTCGTCTCTCTCGCACGCGACAACGACCGCTATGGCAGGCTCATTATCGAGGAGGACGGCATCCCGCCGCTGCTGCGGCTCATCAAGTAGGGCCGCGCCGACGCCCAGGAGAGCGCCGCGCTCGCCATCAGGCTCCTCGGACGCGACCCCGAGTGCGTCGACCTCATGATCCTCGCTGGGGTCTGCACCTCCTTCGCCAAGATCCTCAAGGACGCGCCCATGAAGGTGCAGGGCATGGTGGCGTGGGCCGTATCCGAGCTCGCCGCCAACCACCCCAAATGCCAGGACGCGTTCATGCAGCACAACATCATCCGCCTACTCGTCTCCCACCTCGTGCTCGAGACGGCGCAGGAGCACTCCAAGTACGCCATCCACTCCGTGGTCATGGACAAGAAGAACAGTGACAGCTCGCAGAACACGTCTGACGCGGGGGAGCAAGCCACCACCACCACCATGGCGGCGAGGCTCATCATAGGCGGTGTCGGTGGCGCCAGTTCGAGTGGGACAGGCGCCGGGACAAGGGGTGCTGCCAGTGTCGCCGGGACGAAGCAGCACAACGCATCCCTGTCCGGGAAGAGCACGAGAGGGAAGGAGTTCAAGGACCCGGAGATCAAAGCGTACCTGAAATCCCACGCCGCCAGGGCACTGTGCACGCTCGCCACGGGCAATGCCGCCATCTGCAAGAACATCACCGAGTCGAGGCCTCGAGGGCGCTGCTCTGCCTGTCCGTTCTCCTCGAGAAAAGCACGGGCGACGTGCAGTACAACTCCGTGATGGCTCTCATGGAGATCTGTCGTGCCGCCTAGCAGAACGCCGACCTCCGGCAGTCGGCGTTCAAGCCCACCTCCCTCGCGGCCCGCGCCGTGGTGGACCAGCTCCTCCCGTCGTGGAGAAGGCCGACTACGACGACCTTCTCATCACCTGCATCACCTGCTTGGGCTGCCTGTCAAGAACGTTCCGGGCGACGGAGACAAGAATCATCGGGCGCTCGTCAGGCTTCTCGACGAGCCGGAAGTGGCCGTGCTGACCAAGTTCGCGTGCACGGAGAACTACCTGCAAGTGGACCACTCCAAGGCGATCATCGACCACGGCGGCGCCAAGCACCTGGTCCAGCTCGTCTACTTCGGCGAGCAAGATGCCCAGACCGCAGCGCTGATCCTCGTGTGTTACCTCGCGCACAACGTCCCCGACAGCGAGGAGCTCGGGCAGGCCGAGATTCTGACGGTGCTTGAGTGGGCGTGGAAGCAAAGGCACAAGTCGCTCGACCCGTTGATCTAGAGCTTGCTGCCCGAGGCCAAGATTAGGATGGAACTCTACCAGTCCAAACTAGTTGGTCTATTTGTTGTGCTTTGCTAATTCTGGGAAGTCCAGATACCTTTTTTTTTATCAAATCAGGAACTTCTTACTTCTAGGAAGTCCATATATACTGTTCTATTATAATTCTATTGATTTTGTCATCCACATGATTAGTATGATATGGCCCTTGCTACTGCTGGAACAGACTGCCCTTTCTCAGTCCAGAAAGGCAGAAAGGTTTCAGGCTTGCACTAGTATGAATCTTGGAGCTAGCTCTGTTGTGTGCGTTATCTGTTACTATTAATCCTCCTCCTTGATTTCTTGGATGACATAAAATTCGTCACTTTCATGCTTTGACATAATCTCTCCTGCACATGCATCGTCCGAGTTGGATCCAATTCAGACATGCAATCAACATCTTATCTTCAAATCCACAGCAGATTCCGTCCATTCCTAGCAGTAGAAAATTGTTCCTACGAATTGATGAATCTGTCGTGTTAAATTGAAGTAGCTGAATTTTCTTTTTTCGCCATCCCTCGTTTTCTTTTCCATCTTCGTCTCTGAGCGACGATCTTTATACACTCTTCTTTTCAAGCAATGAGAAAATTCAGGTGGGAAACCCCCACCGTAGTTTCCTAAAAAAAAGATCTTGGGGCGAAAAAGGTCTCTGATCATCCGTGTTTAACAAAAATGGATTTTTGGACGTGCTGTATGTAGTGTAGCAGCCATGCTCGGTCGGTTTGCTACCTTGCGAAGAACAGAAGAATCGCCCAAAACCACGGGGCACCGACGAAAATGGCATTTGGATTTTTAAGCTGGCTGTTGCTGTCGCGTCTCACCCTCGGATTGCTCATTGGATACGATACATGAGCTCTTCCTGATAACACAGAAACACTGCACCGTAGGAGCAGCTTGCTCCGAACAAAGTCAAGTCAAACTAATAATCGCCTCCCATTCGTGTACCAACCATCCAATTAGGTACGTTGCTGGTACGTGACAGCACAAATGCACAAGCAAACGACAAGAGCGTCGAAATCAGGCAGCGTGGCGTATCACACGCAGCTAAATCTCTACTACTTAAAAAACACCTAAATCATCCTGTTTCGCTACATGCGTTCCACTCCCATTAAACTCGCGTGTTCCGCCACCTCATGGTCCCTCCCATCCGCCGATTCCGCTCCCATCCAAAATCGCTCGCGATTCACGTGCTGATCCACTCGTTCTGTCCCTCCCTCCCTGTGCGCGATCAAAGCCAGGCCGACGGATCGATCTCCCTCCCCCTGCAGCGGTCAATGGCCCATCTCCAGTCCCATCCCCGAATCCCCCCTACGGCAGACCGGCATCACACTCGGTGGCTCGGGCGGCGCACTCAGTGGCTCGAGCGCTCGACCGGCGGATCGATCCCCCCTTGCAGCGGCGTGCTCGTTGACGAGGTCACCGTCATCCATGACAGGGCCACCTGGGTCTCACGAGGTCCGGATCCACACACTCTCCCCCTTTCCTTATGCCCTCTTCGCGCGTCGAATTCCTGGTCCTCGTTGCAATGCAATGCGATGCCCACGTGGGAGCGGGAGCCTTAGGTTCTCTCGGTTCAGGATCTAGGTCGCTCGGGTCACTCTGAGGAGGGAAGATGGAGGCAGGCTCCCTGCTCCGTCCATCGCTGGGATGGTTTCATTGCTTTGGAGGGCTCGATTTCATGGGTTCTGAGCTTGGTTCCAGGCAATACCGCCGCCAAGCTCCAGTTGCCACCTTCCTGTTCTTGGGTGTTTCGGTGGGGTTGAAAGGTCTCATGCTTCGCTGGGAATTGATTTGCTTAACTAGCGATTCATGTGCAATGCGGTGGGGAATTTTGGTCTTCGTGGGTATTTTCGCGTATGTGCTGCGTGGGATTGGTGGTAGCTCTTGTTCTCTATGGAAGGAGCACACATACAGTGTTGTGATGCAAGCTCCATGCGGTGGGGGAAAGCTTTGAACTTTGTCAATTTTTTATCCAGACCGCCCCCAGTATTCATGAGTTTTTTTTATCTTATGGCCGTTGATATGTAAGAAGTTGTTGTTTCTGCTTGAAATTCTCTGGTTTACTGGGACTTAGGCTCAGGGCATGGCTCTCTTTGATATTTGTTTGGTTGAATTACTAGGGCTTGACCCAAAGCTGGGGTACGATATTGCATTATTCTGTGTGCTCATATTCAATATCCATCTTTTGATTTCTTTGTATGAATAGAATATGATCATTGATATGTAAGAAGTTGTTATTTTTGCTTGAAATTCTCTGGTTTACTGGGACTTGAGCTCAGGGCATGGCTCTCTTTCGTATTTGTTTGGTTGAATTACTAGGGCTTGACCCAAAGCTAGGGTATGATTTTGCATCATTCTGTGTGCTCATATTCAATGTATATCTTTTGATTTCTTTGTATGGTTAGAATTTGTGTGGAGGGACTGATTCAGTATGCTTCTGCCTTGTAGCTGTGTTTGTATTCTCCCATGAAGGAGTCGTATGTGGAAATGATAGTCAACGTTGTTCTTCATTACTTCATGTGCAAATTCAACTAGAATGCCCTTTGCCACAACCCGCAAAATTAGAAATTTGTTTATTTTCCTTAAAGATTCTTTGTTACTTTAGGTGTTTGTTTCCTTTTCTTTTTGGTTCAATAGTTGCTGGAATATAGTGTAAATATGTAATATATAGATGGGCTACATGCTACCCTTTTGTTCCATAATTTGATCTTTGATTTATGTGTATTGAACCTTTGTAGGCTGCTGCTTCCTGATCTGCCCATTAAGGGTGGAGGCTGACAAGGCAGTGACGGCATATCACAACAAGTGCACACTACCTGGGGTATGTGGATGGAACCTGCTTGTTTCACCTATATTTCCTTAGGTACAATATAGTGATTGATCCCTATGTAGGTTCTTTGGGATATCACAACAAGTGCAATATTTTGAATATTGCTTAATATATTAGGAGGTAGTATTGTCTACATTCAAAGTTGTCTCTAAATTATTTCACCGCTTGTATAGTAAGCTTAGAGATCTGATCTCAATACTAGCATTCATATATAATAAGCTTATGTGGTCTCTTAATTGTTTTTTCCTTTTTGCCATAAGTCTTTTAATTGTTGGAATAGAGCAATGTTTTCATTTAATGTTACATGCAATGTGCATCCAATTACTTTGTGTGTCGAAGGTCACTATCATAAGTTACATTTTAGATGGAGAAGAATATAATGAGTCCAATTACTAAGCCTTTTCATTCCATATGAAACAAGTGCGTGGATACGACTACCTTAAAGATGATTGATCGTTTTCGGGGGGACGAGATAGTGTATCATAGCATTGATTGTGCTGAAGATCATCACCACAACTACTACCTCTCGGAATTCCTTAACTCTTTAACCCCAAACGGGCTGCTTCCGCATGTGCTGAAGCTTAAGGTTAATTGTCCTGTAATACTGCTAAGAAATATTGACCCTGCCAATTGACTTTGCAATGGGACAAGGCTTGTAGTCCAGGGTTCCAAAGAAATACTATTGATGTAGAGAACATGATCGGACAACATGCTGGGAAGAGGATTTTCCTGCCTCGTATCCCTCTATGTCCCTCTGATGACGAGATGTTCCCTTTTTGGTTCAAGCGAAAGCAGTTTCCTATTAGGCTCAGTTGCCATGAAAATTAACAAGGTACAGGGACAAACCATCCCAAATGTCGGCGTATACCTCCCTCAGGTATTGTTCTCTCATGGCCAGCTATACATCGTGTTATCTAGAGCCACTGCTACAAGGAACATCAAGATCCTCGTCGTCCCGGATGACGATAAGAAAAAGGAGAAGCACTCAAAGCAGAGTGAGATGTGCACTAAGAACATCATCTACAGAGAGGTCCTCACACCATATTCAAGATATTTTATTGCTTATTTATCGATTTGTGGCTACTGGTTATACTTCGTTTATCTTTGATGTGATGCATATAATATTTTTTTTTCTTTTGAGTAGGTTCAATGGTATGAGGTGCCCAATTGATATGATGTAAAGAGGAAGGGTAAAAGCAAGAGTAACAACCCATGAAGTTAGTGTACAATGCGCAGGCTCAATGTACATGCATGTTATTCTTCTACTAAGCATGGGTTAATGTATTTTTACACATACATATCATAACTCAATAACGTATGATGATACAAAGTATGTAAACTTGAATGTATGTATTTTTTGCATTGTATTTTAGAACCGTAGCAACGCACGGGCACTCAACTAGTCAAACAGAAATGTCACCACCAGTTTCCCACCAACACCAGCTACAAGCCAACTACACTTAATCGATCAACCGTTGGTCCCACCGGATTCTGTCCCGTGCACCATGAAATAAGTTTTCAAAACACAACATCCTCTCCGCAACATGAAAAAAACCAAAAGTTTACTCCCACAACTGGAAAATCAATGCGTTATCTTCTCCGTAATCGGGAAAAATCGGAATTTTACTCCCACAACCGAAAAATCAACACACAATCTGCTCCGCATCTGGAAAAAACCAGAAATTTACTCCTGTAACTAGAAAAAGTCATCTCGTTAGCCTTTAAATAGAGATTATCTCTCTCCCTCTCTCTCCTGTAATCCCCTATGAACCGTCGAAGATCTTCAGATCCAGATTTATAGCTAATATTGGTGGGGCGATTTGAGAGGGACGTGAATCACTCTGTCTCATTGTGCTCGCTCTCTGACGCTCACTGATGAGCGAGACGCTGCCCATTGGTGCAAGCGTAGTTTTGCATGCAGAATCTCCATCAGCACATCTGTCCATTATTCATGCATCTCTAGTCTTCACCGTCGATTCAATCGACATACTCGGTGATGGTAGCGTGGGTTTTAGTCCAAGAATTGAGTTTCCTTTTGTGTAAATTTTGATCTTGAGTTATTGTGATTTGTTATGATATTTTGAAATTTTCTCTAGTGCAAAAAGAAATATGCTGAATCTATATTGTGACAATTATTTTCTCTTTGTTTGGTTCAATTTTATGTGCACAGATCATTCGGTCATGTACTCCTCGTATTTTTATCTTTATGTTCTGTGCTCAACCAGAAACGATAATGGTTAGAATTGGAAAGGTAACGAGAAAATGATAAAATATTTCTGTTGAACACGGAAGTCGTCTTTTATTCAACCAGAAAAAGATAATCATTAAAACAAAAATAATAATATAAATAGCAATAAAACAAGTGATTTCACGAGATTAAAATAATAAAAAGGTGACTTCACGCATCACATATATGACCACAACAATAAAATAATAAATGTCATCAGGAAAGCATGACATATACGGTTACTTGATCATTTTACTTATTTTTCTTTAATTACTTGAAAATTGTTTCCCTGATTACATGATTAGTTTACTTGTTTAGAGAGAGAATCTCATATGCTGTTATCTTTTTCTTTGATTAGCTTAAGATCATTTTTTGGATTAGGTGATTGGTTTTCTTGTTTAGAGAGAAAATCTCGTATGTTATTATTTTTTTCTTAATTAGCTAAAGATTTTTTTTTAAATTACGTGATTAGTTTTCTCATTTAAAGAGGAAATCTCGTTGACCATTTTCCAATTTCTTAAAACGTGTTTTCTTATTTTATAACATGTGTTTTCTAGCTTTTCTATTTTATAATAATAATTTTTGGGTTACAATGTGAAAATTTCTACTTTTCCCACTACGACATAAATTTTTCTGTTTCATAATATATGTTTTTCTATCTTTTTCTAACACGATATGTCCGGTCGGTCCGACGAGTTGAATTGGCACGTGAAATATTAGTAGCACGTTAAATAACATGGTTATATATATTTATGTGAACGAAGAATATCTTATTTTTAAAGGACAAATTTGGTAAAGAATCCATGCAGGGTGGGACACAGGGGCGCATGGTGGGCCCCACCCCCTAGCCACGGCGACCGGCCTCCCACGCCGAGTCGGCCTCCCCTGGCCCGGCTTCACAACAAAGCCCACTGACCAGTTGAGGGGTCGGCGGCCGGTCACGCCGGCCGACCGGCTTGGCGGCTATAAAACCGGCAAGAGCCAGTGGAGTCTGGGAGGTTTACACGGCCGCGCAAGCACGCACGCTTCCCACCTCGCCATTCCCCGTTCCCCAAGCGAGGTGGGGTTATGGGCCGTGCCGGTCGCGCCCACTTCCCCGTCCACCTTCACTCCCCAACCGCCGCCGCCTCCGCCTCCGCCTCTCCCTAGCTAGTTAGTTCAGTCAAATCGAGCTCCCCAACCACCAGCACCTCCGAAGAGCGTAGCTTCCATGGCTTCTCTGTTGCGCCTGCTCGGCACCCCTACCTCGATCGCCTTCCTCATCCTCTCGTTCTTCCAAGGTACGTGGTGACCGATTCATTGCTGCTCACTTGGATCGATCTTCTCGTGATAAATCGTATTGTATTGATTAGCTTTCGATCGGTGAAGCGTTTTTGGATTTGGATTTGTGGTGGGCAGGGTCGGTGCGCGGCATCACGTTCACGTTCACCAACCGGTGCGGAGACACGGTGTGGCCGGGGGTGCTGTCGGGCTCCGGCACGGCGCCGCTCGAGACCACCGGCTTCGCGCTCTCGCCGGGGCAGTCGCGCTTGCTGTACGCGCCGCAGGGGTGGTCGGGCCGCTTCTGGGGCCGCTCCGGCTGCGACTTCGACGCCTCCGGGAAGGGCTCCTGCGCCACGGGGGACTGCGGGTCGGGCCAGGTGGAGTGCAACGGCTCGGGGGCCTCCCCGCCCGCCACGCTCGCCGAGTTCACCCTCGACGGTGCCGGCGGGAAGGACTTCTACGACGTCAGCCTCGTCGACGGCTACAACCTGCCCATGCTCGTCCAGCCGGCCTCGCCGGATTGCCCCGACACAGGGTGCCTCGTCGACCTCAACGAGCGCTGCCCCGACGAGCTCCGCGCCGACGACGGCCGCGCGTGCCGCAGCGCCTGCGAGGCGTTCGGCCGCCCCGAGTACTGCTGCAACGGCGCCTACGGCAACCCAGACACCTGCCACCCATCCCAGTACTCGCAGCTCTTCAAGTCGGCGTGCCCCAAGTCCTACAGCTACGCCTACGACGACGCCACCTCCACCTTCACCTGCAACCACACAGACTACACCATAACCTTTTGCCCGAAATCTACTCCATCAAGGTATGCGCCTGGCCTTACCTTGCCCAGATTTTGATCTAGATTGTCCATTGCAATTTCGAGCTGCAGATTTTCAACTATACGATTCTTTGAGATAGATTACTTGGGGGAAATGGGGGAAAGAGTTAGGCTTGGAGCCAAGCAAAGAAGCTCTGAGTTGTATTCTTCTCTTGACATCTTTTCTTTTCTTCTGCCCCCACTTCCAACCTTGAGTGTCGGTCTTGACCGGAAAGTTGCACTTGCCCAGTTGGACCAAGGACAAACATATAAAACTGGCGTATTATATCATTTTTTTTGTTCAAATTAACTTTACATCTTGATAGTATTAATCTTTGGGTACAAATTACTTATGAGTTATTTTCTTTCTCAATTTGTAGTGGTAAGTCTAACAAGAACTCATCGCGGAGGCCGAGCCACGAGCAGCTGGAAGACGAAGTGTGGTTGGCGTCCTTGAAGGCCAGCGACGCTGATGCACTAACAATAGTGTCATGGTCGACATCCATTGCCCTCCAATCGGTCCTGTCAATTGCGGTGATGATCATGCTGGTTGCATTGGATCATCCTCTCTTTAGCTTGCTATGATTCGGTAAGGTTGTGGTTCGTGACTCATAGGAGTGATGTAAGCTGTTTTTAGACGAAAAATGATTAGAGCATTAGAGAGGAGAAATGGAGAGAACATTGTTTAGGACTTTTTGTTTGTGGATAGGAGTTACGGATTACGAGACATTTACAAGTTGGCAATTGCAGTTCTAGGAA
The DNA here is from genome assembly GCF_958298935.1 of Phragmites australis. Taxonomy (NCBI): domain Eukaryota; kingdom Viridiplantae; phylum Streptophyta; class Magnoliopsida; order Poales; family Poaceae; genus Phragmites; species Phragmites australis. The sequence goes on along the minus strand of NC_084938.1, from coordinate 27,523,852 downwards.
TGCATTGCATTGGTTCATATTCATTGCCTTACAGAAAATTTGCTCTTTGAATTATATTCTTATTTGTGCATACTTTTTTTTTGTTTGGGGGTGGATCAATGTTACCTGCTGATGTAGTAATTTGAAAAGAGATGAATATGAAATTTGATAGTCCGCTATCATTAGCTTATTCTTTTCTTTCTAATAAGTTTTGAGCTGCAGAGGTACACATATCAATGTAATGCAGGTTAGAACCCTGGAGATTATGATTAAGCTGTCACTTTGCTTTCTCCTCTGATGTACCCCTCTCCTTGTGCATGATGAGTGAGCTAGAGAGAGAGATATATTTTCATCTAGATGAAAAGTTCGATATTCTATTGGCAGTGTGATAGCTATATATTTTGTTGAGAAATTAGTGTTCCTAACCTCTACACCGACTCCTGAGAAATGGTACTGGAGTGATACCACTTATCCTTCTCTCCTATACCAGCTACCCTAATAGGTTACCCTCTCCTTCTCATTAATTAGTAATTTTTCTTATACCTAGGCGATAATGCCAGCTTTAGGTATCTTTGAGGCAGAGCCAGCCTTCTTGCTTCCAAGTGGCAAAGCCTACATTTGATGAAGCCAAGACCGTTAAGCATAAGTACTACAAACATGCTGCTTAATTTAGGAGACTGACTGTTACATAACAAGATGACTCAACTCTTTATTCAATACTAAAACCTCAATACAACAAAAAAAAACTCTTTTATTTTCTTAGTAGCTACCCTATTACTGACTAGTTCTATCTAGGACTCACCATGACCACACTAAGACCCTAAGACACACTGTGACAACCTTATGGTGCATCTCACCTATGGCTCATATGCCACTTTTTGTCATGGTATGGCAAGGGGGGAGGGCACTCCTATTTATAGGACTCCTACACCATTGGATGAGTGACATTTGTCACCATCCAACTATTCTATTACACAAACATCTAGGTTTTGCATTCTTCTTTACTTTGTCATGAAGAAAGAGTTATAACGATGAGTAGTATAAAACTATCGTATACAATATGTATATGAATCCCTAAGGTACCATAGATACCTGTAGTATGGAGTCGTATTTAAGAAATAAATCCCTTGATATATGAAAACCTTTTGCAGTTGTCAAGATATCCTACTTAGAATAGTTGGATAAAAAAAATCCTATTTAAAAAGGAGTCTGGATGCTATATGACAACCCCCTATATATGGAGCTAGGAGACCCTACGAAGGATACAAGTCCATCCAGAAGCCAATACACAACCACAATCACGATCTACATCGACAACTCGCTAGACAACGTGCAAAAAGCTTTCGACTAGTATTAGATCCTATCTAGGCTAGTCACGACCCCACTTATAATCTATCTTGAAGATCAATACAAGAATACAGGGCGTAGGGTTATTATCATTTAGGAGGTCTGAACCTATATAAAATCTCTGTCTTTCGACGTTTGATTCGACAAGAGAGAGTATTACCTACATTCATCACGTATTTGTAAGATTGTTGGTTTACTAATCGTCGACAATTCCACCATCTTCCATGGCAAATATCTACTTCATATGATTTCCCAATTCTAGAAGAGTCCTCAAGTACGCATTGCATATTTCAACATATTTTTTCTGACCATGAGTCAACAGATATATGAGAAGAAAAGAAGGAAAACTGATGACTTCTTTTGAAAAGAAGGAAAAGGTGAAGATAGGGAGGCAAATAGACAAAGACGTTGATAGTGCTAATCAAAGGGAGAACAGCGCCCGGCTGTGTTAATCTATTAAACTAGTAAACTAACACCACATTAGAAGCAAAATAGCTTGCTTTCACATAATACTGACAAAGTATACGCACTAGATTTACTCCTAGCCCTTCTGTCTTTTAATATGAGCAGAGCTAAGCATAGCTTGTGAAATGAGCATAGCTCAATCGGTTAGGTTTCTTGTAATAGAACCCGCACACCTAGATACGGATGTTCATATTTACAAAATAGCTATATATTCTTGACGTCCTGTTGGTATAGAAGTCAGAAGTTATGCTTCCTTCGTCTTTTAACATAGACCCAGTAGCCATGGAGTAAGATTTTTTTTTTATAGCCAGACAAGATTACTCCCAAGAAAATATATAAATAAACAAATTGAGCTCCTTCCCTTTCAACTTTCGTTTGTGGTGCTTCAGAAGGCCATTTGTGTATGCCATCATTTGATCTCCTTCCTTGATGCTACGCCTGATCATTGGTCATATCTGGCCAAGATTTCACTAACGTAACCATCTGCATTAATAAAATGAAAAATAAGTACCATCTTACATTATAGTGATGCGGCAATGCATTTCATTTGCTGCAAAAATACTCAAAAACGCACCTGGAAGAAACAGATTCTATTTCTACCCTTGCTTTGCATTTCGAACGACAATTTGCGGCCCAACTAAGATGCTGAGATTCGTTAAGCCCGTAAGGCCCAACTTGGGACCAAAATGAGCTTCCGGTCCGGCCCATAATCAATTGGAAGCATCACTCAACCTGCGACTGCAGTACACATGGGAATCACTCGCAAATATCTTTTCAAGATTGGAACAACACAGTAAACCTTATAAAACACCTAGTCATGTTATAATTTCTTAAGCGTTCGATAGAAATCCTTAGAATATTTTCAGCTAAAAAAAAACCTTAGAATAGTTTCCTTTTCTTTTCCAAAGTCTTATCTTACCATATAATTCCGACTGTGACCTCGAAAATCTTCATCTTGTAAAGAAAAAGTTCTAGAATGTTATTAAGATCAAATAAATGTATAATTATTTTACAATACTCTAATATTGCAAGATAATATAGATATAATTTGAAGCCTTATAGATAAGTGAGAATTACTACTATTTCATAGTATTTTACGTTTGCTTTGCTTTTTATGACCTTTAGGGCATGAGTTGGCGGGAATGCTTTTGTGATGCCTTATAGAGAAGTGGAAAATTCATGGGAAGGTAGCGTTGGAATCCCTTGAAGATGTGGTAATAACTGGCTTCACAGGAGCAGACGAGGAGATGCAACTTGTGAGCTTGTTATTTGAGAGCTCGAATTCAATCAAACGCATGGACGATCTAAGTGACACCGCAAAGAAGCTGGCCGGGCGCTGTTTCTTTGAAACCGGAGATTGGGGAAGAAGACGATTGTCATGATATGCAGACGATTTATCAGGAACTGATGAAGATCCCTTGTGCTGATTGAGGCCACCAGCAATATGCAGAAAAAGCATTCAACTGGACGTGCAACGCAACAGAGAGCGCAACGTTGTCGGCGAAAGGCAGATCCGGATATAAACATGACATGAGTAATGTTCGTTGCCTCAACCTTGGTCAGCGATTTGCGGAAGAGGTATTCACTTGGACGTGTTGTTGCACAACATTCGTTGGCTAAAGGCAGATCTCTGCAAATTCAACGAAGAATTGTACGTCTGCATATCCAATTGACGGTTTGCACCTGCTAAGGCCGGGATCTTATTTCAGTATCGGAATAAATCTTCCTATCTAAAAACACATTTCGCTAAGTGAATCAAACATGATTTGACGTCAATTGCATGCCCATTTCCAGCGCGTCTCGCTGTTCTGGCAACTTAATTCTGTGTACCGTGGACTGAAGCTGGGACTTGTGTTTAGTGTTATCTAGATACTTTTCATTTTTTTTTCAAATCAGATATCTCAAATCGAACTCTTCGTCCGTGTCAGGTAATACTGCAAATTCGCGCAAGTATTTGACTAACCTCTCACCCATTTCTTGGGAATCCAACCTGGAATTGAACCGGCCACCGGCTCTGTCAGTTTCTTGACCGTGACTGCAAGCAGCAAACCAGACGCGGAAACCACATGCTAGTTCGTCGTGAACTGATTGCTGCAATTGACTTCCTCTTGCGTCCCCTTGTGCTACATTGTTTTACTAATACTCCATTTTTTTACTTATCATTTAGCATATAGACATAGTCTCTACGATTTTAACAAACACGCTTGATTGCTACTTGTCACAAGTACTTTTAAGTAAAAGTTGAAAAAAATTTATGATGTGAAAGTGTTTTTATGACAAATGCATTAGTATCATTCTTATGTGCCAAACAATAATAGTTTTGTATTTTTGAGTGGTCAAAGTTTGTAAAATTTAAATGTACATATTTATAACGATATCTATAATACCCTTGATTTGAACTAGCTAGTGAGTGCTCGTTGCCCGTTGGGACCTGGACGGCAAGCTATCTTCTCTCTGGGAAAGTTTTCAGTCTTGTGAGAAACGAGTCAAGCTGCTAGCCCTGCATGTAGGGAACGGCAGGAGAAACCCTATGCTGCCGTGTAGAATAAGTCCAAAGAATTACGGCAAATACAATTTTGCGTGTCTTTGTGTACACACCAAACATTTATCTATTTCTTTCACCAAATATTCATCTATCTATTGATTCTCTTAACTATCTTATGATTTTTTCATCTAACACTTCAATACAAATTTTAACATACATAAACAGTTTCACACGGCGAAGAAACACAAGAGCATTCACACGGCGAAGCAGTAAACTTGGTTGCTACGAAAACACGACGGTTCAGATTGCATTGGGCTCTGGGCTGTTGATGGATTGGTCGTTGAATATCTCATTTACAAATAGCCGGGATGCTAATTTTGTCGATTCTTGATTGGTTCAACGGGGTAAATGCATGGGCTGTCGGCCAGCTCCCGCCCGGCCCGAAGCCGTCGAGGAATAGAAGCGAGGAGGTTGTTTTTTCACGGCGACTGCTTGGCCGCGCCGGCAATGTCCGCGGAGGAAGATCACCACCGTGGCGATGGCGGACTACCTGAGGACCAGGTGTTCGAGATGCTCACCCGCGTCTCCCTCGATGACCTCGACGCTTGCCGCCGGGTTTCCAGCCGGTGGCGCCGCCTCACCTACGACCCGGGGTTCGCGCCCCTGCACTGCCGCCGCGCCAACGCCGTCTCGGGCTACTCCGTCCAGAGCATGGCGCGCAACCGCTACAACGCCGACTTCGTCTCCATGCACTCCTCCCCGGCGCCGCCAGCGAAGATCTCGCTGGACTTCCTGCCGTCTGCGCACGTCCGCGTCGTGGCCGTCGCCGCGCACCGGGGGCTCGTGTGCTGCGTGGAGGCCAACAAGAGGCGGAAGGCGTGCTACTACGTCTGCAAGCCCGCCACGCGGCAGTGGCGGGCGCTGCCCAACCCGCGGGTGCGGTTCCGCGCGGCTTCCACGGCCATGGTGGCGCGGCCGTCCGGCGCCACGGCGGAGTTCAAGATCGTCCGGCCCTCGGTCCCGGCGCTGAGGGACCGCCTGCGCTGCGAGGTGTTCGACTTCCGGAGCTTCACGTGGCGCCGGTCCGCAGGCGTGACGCTCTGTCCGGACTCTCTCGACCCCGCGCCCACGGCGCCATGCATTGGCTCCGGTGGCCGGACCAGTTCACCGGAGCGCAGGGCATCTTCTCGTTCGACATGAGGAGCGAGATCGACGTGGAGGCTCAACCGGCTGCTGCCGGAGGTGGAGGAGGTAGAGGTCCAGTGGGCGCGGAAGAGAAGATAGTGGTCGTCGAGGGGAAGCTGTGCCCTGCTTGTGATCATGGAGGCCGCCATGGACGAGGAGGTGCTGGAGATGTGGGAGATAGATTGCCAACTACGTGGACGAGAAGTGGGAGAAGAAGATGACAGTGAGCTTGAAGAGCGTCCACATGCAGGAAGGGCGCGCGGTTATACTCCGAGATCTCTATTCCTCGGATGTCGCCTTCTTGGATAGCTTCTGCACAGTGATGTGTGGTAAGGCACATGCATGCATGCGTCGATCCTTTTACATCCATGAACAGCTGAATTTTCAGGCTTTTGACCTGCAATTTTGTGTTCAAAGTTTGCAAATGATCCATCACTAACTAGTTTTAATTTGCATTATGTGTGATCATTCACAGGTACGATTTTTGGAGGGGGAAAGATGGCTGAAGTCCAAGTAAATCACCTATGCATACAAGAAGTCTTCGCGAATCAGACTTGGTTCCTTGCGAGATAGGAACAGGATGCCTGTCACCAGCTCGCATGCCTTCAAAGGAGCTCCTAAAATAAGGGGACTCCATGTTTTGATGATGTCAGACAAATTTGATTAGTTAGGAACCGAGCCTAGGTTGAGGGTGTGGATATAACATCAAGTTCGAGTTCTCGTCCTAGCGAATTTGAGTGACTATGTGACTATTTTTTTTAATATAAAGCCATATAGTTCATCCTAGTTGGTTTAGTTTTTTTTTTCCAGCAAATTCGACAAATATTAGCCAGTCTCCGTCAGGTGTCCATTTTGAGGACAAAAAAACATGGAGGTTATCATTGGATGCATGCAGCATGCTTTTAGCTGAGGTCAATGACGATGCAGGTTACTGAAGTTATGTAGCAATACCGAGCGTTGCTCGTGACGGCGCTGACAAAACTTCCACTCTAGTACTCCGATCAGGGGCCTTGCATTGCGTCGCTGGATGCAACAGCTGAGCTCGCTTGCTCGGCCGACGGCCCCGGCGCCGAAGGGTGTTAGTTAGGCCGTGTTTGGTACAACTACATTTTAGTTTTTTCAGCTCCGTTTCATAAATTTATAATGGAACATATCTTTCGTAGAGCTGAAGCTGACAATAAAATTGTTTGACTAGCAGGATTACTCCAAATCTAAAAATGAGATGTTTTGGGGGAGAACTGTCAATGATATCCTTGTGATGTTATATGTATATTATTTTTAATATATAAGCATTTGATATTGTTTGGTTATACTAAATACGATACATAGAATTTTTGTAAGTTTTTCAACATAGAAAAATATTAATTTTCCTAGTGATTATAATAATAAAATATAAGTGATTATAAAATAAATCGATTACAAATATTATATCATAATCGAATATTACATGTAACATTGTATTTTCACACTTGCACTGAAAGAGGGGCTAATCATACATAAGCAAGATGTAAATCTGCTACTCGTCAGAATGAGACATCCTGAAAGTATATCCATTGCAATGAGCAAACATATCCACATCATAGTCTCGAGTCTTCAAGAAATTGCTTTAGGGTCACAACATATGAGTCTTCAAGAAATTGCTTCAAGGTCACAGGACATGGTCGACGTGACAGGGGCGGATCCAGCCCAGATTTGAGCGGAGGCCTGCTAACTATTAGACTTCTATAGCTACAGTAAACTTAGTCTACAGTAAACTAAACGAATAAAAATGAGTAGGGGCCCGTGCCCCCGCTCAATATATGCTGGATCCGCCCCTCGACGAAGCAGTCACTCTCATGCCAGTGCTTACAAGAATCAGCCGACTTGAGAGAAGAACCACTGCAAAATCCAAGTATTACCTTAGAACTTTCAGACAATACTACGAAATCCAAGTGCTAGCTTAGAACTTTCAGATAATATTACCCATCATACTTGGAACTTTGCAACTTGCCAGTCATACATTATTATGTTGTTCTGCACTTCGACCACTGTGATGATAAAGTAACAGCAAGCATCAACTGCATGTGTATAAATATTTTTTCTCTTGATTTCTTCCATTATCTTTCCAACAAATCAAACAACAACAGCAGCATTATCACCCGAAATACCTGAGAATGATAAAAGATGTTGGTGGAAGAGAAGATGTCTTTTATTTTATAATGCCCGCTCAGGATATGGCTTGGCTGATGCATGGTCCTTTACTGATGTATCACCTGCTTGTTGGTTATAATAAATGTTTTGCATTTTGGATTTATGACTTTTAAACGACCATATTTTCTAAACCATGCCTCTGGTTTATGATCCGTTTGAACTTATGCAGTCCCTACGATTTAATCTATAAAATAAGACCATGTTGTCTATATTTGAAAATAAAAAAATAGTGACATATGATTTGTTATAAACCAAACGCCATTTTCAAGACCAAATATGGACACTGCTATAGTATGAGGTATATTTGGTCCAACTTTCTATGTGATAAACCAAACAGGGACAAAGTCGTGAGGTAACATGGCTTCCCCTCTTACGAGACGTATTGTTTGGGCCGTAGGGATAACATAGAGTTGGGTTAGAATTAGTGGAGTAAAATCATACCCGATCTAAAACCTGACAGACCCGTGAACAAAAAATTATACCTAATCTAGACCTATTAGATACAAAAATCGTAGATATCCAGACCCACAGGTCCGATTGCAGGTTCAGGATATCCCACCAAACTCCTCTCGTTTCTTCTTCTTCTTCTTCTCTCCTAAGAAAGGAGAGATGATACAGAGCGAGCCAGCCTGCCGTAACAAAGAAGGCAGCGCAGCCCTGAAGCGGACGGACTTGACAAGTAGTCACAAATGCACTGAAACCCCAAAGCAAACCCATCCACTGGAAGCTAGCTCTTGCCGGCCGGCCGGCGGCGACTACAGGAATTCAGGATGGTCCGCTATGACCGCGCGATCACCGTCTTCTCCCCTGACGACCACCTCTTCCAGGTCGATCACCGGCTTTGGCTGTAAATGATTATCACATATGCACATTCACTATGGTAATCCATGTTTGTCTGTCTTCTTTGTGCCCCTCAGTACCTCGATAAGAATTTTACATGGCATTGAACATGATGTAGTTGTCATAAAATGTGAATACATGTACAAGCTTTCATGTCATAGTTGTTTCAGTGAAAGAAATTAGCTATTTCTTATTGGCAGGAAGAGATGCCTATCTTTATTCAGCGCAGTTGTTATGCTGAAATCGCCTTACCCACTCACTATTTTTATCATTGATTTGTTTGATATTCAGCAATACTTAAACCTTCAATCGTCTTACATTCTGCTATTGTCTTTATGGCACTGACTGACCCTCGATATATCTAGGTTGTTGAGAGTGGCGGCAAGAACATAGAGATCGCAATGATGACACACGAATGGTCTTTGCCAGCTCGAAGAGGCTGAAATCAACAAATATGTCGCCGAGATTGAAGCAGAGAAGGCCGCTGCGGAGGCTGCAAAGAAGGGAGTGCCAAAAGAAACCTGATTCAGCATGATTTTGGCTCCTGATTCCTGTTCCACAGCATGTCTTGTTTTCCTCTTGTTCTCGAGGAATGACGGGTTGTTTGGATGAAGCGGATGTTTATTTACGATGAAGGTGCTTGGATTAAACTCTCATGTTTATTTACGATGAAGTAGTGCATCTTGAATTTATTTGAGTTCAAATTGAATTAAAAAGAGAATATCAAATTGAATTAAAAAAGAGAATATCACTTGAAATGAAAAAAAATGCAAATAAATGAAGCATTACAGGGTAACTCATTTTTTCACCAAATAATATAAGGTTGAAAATATTTTTATAAATTAGTACATCATATGATAAGAATATTAGTGATTTTTTTATTTTTAGGAATTTACTCAAGGTATTAAAAATTTCTATAAGTTATAAAAGTAGGATGCTTTGGAGAATTTTAATTAAATATTAGCTTAGTCTTTTTGGATCGAATCAAAATAGGTTACTAGTGAGCTCTAAATTTCTCATAAAAACGTTTAAAAATTTTAGACTACTCATATACTATTAGATAAAATCGAGATTTAAATGAAAAATATGGAAACACACAAACGTACACACACTTAGACATAGCTAGGTCAATAGTGCACGTGAAAAAGTACTCGTTCGATCAGTGAACCATATGTTTGGGTCTACTAGCGTAAGATCTCGCCTGTTCAGTAAGCGAGATTAAAGTTTAGGTTCTGTATGTTCATTGATTTTTTATTACCTGACATGTAAGGTCTATAAGGTGTCGTTTATTCATCGGGTGATAGTAGCCTACTTCTGCCATTTTTATAAATAGGTGTATATTTTTGCAAATATTAAAGAAAAAATATAAAAAAAATCCGAAGATTGCTTCGTTGCGTATAGCATCGTGTCTTGGGCTCCGCACATTCTGGCCTGGCCATGGAGTGGAGGTGAGCCGAGCCGCCAATGCCAGGCCCAACCACCCATGGTGAAGCAGCCCCCACCTTCCAATCCATGCGGTGCACCAGTTTTCTTTCCTATTTGGCCAATAGAAAACATGGACGCCGCCACGTTGGTCCGACGTGGCCACCTACCACACCAACTGTGGGCCCCACATGTGTGCGCCTGGAAGGGGCCCACGGTGACCAACTAACCATCACCCACTCTCATTACCTGGGGCCCACTCCCGCAAGACACGTGCACACAGAAGCACGAACACACTCGCATAAAACACTTAGGGAGCAAACGTGTGATTTTATCCTTGATAGATAGATGATACATCCACTTCATTGATCACTCAAGCTAAGATTGATTCTCACCGGGTAGCTACCTAATCCAGCTGATTGGTACATGATGACAATACTGTCAGTCTCACTTGCCAACAAATTATATATCAGAGGACAAGATTAGAGCCGGGACTTAGACCGTGTCATTCCTAGCTCATTTATGACATGAGTTTTGACACCATATAAAGTATGATATGGTACGAAATATTTTGGACTGAATTGGTATAATACGAACATAAGGGTCGTGCCGTGCATAGGATATTGGTACGGTGGGTATGCTAATAGAGCATGATAGTTTGAATCATGAAAAAGATATAACACAATCTGCATGATTATTTTCACGTGTTTGTTCTCTAATATCTTTGATACAAAACGCGAGACATTAATAAAGATATGTAAGCATAAGAGATACAATTATAAGATGGTAAAAGATAAGTATGAAAGTATTGTTAAACGATATAGAGTATGTATGAGCATAAAAGATATAAATATAAGGTAATAAACGATAAATATATAAGTATTATCAGATGATATAAAATAAGATCATATTTAAACTGACATGGCGTGACGACGATATGGCGTGTCAAGCGCTATGCTTAGAACCTCCTAAGTATGGAACGGCACAATAGACTAATTGTGACTACTGAGCATGACACTATGTGACAGAAGGAAACAACGGAGCCGGGCCGTTGGTTGATCTGATCGCATAGCGCACAAGCTCGTAATTTCACACCCTATTATATATGAGAAAGTAATGATTGATCATTCTCACCGGTCAAATCAAAGTTTTTAGGGACAAACCAAACAAAAGCATGCCACCTACTTCTCCAATGGATACGTCATGGATCAGATCGATGCCCAAGTTAGTAAGGGTTGTTGGTAGAACTGTTTTTAATTTAATTTTTTTTTATGAAGAGTAATTTTTTAAGCGATTATGTAATAGAAAGTAGTTCTCTAGCTATTATTTAGAATAAATTATACGGAGGAAGTGGTTCTTTACGAGAAATGAATAGGAGAAAACTACTTTTTTTTTAGCTTCTAGTTTTCACGAATTCCACTCAAAAAACTAAAAGCTAAAATTTACTATTTAATAGAGCTCCTCTAATTCTAACCAGAAAATTACTTTAGCTGCCAAACAGATCCTAAAGCTCCTCAATTAGTCTAAGCAACAAGTTGTTAACATGACAGGAAGCAGAAAAGGCCAAATGTTTGTGCCCACTGGATGCAGATAGCATCGTCTGTGATCACAAACGGAAATGGAGGAGATAAGGCAGAGATAAGCTTGCAGGTCACTTTCGCTGCTGCTCTTCCTCTCTAATCTCTACCACTGCCATGTACTCACTGCCAGAGAGGATAAGGAGGAGAAGACCATCACTTGAGCTGCTTGTGCCCAAACATCTCCTTCCTCCGGATTTCCAGATGAGTGCCTGGAGATCGATCCAACCAAGTGGTTGCCATCGTTAGAAAGTCCTCGTCTGCGTCGCCAATGGATTGGAGCTGGAGACCTATGTGTTTTAGTTGCTGGAGATGAGTGTCAAGTGAACTTACTTGCCAACATAGAAAGTTGGACTGGGCTCCCCATGGAGCACTAAACTTGTCAAACAAAGAACACGGCCATAGATATTATTCCATCCATTCTATGGTTTCGCTGCATATAGACTATGGTTTTTAGTACGACGACCAAAATTTCAAATTAGCAGTCCAGTTTTATTCAAAGAAAGAGTAAGGCAAGCATCACCCAGACGTTTGTCTCGCCGCCATGGTACCTGAATATCAGTCGCGAGGTCAAGACTGAAATAGCTGATGCCTGCTGCGTATACGCTCCCCGCAAACCACCCAATTCTGAATCCTTGCATGTTTCCATCACCTTCTACTCTTACCGAACGACAGATGGCAATGGAGAATGCCCTTGTCTCTTGTGAGCGCTGGACCTTTGCTAGCTCCAACGACAGCTGCATCTATGGTCCATCTGATTTCGTCTGCTATCCATTTCCGAATTGATGGTTACTTCTCTCGCTTTTCTTTTTATGTGATCAAGGTGCCTTTTTTAGTCGCCCTACCACTGTTGCCATCAGCTACTAGCCCATTATCACATTTTCTGATCACAGATTTGTTTGAGTGCAAAATGCAGTTGGGCAGTCCAATCGAACTAATGAATTATGTCAGCTAACTACTTCCTGTTCTACAGTAGTGTCGCATCCCAAAATTTCAATTTTGGAATGCAGACGTTTCCAAATAATATAATATCATTTTATTATTTATTTAAAAGTCTTCTTAATTTTACAATGAGTTTTATTTTCTGTGATAAAATATTTTATTTGTTTTCAAGGCTTTCCAAAATACCTCTCTGAAATTTTCCTAGATTTATTTGAGTGTATTTACTATTTATTTAGATTTTACTTTTACTTTGTTTGTCTGAAAATATTTTGATTCCTAAAACCCTAAAATCCTCTTGAGCCCGAACCCTAATTCTATGCCTAGCCCAAACTCTAAACCCAGCCCACCTAAATCTAACCTAACCCAACACTCACTCCTCACCCCTCTCTCTACTTGGGCTGAAGCCCAACCTCTCTCTAGGCCCGCACTCTCTCCCTCCTCTCTCTGCCATGCCGGGACCACCCGTCATCCCCTCTTCCTGCCTCTCCCCAACTGTCGGAGGATGAACTCGTGTCGCAGGGATCCCGAGAGACCTCTTTTTAAAGATTCGGTCGGGGGGATGATCCTGAACGAGTTCGTCGTAGAAATAAATGGAAGTGAAAATAAATGCAACGACCGGTGGTGGGGGATGATCGACCTAGTGCAAAGAGAAATAAATTGCACCGGAGTTTAGACAGGTTCAGGCCGCACGGGGGCGTAATACCCTACTCCTGTGTGGATGCAATATCCTTCCTTGAAGGGAATTCTTCAAGGATGTATCTGGTTACAAGGGTATATTGTCTAAAAGAGAGCTTGAGACTCCCTTGCTCTAGCTCTACTCGAGCTTGCTTGTGGTGTTCTTCGGATGCTTCAGGGGAGCTTCAGGGGCGATAGCTTCTTTTTTTGGAGAGATAGCTTGATCCCCGTTGATCCAGGTTGATCCCTTCCTTCTATACACTCGCCGACCACGACTTACCCCAAATGGGAAAGAGGGGGCACAAGTTCCAAGACGCCACGGAGAAAGGCGTCATCATTCCCTCTGGGCGAAGCGACAGGGGCGGTGGAAAAACGCAGCGTGCATCCGACCACCCGTCACTGTGGACGTCCTGGCGCCTTTGAGAGGGCCCACCGGGCGGCCACAGAGGCACCCGGCGCGCCCACCCTGTCTTGTTCTTCTACCAGGGCAGGGTGGCAGGCGGAACGCTTTGATCCTAGCAACGTTATCCCGAGATACCCCGAATGATACAGGACGGGACCCGTGCAATTAATGGACCCACGCCCCTCTGCCAAAGCATGGCAGGGACTGACATTGCGGCGTGGGCAGTTGGGAATGTCAGGATGTCAGGATGTCAGGCCGCGCATGCCCATTAAATGCGGCTTCGGACCTTTGACTGGTTGACACCTCGCCGACGGGTCCTTCCGGGTCGTCAGGGCGTCGGGTGATCTTGCGCGAACCTTCGGGGAACCGGGTGCTTCGGGGGCTGCCACGTGCAGCCCCGAGCACTCTCTCCCGAGCACTTCTGCAGAACCTTCGGGGAACCGAGTGCTCGGGGGCTGCCACGTGCAGCCCCGAGCACTCTCTCCCGAGCCCTTCTGTAGAACCTTCGGGGAACCGAGTGCTCGGGGGCTGCCACGTGCAGCCCCGAGCACTCTCTCCCGAGTACTTGGCTGTTCGGCCCATCGGGGGACTATGGTACTCGGGGGCGAGCGGGCACCTCCCCGAGCACTTTCTTCCCGGCACTTGGACTCTGCGGGTCATCGGGGAACTGGGGTGCTCGGGAACCAGAGGCTGTGGCCCCGAGCACCTTCTCCCGGAACTTAGATTTTCCTCATCCTGCAGGGGGGACCTCGCGGGATGGTGACACGTGGCGGCCGGCCGGCCTGTTCTCGGGACTCAGGGACCCCCGGTTCCTGATACACCGACACCAACCGTTGTCGAGAACGATCTCCGCGCGCACGCCTTATGTCGCCCGCTCCCTCTCCCCTCTATTTAGGCGAGCTTCGCTCATAGCCATGCGGTTCCCCACCTCATCCCACCGCTCTCGTCGTCCCTCAAAACCCAAAGCGACTAGTGCCGATCCCCGTCTCGGTCGCGCACGACCGCGCCCGATCCTTGCCTATGGTGAGTCCCGCACCGTACCCTTGCGTCTAGAGCACCGCGTCGATGTCAGGAGCTCGTCCACCTGGTCGCCTACGCCCCTTCTCCAGCAGAACGCCACCGCAACAACCATCTCTATCGACCACCACCGAGCTCTATCACGTCGCCTCTTCGCTACACCTCCGACCAAGCCGAACTCGGCTATGGCTTCCTCGAGGCCGTGCGGTGCTGAGGTGCCTCCTCCCTGACAACCCCGACCACAACAACCCCGTTACCATCGGTCACAATGTGCCACCGCCCACCATCCTCGCCAGCATGGTCATCTGTATGCACCACCGCCAAGGGAGAGCACATCCATGAGTCTACCACGATGCAGGGATCCCTGTTTGTGTCACCACCTCGAACCCCCAAGCCTGAATCGCCGGCGACACCGAGAGCCCACACAGATTTGGAGGCGCTTTGTGAAGGCCTTGTAGTGAGACACCAACTCTATACCCTGGAAATGTGAAGCAACACAGGAATCATGACTCGTTGGTAAATTGTGTGGCCTCTGTAGAGTGTAAAACTAATATATCAGTCGTGCTCATAGTCAAGAGTAGGCTTAGACTTCTTTATGATTAGTGGGGATCTTGGGTGGTTGGTTCTGGTAGTCGGGTGGTGTTAACCCGATGAGTTGATAGCCAAAAATGTAATATCTAGTCGGATAGAATTCGATGAACTATATCTTATAAAGTCTTGGTCACACATAGTAAATAGGACTGCTAAATCTTTTTGATTCTTAGGATATGATGGCATAGATACAGTAAACCTGAGTCAAGCTTTCTTATCTTAAGCCATAATGTTATACTTTTTCATACTTACGGAGTATGATATATACTCATACTTGCTATTTTTAATAATAAATCTTGCTTAGTTGAAGAAGGCTACGTAAAGATCAAAGAAGTTGAAAACTATAAAGAAGATGGAGCGTCCTAAGTTGCGTTGCCCCCCAGTTGATTGCATGTGGTGCGCTTTGAAGCTTTCGTTGACTGTTTAAAACTTTAGTATTTGTTTTAATAAAGTTGTTTTTATACGATATAATATTATTTATTATTAATAATATCACTATATATATGATGAAACTGATCCTAATACACATATAGTTTACATTCGATTTGATCTTGTAAAATCGGGTGAAATAAGTATTATTTCTCAGAATTAGCTGGGAGCTAGTGTCCTTATCTCTATATGTTATCATGAGAAAAACGTGAGCTAATCAATCTGGGTTAAGTTCTTTTGGCTCTATGTATTTATTGGTGCTCGATGTTATATTAGCATACTCTAGATACAGGTTAGGCAGAATTGACCGAATGATAGTGTTGTTTCACCGATGACAAGATACAGAAAACCTTCAATAACCACTCAAATCCAGGAAGAAGAGACGTAGCAAACATGCAACTTAATCAAATGGTAAATAGTCCAGAAATGAAGATCACTATTGAGAGATTTGTTGATACCTACCAAGAATACGTGGGAATCAAGATTCAAGAAGCCTCACTGTCTCCATCGCACTTACCCACCAGCAACACAGGAAACACTGCTATCTCGACCGATTTGCAACTAGAAAAATCAACTGTGAATTATGCTGTCCCGAGATGTAAGTTCTTATTTTGGAAAAAAGAAGAGGAAAAACTGAGCTGCAAGTTTGAAACTGCATGCATTTTGTAAACTGCACGACACCCTTCTGAATAACGCGAGCAACAGGGCAACCGAAAGTAACATGTGAAGAGGAAGAAATCTGAGCGACGAAGCACCGGGGAGGACGTGGAAGCCTCTGCTGCCTACCAAACTAGTCGGAATCATGGCGATTAGACTGATGTGCACAGGTTCCTAGCTAGTCACTGCTCACGAGTTAAGATAAGAGAGAAAGACACGTCCTCTTATACTCCATCCATCTTGGATCATCGCTGATCTCTTGGACACTATCATAGTCTTAGCCTCTAAGGGGTCACTGAATACCTGCACAAATTTCATCCGTGGAATTGAGAACAGTGATGAGCCAGATTAAGCAATGGAGGAAAAAAAAGAGGCAAATAGCCAAGAAATGAAGACCACATGAATCCATGGTTGAACACACTACAGCATTAATCTGGTATCAATATTATATATTAAAGCTCCAAGAATTAGAATGATTCTAGAGACCTATGGTATTGTAGCTACTGTTTATATGGGTCATACATATGTATATATAGATACAGATATATATATGTATATATATATGTACATATACGTGTATATATGTATATATATATATATCCATATATTTACATGTATAATATATATTTTTTGCAAATTCTAGAAAAATAGTGAATGGTATAATAGTTATATTGATAAATCGGTTGAAATAATCTAAAATGTACAGAAAAATATCTAAAACTAAAAAAATATAAAACAAATTTTGTTAGGTTTGTATTACTGTCGTCACATATTAAAATTATGTGCATATATAAAAATAATACTATTTCTCCATAATTAAATAAATATGTTAAATATTAATAAATTTATAAATAAATATTGAGATGCTCAAAATTGGTGAACATAATTTTTTAATTTATTTTATCATGTTATATGAAAAAATGAGAGTGATATAGGCGCGCCAATCCACCTAATTTGATAGGTGGGCTACACGAACAAGATCACTCGCCTACCATTTCTTTTTTAAAGCATGCTGCATCGAAGGGACAAAGGCTTCGCCTTTCCCTTCCATGCACCCCTTCAAGCCATCCATTTACCCGCATCTAAGCTGCTTGTCCTTTGAATATAATTTCCAGTAGCATGTCGTTTCAGTCTTTCAGAGGAATAATTCCAATAGCATACCACACTAGGTATGCCTACAAAAACAAGCACATGTAGGTAGTACTGGTAAATACTGAAGAAACCAGCGGCGGTGATCGTCAGCAGCCGAAATCGGTAACCACTGGTGTATAAACTATGATTAGATCTATCGGTTAGCTAATAATAAAGATGTGAAAGTTGCGCACCAATTCGGCAAGGGACTGTTGAGAATTGGGCAGGTTCAGCGTAGCAGAATCAGGGTGAGCGAACAGAAGTGGAAACCACCGTTGAGAATTCCGGAGCAGCTGGCTTGGCTCGCAGAAAGACAGAATCGTCGTCGAGATGGAACACTGAATCATTGACGTGATGTCGTCTGATTTTTCCTACCTTGTAGCTTCTTTCGACCTAAATTTTTCCGTGAAAAGATCACGATTCAGAATTTCATATTCATTGAAGGGACCACATATTCTTTGCGTCAAATTGTAGATGATAAGGTCATGATATCAGTGTGACTGAATAATGGACTTAGAACCCTTTGCACTTAGTAGGGATTCGCACTGAACAAATAATGTGTTACAACATGTATACGCTGATGCGCTGCTGATGAGTAATTGAGTACTACTACTACTATCATCAGGTTATCATCGACACGTTAGATGGTACAGCTCCAAGAGCCATCGGGATATCAAGAGAACCGATGAGACCATGCCTCCCAAGTCCTCGTGTAGTGCCAAACAGAATGTACTCCAGGGGAAGTTCACATGTCCTACCTAGCCTAGCCTTACAGGTTACAGGACAAAAACATGTCGATCTTCTTAGGAAGGTGCACGTCAGTGCGTCATGTCGGCAACCATCTGAATTCATGACGGGTGTCGATCCATCTAATCCATCGGGTACCTGCCTGCTTGATCGTCATGGTCCGGCCGCCACGAGATCCCTGTGCATTCCCATGCATCACCCGCATTGCATCGATCTCATCCTCGAACACACCTGCTTAGACAGTTGCATGGGATCTCTGATATCATATTAAGTTGTACTATGAACCAGGTGACCTTAAAAGCTTAAGTTACGAGAGAGGCTCTGATGATTAGCACTGTCGTTAGTGCCATTTTGTTTGCAAGGATTACGTCGTCGGTGAGACGGAGTTCTCGGCTTTCCTCCCGAAATTCTTCGGACGTCTTCACTGCTCGAGCTTTAGCTAAAAAGCAGCAACAGATTCTATAAATGCAGTCCTATCTGTGCATTCATGGCAGGGACTGCGACGCAAAGCGGTGGCGGCTGCCTGCCTCCAGCAACTTGAGCCCGTTTGGCCGTCCAAGGCCGCTGCTTTTAGCGGCAGCATCTCACCTGCAACTTGCCACCGCCCTCCCCGGCTGGCTGGCTGGCCGGCCAAGACAGAGAACGACTCGTCGTCTGCAGCTGGGCTGCCGAAACGATGGCGACGTCAGAAAGAGGTGAGCTTTACCGAACTAGCCGGAGATGTTCTGTTCTGTTCTGTTCTGTTGTTCTCTCTCTCTCTCATGACCAATAGCAACAGCTCAGTTTAGCAATAGAAAACGCGGGCGAGTTCCCTACGATTAACGGCTCAACCAATCTGGAGAGATCGACAAGCACATGACGCAAACGTACACGCTCTGGATCTTGGTCTTCAGAGAACAGAGTTCAGGAGAACGTTGAGACTGAAAATTTGCAAGGACCTAGCTAGCATCAGAGATTGAGAGTATTATTCCTGGCCATCATCAGTCAAACAGTAATTTACACAAAATGGAAGACAAGGGAGCAGAGAGGATTATCTGCTAACACGAGTTACAAATCCTCACCGTTTTCGCTCTCCTTCTCATCCTCTACTGTATTAACCTCCTAAAAACTAGTAACCAACTATCCAAGAGCCCAAGCAACAATGGCGAAGAACACAAGAAAACAAAAGGCTGCTCATTTCATTTGGTTTCACTTCATCTCGAGGCTTCTGCTGAAATCAAGCATGCCGGCCCTGAGCCCCAAGAAGTGGTTGTTGCTGCAGCTGCACCCTGCCGCTCCTTTCTGGAGGCCCAGGCTGCAGCCGAAGCAGAGGCCGCGGTCGTGGCCATAGCCGCCCTGTATCAGCTCCCGCTTGACGGGCTTGAGCTCCTGCTCTTCTTGGCACGGCGACGGCGGGCTGATGCAGAGGTCCAGGTTGAGATCGGGGCACCTGGGCGGCTTGATCGTCGGCGCCTGGGTAGGCTGGAAGGAGATGGTGGCGTTGCCGGCGGGCGCGTGGCCGGGGTCGCCGATGGGGCGGTGCGTGACGGGGTCGATGCCCCGGCCCAGCAGCTTCCGCCGGATGTGCGTGTTCCAGTAGTTCTTGATCTCGTTGTCCGTCCGGCCCGGCAGCCTCGCGGCGATCAGCGACCACCTGCAAGTTGTATCGGTTGTTAGCTTGGAGCTCATCGAATCGATGAAACGTATCGATGAGAGCAGGGCGGCATGGATGGGCACGCACTTGTTCCCGAGGTGGCTGTGGAGCTTGATGATGAGGTCGTCCTCGTCGCGGGTGAAGTTGCCGCGCTTGAGGTCTGGGCGGAGGTAGTTGATCCACCGCAGGCGGCAGCTCTTGCCGCAGCGCAGCAGTCCGGCCGCCTTGGGCAGCGAGCGCCAGCACCCCTCCCCGTGCGCGCGGATGTAGGCGACCAGGCGGTCGTCCTCCTCCTTGGTCCACGCGCCCTTGTTCGTGTGCGCCTTCTCGCAGCACGGCGACCTCCCCATCGTCGATCTCCTCCTCCCCTCGGTTGCCACCGTTCGTTCTTGCGTTGCAGAGAGCCGAGAGAGAGCCGATCTCCTCCCCTCCCCTGTCTCGCGTGTGGTGTGGTTGGATTGGAGGCGGAGGAACTGAATGTAAGGGGGCGGGGTTTTATAGGCGGTTGGTTGGGGGCGCGAGGAGATGCTGAGTTTGGTGGGTGGGAGAGAGGTGGTTAGCCGGAGCCGGAGCCGGAGCCGGAGGCGGCCTGGTTTGGGTTGCTGGTGGTGCAGGGAGCTGGGCATGAGGTCAGTTCCAAGCGCGCGCGTTTCCCGTGGGGTTTCACCGTGCACGCCCGGCCCACGTCCGTCCGCATCGGCGACATCGCGATGGTTGCTGCCACGCGCCAAGCTATGTTTGGGTGGTGCACTTGATAGCAGAGTAAAAAAAAATAGTAACATGTTCATATCGATTATATAAATGTTTATATATTACTAGATATACTCTGAAGTTGTATCAGAGTTATTTCTACTCAGAGTCTGATTACTAGTGTTTGTGTTACGATTCAATAGAGTGGTGTTCGATGGGGAAAAATGCCGTGATCAAAACCAGTGCACTGTTCCTCCCTTTGACAAGGTATCCTAGGTATGTGCTAGAGTCTTGTGACGTCCGTTTTCAGTCCGCTCGGGCTCTAGGTCTAGCCCATTTCTTCAGTTTAGCTCGACTCATCTCCCCCCTCTCTCTATGATAATTGGGTCCCGCTGATCAGCATCGTCATCGCGCTCACGCCTGTGCCCGTGCCCGCAACCACCGAACCATGTCGCCCGAATTCGCGGGCGCACGTCCAGCCCCTGCACCCATGTTCCCCACAACGGCACGCACACCTCTACGCTTTAAGTTGCGCCCGTAGCCCCACGCTTCCCCCCACCTTACACTCCCTCTCTGGTGCACCTGAAACCGTCATCAGCTTCGTCGAAGCACGGGGATCCCTTTTGACCACTTATCGTTGCCGTTTTGCCGCCGCACACGTCTTCCCACCGAGCGCCGGTAAGTCCCGCCGCCACCTCGCCGTCGACGGCCCTAACCAATGCATCCCGCGGGCAATTGAACATCTCTCTGGCACTACAGAACCTTGTGGAAGCTTCCTCGCCAGCCAACCCCTTTGTTGCCGTACCCGAGATCCCTTCGAGCTCCGACCTCCGCTGCCGCTCTTCTCCGTCGCCGACCACCGCAGAGACCTCTCTGGCCGTCGGAAGACCCTCAGTGAGACTCCTTGCCTGCATCTCGTTCGATTGAGCCTTTTTCCGTCTCATTTGGTAGACTGTAGCTCGGTATTGCGCTTCTCCGGTGATGCTCCGGCTAGACCCGAGGAGGCGCCGTCGTCCTTCTGTCGCTGCCGGCCGTTAAACCTCCCCAACCGCCGAGAGCCTTAGATCATCTACTGACAGCCCAGATTAGATCGGCCAAACCCCGTACCCTTTCAGTCTACCATGGACCAATGGACTCATCCCATGCCACCGGTCCACCGTCCCAGTCAGCAGCCCTGTAGGCACCACGTCAGCTACTGGGCCGAGTCAGCAGCCGCGTAAGCTGCCACGTCAGCCCACCCGAGCCCAGTTAGTCTGTTGACGCAATAAATAGGTTTTTCGGTAAAAAATAATTCCCTTATTCCCTGAAATTAGGTAATTTTACATTTAAGCCCCTAAACTTTTCTATTTTCACAAATATGCCCCTGGTTATTACTGTATTTTACCTTTAGCCCCTGAACTTTTGTATAATTACAAATAGGTCTCTAAATTTTACATATAGGTCCATGGAACTTTCTATTTTTAAATTTAGCCCCTGTAGATTAAAATCATCACAACTTTTTCATACGAGCTCCGATTTGGACGATTCTTACGCTCCCGCGATCGTAACAGCGTGTACTAACCATTAGTGACCTTTTTATAGTTCTTTGCTGTTATTTTGTGTACTATTCTTAGATGTTTTGTTTATTTATTTAGGAGACGAGCGATGTGTGAGCTTGCAGGACCAGACGTTCGAGGAATTTGATCAACCCGCATTCGAAGGCAAGTGTCTTTGATCACTTTGACACCATTGTAGGATAATGTAGCTTTTATTTTTTTAGATGCATGCTTGTTTAATATGGAATCCTATGATTAGGGTTTTACTAAATTTTGTGTGACATTCTTTGTAGCCATTGATGAGTCATGGGAAATAGAAGGTAGATTTGTTAGTGTTGTTACAGTAGAGGTAAAGATTAATCTGCACTAATGTTTATACAACAAAAATTTGAGTATGGTAATCTTGTAGTAACATGGTATAGGGATCTCAATTGGATGGTTAGTTTGAGATGGTGCTGCACAGCAGGTTTGTGGTTGTTCCTTTGAGGGATCCTAAGGACCAGTTTGTGAAGCCTATTACTTGGCATAACAGCACAACCACGAGGTTTATATGAGTATGATCTGACCAAATAATTAGTTGTCATTCATATTCTGCACGCACCAGTGGACAGTTAAGTGGCACAAGAGAGTGCCTTTGCAGTAGATGGAATCCCTGTTAGCGGTGAAATCTTAGTGGATGCATATAGATTTGGAGGCGCTTTGTAAAGATCTTGTAGTGAGACTCCGGCTCTACACCCCGGAAGTGTATAGCAAAACGGGAATCACGACTCGTGGGTAAAGTGTGTAAACTCTGCAGAGTGTAAAACTGATCGATCAGTCGTGCTTATAGTTAAGAGCGGACTTGGGCTTCTTTATAATTAGTAGGGATCTTGAATGGTTGGTTTTGAGTAGTCGGGTGGTGGGACCCCGATGAGTCGGTAGCCGGATAGCCGGATATGTGATATCTGGTGAGTCTAATAGTCAGATGGAATCCGATAAGTTGTCTCCTTTAATATTGGAGTCATAACCTAATAAATAGGTTGCTATGTTATTTGAGTTCTAGATTAGTTTAGCATAGTTGTAGTCAACCCGAGTTAAGTTTTTCCTTGTCTTAAAGTTTACATGTCATATTTTTCTATACTTACTGAGTACTCTATGTACGAATGCTTGCCTTCTCCCAACTTCTGGATGCTACTCAGAAGGCGAAGTTTTCAAAGACCTTCTGGATGATGGAGCCGAGTTCTAGGCGAAGGAAGATATCGAGCTGAAGACCATGTCATAGGTTGGCGCTCTCCTGGACAACACCTGTAGATGGATGAAAGTCCTATTGCCGCTAGAAGCTATCTTAATGTTTTCTTTTAATATGCGGGTCCTTTTGTAATAAATATTATCGTTATTTAATGACATAATTATGTTATCACTGATGATATCACTATATGTATGAAAACTTGATGTTAACATACATGTAGAATACATCTAATTTGTTCTGTTGAAAATCGAGTGCGACATCTTTC
The DNA here is from genome assembly GCF_958298935.1 of Phragmites australis. Classification (NCBI taxonomy): domain Eukaryota; kingdom Viridiplantae; phylum Streptophyta; class Magnoliopsida; order Poales; family Poaceae; genus Phragmites; species Phragmites australis. The sequence continues at coordinate 27,500,419 of NC_084938.1, read as the reverse complement.
AATGTGCCAATGCAAATCCATGTGCCCCTGACGTGGAGAACAGCAGGAATACCACACCCCAAGCTACAATCCTGGACTTCCTGCTTTGTTTATTTCATACAAAATGACTGGTGTAAAATAATCAGGAACAACGACATACTAGTAAACAAAATAGCATTTGGAATTGGAACTAGATTTATAATCGGACATAGATTCTAGCTAGGTTTCATATCTATTTGGTCAATACTAGATTAAAAGGCCCACCAAATCCCTTCTCATCAAGGGATTTCACCAAACCCAGCACTCAATTCCACACGTTTAGTTTCCTAGTCTTTCAAGCTTTGCCTTGCAACGTGCCAGTACAAAGTTAATCTCTTCTGGACGATGGGTAGACCAGCAGCTGATTCTTTTCCACTTGCCCATATGACACATGTCTTATCAACGCCGTTCATTTACAATCGAGTTCTCTATTACTTGATAAGAGCACTCACCAACTATTGCTAGGAATATACTTGACAGTGTGAAAAAAAAAGCTTAGTTAGCATTTAATTTGGACATACCATGCGTTGCTAGGGACTCACCATAGGCATGATCAGACACTGTTAGTGAATGAACAGACAAGACTCCACTTCTCTTGACATGGATAGGGTGTACCACGTCTAGCTCGTTAGATTATCTCCAAGGGATTTCTGTCAGAGATTAAAATCTCTTTATGAAAGAATTTTCGTTTTCTTTAGTGTTCTAACGATTTTCTTTCACGATTTCTATCATAAAGTGATTCTCTTTACAATGAGATTCTTTCTCATTTTACTTCACAAATCTTTCGAAGAGAAGCTGTTGGAGATGAGAGAAAATAAAAAAAATAAAAATAGAGAAGAGAATTGGAAAGAGAAGAGAAGAGAATGGGATTCTTTCTTATTTTACTTTACGAATCTTTCGAATGGAAGTTGTTGGAGATGAGAGAAAATAAAAATAGAGAAGAGAATTGAAAAGAGAACGAAATTAAGAAAATATAGTTAGATACGGTCTTAGGAGGAATTAACTGCCAAATCCAACGTGCAATCCTCCATCCGGTACCAAACAACGGACCTGATCCTACCAAACAGCGGTCCATTTCGATCGCTACACGTCGTCAGGGACGGCGACAAGGCCGACCAGGTCGCCGCTCCACCGCCTCGAACGGCAGACGCAGTGCACCGGTGTGGCTCCACCCGGCGATCACATCCCTGCACCGGCAGAACGCTCCACCAAAGCTTCACTTGCTGTGCCGGCAACGGAGGATCCGGTGTCACACGGTGTTTGACTACCAGACACATTAATTCTCCCCAGGCAGCAATAGTCTTTGGACCATCGATCGATCAAGATCATGTGCTAGTTTCGTGGAAAGAAATTTTATGAGATGTTTATTGAAAGATTTCTATAAGATACTGATATATACTGTTTTTTTCTGATTTAATATCTGATATGTACAATTGAGAGAAATAAAATAACACATAGCATACACAAGATAAATCTTTACGTGAGACTAACCTCATATAATTTTCTCCCAGGTTCGATACGGTCCTCGCCTCCAGGACTTGAAAACCCCAACCGTTTTATGATATCGTCCACGCATTCCAATTCATGACCTTGAATTCAGCCTCACATCGTTGGTAAACTGGTGTCCGTGTCCTCACCATGAACGACGTGCACTTGCAGTGGGCGATTGCTGGTGGTGGCCAGCCTCCTGCTTGACTTCCAGAAACCAGAGACTTCGACAGTCTCTGAAACGAACGTTTTGGGTGGTTCCAAAACAGAGGTTAATTCCAAAATCAACGTAAACATACTTGCTGTTTATCGCATGTTCTTGACTCGGTACTCAAACAGCGAGAGAGAACCTAGCCGCCAGTTTAAGTTCATCCACGCACGGCCAGATTTTTGGACAGGGACTCAGGTTAGTCCATCTGCAACCGCAAGCTCATGTGTTTCTGATGGGAAAATGCATGCGACGAACTAGAATATTATCTGTCGGCTGTCGTTGGTGTAACTCCCCCAGACCAACTCCTCATCAGTTGCTTACAGACATGAAACATCCTTCAAGAATAGAGGACATTATCAGACCTGTATTCCCTTTCAGTTGCATCATACGACCGGCGCTCGAAATATAAAAAAGGGAAACCTCTGGACATAGTATGGCATGATGTAACCTCTTGGATTGTTCACCCTGAAAATAGTTTCAGACATGTTAATCCAACTTGGTTTCTCTATCGGCTATTATTGTATCCATAAGATTTGACCATTATAGCAGATACGACACCCCTTTAGTTCAGCCCCAGATAAAACCAGCTGCAGCCGCAGTGTGCATCGCTGTCAGCGTAACATTTCAGATTTTTTTGTCTTCCGTAAGATCCATTCATTGCATATTCTTGCTACCATTCCATTCTGAATTAGGCTTTTGTACAGAAACAAACTACATCTGATTCCTTCAGAGCTGCAAAAATGGAGCAGTCAAGGTTTGGTTCCAACAACTTACGCTTTGAATGCACAAGATATGTGCAACTTCTGTTGCAAAGATAGAGCATGGAAGTAGAACTCAACAAACAATCCTAAGGCAAGTCATTTTTACTTCAGAATCGATTGCATACCTTCATTTCTCTACAAATAAATCCAAACATGCTGCGCCACCTACATCACCACTATCCGCTAGTATATAAAGCACCTTGCTGGTACGCTCCCTCTACATGATATTGTAAACGTTGTCTTCACGAAAACAGATTATGCCCATACCACGAAAACAGACAGCAGCAAAATGCAGATTTTGTGAAGGCGCAACAGTAAACAGAGCTGTTCGAAATCAATCGAAGTACAGATTACGCATAGACTGCAAGTGGTTTCAACAATAGGCTATCCATCTCCATATAGTTGTCATTGAAATATTCATGACTCATGAGTACGGTGTAAACATGAAGGGAATGTCCGTAAGAATTTTCAAGTATTTTGAGATAACGCTGCTGGACCTCATTACTAGGATTCTGTTATTTCACTTGATACTAAGTGAAGCCATGCGATCAAGAACTTAGCAATTTACTTGCTCTTCTTGGAAGCCTCGTACAAGTAGCCCACAATGACTACGGCTGCAGCAACGGCTACCCCAAAAGCACTCTGTGCAAGTACAGCAGCAGTTGGAAGATCTGATTTAGTGGATGCTGCACCACTGCTACGGGGAGTGAAGCCAAGCTCAGAGAGTTTCTTGTGTGATTCAGCATAGTCTTTGAAGAAGACATCTTCATCCTGTGGTTTGAATGAAGAAATGTTTCTGAATCAGGGGGTCTGAAGCTTGTATTATGAAACAAAAGCACTAATATACAAAGGATCAAGTGCACTGTAATCAAGAATATCACAAGTCCGAGTACCTTTGCATAAAGCTCCACATAGTACCTAAATTCAGGATCTGACAATAGTGCCTTGTCAGTAGGGAGCTGTAAAAGCCCCTCAGATTCCCCCTTCAACAGCTCACTGCAGAGATATAAATAATTAATCTACACTGGCACAAGGTTACTGTATCAAATCTAGCCTCCAGAACAAGTAGAAATTTTGCCTTTAGGATCCACTTACAGAAAGTAGGAGTTATCAAACTTAAGAGGCTCCTTTGTCCAGGCACCTTCGAATCCAGACCTCTCAGGATGAGCCCTTCCCTAAAGGAACAAAAAAAGGGATTAAATAATGTGCCAACAAATGAGTACTTCTTCAGTGAATGACTGAATGTAATAATTACCAGAGTGTGGCCCCCAGATAGAGCTATAATATCTTTGTCTGTTAGGCCCATCCGGTAGAAGATGTCCCTTAGATGTGGTGCACCTATTCATGAAAAGTAGAAAAACCAAGAGATGAACATCAGCAACAGATATGATTAGATAACAACCATAAACTACCAGAATAATAATATCAAAGCGAGATCCTTATGGCTCACGCCTGTTAATCTGTTATATGGAGAAAGAAAAAAACAGCAAAACAGCTCCTGAATAGAAAATGTTGTTCATGTTGCTAAATAAAACAGCTCCTGAATAGATAATATGGTGCCCAGATACACGTAATAGTTCGATGCTGAGAAGCAGGAAGAAGGTTTTACACACGAAAATAGTCTCCATGACAAAATTGCGCAACATGTGAAAGAAGGAAAAGTAGGGCCATACAACTGTGTCGCGTCAAAGGGGCTTTCTGAGACAAAAACCAAATGCACAGGCCAGACCATGAACATGAGCAGTGCAGTAAAAACTCAAAATTCCACGTGACAGAAACTTGCCTGTAGCTTCCAAACCAAATGATGGAAAAACATTGACCAACATGAGAAACAATGTTTAGTAACTACCTTTCTTAGCATCCGGTAGACGCCCTTCGCGGGGGCACACTGACGAATCCTGATTCATGTCAAGCAGTTAAACAGTGAGCGTCAGGAAGGTGCATCCATTTATATAGAAATGTTATTTCACATACACGTCTGCCAGGAACAAACTCAACGGTTGGGCCCCCGGTCACTTCAACTGCAACCACTCCAGCAAGCTGTGAGTAACTTCTAGCACGTTAGTATCTATATCAAATTCACAGTTTCACACTTCTCGACAGGATAAAAAAGCTCAAATGCAACACGAAAAAAAAAACAAGACAGATATCTTAACCTATACAACAGTGAATTCAAGCAATCCCAAATTACCTGATAAAGGTCTGCGTATGTTATCCTTGGATTCTTAGCTTTGATAGGCTCTAGTGGAATACAAAACACAGTTGGATAAGCAATAGTAACGATATAATTTATTTCAGCAGTAAATAAAGAAAGAAAATAACAATAAACAGGCAAATTGAAACAGGTAAATCACCATCATTCATGAAGTACAATTTACACACAAAGTAGCAATATCATAAGGTGTAGTTACTCTAAGACTCACGATTTTACATGTGATGATGTGAACAAATCAGCACATTTAAGGATTTATGGTGTACAAGTAACCATTGTCATGAATACATCATGTAACCGCATGACAGGGCATAGAACTACAAATTATTAATTCTGATCAAGCAGGTATTTTATAGGGAGGATCTCTTCCATGTGTAGCTAATAGGGAACTATGTAATTTTCCCCAACAAATAATCCCAAATTATTGGGATGAGAAATCCAATATTTTGTAGTCAGATCTTGAAGATATATCAGAAATCCACAATCACAGAAAAGTAGTTTCAATTTATGATAAATAAAGTAGAAATAGTGCAAATTGATATTTTTCAAATTTATGAGTTATCTAACTCATACTTGGTTTAAAGGATGCTGTTGAGACATTTTCATGAGGGAAAAATAGTCTTGCATAGAAAACCACTATCATATTGAGTATAAAGGATATACATACCGAGGAGATCGATAGCAATTTTTAAACCAGCATTTGAACCATGGGTGTACTCTTCCTCGTATCTAATCGAACCATTTGCGCCACCAGTTTTTGTGTTCACATCATAAGTTCCAGCATCATGCCATCTGCAGGGGAGAGCAAAGGAGCTAAGTCTTTGATATCAAAAACAGGGTACAATAGTCTAAGGCTAATCCATAATAAGCAGAACACATCCCTAGATCATGCAGAAAATGGAGGTCAAAATGCAGAATTTAACTAGTTATCAGATCTAAACCGTACAGAGGAACCTCATGTATCCAAAAAACATAAATGGGAACTCCAATGTATAAAGTAGTCACCGTATCTGTCGAAATGGTCATTAACAAAAGAGTGCTTTACTGAAGTTCCTCAAGAGTCGTTCACAAGTATGCAACACTTACTATATTCTATTAGAGGATCAAATATTCTGTGCTACCTCCTAAGAGTATGTAGAAGTACCCTACCCGTCTCTCAGCAGCTCCACACAAGCAAAACAAGGCTCAAGTAGTGGATCAAATACATTTGTCCTGACTCCTAAGAGTATACAGAACTATAGAAGCACCCTATCCATCTCTTAGCAACTCTAAAGGGGCGAAGGGGGGTCCCTGTAGAGCTACAACAGGAAATTAGTGGGCTTTATTCAAACTTTTCTAATGCACATGGGACTGAAAAACAACGGTTGCGGCTTTGCACACTGCCACTGTATATCACGCAGGGTTGGGTTATGTTTTTATTTTAATGAGCACTCTATGTTCACGATCCTAACAAGACCAATCAGCCGAACAAGATGTGAATCAAACACAATCCCTTCCTGGTCAATTCGACACCGCACAACTGAAATTAGGAGCCGTTTAAGCACTAGGGCACGCACGCACGCAAGGTGTTCGACAAATTGTGTCTCTCCCAAAAGCGAAACCAAGCATGATACCGGAAGCACAAAACCAGACGCGCAAATCTCACACGCGATTAGGCCCCGTGGTCAATCAAGCACCAGACCAGCAAGTTGAAATTGCAAGCACGCCACAGCACCAAAGCACCCGGAGTCCAACCAAGCACGGAACCCCTTGTCGGTTAGAGCTCAGAGGCAACGGAGCAAACGAAAGCAGTAGTAGACGGGAGAGCCAGGAAGCGTGAGGAGAGGAGGTGGGCGAACGTACGCGAGGCGGAGCATGATGGGGGCGCATCCTTTGGAGGAGATGAGGGCGCGGAGGGCGCGGCGCGCCTTGTCGACCTGGCGCAGGTACTCCGCGTCCACCACAGGAGCCGCCATCGCCGAGGAAGCCGCGAGATCGGGGGCCGGAGAGGAGGACTCAGGCGTGTGGGTGGGGGATGGGCGGAGGCGACAAGGAAGATAATGCGAGCGAGGGAGCGATTGGCCTTGGATCGCCGGCGCCAACGGACCACTGGTGTCCTCGCCTCTGGGTTGTTACGGCTGGCTTTTTTATGTGTATATATATATATATATTTAATATTTGCCAAATTATACGGTCACTTTAAAAATTACAATAATATGCTACCATCACATGTTTATCGGACGAGACTTTATAGGTCATAACGATTAGATAATATTAAATACGGTGATATGAGATCTCATCTGTTCAGCGGACAAGACGATCTTCCTCGCTACGACGCCGAGTGAACCCAACTAAAAGGTGTTGCTCGAATAGTAGGTGAGACCTTTTGGGTATTTAAATCGATAGCGTTGGCCCTTCCGACATCAGCCGATCATTTGCTTCCAACCTAGCTGAGAGGGGAGGAGAGGAGGAGGGATGGAGGAGAAATTGGAGACGAAGCTCTGTCAGGGGAAAATATATGTTTTCATTATATGTTTTTTTTTTACAAATTCGGTAGAATAATCAGTAGTGCTAGATTTTAATATAGATTAAATATTAGATATAGGATATTTTTACAAACCTGATAGGATACTCACTATATTTAGGTTCGAATACAGATTTAGATTTAGAATTAGGGTTAGACATAATTTAGGAACTTAATCATGTGTGTAGTCATATTTTAGTAATTAGATGTAGTATTTAGATATATGCTAGGTATTAGAGGTAAGAGTTAGACGTAGTATAGGCATAATAGAGGTAGTAGATGTAGGATTTAGATGTGTTTGATGTAGCGACCTGAGGATATTTTGTTGCAGTATATATTACTTGTTGGCCCATATTTAAATGACTTTTGCATTACGGTAGATGTAGTTTTATGTAATTTTGTATGTTCAGTCACAATAATGTTAGGGTTTTTTTCATGATTACCAAGTATGCCATATTAGTGGTGGTTTAGGATTTTTTTTATGGGGATAATGAAATATTATATGATTCGGAAGGTGTAGTTCTGTCCATATTTTAGTTAATAGATAAGAGTATCTCTAAACCTATGGACAAAAGTGTTAGACACTTATACGCCTGGTTGATATAGGGTTTTAAAATAGACTCCGAGGTTCAAGAGATGGCCATCAGCATTTTGAGCAACCGTTTGAGAGATAGTGTGTATTGAAAAGTGTACTTGCTTAGGAAATATTAAGTCTAGAGGAGGTACTACAGGATATTGTGCACAGAGGTTGGTCTCCTATATTGCTTGTGCAATAGAAAAATAAGGAGGTAGTTGGGAGATGCAGGGTGGTGATACGTGGATGAGGAAGAGTATGATGAGGATGTTGATTTGGATGGTGCATATTCATCGTGTAATACCTGAGTTTTGGGCAATGTAACGAGAAAAGTGTAATGCGAAAGTTATGATTTTTTTTATAATAATAGGATGTTTATCGTGTGAAATTCTAAATGGGCGAAAAGTGGGTTTTTGATCCGCAGCTTGGATAAACGATCAGAGACCGTGGATGTATATCTTGTTGAAATGAATTAGTTTGACTATTGAAACGCCCCGTTTGGACACCCCGTGATCCGTAGCGAGCCTAATATATTTAGACTGTTGGATAAAAGAAAAACTATATAATATCTCAACCGACTGACTTGGTCAGTCAGTCGGTCGCCGCATAAAAAGGGGCCACGTGCCGACCCGTCCAATGCCTGAGCCTAGACTACTCAAATCCTAACCTTAGCATGTCCGCCACCGCTTCGCCAGTTGTCGACCGCCGCAGTCACCGTCATCCGAGTCGGTAGCCACCGACCCCAGTCCTTGGTCTTGTGCCAGCCATCACCCCACTGTGATGTTGGCCAGTCGTGTTGCCTTCCACGTCGCGTCATCACCCTGTGATGCCGTTGTAGCGAAAATAGCCATATTAGGCTATGATTATGATTTTAGTGATTAATGATAATATAGTCATTGGGACTAATATGTTTGTCAAGAATATATGTTAGTATATCTCATGGATGCAATACACAAAGAAGTCGGAACAAAGAGAGGAATGAATTGGACTTGTTCCATAAATTTTGATGTGATCAAATGGAATGTATTTCTGTATAATCTTGTAGTGCTCTTCACAAGCTTTTCATAGAGCACAAGATCATCAAAATCGGAGTTCAGAGCGAAAAGTTATGCCCAAAATACATAACGCTGTTCTACTGAAAATTTGTTTGACACGATAGTCCAGTGCTCACATAAAAAATAGTCTGGTGCTACATAGGATAATCCGGTGAGAACCATGAAAAATAGTCTGGTGTTTACAGAAAGTTTGAAGAAGAGTCTTTTGCCTCACCAGATGATCCGGTGTTCACAAAATGAACATACCGGACTATTATTTTCAGAGAGCACCAAAATGAACATATACATATAGGATAATCCGGTGTATTTGTCTGGTGTTCAGTGAGTCATCATAGGATAATCTGGTATTCACATAGGCTTAAGTGGGGTTACAACGGCTAGTTTGTGAGAGTGTACTCATCGGATGATCTGATGTTAGTACTATTATTTTCACCGGATCATCCGATGTTAACAGCTTTTTAGTTAACAGCTAGTGCACGAGTTTGAGGCTATAAATACCTCTACACTCAGTCATTTGAGCCGTCTGGAATCCAGAGAAGTTCATATACACCTGAGAAGACATCCAAGCCACCAAAGTGCTTAAAGTGATCATCCAAGGTGATTAAACACAAGATTAGTTAGTGATTAGTACTTATAGATCTAGAGAGTGAGTTGCTAGGTGATTGCTGCCTAGAGAGTGGATTAATGAGTGATCCAATAGTGTACCTCTTGGTACGCTGGCACCTTAGAGTCTTGGTGACTCGCGGTAAGCTTGTTGACCCTCCGACTTGGTGTGGAGTGGCGGCAAGGCGATTGTGCGGGGACGTGGAGACACTTGCCTTTATGGCTCAAGCTCCAAAGTGATCATGGCAATAAGGAACCGGAAGAAAGGCTAGTGGTGAGATCTTGCCTTAGTGTCTCATCCGGGTGGATGTCTTGTCTTTATGATTCGGTGGCTCAAAGGCCTTGACCAGGTGCCAACCGAGAGCATATCCTTTGTGAAGCTCCAACGTGAACTAGGGGTGGCATTCATGGCATCGATACCACGGGAAAAAAAATCTTGTGCCGAGTTTGCTCTCTCTACGTTATTTACGTTTACACATTTACTTACTTGCGATTTACCTTCTTAGATATGTTGTAATCGCTTTGATTGGTAGAGTAGACGCACTAGATAAACCTAAAACACATTTAGATAGAAATTGATATAGGTTTATTTTATGTTGTTTGGAGTTGAAATAGTTTTAAGTGTCCTAATTCACCCCCTTCTTAGGACGTCACCGATCCCTTCAGCCGCCCCACCGGCAAGCGCCGCCCATCCGCCGCCGCCACCAACTAGCTGTCGTCGTCATGCCATCTTGGCTCAAATATCATGCCGCTATTCGTCCAGCCACCATGCTGCAAGCAGCAGCCGCCCTCTGCGATGTTCACCATTGATCATTGCCGTTTGTGCCATGTCACCTCTTGCTCTTGCGTCGGCTGCCACATCGCCCTTGTTGCTCACCGGTGCTCCGCCAGCAGCTACCGAGGTCACCCTCCTCTCTACGTGCACTACCGTCATCTAGTGCATCGGCTGTACTATTGCATCGTGCTGTTGTGAGAGAAGGAGGCAAGCAACAGAAGAGGGAAAAAGGAAAATAAAGAAAAGAAAGGAGAAAGATGAAAGAGAGAAAAAAGAGAAAGGAGAAGAGGAAAAGAGGAAGAAAGTGTTTTTGGGGATTTTGTCGGATCTATCATCAGTTCGTGATTCACGCAATGAGGGTAATATCTTTGTAATCCCTAGATGCTTATAGATAGCTTGGCGGTTAATTTTGTTATTGGATGCATGATTGGAAGCTTGAAAATCTAGCAACAAGAGTAAATTTGGAAGCTAAAGATGTTTGGTGCTAGATTCAGCTTTGTGATTAAAGCATACGTCATAGTCTTATCAAGATCGTTCTAGTGGCACTGGTCCCATTTGATTTGGATAAGAAGTTCAGTAGAAACGATCATATTAGTGTGATGTCCGATACTATTTCTTCGATATAGTAATTTAATTATCTGTTTCGGCTAGGTTAGAGTGAGATGTCGTGTAAAGCCATGAAGCGAAGTCATAGGGAATTCCTTGTAGATGCTCTAGTCGTATTTACTAGCATTCATTAGTCAAGTGGAATTAAAGATATGTCTCGATCAGCAAGCGACTTGATGGATTGGCTGAGTTTCCGGAGATGATAGAATCGGGAATTTTTGGGTTCGGCTAGAGAGAGTAGTTCAAACATCCAATGTTTAGTCACATGGACATTTTGGGATAGATTCTGAGTATGATATTGTTCCACATGTCTTGGAAGTTTCAATGCTATTGGCGTGAAGCCAACTTCTCATCGCGAGTAAGGCAAGTGCATGATGAACCTATGCTTTGGCATAAATTGTTCATTGGATGTTTTATTGATTCCTTTTCAATTGTGCTTACCCAATGTTCCTATTTTCTTGAGTTTCTTAGATTCAAGTTTCATGAATTATGTCATGTCACGATTCTAGTTTCAAGTTGTTCCTTTACATATCATTCAAGTCCTGGTGATACCGATGTGAAATTCAAGCCCAAGTAAAAGGCATTTTGGAGTCATCGGTCGCTGACACCGCTTCCCAAGGTCTAGCCATCGGGCCTCTCCTCGATCGATTGTAGCGATGTCTGGTGCGCTCAGTAAGTGCCCTCATGTGCAATTTCAAGGAATACATACGTGCGAAGGAGTTGCTTCGTAGGGAGACTGTGTGTATCACTATGACCCCCTGCGTCGAGCCCGAGAATCCCACCTCTCAAGCAGGGTCCTCGGATGCCCCACCACCTCCATTGGTAAGAAGGGGCTCCGAGGAAGCCGAGGGCTTCTGGGCACGTAGGCCTCGGCAAAAACAACAGTGCAGTGTGCAGAACATCGCTCAAGACCGAGGGGCTCTGAGCTCATCCTATTTTAAGAGGCGCAGCCAAGGGCACTCTGAAGCCTTCCTCGAGCGGCAGCGCGCCCAGGGCAGATAGCCAAAAGAAGGATACTGGTGCACTTTGCATGGGGCGGGACAAGCCCACAATACCGAAGAACACCAGACCCTTATCACCTATCGAGGGGAGTAATTCGAGAGGCAAGTGGCATACATGGCGGGGGATCAGGCCAACGACGAGCAACACGGAGACCGTAGGCTAGAACCAGGCTACTAGATTGATCACCTGGCCTTCCAGAACCCTCCCACGTTGGCTCTACCTCCGGCATCGCCACTTCCCGACGTGCAACACATCGACGAAGGGGACCATGCTAGGCAGGTGGTCTTGGCCATAATAGGAGGAGGACCCTCCGATGGCTCCTCAAAGTGGTAGCAGTGGGATTATGCACGTGGGATCAACCACGTCGGGGCCACCAGCATCCACCACCGAGTCCCTAGATGGGCCGAAGCCCCTGTAACATTCTCCCACGATGACACTATGGGAGTAACCTTCCCCAATACCGACACACTGGTCATCACTACCAACATCGCCGAAACTGAAGTCTGAAGGGTGCTGGTCGACAGAGGAAGCTCCGTAGATATCCTTTTCGTACATGCCTTCGACCAGCTCCGCATTGCGTGGAGTCGACTCTCTCTAGCCCGAAGGCCCCTTCAAGGGTTCAATGAGGCTCCCCTCGATGCCCTGGGCCCGATAGGGCTACATGTGGCCTTCGGTGAAGGTCCCACTATTCAGACCGAGATGATCACCTTCGACGTTGTGAACGTGCCATACACATACAATGTCGTCCTAGTTCGAGGAACTCTGAACAAGTTCGAAGCAGTCTCCTATCACAATTACCTCTACATGAAGGTACTTGAACCTCAAGGGCTGATCTCCATACACAACGATCAAAAATTGGCTAGGCGCATAGAGTATGGGTACCTCACCCCTCTTGATAGCCGTCACATGCATAACGTGACTGAAGGCCCCCTTAAAGATTCTTCTCCGGCATGCCTCAAACGTCGGTCCCTCTGAAGCCCCAGCCATAGGGTGACATCAAGCACGTCCTGTTGGGAGTAGGGAACCCTGATCGAGTGTTTCGAATCGGGGCAAACCTCACTTCAGAGCAGGAATCCTAACTCATAGCCATCCTGTGAGATAACTCTGATGTATTTGCATAGTCTCTGCTGGACCTCCCCGGAGTCAACCGCCACATCATTGAGCATGTCGTTCGAGTCAACCCGCAGACTCGGTATTTACGACAGGGGCTTCGCAAGTTGTCCATCAACCGAGTGGAGGCCGCAAAGGAGGAGGTCTAGAAGCTACTGGAGGTCAACGTCATTTGGGAGGTCATCCATCTAGAGTGGCTGTCAAATCTGGTCCTGGTCAAGAAGTCTAATGGGAAATGGTGCATGTGCATCGATTTCACAGCACTTAACAAAGCCTGCCCACGAGACCCATACCCGCTCCCTCGCATAGACCACCTGGTGGACTCCACTGCTGGTTGTGAGGTCCTTGGCTTCCTGGACACGTACTCCGGATATCACCAGATTTGGATGGTCACTGAGGACTAGGGCAAGACCTACTTCATTACCTCCTTTGGAGTGTACTGCTACGTTCGGATGCCTTTTGGCCTCCGAAATACCGGATCTACCTTCTCCCACCTGGTATAGAAGATCCTGGAACAACAGTTAGGCTACAACATGGAGGCCTATGTCGATAACATAGTCGTTAAAAGCAAGCTTAAAGCTGACCATGTTGCGGACCTACATGAATCTTTCAACAACCTTCGGGTCGCTGGCGTGCGGCTTAAACCAAAGAAGTGCTTCTTTAGTGCTAAAGCTGGAAATTAATGGGGTACCTCGTTTCCAAGCGTGGCATCGAGGCTAACCCTGGTAAAATCCGTGCCATCACAGAGATGGCACTACGCACCACATCAAAGGGGGTCCAGTGTCTGGTCGGTCGCCTGGCATCCCTCAACCGTTTGCTTGCCAACTCTGTCAAGAACAACCTTCCGGTCTTCAAAATGTTGAGGGGCTCTGGGCCATTCACGTGGACAAAGGAGTGTCAGGACGCCTTCAAGGCCCTCAAGGCCTACCTGCCCAACCTCAAGACGCTCGTTATACCCCTTCTTGGCGAGGGACTCCTCCCATACCTAACATACAGGAGGAAGAGAAGGAAGGTTGCTCCAATCAGAGGGTGGTTTATTATGTTTCGGAGGCCCTAGCCAAGACCAAGACATGCTACACATAGCTCGAAAAGGTGGCATATGCACTTTTGATGACCTCCCACATGCTCCGGCACTATTTTCTCACCCATGACATCACCGTACCAACCTTATACCCACTGGGCGACATGTTCCGCAATTGAGAGGCGACCGAACGCATAGGCAAATGGGAATTGGAGGTTGCACCCTTCGCGGTGTAGTTCGTGGCCTGTATGGCCATCAAGTCGTAGATCCTGATTGACTTCGTTATCGAATGGACTCCTCCATCAATAGGACCCCCGGAGAACCCTCCCCAAGATATATGGACGGTTTACACCGACGAAGCATACGGGTCCAGCGACGCGAGGGCCGAAGTCATCCTCATCTCCCCGGCTGGCCAGCAAGCGGCATTCGTAGCTCACTTGGAGTTCATGTCAACCAACAACATTACTAAGTACGAGACCGTCCTCTTGGGGCTCTGCAAGGCTCGGGCCTTAGAGGCCACTGTTGGTGTGTCAGGAACCGGGGGTCCCCGAATCCCGAGGCCAGGCCAGCCATCCGCCACATGGCGCCATCTCGCGGAGTCTCTCCCGCAAGGTGAGAAAGATCGAGTCCCGGGAAGGGGCGCTCAGGGCCACAGTCAGTGGCCCCCGAGTACTCCAGTTCCCCGATGATCCACGAAATCTAAGTACCGGGAAGAACGTGCTCGGGAAGATGTACGGCGACCCCCGAGCACCCTAGTCCCCCGGCGACCAGGAGAGCTAAGTACTGGGAGAAACATGCCCGGGGCCGCTAGCGGAGGCCCCTGGGCACCCAAGTATCCCGAGGACCTACCGAAGGAAGTTCCGGGAGAGAGTGCTCGGGGTTGCGTGCAGCAGCCCCCGAGCACTCGGTTCCCCGAGGATCCGTACAAGAGTGCCCGGGAGAGAGTGCTCGGGGAGGCGAACAGTACCCCCGAGCACTCGATCCCCCAAGGACAAGAAAGGGCGCTCTCGGGAGAGAGTGCTCGGGGAGGTGAACAGTGCCCCCGAGCACTCGGTACCCCGACGACTCAGAAAGGCTCCCGAGGGGCCCACCGATGAGGTGTCAGCCGGTCAAAGGCCCGAGGCCGCATTTAAAGAGCGTGTGTGGCCTGTCCCCTCCAACTGCTCCCGCCGCGCTCAGCGTCAGTTCCTACCACGTTCTGGCAGAGAGGCATGGGGTTATTAATTGCATAGGTCCCGTCCCGTGCCATCCGGCCCGTCTCAGGATAACGTCGTGAGGGCCGAGGCGTTCCGTCTGCCGCGCTGCTGTGGCAGGGGAACAAGACAGGGCGGGCACGTCGGGCCTCTCTGCGGCTGCCCGATGGGCCCACTCCACGGCGCCCGTTGCCAGGACATTTATTGTGACGGGCGACCGGGCGTGCGACGTATTTTCCACCCCCGGTCACGTCACCCAGAGGAAATGATGACGCCCTTTCCATTTATGGTGTCTCGAAACTCGTGCCCCCTCTCTCCCGATTGGGGCACGTTGCTGCCGGCGGGTACTTAAAGCAGCCGGCGGCACAGAAGCAGACAGATCAAGAGGCAACGGATAGGAGGAACACCCAAAAAACGGAGATCAGAGAACATCTAAGATCTGAGAAGTGAGCAGCACGAGACAGACCGAAGAACTTAGAGCCCCAGGCTCTGAGATAGACCAACATTCTTGTAACCAGCAACATCCTTGAGGGACTTCCTCAGGGCATTTATAGTATCCATACAGGAGTAGGGTGTTACGCCCCCGTGCAGCCCGAACCTGTCTAAATTTCGGTGCATTTACTTCTTCTTGCGCTAGGTCACTCCACCACCACCGGCAGTTGCATTCATTTCCATTTATTTCAACGATGAACATATTCAGGATCATCCCCCCGGCCGAATCTCTAAAAAGGGGTCTCTCGGGATCCCTACGACTAGAGTTAATCCTCCGACAGCCACTAGGTTAATTCTCAAAACAGACTCACAGGTTGTTACCGGGCATATTGATAAGAGCTTCTAGGTTCGACATCCGGAGTTGTTGAAATACCTCGAAGCCATTCGCAAGGCTGAAAGAATCCAAGGCATCTCAGTATGAAGCATACCCCCACACGGACAACCACCAGGCAGACACCCTGGCGAAGGCTGCCACCGGAAGCAGAGTCCTCCCTTTGGGGGCCGTCTTTGAAATCCTCCACAAGTCTGCAAGGGGTACCTCCGACGAGGCCGCCTCCACTGTCCTACCCATCGGGCCTTCTAACTGGAGGGACCCTCTCTCCTCCTTCCTAAAGGGAATAGAGCAACCCGATGATCCGGTCAAGCTCTGTCGTATTAAATAGCATGCCAGGGGCTACCTCTTGCTTGACGGAGCCCTTTACAAGATCGGAGTCTGTAGCCCCCTCCTCTGTTGTGTCACCAAGGAGCAGGGGGGGCGACCTCTTAAGAGAGGTTCTATGGCAGCCATCTTGCGTCCTGGTCCCTCGAAGGCAAAGTGCTCTTCTAGGGGCTATATTGGCCTACTATCAGGACCAACGTCGAGGAACTCGTCCGCACCTGCCAAGAATTCCAGTGGATGGGGCACTAGAGACACCATCCTCCGACCCCTTTGCAGCCAATTGCTCATGTCTAGCCCCTGTCCTACTGGGGGATGGACTTAATCGGGCCATTCCCTTGTGCTAACAGAAAACTTAGGTATGCGGTATTGGCCTTGGAGTACTTCTCCAAATGGATCGAGGTTGAGCCCCTCACGGTAATCCCATCCAAGAATATCCAAAAATCTATCTAGAAAAATATCATATGCCGCTTGGGCGTCCCATGGCACCTCATCGTAGACAACGGGACGCAGTTTGACTCCGGCCCATTCCGGGAGTTCTGCGATGACCTTAACATCAAGATGTGCTACGCCATAGTTCGTCACCTGCAATCCAATGGGGCAGTCGAGCGCGCCAATGACAACATCCTCTACGAACAAAACCTATGTCTTGTCGGCCTCGCTAAAGGCCTATGGGTCGAAAAGCTCCCAAAAGTATTGTGATCCCTCTGCACTACGGTCACCCATCCCACAGGGTTTACTCCCTTTCATCTATTGTTCAACAATGAAGCCATGACTCTGGCAGAAATCAAGTGATGCTCCCTCCGGAACTTGGTAGAGACTACCGGAGAAAGAGAGGTATCCCTCAACCTTGCAGAGGGTACAAGGCTTCATGCCATCCAGAACATCGACCACTACATCGTTGAAACTAAGGCTTAGTACAATCCTAAGGTCACCACGAACTTTCAAACCCGAAGACAAATTGGAAAAACTCCAAAACAAATGGGAAGGCCCTTCCTCGTCCTCACGTCCAAAAGGTCAGGCTTCTATCGCTTGGCAAACACAAACGGGGCCCCCTCGGCCACACATGGAATGCAGAATTGCTCCGTAAATACTACATGTAAAATGGAGAGCTAATGGAGCCTTGCCAAGGTATCAGTTAGGGGAAGAGCGTCTGAAAAAAAGAAAAAGAAAAAAGACACAACAATGATCACTATGAGATAACCAAAGTTCCATTACATTCATTCAATCGACGGGTCTTACATCCAAAAGGGGCTCACACACGAAGGGTACACTCCAAGCTCCAGGCCTCACAAGCAACCTAGAAGACAAAATACACAAAAAAATCCCGACAAATTATGAGGCCCTAGGGCTGGCGCAGGAGCAGGCGCTTCAGACATGACGCCTCACCTTAGAGGCTGATGCAGTAGTGGGCACCATCGGAGGACGAGGAAGAACTGGGGGACACCTCGTTTGCCTCCTCCTCTTCCCTCTCCTCGTCAATCTCCTTCTCTAGGAGATCCTAGTTAATCTTCTCTTCATCATCTGAGATGTTGATGATCTTAACTGGAGCAACCGCTCGGGCCGAAGATCGAGCTGGAGCAACGGGAAGTAGTCCCCATTGTAGTGATGGCAGCACGATGCTAGCTAGCTCCAGTCTGGCAAGCAGGACCCTAAAGAACATGTATCTCTATCAGCCTTTGTCGGAGGATGAACTCCTGTCGCAGGGATCCCGAGAGACCTCTTTTTAGAGATTCGGCTGGGGGGATGATTCTGAACGAGCTTGTCGGGGAAATAAATGGGAACGGAAATAAATGCAGTGGCTGGTGGTGGGAGATGATCGACCTAGTGCAAGAAAGATGGGTGCACCGGGGTTTAGACAGGTTCGGGCCGCACGGAGGTGTAACACCCTACTCCTGTGTGAGTGCTATACCTTTCCTTGAAGGGAATTCTTCAAGGATGTATCTGGTTATAGGGGTGAGCTGTTTACAGAGAGCTTGAGGCTCTCTGTTCTAGCTTGGCTTGAGCTTGCTTGTGATGTTCTTCGCCTTTTGATCTGGGCTTCCTTGCCTTGTTCACCTTATTTTCCCGTCTGTCTCCTCCTTGCTTCTTGAGTTCTCCATCCTTTCCTTTTATAGGCGCGCCAACCTCGACTTATCCAGAATGGGAAAGAGGGGGCGCAAATACCAAAGCGCCACGGAGAAAGGCGTCATCATTCCGTCTTGGTGAAGTGACAGGGGCGGTGGAAAATTGCGGCGTGCATCCGACCACCCGCCACTGCGGAGGTCCTCCGGCGCCATTAAGAGGGCCCACCGGGCAGCCGCAGAGGTGCCCGGTGCGCCCACCCTGTCTTGTCCTTCTGCCGGGGCAGGGTGGCAGGCAGAGCGCTTCGATTCTGGCAATGTTATCCCGAGGCACCCGGGTGAAACCGGACGGGACCCGTGCATTTAATGGACTCACGCCCCCCTGCCAGAGTATGGCAGGGTCTGACACTAGGGCGTGGGCAGCTGAGATTGTCAGGATGTCAGGATGTCAGGCCGCGCGTGCCTATTAAATGCGGCATTGGGCCCTTGACTGGCTGACACCCCGACGACGGGACCCTTCGGGTCGTCGGACGATCTTGCGCGAACCTTCGGGGAACCGAGTCCTCGGGGGCTGCCACGTGCAGCCCCGAGCACTCTCTCCTGAGCACTGGGGGAAAACTTTGGGGAACCGAGTCCTCGGGGGCTGCCACGTGCAGCCCCGAGCACTCTCTCCCGAGCACTGGGGGAAACCTTCGGGGAACCGAGTCCTCGGGGGCTGCCACGTGCAGCCCCGAGCACTCTCTCCCGAGCACTGGGGGAAACCTTCGGGGAACCGAGTCCTCGGGGGCTACCACGTGCAGCCCCGAGCACTCTCTCCCGAGCACTGGGGAAAACCTTCGGGGAACCGAGTCCTCGGGGGCTGCCACGTGCAGCCCCGAGCACTCTCTCCCGAGCACTGGGGGGAAATCTTCGGGGAACCGAGTCCTTGGGGGCTGCCACGTGCAGCCCCGAGCACTCTCTCCCGAGCACTTCCTTCCCGGTACTTGGACTCAGCGGATCATCGGGGAACTGGGGTGCTCGGGAACCAGAGGCGGCGGCCCCGAGCACCTTCTCCCGGGACTTAACTTCTTCTTATCTCGCAGGGCGGACCTCGCGGGATGGTGACGCATGACGGATGGCCGGCCCGGTCTCGGGACTCAGGGACCCCTGGTTCCTGATACACCGACAGCCTCGTATAGGAATATTTGTATATTCACACTAGGAATATCAGTATAAATAAATATTTTGGCCACCAAATCAAAGGGATAGATTTATCTCGAAAAGTGTGATGTTCTATTAATCTCTACTTCTCCTCTAAGTTTGAATCATTCCAATAAATTAGCTCCCACGATACTTTATTCATGAAAGATTTTTTTTCCGGAACAAGCCTCTTAGAGCATCTCCAACCGAGCCCTCTTCTCACCCCCTATCCTATATTTGAGGAAAAAACGATAAAAATCAGTCTCCAACCGACCCCCTTTATTTGAGGAGCCCTCAAATCTCCTCCCTCACCCCCTACATCTAGGGACTCCTCATCCAACCTCTTATTTGGGAGAGAGAGGAGAGAGAGGGGGAGAGAGGGGAGAGAGTTACCAGATATTAATAAAATAGAGGTGATTCGAATATAGAGGGTCAAATATGAGAGGTCGGTTGAAACGCGTTGAAAAATAAGGGATGCAATCTGAATAAAAAACCCCTAAATAAGAGAAATATGAGATCAAATATAAGTAGTCGGTTGAAGATGCTCTTATGTCCTGCCATTAGTTGTTCTTGGTTGCACACTTGCACCTGCATGCAGCCTCTTATCGATGGATGGATGGATGGATGGATGGAGGATTCAGTCAACAGCATGAAAACCACCGGGAAACACTGCACCCCCGTACGTCCGTCGTGCACGCGCACAGCAACCGCCTGCCTGTCCGCCTGGTGTGGTGGTGGTGGATGGTCTCCTCAACCCCGCGCGCGGCGCCGGCCCTGCGTTCCCGCGCGGCCACTCCTCCGCAACTCACCCCCCGCTGCTTCCTCCGAGCCCCTCCTCGTCCGTCTCCCTCCTATTTCAGGATCACTAGGACCGCCACCTCGTAGCCCTTAGTCTCTCTCACCTCCGGTCGCGCGCGCCACCCCTCTCTGCCCGTCCCCGGCATGCACGACATGTCCCTCCGCGTCCGGCTCGCCGCGGCCGCGGCGCTCGTCGTGTTTGCTCTCGCCTCCGGCGCCGCCGCGGCGCACGAGCTGACCAAGAACGGCACCGTGATCACCTACGACCGCCGCTCGCTCATGATCGACGGCCGGCGGGAGATCTTCTTCTCGGGTTCCATCCACTACCCGCGGAGCCCACCCGACATGTGGCCGGACCTCATTGCCAAGGCCAAAGAGGGAGGCCTGAACGTCATCGAGACCTACGTCTTCTGGAACATCCACGAGCCCGAGAAGGATGTGGTAAGCATTACTCCTCTCCTCTGCATGGGGCATTGCCATTTTTGGTTTCATCTCTGCGTGCGCTAGCTCATCGGCTCATGGCGCTCCACTGATCTGCATGATCGATTGCTTCCTTGCAGTACAACTTCGAAGGGAGGTACGACCTGGTGAAGTTCTTCAAACTGATCCAGGAGCAGGAGTTGTACGCCATGGTCCGGATCGGGCCCTTCATCCAGGCGGAATGGAACCATGGGTTTGTTTGTGTGGCTTCGCGTCTCATTCCAATCGCTCGCTGCGTTTTCATTCATCCAAGCCGTGTGTGATAATCCGCGTCTTTGTTTCCATTTCTTCTTGCTCTGCGCCGATTCTTGCAGAGGGCTGCCCTACTGGCTACGGGAGGTCCCTGGCATCGTGTTCCGGACAAACAACGAGCCATTCAAGGTGATGATCTGATGGCCAAACCAATTTTTTTGTGTACTTTGCAACAACTAATCGTTTCAATTTCTGAAACTTTCCGTTGCGCCGCAAACATTTGTTAGATGCGATCCGATGAGAAATGGAAGGAAGTTTTGCGATGAACGAGTTTTCGAACTCTCACTCTCTCTGATGATGGAGATGATGACCTCTTGGTTTCGTTTATGCAGATGCACATGGAGAAGTTTGTGAATCTCATAGTGAAGAAGCTGAAGGATGCCAACTTGTTTGCATCACAAGGAGGCCCCGTCATTCTATCACAGGTTATTCAGACAAACAGTCGCAGCCTCTGTAGCCTGTAGTCTGTTCTTGGCCTGATGGCCTAATCAATTCTTAATACGCTTCTTGATGAAATGAAATGTTTATGCCCAAATCTGTGCGACAGATTGAGAATGAGTACCAGCACTTGGAAGTGGCATTCAAAGAGGAGGGTACCAAGTACATCGAATGGGCAGCTAAGATGGCCATCAAGACCGGCACCGGAGTGCCGTGGATCATGTGCAAGCAGACTAAAGCTCCTGGTGAAGTGGTAACTTTATTGTGATCAAATATGTTGTGATTCCCTAACCAACGCTTTATGAATGGCAAAAAATACTGCGATTATTATAGGCTCTGCAGTAGGGATTTCAATTCCGTTTTACAAAAAAATTTTGCCGAATTTTTTCATCCTATGCTCTGTGGATCCCACGTGTCAACAAAAGAAAAATTCTAGAATTAAATATTCTAAAATTACCGAAATTTTGGCGAAACTTTAATCCCTTGCTCTGCAGTGTTCAGATGTCAAACGTCTTCAGATTTTCAGCATAAGAACTTGAGTAGCATCTGTGTACATACTACATGGTCTCAAAGTGATCATTTTTGTGGTGTTGTAAAATGAAAATGCATTCTGGTGTTGTATTTACCCTATTAAATCGTTTAATCTGTTAATTTTTTTCTGTAGATCCCTACCTGCAACGGGAGGCACTGTGGAGATACATGGCCAGGTCCAGCTAACAAGACGAAGCCCCTCTTGTGGACTGAGAACTGGACAGCACAGTAAGCTTTTCCTGCAGTAATCCATTTGTCCTTGTTCAACAAGGTCACTGTCCATATCGACAGTAAGAAACAAACATGCACCGATGCAATCTTCAGTGAGAGACGACTGCAAACTCGACTATTCTTTTTGCTGCCTACAGATACAGAGTGTTCGGTGATCCGCCGTCCCAGCGCTCGGCCGAGGACATTGCGTTTGCCGTGGCGCGCTTCTTCTCCGTCGGCGGCACCATGACAAACTATTACATGGTACTCAGCAGCAGTATGGTCTTGTTCATATCATAAGGGTTACGAATAAAAAGAAGAATGTCGATTCAAATAAATGAAAAGAAGAAAGTTGCATTAGGATCGATGAGACTGAATTCCGGTTGCCTGTCTGAAACTCTGAACAGTACCATGGGGGGACCAACTTTGGAAGGGGAGGTGCTGCCTTTGTGATGCCAAGATACTACGACGAGGCCCCTCTGGACGAATTCGGTACAAGATAAAAACAAATTACATATGTTTTCTGACAAAAAAATCAATAGAAAATAATTCATGAACCCAGATGATTTTCGTTTGTTCAGGCCTGTACAAGGAGCCTAAATGGGGCCATCTCAAGGACCTGCACCAGGCGCTGAGGCTGTGCAAGAAGGCCCTGCTCTGGGGGACGCCGTCGACGCAGCCGCTGGGCAAGCTCTTGGAGGCGAGGGTGTTCGAGATTCCGGAGCAGAAGGTGTGCGTGGCGTTCCTGTCCAACCACGACACCAAGATCGACAGCACGGTGGCGTTCCGGGGGCAGCAGTACTTCGTGCCGCGCCACTCCGTCAGCATCCTCGCCGACTGCAAGACCGTCGTCTACAGCACCCAGCACGTAAGCAAAGCGACCAGAGCGACCTGCACTGCGAATGTAATGGCGGTGAGTCCATGACCAAGTGTGCGATGGCGCATGCAGGTGAACGCGCAGCACAACCAGCGGACGTTCCACTTCGCCGACCAGACGGTGCAGAACAACGTGTGGGAGATGTACACCGAGGAGAAGATCCCCAGGTACAAGGAGGCCAAGATCCGGATGCAGAAGCCGCAGGAGATGTACAACCTCACCAAGGACAAGACCGACTACCTCTGGTACACCACCGGGTACGTAGCTTGGCTTGGCTTGGGTCTCTCCGACTTGCCGTCTTGGGTAGGAGCGGTGAGCTAGCCTCACATCTCTGGAAAATGCCCTGTTTCTGAATTCTGAGTGTGAATTGGTGAATTGGACTATGTGGTGGTGCAGCTTCCGGTTGGAGGCGGACGACTTGCCGTTCCGCAGCGACATCCGGCCGGTGCTCGAGGTCAGCAGCCATGGGCATGCCATGGTGGCCTTTGTCAACGACGTCTTCGTAGGTAACTCGGAGCCCCCAATGAATTGGTGCCTTGCTTCTTCTCTTTCCATTGCCTTTGGTTCCGAAGCTCTGCGAGTCCGAGGGCTTGAACAGAATTGAACTTCTTTTGTGTTGTGTGTGCAGGATGCGGGCACGGGACGAAGATGAACAAGGCGTTCATGCTCCAGAAACCCATGGAACTGAAGAAAGGCGTCAACCGCATCGCCATCTTGGCGAATACGCTGGGGATGATGGTACGTACGCAAGCCATCGGATTGATCAGCTCAGGCTCCGGAAAGGCGGGAACACGCCGCTTGCCATCCTGAATCTAAATAGCTTGGCCATTGATACGTCTATGGGTTTCAGGACAGCGGCGCGTTCCTGGAGCATCGGCAGGCCGGCGTCCAGTCGGTGCAGGTCCAGGGCCTCAACACGGGCACGCTGGACCTGACGCCCAATGGCTGGGGCCACGTCGTCGGGCTCGTCGGTGAGGAGAAGCAGGTGTACACCGAGAAGGGCATGAGCAGCGTCTCCTGGAAGCCGGCCGTCGTGGACAGGCCACTCACCTGGTACAAGGTAAACGCGTACGTACTCCTAGTAGCGTGCATGTCGTCTCTTGTCCGTGCTGCTAATTCCGTTAACCTGTGCCGTGATCAGAGATACTTCGACATGCCGTCGGGGGAGAACCCGGTGGTGATCGACATGAGCCCGATGGGCAAGGGCGTCATGTTCGTCAACGGCGAGGGCATCGGCCGCTACTGGAGCTCCTACAAGCACGCCCTGGGGCGGCCGTCGCAGCACCTGTACCACGTGCCGCGGTCGCTCCTGCGGGAGAAGAAGAACGTGCTGGTGCTGTTCGAGGAGGAAGGCGGGCGCCCCGACGCGATCATGATCCTGACGGTGAAGCGCGACAACATCTGCACCTTCATCTCGGAGAACAACCCGGCGCACATCCGGTCGTGGGAGCGCAAGGACAGCCAGCTGTCGGCGGTGGCGGGCGACCTCAATCCCCGGGCCGTGCTGTCGTGCCCGCCCAAGAAGGCCATCCAGCAGGTGGTGTTCGCCAGCTACGGCAACCCGCTGGGGATCTGCGGGAACTACACCGTCGGCAGCTGCCACACGCCGCGCGCCAAGGAGGTGGTGGAGAAGGCGTGCATCGGCAAGCGGAGCTGCGTGCTCGCCGTGTCGCACGAGGTGTACGGCGGGGACCTCAACTGCCCCGGCACCACGGCCACGCTCGCCGTGCAGGCCAAGTGCTCCAAGAGGCCGCCCAGCGCCGCGCAATAATTCAGTCAGCTAGCTAGCTCGTGTGACATTTCTCCATTTCAGACGCTGTACCAGTACTTCAGTTCGTCGCTGATCGGGTCGCAGACGCCGGAACATCCATGATCTCGTTGTATGCATCAGATGTATGAAGGAGTAGACTGTTAATCTGCCTGCCGAGTAAACATGAGTGCGGATGGTCCATATATTTGGTGATTAATAAGGACAATAATGGGCAGCCTAGTGCACTGACACACATATATTACTATATATTTATATATGTAGCTGACCTTTCTTAGTTTTGTTTAATTCCGAGTTTGATTAACCAGATTTCAAAGAGAGAGACGACGCATGGCTCAGGATCACTTAAGCATGGTTAGCTTGACTATGGTGCCGCATATGGCAGAAATTGGGGGGGGGGGGGGGGGGACCAACAAATAAAAAGAAGAATAAAACGGGGGTAACGAGAATCTAACTCGAAGTCTTACAAGCAAGCCCTTCAAAGTCTTACACATTGCTGTGTTCTTCATGCAAATTTGGAGTATTATTCTCAGAATAGACGATAGGCTCAAGGTGGATAACGCTGCTTTGAAGCTCAGGGAATGGATCCGGGGCTTTACTCCTACTGATGACTTGTGCACTGATATCTTTGAGCTTTGAAATCATGTTATCCTTTGTTTTGATGCGGCGATATTGATGTGTCATTTTTTCTGGTCTGCTTACCTTCTATTTTGGTCTGGCTTGACCTAGAGAGTTGGCATCCCCAGCTTTTCCTCTTCTTTGTTGGTTTAGTTTTTTTACCTGGACTCTTTGTTTTGGCTTTATGAAAAACTTAGGTCTTTCTCCCGTAAAAAAAAAAACCCTCGAACTCACAACCTCTCGCACCCAAAGCGAGAATCATACCACTAGACCAAACAACCTGTTCTACCACAAAATGCTGTTTCATTCTTATTAGAGCCCAACATTCCACCGCCTTCTTCTCAATACTTCCAGTTGGGCAGCCTACCGGAGCACTTACAGCAAACAAAATCATCCCTCCGGTCATAAATACTTATCACTTAGATTAAGATTTGATCAAACTTTTAAAACTAAACTGTCAATAGTTTTCAGAATATTTAGTTTAGAAACATAAAAATCATATATGTAGATTTATCTTGAAAAATACTTTTACAATATTATATTTTTATATATTATAACTATATTTTAATTGAAAACAATGGTTAAAATTGCACATCGAAGACCGTGAAAAATTAAAAACGACAAGTATTTATAACTGTAGGGAGTAACAATTAACCTCTCATCTTGTGAGTTGTGATAAACAAGGGTGAAACTACTTGTATCTTGAGTGGTGCATTGGTATCAGGGTGAAGAAATTTTTTACTAGTAATCTGCTTGTATCGATCATACAAATTTATGTATCTTGTTAGATATACAGTGAAGTGGCATCAGAGTATTCCAGCTCAAGTTTCGTCCCTCTGATAAACTTTATAGGTTCAATTCATAAGTAACGGATGAACAATAGACATAACGATTTACATAAAGGACCTCAAGATGAGGAGTAAAAAACCAAATGACCAACATTATACTCATACACGGTGATACAGAGGGAATTGTATGATGCGGAGGGACGACCCGATGTTCTCGACGTAGGATCATCGAAAATAAATAACAACAAATCATAGGTGTTCACATGATGCCATTGTAGGGATTTGCACCTTTTTAACCTGCCGAAGATGGAACATGGAGCTCGCCAAATCCGTAGATGTTCACCGACTACCATTGCAGGAACTTGCGCCTCTATAGATTCATCAAATCACATGCTCAAAAATAACTATCAAACCCTCAATTCCCAACGGAAAAGCAATCACTATCTTGATTGGAACGTCATATTCCCCTCTATGTTGGATGCACCTAATCATAGGAAGAACATGCCCTCATCATGGGAATAGCTTGTAACTAAAATATATTAATAAGTTCGAGTCTGAGTTACATAGACACACACCTCTAACTCCTGACACCTAAAATAGGAAACAAATTCATTACCCAACTTTGACACGAATAATTAAAGAATAAACTTCTGCCATCGATTTATCATTGATATTGTGGTGCAACCAAAAGGAAACCAAGGTTAAGACTATATCCATGGTGTTGGCCATCAAACAGCTTTCCAATAGGTACTCACATATCCGAAACAGAATCTGTATGTGGGATATATGGACTTTTTAATCTATTCTGCGTGGCTGCGACGAGTTGAGTCCGAATTGACTTCATACTTCGTTATCTTCAATCTCTTTGTTTGGAAGGGCTTGAATTGGTGAAGAATATGCTTAAACCTATGAAAAGATGTGGTATGGTTGGGTATCATCATGACTTGTCTTGTAAACCACGGACTCTCCATGTTCAGCCATATTCACACGCACATTGACAGCTTGCGCACCTTTCAATAAAATAGATCCAATTATTAGTAGGAAACTCCAAATCTCATACTATTTGATCCATTAGATAGAAGACTTGATCTCCTTTCCAAATGTTAATATTGTTGGTCTTAAAATCCTCTGTACGCATAGGTACAACTTCATAAACTTGACGAACAGAATAACATTGTATATCCTCACCACACGGTAATGCAAGTAGTGTTTTCTAGAATTCTATAGGATTAAAACATCAGAACACACTCATGAAGTTTCAAGCTTAGCGTCAATAACTACCACCACTCTTAACAAGAGCTAACAAATGGTGGAAAAACACAACTAAGCGTGCCTCAGTGAGTTATCAATGTTCTATCAAAATTTCAGCTCAACCCGACACCATTTGACCCTTCAAGCTATTCATCTACCTGGAGCAATCTCAATCCTCTATTCGAGAAACAAATAAGTGGTGCAAAAATCACCGGTTCACAATCACTAGCCATTAGCCATTTGTCTTCCTCTTTAGGAGCAATCACAACTTCTCAACCGTTGCTGGTCTCTTTAGGTAGCCACTAGGCATACGCATTGCTGCTTGTCTCCTTATCAAGTTTAGGCTATCGTCACAGTGCAGGTTCTTGTCTCCTTATCAAGTTTAGGCTCGCTGCTTGAGACCAAACAACGACGGCCAAACACAACAAGAATCAAAAGAATTTCTCATCAGCCTCCTACGCAGCTCTGGCAAGAACACGACGACTTTCTGGTAGCTGGTCATTGTTCCGGGATGAGACAATTCATACAACAATATGCACCTCAGCAGCAACAGAGTAGAACATCAGAATGTTCAATAGCTTGAAATATCTCGGTACTATTACGACACAGTGGACAACAGTCCGGAGAAAATCACCACGCCTTCAGAGCATAAAAAAACAAGGTCAGGGGAGAGTGGTAGGGCAAGGGTAAGAGCCAAGGTGCAACTAGATTACGAGCTCCAGCATATGCATTTTTTATTTAAGACGATTTTTCAGCAATAAGCTTGTCAATGAGCTCGGCGGCGTCCTCGACCGTCGCGATGGACTGCGCGCTTGACTCTTCCACGCTGATCTTGAACTCCTCCTCGAGGCCCATCACTATCTCGACCTGCAATGCAGGCAGAAGAAGATTTAGTGAGCCACTAGTCGATCAAGTTATCGATGCATTATTCACCATACTAAACATACCATTCGTTCATGCAACAATAATCATAATTTATGCATACTCTGAAGTTCAAACAGCTTCACTGGTAGTCTATCTTAAGATCCTTGAGGAATAAGGAACTAATCAATCTTAAGGTGATATACATAGAAGAAAGAGCTCCTAAGTATTTAGTGGAGACATGAAACTGCATCCCCTTCAAAATCACTCCTTGTTTTTCACAAAAAAGAAAGAAAGGAAGTGCATACATTTCCATTCCAAAATATTTACAAAGAACGTGACTCTATAGGAGCCTTGAGGCCCTTGAACCATTTGGGCAAGATGCTACATGATTCCAAACAATCTACATACATGGCATCATTGAAAAGTATTAAGGGTAGGGTTACCGTGTCCAGCGAATCAGCACCAAGTTCAGAGAACTTAGATGCACCAGAAACAGTAGCGTCGTCAGCAAGAGCAAGCTGCTTCTTCACAATTTCACAAACCTTGTCCACTGTATCCTTTTTGGCCTGCCAGAGTGCATGCTTCAAAATGGTTACTAAAATATTGTTATAATCGTAGTAAGAGAAGATACAATGCAAAAAGGGCATCATATCATTGGAAGATGTGCTCATATTGCAACATTAATTGCTATGCTTCAACACCAACTGCTGATAGAAATAAAATCAATATTCTCTTATATTTTAGAGAAATTTTTGTCAAGCATGAATGTAAGGAAAATCAAAAACCAAATAGGAACAATAAGAACCATCGATAATTCCTAAGTACTAGTATACATTACTAGTTTTCATTTCAAAAAACGATATGTTACTAGTTCAGTTGAAATCCACAGAAACAGTAAATCACTAGCTTTGTCATAGTAAAACAACACTTCAGGTGTATTGTGCGTCAAGGAAAAGTATGGAACTCACGGTGCAGCAAACAGCAAATCTCATCGGCACTAGCTGCAGGCGCAGGATTGCATTACCTTTCCTCGCAGGTGCGAGAGAGAGTGATTTCGTGGTGGTTGCCTGCAATTCAAATCGCAAACTTCTTGAGACAACAAAAGCTGTGTAATGTAAGGACTAAGCACTGTGTTAACCTGAAGAAAAAACATGTGTACCTCACTGTACGGCACTAATAAGTTACCGATTACATAATTATTCAATTGTTCTAATGTTCCACATCAATAAGACCAAATTGAAGCAAGCAAGGTAGGGAGGGCACGTAGGCACAGGCTGATATAGATAGATAGATATGATATCCACTACACTGAAACTAGTTTCACAGTTATCGGGAAAAAAGTTACAATTGAGGGCACATGAAGAAGATTAATATGATGTAACCTCTGATGACTAAAATTCATGCCACGAGATCCAGTACTAGCATTCCAACACCTTCCCCGTCTAATCACATCCCAAGAAATGTTTCCACTAGAAGACTTATTTAATGAAGACGAAAGAACCATACTATAGTCTATATGCAGGGCTGTAACACTTGAAACTAAGGTAGTAAAACTAAAAAAAGGCCTATAATTAATACTTATGTCGAAATTAATCGTCATGTAAGTGCAAATATAATCTTAGTTTTGCATCACAACACCCGTCGTCACAGCCAATCGCAGATCTGTCCAAATCCACTTTAGCAAGGTAGCTTTTCCCATGGAGTGAAAAAAGGGGACAGAGGCTTCACACACCGCAAGCACAGGCGAAACCCCCGAATCACTGCCAAAAGCTCACTAGCATGAAAATCCACGAGCTAATCGAGCACGGCGAGGGGGTTTGAACCCCACCCAGATCACGCGCGGGCAGGTCGAGGGAACAAGCGCGCCCAGATCACAGGCAGCGAAACCTTAAACCCCGAACTCTCGCCTCGCGCAAACCAGGCACGCGGCGGACAGATCGACCCACCAACGGGCAAAGGGCGCGAGGTGGCGGACCTAATGACGGGGTTACCTTGACGGGCCTGGCGAAGGAGGGGGCGGACCCGGCGATGGACGCCATGGGCACGCACGCGCAAGGGGAGGCGGCGAGCGCGAAGAGCGTGAGAACGATGGGGGAGGGAGGTGGCTTTCCGGCTCGCTGCAGGTGGTGCTGGGAGGTTGGAGCAGCGGCCTTACCAGCCCAGGGCCGAGGTGGACGACGACGCGGGCGTCGACGGCCGGCGGGGTCCACGAGGCGGCGACGGGCCCACCGCGCAGGCAGTTGGGAAACAGTCAGAGCAGCCCATTGGACGCCTTTAATTCGACAATTTTATTTTTAACTTTTTCAATATGCGCAAAACACATCTGTTTCAAAAAAATTCCGGTCAAGGTAAATATAAAAATATTTAAAAATAAAAATATAATATATTGCAAAAAAAATCTTAAACGAAACGTACGAGGGAACCAAAGCAAACCAAGCCCAGATAGGAAAAGCCCATCAGATGCTGATCCCGGCCCATCTGAGAAGGTACAGGTACAGAGTTGCGTCAGGGAAGGATTTTTCAAAGTCATTTTATTCAGGACGAAATTCTCTCTTATTTTTCTTCATAAATCTTTTCAAAATAAAACTGTTGAAGATGAAAAAAAATAAAGAGAATGGAAATGAGGAGGTGAATAAAAAAGGAGTAAAATGAAGAGAATATAGTTGAAGATGATCTCACGAGCGTAGGCGCGCCAATTTTAATAGCACCGTATCGGATGTGAAAACAACGCGCCTCCGCGGCCAAACTGAACTGAACGGGACTCAAATTTGGGAACTCGAAATTAACCGAAATAGGGTCAAGCTGTGTGACTTAGAGGCAAATTGTATAGAATCGGTGCAGTGCACGTGAGACTCGGATACATATTTCTTCACCGTGCAGTGCACGTGCTTATAGCGGTGGATCAAAGGTGCATGATATAAATAAGGATCTTGTAAAAATCTTTTTTATAAGAATCTTATAGAATTTACCTCCATAACCCTGACTTATCCGGTTCCCTGTGCGGCCCGGGGACAGCAGCGCCAACCGATGCATCATGCATGCATGCACGTCGGACGTCAGACTGGCCGCCGGCTTTGAACGTACCGACCCGAACTACTAAAAAATCGACGACTTTTACGTTTCTCAAAGTAAAATCGTGTGCATTGGGCCACTCAACAGACAGGCTGCAGATACAGTGTGCTACTAGTGTTAAGTGTTAGGCTGCCCCATTCTGCACGCGGCAAGGTAGGGATCGACCGGGTACTAGCTCCCAGCAAGCATGGAGCCGCAGCGAGGAGCGGAGCCGCAGGTCGTGTGGGGCGCCGGCGTCGATGTCGCCGCGGCGCCAGCTTCTTCCGCCCGGCACGCGCTGGAGCAGGAGGTGCTGTACCGCGCCCATCTGCAGCTGCTGCAGGGGCACGGAGCCACCGGCGACCGGCGCAGGGAGCGGCGGATCAAGAACCGCGAGTCGGCGACGCGGTCCCGCGCGCGCAGGCACGCGTACATGAACGAGCTGGAGAAGGAGGTGCGCCTCCTCCGCGCGGAGAACGAGCAGCTAAAAAAGCTCTGCGAGGAGGTCAGCTGCAAGGTCACTTCATTATTTGCATTGCCTGCTTAACTAACTGCATTTCGATATACTCATTTGCTTCTGTGTATTTCCGTGGCCATGGGTACAGCTGGAGGAGGCAGCAGAGGCGCCTATGCCGGTGAAGCGGACTCCCCAGCTGCAGAGGACCTCGTCGGCGCCGTTCTAGCCAGTGAGAAAAGCTTGTTGTGTCTTCAACTCTTCTTGATCACCAGCCTGCAGTACGTAGTTAGACTGTAGATCATCCTGTACCTGCACTTGCGAGCGCGGTACGTAGTCGTTTGGACTGGAGATCTGAGCTCTCACATGTCGGATGTCATATTTCCGTGCGGTGGAGGGGAGGGTGGATCCGATCTGCTTGCACGAAAATGGTAAACGTTGTTTCCTCAAACACATCGGTTTTGAGGAAGAAACATTGATTGAGCTTGTAGTGGCAGTGGTAGTGGTACCACTGTGACATGACGCTGCCTGTCTCATTACCTATTCTTTTCTTTTATTTTTTTCCACGCTTCTTATGCTGCAATCAGAGGCGAAACTGGATCCAAACCGAAGATGCACGTACGGTTACTATTCATAAAATTACTGTTTATTTACTGTTCGTCGCCTTATGTTTAGTGATAATTTTAGATAGGAGGGGAGATATATGTGCACCCACCAGCTACAACGTAGCTTCGCCCCTGGCTGCAATAGCCTAAAAATCGCAGACAACGGTGTGAACACGACTATGCCAGCTAGTTAAAGTGAGGTGGTTAGGATTTAGGCTTTTCGGGGTTCACCAGCAACCCATAGGGTTAGAAATAGGATTGAATGGTGATTAAATCAACGGTGGGTTGTGATGTGACAGTATGACGAGACGACGGCGCTATGGATAGTTAGACGGGGTTGATAAAAATAGAGTGGTCTTAGTGCGACAGCGGACGGTGGGTGTGGATCTGGCGAAGGGAGGGCCGTATGAGACGACAGGAAGCAGGCGGTGATTTTGTTAGACTAATATTGTATTAGGTACTTTGGGACGTTACAATATGTGTTTTAAGATGTTACAATAGTAACTTTTGAATGTTGCAGTTGTTTAGAGTGGCTGATGTTATATTTAGGGGTGAAAAACTTGATTTTATAGATTATAATCTTTTTTATGTTATTTTTTAGTGGGATTAGTTAAGGAGTCAATCTCATTTAAGATCTACAGCATGAGTTCAAGGTCGAGTGATCCCATGAGATTTCACTTAAAAATATTGCGTGCAACATAGAGTGATATTGCGGTAAAAAATTTCTCCTAAAATCAGATGCATATAAAAAGCTATTTTGGTGTATATTTTTCAATGTTATAAATATTGACTTTCAATATTATAGATGTTAATTTATGATGTTGCAACGGACTGTTGGAGCGTTTAATGGATCGGATCGCTAGCAACGTCCATCCTCAAAAGATCTCCTGTTGCTTTGCTTGAAAGATGGTCCTGCATGCTCCAGCTGCACTCTGTTACTTAGTTTAATCCTGGCATTGCCACCCATAAACATTCCAGCAACCACAGAAACATCAATCATGCCAGGGCGGGATGCAGTACGTACTCTTACATACATATTTTATTATATAGAGAATATCTTATGTGATAAATAATATGTATACGAAGCATATAAGTATATAAGATTATTCATGTGGTATGTATAGTTTTTCAGTGGTTTGCATATATTTTTTTGAGTGTATTACATTTTATGTATAAATACAAAGGTATTATCAAAATCTAATAAAATTGATAGATTTCTTTTCTATTTTTATGTAGTTCACATTAGAATATAGAATAAATATATAAATATACTCATAGTGACAAATGAGTATATTCAATTCATTTACGTGGTATATCATAGTAGGAAGTACAGGCTAGTTTTTCCCATCTCAAAACAGCCTTCCTTGGCCTATTTTCTCCTCCCCAATGTTGTGATTAGTGTTTTTTTTTTGTCTTGGGTTTGTTTTGTTCCGTTCAATTTTGAGAAGTTTTGAAATCGAAATATGAAAGTTTGTTCTTTTTTCCTCAAAATTGAATTGAACTTTTGAAAGTGCGCTTAAATTTCCAACTTATCATATACTGTAAGTATTTTTTTGTGTGTGCGAGCGTATCTACGCTATATATCTCCGTGCCTCGCTCTGGCGGCTTTTTAATTGCTCTCTCCTAACAGATTGATTGATGTGGTTGCTTCTGGAACCTTCCATATGGGTCGTTCTGGCTATGATCGATAAACGAACATGGTCAAAGATGGCAACGGATAAAATTCCTATAGATAGAGGTTGCCCAGACCCGTACCCGTGAGCTTACATCTAAACCCACACCCGTACCTGTCACTCGACATGGGCAGGAAATTGCACCCGCACCCGTGGGTGCACCCATGTGCCTCGTGGGCGCTCGGCGACAGCGACATCCTCCTACGTGCTCGGCAATGGGTCACATGGTGGCAGTGCGCGCCCTCCTGCGTGCTTAGTGGCAAAGTGCGAGGGAGGATGGCGCGTTGGCGTGGGTCAAGGGAGGATGATGCGCCGGAAAGGGCCGACTGCCGAGGGAGCGCGACGCACTGACGAGATCTGCACGAGTGGTGACTGGCGAGGCCGTGAGGTGCTTATGGCGGCGACGGCCCCTTCTTGCGTGCTCGGTGGCTAAGGGCGAGGGAGGGGCGGTGTGCCAGCGAGGGCCGAGGGAGGACGATGCACTGACAAGGGCTGAGGGAGGACGACGAGGAGAGAGGGAGATGGAGGATGGCAAGATCCGTGGTAGAGAGAGAGACGAAGGACGACGAGATTTGCACGAGTGGCTAAGGGGTAGAGAGAGGACAAGAGTTGGTTTATATACTAGATACTTTAGGTCCACTTGTCAGTCACAATAGGGCAGGCATGCGGATGAAGCGTGTATAGACAAAGTATTTTCATTCCCTTATCCTTTTGCCCGTTAAGTTTATATTGAAACTCGTGCTCATACCCGTGGGCAAGCACTCAAACCTGCACCCGCGTTCATGGGTTTTGTTTTTACCTATGAGCACGCAGAGTAATTCCTGCCTGTTTGTCATCTTTAAGCACGCCTAAGATGCTTGGTTTGCAAGCAAATGCATGCAAACAGGCACTGCGAGGCTACAAATTAGAGGTTATTAGCATTTGGATTACTGCTGCTTATATCCAAAAGCACACACCATGCATGCAATATGTATAGTTGACGTTGGCCAAGACCAAGGACGTATTCGTCGCTGGAAATAAGGTGGCTGACGTGCTAGTAGTGCTGTCAAATCTTACCCAACTTGTTGGTCACACCAATAGGCAAAATTCGTCAAATTTTTTTGTCTATAACAAATAATGTTAAAGACTTAAAAGCTATAGCATATTAAAACTATAATAATAAAACAAACAACCGTCACAAAAATTATGAAAAAACTACGATAACGAACTAAACAGATCCTGCTTATCATCAACTTCTATTGATCAATATTGGATTATTATTCATTCATTTGGTGCTGATGAATTAGGACTTGATTGCTGCAATCCGTTTAGCTGCAGGATGCAACTCGATCGTCGATCCGCATGCTTGCATGATGCTACAGGCTGCAGGTTAATTTGAGTAGCTTGTCTGCGCCTCCTCTACGTGCCCGGCCGTACTCAACCCACTATTGTAAGACGCGCGACGAGCGGCTGGCGACGCGGCTCGGCCGGTCGGACAGAAAGATTTTTTCTTATTTCTTATGTATATCATATATTTATTTTTTTCTCAATTACTTATAACAATTATTAAATTAGAAAAAATAGCATAAATCAGGATTCTAAAAGATCTAAGTAGAATTGTTGAGAGTGATTTGAGAGAGTTTGAGAGAGTAGTATCTATTGTCTCTATTGATTGGTTGCTGTTTTACACATATATATATATATGTTCAAAAGGTATAAATATGTTTATTCAATAGTGAATGGTTACATTTTAATTTATTAACTGAAAAACAGTTAATATGTTAATTGATCATATGTTAAATGTGTAACATGAATTACTTTCCGCCACTTACGCCCTGCGTGAAGTGCGCTGGCCACGAGGACGTGACGTGGCCTGTAACATCGATCGCTATAGTAGCGAGGCAACACCGGCGCGAGACAAGCGGCTATTTTTTTTTATCCCCTCCACACAATCCGAAATTCCACACGAATCCTTTTGCCACTTTCGCACGAATCCCCTCATGTTGTACAGTAATTTGGCAGAAGAAAGATATGACTATATGAGCAGCGTGGATTTACGATAAGAACCTGTGCACTTGTCAAAATTATTAGGCTTTTTAGATTTATACGATTATAAATACATGGTTTCAAAAAATATTACTACACTTTTGGTATTTAAAAAGATATTATTATAAATTTTCTGAAATTGAATACATACCATTACAAATCTCTTTAAATTGGATCATGCAATTATAAATCTCTTAAAATTTGATTCATACCATTACAAATTTTATAAAATTGAACCCATACCATTACAAAATATACATGAAGATTAAGATAATAACATGATCCAATTTAAAGATATTTATAATATCATCATTCCAAATATCAAAAGTGTAGTGTATATTAAAAATTATGGTATTTATAATCGCATAAATCTAAAAGAACCCAAATTAATTATTCGCGTAATGCGATTTCCCTTCTCTGGGAAGAGGAGAAGAACGGAATCTCTGAGTGATCATTCGATTTGCACGATGGGTTTAACCACTTTGTAGAAAGACCCCTCTATTTTCTCTTTTTGGACAGATGGAGAGCATACTCACGTCACCTCACCTGAATGGAAAGTCGGTTTCTGCCGCAGCAACCAAACCATCCATTTACCTAAGTCTAACCCGAAAATGAGAGAGAGAGAGAGAGAGAGGAGAGAGAGAGAGAGAGAGAGCGAGCGAGCGCACGCGAAATTAACCGGAGGCCCGGGCGGACGAAGCCTCAGCCGATCGAATCACCCACCACCGCCATGGAAGAAGAGACCCTGCGCGGGAAGGCACCGGCGGCAGCGGGGGGACCCAAGCGGCCGTCCCCGTCCCCGGCGCGGTTCACGCCGCTGGAGCTCGCGGCGGCCGAGCAGCTCATCCACCTCAGCGAGAGCAGCTCCTCCGGCGCCGCCTTCACCCCGCGCGGAGGAGGGCCGGGGCCCGCCTCCGCCGCCGCGTCGGCGTCCTCCTCCTCGTCCCCGCGCTCCGTGAACGCGCCCGCGGCCCCCGAGCCTCCTCGCGCCCTCGTCGCGGCGGGGGACGACGAGGACGAGCAGGAGGTGGGCGCGTTGCGGCGCAGGAACAAGCGGTACCGTCCGATAGCGGAGATCTACGCGGCCACGGTGCCGAAGCCGATCGGGGCGCGCGGCGGCAGGAAGGACAGGCCCAGGCCGGCCGGCGCCGCGAAGGAGCTAGCGCCGAGGAAGTAGAGAGAGAGAGAGAGAGAGGACTTGATTGTAATTATGGATAATTAGCAGGGACTAGCTACATATAGAAAGGTTTGAGCTTGATTTAACTAGGCTACTGGCTAGCCTGGGCTAATGAACTTTCTGATCATCCTCTCTCTAGGAGAGAGGATGCAGATCATTAGGAGCTGGATTAATTGTAAATTGAAGTATTGTATCCCCAATAATAATACCAGCAGTTTTCTCCAAAATCCAAAAGACAAAAAAATTCTCGACGATCTACGTAATTTTGGCTGATAAGCTAGCCTCCATAGATGCATGTTTGTGTGAGTTTGAGCTCGTACATATATGTTGCTGGGCTATGATCTTACTGCAGATCTGGCTGGCAAGCTAGCTGGTGCAATTTATACGAAAATCCTCAAGGCCCCAGCATGCAACAATGACTCGATGAGTTAATTTACAGACATAGCTCGCTGTGGCAGAGAACATCTTTTGGCTGTAACACATACACACACGAGAGAGATGACGCAAAAAGAAAACACTAAATCACTGGCTATATTTATTCATCTCTCGTGCAGCGAATATGCACACGTACGTAGAGACGATCAGACGAAGATCTGGTGGCGCATCCGACAATCTTCAATAAGGACAATCTACTCCATAACAAGGAACCATAGACTCTGCATGTACAGTTCACGGATTTGTACGTATTAGCTCTCAGCAAGTGAGGCTCAAATGATCCAGCTTGTAGTGTCCTCTTGAGATCGAAGCCACAAGGATCGAGGCGCCAACCGGACGGATCTGGAATTCCATGGGGAGCTGGATGGGCTTATTCAAAATCGTACGACGTACGTGTGGTCTTGGTGGCTGAAAAACCTGGTCTCTTCTAGATGCTTCTCAAAAGTCAGTCTTCTTCAACTCGCCTTGGGGCCTCTGGGCCACGCAGGCATCAGCGTGATGTTGGACGCACTGACGCTATACAGATTAGGCTCTCTTGTTCAGCCTTGCTGAACCTAACAGGTTTGCATGTCCTTCCCGTACACAATAAAATATATTGACGCAAGCAGACTAAATGCCACTGTGAGTCCATCGTATTATGCTTTTCTCGAATCAAACAATCACTATACTGTTAATTTGTGTGGTTTGTATGTAAACCATGCAATTTTCCTTGAATCTAAGCGTTTTCAAAGACCAGGGGCCACTCAACCATAGTTACTCACAGTTGGACACAGATTCGATGCTCTGTGCATGCACGAAGAGCATCAAACTCATGCTAACAGTACCATGATCATAACAACAAAGTTTTACCACTACAGACAGATAAATGGAAATTCTAACACAAACATAAATGCACCACTCCCGTGCAGAAACAAAGCACAAGACGACACAAGCATGATGAAAAATACAACATACGTTTCAAGAAGCCCAAACAGCGACCAAAAACCGTGAAATAAACAAACCGCATTTTGCATGTGGTAAAGGAATCCTAGAGTCCAACATTTCAGGGACGGGGAAAAGTAAGTTGCCACACGGACACATTTGGAGTTGATATAACATTCTGATCAACATAAGATTACAGCAGATGAATTTAAAGTCCAATGACTCAAGTACCGCTGCCACGAGGAGGAATTGCTTCGAACTTGTGGCTCTTAAATCAGCCAGCTCGCGATCTACGCATTGCGAGTGGCATCTCAGAAGGAGATCAATTTAAAAGTCATCATCATCCTCTTCAGCCATGTGTTTAGCCAGTTCCTCCTCCTGCTGAAGCCTCTCACGGCGCTTCTCAGCACTCTCCTTTTCCTTGTGAGAATTAGGGGGGAACCGCATCGCCTTGACCGCTTCATTGTGCATGTTGAGGCAGAATGCAATCCTGGAGTTGAATGCGATTTGCGGCTCGTTTGTTGAGTAGACATCACCAGTTTCTTTCGACACCATCCAGCCATTTGCATGGTCTATGGTGGCATCAATCGCACCATCTCTTATGGCCTTGGCTACAATGCTCTCGGCATCAGCAACAGGGTTCTCAGAGTCTAGTCTTAGCTTCTTAGCAATATCAGTGAGGGAGATCCTTGAGTATGAAATGCTGATATTGCGCAGCCCAGTTCGGATGACATTGTGGCGCAGTCTTACAATCAAATTGCTGGTCCTGTCTGCACTGAATGTGCTTGCAAATTTGTCTGCGACAGCCCTAAACAGCTCCAAATCCCCAACCCTGACAGCCTAGAGAGCACAAATTGAAAATATAAGTTCAACATTTATCATCTATTGTAACATAGAGTTTCAAGAAAGACCGGTTACTTACATTTGTAAGCTCAAAGTACGGCGTCAATGCTTTCTTCATTCCTTTCTGCATGAAAACAGTCCTCTCTGGAATCTCTCCAAGAAGTAGCCTTACTATGATAGCCCATTTATTGCACTGAATCCGAAAGCCACGAGCTGTTGTGGGTGCCTTCCGAGCAGCTTGCAGGAGGCTTTCTTTAGCATCAGTGTACTCCAACTGAATTGTCCTAATTTTGCCCAAGTAGAATAGGTATCGGCAGAACTGCAACAGATAGCAACTGTTAGCATTTGTTAATCCAAAGCATAGTAAATCCATAAGCTTTATCAAAATCAATGGTATAAGCGGATGAATTACTTGTTGATTGGAATGTGCCTCAAAACGTGGTGCCTTTGACCTAAGCTTTTCTGCCTGATCATATAAGTTGTAGTGGAGGTAATTGCGGAGAAGGAGATTGAGCAGAGTTTCCTGCGACCGAGAAAACAAAATACATTTAGATAAATTAGCAGAATTTCACAATTTGACATATCAGTTGGGACCAGGAAAACTGAATTACCTGGCCAAGCTCATCACGGTGCAAAGTTGCCATTCTGTGTAATGCAAGCAGATTCCTGAAAAAGGAGAAGCAAATGTAGGGGAGATTGAGTAAACATGGGAAGTGGAAACTTAAGAAACTGGGAAACCACTAAGGTTGGTTCTGACAATGAACAGTGAGCATGAATGTAATATTTAACTTACCCGCGGATTTCAGCAAGGCTGTTGGTAAGTTCATACACGTAAGAGTAATAAAAGTACAGCCGAGAAGCCAAAACATCGACAGTTCTCCTGTTCAAGTTCTTCAGACGAGCAATGCTTGCACTTGCGCATGCTTTAGCCTTGATACAAATCAGCAGAGAACTTCAAAATGTTATGCTTCACAAAACAAGCATAAGGAAAATCAGCGGTCCTAGATGTACCTCATCATATTTCTTCTGATCGATAAGGAAAATTAGGACAAGCAAGTAGCAATATATTTCAATCTCAGGGAGACCATGCTTGATTGAAATCTGAGTTGCCGGAGCCGCAGCATCAACATCCATCTCAGTCTCATCTTCCTGAAAGATATTACAAATGAACATCAGGAGTCTTGAATACGATAAATTATACAAATCTCAGACACCTTGTTCTTTTACTCTATATACAAAACAGAGCAAATAGGCTGGTACCTCTAGCTATGAACTATGAAACAAGCAGCCAAAATAGCAAAATCTATATTAACAGGACATAAAGAGCTTCTTCAGTTCTTCAAATAGAAAAGAATCACAGATCCATTAAGCATATACCAAATGCAACCAATTTATCATACTGTTCACCAAATTCTATGCAACCACAGCAATATAGTCGCAGAGAGCACGAAAACTAAACCTGCAGATACTACGCTAGGTGTGACTTCCAAATTTGACTAAACATAGTCTAAGAATCAAGGTACAGAAAACAATGAACGAAATTACAAACACATGATATAAAAAAACAATGCTTTTGAAAGTTGGAGCACAAGAAAGAAATCCAAATGATAGTCAGGGCCCATAGATGCTTACTACTGGTAGCAACAAATAAAAAAACTATAAGTGCCGCAAAATTAGATTACTCAGAAGGAAACTAAATCATAAGAAGAAAAAAAACATGTATGCCTCCCACCAGCTGTAGAGCAGAACAGTAAAATTGTTGCAGTGAGTGACAAATCATATCCACAGTTAGCATCATACCGATACACATGACATCATACAAGCATGTCGAATTGAGGCAGAAGCCATATCTTAGCACTTTCCCAGCAACAGTACCATCCTCCAACAATTTCATGATGTCAATTGCAGAACTAGTCGTGACCAGCAAATTCTAGTTGTTCTAGTCTAGTCTAGGACGATCCTGGTGACACCAGCAGCAGCAGAGAGAAAGAAATTTTACCTTGGGGAGCAGGGCAGTGAGGCGGGCGTAGGCGTCGGAGGACGCGGGCAGCGCGAAGGCGAGGAAGGCGGAGACGTCCCGCGCGGCGAGGCGGCGGCGGAGTGCGACGGTGAGGCGGACGGAGCGGGAGATCCGTCGGACCTCCTTGGACAGCGACCCGGCCTCAATCACTGACGCGACCTCCTTCAGATCTGGCACGAGCGCTGCGTCAGCCAGAGCAAATCTGAGGAAATCCGCGGCGCGGGGGGGAGGGAGCTAGGGTTTTGCAGCTTACGGTGGAGGGTGGAGGGCGGCGGCGCCGCGGCGGGAGGAGGAGGAACGGCTGGCTGGGGCTCGGAGTCGTTCATCTGCACGTCTTCCGGCATCGTGGCGGCGGCGGGCGAGGAGGAGGTGAGGTGTGATGCGGTGGCGGATCGGTGAGGCCTTTCCTTCTGGCTCGAGAAGGTAGGTCGCTTCCGGGTTGGGTTATTACCTCCCTCCCGAGTCTCTGTGTTGTGTCTCAGCCAGCCCCGCTCGGATGGCTAATTTTTTTATTTTTAAATTTCAAATTTAGCAATTTTAGGCTGTGTTTACGATGTTGTCAAAATTCAAAATACTATAAAATAGTTATAAAAAATTCGAAAAAATATTTACCCTCTAGATCTTACAAAAATTTCAAATCAAAAAATTGCTTGTACAATGAGAACAAAACAAATTTCAGCTGAATGTGTACGAATTTTAACATCTCATTTTTTTTTTCTTATTGTAAGAGTAACTTTTGAGATAAATTTTTATGAGAACTATACGATAGCATCATCTACGCCATAATTTTTTTCAAAAAATTCATGATGATTTATATAGTGTTCTGAATTTTGCTAGTTATAGAATGATATACTTTTTTTTTAACATATCACCGGTTAGAAGTGTGACGTATTTATTTTTTAAATATGTCACCTATAGTTGCTATTTTTTAAATGGACCTAAAATATTGATAAATAAAAAAATATAAAGAAATCTCGCATGGCAATCAGAGCGACAACGCTGCAGCCCATTTCGTAGCTCACTGGTGGGCTTACTTGCGTGTAGGTTTATCTCAGAATTTTTCATATTTTATTTTTTAATATTTGTAAAAATATACATTCATTTCAAAATATTACACATATAGTCTATCATCATCCATTAGAAGAGCGATAGAAAGATGTCACTTATCTGACGGGAGACATCTTGTGGGGCTTATGATGCAACGGTTAGAAAAAAATTAAATACACTGATCAGTATGGTGTTCACGTCAATGCGTC
Source organism: Phragmites australis (assembly GCF_958298935.1). Lineage (NCBI taxonomy): Eukaryota > Viridiplantae > Streptophyta > Magnoliopsida > Poales > Poaceae > Phragmites > Phragmites australis. Next base: position 27,457,563 of record NC_084938.1, on the reverse strand, counting down.
ACCCATCCAACGAGCGATCCCTTTGCTATTACCCGTTAGATGTGCGATAGGGTTCGACTGAACCCACATGCAACATCTTTTACTTACACATGCACGACTAGCAGGTATGTGTAAAAATTGCATGTTTAATTTTTGATATTTGTTAATCACATACATGTATGTTTTTCAAAATCTAGAAAATGAGTAGGAAAAGTTATCCCTTTCAAGACCTGAAAAAGATGTTGCACGCATACGTATGTGTCGCTTTGCACTAAAAAATTGCAAGTCGCATATGTGTAGTAAATGTTACATATTTTTCAATGGTCCAGCAGAGCCCTATCACCCTTTCAATGGGTGACATATTGACGTGGATGCTATGTCAGCTAGTGTATTTAATTTCTGACTATTACGTTGTTAATCTTATAAGGTGTCACTCGTTGAATGGATGATATTTTATTGTCATCTTTCCAACGGACAACAATAAATTAGATGTTTAATATTTAAAATAAGCATGTATTTTTACAAATATTGAAAAATAAAAAATTATATATAAATAAACTCGTTCGTCTCATTCTTCTCCACTTCTCCTTGAGCCAGTGCAACTATGCAAGAACTGAAATCTCTGCATCTCAGAGACTTTAAGATCTCTGTGTGAAAAGTGGTCGTGGAATTGTATCAAAAGCAATATTTCCTTGGTCCAATTCAACCGGAGCAACACGCTGCTCAAACTAGCCCCGTCTACCAGAGCAAGGAACACAAGATTACAGCATCTGCGGGACAAACAAAGGCTCAAACATTACAACGACATCCCATTCCCACCCTGAAATGCCACTCAATTCATACGAACAAATCCGACCACGTATGCAGGCAGCGTGTTTTGGTGCTGCAACAACTCAGTACCCATCTCTGCTTCACGGTTGCACGCATGGATGCACCAGGAGGAGGAGGAGCAGCCTTGTCCCGCGTGCTATTCTGAAACCTTGGCCACGGCCGATCCGCCCCATTTCTGTATCCTGGAATTCGCCTCACTTGCCTGCTCACACAAGGTTCAGTACATGTTCAGGTACCCGTGCGACAGAGTGCAACAGGCATGCAAGATCAGTCAGCAATGCTCACCTCCTTGTCCCAGTTCGTGCGCAGCGTGATCGCAACCAGGATTATGGTCTGCAGGCCTACTCCCGTGAGCATGCCACCCCACATCCCCTGATCGATGCAAATCAAGCAGTAGATGAAGCAGAGATGAATAATTGGAGGAGAAGAAGTTTGCCAAGACGGCGACGGCGACGACGACGACGGTGCATGTACCTGAACTCCGCCGTGCAGCGGGAAGGCGATGATGTACCCGACGGGGATGCCGATCCCATAGTAGCATCCCAGGTTGATGTAGGCCACCAGCCACTGCCACCCGGCCCCGACGGCGACCCCCGACAGCACGGGCTGCACGCTGTTGAGGAGGAGGGAGAAGGCGAAGACGACGCCCAGGCTGGCCACGGCGCGCACCACCTCGGGGTTGTCCGTGAATGGCGCGCCGTAGACATCGCGGAGGAGCAGGACGGCGACGAAGAAGGCGAGGCCGATGGCCACGGACGACATGAGCACCACCAGGATCGCGAACTTGGTCGCGCGAGGACGGCCCGCGCCCAGCTCGTTCGACACCCGAACGCTGATGGCCGCATTGAATCCGAAGAACACCATAATCTGCCACCCGAACAGGTTCGTACTGCAATACGCAATGCGACACGGCGATCAAGCAGGGATTGAAGCTTGCAAAAACTGCAGCAGCAGCAACCAGTTCATCTACCACTCACCAGATGGAGACCGCAGCAACGGCGACCTGAGCGTTCGCCAGGTTGCCGACGATGACTATCAGGAACATGAAGAACCAGAATTCAAGGCTACACAAGAACACATGCATGCCGATGAACTCATCATATTGCAAGATCAATAACGAAACACGAATCTTGATGCTCTGAATTCTGAAACACCGCCCCTCCCCCCCCCCCCCCCCCCCGGGATTGTCTGTACGTACCAGAGCATGACGGACGAGCCGATGGAGAGGCGAGCGAAGGCGACGAGGTCGCTGAACGCCAGCCAGTCGAAGCCGTTCCAAGCGCCGGGGCAGTACCCCATGAGGATGTAGGTGAGCTGGCCAAGCACAACGAACCACCACGACGCGTTCAGCGCCACGGCGAGGCCGACGAGCCCCATCTGCATCGGCCCCACGAGGAGCCAGGTCAGCGCGACGTGGAACACCAGCGCCACCGCCGAAATCACGGCCATGGCCATGACCTTGCTCTGCGCCTGCAGGAACTTCTGGATGGGGAAGTTGAAGGCGTACGCGAACAGCTGCGGGATCATGTAGAGGGATAAGCGCCCGGCGACGGCGGCGATCTCGGCGTCCTGGTGGAAGAAGCGCAGGATCGGGGTGGCGAAGAGGTAGATCGGGAGCATGAGGACGCTCATGGCGTTGAGGATGATCCACGAGCGCTGCAGGTACACGCCCAGCAAGCCCAGCTGCTTCGCGCCGTAGGCCTGCCCGCACAGCGTCTCCAGGGCGCTCCCCATCCCATACTGCAACACGTACGTACAATGGTGCATGCACTGAAAACGTTAGAGTTGCACTCGAGTTTTGGGAGTTTCAACAGGCAGGCTTCAAGAGTTTGAACGTTGAAGTTTTAAAATGGTTACTAGTATCACACAAGTTTAGAGTTCATCCAGCCACTACTAAAAATAAAGCAAAATTAGGTAAATAACATCATAAAAATATTCACATTAGAAAATATCATCGATTGTGAAGATGACATATAGGTCTAGAACCCACATATCATCTTCATTCCAACTTTTACAGTTTTTATGATAATACCTAACAAATTGCTCCTAAAAATAGCTGTTTTACTAGTAGGCTCATAACCGTTTTCGCATTCAATTTCCAAGTCGACTGCCAAAAAGAGACTGCAGAAATCGGTAACTATTACCGTCAGTTTCAAAACATCATGCTGTATGCCACCTCCTGAAAAAATGATTTTTGTAGCATTGAGCTTGTCTGTCTGTACACAATTGAATGTCCACGTGTAATGTTTTGCCTGTAAATGGTGATGTGTCGGTAGAGAAACAGTACTGCTTAGTTTTTCAGTTTAGGATGTAGTCGTTTGGGATAGACTATTCTAGTATTATGGTGCCATGAGCCCAGTTTTGCGCTGTATAGCTGATAAACTGAAAACCTTATATGGTCCGTTCGTTTCGACGAGATCGGGGAATAAAGCCCTTTAATTCTAAAAAAAAATCCAAAATTATGTATGGAGCGTTCAGCAGCTAGGCAGGTGCTGAACAATCTGTAACTTCCGTTCTGGAAATTAAATACAGCTACATATGATAGTGTGGAGATCTGACAGTTAAACATAATCTTTGAAGTCAAACGCGTACTTGACACGAGAGCGGTTTTTTTATCCTTCAGTGGCTTGATCCAGGTGCTTAGCAAATCGATTTCTTTGATTGACTTGATCAAGCCATGCATGACAGCAAATTGTAGTTTTTTTTTTCAACACTTCCTACACTTCTGACGTATGAAATCTCAAATGATTTCAGCGCCGTCAACACGATCTCAAATGATTTCAGCGCCGTCAACACGGCGCCGACGAGGTTCCCAACAAGGTTTGATTAGGGGTAGGGTTCTTCATCGTCAGCTTTAGATTAGGTTTCAGGAGAGGCAGGTCGATCCGATGGAGAAAGCGGGGTGACAGGGTGCCATGGGCTATGGTGAGTTAGGATGGGCAGGGAGCGTGAATCGATCGAGTTAGCATGGCGGGTAGATCTGGTGGCGGGAACACGGCTGGAGACAGTAAGGAGGGGGGAGGAGGTGGGGGCGCAGCGAGCAGAGGCGAGAGCTAGAAGACGCCGTTAGATACCCCGCCGCCTGACAGATTTTACAAAAACAAAAGACCAAAGAATAGCATTAGCCATTTTTTTCTTCATGGCGTGTGATCGACATTGATGAGCCAGCACACTGACGAGCGTGCCAACCGCCCATTCGCCGAGCAGTCCTGCTTCCTCTCAGTTCGCCTGTGCACTGGCGATGTGACCAGCAGGCGTAGGAGTATATATGCGTAGAGTTTTATTCGTACCGTGATGCCGAACGCTAGGCCGGAGATGACGTTGTTCTCGGTCGAGACGGCGTCGAGGTCGAGCGTGGAGAGGTGGCCGGCGAAGACGAGCGTGATGGCGCCGAGCGAGTACTGCGCGACGGAGGTGAAGATGGCCGGCCCCGCTAGGTGCCACAGCTTCCGGTTCTCCTCCGCCGCGTGGCGCAAGAACGCCCGCACGCTCCGGATCTCCTCCAGGTCCTCCTCCGCCTTCCCGTTGGTCCCGGCAACCAGCAACGCCTCCCTCAGCTCGTCTCCTCCGCCGCCGCCACTCGCCGCCATCTCTCGACAGCTAACTAATGGTGATCTGGATCGCGGTGCTCGGTAGAGGTCGCTAGCAATCGAGAGAAGAAGAAGGTGGACACATAACTGGGCAGCTGGGGCCTGGGTGGACTGATCGCTCCATCGAGACAGTGGATGACTTAGTACCGATATAAGTAGCCACGAGTTCAACGTGGCTCCTTTAATAATTATACAATTTGATTTCTAAATGTGATATCTATTATCTAACCAGCAGTAATTACTCCACAGGATATCCGATTAATTATCATGTTTCTATAGTGCTCCATTAAAAAATTGTACTTTGATTAACATTTAATCAAATTATTAAAATATCTAGTGTATAAAAATTATATAATTAGATTCACAGTTAAAAAGATTTTATATTATATAGATTTTGTAGCTATAAATAATATATTTGATGAGAAAAATTTAGTTAAAATCTAGCTTTAAAGATCTAGCGTAAAGAAAAATAGGTACACTATTTTTAACAAAGAGAGTGGTGCAGTAGTACTACTGGTGGCGGAAGCCCTTATCTTCCCGAGTACTTAGGAGGCTCTCTGTCAATTTCTACGCATGTGAGAGGAGAAAGAAAAGAAAAGAGAAGGAAAATGAAGAGGAAAAAAAAGGAGAGGAAGAGGACGACGAAAAGCGAGAATCTCATACTTATGTCTCGGGATGTGTCACTGCTAAGATGATACCTCTGGTTGCTCTGGTATAGTGGTTGGTATTCGGTGAAACTCCATCAGACTGGGCCACGTGACACGGTGCTTCCCTCGGAACCTGCACTACCTAACCGCCATTGATACCGATCGCATCTGATCGGTGGTCGGAGCTGGTAATAGTGGAGCAGATCGATGTGCAGCTGGACCGTAACGTTGGATCGAGAATGATCGTGCAAGGTGGCATTTAAAATCTAGGGCCGGCCGACGGAGCGATTGCCAACGAGTCGCCGGCGTCGACTGGACCGAGAGGCGTGCGTGATCCGCCCGGCCGCCAGACGTCTCCATCTCTCGATCGGATGGGTTCAGAGGTGGCGGAATTCGTGATAGTTCAATCAGGACACGGTCCTCGTGCGTAGCGTAGGTAGGAAGATCAGGGTCGAAGCCACGTCCGTCCGTCGTCTTGTGATCGATGACCCATCCATCCATCCATCCATCCACAGAACGTGTCCGTACTGGCCGGGCTCCGGCGAGGCCACGGCCATTTCGATGTCTGGGCGGTGCCAGTGCCAGTGCAGAGCACCCCGCAGGTCGCTGTAAAATCAACCTGAGAACACGTACTTGTCTATTTGAGTGGCAGTTCCACCCGAATGGATCACATGTTTAGCTAAAAGGGTGTCTGTTCATAACACTTGCTATTGTTCAATTATCTTACATGTAAATTTCTGGTTGAAAACTCATCTAAAAATCTGTGAGAAAAATATGAGAAAAATAGTATGTTTTATGTTGATATACCATTAAAACTTATTTAAAATTCAATAAAAAAATATAAGGAGAAAATGATATGGTATATATTAGTTATTGCCTCATTGTAAGGTCATATGAGAAAACTTATTGGTGAGTTTAGAGAGCAATAATTATAATCTTTGGATCATATTAAAATCTTTGAAAACTATTTAAAAAATAGGAGAAACACAGTAGATATTGCCTCATTAAAAACCTTATATGAGAAACCGTATAGGAAAAACTCATAAAGGAAAAGAGTGCAATATAATAGAACAGGTTATTTATTTAGGGACCAACTCCCCCTAAATCTTGCAAATATCGCAGTCATCGTATACCAATTTCATGAATATATTTTTGGAATGTAGAAGTTGGTAAGGACTTAGTGAACAAATCAGCAAGATTAACACATAATTTGATTTGCAAGATTTCTATTCCCCATTATTTTGTAATTCATTAGGATAGAATATTTTAGGAACAATATGTTTAGTTATATTGCTCTTTATATAACATGTTTGTATTTGAGCAATGCATGCAGAATTATCTTCATAGATAATTATCGGTGATTGAATAGAACCAATACCACATAATTGTTGTATGTGGTTGATCATTCTGTGAAGCCGTACGCATTCACATGATGCTTCATATAATGCAATTATTTCAGAATGATTAGTGGATGCAGCCACTAGAGTCTATTTTGAAGACTTCCATGAAATGGTTGTTCCACCATTTAAGAACACAAAGTTTGTCTGTGACCTGGCATTATAGAGATATGATAAGTAACCAGCGTCAGTGTATTCAATCATATTCATATCTTGATTTTTTTGAAAGAAAAGACCAACATCTATAGTGACTTAGAGATATCGTAAGATATTTTTAACTCCTATCCAATGACGTTTAGTTGGAGTAGCGCTATACCTAGCTAGTAAGTTTACTGCAAATGCGATATCAGGACTGGTGCAATTTACAAGATACATAAGCGTCCCAATGACACTGAGATAAGGAACATCGAGTCCCAGTATCTCTTCTCCTTCCTCTCGTGACCTAAATGGATCTTTCTTCATATCAAGAGATCGAATAACCATGAGAGTCTTGGAAGGGTATGCTTTTTCCATATTGAATTTCTCCAATATTTTCTGGGTATATGCAGCTTGGTGTAGTAGAATACCTGAAGGAGGATGCTCGAGTTGTATTTCTAGCAAAATTTGGTTTTACCCAAATACTTCATTTCAAATTCCATCTTTAGATGATTGTGTGCTTCATCTATATCTTCTGTATTTCAGAGATAATACAAAATCTTGTTGAGGATTTCTTTATGAAGACACATGGGCAATCATCATTATTGTAATATCCTTTTTGTAAAAGAAATTCTTTTAGTCGGTTGTACCATATTCTTCCTGACTGTTTTAAACCATATAATGATTTTTTTAACTTTTACACAATACATATTGCGGTTTGCATTTGGATTCGGAATGTCAAGTCTTTCGGGACTTTCATGTATATGTCCGAATCAAGTGACCCATAAAGATATGCGGTCACTACATCCATCAATTGCATAGATAGATTATTTTAATCTGCCAATGAAATTAGATATTGGAACGTGATTCCATTCATTACTGAAGAATAAGTCTCATTGAAATTAATACCGGGTCTCTACGTGAACCCTTGTGCTACAAGCTTCGCTTTATATCTCACCACCTCGTTGTTTTCATTTCGTTTGCGGACGAAAACCCACTTGTATCCTATAGGAAAAATGTTACGAGGAGTAGGTATTACTGATGTGAATATCTTTCTTTTGGAGAGTGAGTGTAATTATGCCAGGATTGCATCCTTCCATTGTGTCCAGTCCGAGCGCTTGCGGCACTCTGCCATGGTCTTTAGATCTGGATCATTGAGAAGGTCGTTTGCAACCTTTGAGGAGAAGCAAGTGTCAATAATTGTAGTCTTTCTGTCAAATGATTCTCCAGAATCAATATAATTGATGGAAATTCTATCTAACTTTTCCGACTCATCGTGATTTCCTATTATGATTGAGTCTGGGTGTTCCGATATTTCGGCACAGTTGAGCTGGGATTTGGATGTTGAGCATCCACTGGATGTATAATATCCTTAGGTCTTGGGTGTCTTTCAACTTGACGTTGATTTGCATTTACTGTTTTGGAAGAAAGATTCCTCTGTTTTCGCGGTAGTTTGCAAGAAACTTTATCCTTTGTGTCCGTACTTTTCCCCCTCTTATTTTGATTTGGGAGTTGATTGGTTTTATTTGGTACCTTTACTTTTTCCGGCATATTCCGAGCAGGAATATATGATTTAGTGACACCTTTATTGTCAGTAAATGCATCTGGCAGGTTATTTGTAATATTTTGCAAATTTATAATTTTCTGAACTTGGAGTTTAGATTCTTGAGTATGTGAATCTGAGGAGGAAATGTCTGTGACATTCCAATTGATTTCCTGACATTCTTTCTGGTACTTGAAATCTCCCCATAATGCAAGGGAAATGCTCCTCATCAAATATACAGTCAATGTACCGGACTGTAAATAGGTCCTCTGTCAGGGGCTCGAGGTATTTTATGTTCGACGGAGATTTATACCCCACGTAGATTCCTAATTTTCTATATGGACCCATTGATGTACGCTATGGTAGTGAGATCGGTACGTATACAACGCAATCGAACTTTCACAGATGGAAAATACTGGGAGGATTTTCACGTACTAACTGTAGTGGGGAAACAGAGTGATATGCAGTTGGTCGCAATTGAATTAAGTCAGCAGCGTGTAAGACTGTGTGACCCTAACATGAAGTTGGTAGGTTACAATTATGTAATAATGGTGGTGCAATGAGCTTGATTCTCTTGATGAGAGATTTAGTCAAACTATTTTGAGTATGGACGTAAGGTACTGAATGCTGGATTTGAATTCCTAGGGTCATACAATAATCATTGAAGGCACGTGAGGTGAATTCAGCTGCATTGTCCATTCGAATGGATTGTATCCTATGTTCAGGATAATGTGCTCGTAATTTAATAATTTGAGCAATTATTTTGACAAAAGCATGATTTTGTGTGGATAATAGACACACATGTGATCATCATGTAGATACGTTAATGAGAACCATGAACTGCCTGAATGGTCTAGTTAATGGTTGGATATGACCACATATATCGCTTTGAATACGTTCAAAGAATTTGAGTGGTTCAGCTCTAATTTTAAGATAAGAGGATCTTAAAATTAATTTCCATGTGTCACCTATTACAACTCTATGTAGGACATAGATATAATAATATCTAATTAATTGGGAACCTAATTCAGGTCTCCAAATAAAGTCATTGGAAGCAAATTCCACAAGCATATTGTCCATGCTCTCAAGGTCCTCTTGCTGTTGAAGAGTGATGTCGTTGTTCGGTTATGGATGAACGTTTTGGGAACAACTTGTCGTTTTGGTAGTGTCAGGTTGAAGATTGAAATGAGCTTAAAATCTTTTACCTTAAGTTGGTCGGTTTCGCCCGACGAACTTAAGGTAGAGATCAACCAAGTGTTTTGGGGTGTGATATTTCTTAGTTGTGTGGCTGTAGCAACCACATTTACGACAAATATCAGATTTTGTCTTTGTTGTTGTTGAAAATGCCATTTTTCTTGTTATTTCTATGAAATTTCTGCTTTTTAATGTGGTTCTGCTTGCCTTTGAAGCTCTTTGGGCGGCGTTTGTTGCCGTCGAACCTCTTAGTATTCCAAATATTTAAATTTACTTTAGGTAAAAGGGTAGTGCCTGTAGGGCGCTGGTGATGATTCTTTAAAAGAAGTTTATCATGCTTTTCAGCCTGAAGTAAATTATGAATTAATTCAGAATAATGCTGATAGTTCCTAGCACGGTATTGTTGTTATAATACTCTATGGGAAGGAAGCATTGTAGACAAAGTTTTTTCTATTTTCTCCGCATACTTGTAGACAAAGCTTTGTCAAAAAAAGTAATCTTGAGCAGATCTTGTGAACAACATAGTTGTATTCTCTAATGGATTTAAAATTCTGGAGGCGAATGTTGGACCATTCGTGTTATGCTTCAGGTAGTATTACTGCCTTTTGCTATTCATATCGCTCTTTGAGCGAGTACCATAGGTCATGTGGATTTTCATCCATAAGTATTCAGATTTTAAATCTGGATGTAAATGATGCCTTATGTAGTATAAAGCTCCATACTTGATTTGATCTTGAAGTGGTGGATCTCCCTCTTGAGGAGGATTAATTGCCGTCATAAGTACGCGGGATGATAGACTTATCTTCATACCCATTGCCCATGTTTGATAGTTTTTGCCATCTAACTCGAGTCTTTCGAACTTGACGTTGGATATTTTGTCCTACAAATTGACCAATGATTGAATGAATTTACACTTTAGGTAAATTAAAGAATCATGGTAATGTTGTAATAGTGCAAAAATTGTAAAGTCAAGTTGGTACTTGAATTTCATAGTGTAGACCTCAAATTATATCGGTAATACATTGAAGGTAGTCACCAAGATGGTGTAGACCTTTCAGTGGTGGGGGCATAATCTGTAACTATGCAGTAGATGCCATGAATTTCACTAACTTGTGTTATGCAAATCTTGTGTTAACACTATGAAGCTAATCACCAAAATTGGTGTAGACCTTCTTTAATTTATACTCAAATTGGATACGCATGTAGAGGATAGTCACTATGAGCAAACATAGTGTAGATCATATAGTAGTATATAGATACTATCTTGTGTATGGTCAATATGAGATATGAATTAAGATAATAACCTTAAAAGGTGTAGACCTTGATTCCAAATTTGATATTGGGTACGCGTTTTAAGGATAGTCACTATGTGTTAGACATAGCGTAGATCTCATAGTAGTATTAGAGTACTACTTAGTGTATGGCCAATATGTGAAAGTTTAGAATATAGTGTTACATCAAGTGGAAGAGGTAATCACATAGTTTGCAATAATAAGTATTTTGCAAGAAAAAGAATTTCTATTGCAAAGAAAACAAATTATGTAATAGGGAATGCATAAGGTCAAAACACATGGGACACATCAAATTTCCAGAGAAAATAGGGCCTGGAACATATACTGACAACATAAAACAGTACGAATCACAATTATAGTTAAAGACAAAGGCTATAACATGATTTACAGTACTGTAAATATTAAATACTGGAATTGGCTATAAATAATATGAAACTCAGGGGGGGTTTATGAGAAAATGCCAATTATGCCGTCATTTTCGGCCGACGGGTCGAAAAAACCTGAGCTCCAACCTTTTTGGCCTTTCGGCCCAAGCCTATTCGGTGCCCCCCTTTCCCTGCTCCATATATATGAAGAAGCCAGTCGGTTAGGGTTAGGGTTTACCAAACCCTAACCGGCCCTTGTGCCGCCGCCGCCATGTGGGTGAAGCCCAAAATGCCAGAGCTGATCCGGCCATGGTGGAGGCCAAGCCGCCGGCGAAGGGGGCTGGAGCCAGGCCGCCGGAGGAGGGTTCGCCGGAGCCGCTCCGATCATGGTGGAGGCTGAGCCGCTGGGACGCCGAAGCCGAAGGCCGGAGCTGCCGCTGAGGAGCCGCAAGCTCGCTGTTCAGAGGAGGCGACTTTGTCGTGCAGAGGTGGCGGCTGAGCCGCCGTGCAGAGGAGGTGGCCGAGCCGTGCAAAGGAGGGCGGGCTCGCCGTGCAAAGGCGGCGACCGAGCCGTCGTGCAGAGTAGGCGGGCTCGTCGTGCAGAGGCGTTGGTGCACCGCCCCTTCCCCCTGGCACGCACACGCGCCAGGGCGTGTTTAGATGCCCTCAGAGGGGAGGCTGGAGGCCGCAAGGGCCCATGATCCCAGGCGGAGGCCCGGACGGCGGTTGGCCGCTGCAGTGGCGAAGCAGCGGAGGGTTCGACGGACCGGCACAGTGGGGGTAGCCATGGTGGAGCCGACAGTCGATGAATAGGAGCCGTCGGTTTGGATGAGCGACGCAGTTGCCAAGGAGACAGTGGTGAATGGGTCCTCAGAGAGGACTTCCACGACTTCAACACTAGAGTCTATGAAGGCCGACGTGTTGAGGTCGATGCCCTGGGAAGAAGAGGCGGGATTGTAGTCCGCCATTGCTCCCGGGAGGCTTCTGCTGCAACGGACGTGGAAGATCCAATTGCGGCGATGGATTTCCAGAGTCGATTTTGCCATCGCAGTAGAGGGAGCCGCGTCAGCCATTGGAGGAGACAGTAGAGTATACTTCGGAGTACAACCACACACGCTCCTTCGGATCTTCCTCCTCCTCGGACACCATCACCGGTGTACTGTCGAAGAAAGGGGCAGCTGCCATTGTAAGTGATGGTCCGACGGGGACAACGGCTGCAGGGGCAGGTGGAGCCCCTAGAGGTCCACGATGGCAGCTACGACGGCGACGTCTATTGTGGCCGAGCGATGAGATGTGCTGGAGAACGACAGTCTCCGAATCCATTAAGCAATGAAAAACTTCACTGATGGTTGAAGATGAGACAATCTCTTTCTTTTATTTACCTTGATCTGAGAGGAACCTTCGAGTCTCTGTTTGTTGGTGATAGAGAATAGCCCTGTTTTTCTTCTCTATTGTTGCTCAGTGATAAAACTATGCGCTGATAATATGTTCTAAGTAGTCTTTTAAGAATCAGAAAATCTCTTTTTTTTTATTGATGAGTTTACACAAATACATACATGGTAAGGGACAAATACATGTCCAATCGGTGGCAGTTCCACCCAAATAGGTGTCCTATTGTTATAATTGCTAATAATAGTTTAATCACTAATTAATCACATATTTAACTTAAATGGGTGTCTGTTCATAACAGTTTTGCCTCGCCTGACGTGTGGTTGCATGTGCTAGTAGGCAGACAGACGCTTTCAAGGTACAGCAGCTCTGGGAGTTGATCTGCAATAGCCAGGGCGTCCTGGAAAATTCTGGCCCCATGTCAAACTCTAAATTGAGACCTAAATTTAAGTGTCAAAATAAAATAAAGTTAACAATAAATATTTCAGCAAGTGGAACTGCACGGTTTACAGGTTGTAACCTTGAGGCCCATATCTCCCGGATCACCTCTCCTATTATGCTTCAAGACTGGCTCCTCGACTGCGACTCTGATTGTATCCTCTGCCGAACTTGTTGGACCAAAAGTTTCAAGTAGTCCTAAGTAATAACGTTTATTGCAGGAAAATAGGGTTAACTGGCTAACATTAGAAAGAAAACAAGTTATAAAACTTCTAAATGTAACAGAACTTGATATATATATATATATATATATATATATATATTTTGTACTGGGCTTCAATGTAGTTTTAAAATTTGTAGAGAACATACATTGGTAAGCTCTGGATCACTGACAAGCTCTTCAAGCATGCCTTGAATGCTGTCATCTTCGCCATAAGCCTGAGCGGCAGTTTCAAGGACAGCACTGAAGATATTCTCTGGAGATTCATGGTGTTCAATGCGTTGACGAGCTTGTTGAAGATCAATCTGACCATTGAATACAAAACATGAGATATTCCACAGAGGATCAAGGGTTCCACATTAACTGCAGTACAACATATATTCAATAGGGCTGACTAAATTTACTGATAATTTGAGTGTGTCAATGAACAAATAAATAAATATGCCCTAATATTATATTAACCCTTCTCAGCTCTTTGCATCAAAGAATAATATCAGTATCGTATATGAAAAGCAATACTGACCAACAATTCGTTGATACAAGATTGCTCCGCAAACCAACCATAAAGCACAGGCGACATACATAACTTTACAGAAAAAATGCAGATACGACAATTCTTTACTCAACAGAACAGCTTACCTGAGAGCTGACATCTAAATCATTTCCTTCTACACTGTCATTGCGCCACGGCGGTGATCTAGATTCTCCACTATTTGCACCAACAGGACGAGCCCCTGCTCCACCAAGAACTTGGGATACAACCGGCATCATTTGCTGCAACATTCTAGACAAGTCCATGCCACTTTGCCCCCTCCCTGAACCAAACATGGACCCAAGGTCTTGCTCATCCACATTCTGCATGATATTGCTTATAGTATCTACAATAGCAGGGCTCTGTAATCCCTCCATCACGCTCCTCAAATCAGCTCTCGAACCCCCTGCTTGTGTAGCTACATTTGACAATAGGTTGCCGAAAACTGGGTTGTTGAGCATCCCAGATATCATGCTGCTGACATCAGGTTGTCCTTCACCACCCTGTCTTCTCGGAGGCACTCCAGTAGGCTGTGGCGTAGAGGAAGGGGGGGCAGAGTCGGTGGTGTTGCCTCTGCTTGCATTAGTATTCTGTGAAGCGAAACCTTGCAGAAACTGCTGGGCCAGCATAACAGAATCTTGGTTTTGGCTAGCAGAAGAGGAATCCCTACCAGGATCAGTTGTGCTCCCAGGTGGCTTTGCTGTTCTGCTCCGTCTCTGAAAGTGCTGTTAAAAGAAGCAATTACATTACAGCCAACCACAACAAACTCCAAATCTATGACTTGCAGATATAATTGACATCAAAATGCAGACTGACTAATACTAGAATCCCAACAGGTTAAAGCGTTTAAACTCAATTAATTAATACCTTCGGAATCAGGCCTCCACCAAGACCTAACGGTTCGGACCTGCCACTTGCAGAAGACTTAAGGGACTGTGAACCCACTCCATCTGAGGATTCATTCTTCAGTGCAGAACTTTCAGCTGATACGCCCAAAGGAATATCAGGAGCACAGATGGCTGTGGGGTCTCCTGATAAGTTGGCTGTTGCTAGTTCCTCACAAGACAATCTAACATTATCTCCATGGGTATCTTCCGTTTGTGGATGCTGTTGAATAATGTTGACACTGGGAACATATACAGTATTGCTGCCTTGAGATGTCAAATTGGAACCACAAGTACCTAACAGCAGCAATTAAAACAACAGGAATGGTGAATATCAGTAAAGTTGTAGAGAAGAAAACTCCAGATAGCAAATTAGTAAAAAATACCTGGTTCAGACGCATGAGATTGCACATTTAATGAAGTTTGACCATGATTTGAACCTGAGGGCTCATTGTGCAGCTGTGTGGTTGTTGATGTTGAAGAACTCAGCTCACCAGCTCTGCTGTCTGTGGTTGGGTGAGATCCCTGGTCTGCTGTGTTCTGTGCAGATGATGAAACCTGGCCTGGCGCATTCGCAGCCAATGCATTGGCTACATGTGCAGTCACCTGTGCCACTATAGAAGGAATACCAGCAACACCACCTACAGAAGCTTGTGGAACAGCAGATGTTGAATTTTGTTGAGATCCATTGCCCTCTGAGGTCTGAGAACCTTGAGAAGAGGTTGATTGATTAGGCACTGCAACTTGACCCCTCACTTGAACAGGCAGGAAAACACTTAGGACATGGTTTGGAGCCTCGACAGAGGACTGTGCTGGAATAGCTGCAACAACTGTTCTTGTTGGCAATCCATGTGTTGCAGCTGAGTTACCAGACGGGTTACCTCCTTGAGTTCTTACTGCATCTTGGCGGTCCCTGTTGACAACCATACCAATAGAAGTGGTGGCCATACCAGCAGATGAACCGCTTGCTGCAGAGGAACCTAAGTGAGGGTATGGGAAAAGAAATAACAGTTAGGGGAAGACCACTAGACACACAAATGTGAAAAGCATTCAATTAGGAAGTCAGATTTCAGATAGCACCAAAATATAAATTGCTAGGTATGAAAGAACTCTGTGGGATATTCCAGAAGATATTGAGAACAGGTTATTGATCTAGCAAGTACATTGAGGACACTCATGAATCATATCTGAAAGATACCGCAACTAACACTAATTTGAACTACCATATTATTAAGTATACATAGTATTACATACTATTATCCATTTTATGCCAGCATATCGGTCATCAAAGTTTTATAAGGTAGATCCATTTCATGATATTAGGCTATGAGATGTTTAATATCTAACATCCTCAAACAAATCATGAACAGTTGTATAGTACAATTAAGAAAATACAAAAGTTCAGTTTACAGGGTATTACAGTTTATAATATGCCATAGAGGCAACTTGATTCTCATTAAAAACAGAACTTAAGCCTGTCTAACAATCCAACACAGAAACAATTTGTTCAGAGGAGCTCAAGTTTGTGGCAGCTTCCTCCTTCAGCTCAAGACCCTAACAAGAGTGGAACAATAGTAGAAATGTGACCTTACCACTAGTAGGGACATTGATGTTTCGAAAAGGATCTCCAAAACCAGATGACCGAGAAGGATTAACAATACCAAAAGCACCAGAAACTCGACCCAGAACTGGTATGTTGGATACTCCAAAAGGAGGAGTATTTTGAAAAGATGGCTGCACAAAGAGAGAAAATGTGTTGCTATTATTAGAGTGCTCTGACCATCAAAACCAACATGAAAAAAGTGTAACAATTTATCACCTGAACCATGATTGGATTTGGTCCTGTGGAGTTTATATAAACAGCAGGTCCAGCATTTACAAAAGCCTCAGACTGCAAAATTGACAAGCTTTCAAAATTGTCGGAACATGCAAAAAGATAGTTACACAACATTACAGAACATATTATGCATACAGGAGATGGCCCCGTGCGAAGCATCATCATTGTCCGACCAAGCTCGAAAAGCATAGCACCCAAATGTTGCATTGCAATTCCCAACTGAACCGATTCATTCTGGATCTCACGACGAATAGATGAATCCCCAGTGCCACCATTGCTCCGAATACGTTGTACAACGTGCTGAAACAGAATATCAATTCAGGAATTCATCAAATATCTTCTTACAGATGTCCAAAGAAAAGTTTGCATCTATCAGTTCAGAAGTTCATCGGGTATCTTTCACAATATGTAATAACATAAACCAAGTTGCATCCCGCCAAGACACAGGATTCTACTGACTCAAGCACATGTAGCAGAGAGAAAGAAACCAGAAGAGAGATTGGCCTCTACCGACTCAAGCCCAACATCTAAGTACCATCCTCCTCCAAAGCTCCAATGCCTCCTATGCTGTCTACTTCCAGCCAGAACTCCCACACAGGCATCTTATTCATCTACCTCATCCTCTTACGGTGCTTCTTTTTCTGCCACTGCTTCTCTGGCTCATCCTCAATCTGCGAGAAGCAGCAGCGACGGCGACAGCAGAGACTAGGCTGGTGGCAACTGGCAAGAGCAGCAACTGCAAGCTTCGGATTGCAGCGGACGGGACCTGGGACTATAACAAGACTTCCCTCCTACCCAGTCGAAGGGTCCCTGTTGTGCGCCTCCAGACACTGGGACATCGAGAACTCAAATAAGCGACGTGATAAAAACTATGGGCTTGTTTTGTTTGTGCCTGATCTAGCGTTGCCAAAAATTTGGCCAAGGTTTTTATTCCCACAATTTGGCAAAGGATTAGCAAGAAATGCAAGGATATAACAAAGGAGGTATTGGCTTGCCAAAATTCAAATGAGTGCCAATTATTGGGCCTAGCCAAAGCTTGGCAAGGCGGGTATGGGACTTTGGGCACGAACCAAACACACTGCATGCCCTTAAAGGCTTAAACAACAGGAAATATATAAAAATACTGGTTAAAAATGTGCCACAAAACTGAACCATACAACTCAACAGCACCTTTGCATAAAGAAGCAACAAAGCCAACAGCCCAACATGAACAAAAGGGAAGACCTACTCTAATATGAAATCATGCAAACACTAAACAGTGAACGGTGAACATAAATTATGTTGTAAAGTTGCATAGGACCTGATAATTTAACCTTGAAGCCAGGGCATAATTTATGCCTTGACCAGGCATGGTTGAGGTTAGGTGTTATGGGCTGGGTCAGGGCCTGCTCGGCAGAGCACGACAAGGGAGCACACGGCGCACGGCAAAGCCATGAGATAGGATTAGTAGTTTCCTTAGAGTCTAAGTCAAGATTGTCTAAGTCAAGATTAGATAAGATTGTTAGCAGATTTGGTTAGTTAGGATTGGATTAGATTTGTTAGTGGAGTTCTGGCTGGCTATATAATGCCCGCCCATGTCACATCAATAAGCAAGCAGAAAATAGATAGAAAGAAGGTTCAGAGCCTCCGGAGAGAGGGCGAACTCATTTATCTATCTGCTACCCTTTCCCATTAGGAATGATCAAGAGGAATTTTTTACAAGTCTTTCAATTTATTTAGATTCCCATAGACAACCCATAAATACGCAAAAATGGTAATAAATGTGTTTAACTTTAAACAACAACAATCGGAATAGAAGGGGAAAAAAAAGGTTGCAGAACTTAACATTAACCAGGGAGGGTATATTAGATGAACAAAATATCATCGTCGAAGACCGTAAATCATTTGTGGATTGATTAACATTGTGAAGTAAAAGGTACAGCCGTACAGAACATAACTACAGAAGAGAAGTGACATACAGAAAGAGCAGGAGCTGCACTGCCACCAAGAAGTTGTTGGGCTCTTTCAATAACTTGAGCCAAAACCTCAGGACTTGGAAATCTTGGGTTTAGATTAGCATCACCAGCCACTGGTCGTTGCTGGCCTTCTGAATCCCTGGATGGTGGAGTACCTTCATTTATAGCATAAAATGAATATCACAATCTTTGATGACAAACAATAATAATACAACTTTAAGAAAACTATGATACCATTATTCTGTAATACTTGGTCCATGCGCTCCATATACTCCGAAAGAGTCGTCAGAGAATCCGGAATAAACTGTCCCCATTGATTATAAAATCAAAACAATGTTATACAAATTGAAAAACAGGAGGAACAACAAGAAAGATAACACATCTACCATGTTGCGAGGAATAGCTCCTGCTGGTTGAAGTTGCGTTACATGGATTTGATGGTTCAGAACCGAAAATCCTGGTTGTGCTGGGTTCAATGGCTGAGTTCCTCCAGGGACATTATTGGCCCCTTCTGGTGCAGTAGCCAAAGGAACCTGATTAAGCAGCCATAAATAATTAAAATCTGAGATGTCTCGAGAACCCTCATTAGATCTTAAGAAGAACTGCCTCATTACCGAAAATGCCGTGTTGGTGACACCACCAGACATCGCAACACCTAAGGAACCAAGAAGATCCCGAACACTCTGCAAACAGTAGAAGGATTAGAGAATACCATTTGAGTATTTGACAAGTCAAGCAATTGGCATCTATTTCGACAAATATACAGAACGCTAGAACAAACCATATACCCTAGCCATGTCATCTACCATACCATCAGAATACAGAGCCTCTATAATTTCTTGGAAGAGAGTCAATAAAAAAGTAATTCAAAAAAATACAATCAAAATGTAGCCATAACCAAGAGCTAAGCAAATCGGTCAACTTCATCAAGACACATACAACAATGAAAGAAGCATACCCTGGAAATATCGTCCAATAACCCTCCATTTCCAGCAACATTTACTGCACAAAGAACAACAATGTAAAAGTATTTATCAGGCCCATGCCCAGCATCTTCTTGTAGTCATAACCTAAGCACCAACAGGGATCTGTTGGATTCAACACCAACCAATAAGGTAAGGATCAAAAGGTAGCTGTAGAATTCAGTGACAATCAATTACATCTAAAAATAATAAAGGCACAAAAAATGCTTCAGGTCCAGTAAAGTTGTCACCATATCATTGATGTTGTTCCTTTTTTATTATTTTGAGGGGACTGTGCGCCCTGCGGCACTGTTACTCAAGTTGACCAGTAGTGCATACCTGGGTACCCGCAAAGAACCAATGTTAACATGGAAAACAAGTTGAATAGTGGCGCTCATAGTTCACATGCTGAAGAAAAAACATAAACCAGGCAATTGTACATGCCCATCTTGACATCTCTCGGATGCTTAAGTAAGAACTTTAATCAGCCTGCAGAATTTGCTACTCATCATAACTAGCAATATTTTTGCAGCACTTTCAGGGCTGAAAAATATCATACCCAAGATTTTAAAAATTGTTTGATTTCCTAATGACGGATATGCAGAGTAAGGCATCAAGCAGGAGAAACATCATGTCAGCATATCCAAATACTTGGTGCTTTAGGATTGATGATGTAGTTTTCAAAGCAACCACAGATCTGACTTACCATTAGCATGGGTGTTTCCTTCAGAAGTCCCAGAAGAATGCTGGGCTTCAGCTGCACGCCGAGCAACCAGATGCAATGTATATCCATCTTCCAAATCTTGAGGTTGTCAAGGATAAAGATGATAGAATCTTGATGGAGAGCAACAAACACATACAAAGACGAATGGCGCAACAAAGCAATTTAAAAACACACAACCAGGAAAAGAAAGATGTTTATATAAATGACAAATTTCAATCAAAATTAATAAGATGGTACATTCCTTTATAAATGACAAATCCAACCACCAAGTGATGAAAACCAATAATCTACACAACCTCCGCACAGTCCCATGATATCTGTATAGGGTTGCATATAAAATCAACTGAGAATGCACTTAAACCGGCATTGAACAACCTCTTAACCACCCCACAAGTAAATATTCTGCTTCTGTCAGTCAGCAAATCACCATTACAGCTCAGAAAAATAAATTATGCTGTCATTAAATGTCATGACACATAACTAAGCAATTAGAAAAAAAAAAAAGCTAATAAGGAAACATGAAGTATAATGTATAGTACAACTCATCAGAAAAAAATGCACGGACACAAAGGTTACGGTATTCTGATAGGAGGTGATCATCCTTTAAGACTCTTCCTCTAAAAATCAACCGCTGCTGATCCAGAGGAACCCCAGTTGTATCAACTATCTTCTGTTTTAGAACCGAAACAGGCACCTAAAGATGTGGCAATTAGTTCTTCCCGAAACATTGCACATAGAAACATTTGCTCTCCTGATTCTAACTACAAGAATTACAAATCAACATAGGATCGAGCATTTTATAGAGTTCATATCACTTCACAATAGTTCAACAGCCAACAAACAGACAGACACAAAACAAAATGTCAAGAAGGTAAGAGACTTCTTACATTCTTCTTCACACGAAGTTTGTGGACTTGTGAATCCAGGGTCTTGATGTTGATCTCAATGGTAGACTCTGGATCATCAGCAGGTTTCACAGTTGAACTGCTGGCCCCATGCGAAGCATCATCAGCCATCCTACACAGCAGGAAATGATTGATACAAAGAGCAGATGCCACAGAAACCGCAAACTACTCAAATTCTTATGTGTTCTATGGAAAAGCGCGTACTTTTCTGTAGGCTTCTAGTTCCTTCCCACTGAAGCTTATGAACCAGCTGCTCCCTGCTACGCGACCTCCTCGAGCCCCGGCTAGATTTATCCAGAGCACTGATGTGCAACAACCTGATCGCACCACGGATGAATGGATTAGACTGGATTATCAGGGCACCAGGCGGCACACAAACCCGAACCTATCAATGGGGGAGGAAGCGAGATTTGGACTCGACAGTTCACAACCACAGCGAAGGAACGGTCCCCTAGAACAAAACGAACTCTTAGCCTCCTACAACAATCCGTCCGAGCAGGCTAGGGTTACTCACCGACGAGAAAAGAGATCGATCCGAGTGCGGACGGGAGATGGATCTCCACTCAACGGCGGTCGGGCACCAGCAGAGGGCGGCGGCGGGGCGGCGAGGAGGGCGACGGCTCCGACAAGAGAAGACTTGGGTGGAGAGACTAAGGGTTGCGACCTGGGATGGAGAGGCGTCAGCGAGGAGGAAGGTATTAGAGAGAGGGGAGCGTGTGCGGGCGGTTCTGGAAACTTCCACCCGACGGCTGGCTTGGTTTTGGGGAGGGGAGGAGACGATGTGTCGACGATGATCCTTGGCTTGGGCGATGGGAGCTGAGGGTGGCAAATTGCAAGGACTATGGAGATTTTTTTTTTGCTTTTTCATGTTATTTTCTTTGTATTTGTTATACCTTAGGTGTATCATAAGTTTCTTGATAAATTTTATATTTTTAACTTAAACTCGTGTTGTATAAGTTTTTTAAGGCAATTTGCATAACCATTGTAAAATAGTCAAATAGATAATAAAAACAAAAGATCATGATATGCACGATGGTGAGAGAACGGGATAGCAAAGATTAGTTTATGATGAAAGGGTTGCAATTCGACATCCGAAAAATTCTGAATGTAATAATGATAGTTACTACGGTAAAAAGTTGAGGAAAGGAATGCGTGGTGAAGAAGCGAGAGCTCTAATAATAGAAAAATTCAATATTGAAGATAACATGCATGATGGCCTTGGAAATAAATATCCTATATCTTCGCAATCATTTTCCTTTTGCATTGGAAATTTGAAAGACGTGTGTCTAAAATTGGCATATTTTTTTCACAAATGACGTTTTTAAAATAATATTTCTGGTCTGGCTATATGCTAAAAAACTTTTCAAAAACGCAAATTAAATTTTTTAGCTATAGCTATTAAAAACCAATGCATTAAGTGGTCCAAGAAAAGGTTTGGGAAAGAAAATTACGATGGATGGATATGACTTCTTTATTTGTGTGGCGGTGGCCTTAAAATTATTCTCATTTTTATAATCGTGGGTCTAAATCTAGTTAACTAGGATACTATGGTTGGAGAATGTTTCAACTTACTCTACGCACTGTTTTTGCATCCCCGGACCAAACCCTCCCGCATTATGAGTGTTAGTTGATGGTTGATCAAGCTTGATGAATTCACCCTCCGAAACAAGAACATAATCACGAAAATACATTAAAAACGCTAATTAATCCTATCTTCCAGAGGGCCTTATTTGACTTTAACTTCACAAGAATTTTGAGGCGCAACTTTTTTTCGAAGCTTTGTTTAAGTACAATTTAGATATCAGTTTGCTCTTTTAGCATCTAACCCATTTTCAATTTAATTTAAATGAAACAATATCAATTGCTGAAGAACTTCTAGGATAATTTAAAAGAAATAGACTAGAGAAAGGAAACTGGAGTGGCAAACGTGGCAAACCAAGCAATTACCTTCTCTTAAAAATTTAACTTCATAGCTGCATCCAGTTTCTATTGATCAAATTCACAATGATTATTGGACAATCGTAGTAATTAAGTACAATACAGTAATGCCTCTAAGGGCATGATCATCCACCTGTGGCACACTTCCAAAGCAGTATTGGCCTAAATCACTTTCTGGTGTTAAGGGTGTACCTGAAGCTACACTTTCACCTCAAAATAATAATAATAGAAACTAGGCCATGTTTCTACCATGTAAATGAAGGCAAAACATAAGAGGGATATGATCCATGCTTGCTACAGAGTGTTTTGACAGCATCATCCCCAGCAGTTTCTCCAAATTCACTGAGTCCAAGTTCAGCCGCATGAATCCCTCCCGTAATGAACACAGATGCGATTCCTGATGCATTTGCCCCTTTGATGTCGTGGTGAAGTGAATCACCCACCATGATACATTCATGAGCATCAACACCTGCTAGGGACATCGCTGACGTATAGATCACCTGAGAAAAACATGACATATTAGAAAACTAACAAGAGGCTCTTACCGCCTATTTAGCAGGTAAAATACTATAAAAGCTACGATCATAAGTGCAAAAGCTTGTGGTGCATCATATTCTTTGAGTGCCATTTCAACTATGTATCATGTTGAGATAGTTGACCTTTTCTTCAATCCACATTGAGTAGATATGCCATGATTAGTTAATTACCTTATCAGGCTTCCCCATCCATTTCACTTCACCACCAAGACTCTCGTACTTGGCTGCCAGAGTGCCTGAAAGAGAAAAAAAGAGGCATTTGTGTTAATAACAAGAAGTGAAAGGCAGCATAGCCTTGCATACTGAGCAAAAGCTTTCCATCATACTCCAAATAAACAATATCTAAAGCTGTAGTGTGATGACGCTAGTTATATACATCTTTTATATTAAATATAGTAAATATATTGTCATTATTTCATCATAAATGCCATTTGGCGTCTAAATGTTAATCCTATTTTGCGACATATTGTGTTTTGTGTTTTGTATAGTGAAATCGACACAATGAAAAGATCGTGGAAGATTCACAGCAAAGCGAGGGAATTTCGGAGGACCAACATCACAAGGAAGATAATATCAAGGCCTACTTAGAAGACCTGGGCCACACAGCCCAGAACAGGAAGGTGCGCATGGTACCCCCCCCCCCACCAGTGTGACGCGACACCTGCACAAGGTGAGGTGAGGCCCACATGGCCCATCTTCTTCATGTAAGTCAACTTGGAACGACTTAGGGTTTCTAGAACCCTTCACACGACAAAGGTGAGGCCCGCATTAGGGTTAGAAATCTCAAGGGCATCATTATTGGCGAAACCGGAGGCGAGATCGCACAATACAGGAGAGTGCCGCACGGCACCCACCCTGCGCTGCTCGGCAATAGTGTCCTGGCGGCCAATTGTATGTCCTTTTAGACAGGCATCCTTCAGAGAGGCTCTACTTTATCTTATGTCATGTATTCTCGATCAATTATGGGTTAATCTCTTTGCTCTTCCCCGGGATGTTGGGGATCTTGCATGTAACTCTGTGGCGATAATCGTGTTTGTTTGAGCTGTTCAATCTATGCGATGTGCACCTCATTACTTGTATCTTGAATTCAAAGGATACTCTAGTAGATAAGTGTAAACATGGTGTTTAAGCTCATGTACCGATAGCATCGTTATAGTGCGTTTGTAGATGATCTTTGCATACCTTTCCTACGTGACACCCGGTGCGAGGCAAACCTCTTCATCTACAGCGTAACCGTTAAGCAGTGATAGTAGACAATTTAATCTAATCTTTGCATGCTTTTGAACCTAAATCCTAGGGAAGACCGCTTTATCTATCTGCTTACAACCCTACAACCATCCACCGTGTTTTCTGGGATCCAATCCCTTTACAATCAACCTTTGTTTAGTTAGTATATGTTTCCTTTAGCTAAATCTTTGATCCACTTGTTCTCTAAGTTCGATAAACCTTGGATAAGGGAATTGCTACATTGACCCGTGCGCTTGCAGTTAATCTAATTGTGTGCATAGCCAGCGTCAATATAGTGCAGCCAAGCAGATCCATTTCTAGTTAAGCAACATTAATATTTGGAAAATGTCATGATAATTGATCATACCAGGCATGATGCGCAGATCTCGAGCTTCAACAGTGACATAATCTGGATTAGCTACCACCATTGGAAGTCGCTTTTCTAGGCTAAGCATTAGAACCTGCTCAAGCTCCTCAATACTTTTGGGAAGAGGATCACCAGAAGGTGAACCAAGGGCTTCAGTACCATGGGCTAATATAAAGTCTGCATCATCTACATTGTTCACAACTTGCAAACCAAGGCCCTAGTAGGAGAAAAGGAGGAGACAAGAAAATATTGATTAGATCAAATCCATTCCAATGCTAAGGAGAAGTGGCAGGACAACAAACCTCCAGAGAAATTGCGCCTCGATTGCCCCATGTGATATGGGTACACTTTCTTCCAAGGGCTGCAAACCATGGGTCATTTCTCCTATATTCATTAAATAAAATCGAAAAGGGGATTTCTGAGTAAGTCGTATTAGGCAAACACATAATTGTTACAAGATCTAGTCTCAAACTAAGTACAAGAAAAAGAAACCCCTCTACTTGGTAGTATGTAATCATAGGCATTGCTTGCTCTGTGCAGTCCAATATAAAATGAAACCCTCAAAAACCAGTAAATGGTAAAGGTAATTTTAAGCCTATCATACTCATCACATGTACCGACTTTTGCACTTCTAAAGGACGAAGCACAACTAAAATTTCTGCTGGCAGACTTACTTCTGAAGGTGTTGATGTGTGAGCTCCCCGCTGGTGATGGTCGTGAGGAAACAAGACGTGTCGAATCCAAGGCTCTTTAACTTCTCCATGGTTACAGATGACCGCCTGGAGGAATTGCTGATTATCACCATCTTTGCACCGTTCCGGGCGAGCTTCTCCACTGCAACAACCATACTGACACTTCACTCAACTAGCACAGCACTGCAATACAAAGAAGGCAAATGGCCAAATGCATACTGAACACTACAAGTCACACAGCACAGTGTCTGCGCCAACCTACATGCCAAAATGGCGCCCGGATACGGCTTCTTCCCGTCGTGGAGAACGCCAAACTGGTCCAGGAACCACGCCTGCCAAGATTTAGCTGTAAACAAATGAGCATGTAGCAGTAGCAAATGGCAAGGATGAACATATTCTAATTCCTTCACACGTCAAGAGATGCATTGCAAGATGAACCAAGTTTCCCCCCGTTTCCAATTGGGATTTTTCCCCCTCCACCGTATTCGTGACCCGGTGATCGGAATCGGCGTCCCGGCCTCCCACGCATGATCTCTGGGGACATCCCAAGACCCCAGCGCTACTACTTCTACAGTGACAAGACCGGGCAACGCAAGGGGTTGGAGTAATTGTGGGCAACGCTGGTAGATTGGTGCCTGGGGAGGTGGGGTGGGGAGCTTGCCTTGAAGCGGCCGGACTCGGCGATGGCTCGGATCCCGGCCAGGCTCTCGAACACCGGCGCCGATGCCGCAGAGGCCATCCTCCCAGCCGCCGCCAGAACTCGCACGGGCGGGAGCAATTGGGGGCAGAGG
This sequence comes from Phragmites australis, assembly GCF_958298935.1. NCBI lineage: Eukaryota > Viridiplantae > Streptophyta > Magnoliopsida > Poales > Poaceae > Phragmites > Phragmites australis. The sequence continues at coordinate 27,431,193 of NC_084938.1, read as the reverse complement.
GAGGGGAGCGCGGCGAGTGGGAACGAAGAGGAAGCCGAAGGGATCGTCTGGAAGGGTTCGTTTGGTGGGCAATGCAAGGACGAGACACGGACCAACTACCACCGTCCAGGCAGTGGCCGTGGCTGGGACGAGCTGTGGCCATCGAACGGCGGACATGCCGTGAGGCTGGTCAGCCGGGCACTCGGCAGGGGCGCACGGCCACCGGCTCGAGCACCGACGGCGGCCAAACCATGCGTACGAGCGCATCGGAGCAGCAATGCGCACGTTTTGACAAGCGCCAGAATGCAACGCAGGCAGGCACAACACCTGCTCCACGGAGAAAATTGTTTTTTTTTTTGTTAGCACCGATATGAGTGGGCTTCGACTCTGATGCAACTCTAAAATGCCACTCTTAGACACAGGGGTTTCGTACTCCAGCAAAGCAAATGCACTGCAGCAAAAGTATCAAGTGTGCTCAACAAACAAGATTCATTTGCTAATGGTAATGCCAATTGCAAGAACTTCCGTCAGTGAAAATGCATTTCCCAGAAATGGCCTTGTACATTATAGACTGGACATATATGGTATCAATAGGCACAGCATGAAGAGCTTCCGTCAACGAAAATGCAGCATAATAAGACACCATAAAGAACCAAGACAAGCGTTCTTCATCGCAGTATGCTGGAACTTCACATCTCATACCAGCTGGTCAACACAAAGAACATTGTTAACGGTTAGGTTCAGTGAAACACCATAAATCAACCAAGGCTCAGAATGATCACAAGGCCGGGAGATGAAACCAGATTCTGCTATTTCATAATCTGACACCGAGGATTCAGGTAGGGTTTCAAAATTAAAGGTACATTCAGCTATGATATTACAAAACTGATAAGGTAATGGATCCATCACTTGTCAGACAAGGACCTCTGCAGACATGGCTCTGCCTTTAGTTCAACTTTTCGATTAGTTCGTTGATTTTATCCCCACGGTTGCCCGAGTCACCACCATCCTTGTAGGGTTTCTTCTTCATCTGCAGCCTTCTCTCTGGACACTTGAGCTTGAAGGGCATGAGGAAGCTTGATGCTTCTCGAAAGTGTGGCCCAACTGTGGAAATTTCGTGCACAATGTCTTCCAAGCATATGATGCCATGATCTCCAAGAGCCTGTTTTCAGGAAAGACGCAAATGATGGTCGTTCAGTGTACATTACGAAATCCATAAGAAATAGAACACACAAGAAAGGAGAAGCCCATCATCTTTGCAAAAGCATAAGAATCACCACACAAACTGAAAATTTTCACTGGTGGCAGGATTCAAGAAAATAGTACTTCTGCAATGCTGCACATAATAATGGAGTTTATCATTGAAGTGTTTTAGTTTGTGATATCAGGGTCTTCTGAACCTAATACATTCTAGTGATTCAGAAACATCAACTAAAGTAATTCAAGTTTCAGATAACATACTTTAATTTCTCTGGAAAATATTCTGATCGCTGAAGTAAGAGAGAACGGACAGATATAGATATATAACGGGCTACGTCTTACTAATACTTCCCGTACTTATTGGGCAATGAATAACTCCCTGAACAGAAATTTGCTCATATCCTCAATCTTTATAAGATGTGACAGAAGACTACCTTCTCAATTAGATCATTGCTGGTAAGAGGGAAAGGCTCCTTGTCCCAGAACCCACGGCCCTTCTTGTAAATAAGCTCCTTCACATTCTTCAAGTTCGGGAACCTATTGTTACACAACAGTAAAACATAAAAAAACAACAAAACGATGCACCACTACATCTAAAAGACTGTTTTCATTCAGTTACCCGTAGGTGACAAACGGTTCAACAACAAGGAGCCTCTTCAGAGTTAATTCAGTGGCCTTCAGGAACACGCCGACGAGGACCTGCGTCAGCCGCAGCTTCCTCAAGACCTTCTTAATGTGCGGATGCAAGTCCACAGTGCTGCAATCACACAAAAAAATTGTTAGTTGTTAAGAACCGTCACGAATCAAAGCAATAAACTTGCACGAAATTGTTTCTGAAACAGGAGGGGGGGGGGGGGTTCTTCCGCTACGGCTACCGACCCAGGGATGCGAATCGCGAAGATGAGTTTGGAGCTGAGCCCCTCGGCGGGCGGCTGCTTGCGGACCTTGAGGCGCGTCCTCATCCGTCGGAAGTCGAGCTCCTTGTTGCGGAACTCCCTGACGAATTCCTCAGGCCGCTTAATGGTGCCCTTGCCTTCGTCGCGGCGGCGCTGCCTCTTGGCCGCCTTGCGCTCCCGGTTCTTGACGGCCCATGCCTCGTTCTCCTTCCGCTTCTTCAGCACCGTCTCCTTCACGAACGGCAGCTGCTGCGGGGTCCCCTCCTCCGCCATCGGTGCCGGTAACCGTGCCGCTACGAGTTCTTCCTTCAGGCGGGCTCGGCCGGCGGCGTGGAACCCGCTTAGGTCGGAAGCGGCGGCGGCGGCCGGGAAGAGGAGGGGAGGGTTTGGGAGTCGCAAGGATTTTTTTGCTGCTGCTGGGGTGTTAAGGTCAATTGGTGGGCTGGGCTGATGCAGAGTGGGCCCAATAAGACATAACGGGCCCAGTCCGGCTATTACAAAGGGCTGGGCCGATTCTCGTGCTCTTTTGAACGGTCAGTCTGATGATTGAGTGGACAAGAACATGGTGGATACAGTTAGTTCATCTGGGGGTATAGATATAGCAAAATGGTGCATTGAACAATTTTTGCATGATTTGGTTTAGTGACTATTTTTTTTGGCAATGTTTAGTGAAAATCCTTAACGTGCCTCTAATTTTTTTTTCATTTCCTAAATAGAATGAGCTGAATACTTTTATAAGACAGGTATGCTTGTTTGGCTTCTAGCCCGCAAAAACTAAAAACCTAAACAAACATCCTACTTTTGGAAACAAACATCTTACTTTTGGAAGGAGCTAATGAGGGGCTAACGATTCTATCTCTATGATATAAAATACGAGTTAATTCTTATATTATTTTTTTTCTTATTCTCTTTCTATTTAATAAAATCTCTAAAATTTAAATAATTTACTTATTTTTCTATTTATTCTCATCCTGTAGTCTACCGTCTCAGCTACGGATATAAGACATATTTTACTAATAAAAGTAAATAAAAAATTAGGAGAAAAATTAGTGGATAATTTTCTTATTTTTTTTACCCATCTAATATCGCGCACAACATATTTCTTCACTGTACTCTCATAACACATTCATATTTCTATATTTTAAATTTATATTTATATTATTATATTTAATATTTTTTTATTATAACACACGTAACTTAGTTTTACTGAAAGTCTGAAACAAGTCCCGGGTTGCTTTCTGTGGCTTTTGCGGGCGGGCAATACAACCGCTGCCATCATTTATATACCGGAACTCTCTGCAATTTCTTCATCCCCTTCCCCATTCGAGACTCCAGGCCGCGCTCGCCACCCGTTCGCGCAAGGCGACTGGTCCGAGGCTAGGGTTTCGCGTCCAGCCGCCGCCGCCTGCGGTCAGCGCCGTGGAGTGCCCGACCCTCCTTCTCCCACGTCGTGCTTGCCTTCCTCCACGTCGCAGCCCCCGAAGCCCCGGCGTCGAACCATCCTTCCTCGTCGGCGAGCCCTCGTTCCCGAGCTGCCCCAGGCCGTTGAGATACCCAACGCCGCCGAGGAACTGCAACAGACCTCCCCCACGCCGGCATCATCTCTGAAGCCTCCACACCGCCGAGGAACCCGACGAGCAGATCTCCCCCAAGCCGCCCAAGCCGCCAAGATCCCCCAAGCCACGGTCAAGGTAAAAAAAAAAATTGGCACTCCTCTCCACCGGATCCACCTTAGGCGTGCCCGTGTACTCGTGTGCTTGCTGCTAGGATAGATTCAAACAATTGGATGCTTGCTAGTCTCCCGATGCTAGGACAGATTCATGTATATGCAATACCGATTGTAGTCCTAGCTCCAAATTGCTGTGATGCGTTGTGTTACATGGAAATTAATGTTTCAGCCAATCTTCATTTATATGCAGTACCATTTTCATGTATATGCACCATTTTTCCGGCCGATATGTTTGCTGCATCATATTGTAGCTGTTCATGTTCTTTACCAATTACATTTTTTGGCAACACTAAATGACTGAGAAGACAAAATGCATAGCCAATTGGGATCCCCAAGCCACAACAGTGTTTTGCCAAATTTGTGTTGAGGAGATCAAGGCTGGTAACAGACCCTTGGAGTGATAAATGCAAGAGGCTATAAGAACTATTAAAAACAGTTTACATAATCAAATAAATTCACTGCAAACAGTTAAGAGGCATTACAGACATTGCACACTTCATTCAGCTCAAAAGCCATCAGCTAGCCCATCCAAAAGCAGGGTTGCCAAATGGCCACAACTTTTACAGAAGCAGCTTATGGAAAAGCAGCCTCTCCAGGGTCTCAAACCAGAAGCAGACTTTGGAAAAGCCTCAGCCCAAACAAAAGGGCCTTATTTGCCTAACGATGAATATATAATTATTTTGAAATGTTATTTTTCCTGGGATATATAGGTGCTTATAGTTTTGTTTATTCGCTCATTCAGGTTTGAAACTGCTTTAGAAATATACAATATGGCTGTGGTTGATGCAACAACAAAGGAGATGGAGGCATTACATGTTGGACAAAAGCAAGAAACGGAAGTAAGTATTATGTTGCAGCAGTTCCTTTTTTTCCATGGCCTACGCAGTGAATCACTAATGCTCTTTCTAAATAGCAGAGCATGCTTGCTTTGGCATATTTCATCTTTGATGCTTATATGTGTAGATGGATAAAATCAGGGGACAGACAAAAACAACCACACAATGCTATTGACAGTTATTTTGTTTGCAGAGTTGGTCCTATAGTCATGATAACTGCCCATTGTCTCTTGCATACTCATGTTAATGCAATATTTCCCTATTCATTGGTTCGCTTGGTCACGTTGCAATCACGCTTTATATGGATTTGCCCTTGTAGCTAATGACCAGAATTATCATAATAGTGGTTACTAGCTTTCGATTAGAAGACATGGGTAGCTTTTCCAAAACTCAGTTTGAAAGTAATATATGATTGGAAGACCCCAACAAGTGGTAAGGCCTACATGGATTGATGAGCCTTATTGTTATGATCCTAGGATCAAAAGGGGGATAAACATCCACTGGAAGGATAGACGGGCGGCTTCGGTTGCTAGGGGAGGGATTAGACTATAGATTGGGGAGATTTAGAATATTGGGGGAGATTTAGATTAATTCTTCTCTTGCGTAAACAGTAATTCCTGCACATAACACTTATATAGTTATATGACATCCTTCTCTTGCTTGACCTTTGCATTGCTGTATATCTTCTTTAATGGCAACTAAACTTCTGGTTTTGTTGCAGGAGAATCTGAGTAAAGAAGGAAAAGTTGCAAATAGCAATGGTGCAGTTCCTGCAGTTCAGTCCTCACCACCAGAGGATGATGACGAAGCCCAAGCTGATGGCCCATCTCAAGATGGAGCACCAGGTGACAGCTCTACCTTGCAAGTTCTAATTGCCGAGCTTCTCATCTACAGCTGAAGCTTCTTCTGTTCTATCTAGCATTTGGGTGAGTTTAGTTTAACGGTTGTCTTTGAAATTGATATTCTTCAGAAGCTGGAAAGAAGAAAAGGAAGAAAAGCAAAGCCAAGTAGGTTCCGTTCAATTGAACCATTACTATTCTTGTTTGGTCTGTTTGTTTCACAAGGATGTCTCGTGTCTTCTGTAGAAAGAAGAAGGACCCTCTCCAGCAGACAGAACCTCCATCAATACCTGTTGATGAGCTTTTCCCTTCAGGAGACTTTCCTGAGGGTGAAATCCAGCAATATAAGGATGAGTAAGCACAATTCTATCACCATTAGTGGAAGTTTTATTGAAAGGAACTATCCTATGTCAGAATATGTTGGCTTTTAATCATATGAAGGACTTAACTGAAATGAATAAAAAAAGGGAAGTTTTCATCTTTTTAACTATCAGCAACTCTTTGAAGTAACCTAATTAATTGTTGGTAACTGTTTACAAATGTATATGCTTTTCTCTTCAGCAATTTATGGAGAACAACTAGTGAGGAAAAGAGGGAACTGGAACGACTGCAAAAGCCGATGTACAACTCTGTTCGCCGAGCAGCAGAAGTTCATAGACAGGTTTGAAATACGCTCCCTGTTAATTTGTTTGCAGCTTAATTTTAATTTTATCTGTCGTTGGTTTCAATTCTACAGCATCTGTTCTGATTTGCTAGGTGCGGAAATATATGAGGAGCATTATAAAGCCAGGAATGTTAATGATTGATCTATGTGAAACATTGGAAAACATGGTCCGGAAACTTATCAAGGAGAATGGACTGCAAGCTGGTATTGCCTTTCCAACAGGGTGCTCCTTGAATTGGTACGGTATTCTTCTATAAAGTTTCCAAGTTCTGCATTTCCTTCGCAAATTGATGAAGAAAAGTGCAATTCATAGGGTTGCAGCTCACTGGACTCCAAACGCTGGTGACAAAACTGTATTACAGTACGATGATGTGATGAAGCTGGATTTTGGAACACATATAGATGGTCCGTCAATTATTTTGTTTTGTTGTATCTTCTATGTTTTTTTATGATATCTAGTGTAGGCTTCCCATTGAAAGTATAAATTCAGGCCAATTCCTAATTGCAAAACTAACTCGGTGATTCTTTCCAGGGTACATAGTTGATTGTGCATTTACTGTTGCATTCAATCCCATGTTTGATCCATTGCTTCAAGCAACAAAAGATGCGACAAATACTGGAATCAAGGTAATTTCTACATATTTCTGTGCACTTTCTGAAAATTGTGCTCTATCAATAGAACTCCACTTGGTTTCAGAAAAGTAAGGCCCTTTGCTCCAAATGTGACACATTTAAGTGTGTTCTAAATACATGATTTATTGTGGTCCATTGTAGTGTGTGTTGGCATCTCTGTAACTGGTTCTGTATAGTTACTTTTCTGGACCTGAATTCTGTTTTGTTTTCACCTGTTAATGATTTGATATATATGTGTTTGTATCTGAAGCTATTTCTCCTGTAATCTGTGCAATAGTGATTTGATCTCTTCCTTCATTTCAGGAAGCTGGAATAGATGCACGGCTTTGCGATGTTGGTGCTGCAATCCAGGAAGTCATGGAGTCCTATGAGGTTGAAATCAATGGGAAAGTTTTCCAAGGTGCGTGCGGCTTCAAGTATCTGTTATGTGTAATATAAAGTGAAAACTAAAATTTGACAAATCAATTTATGTTATTGCTTGTGTCACAGTAAAAAGTGTTCGGAACCTCAATGGACATAGCATTGGGCCATATCAAATCCATGCTGGGAAATCAGTTCCGATTGTTAAAGGTGGAGAACAAACAAAAATGGAGGAAGGGGAATTTTATGCCATTGAAACTTTTGGATCTACCGGTATGTTACTCTATGTACCTTGAACTCATAGATCGACATATACCAAAGTTTCTTTTTTGTTACATCATTAATAGTTTTGCAAAAAGGAAAAAATCACTTTATATGGCCCTTCTTGTCTGCCAAATGCAAAGTTATTGTCTTTGACATATGTTCAAATCCATGAAGACATTTCATAAGCTTCATGATGTTTGCAGGAAGGGGATTTGTCCGGGAGGATTTAGAATGCAGTCATTATATGAAGAACTTTGATGTTGGACATGTGCCTTTGAGGGTAGCAAAAGCCAAGCAACTACTTGGGACTATCAACAACAACTTTGGAACACTCGCTTTTTGTCGCCGGTACTTGGACCGCCTTGGTGAGACCAAGTATCTCATGGCTCTGAAAAATCTCTGTGATGTTGGTATTATTCAGGTATGTGAAAAGCTCCATCTCCACTCCAGTCCGAATCTTGTTATCGCCATGGTTATTCACAGTTTCTTGCTCTGTTTGCAGCCGTACCCGCCATTGTGTGACGTGAGGGGAAGCTATGTCTCACAGTTTGAGCACACAATCTTACTCCGGCCAACCTGCAAAGAGGTCATATCCAGAGGCGACGACTACTGATTGCAGCGCAGCTCCTTTTGTACCGGTTGTTTGCGATGAGTGCACACCGTTTTTGCGCAACCTGTGTACTACCTGTTTGTGGATCATAGGACATATCAGAGTCAGATAAATAATTTGGCACTCTCTCAAATTTGAGTCCGGAATGTGTGGAAACGTGTTTTTCGATGAGCTGAAGTTGCTGCCCCCTTGTACTACTATGTTGGATAACCTCCGTAAAGATTGTCATGAGAAGTAATACCTTGTCCTGGAAACATGGATTTTACTGCATTATTGCGTCTACGATAAAATGTGCAATCGTTCTTTATAGCCGCTGTGTAGACAGGTTTTCTGCTTTCGATGTACTACCTTCAAGTAACCAATTTAACCACTAAAATTTTATTGGCATATCTTAGTATAGAAATTTATTTAGAAACTTTTCGTTGGAGAGTTAACGTGAGGCTGCGATTGGAACGCAAAAGAAAAAAAAATGTCACTGTGTTATGGAACCGGAGGCCCAAGTTCAAAGCCCAAATTTATTCAGGCCCATCTGAGCCCATCCGAATGCGGCCCACCACCGTAAGAGCTCTCCCATCCTCCCGGTCCCACCTGCAGCGATAGAGCACGAGGGCATTTCCGGAATCGCTCTCGTCTAGGGTTTTAACCACGGGCGCTATATAATCCTCCCCCCTCCCGCCCGCCGCCGTCTCTGCATTTCCTTCTTCCCGTGGGATCCCAGCCGCTGCCGCGAGAAGGACTCGACGACTCCCAGGTCCCAAGAGGAAGATGGTAACTGTCCTCTAATCCCTTCCCCTCCCTCCGCTGTTCCATATCCTGCACTAGCGCATCAGTTCGTCTCGCCACAGTGTAGTTCTATGGCTGCGTGATGGTACTAGCTAGTTGGTAGTTGGCGTGTTGTGTGGAGTTGTAGAAGTGGTGGGAATTTTTCTACACGATGTTCTTGCTGTGACATTTTGTAGATCCTGTATCCCTTGGTTACTGTTGGGTAGTGTGGGATAGTTTGGTCACATGAGGGTTTGCTCGCTGCTTATGATGTTCTGTGGCCTCCCTGTGAAATCTGTCACAAGCAGAGGTACTTCTTGATACGGTGCCTACAACCTTTATCCTATTTGCTGCTGTGGCTTCTTTTTAGCGGAAATTGTTATTACACTCATCATAGGCTGCATTGCTGCGAGGAATTAGTCTGATAGTTGTAGGTGCTGTACTTTGGTTTACCCTGGTTACCATTCTAGTTTATCACTTGTGTGCTACTTGGAGTACATTTTATGTGCCTCGCATCCCGAGGTTAGGGTGTCACAGTGCCTGTTTGATTGCATGCTGCTCAAAATTTTGTTTTGGGACAGTGCTTGGCATCGGCTGATGTAATGACTAGTGAATAGGTGTGAAAGTTAAATAAACTGTGATTGAAACGCTGCTCTTTCTATTATATCGCATGTATGTGGAAGCTTGCTTTGTGATTTAGTTGTGATGGGCCTATTGCCATGCTGTTAGTATTTTGTTGTAAACTAGTTAATTGCCTGGGCGATGTAACTGGAGCCGAAAATTTTCATGAGATATTGTAATTGATTGTTAAGTAGTAGTAGAAGTAGAAGTAGATGGTGGCTGTTGCATGCATGGCTCCCTCGCATGATGATGCAGCACAGGAGCACGGTGGGCTACAGCAGCATGTTCGCATGGGCTTGGGAGCAGCCTGGTGCACAGCAAGTGGACCGGCCTGTCAGGTGTGTTGCGCAGGTGGTCCAGAGGGAAGACCAGATGGGCCTTGCGTGGAGCCGAGTGCAAGTGTGGGCTGGCCTGGAGCCAAGGTCCACGCGCGGTGGCAGTAGCCAAGTGGAGGCAGTTGGGCCGAGCGGCTGAAGGATTCGTGGCCCATGCGGATTAGTGGGATAGATAGATAGAGATTGACGTCCTATGGCCATGCTTTGCCCAACATCCTTTTTAAACAATTCTTTGGTGTATCTGTAGCCAAAGCAGATCCATGAGATCAAGGACTTCCTTCTCACCGCCAGGAGGAAGGATGCCCGTTCTGTGAAGATCAAGAGGAGCAAGGATGTTGTCAAGTTCAAGGTGCGCTGCTCCAAGTACTTGTACACCCTCTGCGTCTTCGATGCTGAGAAGGCAAACAAGTTGAAGCAATCTCTCCCACCAGGTTAGCACAATTTTAATCCGCATAATCTTGCTTCATCTCCATAAGAGGTTAGCCTACCCCAACTTGCTTGGGACAAAGGCTTTGTTGTTGTTGTTGTATAATCTTGCTTCAGTTCTGGTATCTTGAAACTCTATGCTTGTATTATTGATTGGAATTATCGTTCTCACTTTTTGTGAGCTATCTGCAACATGGTATTAGTGTTCCTTATTTTTTATTGGGTTGACGTCATGACTTAGTTGTTTAGTATCTGCCAAGTTACTGTCCCAGTGAAGATGAAGTTTTGGTCCAAAGATGATTGAAGGCTGGTTTTAGCTTCAAGCCATCCATCATATTCTTTTGATGAATTGATGGCTTGTGGCTAAAACCATTTTGGATTCGTCAATGATGGCCGTTAATAGCTATGAGATCTGAGGGACACCTATGTAATATCTCTTTCGTTCTACCTTGTTTTTTGGGTGAACCGAGTACATATTTCATTTCTATTGAGTGTCATGGTTGTGATTTTCAAGCTCAGTTAGTGGTGTCCCATTGAAGATAAAATTATTGGACCGTAGATGAATTCTCCAGTGGTTTTAGCTTCAAGCCTTGTCTTTATTCCTTTTGACATGTAGGCTTGTGGTTAAAACTAGTCTGTACTTTGTTCATCAGTGATGGGCAATAGCTATGAGATCTGAGGGACAGGATAATCTCAGCCAGAACTGTGTCCAACATGTTGTCTCTGCTGTTTGGCATTTGTGAAATCGCTGTCCCGTTTCAGCTGTCAGCAGAATTTTCTCATTTTCATTCGCTCAATACCAGTAGGCCAATAGAAGTCTAAGTTCCTCATTTAAACTTAAAACATCCGATGATGCAGGTTTGAGCGTACAAGAGGTCTGAAGATAGAGAAGACAACATCGTGATGAACTACCTAAGCTTCCTTGTCATTAGTAGAGCATGCTCTTCCATGTACCTCTGGACCCTAAGCAATTAGACTTGTCAGTCTTGGATTTGTAGATCTCGAATTTTGGGAGAATTACCTTTTTGCCTGTTCCGGGATGCAGCTTTCAGCTTATTTGTTGTTTGAACTTCGTGTTGCTTCTGATTTGTTGTTTGAACTGCGTGATGCTATGAATTTGCAGGCGGTAAAAAGATCGGTTAAATTCAAATCTTCGAAAAAGAAACGCCATTAATGCCATTACATTACAATCGTAGCAATAGAGAAATGGATATGGAGATTAGTGTTGCAATTTACAAAAGAATCATGAGAAACAGGTCGCCATTCCGAGAACCATATCTGTGAGATCGTTCTTCAAAAGAATTCACTTGTAATGATGCCATTGATGGCCATGTAATGTTGACCATGGAATGAAATGGACGGACTGGCCTGACAATTCAATTATGCTTAACCGCGTGAGGTAGCTGGCCGTACGTGGAGGCTGCAGTACACACATACTCGGATAGTCGCATAATCGCATGGTGCAGCTGTAGTAGACTAGCGAAACAATTTTCGGCCCGGTATATCCAATTTATTAGATCTATTGGTAGACTTCGATAAAAAAAATTACCATATTTATAATTATTTTATTTGAATTTTGGTCTGGTATATTCGATAAATCATATTTATCGGTGACCGATAAATTTTATTTATCGTTAAAAAAACCTCATAGTAGACTAGCAGCAGCTGTACAACTGTACAAGTATGATCAGTAGAGTAGAATAGTAGGCAAGTAGCTGTTTATCACGATGTATGCCACGTTCAGTTCAGACTTGAGAGCACCCATCGATAGAGCCATCCATTATCTTTAACGATTTTTCTTTACAAGTTCTGTTTCTTTTGTGAAGAGGTTCTCGTTTCTTTCAGCGCTCTAACGATTTTTTTATATATTTTTTACGAAAGGATTCTAAAGGTTATTCTCTTTCACTCCAAAATTCTCTTTTTCTTTCATAAATCCTTTAAAAAAAAGTTATTAGAGATAAAGAAAAATAAAAAAAATAAAAACGAGAAAATAAATCATGGCCGCCTCTGCAGAAGTAGGCCAGTCAGTAGCATCTCCGGAAGGCTTGTCTTGGCCACAGAATTGATCTGAACTTTGAGCAGATCATGTTCTGGAGCGGCAGAGAAATATGATCGATCTAGACATGCGCAGTCATCAACTCATGCAGCCATGCAGCCATGCATCCCTGGCAAATTATACAGCTAGGATGAGATCGATGGTTGGCATCGCATCATGGGAAGGCAAAGATTGGCTTACTGTATCATGCTGTGCCCTGGTGGCCTTAATACACAAACACAACAGATCATGCTGTGCTCAGAAAGCCAGAGGCCCCTCTTTCACTGCCCCCACAGTCCCACACATGCATGTGAGATGTAGCACTAGCAACGATCCAGATCCTGTGCATACTGAATTGTTGTTACTCATTTAGTTGTGAACTCAATGCAAAAATTTATAGGAAAATGTAAGCTTCTTACATGATTCCTTAGCAATGCGGAGTTCTATACGATCATGCAGCAGTCCAACTGTTTCGTGTGAAATTCTTGCATTCCAGAAGCCCAATGGCTCACAAATTAAAACACTTGAACGATGAATCTATGCAGAAAACAAATTTACCCGTAACATTTGGTTATCTTCATCTCCGGTGTGATGCTTCTTTGTCATAATGTCATCTTGCTCTTGCAATGGTGATCCCGTGCAGCTCATCTGCTCTGCCCCCATGTTGGCGCCGACATCCCGTGCAGCTGCCACATGCACATGAAAACTAGAGCAATTTAAAAGCCTATTTGTATAAACAAAAATGCCAAAAATATCTCCGTTTCTAAGGACCAGTTTGAGTCTGGCTAGTATCCAGAGAGACAGGCTGTGGAAGATGTAATAGGGTATGTTTGATTGATTGCGTGTGCTTAGCCTGTCTAAGAAGAGATCGTATTGGGTTGCTCACATAAGTATAGATTATATTACAAAATTACTTATTTTTTTCACTAAATAATCAAAGGTTGAAAATCCTGCCGAGTGCTCTGGCAGAACCAATAACGCCCAAGTGTTGGGGACAGTCCGAGTGAGCGAAAGCACATGCTCGCCAACTGTACTTCAGTTGCCTAACTGTTCTGTGATGATCTGTATGGACCATGCAACGCTTGAGGCTTGACAGTGTGCAGATCCGAACTATAGAATTAGTTTTGTTAGGAAGCATTATTAAGATCATAAAGTCAAATACAACATTAATGATATCTAGACATGATGTTTTTTAACAAGGTTTAACCATCTATCTATATTGTCGTAATATAACTATGGACACTCCTTCCTATTATTCATTTGTTTATCATACCGTGGTTATAATGATAGCATCTAATATTTATAGGCTCAAGAATACCAGTTCAACTTAAACTCTATCCATAACCATTCAATTTAAACTCAATAATATATATAACCGACTTTACATACATCCAACAAGTTTGTTACTCATCAGAATGCTTTGGGTCTCACTCTCGCCATGATGGTTGCCGGCCAGGTGAAAGCTAGTCACTCTTTCAAACTCCTCTCATTTTAGGACATTTGAAAGGCTTGCATTTTATGGAGTTCCTATAGATATTATGCAGTCCCTGCAAGATCCCTATATTCCAAACAATACGTTAAGTGATTAGGAAAAATGTACTTTGGAGGGAAAAAACATTATCAGGCATTAACACTACGCATGGGAAAAGTAGACTCAATTTTTCTAAACGAGTTATTGCAATAAAGTAGTAGTGGGTGGATTTGTTCTTGTGTAGTTCCTTGCAAGTTGAGCAAAGGCTAGGGCAGTACCCTAATTTCCTTAAAATTCGAGTCGAGACCATTTTTTATACCACCATTTAGGCTTCATGGAGAACTTGGGCCTAGTGCCACATGGCTTCTGTTTTCAATTTCGAGGAAAAAAAATGGTGGTTTCTTACTTGATTGCCAGGTTAAGTTTCCTTTGAAATGCGAGATTCTTAAAACGTATGAATATGGAAAACGAGTGCGCTGGCTTTTCGAGGTGTTTGGCTGCTTCACAGGAAAACCGAGGAATTTTAGACGTGGATGCTTATTAGTAAGAGAGAGAGAGATTGTACTCTATCTAGTGACAAATAAGTGTTGTTTTAAATTACGTGTATTCAACTATTTCAAATTTTAATTACAAATTACTTTTTATATATTAAGTTTGAATATTTGAAAATAAATATTTTGGAGGAATTCTAACACGCGGTTAGAGGAAAACTTCCTCTCCTATGAAATTCCTATGCATCGACCGTACAATCCAAAGTGCAGTCACAGGATTTTTTTTCTCTGGATTCACTTCCTCCATTTTTCTCCACAATTTCTTTGTTCCAAAAGGGTCTAACTTATGTTAGCAAATAAAAGTTGAGCTCGTGCCCATGCAAGTTTCACTCTTTTTGTTCTTCTGCTTTCAAGAGGAAATATAGTTATCCAAGAAAAAGAGATAAACTAAACATACTTTCAAGTGAAAGAGAAATATGCATGCTTGAGATATAACAACATGATCAACCTTATCAAATATCAACCACCAGTACCACATGCATTGTGTGCAAACCAGGTCAGTCAACTGAACCAAAATACTTTTGTCCTTGCTTTGTTATCCATATGGATTACATACAAGGATGCACCTACCGGTGTTCTTGGGCGATATGCAATGGATACTGACAGCTCTAATACACGATGCTAGCAAGCACAAAAACATTTGAATACACTGGCGATTGGATTACCAACCGGCAATACATTATACAGTAGTTACGAGATCCCTATCAATTATTCATCAGCAGCGACTGCATTATTCCAATGCTGACCAAATGGGCAATCATATTTTGGATTATGTAGCCTTCTAGAATCTGTAGAGATAATTTATTTTAGTAGAATTATCCCCCTTTTTTAACGTAGAATTTAAAGGAAGAGCAGGAGTAATTACCGCCGTTGCATTAGTATTTGTTTAACCTCTGAAGTCAGAATACTGCAGTGTCGGTAGCTAATCCGACTGTGATTCGTGCAGTCGTTGACCAAACAAGGTTTGACTCTGTTTCTGTTTGCCGTAGGCAAGCAAGCTTCGACTGGGGCTCACGTTTATACTCCCTTCAATTCAAAATAAAAGTAATCTTGAACATCGATATGATCTTCAAAATACAGCTTTAACTATAACTTTTTATTTTAATATATTAATAAAACATAGTTAAAATCTATTCGTGTTATTCTTAAATATTTAAACTTAATACATAAGAAATAATTTATAGTCAAAATTTGAACAATTAACTACATATAATCCAAAACTATATTTTTTTTTGGACTTGAGCGAGTAGCTGCTCAGCTCATGGATCTTGTTAAATAGTTCAGCGAAATTATTGGGCGAAAAAAGTAGTAATTCAGTGAAATTAGTGAGTTTTATCTTTTAAACACACATCTCATAAAAAAGATGTAATCCTGTTACTGGGAGTAGCGGTTAGTAGTGAAAAACTTCCATAACCTCCCTCCTCCAATCTCTCTCGTCCTCTCTCATCCGCCGCTGCGCGTAGAAAAAGATTTTGCCCCTTCTCCTCCGGCTTGTTGGAACTTGGAACTCCGCTTTGCCCCGTCGAAAGCGACGCCTCAGCTCAACACACACCTCTGCCTGCGCCGCGCGCCACATTTTCTCGTGAGAGAGAGAGCCTTTCCACGCAGCGCAGCTTTTCCACAGCACAGTGCTGCCTGTGCTCGCAGCCCCGCGTGCGCTCTGCTTCCACAGACCACAGTCATCTCTCTCCTTCCCCTGCAGTGCTCCCCTCGGCTCTCCTTTTTAGAGAGAGCAGAGCAGAGCAGAGGAGAGAGAGGCAGCAGGACTCCATTTGCTGCTTCCTCCCGTGCCGCTTCTTGGCAGTTGGCACCGCCTCCGAGAGCCAACCGGCGGGATTACTGGATGCGACAAGGCGAGGCCTCTCCTTTGTGCAGAGCGAGCCGCGAAAGGTCCTCTCTTTATAGGATCGTAGGCTGCAGCAGCCTTGGGGCGGGTGTTCAGAGGAAGAAGAAGAGACAAGAATCGCAGAAGAATCGTCTTCTCCCCCAGCAAGTGTCCAGAGCAAGGAGGGCGGAGGAGGGGATCAGGCTCGCGGCCTCGAGGGATTTCACAGGCTTCTACCAAGAGGTGCGTGCTCCTCACTGCTTCTCCTTCATCGCCTCCTCGTCTCTAGATTCGTCTCCTGTTCGTCTTCTCTCATTAAAGGATCCAGAATTTATGCCGTTTGTTGGGGCTGTGAGAAATGCCTCTTCTTTTCTTCCCTCTCTGATCCCTGCTGTGAAAAATCTTGTTTTTCTGAATATTTGTTCCCTGAAGAGTGGAAAGGCTCTCCTTGATCAGTGGAAACTGTAGACCTTGTTCACATGAGTTTTTGCTCGAGATTTGATTCAGTTTCTTAGCTCTGTCGATGTGGCAATGTTCGTTTACAGTTCTGGACAGTGCCAGCTCGTTGATTCCACAATACATGAGATTTGTTTCGCATCTTGGTCCTTGTTGGTTCTGCTGTACTCTCTATCTCTTTCCGGACTGAATTAAATGCCTTGCAAGGAACAACGCCGTCCTTACCCCTTTGTAGCCACCGTTTCCTGTACACCTCTTTCAAGTAGTAATGCTTGGTACGTACTATATCTTCTCTTTTCTGGACTTCAGAACGATTCCCTTTTGTGTTCTCTGAACTTGCTTTGCCTTCTCTGGTTCAGCGTTAAAAAAAATTTAATTCTGCTTTCAGCTATTTGTTTTGCATGAATTTGTAGTTAAATTTCCAGCCATATCATTGGGCAGCATTTGGTGACAAATGCACTTTTTTCCTGTTAATTATGTCTCATAAAAATGGTTTGGACTACTGACATGTTCATCTGAATTAAGTTCGGTGGAAAGCTGCAGCCTTTATTTCATTTGGTAGTTGGAGATTCACTTTTGTTAAGACTAGCTCAGCTTGTCTGCCATTAGCTCACTGGCTGCAATCCTTTATGTGATTATGTCCTCTGTGTGGTGATCATGATTTCTGAACTGTAGTCAACGTGCGCAGGTAAATGTGCATTAGGAGCTACAGGCTACAGCAATGGCTTCGCTGGTTCCCGGGGTCCTCCTCAAGCTCCTTCAGCACATGAACAGCGATGTCAAAGTCGCAGGCGAGCACCGGTCATCCCTTCTTCAGGTTGTCAGCATTGTTCCGGCGCTTGCAGGGAGAGATCTGTTCACCAACCAGGGGTTCTACCTCAAGGTGTCTGATTCGTCTCATGCAACTTATGTTTCCCTACCGGACGAGCAGCATGATCTCATATTGAGTGACACAATTCAGTTGGGGCAGTTCATCCATGTAGACCGTCTTGAGGCAGCCACCCCAGTGCCGATCTTGAGGGGTGTCAGGCCGGTTCCAGGCCGGCATGCTTGTGTCGGAAATCCAGAGGATCTTGTGGTGCCTAGCTCCTCCAATTTTCTTGGTAGCAAGAAGGCACAACCATCCATCAATGGTTCAAAGGATGCAGGCACTTTGTCACTGGAGAAAGAGCAGAGCAGGTTAGAGAAGCTAAATGCTTCTGTCAAGAACAACGGGACAGAAAGCAAGAAACCCCAGCTCACCAGGTCAAACTCTTCGCTCTCAAAAGAAGCACTAAACAGCCTTACCATTAAGAAGGAAATAGTTAGCTCAAAGGCAAAGTCCACCAGTGCTAGGTCGACGCCTTCATCTCCGACCTGTGTCCATTCTCTACCTGCATCATTTGAGAGATTCTCAAATGACATGAAACAGAGGACAAAAACGAAAGGAACAGAGAAACCATCACCATCTAGGCTATCCTTGTTAGAAAAGGCTGCTTCTGTTTTGAAGGTTACTACCGCAGGGAGGAAGTCCTCTGCGGGTAACTCACTTAGTAACACTGTGTTGAGCATTGAATCAGGACCAAAGGCCTTGAGAAGAAGCTGGGAAGGGAATGCAGATGCAAAAGGCAAAGGCAATTCAGATTCAAAGGCAGCCAAACCTGACAGGAAGTCCGAGAACAGGAGCTCTTCGGTATGTTGATGATGCTTGTCATATATGGGTGAATAAATGTGTTGTGTTAATATGTGCCAATATAGGATCTACAACTGTCTTCTGAACATATGTATAGCCTTTTAGGAATGTACAGATCATATAATGCTTGAACTCATAATTGATCCTTTCAGTGTCTATCTCCATACAGTTTCTTCAGTAGATAACCTTTGTTGGTTCTTCTGTGTTCAGACTCCTAGGCGGAAACCAGCAGCAGAAGAGAAGCCATTGCATAAGGATGACAGCAAGATTCAGACTCCACCCAGGAAGAGCTCAGCAAGTGCTCCTCCAGAAGACTCTGACAAAGGAGTGATAAAGCATTCTTCTCCTATAAGGAGAACGTCTGGCGTTTTAAGCAACCCGAATATTACAAATCTAGTGAAGATTGCTGCAAGTAGCAAAAAAATGATAGATGCTAGCACTTCGTGGTCCGCACTTCCTCCATCACTTGCTAAATTAGGAAAGGTATGACTGTATGTTGCTGTCCCGTAAGTGTTGACAGTTCTATATATTTCATTTAGAAGGATCAAAACAAATAAGCTATAGGAATACATCATTTTAGCCAAATAGGAGGGGAGGACAAGATACTAATTGCCTGCGCTAGTTGAATTCTTCATGCTGTGTACTTGTGCTTAATGAGTTATTTGTTGTGACAGGAGCTCTTGAAGTACAGGGATGCGGCACAATTGGCTGCTGTTGAAGCCATGCAAGAAGCTTCTGCTGCAGAGAGCCTTCTACGTTGTTTAAGGTGATTTTTCCACAAAATTAACCTCTATGATCCTGCGATTACAGAATTATGTAGTTTAACAAATCCATAACCGGCACCATTTCAAGAACTGGCAACATAATTGCTTCTAAGGTTCTTGATAATATGTCAGTAAACACAACGATCTAAGGTTCTTGATACTTTGAATAACGTTGAATTGTTTCTGTATTTCGTTCTCTTTTCTCCTTTGTCTGACAGTACCTTGATGCTTATTTTCAAACCAGAACTTATGGGTTGGTTCTCTTGATGTCTATCTCACATGGCTCCTAAAATATGATCCTACAATAATCAATAAACCGCCGGTATCACATTACAAATGTCTTTGCTCTAGCTGTCATGCATGTTTCAATAATGCTACCAACTGCTCCTTGTTTTCCTCTCCGTTTGACCCAGACATGGACTTACCATTATATCTGCACATGTATAGAGTTCAGACTTCACATTGTGCTCGTGTTAGTTTGCTCTACCGACAGTGTAAACACTTCCATTGAATAGAATGGCTGAACCTGGAGTCCATGCTGTGCATAGATGGCCATTGGCCAGCTGTTGTTGTCGATATATCGCCAAACAAAAAGAGCATCCTATTTGTACTTGCCACTGCTATGTTTCTCCTATTAACTACTGTATGAAACCAACAGTAGTTATACTGCGGTTTCAGTTCTGATCAATAGTAAATGTGTGAACTTGTTTTTTTTTAACACCGGCCCGCTTCCCAGAGCCTTCATTGGAGGCTTTTGATGAGATGCGGCGCGGGGGATCAAACCCCGGCGGGCTCGGTTCATGCCTGGAGCTCTGCCACTGGGCACCATGCCCATTCGAAAAAAAAAAGTGAACTTGTTTTATATGATTCCAGTTATGATCAAAGTTTCAATTTTACTGATGTGTGCTAGATTGTTAGGTGTTACAGAATTCAGGTTTCTGCAATTTTACTTTGCTTACTCACTGTTGTGATACTCTGAGCAGCTCGTACGCGGAGGTGACCTCGTCGGCGGAGGAGCAGAATCCTCAGCCAGCCGTGGAGCAGTTCCTCATTCTGCATGGTGCTCTCTCCCGTGCCACCGTCGTTGCTGACTCGCTAACCAAGACCGCCGCCACGGCAGCAGCGGCGTCCACCGCGACCTCACCAGACCGATCAGCAGCCGGCGACGCGTCCACCGCCGACGAAGAGACCCTGGCCATCGCAGCGGAGCGCCGCCGCCGGGCAGCCTCCTGGGTGGGCGCCGGGCTCGCCACCGACCTCTCCGCCTTTTCCCTCTACAACCTTAAGCCAGCCCCCGCCAGTGCCGCCTCCCCTCTGGCCGTCGTGCTCGTCGACGAGTCGGCGAAGCCGGCGGCGGCGGCGAAGGCCTCGCCGCCCGCAAAGTCGCGGCTGTCGCCGGCGAAGGGGAAGGGGAGGGCGGGCTCCGTTGCTGCTGTCGCTGCTGCGGCGGCGGCTGTGCCTCCTCCGGAGTGGGAGCGGGGAGGCGGCGCGGAGGAGAGGGGCGAGCTGGCGCGGCGGCTCGGGGAGGAGGCGAGGGGATGGTTCCTGGCGTTCGTGGAGCGTTTCCTGGACGCCGACGTGGCGGCGGCCGCGCCGTGGGACCGCGACTGCGCGGCCAGGATGCTGCCGCAACTGAAGCGCGTCAACGACTGGCTCAGCGAGATAGCGAAGCCCGCGGAGACACCTCCGCCCTCGGACGCGGACGGGGAGACCGCAGTCCCCGCGGCGAACGGAGGCGTCGGCGTGCCGGAGGAGACAATAGAGCGGCTAAGGAAGAAGATATACGAGTACCTCCTCACCAACGTCGACTCGGCCGCCGCCGTGCTGGGCGGCGGCGCGGTGACGGCGGCGATGAACGGGAAGAAGGGATGACGTGGCGTCGTGGATCGTAGGGCCGGCGCAAATCTCGACGCAGGGGTCGGCCGGTAATTTTGTTAGGCCAGATTATTCAAAAGTAAAAAATGGGCTGAATTGGGCTTTTAGCAGCATTTTGTTGTTTTTCTCTTGTTGTTTCAAAAGGTTACACAAAACTAGAAAAGAATGTGGTAGGCTAGATGATGTAGAAATATAAATGCTTCTTGGTGATGTCATTAAAGTATGTTCTTTGTTTGTGATTTTGCTGGCCTTTTGTAGATTTGTGCAGAAATAGGAGTAAATCGAGACGTCATATACCTGCAATTCCGAAAACCGGATTATTAAAGTTGCAAGACTTATAGAAGAATAAATGCATTTCTTAAAGTTACAAGACTTGTAGAAGAATAAAACGGATTTTGCATGTTGTACAATGCAAAGATGCTTATACAAGTGCTTAAGGAGAGAGAATAAAGGCCACCTGATTTGGATAGAGATTTGAGGAATAATGGAGTCAAATAGTATAGTATAGGATGTAAGATGTGCATTGCTGTATTTCTTTTTTCTTTTTTTTTTCAATGTACGCATGGTTTGATGTCTTGTGCAATAGGTTCACCGTGTCATAATTGCAATAGTTAATTATTGAATTAAGCACAATTGCAGCATAAATGACTCGGATCTCATGTCACTAATGTTACAAAATGTCAAGAGGAAAATTTCAATATCAACACCGTGATTTCATACTTTTGGAAGTCTTTGATAACATTGTTATTATTAAACTTTTTTTAACACTAGATCCCTTTACTTAGGACCTTCATTTGAGGCATACGAGGGATGAGAGACTGGGGGATCGATCCCCCTGGGCTCGGCAACACCGTGCTGCTTTGCCACCACCTCCTTACGTGTTCGTTTAACAAAAAATCCCATCAAAATCTATTAGATATTTCAATTTCTCTTCATAATTCCAACCACTCAACTCGGTCCACATTCACAAATCATCAGGTTTTTGCTTAGTCTAAGACTGTGTCCAACGGATTCCCTTCAGGGGTCAAAATCCCTTCACGACGGGATTTTCGTTCCCTTCAGCGCTCCAACGGATTCCCTTCACGGTTCCCGTCGCGAAGGGATTCCCAGGGTCATTCCCTTCAGCACGGGTTTCTCTCTCCATTCCCTTCGCGATTCCCTCGAAGGGAAGCTGTTGGAGATGAGAGGAAATAAAGGGAATGAAAATGGGGAAGGGAATCGGGAACGGAACGAAATGAAGGGAATATTGTTGGGGACAGTCTAAGTGCCTAATTCCAAAACCACCCAAATCACAAATCAAAAGGACAACTCAGGAACAGAAGACAACCTAACGTCAGGGAAAATAAAAAGAAAGTATATTTGCAAGTAAAATGTGTTTCTACCTCAACAAAAAAGATTTTTACCATTCTTTTTTCTTTTGTGGAAAAGGCGTTTCTACTATGTTTGTCAAAATTTTACTTGTTCTTTTTTTTAACTTAAAATTTTACATTGTTCTTCGTTTCACACACGTGATCCATCTCATCAAATCTTTCTATTTCTTCCAATGTCCTATATAAATCTCCCAAGTCCCAACAATTCTCCTTCCTCCATTCTATATGTTGTTTCTCAAACAAAACAGAGTCTCACGAATCTCCAGGTCGATGAACAGGAAAGGAGGTCAAGAAAAGGAGGGTTTCGTTTCTTCTCTCTTTTCGTTACACTGAAATTGCAGGTTATAGGTTCTTCCTTGCATGATTCCAATCTTTTCGAAGAACTTTTAGATCTTATTATTCTCACAATGCCTTCGGACCTGATTTTTCCGTCAAAGTTATCTCCTTTCGCGTGAATTTTTTGTTCAACATTTCTTCCATTCATCGCAGCGTAATCTGGACCAACGTAATTGCGTCACCTTTGATGAGATTCTTGGTGCCACGAACAAGAACATGGAAAAGTCCCAGATCCCAGGAGACGGCGGCGGTGGCGACGCGGGAGGAGGAGGCGACGGTGGCGGCGGCAATGGCTTGACGTTGCAATCCTCTCGCGGCGCGGCGACGCCGTCGCCGACCCCTCATACGGAGTGTGACGTCAGCAGCATGCCAGCTTTACCCCCGCGCAACCCCGGCCACCGGCGCGCGCTCTCAGAGATCATCGGCCTCCCCGACGAACTGGACCTCGGCGCCCCCGGCGCCGGCGACGGGCCGTCGCTGTCGGACGAGAACGAGGAGGAGCTCTTCTCCATGTTCCTCGACGTCGATAAGCTGAACTCGTCGGGCGGGGCGTCGGAGTCGGAGTCGTCGTGCGCCATGGCGGCGGGTGGGGGAGAGGCGACACTGGCGTCTGCCGCGCCTGGGGCAGGGCTGAGGCCGAGGCACCATCACAGCCATTCGATGGATGCCTCGAGCTCCATCAACACAGAGCATCTGTTTGGGACACCGGCGATGGAGGGGGTGTCGCCGGCAGAGGCCAAGAAGGCAATGTCAGCTGCAAAGCTCGCGGAACTAGCGCTCATCGACCCGAAGAAGGCAAAAAGGTTTAATTTTATGGATTTCTTTTGTTTATTCTTACGAAGATCCATCTGTTAAATTATGTCTCGTTCATCTGAATGTCATCTCCGTCAAATGGTGTTTTATTATTTCATATAAAGTATATGCATTTGGTACTTTGTTGCGCAGATTCTTATTCTGGGACGGGTTGTTACATGGTTAAGAATTGATGCAAAATAGATGGCATGAAACATCAGAAATCATTGGGAAAAGAGAAAAATAATAGTATTTGTCAGGAATCCATCGAGTGCCCTATTTTTCTTTTGGACAGGAGCACGAGGATATCATCTAGCATACCTGTTTCGACAAATGAACCTGTCTTTCGTTGTTAAAAAAAACTGAATCTGTCTTTTTTGGAGGCTGTGCACCTTAGCTAAGAGAATTTCCTTTTGACAAACATATGCTGTTACAAATCTTTTGTGCTAGTAAATGGCTTAGGTGTATTTATGGGGTGAGACTTCAAACTTCATTTTTCGCGGATGCTGTTGTAATGGATAGCAATATTATCTTTACTGAAGAACACATTCATGTTCCGGTGTTGTTGTGTATTTTGATGTAAGAAAGTTATCGATTTTCTGTAATGAGACAAGCCTAACTGCCAAGACTTATGAGAACTACTTTAAAAAAAAAAAAGTGAATAGCATGGGGCATGGAGCAAAATGTGCATTTCATTCTGGATGTAGTCCAAAGGAAATTATATATTGCATTCCTGCGCCATTATTTCCCACATTAGCGCACAGACTTGGACACTTGGCTGATTGTAATAGTTAATATGTTCTTATATTTTCTTCTGAATAATCATGTTTCTGATGGCAAGTAAAAAAGTTTGGATTTTATTCCTCGATTTCAGAATCTTCGCTGTGATAACTTAACTCAGTTAGAACTTAGAATGAAATCCTCACATAGATTTTTCTTCTGAGAAAAATTATGCACAAGCAGAAATAAGCTGTAAGGATAATTTGATCTGAAGAATTTGCAATGTTTAAAACCAAGCAATTTTTTTTGTCTGGAATATGAAAACACAACTTAGTTCTTTTGTTTGAAAAATGCCTATTTCCTATGCTTACTGTTACTTGATGAATCATATGGTAGGATTATAAATAATAGACAATCAGCGGCAAGATCAAAAGAAAGGAAGATACGGTATATTGCTGAACTTGAGCGGAAGGTGCAATTCATGCAGAGAGAAGCAACATCACTATCAACCCAGCTGGCACTGCTTCAGGTGTGGACTCTTCTCCACTCATGGTGATTTCATGTAATTGTCAATGTTTAGTCACTATTCTGTTTTTCATTATTATGATATTATCTAGGAAAGCCATTCATTATGTTTCAAAATATTGCTACGGCAATATGGTATATTATTTGTGTAGGTAGCTTTTCTTCAGAGATTGTAGGCTATGAGTGGTTTTGTGTCTGTTCTCACTGCGACAACCAAACCAATACTGTAACAATGTATGAAAGAATAGCTCAATCAACTGCTCCTTCATTCCTTCGAACAACAAAGACAGAATAAAGCATACCAATTGCACTAGCTCGCAATTCATGTCTAGAGTTTATTACTGTAGCAGGAACCAACAACACTTTTGCCTGGTCTGAATCTGATGCAATATCTAGTTTCTTTCTGCAACCAGCCAAGGCTATTGCTTTGTATTTTCCGAGATCATTTTAATTTCACATTGATGGTCACTTCATATAGCTAATCACTCTCCCCCATTGTACTGATACAAACAGAGAGACACGGCTGGGCTGACAGCTGAGAATAGTGAACTGAAGATGCGTCTTCAGAACACAGAGCAACAAGTTCACTTACAAGATGGTAAATTTCATTATTCTACCCACTGTTTTTTGCTACAATCTCTCTCGTTCATTTCGCCGCAAGTGCAGCAATGCTTGGAGATTATGGTCTGCTAACAACAAAACTCAAAAACTTGCCTACCTTCTGGTTGCTCTTGTATTTTTGTCGTAGCTCTCAACGACGCTCTGAAATCGGAGCTTCAGCGGCTGAAGATGGCCACAGGCCAGATGGGCAATGGTGGAGGGATGATGAACTTTGGCGGGCCACCGCACTCATTCGGAGCGAACCAGCAGGTGTTTCACCCCAACCAAGCAATGCAGCCGTTTCTGGCGATGCAGCAGCAGCCACCGCACCACAACCAGCCGTTGCACCCTCTGCAAACCCAGCAGCTGCAGCAGGCTGCAGTTGGCCTGAACATGAGAGGGCCGGCGGCTGCTCCGAGCCAATGGCAATGGGGCGACGCATGGTCGGAGAGCAGCAGCAGTTGATGGTATGATGGAGATGGCTGTCTTCTTTGGAATAGTGGTTATATATCAGGATGATTTGGTTTGGGGTGTTGCCCAAGTATAGATACGTGATATATATACATTACAAGGTTATACTGTCAGGTATCAAGTTTTTTTGTTCTTGCTTTCTCAGGATGTTATTTTGGTCACGGATGCACGGTCTGAGGCTGCAAATGATGGTTAAAGAGAACACATATTATTACATGTTTCTGCAGTTTATATTTGATCTGCCATTTTGATCAGGTACCATGTCAGGTGCACTGCAGTACTGCTACCAGTCGTTACTCTAGTAAATGGTGGAGTTAGGTATACTGACAAGCGATAATACTCCACGTCTCCACTAATTGTGAAGTGAACAGGGTGAGGTTTATGATCTCATTGACCGATAGAGTTGCTGCCCTTTCGTTCAATTGAAAAATGAAACCTTTACTCAGTAGATGGATGAATGTTCATCGGTGCAAAGAAATTTAGAAACTAGTGATTCAGCAACGTTCATTCTACTATTGCATATCAGAGTACGAATTCCTGGCAGTAGCTTGCCAAGACGCATGAAGGAGAAGGACCGGACGATCATGGAGGCACGCGCTCTATTCGTCGAGAACAAGACATCCTCGAGCGCAACGCCAGATATTCCGCTGCCGCAGGCTCCCCCGCCACCACGACCTGTCCACCACGGACCGCCCCGGCCGGTTGCCCCTCGCCGCGGCCGCGGCGCTTCCGTCCGCCGTCCGCGGGCGGAATGGCGCCAGTGAGTGCCGATGGCAAGAGCTGCACAGCATCTCGTGGGCGACTGAGAATACGGCCGCTCTGCTGGGACGACGGCTCCTCGCATGTCCTTAACGCCGTGCCTCGACCGGATCTTCACCGGGGCTCGTGGCGCCTTGCCTCACGGTGAGGACGACCTCGGTGTGTCGGCGCGTCCTCCCCCCGAAACCACCACCACCACCACTGCCGTCGTCTTCCCTGTTGCAGGCAAGAATCTCCTAGCATCTGCAGTAGCGCTCCTCGCATGTCTTTTGCTGGCTGCTGCTAACATCCTGTTATTATGGAGCTTCATCTAGACTGCATTGTGCACTGGATTAGAGGATGATGGAATCAATTTGTGGTTGACAAAATTAACGTAGGTGTTCGTCAAGGTGCTAACGTCCTGTTGAGAGGCTGCTGAATTCTCTACTCGAGGGTGATCTAGGACCAGACTGTTGGCTGGCTGCAGGTGTTGGTCCAGTACAGGTCTCTTCTATGTCAACAAAAAAGAAGCCAAATTTAAGATTGGTCCATCACCTTAACACTAACGGAAACAAAGATTTTGGTCTTTTCTTCTCGTTTACCATCAACTTTTCTTGCATCAATACGTTTTCTTTATTTTTCTTGCAAAGGGATTGGACTATATTAAATTGAACTGTAACACACATCCCCAGGAACTAGTATTACAAAGGCCGACATATAGCAAGATTACATATGAGTGGAAACATGTCCTCTTCCCTTTCTTCTTCATCAATACGTATCGACTGTATATGTAAGGTTCAGACATTTCCTGGAAAAAAAAATCAAATCGACCACTGTGATATATACTTGCTCTCTGTATTCCATTACACGTTCAAATATTTAATTTCATCTGTTGCGGTGTATTTAGATTTCCTATGTGGTGTATTTAAGTTCAAATATTTAAGGTCCATCTGTTGCGGTCTAATTTGGTATCCTTTAGTTAATTCCCTGTACTTGGCACAATTTGAGTGAAAGATAAAGAAAGGTCACCCTCACGGCCTCCCCCCCCCCTCTGTGCTCCCTGGCGGGTGGAATGACGCCTTTCGTGCCCTAGTACATGGCCTTCCAAGGTTGTCTCAGTCGGTGCACCCTTTATTGTGGCCTGTCTCTTCATGGCCATCTAAGTTTAATGGAGGATGGATCTGATCTAGAGTGTCATGCATATCTTGTACGTAGCTGCTTGTGCAGCGAAAGTGTCACGTTTGGTGCGCGGGAAGGTTTCCACCTCCGCACGGTTCGGTGAGGCTTTGTCGGCCTTATGGCATGACGTGGGTCTAACAACAGGTGCATGTAATGGATTATGATGCGGAAGTTGTGCAGCGAAAATGTTGCGCCTGATGCGCGCGTGAGGAGGTGTTTAACCTCCACATAGCCTTACAAAGGTCCTCAACTGCCTCATGTCGGCAAATTTAGTGCGTGGTTCGGTGAGGTTCTTTATGGCCTCCAAATCGTCGGGTAACTTTTGGAGTGAATCTCTTACAGTAAAGATTCTCGACCGATGTTCATGGGTTGGCAGACTGAGTCACCTTGATGTCGAGGCCCACACTTAGTGTGCACAAGTGTCTGGGTCATCATTCAGTGGTGACAACCGACTCCGCAGAGGGACCATCACATGG
Source organism: Phragmites australis (assembly GCF_958298935.1). Classification (NCBI taxonomy): domain Eukaryota; kingdom Viridiplantae; phylum Streptophyta; class Magnoliopsida; order Poales; family Poaceae; genus Phragmites; species Phragmites australis. The sequence continues at coordinate 27,403,183 of NC_084938.1, read as the reverse complement.
TTGTAGTTGCCACGAATGTTGTGCTACTCACGTCAAGTGGTCGTCTATCTCCGTTCGGTGGTGGCAATTGGTCGGATGCGGCTTTGCAAAGGGGTTACGAGCTGATCGACGGCAACAGAGATTTGGCTATTGATGCTTGTGAGCAGTTTTAGTTGGCTATGTTCTTCGCCTCCTATTTATAGGTGCATATCAGATTCTAGGGTGTCTTCGAGATCCTTTTGATCCGTGGTGGAAGAGCAGTGGACAGTGTGCTAAGTAGGCATTTCGTTCTCTAAAGTGTAGGGGTGGTTACGAGCTGATGGTCTTGTTTGGAGATTCAGTTTTGCTTTTATGCATCTTGACCTTTGTTTTTTTTCCTTTTTCTTTTGTATTGGATATGTGTACGTGCTTGGGGAGAGGCTGAAACATTATTTCATATAATGAAATAAAGTTTCCTCAGTCTAAAAAAATACCTTTTGAAGTTAACGTTATGCTTGTGCTTACAATGAAAATGGAGAATCGCCGGAAACCAAGCTTGTAACACCGCTTCGAACCCGCCAGTGAGGTTTGCAGGCGGAGACGCGGGTCGATACGAGGATATCGTCGAGCATCGCGGCGTCCCTGCCGTCGTTGCAAGCTGTCGGCGAGCGGTCGTCTTCTCGGCGTCGTCTCACCTCCACTGGCTTCGCCTTACGGGCCTCGGCATCAAAAGTGGGCTAGGACACTCCCGCTCGCCTTACTCGGCTCGAATCTTGCCACTCGCCAGCCATGGTGCCCCTCGCCGGCCACGCCCGCCGCCCTTTCCTCCGCTATCTACGCCCCCTAAGGGCAAAATGGCGTCAGTGCGGCGTGCGGATCTGGCACATGTGGGCGGTGGAGTGTGCACGGTGAGAGCGCGAAAGCCCTGCCACGCGGATGGCTTTTCTCCACCGAAGTGCCCGGAGAGGCTGTTCGCTGGGCCTCGCGCCGCCGTGTGGATGGCTTCTCCACATCGACGAGCCCGGATCGGCTGTTCGTTGGGCCTCGCCATGCCGCGCTAATACTGGTGAGGAGGGCCTCGGTACGAACCGCACTGCATCGGCGACTCGGCGCATCCTCCGTCGACAGGCCGCCACCGTCGTCTCCGCTGTTGCAGGCAGGAGGTTTCTAGCATTTCCAACCGCAGAAGATTTCGCGCCCGATTTTGCATTGCGATTGTACAGGTTGTGTAGCCATTACAGTCGACTGGTTATGTAGATTTTTTTTTTTTTTAAAAACACGGCATGAGGCTTACTGATTTTATTAGAGAAGGAGTAAAAACGGATACAAAATAAAAGTTCAAAGTAGCGGGAGGCACAACACGCTCACCCTAGTCACACAGGCCAGAAACAAATCTACTTAAAAACAACAGGCTCCTACTGTAGTATAGATCAAATTGGTAATGCTCTTTGAAATTCTTCTACTTGCTCCTTGCTTTTTTCCGCTACCTGCACGGCTTCGCATTGGACGTTTTAAAAAGCTTGACAGTTTCTTTCTTTTCATATATTCAACCAAAACACGATGACCATCCCATCAAAAGTTCTTCGTAGTTGTTTGTCAATACGGCGTGACGCTGTGTTTCACCCGCCTCTAATTGTGCGATAGAAAGTTAATGGCGGGATATTATGCAGCTGCAACCAACACGTCAGTTGGGCCCAAACTTACCATGTGAACACTCAGTTTTTGCATATCTGTGTTGGTGTTTCATTCACTTGATCGCAGAGGCGACATGCTTGGTGACGGGGCCATCCCCTTTTAGCGAAGTTATCCACAGTCAGGATCTTACTTTGAAGGAGCACCCAAGAGAACGTCTTGTATTTTGGTTCCACCCTTGCCTTTCAGACCAATTGATTCTTGCATCTGTTTATTTGTCTAATGAATTGGATTTTGTATACACTCTTTGCCGTGTATGTACTGTTATTTGTCCATCGTCATGTTATTTGATTGGGCTCTTTCGGATGTAGGTTTTGTTCACGTAACAAGTTCTAGAGGTGCGAAATTTGGAGTTCTACCTTGGTGTCTATTCGACTGATGTAGTTATAGTGAAAATAACTCTATTAAACTATGATTGTGATTTTAGTAATTAATGATAATATAATCATCGGGACTAACATATTTGCTAAAAATATATATTAGTAGATCTTAGGGATGCAATACATAAAGAAGCCATCGCGGTCGGGATAAAGTTTAATTTAATTGAAAAAGTCTTAGAAAGATTTGTCTCATCGGTTGATCCAGTGCAGATAGGTTGAACTCACCGGAGTGTTTTGTCCAGAGGCAAAATGAAGACTGATGACTTTACCGGAAGGTCCGGTGCTCTATGTGTTGAATTCATCGGAGTATTTCTGACAAAGGGGGAGAAGGCTAAGGATCCTACCAGATAGTTCGGTGATCTACACATGTTAACATTAGAGAATTTTTTTAGATAAGAATGTAAGTACAGAAGACTGAAGATCAACCCACCGAAAAGTCTAGTGCTTGGTTTGTGCACACCGGAGTATAGTACCGGAGCATTTCTTGCAGAGACGACTGCAAGTATTGAAGAATGAAGATCAACTCAACGGATAGTTCGGTGGTCACAGAGATAGTTGTATCGGAGCATTTTCAAGGAAAAAAAAAGAAGATTTAACTTACCGGATGGTCCAGTGTGAATGGAATGAACATCGGGTGAATGCACCAGAGCATTTTACACAGAGAGGCTACAAAAGGTTCGGATGGCTCAAGATAACTCATCGGAAGGTCCGGTGATGAATTTGAAGACACACCAGAGTGTACGGTGTTCACAGAGGTATTGAGTGGAGTTTTAACGGCTAGTTTCTGAGTTTTTACTTAATGAATGATCCGTACTACTACTATTCTCACTGGATCATCCAGCGTTAACAGCTTTCCTGAGCCGTTGAAAAAACGGCTAGTTGGTGGACTTGAGCTTATAAATACCCCTCCACTCAGTCATTTAAAGGTGTGACATGCTGTTGGAGTTTAGAGGAAGCTCATATACAATTGAGAAGATATCCAAGCCACCAAAGTGATTTAAGTGATCATCTAAGGTGATTGAGCACAAGATTAGAGAGTGCCTAGTGTTTATAGGCCTAAAGTGAGTTGTAGCTAGATACTGCAGCCTGAAGAAAAGATCAAAGAGTGATCCTAACTTATACCGAGTGGTATGTCGGCAGCATGAAGACTTAGTGTGGAGCGGCGACAAGACATGTGTACGATGACATGGAGACCCTTGCCTTGGTGGCTCAAGCTCCGAAGTGATCACGTCGGTAAGTGACTGGAAGAGAGGCTAGTGGTGAGACCTTGCCTTGATGGCTTGTTGGCTCATCATGCTTAAGACCTTGTTTTGGTGACTGGATAGCTCAAGATCTATGACCGAAAGAGACTTAGTGATCAGGAGCATATTCTTTATGGAGCTCTAACGTGGACTAAAGGTGACATTCATATCATCGATTCTACGAGATAAAAATCCCTTGTGACGAGTTGATCTCTCTACCTTATTTACGTTTTCACATTTGCATACTTACAATTTATCATACAAGCAGTAGAGTAAACATACTAGATAAATTTAGATCACATTTAGATAGAAATTGAGATAGATTTATCTTATGAGATTTTAGAGCCAATTTAGTTTAGGTTTCTAAGTGTCTTAATTTAACCCCCCTCTTAGGACGTCATCATTCCTCACAGTAGCCCAACCATCTGTTCTTCGTTAGTCCTTGCTTAACAGAGAAATTTTTTCTTGAGCTAGTGGCTAGGTTAGGGGCACAATGTTTTTTGGGGCTTGCCCATGGAGCCAGCTTGAGTGCTAGAAGGAGGCCTTTTCGTCGTTGCCTATAGTGACTATCACCGATGTGTTGAAGAGATCTATATCTGTTTGATCGCATGGCATGGTAAAGCCTTTCCATGGTCTGTCGTCCTACCACTGAAACCACAACAAACGAAGTCTAAGTGCTCTGGCAAAATTCTGCAATTCCAATATGTCGAGGCCACCCAATTCTTTAGGTTTTGTGACAGTTAGCTAGTTGACGAGGCAATGTCCCCCGAGACCTTGTTCGTGCTTCCCCTTTCCAAAGGAAGCTTCTCTGAATCCTTTCAATTTTCTTGATTAGCCATTTCTGCATGGGGAGAACGGTTAAATGATAAATCAGTTGTGATGACAGAATTGACTTGACCAGTGTTTCGCGGCCAGCTAAGGAAAGGAGGTCCCCTTGCCACTTCGGTAGTTTGTTGCCAATTTTGTCAATCAGAGGTTGGACATCTACTCTTTTCACTTTTCTAGTGTGTAAGGGGAGCCCGGGATATTTGCATGGTAGTGAGCTAATTTTTCCTGGGAATCCATCTAGTATTTCAGTCATAGGTAGTTCATTGCACCAGATCTTGTAGATTTTAATATTGCTTAGGTTGGTGACTAAACCCGAGAAATCACCAAAGGCCTTGAGGATTGTTTGTAGAGCAATCAAATCTTCTTTGTTGGGGTTGGTGAAGATAGTCGCATCATCTGCATACAAGGAACACTGCGAACTTCTCCAGAGGCCTGCCCGCTAGGTCACTAGGAAAAGTGGCCATCGTAGTGCTGTCTGTTGAAAGTGTCTGGCTGGCAGGTTGTTGTCCTGGTGGTGAGGATGCAGTAGAGGTGGATGGGGGAGGAAGGCGATGGGTTCGAGTTGGTTGCTGAATCTTCACTGTGGGGGTTTGGTGGCTGGTGCGTGTTGGTGCTGTGGCCTGGAGAAATTCAACTTGTAGTCGTTGGAACGGTGGCCGAACCAGTTGCATAGCCAGCACCTTGTAGGGTCTCGGCAAGAAGCAACTTTGTGGTCTGGCGTAAGACAATTGAAGCACTTCCCCTGTAACCTTCTTAAGCAGAGGTTCGATTTCAAGCTCTGTTCGGGCTACAATGTGGAGCTGCGAGTAGGGGAAAGCTTTGAATGTGCTCTGTCCTTTCGCCACCAGTATTTAGGCCTTACCATGCTCCACGCACAGGCATCTGCTGGCTTCTCTTGAGCCCTGCGCTCTGCCGCTAACGAGGACTCGGCGTACGGGATTGGATGTGAGCACCTGTTTTCTCTGACCGTGAAGGCATTGAGAACTTGCTTACAACTTTGGATGTTGGAATATGGGTGGCAGTCTTCAATGAGCGGGGCGGAACTTGTCCTGGCGACCAATTTCTTCTCCCCAATCCGAGTTGTGTGTGCCGGATGGCTAGGCTCCCCCCTTGGGGAATCGCCATGAATGCGAGGCAGAGCATGGTGAGAGGAAGACTGGTGTACCTAAGTAATGGCTGAGCATTTCGTTTGCTTTGTTGGGCTCAAGGGAGATCTGGTTGCAATGACGATCAAATGTTCCTAGATCTGCACTTCTGGCACCCACCGGCTTCAAAGCATCACCATGGCGGATGGGCCTAGAGCGAATGCATGATCGTTGGGGGGGGGGGGGGGGGGTTGAGGTCTTTCTCTGACCGCTTCAGCGTAGGTTCGGCGTTCCTTGCTGCCATTTATGTCTTGCGCCAGAGCGTCTCTTCGCCCTACCTGGATCTGCTCTGTGGGGACGATAGGGACATCCTTGGATGCAGAGAGATGAACCAGACCGAATCTGCTCGAACCAGCATCTGGATCTTGTGGTGCTTCATGCGTTGTGCTCTAGCTGGCCGAGACCGAGGGCGACCTGGCTAGACAACCGCAGGGGAGTGCGGCTGGGTGTGGCAGAGACTAGATCTAGAATAGGGACGGTGAGGGTGGTGTTGATCTGGGCCGGATTTGGTGGGGATCGGTGGGGGTGATGAGTCGCCGAAGTGCCCGACGCGGATGGGGTATAACATAGAGAACGAACCTCTTCCTTGTTCTTGCAACCCGGCTATGAAGAATTCGTCGGGGCAAAAGGCCAATGCTGTGGTCAATCCATTCGCAATTCCTCTCTTGGTTTGGAATCTGAACTGTCGAGTCTGTACAGTAGAGAAGCTGCTTGTTCACCCGTTTTCCACAAGGCAAGTTCCCATTCCATGCTTGTTTTGGCTTCATACTTCTGCATTGTTATGACTACTGCATTTCAAGCCTCCGAAGTACCATTTGATTTTGCTGCTTGATTCACAGATACTGGTCTTGAATTACTGGAGAATCTAGTGTTCATTTTACTTAAAGTCTGAATTCTGAAATCCACACTGAAAAACCGCACAAGTGAATAAAAGGATTTTCACATATAATTATATCAGTGAGGACCAATTCACCAATGTTGCTATGTACTCAACACAGGTACTTGCACATAAATTGTAGCCGGAGAGAATTGTTGCTCTAGTTGCAGTGGTTCGCAAGCAGTAGCTCCTTCACCTCAGCTTTCTCTTGCAGTATACAAAAAGAGGGTTGCTGCAACAGAATGGTGTCACTCATCATCAAGACCTGGTATGTACAGTAAGTTGACGTCGAATATGATGGGGCTGCTCGGAGGTACTCTTGGCCTTCCTGGAGCTGATGTAAGACCCTTGGGAAACGCTAACTGTTCATAATCAAGAAAAGAAAATCATCACTGTCCTGTCCAGATCTTCAGACTAAGAAGAAGCATTGCCATATCACTAAACTATCTTGTCTGCCCCAATCCTCAATATATCGTGAGGTTGTACTACTTACTGGTCCAGGTATGTACAACCGTCGTAGCCCTCCAATCTTCATTGTCAAAATCCCTTCATCAAGACCCTTTATCACCTAATATTGCCAAATAGATGAATTAGAGAACAAATCAACATCTCAAACTTGCTACATGGAAGTTCAAGTGTGTATTTTCTTTTCGGTTTTTCTTTTGGGCAAAGTAGCTTAGTCTATATGTATGTCGGAGGTGAAACTTAACACTGTGAAAAACAGTAGTTACTATATTCAAATCATTATATCATGGCATCAATCACTCGAATTGTAATATTTCAGAACATGGACATCAATAAAAACACACAGAAATACCTGTCCTGAACCGACACGGAATATGTAGGGACGACCTTTTTCCAATGAGCTGCACAACATTATATAAACAAGAATTACTTCTGTCGTGAAAAAAAAAATCAAGAATTGCTGGAGAAACACATTTTGAGTTCGTAAATCCTGATTTGTGAACAGGGAAACATGTATAATTTTGTTGTCTTCTGTAAACAGAGTGCAGATAGAAACCAGCTGAATGACACACATCAAATGTCCAAATCTCACCTGTCGAATATCTGTCCATTTGGTACCATGGCAACATAATTTGCAGCAACCTACATGGCAAGAAGCGAACAATATCAAACCATCTATCAGTATATGGACTGTAAAACAAGAAAACATGTCTAAGAACATCATCATAATGAGCTCATGCTATGCTAGATGGGTGAGCACCTGGAAACCAATGGGTGGACTTGGCCCTTCTCCCACTTTGATATCCTTGTACTGCAGGCCGGTTTCAGTGGTTACCATAGGCACCTGGATAACACGAGGAAATTCAAGTTTACCATGTATCTCCATTATGAGGTGATCATATCACAAAGTTCCAGCTATGCCTTGGCCTAGAGAAGTATTAGTGAATATATATAAAAGGGTCAAACTGCTCAAAGTGACAGGAATTATCAAGCAATGCTGCACTGTCACTTCACACAATCAGTACCCCACCCTGTAATTACTAAACGAGATCATGCATAATTCAGAGTTTCGGTAGTTTCAACCAAATAAAAAAAAATCAGTGTTTCAGACAGGCATCACATTTTCTGACACTAGCATCTTCATTAATCCTCGCACCAATTCAACCGGAAACTCGAAGGAATAGCCAAGAATGACAGCGTATAATTTGAACCTACATTTTCGAGCTCGCTTTCGCAGGCGGCGTCGCAGAGTTTGGGCTTCTCCTCCGGCGGCAACCCGGCGGCGACAACATCGAACGCGGCCAACCCAAAGGCAGACGCCCCCAGGGCCACCCCGAGCAGGCTCCTCCTGGTGCTACTAGCACCACTGATCATGAAATCGTCAGCTGCCCCACATTCCGCCGAGCTTCCGCTGGCGGCCTTGCAGCAGCACGGTGCGTCTGAACTCAGCGCCCTGCTACGGAACGCGTTGCCGCTGCGGAGCCACGCCCTCGAGGTCAAGGCGTGTCTCGACCCTGTGGACAAGCAGCACATTCAGGCATGGATTAAGCTTAGATGGCAAGGAAAAGAAGACTTCCGTACGTACGGCAAGGGGAAAAAAAACCTGAGGGGAGGAGGAGCGGCGAGGCAGAGGAGGAAGCTGCTGCAGCCATGGACCGGGAGGGAAGATGGCAGAGGAAGACAGGGAGGAGGCGGAGAAGAAGAGTCAAGAGTGGATAGAGAGCTCGCGGTTTCCACCACTCGCTGTGCCGAGTGCCGACCCAACAAAATCTGGCCTTGGTCCGCATCCACGCCCGTGTGATGGGACATCGGGTGAACTGTGCATTCGCTTCCACAGGTCTGTGTATCCCCCCTTGCGTTCCATGAAACTCACGGCGCCTTGCGTGATCCGTTGCCCCGTGCGACCTCGGGAGGAAGGACCGGGAAAACTGGCGCCTGCGCACGTTTTGACCTTGACATGTTCGGAGAAACAAAGGCACCTTTCATCGCGGTGGTCGGTGGTCACCATTCAGCAAGAGAGACCGCGACAACGTACGACTTTATTCAAGCACAGAGTACCTTAGGGTGCAATCGAATCATATATTGATAGATATAGTTTAATCTGTATTTTATCATCCATTTTTTTAAAGTCAAAGTCGAATATAGATAGTGATGTAATTATTTATTCATCATGTATTATATCTCAATTTTCTTTCAGAGTTGAGTTGGAGCGTATAGTATCATAATCTTTCGATTAGTCAGATAGATAAAAAAATTTCACTTTATTTATATCCCTACACAACACATTAAGCAATATACGAGTATAATTAAAGTTAGTATAGAGAGAGTGATCGCTGAGATATGAAAATAAGTGTATTTTGTATTATCTATATATGGATACGTGATAATATACCTATATATTATTATATTTCTCGTAACCCCTAATATTCAGATACTTCGGACGAATAATAGTGATCATGTATTCTATCTTTTTATTAGATTCGAAGTCAGACACAAATAGTATCGGATTGGTATTATCGCATTCCATATTTGCTCTATAAACCTTCAGCCCACGATCGGACGGGCGAGAAATATTGGTCCAGTTTTCACCCCTACCTCTCGCCCGGCAAGATTACTCACGTTATCATGCACCAACTGAAGTCTGAAGGCACACATCAGCACATGTAGTTTAGATTATCTCGCGAGCCAATTTGCCCGGGCCGCACGAGCAGCATAGCAATGCCAGGACAAGGAACATAGTACACACTCCACGCTGAAGAGCCTGCCGGCGCGCGCCACCGAAGCCGGCCGGCCGGCCGGCCGGTCACCGCAGTACGCCCTTCCTTGTGTAGCAGAGGACGATGCCCCCGGTGGCCTGCCAGAAGACGACGGTGGGGGAATTGAAGAGCGGGATGCGGATGCTCATGCCGAGCACGCCGGTGGCCACGATGGCGCAGCTGATCATCAGCGTGGCCGTGGACAGCACCACCCCCATCTGCAGCAGCTGCTTCTGCTTGTCGTCCAGCATGATGTTGATGTAATCCGCCGTGTCCTCCACGTACTCCCGCAGCTTCCATATGATTAGCGCGTGCCATGCAACGACGTACGTGCGGAAAACAAATAAGAAGCGGTTTTCAAGACGCCATGAAAGAAGCTTTCTTCATCGATGCATTGCATAAATCATGCTGCATTGGAATTGGAGAGGAGGAGAATGTACGGTGGAGAGCTTGTTCAGGGTGCCATCGATCTGCACGAAGTATGCTTCCAGTAAGTTCTCCAGCTCATCGATTTTGGGCATGAAGCCTGTGGACGTCTCGTTGCCGCCCTTGGATCCTTCGTCTTCGTCTTCTTCGACTTCATCATCATACCTGCCCCATAATGCAATGCGGATTGAGAAGACGACGAAGAGACATTTGCGAGTGCCATTAATGGCAATACACCATTGTCCGGCTCATTGCTACGTCTCTACTCTGACACCTGAACTGCTGTTCTTGTGACTGGACGAGAATTATCACGGCATGGGATGCAAATTTGTGGAAGGAAATAATGCTACAAATTGGGGTGATCAGCATTCAGTATTACCTCTCTTTGTCGAATTCGCTTGGTTCTTTCTCCATATCAAATCTCGACGACTGGCCACCCGCTTGGTAATCGAGCTTCTCCGAGAGGTGCATGACGGCCATGTCCATGTCGTCATCTAGCAGGTGTTCCAGTTCATCCCTGACCTGTCAAAAGGTACACGTAGTGGCACATATATAAGTCCTTCAGTATTATCTAAAACTAATGTTCTAAAATAATGATAGAAAATATTCACAAAGTTTTGAACTCGCCCAGAAATAGCAACTAATCGACTCTTTATTTGCCTTACACGCTCAAGATTGAGAGTGCTGACTTTGGAGGTGAGTTCATCCAGAGCTGGTTATGCCTATTTCTCCAACGTGGAAGTCTGATAAAATGTATAAGCAATATTTCAGGAATCGCACAAAAAGCTTCACAAATGACAGATCAACGGTTAAAGAAAACTTGAAAGGCGCCACACCACCATGCCAAAACTGGGGTCAAAATTTTGGCTGGCCAAAAATCAGGACGATTATTCTGGATGTTAAAATCTTATCTAGCTTGCTATAGAAAAATTTGGCCGGTCAAATTTTCTAGGGCACAGCTAAATTTTGGATTTGAACTAAACAAAAGCTAAATTTTTTAGACGTAACTAAATTTTAGTTTTGCTTCTCGGATGCGAGAACCAAACCGCCCCGAAAGGCGCCACGATCCCATCATTTTTTCTTTTAATTTCTCAAACAGTATGAACAGCCGATGGCGCGCACCTCATGTTCAAGGACTTGCACGTGAACTCGAGGCACACATTGAGCGCCCTGAATTCAAACGGCAGAAGCCTTGCTGCTTCCCAACGCTTGCCTATCCTTATCAACACCTCTGCTGTCACCGCCACCGCCGCTCGAAGGCGAGACGCTCTCCTCCTTTCCCACCTCACCCTCCTTCAGCCAAAAAGATGTAACCTTGCGCAATCAAATGATTGAAGAATTAATGTCGTTGAAGACAATAGTGTAGGATCGAGAATGACGACCAGATAAGGATGAATAGACGTTTCAACAAATTTCTTGCAAAATTGATGATCTTCTCCTATTCGAACACTCAACACACATCTACAAGAGAATCACAACATAACGTAACACAAATACGCAGCAGAAAAACTACACCTACCTAGAAATTTCGAAAACTCTGGAGAAAGATAAAAACCAAACTAGAAAATTCAACAAAAAGTGAGTCTCATAGTTGGAATCGAATATTAGGTTTCACAACAAATCAATCCATGATTTATCCCCACATAAAGGTTGAATCTTGAGAAAAGATCACTCAAGAAATACGAGATGAACACCGGGTGAAGAAGATCTCTAAGATGATGGTCTAAAGGCAAGATAATTTAAGATCCTATTATATATACATGCATATGTGAATTTTATGTCTTTAGCATCAAGAAGAACAATCTCTCAAAATGTTAAAAAAAATTAGCTCAAAAAGATAAACGAAATAAACATCAAGAAAGAAAAACTTGCAGATGAGGCAAGGGAACTGAGAGAAGAAAACTAGAAGAAGGGGAATTCAAGCATATGAAACAAAATAAACTTCATTACTCAAAGAGATTCGCCCTATTTTAAACGGATTACAAATATTTTTCTCTTAAAACTCTCACATATTACATAAACTAAGCACCCATCTTTCTCTCTTCTAAAACCCTAACACAATACTCTCATATGAATGACACAAGAGCCTCAAATGGTTGGTTCATCATCTCTCATAGCTCTGCCTCTCTATTTATAGGCTTAGGAAACTTGACCTCCAAGTTTCCTAACTTTTTCCAAAATACTCATCTCTTGTAGTACACTTCTACCTACCACCGAAGATATTTTAGTCTATTTTCTTCTCTATTCATTGGACAGCTACGATACCTTTACGACTTAGCTTCGCCTCAATGCAAACTTCGCGATGGTGTCACGCGACTAGGTACGGCAAAACAGTTTGAGATTTCAAAACAACCGTATTAGATCATATTTTAACACAAGATACTTGAACTCACAACAATTATTGTTCAACAAATTAGAATTTATTTCCTCCTAACATTACTTCACTAAAAAGTTACCTATAAATGCACTAAATGAATAATAAAATATCAACAAAATATGTTCAAACATATTTACACAAACTCACTCTTCTGGTTCCTACCTTTATTTATTCACTCGTGCACCGATAAAACAAAATTTTGCTACTGCACTCTATTTAGTCTCACTATCACCGGTAGATACTACACTCTATGAAGAGAGATAATACGAAGTGACACACTCACTCATCAAGTTCATTTTTATATTTATTTACTTGTGCACTAATACAACAAAGTTGTGCTAATATACTTTATTCAGTCCCAAAATGACACACGACATGACGTGACAGTGATGAAACGGTACGGCCGGTGCCAAATACAATGTGTTTTCAGCAACTGAGGTACCAAATACGATAGCGTTTGTTGCCTAGTTTTAAATTTTTACCCGTGAAACACCAATAATTCTCTCCTCTGTGTCGACGACCGTTAATACATGTCGCCATGTTGGACTAGCCCAATCATAGCAGCACGATTTCGAGTGTTTCGTGCCTGTTGAGCATCGCATGAAATCTTTTCCCCAAAAAGAATGCGTCACACGTAATCCATCTTCCGCTTGTAACTGTCGCGTCACTCGCTCTAAGAAAACCTCCGGATGTCGACGATGCGGTGCTGGTCCTCGCGCACGGACACGTACAGCAGCATGGCCTCGGTTTTCCCCTGCACGTCCACGAAGTGGTGCCGCGTCGTGCCGGTGTGCGCGGCAACGTCGACGAAGCTGTCGCTGCCGAGCACGAGCGGCGCGCCGCCGCCGAGGACCTGGGCCACCTTGTTGCCGTCCGCCACCGTGAACACCATGCCGTCGAACTCCACACCTTCGCCGGCTGCGGCCACCTTCATGTCGTGCGCCGCCGGCGAAATCGCGCTGTTCTCGGTGGAGTAGTCCATGTCACTCGCGCGATCGCCGGACGCCGTCCCTTGGAGATCGATCCGGCCGGGGAGCCGTCCCTTGGTGGTTTTGTAGAGCGAGGATTGGACTCTCGAATCCGACACGGTTTGTTGTGAGTCCTTGCGCTGGTCGAGTTGGATTACCGTCCTGGGTTCGCGCCATGCGTGCGTGAAGGAAAAACGTTTTAAAATGGGGAAGACGACCATTTTCCAATCCGTTTCCGATCAAAGGAAACCGATGAACAATTTTGCAGCACAAACAATCTAGTTGTAATAGGCCCGAATAAAAGGGGAGGAAGTGAACAGTAATTCCGCATCTGTAAATTAAAAAAACGGTAAAGACTAAATTCCGAGTGTGCGGGCATTCGCTTTCCTATACACACGCTCGGTGGGCCATCCGATCGAAGCATTTCTTTGAAAGGCTCGACACCCTTGTCACTCCCTTATCCATCTTGTCTACCTTGCCCGAGCCGCTCCTCCCCAAAATCTCCCCCTCCCTCCTCTCTCTAGAATGAATTTTACCATCCCACCTCCACCTAGAGCCCTCCCACCCTAGCGGCCCGGTCTCCTAGATTCTTCTCCGCCGTCGGTAACCCGGTGCTCGAGTTCTTCTCCAGCGATGTCCCAGAGCAATGGCTACCGGATGATGATGATGTGCAGGATGTCGCCTTGTGGGGCGATGGGGTCTGACCTGTCCGGGAATCCATCGACAACTGTGGCACAGAAGAGACGGGGCTGGATGGCCAACCTAACCCCTGTGGCATGCGGCACGGACGTCGTCTAGGAGGATAGCGTGGTGGGTTGTCCGACAGATCCCTTCCTACCTCTGTAGATTTACTTGCAAATTTTCTACACTTTTGCTTATCAAGTTTTATGAATTTGCTCACATATGTTCAACAACTTGCTTGTTTTGTCTCCAAAGCAGACCCTCATGATTTACTTTTGTAACGTGTAGAAATTTGCCTAGAAAATGATTCAAATTACTTTTCTACCAATTTGCCAAATCATCATTTTTTTGTGCAAATGTCTTCTATTATTTGCTTGTGAAATTTTCCAAAATTGCTTTTAGGTTTGTATGATTTTGCTTGTGCATATTGCCTCTAATTGCTTTTAGGTTGCACCTTGATTTGCTATGGCAAAACCAGAAACAACTTGATTTTGTTGAGAAGAACAACACAAAGTACTCTCTTTTTTTTATCAAGGAACAGACTCATCTAATTTGCCTTCATTTGTTTTCTATTTTACTTTCACAATCTAGTCTAATTTACCTACATACCTAATATAATTGTTTTCTTATATATGGCTGAATAATGGAAAAATATATGATCTTCCCATCCACATGGGCGCGTTTTGCTTCCTGCCTCGCTTCTCTATGTTGCCTCCCTCCTCTGGCATGGTAAGTAAATAATTTTCAAAAATAAAATAGGTGGAGACTATCATACAATATTTTACTAAAAATAAGTGTCCATACTATAAAATATACACTCGGAAATTAGCCGTGTCCTTTTATTTGTTGCCGACCTACTTGAGCATTGGCAGATCGTCGAGCAGATAGTCTGTGTTTGGTTGGCACAGTGAACAAAACAATTGTAGCATGCGAATCAAGAATGAAACGGCATGCAAATCAGACACAAATGACATGCACATCCGGCATCTTGTTGTATGATGAATATTGTTATCGTCAGATCAGAGCATGACATGTAACCTACCTCGTTGGATCTTGTGGTAGCATTATAAGAATGGGGGTACATAATATTTTATCTCTTTAATTTTGTAATAAAATGTCTCATTGTAGCTCCAAAATTTTGTTTTTCAAAAATTTCACAACACACACCCAAAAAAATCATAACTCTCATTTTTGCTAAACCAACATCTCAAAATAACTAGAATCCTCGTAAGGCCATATCTAAAACTTAAAATGTATGTTAGCCCTTGCATCATTGCAATATATTAAGATACCAATTTATTTTTCTTTTTGATATCTTTTATCTAGAAACTACTTTTGTAGCCTGAGGCTTCAAGCAAAATGTATTGCAGAAGCCTAGATTAGGTGGCCTTGTTTTGTTCTGCACTCATGCTCCTCAAGCTTTTTAGCAGAACATAATGTATGAATCTTCTGAAGTTATCCTTTCTGCACCTGTCCAGATATTTTCCTCCTCGCGCTCAGCATTGACGCTATCATAGCTATAACGCATGACAATTCTTGTCCTTCTTTGTCAGTGTGTTGTTGAAATTGATCTGTTCCAAGGCACATATCCCTCCGTCTCAAGCAGCCGAGCGCTGACACCGTTGTATTCAGAATTCATGGGCGACCTGCCCTTTCATGGCCCTGTCATGACCTGCAAGAGTGGCGTCCCAGCAACAAGTGTATGAAGCAGCAGAAGGCGGGAAAGGAGCAGCGTGCTGGAGTGCGTTACCTGAGTTGAGTTTGCTTGTCGAATCTGTATTGAATAGGCTGGCATGTGGGGCCAGAAAGTCGGGGTGTGTGTGTGTCCGGCGCTGTTATAAGCCGAAGATGTCAGACCGTCGAGGATTGACGAAGAAAGAAGATAAATGTCTAGGCTCCTATCTCTCTCGTTCTCCTCTGGTTCCTCTCTGCTCCTCCCTCCTTCATCTGCAAATTTCTCACTAGATCTCGGTGACTTCGCCTCCGGTGACTCCTCTCCGGCGGTGAACCTCACATTTGGTATCAAATTCGGTTGATCCGTGGATGGCTCGCTGCGTACTCTCTGTTGCTCAGTAATTCCCATGGGAAAGGTAGTGATCGCTTAGGGGATCGCTGTAAACCTGTTACCTAGGGTCTGGCCAACTTGGAGCAGCGACCATCACGACGCCTCCGAAGCACGGAGCGCTCCTTCAGAAGCTGTTGGCGGAGATGGACGCATCGGAGACGCTTCACAGGCCCTTTTGGCATTTCGACTCGCTCGGGGATTATTTAACTATTTGTTACTCTTATCCTGTGCTAATTCAATCTCTCACTGACATGTGAGAGCCATCTAAGTCATTGAATATAGAACAAGATGATAAATTTGTTACCACTCATCTTGTAAAAGTGATAAAAAATTAAATATCCCACTCCTCGATACTAGCTTGGATGCTCAGCAACCTCTAAGCATAAGATGTGAGCCTCCCGAGTATATGGTTGCTCCATGGTTTGTCAGATTCCACAGATGCCGTTTTGGTGTTCTTGTAGAACGAGGTTTGGTCTGAATCAGATAAGAATTGGGATCTTCTTTACGGATCGAGTTGGATTGTTGGTGCCTTGGAAACCAAGACGTTTGACGTTATAAATAAGAGTGAATTGCATAAAACTCGATCTAGGTTTTGGTGCCATATTCTTACTTTGCACTAGATCTTTTGCGCAAAACACAAGGTTTTAGACCAATTCGTGTTCAAGTAGTAAGGGCAAGTTTTTTTAGAAAGATAATATGATTATTATGCACAAATAGAGCAACAGCTGCTATAACAATAAGTCTTGGCGCCATTTTAGCCTGTCATTCTTGGGACATGTGGCAGCACAAGATCACTCAAGCTTGGTTACAGGTAAAACTCGGGGTAATATAAGTAGGTTTAGGCTCAAAGAATGGTGTTGAGGTTCTCTTCAGTTATTGTCACGCAGGGCCCCTATAGCTCAGTGGTAGAGCGTCAGTCTTGTAAACTGAAGGTCCGTAGTTCGATCCTGCGTGGGGGCATTTTTAATTTACTTTTTTTTACATTTTGTGGAGATTCACGTCCTGTTGAATGAGTAGGGATAGCTGTTGTACAGAAAGGAATTTCCTCTGAAATGCCCTTGGGTATATGTACTACGGTAAATCAAGCACTAGGACTAATATTTACTTTGGAGTGTGTATTTGGCACCACCATCAATTAAATTCTAGCTTCGTCGCTGAGCACGGGCACCTTGCCGGAGCTCCCGGAAGCCCGACCATCGTGCTACACAATGAAGATTTTCCATGAGATCGATGCAGTGCCGACACATCTTGATGCATGCATAGAGGACATATCGGATTTGCATCACCACCACCTCGTTTCAGGATCCTATCTGCCATCAAGATTTTCCTTTGAAACTGTAGCCACACAGAGAATTTGACCTTGTTCTCGACCTTGGCCTTCCAGACTTGATCCCAGGTGAGCAGGGAGGGGCGCCTTCCCCGTCCGAATACCGTCCAGCCCTGGTCGGGTGTTTCAAATACCGACGACCCACGCCGTGGCTTGCCGGAGCGCCGCCGCATTCCGCACGCCGCTCGCTCCCCTCCCCTTCCTGCCGGAGGCATCCAACCACGCCGTCGGCCACGGCGGCGCGGCTGTGCGCCCTGATGACCGCGCGCGCGAACATGGCGCGGGTCGACCAGACCGTCGGCGCTGACGCCCAGGTGGAACCACCACACGCGGCGGCCCACGGCGAGCTCTGCGTCGTGGTTGGTGAGCGTCAGGCCTTGGTCCTGCTCATGTAGCCCACTGATAAAACCTGGTGGTTTTTTTAAAAGGGATAATTGTAAATTTGCCACTGTTTTGAACCGTTATTGCAAATTTGTTATTAAAATATTGCAAAAATGTCACAGAACTGTCATTCGAGTGGTATTTTTACAAAAAATAAAAAATCAATGGTAAATTTGCAAAAGCCCCCTTTTTAAAAGGTAAGGAGAGATAACTCATCGGCCA
Source organism: Phragmites australis (assembly GCF_958298935.1). Lineage (NCBI taxonomy): Eukaryota > Viridiplantae > Streptophyta > Magnoliopsida > Poales > Poaceae > Phragmites > Phragmites australis. The sequence goes on along the minus strand of NC_084938.1, from coordinate 27,385,394 downwards.
CATGTGACCATAAAATCAGAAACGAGCCAAGATCTATTCGAACGCTAGAATCTGATCTCATTTTTTTCTCGGTGTGAAACCAGAGATAAACCCTAACTGATTCGGCTCACACCCAGAGCCTTACCACGAGATAAAGCACGAACGATCGGACGCTGGGGCAACACACGCTCGCACCCCTGCGAGCCAACCACTCTGTTCCAAACCTGGTGGTTTTTCACCACACATTTACACTTGCTGTGATTTCTGTGACCAACACATGGTCTCAAATCTCAAGCTTTCCCATCCTGTACATTCTGAATGGTTGTATTTGTTACTTTCTTCAGTTTTAAATATATGACATTTTGATCAAAATCTAGTCAAAATTTTAAAACTTTAACTGTCAATATCTTCTAAAATATTTACTATAAAAACATAAAAATCACACATGTAGATTTATCTTAAAAAATATTTTTATAATATTATATTATGAGGTTTCCAAAATAAATATTTTAGAAGCTATTAATGGTCAAAGTTTTAAAAATTTAATCGGATTTTGTTCAAAACGTCATATATTTAAAACCGAAGGGAGTACCAAATTGTGAAGTGACACTGGATTAGCTTAATTTTCTAGCTCGTTAAAGTTGTTGTTTATTTCCCACTTGCTTAGATTCGCCGACAAATAAAATTGGCAAAGCCATATGATAGCTTAATATTATTTCAGGCCATGCGTTCATTGCAAATTTTCACTGAAGGAGCTCCATTGTCAACAAGGGTTGCTGTAGCACTAGCTGTTCAACTGCAGTCTCAGAAATCTCAGAGAGCTGCCGGTCAAAAGGAATATCAGAAGAAGTCATCAGATGGTGAAGAATATTCACCGAAAGATTCTGACAAGGAGCTAAATGAGACCTCAGTCACAGCTGAACTCTCAAGTCTGAACCTGCAAAATACTCGGCCGCTGCTGCTGCCGTGCTCTCTGACCCATCGTCCACTTCGATCCTGCGTTGCGAACTTGCACCAGGAGACAGGCAACGCCGGCGACGAAGAGGGCGGCGAGGTACGAGCAGACGCCCCCGCTCGTCTCCCAACGGACGTTTTGCGCAGACCAGAGCGCCCTGTTCTTAAAGGAAGCGGCGACGAGGTTTCCCGAGCCCTCGACCGGCGGGCTCACCGCCGGGCCCCGTGCTCCGCCGCGGCACGCTCCCGCGGTCCACCCGACCTGGACCTGGGCCATGGCGTCGTCCAGCTGCCTTGTCTGCCCGACAAGGACGACGAGCCCCGAGGGCAACCCACGCCCGATCTGGGCCGTAGGGGTCGGATCGAACGGTCGCCAGGTACCCGGCGCGGTCGGTATTTCAAATACCGTCCTCCATGGTCGGGGTACGAAATGCCGACCACCCTCCGCTGCACGCCATGGCGCGCCGGACGCCGATCGCTTCCCTCCCCTCCCTCCTGGGAGCCTCCAATCACGACGCCAGCAGCTTCAAGTTGAACTGACCATGACCAAGGGCCAAGAAGAAAGAGGAAACAGAGGTCGACAGCTGCTGGCAGCACTGAGCTGAGCCGTAGCAGCATGCCTCCACTGGCGGCAGCGCGCTCTCGCCGACGCACGACATGAAGGTGGCCGCCGCCGGCTGCGTCGATTTAGACGGCATGGTGTTCACGGTGACGGACGGGCGGCGGGAGCTTAGGCCAAAGGAGAATTGGACGGCTAAGTGCTAAACAATTTGGTCAGGAAGCCCACACCCTCAGCAACTCAACAATTCGATCTGCTCGTGAGCTTCTCTGATCGTGTGGAGGTAGTCGGAGGGCGGTGACAGCTGCCGCCCCTCTTCACCATCCTCTCCGGCGCTCCTCCATTATTAAAGTTTGTTTGACAGAACTATCAAAATATGATGTTGAGTTAAAGTTAAAGTTATATTGAGAATATTTAGATGAGCTATATTATTTTTATTTTAAATTAAAAATAATGACTTAAACCAATTTATTATAACATACAACCTTAAAATTGAATATAAAGTTGAAATTAAAACTCTGTCAAACAAGATCCAGGTCATCATTAGCGGTAGCAGCCCAGCAGGCTACTGCTGCACACTAGTGACTTAACCAAAATAACGGCGCTTGCTAGCCGCTACATTCACGGCTACCGGACGCATAGTGGGCTGGGGTGAGCGATGTGGCACACGTGCTCCGTCCCGGCGGTGATCACCAGTTCACCACCTTGCTCTGCTACTGCGGCGGCGCGTCTTGCTCGGGCGCTCCCTCCTGCTGAGCGTGCCGGTAGATTGCCAGTTCGGCGCCGTCCCACGCCTCGACGTCTTCGTCGACGTCGGTGGTGGCCGGGCTGTGCTGATGCGCCAGCGCTCCGTTGCCGCAGAGGCACCGCTGCACGGCGCAGACCAGTAGCCTCACCGCGACGACGGCGGTGACGATGACAAGCACCGTGAGGGAGTAGTCCATGGCCGACCGGTGGCCGTCCTGGCATCCGATGAAGCCCAGGCAGACCATTGTCCTTCCTTCCTTGGTCAGGGTGACCTGATCAGGTTGTTGCGCCTCTACGGCAAGATACAGAGCAGCTGGCTCATGTAGAGGTTGGTGCAAGCACAAGGGCGAACTGGTGTGCTATATATTTCGTTGCACGGCGGTATTGACTGGTGATGGCGCTGGAGAAGGGGTGAACACGAGAAATACAACTCCGTCATGGGTTGCGCACGTAGGTATATCTCGGTTGTTCGTCACACTCACCTGATAATTATTCATCTATTGATTATCGTATCCACCATATGATTTTTTCACCTATCCTTCTACTAGGAATCTCAATGCAAATGAACGGTCTTGATAAGTATTGCTTCTGCATGTCTTTGTGGAAATTGCCTTCCGGTGAATAGGGGAACGGATTCGTTGCTTGCTTTGGAGCCTGCAAGAGGATAGAGATTTGTGCGTACCTTCCTTGGAGCTTTGAGAGCGTTGTTGCATTTTCAGACAATGACTGACCACTTGCTTTTCTGAATGCCTTTTGGAATGGGGTCAGCTTGAGTATACTTGAGCTACAAGTGACCGATAAACTGGGGATTCTCTTCAGCTTTAGCGAAATTCAGCACTCAGCACCTAATTTACAGAGTTCTTCATACAAAAGAATAAAGGAAACCTGAATAAAGAATGTGAAGATCCTAAAGTTGGTTGGAATCGCCCAAGATATGCAGGTCCATACAAACAAGCAGCTGGATTCGACACACTGGCATTAGTAGAGCTAACCCTGCGATCTGAATTGGCTCAAATTAAGCTACTAAAATCACGTATGCAAATAAAACGATAAGCAAGAAATTCACAATGCTCATAGCAGGCAAAATATGATACTCGTGCAAGTCCTTTTTTCTCCTTCGGGATAAGGGTATGCATTATCCATTTTATACAATAACAGAACCATTTTACAAAATTCCCAAAACTTTGATGTAGAGAACACACCATCGTATCACTACTCTTCCATCATGATCCTTTGACCTCCAAATAGTCCCTTCTGCAATTGCAAATCCAGCACCATGCAAAGCCTTTATCGTCGTACTTGCTCAGTTAGAGAGAATTTCCAAGCCCCACATAATCATTTGGTCAGCACATGTGCATCTGAGCTCCGTGATCCAGTTTCATCATTTGTGGTAAACTTCTAATGGACGGTCAAAACCAGTGACGGTACCCACCAATCTGCCCATAATCACCTCTGCTGACCTAAATCCCACCTGAAAGGACCACCGAATGGTTAGTGAAATTCCACTGCAGGGGCCAAGAACAGGACTTAGGGTTGGCAGCCAATATAAAATACCTTGTCTAGAAGTATCTCTCGAAATTTCTCAGGATATACACAGATGGTGTTGAAGTTTCCTTTGGCAACCTGAAAACAGGATGGGAAAAGGGAGTAAGAATTGCAAGTTTACTATGCTCCAGGGGAATTTAAAGATCAACAAGCGTTGAAGAATCAAGCAATTCTTTTATGTTTTATCTAGGACTCTGGATTTTGACTGCATGTCCACTCGTGCTTAGGATCAAGAATGCAACAAGAACATAGGTTTGTCAAGAGTTAAGCCTTAGCCTAATTAATGAAAGCCCAGTAAGCAACTGAACCCAGAGGTGCACCCAACTTTCACCAAACTAGCATCACAAGTTTCAATGCAGTAAAAAAGAAATTTTTAAGAAGGGCTAGCAGGTCATCAATCTGAATAAAAAAACTAACCTCAGAAACTAATCTGTTTCTCTTGTATGAAGTCCAAGGTTGAGGCTCCATGATAAAAGCCCCACCCTGAAAAACAAGAGAAGCCAATGGCAAATATATGTATTTTTCCTCTTACAATTGATGTGCAGTTTAGAAAAGCCCAGCAAACAGAGTAGATACCGGCCTTAGAAGCCTCCAGATCTTCACGAATAAAGTAATTAGGCCATCATCACCCCAGTTCAGGTGGATCCATTTTGTCACACTCAAGCTGCATAAGAACAAAGCAAATAAGCTAGTGGCACTATGAGAACGAACAGTACAAAGAAAACCATAAATCCCTGAGAGATCCATGTTGTTAATCTGTAACTTACCAGAGTATGGTGTCATACTGTTCTGAACATCCGTGCAGACTCTCTACAAAATTTTCACATCGAAAAGAGACAGTTTGAAAAAGATCATGGTGTTTAGAGTTATAACTAATCTCATTTGACATCTCAGATGCCACTTCTTCCAGAGAGCTTGGAGATGGAGAATTTAATGACTCTTGAGCTTTAACATTTTTCGTAGCCACCTTATCCACTCGAGATATCCTTCGTAGGTTCCACTTAGCAGTCTCAATCAAACCTAACAGGGCAAGATCAGAATAACTTTAGTTGAACTAAAATTGAACCACATAACATGCAAGGATAAATCAGCACATAACAAGAGTTTATTAGAAGAACAATACAAACCTGAATCAATATCAACTCCAAGCATGCTTCGACATTCAAATTTCATTGCTGCACAAGGTTCGGAAAGAAAAGGTGAGAAGATTTCATGAAATTTAGCCAAACTTCAAACCATTCTACATTATGCCAATCATCTTGCAATTCTGATCTTTATCTACAAGAACAACTACACAACACCTATAAGTATGATATATCAGAATTTTCCAAATAAATTCAGAGCCTATTGACAATACTCAATGCGCAGAATAAAGAGCAGGAACAACAACAGTTGTTGGTATTTAGTACTTATATTTCACCGAATCCATAGCAGAATTCCAGATTGAGATATGAACAGTCATTGCAGTTTAAATATACCACATGAGCAACCCAAGCAATACCTAGGTCAATTGTTACCAAGCCCTGGTTGCAACCAATATCAAGGCAATCCTTGCCTTCAAACCACTCCTTCTTGAATACCTCAAGGCGAGGATCTTCACCAACATTACGATCAATCTGTAGAACATTTGAAGATAGAATTTATCAGTTGGTCTGAGGCTTGGTGGATCTGACCATTGAGATGACTTTCTATTGTACTAAGCAAATTATCATGTGCAGCATACTAAGAAAAATGCTAAATCTCTTCTTATCTCCCCGGCTCTCACCATAGGACAGGGCATGCTAATATGCTATAGGCATTAGCACATCTTATGGAAGGAGCCACATGTAACTGCACATTAGCCTTGCCAGCAACACTATGGCCACTACCCGTGCTCCCATCCCTGCAACTATCTCCCAGACATTCGCTAGCTGAGAAGTAAAGGTACTTATCAATTAGCAGTTGTCTATTTCGATCAAATCTGGGGGCAAAGCAGAGATGGTTCCGTTTACCGAACCTCTCATGGACTCAAATACACAATATCCCTAATGCTGATTTGGCTACGATGAAACAAAATTACAGAATGAAAAACGTTAACATCAGTATCTGCATACGCCCGACAGGGCGATAGGTAGTGCCCATGCCGCTCTGCTACAAATAATAACAAATCCCAATCGGTAAAGAAAACACCAGACCACCCTTCACATCTCTCAGCAACATCCTCTGGGTAGCTTGAGAAGCACAAGCCCCGCTCATGAAACTACACGGCCTTAAAGCACGATGCAGGACAGCAATTCAACGCTGCAGCCTACTAGAACTGAGAAGCATTTCGTCGAAAGCTACAGGGCTTGCTAGGCAAGAAAACTTTGTGTATTCAAATCTTACAATGCAGCCCAAATACCCAAGTCCCACGAACACCGCAACCTCCAGTGAGGCATATCGTCGAGCTACTGGCGATCACGCGTGCACAGCAACAATCCATGGATTTCGTAAAAGGCAAAAGGGGAGGCGGTTTGCACGCACCCGGTAGCCGTAGTAGTTCCTGTAGTTGCCGTAGATGAAGACCTCCTTCTTCTTCCGCTTCTGCCCTTTATTACCTCCGCCGCCGCCTCCCCCATGTTCGTTGTTCCGCTTCATATTGCCGTCTCCTTTAGCCCCCTTGGCCGCGGCGTCCTCCGGCGCCGTCGTGGTGGCCATGCTCCGACAAGGGATGAGCTCGGCGCCGCGCTCCGTATGCGAGGGGTGGTCCGCAAGGGAAGCCCTTCGAACTGAAACAAGGGAAACGGCGCGAGGGCGAGGCAGAGGCGGCGGTGGAAACCCTCGTGCGCTTTGCGTTGCGGCGCCGGGTCCAGGAAGGGCCAGGTGGGTGGCGGCGCTTGCTCCGTTGGGCCTCACGGCTGCTACCTTGAGTCACTGCCTTGTGGGCCCCGTTGCACGCAGTAGCCGCCTAGCCAGTTAACGGTCATGAAACTAGTGCTGTGATTCTACCGGGCTATAATTGTTTTTGCTATGAATTAGTATTACGATCTAGATTTCGTAGATAACTTTTTTTCGCTAAATTATAGATGGTAGGATTTTATAGTATAATATAAATTGTAGATTATGGATTATGATAGTCGGTTTTTAGATTGTGATATTTGTTTTTGCTTTTAGACTAAAATCTATAATTAAAATAAAAAATAAACAGGATCTTAGCGTTAAACTTCTAGGCATAATCGGTTTTTAGATTGTGATATTTGTTTTTGCTTTTAGACTAGAATTTATAATTAAAATAAAAAAAATAAACAGATCTTAGCGTCAAACTTTGAGGCATTTGATTTGTGACTATGCTGGTTGTTTGGGAGAGAGTACTGGACAGAATTTTCAATGGTTTTCTTTTAGACAATGTTTCCTCTAGAAAAAAAAATTGTCTCACTGCATTTGAAAATTGTGAATTAGTTATGCACGCTTACTTGCTTAATGATGTCTTCTTTCTAATATAATCGTTTACATGGTGGCTTTTAAAAAAAGAAAATTACTTGTTGTTTCTTAAAGAAACGCTAGCGGTCTTTTGACGAGTGTAGCTGCTCCGGAAATTTAAATGTTTAGCACAAATTCAAACAATATCGTGAGTTTCTCTGCTCTTTTCCGAACACGCCGAAGCATTGAGGGCTTTGCTGCCGGCGCTGCCATGAATAGCAAGCAGGTGGCGACGCGGCGGTCCATGCACGCGAGCCGCGACACGCACGGCGAGCCCCACGAGAGGCGCCTCGGAGTCTGGCGCGTCCACGCGCGCGAGCAGACAAGCGACGGCGAGGAGGAGAGGAGCCGCCGGCAGGTGCGTCTCGTCGCAGCCGAGGGCGGCGGCCCGACCCGATGGGGGGCTGCTACTCCGCCTTTCGTCCTCCCCGTCTCCGAGCGCGACAGCGATCCCGCCGATGGCCCCGGCTCCTCCGACGCGTCCCCGCGCAAGGACGAAGATGCGCCCCTCGTGGCCAGGACGACCGCGGCGGAGTTCGCGCGGCGGTACGTGCTGGGCCGGGAGCTGGGGCGTGGGGAGTTCGGGGGGGTGACGCGGCGGTGCCGGCGTCATCCTCTACATCCTCCTCTGCGGTGTCCCGCCCTTCTGGGGAGATAACGACGAGAAGATCGCGCAGGCGATACTCCGCGGCGACCTCGACTTCAGCCGGGAGCCGTGGCCGAGGGTGTCCGGCAACGCCAAGGACCTCGTGAGGAGGATGCTCGACCCGGACCCCTCCACCCGGCTCACGGCGAGGCAGGTTCTCGGTAAGTCGTCTCGACTCCACTTGCTCAAGCTCTTCACCACACGACCGGCTGCCATTGCCGCATGCACGATGGAAGTGACAACTCTGTGTGCGTGGCACTGCGAGCAGAACACCCGTGGCTGAAGAACGCGGACACGGCGCCGAACGTGTCGCCGGGGGACGCCGTCCGGGCCAGGCTGCAGCAATTCTCCGCCATGAACAAGTTCAAGAAGAAGGCCCTCGGGGTAAGTCCATCGTCGATCAATCGAGCCCCGCGCTTGATCACTTACGCTCTTCTTGGTTGCATGGAAAATGGTGGAGCTGACGCGATTCATCTGTTGTGGGCGCAGGTGGTGGCTCGGAATTTTGCCGGTGGAGGAGCTGGACAAGTACGTGCAGATGTTCCACCTGACGGACAAGGACCACAACAGCAACCTGTCGCTGGAGGAGCTCATGGAGGGCCTCCACATCAACGGCCATCCCGTGCCGGAGTCCGAGATCAGGATGCTCCTCGAGGCCGCGGACACGGACGGGAACGGGACGCTGGACTGCGACGAGTTCGTGACGGTGTCGTTGCACCTCAAGAAGATGGCCAGCGACGAGTACCTGGTCGCGGCGTTCAAGTACTTCGACAAGGACGGCAGCGGCTTCATCGAGCTGGAGGAGCTCGGGCCCAACGACCAGCAGGTCGTCCTCGACATCATCCGCGACGTCGACACCGATCAGGTTGTTCGCTCACTCCTGATCACACGCTTTACCAACCAAAACTTTCGTGGACAGATTGAGTAGAGTGTCAAGTGATGATCACTCGAAATCTTCAGGAATCGATTAGCTCGTGTTACGTGTGAATGTGTTGGGAATGCAGGACGGCCGCATCAGCTACCAGGAGTTCGAGCTGATGATGAAATCCGGGACGGACTGGAGGAACGGGTCGCGGCAGTACTCGAGAGCCAACTTCAGCAGCCTCAGCCGGAAGCTCTGCAAGGAGATGTCGTGAAGCAAGAGCAGCAAACAACAACGGATGTGCAATGCATCGGTGCTTGGCAAGATATCTTCACCACTTCGCTGTCTGGAGCCCCGAATGCTCATCGGACAGAAGAAAACATCATTTTGTGCTGGGTAACTAGAACTGCGGTTTACAGATTCAAACTTTAGTTGCAAAAGAACGGACGCACAACGGGACCAGGCCAAAACTTCCGAAATTCGAGTCGAGTAGAAATTGAAACGAACCAAAAAGCTTACAGTGAAAGCATAGAAGACTTTGAGGCTTCTGGTCACGCGCCATTGCTTGATTGTCTGAATGCTTGCTTTCGCGCTGCACGCCTGTCTGTATGAAGACGAAAGACATTTTTCCCAAAACAAGAAGCATGATCAAATGAATATGATATATTTAATTCGAACACCACCTCGACAGGTTCTGGAAAACTTGAACGCAAGCATGCCGTCGAGATGACAATTCTTTGCACATAATTTAGAGAACACACGAAGATCGATGTTCGTCGTGGCAATTTACATCAGCGTTCTAAATAACCATACTTAGGTCATTAAAAAGCAAAAGATAATACAACAGCCCTGTAACATTTTGGGGGAATAATTTAGATCTACCTCACAGTTTCACAGGTCGGTCAGAAGAGGAAACCCACCACCACATTAACGCAGCTATTACCACTTCATAACTAATATTTACATGGAACAACAGACAGGCTAGCAAACCGAAGGACCCCCACACATATATCCTCCTTTCAGCCTCCACTCCGTTTGCAACCGAAGCCCTTCAATAGCTCTCTAAACACCAATGCAGCTGTTGGAAGCTCGGCTTATCGGCATCCAATGCAGGTTCAAAAGTTTAAGCACCCCCCTCTTCTCATGAGCTTTAAGCTTCTTCGGGTGCTCCCTCTGAGCTGTACTCTTTCTAGTACCTATTTTTTTCGCAGACCTTGCACACATCCACCGAAGGAGGGTTCAGAAATGTGCAGCGCTCGCAAGGCCAGCCATCTTCAGAGTGATCTGAAGATGGCCTAACGTGCTGCCTCTTGGATGATTTGCCTTTAGTTCCTGCTTTCTTGGAGCTGGTGGCATTGCTCGATGTAGCAGCTTGGCCAGTACAGCGGACATCTTCCAACCCAGCTTCCAAAGCTTGAACAAGGTTCTCAAAGTAATTCCGAGTTACACTGCAGCGAAAATTTAATTCACCCCATCATGATGTCAAGCAAACAAGGGCAGGACTGAAAATATTTAGTAAATACGCAATCCAAAGATACAAAGTATGGCGACTGTACTACCTTGTGAGCCCAGCAAGCTTCACCCGGAAATCACCAAATTCAGCCAATGAAGGAGGCGTAGTAGATTCATTGCTATCAGGTTTCAGAGAAGGCAAAAATGCTTGCAAGTCTTTCTCAGCACATTGATGAAGACGCTCCAAACCAGACTCAGCTTCACCTGTAAAAGATTTAGGATTTACTGATGTTCCAAGATTTTCCTCAGCCACATAATAAACCATTAGAAATGCAAAAAGATAACAACCTTGAAGATACTCAAAAAATTCACTCTTGACCTTATCTTCTAGATAATAGCCATAAGAATATGTCCATTTCAGCACTCGCCTGCATTCTATAATCTGCCATACAGTAAAGTGGTGCATGAATCAGATGTAAGAAGATTTGTAAAGTATGAAGCCCATTTAGACCATAACATAAAACTAGCACCAAACCTGTGACCAAGCTTCAGTTATGAACTTCAGCTGGGTCTCTGGTATTCCAAAAACATCAGTTAATTTTGCAAGCTGCAGCACACAGAGGAATAGTGAGAAAGCAAATAATCAATTACTCAAACAGAAAATAATACAAACAGATGAACTTCTATATGGCACACTAAATTAAGTGCCCTTAAAACCGTAACATCTTACTTGTTCCTTTTCGGCTTTTTGCAGATCCGCTTGCGCCTTCTGCCTCGACTGTCAATAAAGGCAAAATCTCTACATCAGAATAGAAACTACAGATGAAAGTTTCAAATATACACTATGCAATATGAAAGCATCTGAAGATTCAGCATAAGCATGCACAAGATATGGAGAACTATGCGTGTCAGGTATAGAAATATATCTTGAGCTGCCTTAGCTTCTTGGTAGTCGTGAATTGATCAGATAATATTCATACACATCAAAAGGTGGCACTTTTGTTTTGACTAAGACAATGGTGTCATTTTGTGCCTTAAATATATTCATGGATCTCAAATAAAGTTACACCTGGATGGGATACATTTGACAGAAAATGTACTCAGTTAAGTCATTATTCTTCTAAGCTCGGCCAACATAATACTGCTGAATGTTATTCTTCTGAATATGGCTGACACGATACAATAGCATGGTAAACAAAAAGGTTAGAAACATTAAGGTAGCTTATGAGCACAAAACCGAACAAGCTATATTTTTTGACAGTTACAGAAACAGATAAACCAATGTACATCAAACTTAGGTATCTTGAACATACTGTCTGATTGGATGCCCAGCGCTCATAATAGTGCATATATCTCTCAAGTGAATTTTTAGCCCTTTCCCTCCTTGCTTCAGTCTCATCATACTGCAATACAAGTAAGTTAAGTTGCGAAAAAAAATATCCTTGGAATGAACTACATAAAGTATTCAGCACCGCAGAAATGACATAACAGCATGCCAAATAAGGCAAGCTGCTGTACTCCCACGACCACACTAAAGTATTTAATTCAACTGCAGCAGCAGCAGCAGCAGAAGCAACAATAATAATATTATTAAACTAGAGGTCTATGAAAGGATTTCTACTATTCAGTATAGCACAGATGCATAGTATAAATAAAAAACATACCACTCCCTCCTTCTTTGCTGATTCATAACGATTGCAAGCATAGAAGCCACCGGTCCTCTCTCCATGTTCTGACCATGGACTCAGACATAACCTAAAATGTCCAAAGAACATCAAACAAAAGAAATTACGACATGCCATGTGCAATGTAAATCTATCAAGCAACAGTAATGGACTATACCAGCAGAACTCAAATTTGCAAGGAGGAGTGCACGTCATATGCATGCATCCCTGGTTTTTCTCTATTGGCCGTTTGCATTTCGGGCAGGGCTTAGAATTAGCAAGTATCCTGAAAAGGATCATATGTAACACAATAAACCATCTCATGCAACTTGATGTAACATAAAAATTGAACACTACAACACAATTATCGGCTAAACATAATATTGATACACTATTCTAAAAACATATGTGAATACTAATCTATATCATCATCGCCAAGTTCAGCTGAATAGAGACTGGTCTGCTTGTGTCCGGTACATTTTTCAGAAAAGGGAGACAAGTTGATGATAATTGAATCAATCACGAGTATTCAGAATCCACTTCAAAGCAAACTAGCTATCCTAAAACTGCTAGGATGTTTTTTATTGTTGACCACACACAAGATTTAGCCTCACAGTTGTGTAATATTTTTGGACATAAAGTAGGAGGCCCTTCCTCATCGAAGAAATCACAATGTTCATAGTTCTATAATAATATTGACCCTCGTCTCCACCAACTTCTAGGTCACCTCAAACCACACAGAAAGATGGTGTTTAGAGAGACCCCAGTATACATACAATAGGTCCCATTGCTCCAAACAAAATCAAGGAACTGCGTATCTTCATGCTCAATCTGAACTAAAACATGGTACATTACAAAACAAATAATCAAAATGTGCAAAATTGAAATAGGCTGCATTGCTCAAAAAATAGAGGAACTCCTTATCTACATGCCCTATCTGAACTCTGAACAAAAACATGGTTTCGTCAAAAATAGAAAATTTAAGACATAATAAAGGGGAAAGACACGCCAAATACTATATTGAGCCCCGCAACAAACCAGTTCATGTTTTCAGATTCTGCACTGTTCTTTAATATCCACTTAGAAACAGTCTCACAGTTCACTGGTCGATGAGCTTCCTCTGTGCACTGCAAACATCACAACAGAATATTGAAGCCTCACATATCTTATCACTAGGACTCATAAAACAATAGCATCAAGTCATTAGGAGAATGGAACCATCATACATTCCAGCAAAAGCTGAACTTGCAACTGCATGAGACATCATAGTTCTCGTCACCAAGAAACTCCACTGCACATGTACAGTCAGGAGCTGGACACCATTTAGTCTGCAGGAATGTCAAAGGTTACATGAGTTACCCAAAAAAATAGGCCCAAACAATTGTGGAATGCCAAAAATCAGCAAGCTTGTTCGTATTACCTTCTTGGTATCTTCAACATATGCACGTAAGACAAATCGTGCATATTTTTCTTTATCCTCGTCTTTACCTAATTTATTAATCATCCCTTGAAGAACCATAGCACCACATGATGGATCAGGGCATCGCAACGACAAACATCCTGGACCACCACTTACCGCAGCACTAATATAGCCTGCAAAATTTGACCTTATCCATCAGAAAATTCCTTTTGTGTGTGTGTGTGTTAAGTAAGGGGATTGTAATTTGCAAAGAGGGAAAAATGGAGCAATAATATTATCAAGGCTGCCAGCAGAAGCAAGACTAATATAAAATGATGCAGCTGAAGAACTCGAGTGCTGTTTATGGCATTTCACATTGAAATCAGGGGGGGAAATACCCATCTGTGTCTACTTTAGTTCTATGGTGAACATAAAAAAAAAACAGAAAACAATTTCAAGTACCTTCAGGTTTTTAGATGATAAATAAAACTAGACATTCTGCCACAATATCATTCTACCATATGTATATAGGAACATGTATAATACCCCAAACTCCTTCTCATCGATCCTCATGATCGAGGGATCACAAAATAAGTTTGCAGGAAGCCAAGGTAAAACATGAAATTATTCTGCAATATACATGATAGGCAGTATGCACAAACATATGCATACTTAATCACCTGCACCAACTGTGGGAAAAAAGTGGACCTTGTACAAAGGTAAATAGACTGTGATGATTTATATGCAATTACAGTCAAAAAGTTACAGGGGAGAGAGAGAGAGAGAGAGAGAGAGAGAGAGAGAGAGAGAGAGAGAGAGAGAGACCTTCCCAACATTCATTGCAATAAAAATGAGCACAACCAGCGGAACTCATCACATCAGAAGAATACCCTTCAAAACATATTCCACAAGTTAGCTGCAACAAAAACAGATGTTAGAGATCAATAAATCATGACCACATGCCACAGCCAAAGGTTCAATCAGATTTGACCTGCTGATATGATGAAACGACAACATAAGAAAATACGAATGAATAATACTTGCCTTCCTGGAGTTAGGAAAATCACTTCCATTCAAAAGTAAGCCAACAATATGGCGAACTTTTTCTTCATCTGTAAACCATTCATCATTCAACTTACTGATGTCCCTGTATTGTGAATACAAATCTATGACATTAGTTCGACAACATAGAACTCAACATTTCAACCATCAGGAAATAAGAAAATGTAAGCGTGTTGCTTCTAGCCCAGATTTTTTATTATTCACAATCTGAAAATGTCCATGCACATAAAATTGTGCATTGCCTTTTGTGAGTACCAGCCACCAAAAACAGGGGAGATTGGTAGATTCAGATAATGGAATGCACATTGCAACGATAGCAATTTTCAGTTTTGATGGCCTGTGTACAAATGCAAGCCTATGAAAAAATTAGAAAATCACTACCACAAATCCATGATTAGCACATGGTATATCTTATACTCATTCCTGCAACAATATCTTGAGGGAACATTTACACGTTCTATCTGTAGCTTCATAGAGGTATTTCAACACTAAATTGATGGGGCAGCCAGCATCTCAAGAAGTGGTTAAAAGTATGAAACGTACTACCGCTGCATTATGCTGTGTTACATGATATATACATAAAGTAGCATCTGATTTGAGTTGCTTGTCTATTAGAATGCAATATAATGTGGAAAAATGCTATTAAGACTTTAAGAGTTTACTGCCTTTAGGAAAAAAAAACTCACCATTTATAATGATGAAGGAGAACACATGCCTCTTCCCTTGTAATCGATAACACTGCAGTTACCTTGCTTATATCTTCCTCTTGACGTTCAGATATATCTTTTTCACTTAAAACAATGAACCTCTGTTCATAGCAAACACAAGCCCTCTTTCAGAGAAACTCAAGGATATCCCGTGAAAAAAAGATTATGGGCAGAAGTGTAGAAGGACAAATAAAAACAGCATAACACAATGCTAGCATGTAAATCATAGAAAGAAAACAGGTATATTTCTGCCATGCTATCATGATACTGGAAACCATGATTGAAGGTTAATCCTCTGCCTTTTCTCTTTGATACTGAAAGCTATCAAATTGCAACATATTATCAAGCACCTAAAGTAACTACATGGATCAAAAGTTTGCTGTCTGTTAGATGTTCCCAACCGTGATCCACAAATGCTGAGACACCTGCCAGAGGCCCCCAAGAGGCGGCACATCACTGATCTAGGAGCATAATAACAATAAACAGATGCAGAAAGCTGCAACCTATCTGGCTGCCACTTTAAGCTCAAATTCTGCACACACCGACCAATATTCACCGTGCATATACAGCAGATATCAATCTGTCCGTCACAGCACTGATATAAACATCAATTTGTAGCAGAACACCAGCTCTAACAAAAGAACATTATTCTTATGAACCGATCTAGCCAGCTACCACTCAAGAGCTTCAGTATCCGAATAGATCACCGAATTCCTCAGCTCGCCGCTGTATCACCCATGAAATAACTCACAGACCACTCCATTCCACATGAACACGCCAGTTTCTTAGCCTATTCGAACCCATCGCGCCTCAAATCCTTAGGATTCCAGAACAATCAAAACAACCTTAAAGCACCGCGGTATACCCCTCACTCATCACCTCACCTGCTCGCGTCTGGACACCACCTCCTCGCTCCCCTCGGCCTCGAGGCCCTCGTAGTCGCCGGCCACCAGCTCCCTGTCGCTATCGTCGCCGTCGGCGGCGCTCCCGTCGCCCTCGCCCATGTCGCTGTAGTAGTCGTAGTAGTCCTCGTCGTCCACCATTTCCTCGTCGCTCGCGGCGGACATCTCGACGTCGGAGTCCATACGGCCGCCGGATCGGGCGATCGGGAGCTCGAGCGGAGGGCTAGGGTTCCGGCGAGGCGAGGAGGCGGAGGGGAAATTGGGGGAGGTGGGTAGAGAGAGCTTGCGTGCGCGAGTCGGCGGCGACACGGTGGGGGACTCCTCCTTTATTGTATGGTGCGTTCTTTTCATTAAGGGGAATATTTAACTTTTTTTTCTACTCTATCAGAGTGATAATTATAGTTAAGACTGATAAATTAACTCTTAAGTCTATGAATTATGAATGGTATGATAAATTTATCACTCTAATAAATGATAGAGTAGAAAAAACCAAATGCCCTTCTTTGGACTTTGGATTTAGGAAAGTGAGAACCATTAATCACCATGAGATTAAGCAAATTTTGATCAAGCTCTTCGGTTTCCTCACCTTTTACGGTCTCCGTTTTCAAATCTCTACCGTATAAATCGCGAATTGTTTTTGTGTCACTTCTTTTCATATTCTACTCCTATATAATAAAAATCTCTAAAATTCTAATAATGTACCTATTTTTGCTAAATCTCGTCCTCTAGCCTTTCCGTCTTATTACCGGCTACAGATATAGGATCGGTTTTATTAAAAAAAGAAAAATTAGCGTATGATCTGCTCATCTTTTTGAATCTCATCTGAAAGCATACTATGGCATCACTCCTAATGCATTCGTTCAGCGACGCTCCCGTAGCGCACCCACATCTCTATACCTTGAGTTTGTGTTTGATGTTTATCGCATCCAATGTTTGTATTTTCGTTACAACGTACGGGTAGAAGATGGCAACAAGGTCTTGAAACCCGATACTCGGCAGGTAATTACTCTATTAAAGACCAGATATGGACCAATTCTTGTACTCGCGGGTCTGTTAACAGGCAAAATAGTCACCCATCGGGTGGAACGAGTATGGGTTAATTCTCCTACTACTCATCCCAGTATATCTATAGGTCCTTAGTTTCCCAGGCCACCAGCAAATATCGCCCACCTAGGCCCAACTAGCCCGATTAGTCCACACCGTGAACCCTAGACACCACCCTCTCGGCGACCCCTCCCAACCACCTCTGAACCCCTCCCAGCTGTCGCCACCATCGCCCCCTCTGTTGCCCCTCCCGGTCGCTATCATCATCACCCCCCTTGGCCGTCGACGCTGCCACCTCTGTCACCCTTCTTGACCGTTGCCCCCTCTGCCACCTCTCTCGGCCATTGCCTCTTCGTCACCCCTCTCGCCCACCGCCTTCATAGCCCCTCTTGGCCGTTGGTGCCGCCTCCACCATCACCCTTCTCAACTATCACCCCTCCCGACCGCCACCGCTCCTCCTCAGTTGACCATCCCGACCGTCGTCGTTACCTCTTTCATCGCTCCTCTTGGCAGCTGCCACTGCCTCCCCCTCTATCGCCCCTCCCGGCTATTAAGGGCGAGTTGTCGGGTACGGGTAACATGCTGGTTACCAGTTACCCACATGAGTATGGGTACGGGTAAATATCGTACTCGTGTGCAGGTATGATATCTGTAGTTGTTGTGATTTTTTCACACAGGTGCGGATATAGGGTGGTACAACCCGACAGATCTAGACTCATTGTCATCCCTGCTTATGACTTAGCTAGTAACTTCCAAATTCGATTTGGCTAGTCAAACTTTGATCATGAATCTTTATAGATAAATTGTTATACAATAATTTCTTTAAAGTATTTTTATGATGAATCTAACAATACCATTATAATTGGTGGCTTCTTTCGTTGCTTCATAGGCCTTTTATCAGACAGCAAGGGTAGCACATATTTCGTCTCCATGCGCATGTTGTGCCACATGCGTGGCGGATGATTTTAGGGCCACACTCACGGTGAGAAATGTTGTGGTAAATCATTTGGCCAGTGCCTAACTTTTTTTTGGCACACCAAACTCCTCTAAGCAAGCAAATACTAGGATAAGGAGGTATGAAATGCCAAACTCTAGGAAGCAAATAAACACCATGGTAAGGAGATACAACATGCCTAAACTATGGCGTGGCATGTTATGGTATTCATCCAAAAACACCCCCTAGCTAAACCCCTTGAAATGTCCCTACCTCATTTATGTAACATCCAATTTTTTTCACAAATTGATCACTAAGACTAAATAAGGGTGGTTTATAAAACAAACAAATATAAAATATACTCACTAGAGATATCGGCACAAATCTTCAGTGATGTTTAAGATTTTCTTCTTCTTTTAAGGTGATATTGATTTTTTATATTGGCAAGCGACACCGTTGAGCTCACTGCCCACCTAGGTTCGATTCTTCAGATATGTGTGCCTCACTCTTTCCTTTGTGATTAAATCTCAGTCAAAATATGGGTCATACACGTGTGCAAGTTCAGTGGTACAACATGTTTTACCGCGCTCCAAAAGCCTAATGACGCACAGGCGTGTATGTGCATGTGCTGTTGTGAGTGTGGGTTGTGTGGGTCATATCCATCTACGGAATTTTCCCTTGGTTTAAAATAAAACATCGAAGCCCTTATATAGAACTGATGTTAAAATAGAATGGGGGCAGTTCTAAAGATTGCAGTGGCAAGAGATAAATTATTCCAAAGAGAATTGTGTGAAAATGTTTATAGATTTTAACTCCTCTGGATCTTGAGCTAATCATGATGTTAAGTACATTTTGTTTAGGCCCGAGCTTCACCCTAACTATGGACTTTATCCATGAGTTCTCAAGTTTGATCCTATGCATGTACCCAAATCACTCAAGAAATACTTTTATAATCCTGTATAGTATTTTTTACCTTTCACGGTCGAAGGCATAGCCGGAGCCTTTGCCGGCGACCTTGCCGAGATGACGTCAACCAGACCCAGCGGTCTAACTGCCAGGTTATGATTTGGCTGGTCAAACTCCCAGTCAAACTCCATAATCATGAGTCAGACCGTCACTAGGTCTGATTTAACCGCCAGGTCTACTCAGTGTTGTTTTCTTCTCTGTTCGACCTCCACAGTCTGACCGCCGTCTAGGCCGGCATAACCGACAGCTACTTAGTATATTGTGACCTTAGGTTATCTTATACGAGGTTCAAACATCTTTTAACCCAATCGCTTAAGTGTTCTTTTGCAAATGTTTTCAAAACATTGCGCATTTCATCTCGTTCATGATCACGTATCATAAGCATACATTTCTATTCATTCTTTTATTTATTCGATGCGTTCTTAAATATTCTAGAGAGTGATACGTCGATGGTTCAAGCGGTCGAGGTCGACACCGAACCGAAACTGTATGTAAGTGAAGCGTCGAAGCAACAAGACAAACATCTAAGTATATTTCACCTTTTACTTTATATCACGTGGTGTCTAATTTGATAAATTATCGTTTTATGTATGTTATCCATGTTAGCGAGTCAATGCCGGAAATTGTGGATAGAACTTATGTCAATACATCGTTCCTATCTTAAACTATTGATGATCTATATCTTTATCACCTGGGGTATAACAATGTTGTTGTCTAATTTAAAAGTTATCCGAGATGCTTAGCAATACATATATCATCAGTAGAAGTCGAGTGATAGTTTGACCATCGTTCGCGAGCTATATAGCTTAACTATTGCTTCACAATGAAAATGATGCTGTGATGTATGAGTTATGAGAATGAGATGGGACGATGTTGTGAGTGTGGTGTATGCGGATCGTATGCATCTCCAGGATTCTCCCTTGGTTTAAAATATAACATTGAAACCCTTATACAGAACTGATGTTGAAGGAGAATGGGGGCAGTTTCAAAGATTGCTTGGCAGGAGATAAATTATTCCAAAGAGAATTGTGTCTGATGCTTATAAATTTTAACTCCTCAGGATCTTGAGCTAATCATGACCTTAAGCAGAGGCAATGGCAATCTGCTGCCCCCTTCAAGCAATGATGATGTGTATTATTAGAATCAATCACCTGGACGGCAGCATGCCATGCGTATCACGACACCAGGGTACAAGGTTGAACAATTGACACCAAAGTCTATCTCTGCCATGCTTATGCATCCACCATTGCACCATCATCGGGTTTGCAGCAAAACTACCACTGATCAATCACAATCCGGTCTGGTAATCCGTCTGTAACTGGACGAAATCTCATTGGCAATCCAAGAACCATGTGGCTGCTGCTACTCCAAACCCTGATCACAAGTTCATAACTGTCGGCCCATTTGATTCAGTGGAGCAGCTCGGAGAGAGATAAAAGACAGAAGCTGGATACATCATACAATGCCTATCCAGGAAAGGTGGTTCAGAGAACTCCATATTTTACTTAATCAATCTCGAGTGACTACAAGATATAGTGGTTTCTACAATACAATGCTCTAGTTGACGATAGTGCTAGTCTCACACCGAATGTGATGTCTGGAATCTTTTCCGATGTTTTACATTGAAGCAGCTTGCTCACATCTTTCTGTGTTTGCTGGAGCCACCGCCTCTTCGCTGCCAAAGCTTGGAGCCTTGGGAATTAGACCAAGGATCTTGAACATCGCCTGGTCAGCATCAAAGTCGTTGTTCGCAGTCGTCAGAAGTTTCTCACCAGCAAAGATGGAGTTGGCCCCAGCAAGGAAGCAGAGCGCTTGTTCAGGCATGGAGAACCGTACTCGGCCTGCTGAAAGCCTCACCATTGCCTTTGGCATTACAATTCGAGCAGTAGCAATCATGCGGATCATTTCCCAGATCTCTACAGGCTGATATTGGACGTTGGTTAGCACAAACAAATACAAAAAAGCATGTATAATCTTAAACCCAGTTAAAGTCTGCACACCGTAGTTGATAATATGTATGAAACTCTTGTATTATATAGCGATCCATGCATTTTTTTTCATGTCCAAAATGTATGCTCACACACAATCTGCAAGCATCTAAACTACATAAAATAATCAACAGTACATAATACCTTCTGATCCTCAAGAGGCGTGCCTTTTACAGCAATTAATGCATTAATAGGAACGCTCTCTGGGTGTGTAGGCAAGGTCGCTAGTGTATGCAACAACCCTACACGGTCCTCCTCTGCCTCCCCAAGACCAATTATTCCACCTGCACAAAAGAAATGGTGCACCAAATTATACACCGAAGACGGATACATTTCCAAGAATTTTTAAGCTGGAAAACAAATGCTTATTATGCAGGATAGCCCTGGCATAATGAACGCTAGAAATACCAGTGCTTTCAAAAGATCACCTGAGCAAACGCTTATTCCAGCTTCACGGACATGCTGAAGAGTCTGCAGTCTATCATCGTACGATCTTGTGGTAATAATGTTGGGATAATACTCTCTTGATGTATCTAGGTTATGATTATATGCTGTAAGACCAGCCTTCTTGAGTTCCTCGGCTTGTTGTTTCTCTATCATGCCCAGCGTGCAACAGACCTCCATCCCCATACCCCTGCAAAGATAATTATCCAACGCACACTAAAATGTTAAAATAAATGTTGACTAAATATTTTATCATATTTTATGCATTAAGGCCGTAAGCCAATGACCTATACATTGTAAGTGATAGAGAAAGTTAGTTTTTTAAAAAATATAAATGAAGTGAATAAAGACATGAGAACAGGACATGACCTAGAAGAGAACTTGTGCATGGTTATGCATAGCTTGTACCATATAACATAGTTCTACTGTATAAAATTTTCCAATGAATACCTTATTTCCTTGACATATTCAAGAATCTGGTTGAAATGTGTTTTCCTGCCGACGGTTTCTCTCCATGCGGCTCCCATGCAAAACCGGGTGCTCCCAGCCTCTTTTGCCTGAAAGATAATATTTCAAAAAAATATATATGTAAATAGGTGTACTGTGAAATAATACTAATATAACACAGAATTTCATGAACCATAAAGTCTACAGTCAAGAATAAAAAGTTATATCATCAGTTTGCAGGAGTAATAGATCAACAATTGAAATGAAGTTATTCATCTCCCAGAAAATAATTACACAAACAGTACCTTTTTTGCTGCTTCTAAGACAGCATCTTTGTTCACTAGTTTTTGGGCCTTCAATCCAGTATTGTATCTTGAGGACTGAGGGCAGTATGAACAATCCTCACTGCATCCACCAGTTTTTATTGAAAGAAGTGTGCACTGCTGCACTTCTCTAAATTTGTGAACACTCCTATGGACCTGAGCCTGAAAGAATGCAAGTAGTTGCTGGATAAATCAGAAGAAGAAAAGGTGGTTCAGAATTGTTGTTAGCCTATTAAGTATTAACTGGCATGGTCACATGAATGCTAAATACTCCACTGATGGTAAAATGATATTGTAAAAGAACATTTCTTTATAACATAGTATGCACCGTTTGGTATCTTTTCTGGCACAAGTATACACATTAAGCTAAAAAAACTTTTACATAATGAAAAGGTTGTCATCTTCTTAAGGCAACGCTAAACCATTAACAAGTCTCCACAACCCAAACATAATATAATGCTACTTATTATGATTCTTTGTTTCAATGACCACTTTTTAGTGTCCATAGAATGTGAGTGAAAAAATCTTGGATGCTAAGTACAGAAAAGCTCAATCAAGTTGACATCACTATCAACAATTGGGACCCTCAACTGCTAAAAGGCCCTAAAGCCTAAAGTGACAGAGCTGCTGCTTATTACCACCATAGGAAGAAAGTTAATAACTCAGGCGGCAGATCAATATTATGTAGCTACTAATTCCAAGAAACGATAGGACGTGAATGTTGAACGCATACCACAATGCCACAATCGTAGAAAATAAACAGAAATATCCACTGTTCTCATCCCAAAGCCCCACGAGCTGAAATGTCCGTCCCTATCGCTAACTGCATCCACGAGAACAAGAAATCCCCAAAAGTGAAACCTTTGGCATTAACCCCCAGCTGCCACTACAACAATCTCCACTTCTCCAATTTCACTAGGCACTAGCAAAATACAACCTTTATTCTTTTTTGAGTGAATTGCACAAAACTACAAGTATTGTGCCATTTGTAACACAAAACTACAAGTATTATGCACCAATTTCACACAAAACCCGATTTTAATTGAATCCATTCAAAAAATGGTCTTATGTTTCTCCAAAAATCCTATAACTTTTTTTTTATGTTCCATAATCCATGTGCAACCCATTTTAATTGGATTCACCCAAAAACCATGTGTAGAATGCAAACTAAAATTCTCCAAAAAGGCTACTTTTATAACTCCTAACAATTGTTAGGGCCTCAAATAAAATCCAAAAAATCTGGGAAAATTCACTAATATTCTTCTTATATGATGGACTAATTTCTCAAATTATTTTCAGCCCTATGTTATATGGTAAAAAAATAAGTTCCATTGTGAGTATATGAATGGAGCATTACAAAGGAAATCACTTTTTCACCATATAATATAGAGATGAAAATAATTTTAGAAATTAGTACATCATATAATAAGAATATTAGTGAATTTTCCAAAAAATTTAGATTTAATTTAAGGCCCTAACAATTGTTAGGAGTTATAAAAGTAGTTTTTTTGAAAAAATTTAGTTTAAATTCTACACATACTTTTTGGGTGAATCCAATTAAAATGGGTTGCACATGGATTATAGAACACGTACAAAAAGTTCTAGAATTTTTTAAAGAAATATAAGACCACTTTTTGGGTGAATCCAATTAAATCGGGTTTTGTGTGAAATTGGTGCACAAAACTTTAGTTTTATATTGCTAGTCACAATATTTGTAGTTTTGTGTTACAAATGGCATAATACATGTAGTTTTGTGCAATTCAGTCTTCTTTTTTTAATGGAACAGTAGGAGAAGACCAAACTGTATAAGTCATATATTAAGATAACTACAACAGTACTTACAAAGCGCATGAAGAAATTAAAAACAAGTATCTAGGCAGTCCTTTCATGACTGAACATTTCTTTGCTTCGCAAGATGGATAACCAGCAAAACGAGCTTAGCCAGCGCTTCTAGGAATAAAGGCTTCACCTCCGGCACCGATAATCCACCTTCCACAGTCCAAAGCCCCTAAAGGTGCTACCTTGCCAGCAAATCTTCGGCCGGCACCGCTCATTCAGAAGCTTAAAGGCGAAACATTTCAACAAATTTCAGCCATTACCAGCACCAGACACGAACAAAACCGAAGAATTAACGGGGGGTTTTGGGATCGCGAGGTGTCCGGCCCAGGAGGGAGGGGGAAGGCGGGCGTACGTACCCCGTGGAAGAGGAGGTCGAGGAGCGCGGAGTCGTAGACGGCCTGGATCTCGGGCCGGCTCCAGTCGTTCCGGGGCCCGTCCCGTATCGCGCGCTCCGCCTCCGCCGCGGCCGCCGACGCCGACGAGAACGCCGCCGCCCCCGCAAGCGGCGGGCGGAGGCGGGAGCGGAGGCGGGAGCGCAGGCTCCGCGCGAGCAGCATCATGGGCAGGCGAGCTAGGTAGCCGGAAAGGGATAGGAGTAGTGGCGATACGGCCGAGGGAGGGAGGGAGTCGGCCGTAAGACCATACACAACTATATTCTCATTTAGTTCCCTTCTCATTCCTCTCTTCATCCTTATTTTCTTTATTTTTACTTATCTTTAATAACTTTCTTTTAAATAGATTTGTAAAAAGAAACAGAAAAATATTATCTTAAAGAGAATGATCTTTAAAACAACAAAAATCGTGAAAAAAAATCGTTAAAACGCTGAAAGAAAAAAAATTCTTCGTCAAAAAATTATGTACTCTAACAAAAATTGTTCGGAGATAATTCAAGATTTTGCTCCCCAGTTGCTACAGTGAGCTATGACTTCGAAATAAAATAAAATGTTGTGAAAAGTTATCGGCGGTTTAGATCCACAGATGCAATAAGATTTCAACACAAAATACCAGCGCATGCAGTGTATAAATTTATTTTCTTCACAACACAAAATACCTAGTTCTTTTTAAGTATTCTTCGTTTAATCATTTAGGCATTAAAAAACCGGTGATCTCAACAAGAAAATTTAGTCGTAGTCGCACAAGAACTTCGAGATCTCAATTGGACTAGAACAGTAACATCCTGTGTTAGGTGAGCTACTCCAAACCGGTTTGAAAGACCAATCACTGAAGATTGTTACATATTGAAGACACATTCACAAATCACAACAACTCATGAGACGCGGCTTATCTGAGGCCACAAAGTGGCTCTACCACTTGAAGAACAGCAATTTGTTAGGTCAGGAGGCTAACAACTATCGTATTATACTGCTACTGTTTATAGAGAAGTTTATAGAAAATGATAGTGGATTTTAAGAAAGAAGTAAAGGAAAGAAAGGTAGTAAATAAGATATCTACTGAAGATAGAAAAAATAAATAATATTATAATAATGATAGAAGATGCTGTAATACTTTGATACTGGTATTCTCGT
The DNA here is from genome assembly GCF_958298935.1 of Phragmites australis. Taxonomy (NCBI): domain Eukaryota; kingdom Viridiplantae; phylum Streptophyta; class Magnoliopsida; order Poales; family Poaceae; genus Phragmites; species Phragmites australis. The sequence continues at coordinate 27,359,967 of NC_084938.1, read as the reverse complement.
TCAAAGACAGTTAACAGAAATTGTAAGATATATTTATGAATTGTAATAAAAAATCTCTCATACTAGTATAATGGTATGTGATTCTTCTATATGTTCGAGAGAAAAATATTTGCCACGTCTTCGACACTTTGGTTGAATCTTGACGGTGGCGAGAACTCGGAGGGAGGGCGATGAGCTGGGGGCAAATCATTCGCTCCCGTTTGCCAGACCGCACACACACCTTTCCGGCTTCCTGCCTGTCGATCTCCGCCGGTTTTGAGGGGGCTTTCTAGCTCGCCCAGATTGATTTTCTAATGCGTTTGGTGATCATCCTTGTCGATTGATTTGTAGCACCTGCTTTGGATTTGGTGCTGCGTCGGAGTTGGTTGGTTCTTAGCAGTTTGATCAAAATTGATCGGCGCTGGCATACATCGTAGAACAAGCTTCAAATATCGTAAAGCATCTGGCTTTGAGTACAAAACCTATCTATTTTCTCCATATTCTACCACCAAATACCGCTCCGCCTTCACGACAGCTTTCCTCGGGACGAAATGACCCTCCCGTTCTTGTGCCCGACTCGTTCCCTCTCCCGTTCTTGTGCCCGACTCGTTCCCTCGGTCGCCGTCTCCATTCTTTCCGACCACCACCCCCAACTCCGGCCGTCGTCCTGATGGGTCACGGACATCAGGTCGCCGGTGCACAGGACAGTGAAGACCATAAGCACGAGGGTGACGACCATGGACAACACGGTGAGCGCCAGCACCAGCACGTACTCCGCCGCCGCCAATGCCAGCATCGTCAGCGGGAAAGAGTAGGTCCACTACGCCACGCTGAACCGACGCATCGCTCGCTTGAACAACGTCGGACGGAATGGCGGCGAGCTGGCACGCGTGAATCCAACTGCGCAGGGGGGACCTCCGGGATGGCGGCGAGCTCGCACGCGAGGGGGATGGCGCGGGTGCCTAGATGCTTGCGAGCTGGGCGACGGAAGGAAGAAATCGCTACGACATTGAGAGGACGGCGGGCAGCGGGAATTCGCAGCGGCGGGCAGCAGGCGCAGAGGTCCAGATTCCTTCTCAAATGCATCTGGGAAGCGGGACTTAGATGAAATCTTTGAAATGCTGAACTCGAATTCGTCATCTACCTGTTCTTTGATGGTTCTCAGACACAAAGCGCAGAGTTTACACATGGAAGCAGGACACGAGGATTGATGGGAAGTCGGAGAACGAAATCAACAAAGACGCGAAGAGCATTTACAGAATTCGTCACTCGGCAAGCTGCCCTGAAAAAGATTCTCCACGTCCGACAAGAACCGAACAAACGCCGCCTGCGACGAGCCTCCGTCATCCAACGCCGCCCGTGCTTCTTTCCTGCGCGCCACCGCTCGCGCCCTGAGCTCTCTCCCCTCTTCGGACTCCATCACCAGACGCACCTTCGCCTCCACCTCTTCGGCGCTGACGAAACCTGTCATGTACCCCTCCATCTCCACCGCGACGCCCATGTCCTCTGTCATGAATACCTTGTTCATCTTCTGCTCCGCGTGCAGCGGCCAGCACAGCATCGGCACCCCCGCCGTGATGCTCTCCAATGTCGAGTTCCACCCGCAGTGTGTCACGAACGCTCCGGTAGCCGGGTGGTGGAGTACGCACACCTGCGGCGCCCACGACTTGACGACGAAGCCCCGGTTCATGGTCCGCTGCAAGAACCCATATGGTAGGAGCGCGTCGAGGTCCGGTTCATGGCGTTGCTCCGAGGGCCTGTTCGGTTCATCGCTGCCAGCTGGCGGCGTGCGCACGACCCAGAGGAACCGGTGCCCGGACTTGTCCAGGCCATCGGCGATCTCCTTTAGCTGCTCCACCGGGTGCGAGCCCTTGCTCCCGAAGCTGAGGAACACGACGCTGCACTCCGGCTGCACGTCGAGCCACGCAAGGCACTCGTGCCTCTCCGCGTTGCCCTGACCCATCGCGCCGTCGCGAACCAACGGCCCGACGCAATAGATTGGCGGCAGCACACGGCCGGGAACGCACCGGGGGTCCCTGAGCGCCCGCGCCGCGCGGCTCTCCAACGACTCGAACGTGTTCACCAGGAGGCCCCTAGTGCTCGTGCAGCGCGTCCAGACGTCCGCCATGGCCCTGCACCGCTCGTCGTCCGGGTGCTCGAGCAGGCCCCTGATGAGATGCGACGCCGGCACCAGCGGGACGCCGAGGAACTCGAGCGGCGCGTCCCCCAGCTCCTTCAAGCCCGTTTGCCTACCGGCGAGCAGCGCCGGGACCTGGGTCAAGACGGCCAGCGCCGAGGCGCACGAGGCGAAGAACGTGTACGCCGGGACGCCCACCCTCGCCGCGACGTCGATGGCGTCAACGCAGAACATGTCTACGACGAGGCAGCGCAGGCTTTGCCGCGGGATGGAGCGGAGGAAGCGCTCGAGCTCCCTGTTGTACCGGCGCAGCAGCTGGAGCATGTGGAGCAGAGGGTTAATAGTCTTGCCGGCGGCGGAGCTGGAGAAGCCGGGCGACGGGACCGGCGAGAGGACGCGGACGGAGATGGACGGGTTGGAGGCAGCGACGCGCCGGACAACGTCGCTGGCATCCCCAAAATCGGACGACTGGATGAGCACCATGGTGACGTGGTAGCCGTGGTTGACGAAGGCCTTGGCGAGCTCTGTCATCGGGAGGACGTGGCCGACCCAGCCGGCGCCGGGGTACAGAACGATGGCCGGCTTCATGGCTTTCTTCTCGTCCATGCTGGAAGTGGCTAGTCAACAGGTAGTCGAGCAAGATCGGTGAATAAAGCTGACGTGCAGGTGGAGGGGAGTGGAGACGAAGAAGAAAGTAGCTGACTTGGTTATCCACGTGCAGGTGGAAGGCGTCGGACGGAGGAAGTGGCCGGATTGAAACACCTATCACCCGCTTCCGGTAACGGACCCACTCAAAAAATATATAGATATAACAGATCAACCGTTTAATCATAAATCAGTAATACTAATAATTAAAAAATATGATGTAAAGTAGTCGATATAGAGATCTCATGACCGAGAAGGTTAGATGACCGTCCTACTTAACCTATTGATCGGTCTGCCTATGACTCCTTCAAAATCTCTTCCTTACCACACAAATCACGACCAAAAATTCTGGAAAAGTGGCTACACACGGGGATTCAAGTTTGGAAGCCGCACACAAGAATTCAGATGCAAATTAGTTCGGGAGAGGGAGGAGCACAACATGACAAGTGTTCATCGGTGGTCGTTATTTGACCGGCCACCCCTGATACCATTGCATTTCAAATGCATGATACAAATATTAACTAAAAATTCTAGAAAAAAATTCTAGGGACGAGTCTTACAGTTCTGCATCATCCCACAAAAATTCAGGCGCAAATGAATTCGGGAGACGGAGAAATAAAAAAGAGAAATAGGTTGGTGGTTATTCCAAATACTGACCACACACTGGCACCATTGCACTTCAAATCCACGATTCAAATATCAACTAAAAATTCTAGAAAAAATGCTAGAGACGGGTATTACAGTTCCGCATCATCCCAAAAAATTCAGTGCAAATGAATTCAGGAGACAAAAAAGTAAAAAAAAAAAAAAAGAGAAATGTTCACGAGGGACGGTCGTTATTCCAAATACTGACTATCTTCATTGTATTAAGGTTAATTTGTTTTGTGTTATTATAAAATTAACTGTTTAAAAAATACCATCACATAGTTCTATAACTGGCTAGTGTCATTAGGATTTTGCCCGGCTTCATAATATACCATTCTGTAGGCTCTGGCAAATTTGGAAATTTAGACAACATACGCGACCGTATTTACGAAAATAGACAACATGTCGACGTATTTGCAAATCTAGCACTCGTATTCGGTATCTCAAATACCGAAATTTGAATTTCGGAAACTGAAAATCCGAAAACACCGTATTCGGCAACTGAGGTGCCGAATACGGCACTGTGGGCTGTATTCGGCACCTCAGTTGCCGAATACACCCTGTACTCTGCTGTATTCGGCAACTGAGGTGCCGAATACAGCCCACAGTGCCGTATTCGGCACCTCAGTTGCCGAATTCAGTACATCATGTCACTTTCACGTCCTGTCGATGCTTTCGGTGTGTGCGTGCCAGCGGGATGCTGCTTTTGCGCTTAATAAAAGCCCTGGCTCGCAGAAGAGAGAAGGGAGAAGAGAAGAGAGCAGCAAAGGAGAGAAGGGAGAAGAGAAGAGAGCAGCAAAGGAGAGAAGGGAGAAGAAAAGAGAGCAGCAGTGGAGAGAAGAGAGTAGCAACGGAGCAACGCTAGGAGAAGCAGCTCGAGCAGAGGGGGCAGCCGGAGAGGATCAACGCGAGCAGCAGCCGCGCTCAATTTCCTTAAGGTAAGTTTTTAGATTACGTAGTTAATTAGTAATTATAATTAGATTTTTCTTAGTTCGTTCAGAAGTATATTAATCATTTCGTCACTATATTGTTAAATTCATTCAAGTACATTTGATTAATTATATTATTTTGGTAAATTAGAGTATTTAAATTAATGATTTAGTTGGGTTATATAATTTTTATTAGTAAGTGTGATTAGATTCTTTACTTAATATAGTAACATGAATTTACGGGATTTAATCTAGGTAATTAGTTTTATTAAAGTAATATAATTACGTAGTTAATTAGTAATTATAATTAGATTTTTCTTAGTTCGTTCAGAAGTATATTAGTCATTTCGTCAGTATATTGTTAAATTTATTCAAGTACATTTGATTAATTATATTATTTTGGTAAATTAGAGTATTTAAATTAATGATTTAGTTGGGTTATATAAGTTTTATTAGTAAGTGTGATTAGATTCTTTACTTAATATAGTAACATGAATTTACGTGATTTAATCTAGGTAATTAGTTTTATTAAAGTAATATAATTAATCAATTAACTTGATTAATTAGTTTAATCACTTAGGTTTGGTAGAACCGTAGAAGATAGTGTCCAGTAGCAACAAAGATGCATATTAGTTGTATATTGCACTATTTAATTAGTATTATTTTTGTACTTATTATTTATTACATGTATATTTATTTAGAGATACGGTATGATTTTTCATATTTATTATGGAGAACGTCCCACAGTTTTGCACGGGAGACTTGTAACAATTCAGAACTGCCAGCACATAGAGAGTTCGGTTGAGGTACCTATTGATCTAGATGGCCTGAAATCACATATTATGCGTCTTTTGCGTGTGAACCAGCAGTCCCATACTGTTGTCTTAGAGGGTGTACGGCCGCGGCTTGTTCCAAATAGCTCGGTCATTGTCCATACGTTGTTCGAGATGAGTAGGAACAACGCATGGGCTTTGTACTCACGCAAGGCATTGAAGGAGAACTTTGATATGGCGGTGTATGTAAACATAGTGTCACGACTGGTGCAAGGTGATGCAGTGACCACTGTGGAAGGCTCAAGCCAGGAGGTGATGCATGAAGAGGATGGAGGGCATGTCGGGGAGGGCAGTTCCAGTAGAGAGGGAGGTAGAGTGGACCCTGGTGAGGTCGATGCAGGATGCATGGATAATGAAGACGGTGGTAGCGGGGATGAAGAAGCTGCTGACAATGATGACCCGGTCCCGGCGATCCAGTACTTTCGTGGTACTGGGCTCCTGGAGTGTGTCGTCGTTGAGTATAACACCTTATCTAACTGGGGATACCAGAATAGCGACATTCAGGTCGGGCAACAGTTTCGTAACAGAGGGGAGGTCATCCACTTTATTAGCAACTATGCTGTAATAACAAGAAGGGACCACAAGTGCGCCCGGTCTAACCCTACGGAGTATGAGGTCAGGTGTACGAAGCACCCGAATTGCCCTTACTTCGTACGAGCACATCAGCCGAAATATGAGAACTATTTTGTGATTAGTAGACACACCCCACATACATGCAGCGAAGAGGCTATTAGGAATGTGAGCCACGCCGTTGATGCGAGGTTCGTAGCCCAACTCCTCATCACGCTTATTGGCACAGAAATTTGTTTGTCGCCAAAATCGATTATGGGGGAGGTGCACACTAAGACTGGCATGCTTATCAATTACCACACCGCGTGGCGAGCGAAGCAGAAGGCGTTGAAGATGCTGTTTGGAAGCTTCGAAGAGTCATACAACAATGCTCCGAGACTGCTGCAGAAGATTGCCATGACGAATCCAGGGACTCAGTGGGCCATGGCGGATGAGCCGATCAGGCTAGATGATGGGTCATATAGCACCACTGACCGATACCTCATTAGGTTATTCTGGTCCTTTGGACAATGCATCGAAGCATTCAGGCATTGTAGGCCGGTTGTATGCGTGGATGCCACATTTCTAAGCGGCAAGTTCCATGGTACCCTTATGACAGCAATGGCGGCGGATGCAAATAATCAGATCATTCCTCTCGCCTTTGCAATGGTTGAGAGTGAAAACAATGATAGTTGGCTGTGGTTCCTCACCTTGGTAAGGACACGTGTCGTGGGAAATAGGGAACGAGTTTGCGTCATCTCAGACCGCAACAATGGTCTTCTGCATGCGTTGGACGTGCTGCATGATAGCACAAACTGCTCCATTGCATGGCCTGATGTGGAGAGAAGATGGTGCATGCGACACTTGGGCGCGAACCTGTACACAAGGTACCGCAGCAAGTCGCTTGTAAAGAGATTCAAAGGGCTATGTCTTCAGAACCAGCAGGCGAAGTTCAATGAGATATGGAGAGAGTTAAATGAGACCACTCGCAAGATGATGGCAGACCAGCAAGTAGGGGAGGATCAACTGCGGGCGCAAATGGTTGGGGGCCAAACTATCGTTAGTCGTTCACGTGGTACATTTAGCCAGTGGATAACTGTTTGGATGCAAGAAATCCATCTAGAATTTCTCGGCCCTAGGTGTAAGGGTGCGGGCGTGCCAGTGTACCTAAGTACACAGAATGAATAGACAAAAGACAAAAGGTAGGGAACACATTTTATTTATATTAGATAATACAAATATAGGTTCCCATATATGTGCGCGTGCTCCATAGCCTGCTGACGGCAATCTGACTTGGGCGACGTTGTCCTCTAGTTCCCAGGGACTCGAAAGGCTCCTAGTTAATTACATCCGCGAGTCGAGCTCACAGAATACCTCTGATTAAGCTGTGTACGTGATCGTCTTCTTCAGTCTTCGCTTTGCGTTCTCCATGCATGTGATGATGTGGTTGGTGTAGATGAGGGCGTCAGCGTCATCCATGGCCTCGTAGGTCCATGAGCTGATGGTAGCGCAGCTAATGCGTTAGCTGCACCCGCCCTGGTCGTCTGGACTCGTCGGTCGCGAACGACACGTAGTCATTGTAGTAGATGGGAGAACATGCATGGTGATGCTCGGCTTGTCCGATTCGATGACTTGGTAGTGTCATCGGGATGAGAAGATAAGAGAGGCAATTAGTAAAGATGAACATCCGGGGAACACCATCCGGGAAAGCCTGCGGACTCCACTGCTTGACTGTGTGATCTAGTAGCAATACGTGCATGCATGCATGCACTAATACATGCGTATTTGTATATACACATGCACTAGTGTATCTAAATACTGGGCCGGCCTTCAGGTCGTGCGCGATGCCTCCGGCGGCCAGCATGGTGATGTTGAGGTCTCGCCAAACGGTGCGACATCTTGGTAGCCTCGGCATCGTCCCTGACGGTTCACTGTCACCCTTGGTAGCGCCAGCGGCTCCATGACCTGTATAGTCTTAGCGGGATCTTCAACTTCACCTCGGAAGCTGCTTCGCCAGATGGCGCCGTCTTAAGCTTGACAACTTGGACGGCGAGCCTCGGCGGATCACGGACGGGTCATCGTGATGGAGCGCTTCTCTCCGGGCGGCGTGAGGGCGAACTCCATTAGCGTCCGTGGAGGTTGCGAGCATGACGACGTCCTTCTCTAGGAGGGTGGCCTGCGGCTCGGAGTCTCGGCGGCGTCCTTCGCGACAGGCTCAGTGTCCTCGGCTGCAGCATCCACGGCACCATACGGGCAGGCTACATGCGCTCCCATGCATGGATGCGATATGCGAGAGAGAGAGAAAGGAAGAACAGATCATGGGTTGTGCTCACCCATAGCCGACGTGAACATCATCTTCCTCCTTGACTTCACGTGTGCTTCTAGCAGATGGCTTTTCTGCCTTTCGATCCTTGGCAAATCGATCTCCAAGCTCCGGCTGATAGTCCGCGCCTGTGTAGTCGTCCGTCGAGGATGTCGGCTAGTCGGAGATCAGCAGGCTCCCGGCGGCGTGCGCCGTGGTGGTGGCAGGATGACTGCGTGCGCGTAGATGTCAATGCGACGGGCGTGGATGAAAATGGATGTCTTGGGATCTTCTCCTCTCTCCTGGCGTGGAGAGAAGATGTCCTTTTATAAGCAGCAGCTGGGGCAGCCCGTGTGGAGAGGGCATCGCGACGGAGCGCCGCCGCCATTCTGTTTAGCAGGCGCGCGATTCTCGAAGGTAGTTGAGCTAATCCGCTGGACGGTGTGCGAACGAGCCAATCAGATCATGCGTCGAGAGATACGAACAACCCGTCGAGTCGAAAAGCTGGTAGCTTCTCGGTGCTCATCTCATATTGGACGTACGCATGCATGTACACTCTAGCTAGCTCAAACTGCCACACGTAATGCATGTCCCATGCATGAAGTTGCTTTGCTTTTTTTCCTCTCTGCTCATCTCGTATTGGATGTACGCATGCATGTACACTCTAGCTAGCTCAAACTGCCACACGTAATGCATGTCCCATGCATGAAGTTGCTTTGCTTTTTTTCCTTCTCCTTGCTTCGTGCAATCGTGCGCAGGCTAACTCGCGGGTTAAGAACAGGTGCTGTCCCATGACTCCGGCCGTGCTGTACGTATTTGGTATTCATGTACGTATTTTGGAGAGAGAGAGAAAAAAAGAATGTGGTTTGTGAATGCATGCACTCTTTATTATGCATGTACGTGGATGCATGACGAATGACCATGCAAGTGCTTGCTTTCTTTCTTTCTTTTTCCTTGCTTCTTGGATAGCACACATGTGAGTATGCATATCATCTTTTAACACATATATTGATGATAGAATATATCCCAAGGTTATGAACAAAATATCATCAAACAATAACGGGGAAGCCGGCGGAGCGTTGGGCCCTTATCCATGACACTCATGGTGCCAGGTTAGCGCATAGAATTGTAATGATCATATTGTACCGATTCTTATGCAAATAGCCATTCTAAAATTATTGTATCCCATGTTAGGTACTCCATCATGACAACGAACATAGCGGAGGCGTTCAACAATGCCCTGAAGGGAGTACGGGGCCTCCCGTTGTGTGCCATTATTGAGCTCACATTCTACAGAACGGCGGACTACTTTCGAGACCGTGGTAATGCTGCTATGAAGTGCAGCACACGGTTTTCACCTAAGGTGGAGCAAATCATATCAAGAAGGAGGAGCAAGGCACACTTTCATCGGTCGAGGATCTACGACTTGGCCAACAATGACTTTGAGGTCATGTGCCGCCGTAGGTATGCTTCAGGGTATAGCGCCGGGGACACCGTGCAGCAATGTCAACTTGGACCTAACGAGGTGAAGTGCACATGCAATAAGCCAAAACTGCACCATATCCCGTGCTCGCATGTCTTAGCCGCTTGCAGGGACATAGGTGGCAATGACGGATCACAGTACGTATCACCGTACTTCACGATCGATGCATTGAGGAGCACATGGCTTCCAAAGATGCGGTCCTTTAACATCGGAACCAACTACAAATCGATCGAGGGCCCTAAGTGGGTACCTTATCCACGAGCACGACGCACAGATCCTGGAAGGCCTAGATCTACGAGGCTGCAAGGTGACATGGATGCAGCAGATGCTGTTGATGGCCTTCGCAGGTGCAAACTTTGCAAACAACCTGGACATGACAGGAGGACTTGCCCGACCCGTCAGTAAACTATCAGCCCACTGTCAAACTGAACTGTCTTAGAGACTTTGTATTGTAAAATGTTATTCACCTGTTAGTTGTACTACTTATTGTGCATTATGTGGTTTGTACTGTACCCCTTTAGACAAGAAGTGACCATTGTATTGTAAATGTAATTTTATTTATTTATTTCGTGTTTCTTAAATATTCATGGATCCGTGTTTTGATGCAGAGACAGAGCGTAGGTAGTCAGTGAGCAAGAAATCTATGGCGGGATCCTCTAGTACAGGCTTTCCATGGACACCTGCAACGATCGCTATAGCACTTAATGCCTCCTTACAGGTTGTGCGCGAAGGAAACGATGATCCGTTAAAGGAGAACAACATAATCCAAGCCGTGGCGAAATTGCATGCAAGATCCATATGTTCTAGGTTAACCGCGCCACTCCAATGTGTAACCACCGAGGACCTTAGGGCCCTCTTGTATCACCGGCGTCAAATGTATCTGAGGGTCCGCGAACTGGCCGACCATCCTTCTGTGATAGGTTTCTCTAGGAGGCAAAGAACGATAGTAATGTCGCCAGACCAGTATGCATCCCATATTCAGGTATGTCATATAAACATTTGGTCACCCTACTTATCTTATTTCCATTGATTCGAACGGTCCTCTTCTGCGTCAGGCTTTCCCGGAAGACGAACAGTTGATCAACAAAGAAATCTCACACTTCTTGACGATGTGTATGCTCTTCGGCGGGGGTGTGATGCCTGGTTCGCGTAGAAGACGACGACAGTCAGCGAATCAAAGGGGTACAGAGGCGACCTCTACGAATCATCCAGATAATGACGAGGACGAAGACGATGACGATTTCATGCCCCCCATGCCTAGACGTTCGAACAGAAATACAGGAGAAAGTTCTAGGAACACTGCAAGAGGACGTTCACGCACAACATCGAGATGCCATACAACTGATAGGGAAATAGGACGTGGTACCACCTCGGAGAAACCTCAAGATGACGACGACGACGACGATTTCATGCCACAACGACCCCGCCCTCCGAGGCTTCCATCTCCGGAGATGATGGATTTGCTCGTACTCATTTTTACAACTTCCCAGAACCACCTCGGAGACGACAACCATCTTACCCGGATAGCTTTGACCATCGCACCTGAAATTCTTACGCTAATTTGCGTCGCCACTTTCCTTCGCCCTAAGCATCTATTGTAACCCTATATATTTTATTCCCTTAAGGCATGATATTATGTTCTTTAGGCGTATCGTACATGATAATGTTTGTTGTTGTTCGCTCTTTATGTGTAACCTCTGTACCGGGTTCCATGCTACTTATGCTTTACAACTACTATTGTTTTCTCTGTACTGAGAATTTCTTAAATTAACAATACAGTGAATAAGACATAATAGGGATGACCTCGACATTAAAATCAATAATACATGTGTCATGACAAATTGTCCTGGCTACTCAACGGCGACGATGCCTCACACAATCTCCAGGCGTGTAAGCGTCTGGCGGGTGTGTGGCTCTCATCCCAGCAGCCTGCGCAGGCCCCTGCCTTGCGTGACCTTGGTCATCTTCATCATCATCTGCCTGCCCTGTGGGAACCCCACCGAACGTGTATCCCGCCCCGCTTACTCGGCTATGCATGTACCATGCCGAAGGATCCTCGTGCGGAAGTGTGGACGGCCCTAGAACGTGCTCCGATGGAGTCCAGTGTGCCGAAGGCTCGCCATGCTGGTACCAATGTGAACTTTCAGGTTCATTGAGATCATGGGAGGACTGTCCGCCGAGTAGATCAGTGAAGGTGGCGGTCGCATGCATTGCAGCACCCCAGTCAAAAGCATTAGGGTCGCTCCAGCAAGGGGTCTGCTGCGTGTAGTCAACGACGTCCTCATGATGAGTAGATGCTGCAGCCGGAGGTGTCATCGTAGCCGGAGGTGCTAGTGAACCCAGCGTAACCTGCTCGGGCGCAGGAGGCTGCGTGCACTCCTCGGCCTCAGCACCGGAACACGAGACATGACGCGCCGAAGCTGAAGATGTATGTCGTGATTCTGACCGGACGGGTTCCTCACGAGCACTGGATGACCGCCTGCTGTGGGAGGACCGCCTGCTGTGGGAGGCACGAGACTGGTCCATGGCATGTTGGTCGTACCCCCTCCATTGCGGGGCACACCCACCTAGACCACGTATAGCGTTTAGGAAGCGAGATCCTCTTGTCCTCATGTACTCCCGGAGAGGGTTACGATCCCTCTGCGATGATGACCTGCTTGGTTCCCCAAAAGGTTGATCCGCTTGCGTATGCATCTCATACGCCTCTTCAGTTTGTATAAGATGAGGGACATGTCAGTAATACACAGATTTTCCAAAGAAAACCAATATAAGTAACGCATCACTTACCACAACATGAAGTAGGCGGGCACGATCCTCGGGGAAGGGTCTGGGGCCCGGCTGTACAGGTCCGCTGAGTAAGGTGGCACGCGTGCGCGGACGGTACCAAGCAAGGTAGTCCCAGTACGTGGCCTCGTCGTATTGTCCAGCAGTAATGATGACATCCACCGCAGCTGATTCTGTCCACCTCCGTATGTACTCGGCATTCTTGGATGCCCAGTCCTGCGTGCCTCCGCCCCCCTTTGAGCTCCACCTGTACGTGACATAAACAGTTATAATTTGTTAACATGGATAACCAATGTACTAAGGCAACATACAATAACACACTTACTCATGCGCCCGTCCGGCGTCTCGTGGTGCTGGAACAGGCACCACCTGTCGGTACCCGAACTGCCTCTGTACACGTTCTGGAGAATATACTTCCACGCAGTTCATGTACAACAAGAAGCATGTGGTCAACCATAAGTCTGCGTCACGGCTACAAGAGGATGCCAGGAGTCCACCATCTGCAATTTCTTTTACTCGTGCCATACGCCATGGATCCCAATCCACTAGATCAGTGCTAAGGATGTCCAGGTCACTTATCACCCTGGAGTAGTTACCATGGTCTTGCTGCTGACTCCATCTTAGCCTGGCATGAATCCACTGATACCCCATCGTTGGCCTTTTGTCATCTGCAATGCCATCAGAGATGTGAACTGGGTAGTAGCACTTGAGCACCCAAGGTCTAGAAATCGGGAGGTACTCCCAACTCCATAACTGTAAGAGATGTAAGCACCCTGTAATGGTTGCCTTCCTCTTTGTTCGCTGGGTTGCATCACACAATCCTCTGTAGGTTGCAGCCAACACTGCAGATCCCCAACTGTAAGATGTAGGCTCATAAGGATGTGACGCGAGGTGGGTGCTAACCATACAATATGTGGGACGACATAATCGCCTGCCGTGTTGCAGAACATGATGCCTCCGAGCAGGACGTATAAGTACACCTCATAGTGTTGCATAAGTGTATTCTCGTCCGCATTCAGTGGGCATGGACCGAACTGTGTCAGCCCATGAACCCAGGACATGGAGAGGCCAGCATCCTTCCCGTCGTATTGCACACCAAACCTATAAGATGCAGATGGTCAATGACGCTTTAATAGCACTGTAATATTTTAAATGCATTACATAACAAATAATTACCTATCTGCAACATAACCCTTCCACTGCTCCCTTGCGGGTCGCGAAACTATTAACGGGGCACCCCTTATTGGCAGCCCGGTCAGCATGGCCACGTCCCGCAGTGTTACTGCCATCTCACCAAAAGGAAAGTGGAAAGTGTGTGTCTCAGGACGCCAGCGGTCGACGAGACCTGTGAGCAGTGCCTCATCAATTGCCGGGAGAGGTGTCCTACCACCGACCTCCATGGGAGCTCCGGCCATCATGAGAGCGAAAGGTAGTAGTCCCGCCCGTGCGAGTGGCTCGTGGAATCGAGGGTCCAACTCCTTAATCTTGTGCACACTCCGGGCTCGTAACGGACCCAACTGCATGAGTTATCCAATACATGTACAGCGTTAGTTCAAAATTCTCGTACCAATGAAATAGCACATATAAACGTGGTACCTGTTGTCCTGTGAATATCATCCTTCCCCTATGGTTCTCGTCGTACCGCTGCTGAAGAAGCTCGGGAAGACCACCATGAGCCATGATAATGATTTAAGGCTTCATGGTTTAACAAATAGGTGAACAACAAATTGGAATATATTACAAGCTTCATAATATTGTATCTGCTAAACAAAGGTACACGTAATGTTTTCTAATTTTACCGGATAAGGACATTCATATAATTATACTAAGGACACAATCTAATTACAATGTTGAAAGAAATTCATGATATCAAACTAATTAAATAATATAATTATATAGACTAATCAAATTCATATAATCAAACTAAGCATCGTAATTAATTAATCTAAGTACTCTAATTTATCAAATAATTTAATTCATTTAATATAATTAAATAAACTAAGTACTCTAATTAATTAATCTAAGTAATCTAATAACGTAATTAAATAATCTAATTTGTATAATCTAAGTACTCTAATTAAATAAACTAAGTACTCTAATTAAACTCTAAGTACTCTAATAACGTAATTAAATAATCTAATTTATATAATCAAAGTACTCTAATTTATCAAATTAATATAATTAAAAAAATGTAATTGAACGGATTAAACAATCTACTCTTGAAAAACTAATCTACTTCGAAACGGACTAACCAAATAAGCTAATTACTCTAAATAATATTACTAACCTAAGTATTAAATAGGTAATATAAGGACTAACCGGTACGAAAGCTAATTAAGTGCTTGCGTTGCTCCTCTTCTGCTGATGCTTCTCGCGTTCCTCTGCTCCCTTCTCTTCTCCCTTCTCTGCTCTGCTGCTGCTGCGACCTCAATTTATTCAGCAGACCAGCGATCTCTCCGCGTGTGGCGCCAAAACAACACATGCATGCACCGGCCGAAAGCATCACGGGAGGGAAGGGAAAATTGATTGATGTGACGTAAAAGAGATTGATGCGACGCAGCAAAAAGCGGTGGCAAATCGGTCGGCCGGCGTATTCGGCAACTGAGGTGCCGAATACGGCACTGTGGGCCGTATTCGGCACCTCAGTTGCCGAATACGGTGTTTTCGGATTTTCAGTTTCCGAAATTCAAATTTCGGTATTTGAGATACCGAATACGAGTGCTAGATTTGTAAATACGTCGACATGTTGTCTATTTTCGCAAATACGGTCACGTATGTTGTCTAAATTCCCAAATTTGCCGTAGGCTCTTGGGCCCACCTACATGCCACTTATTTTAGTAAGGGCATAATTGCCCTTGGGCCCACTTGCAGGCCCGTCGCTCTCGTCTTGTGTCGGCGGGCGTCGCATCAAACCGGCAGCGCTGCAGATCGTGTCGGCCGGTGCGTCGTCTTCGGCAGTGGCTTCCTCGCGCTGAAGCTTGGAGCAGGAGCTGGACGGCGGCGTGGGCGAGCTCCAGGCGGCGCGGAAATCAGGCGCACGGAGGCGCGCGACAGCGCGAAGAAAGGTGGTGCGACGGGGCCCGCGGCGCCACGACGGCGAGCGCTGTGTGCGATGAACAGATCGGTGCGTGGGCAGGGAGTTACGCTCGGTTGGGAGAGGACGAGCGAGGCCGTCCGCGCGGGCGAGCAGCACGCGGACGGCGTCACGAAATCCGGCGACATCGCAAAATCCGACGAATGGGGCAGACCGACGAAATCCAGGCGGTGCGAAATCCAGCGAGACCTGCGCTTGGCTTGGACAGGGGAGTCACAGTGCGGTCACTCGATGGCAGCGTGACGGAGAAACTTGCCGGTGATGGAGAAAACGGCGGGGGCGTGCTACATCCGACGGGGAATCAGCATGCTTCGGCCGCCCACGGTCGCTCCTCCTCCGCCACCGGCGTCCTCTCCTGCTCGTCCGCGCCTCACCATGGCCCCAGGCCCCCTTCCTCGCCCCAGGCCCCGCCGACCGCCTCTCCATCGCAGCCTTCTCAGGCGCCGCCAAGCGCCTGCTGCCGCTGCGCCAGATGACTAGGCAGGGCTAGCGATCGGCGCACCGGATCGTCGTCCGACTGGTGGTCTGCGCCGCCGCGCAGTGGCAGAAGCAGGCGCATGCCCAAACGCGCGAGCAGGCAGGAGGAGGAGGGGCATTTTGGTCTATACTGAAATACAACCGCCTATAGGTGGCCTAAGGTCGTCGTATAAAATGGCATTTTTTTTAAGCCGCACAAATTTTAATAGCACCAGCCAGGTATCGCCTTTTGTAATGATATTTTTCTAAACAAACGTTTTTATAATGTCATTGAAAAATTTACCCTTACAGTAAAGCCTCGTTCAAATCACTCTCCGTACTTCCAAATCACCATTAAAAAATATACGAGGATTCATCATACCAGGTAGTGCAGTATCCTGTCGTCATGCAAAGTTTTTTTTAATAATGAGTAGGAGCACTCATTTAATAAGAGTGGAAAATATAGTTATTATATAGTCGAGATTACATAAGGAACACTAACACACTCGATTAGAAGAAACATAAAAGAGCAGACTATCCTACCAACAGTTGCCTATACGCCAAAGAGTATAGCGATCTCTTCCTTAATTTACCTGAATACCTCTACTAGTTGTATGAAGCTGCCATCAAAGACACATCTATTCCGCTCTTTCCATACGTTCCAAAGTGTGAACATGATGATTGCTACCATTGTCCTTCGCTATTTATGATGAACCTCCTTCATCACTTGGCACCGCCATTCTTTGAAGCTTTGATCCAGCTGCTGAGCTACCTTGAAAGCATCCTGCGACCACTCTCTGGCCAGCTTCCAGCTTCCAGACTTCTCCTCTGCAGGGGAGAAGACAATGTATTTACCGTAGCAACTGAACAGTAAATGTGGGTAGGTGAATAGTTACTTGCAGTGGCACTGTAGCCAAAACACTGTAGCAACAATATTTCATTATGCTGTAGCAACGTTTTTATTGTTCATGGGTACTGTAGCAGCCGATCTAATCTTGTTAGTTTTTATCTGAAGGTTAAAGAGGGATCCTAATGCATTTTACTGTAGCCATCTGTAGTTGCTAGTTACAACTGCAGAGGATCCCGATCGCCTTGACGTGGCTACACTGCATGCAAATATGAGTAGCAGTTTCTTGCTCTTGGTCGCACAAAGCACATGTCTAATTGCATGGCTAATTTCTTCTCACAAGTTTGTCTGCTGTCAGGATTTGGTTTTGCACTGCCAACCAAGTAAAGAACTTGTGTTTGCCCGCTGTGTGTGCCCGCCAGATTGCTTTAGCGTTGAAAGCGTTGTATGAACCTTGGCATTGGGTCAGGTAGGCTGACCTGGCTGAGTACTGCACGCTTGTCGTCCATCTCCATATGATGGTGTCTGGCTGCTCTGTTAAGGTGACTTGGTCCACCAGACACCAGAGCATGACAAGCTCTGCCATCTCTTTAGTGCTCGTCATGCGCAGCAGGCCTCTTGTCTAACCGTGTCCCTCTGGTTCATCCTGTACAAAATCAGTTCTTTCTCCAAGCCAACTTGTATAAGCGTGGTGCAATGTCCATCAGAGCACGGCCATTTACCCAGGTTGATTGCCAGAAACGAGCCTTTCGTCTATCTCCAAACTTTATAGTAGTGCTCACCCTGAAGAGTTGATGATCAATGCTATCACATGGCAGGTTTGCTCCGACCCATGGTCTCTCTTCATCGACCCATTGGTACCAAAGCTATCTAAACCTGAGTGCCCTGCTAAACATCTCTAGGTCAAGTATACATAGGTCTCCTTACTTCTTAGGCCTGCACACTCGCTTCCAGTTAACCAAACAATGTCCACCATTGCCCTGTTTCAAGCCCTTCCATAGGAAGTTTCTTCGAATACGGTCAATTTTCTTGATTGCCCACTTCTTTGGCGTGAAAACAGTGATGTCATAGATCAGGATTGCTGATAGAACCATGGACACCAATGTGAGCCTGTACGATTTGTTGAGGAGTTTCCTTTTCCATGAAGGTAGTTTGGCTGCAATGTTATCAATGACCGGTTGCACATCTCTCTTTGTCAGTTTTTTTATGCTCAATGGAAGCCCTAAGGATTTGAACGGAAAGCTTTTCACAGCGTATGGGAATGATTCCATGACCTCTGTTAGGTGCACTTCCTCATAGCGAATTGGATATACTGCACACTTGGCCAAATTCGTTTGCAGTCTTGATATGTTGCCGAAAATCTGCAACAAGTCACTGATCACCTAGATTTCCTCTTTTACTGGGTTGGCGAAAATGGCAGCAGCATCAGCATACATGCTAATGCGCAGCTTCGCAGCCCTATGTTGGATCGGTTGCAGCATGCGTGTCTTCGTGGCTATCTCCAAGAGTCTCTGTAAAGGGTTTATTGCTAAGATGAAGAGCATGTGAGATAGTGAGTCTCCCTGTCGCAAGCCGGTTCAACGGTGAAGACTTTTGCATCGGGTTCCATTGAGCAGGACCGATGATGAGGCTGAAGACAGAAGGGCTGAGACCCATTCCCTCCATCTCACTCTAAAGCCCATCCTTTCCAAAACTTTCAGCAGGTAATCCTATCTTACTGTGTCAAAGGCTTTAGCTAAGTCAATTTCAGGAGGAGGGCAGGTATCTTGGCGTGGTGCAATTCTTTTATTAGATTATGGGTGTAAAAAAGTTGTCATGAATGCTCCGCTTCTTTATGAAAGCACACTGGCTCCGTGACATAATGGATCCGAGGCAGGCTGCCAGTCTGGTTGCAAGCACTTTTGAGATGACCTTGGCAATGCTATGTGTCAGGTTAATCGGCCAAGAATCTGAGATGCATTGTGCACCCGCACATTTGGGAATGAGAACCACATGCCCTGTGTTTAAAAGTTTCAGGTGCTGCTTGTGTTGATTGTAGAAAAGTTCCATGACAGACATGACATCTTCTTCGATTAAATCCCAATTTCCTTTGAAGAACAGACCAATGTATCCGTCCAGGCCTGGCGCCTTCTCTAAATGCAGATCGCTGATCGCTGCCTGTACTTCCTCTTCCGTGAAAGGAACCTCTAGGTGGTCGAGGTTGTGTCTTGGTATGTTGATCTGATCCCAGTCAAGTGTGTTCTGTCTCGTTGGTGGAGGTCCGAGGAGCTCGCTAAAATGATCATAAATGGCGGCCGCTTTGCTTGAGTACTGGTGAACCTGTCCTGAAGGCGTGTTTAAACTCTGTATGAAGTTCTTTCTCCGTCTCCCGTTTATCTTGAGGAAAAATAATTTCAATCCAACATCCCCTGCCTTTATCCAAGTGAGCCTGGACTGTTGTCTCGCCCTAAGTTTCTCAATTACCGTCATACCCAAGAATCTTTGTTTGAGTTCCCTCTTAAAAATCAGTTGTTCTTCGCTCAGTTGTCAGTATTCCTGTACAACATCAAAGATCCAAATTAGCTGCTTCGCTGCCTCGAGAAGGAGCTTGTTTCGCCCGACTTTCTATCTAGCCCACTGCCTTAATTCCTTCCCAGTACACTGCAGCTTTATATGCAGGTTCAGGAATCCATTGAACACTGATGTGGATTTGGTCCAAATTTTCTGCACCACCTCTCGATAACCAGGTAATTTGGTCCAGAAAGACTCAAAACGGAAGCCTCTGTATATTTTCTGTGCCACATGATAAAAGATTATTTTCTATTCTTGTGATTGTAAGCTTTCGAGGACTTGTGTCCTCGAAGAAATCTTTGGAAAATAACTTCACTGTATATATCCCGTCCGTGGAATAAAATGAGTTTGGGTTTATCATTATACTTTTGTCAGTGGAAGAACATGATTTTGGAGTGCGACAGTGAGAGTGCAATGACTTTTCACTTTTTAGTTCCCAGCATAAAATAAAAGAACAAAACACGTCGTTGTGGATCTTGTGGCGGTGGGACAAAACTTTTGACCTTGAAAAGCTTTTAGAGTATGCAGTGCAGTCGCAGGGTCAAAGTCTCAAAAGAGCATCTTGCCGCACGTCTCATGTCTCAAACGCAATCATGAAAGCAAGACCACACCATCCGATCATTCTTCACCTGCAAAACCAACCCTTTCAAAGTATTTTGATCCCTCTTGTGATTGTGAGTTTGTCCAGCTTCTGCACGTCTACGACGTACTGACAACGCTTGTTCACCCTTGTAATCTCTGTCGCTTGCAGAGTCTGATTCCAACCAACCCTTTTTACCTTCTGTTTACGTGATGTCTTTCATCGATTCGACTGATTTTTGCTGCTGCTGAGTTGCACCCCTAGACACAGATTTCTTATCTAAATGAATCAAAAGTTACTGGTGCCATCTGCTAATGCCAGGGGCGATCTGAATGAACCCCACGGCCGCACTGGTAGGCGGGAGCCTTAACCATCTCTAACTATATTTTTTTCATCTCGTTTTTTTTCTTAATTTTTTTCTATTTTTATTTTTTTTATTTTGTCTTATCTGTAATAATTTATTTTTGAAGGGATTTGTGAAAGAAAATAAAAGAGAATACTGTTCTGAATGGAACGACTAGGAATCTTTTTGTGCCGAAAATCGTAAAAAAAAATCGTTAAAAACCCTGAAAACAACGAAAATCACTTCGTGAAAAAATTCTAAACTTTGATGAGAATCAGTTAGAGACGATCTAAATCTCCCTCGCGGCGTGGAAGAGAGAGAAATAGAAGAAGAGAGCGCACTGGATTCGTCACGGACTAATGCAAACCGCGGTGGTGGTGCCTCGACCGCCCAAGGAGCTCGTCTGTCAGTCACGCAGGGATAGAAGATCCGACGGTTGTCGCCATCCATCGGGCACCACAATCCCCGAGCCGTCAAACTCCATCACCCACCTAACCCTCCGATGCGTCCCTCCAATAATGCCCCGCGCCAACCCCATCTCATCCTTCCTGCCTGTTCGCAAGCGACGGCAGCCCAGCGCACGGCAGCCCAGCGCAGGACGCAGCCCAGCCTCAAGACTCGCCAGGGCACAGCGCGGTACATACATCTCACGCACGCGCGCGGGCTGGCTGCTAGTCGGACCTGGCTGTTTGTTCGCTTCCCACCCCGCGAGGGGAAGGGTGCGAGGAGTGCCTGCATCTGCTGATCTTGGCGGGAGGCGGGAGACGGCTAGGAGGTAGGAGCAGAGGAAGCGTGCGCCGAGAAGGCTGTAGCAGGGGAGAGTTAATGGCGCCGCCTGATCAGGGCGGCGGCGGGGCGCGGCGGCAGGTGCTGCTGGGTCTCGCGCTGGGGCAGTTCGTCTCGCTGCTCATCACCTCCACCGGCTTCTCCTCCTCCGAGCTCGCCCGCCGAGGTGCGTACCTCCACTACACACCGCGTCAACTTGCCTTTGCCTGCCTCCGTCATGATGCCTGGCGACGACTAGGCGACTAGCGCATTAGATTGGCTTCCGACCGGCGACGGCGATGAGTGCTCCTTACTGTTGGAGCTTGGTTGGCGGAGGGATCGCACACGTTCAACGATAAAGTTTTGATTTTCATGTGATAAATATCTCCGAAAAGATTGTTCTTTTGACTCTTCGTGCGGTGGGGGGAGAGAGTTTTGGAATCGAGATTGTTTGCCGTCTTGTGGTCTTGAGTCGCGCCGCTTTTACTCGACAGATGATAAACTTTTGTAGCCTTTCGATTAAAAAACATCGGGCTTGCCTTTCCATGACTTATGCAACATCTGATGTGCTGTGCTGCGCTGTGGTTTTCTTTTAATTGATGCCTAGTTCTTTAACGAATCCTTGGATGAAAAGGTGAGTTTTTTAATCAGTTATTTTGTTTCAGTTTGGATGCTGTGACAGTTCAGTTCATTCTTTTTAAAGTGTTTTCAAGTTGAGATAATTCTGAGTTGACACTGCAACCTGAATGTTTGCAGGTATCAACGCACCAACATCGCAGTCCCTCTTGAACTACATCCTCCTTGCTCTCGTCTATGGAGGTGCACTCATCTACCGGCGGCAACCACTCACAGTATGTCCTCCATCCCTGTCCCGGCCTCAACTCCATGAAGTTGTTACGTCAGAATGAACTGTCATATCAGAAAGTTTGTACACAAAAATGTTTAGTGACGTAAAGAACCTGTGGATTCCTGTTCTTGGCTATTTGCGGCCATGAGCACAAGGCCGACCTTTAGTTTATTCTGTTTTGACGAGTAGCTGGCTTTGTTTGTATTGTTCTCCTTCTATATCATAGATGCGTGTAGCCTACAATTTTGGTCTATCTTATTCTTATCTTAGACAGGGCCTATGATTGCTACCTATTATCTATATGTAGGACCAGGACTGATGCTTATTCTGATTCTGTTCTCAATTTAGAGCTTTCTTAGACTGTTCTATGCCGGCACAATTCGTCACAACGTTTACAGGCGGCATAATAATGTGAAATGTCTATCTTTTTTTTTCTGCAGATAAAATGGTACTACTATTTGATCCTTGGAATTATTGATGTGGAAGCTAATTATATCGGTATGTAGTTAACACAAACGAAAATGATGTAATTTCCATCTGTTCTGTTTATGTGACTGCTGATTTTAGTTTACACAGCAGCACTTTTTTGTTTTGGTTTGTTTGTTTATGCAGTTGTGAAGTCATATCAGTACACATCTTTGACAAGCGTGATGCTGTTGGATTGCTGGTCGGTTCCGTGTGTCATTGTTCTTACTTGGATCTTTCTGAAGACAAAGTACGGTCTCAGGAAATTCATTGGAGTCGGAGTTTGTGTGGCTGGCCTTATATTAGTTGTGTTTTCAGATGTGCATGCCTCTGATCGAGCTAGTAAGAATATACTTCTCCTGAAGATATTTTACAGTCCCATACAAGACAACTTTCTTTCAGAGACTACTTTCATAAACTCTGATCAGTACATAATAAATTGTTTAATTTGTGCACTAAAAATTCAGGAGCGTAACATGTATTTCCTTTCCTTGCGTTCTCAACATTTTGCAGAAGGATCTAACCCTTTGAAGGGTGATTTGCTTGTCATTCTTGGTTCCATGCTTTATGCTTGCAGTAATGTTACTGAGGTAAGTAGCGATTTTAACACTCGTAAGATAGTACAAATACTTGGTTGTACTTGCATGTAATAATTATTTGTTCACTTTTTTCTCGTTGGCTGTAAAATAAACCGTACATGAAGAAATTTACCAGTTTTTGTTACTGAAATTTCAGGAGTACGTGGTCAAGAAAAGCAACAGAGTGGAGTTGATGGCAATGTTAGGAATTTTTGGAGCAGTTGTCAGTGGTATACAGATGTATCCTTTGGAAATAATCCATTTATTTTATTTGATCATTTTTTTACATTCTTTTCCCCTCAAAAGAAATTTCAATATTCTTTTTCCTTGACATTCCCACAGAAGTATACTCGAGCGTAAAGAACTTCATTCAATTAAATGGAATGCTGGTGCAGTAAGTCTCTCTCTCCCTCCTCAGTGCTTGAACACAGGCAAATTTATGAGCAGAGTTGGACGACAAATATTCTGGTTTAGGTCCTTCAGATCTGATTGATGCAAATCCTCGATTAACTTTCTTCTACTACCTTCCATAAATTGTTATGATTGTCCTTCTCATGGCCTTTTCTATTGTTTCAGGTGCTCCCTTTTCTTGGATTCGCGTTAGCAATGTTCCTGTTCTACTCAACTGTACCCACAGTACTAAAGGTACTGCCGGATCGCTGAGCTTTGACTGATGAGCCTAGCTATATATTATTCAGATTTGTGAAAACGAACTTCCATCTGTGTTCCCTTGCCTGTTGTAGATATGTGGCGCAACAATGCTGAACCTCTCGCTCCTGACTTCTGACATGTGGGCCGTTCTGATCCGTATCTTTGCTTATCATGAGAAGGTTTGCCAACTGCATTTCTCTACTCATTTCGAGTTTCCGATCAGAATTATAGAGAAAGGCAACTAAATTCGAACCGAAAGGACTCTACTTATCTCTGATCCTGGTTTCCGAGAATTACTCGAACTGAAGAAAGGAAGTGTACTCATCGAGCATGCTTACTCATGGCCAGGTTGACTGGATCTACTTCGTTGCTTTTGCCTGCACGGCAGCCGGCCTCGTCATCTACTCATTCAGGTATGCGCCTTCCCTGTTCTACCGTCATTTCAGCTGTTGCTGCATTCTGGCATGCCTACATGGTTTCCTGTACTCTGCCATTTCCTCACTACTGAGAGCTCTGGTTGCACGCAGGGGCTCCAAGGAAGCAGAGGAGACGGCGCAGGTCGCCGGGGCCGGTGACGATCAGGTCAAGGTGGGTGACGAGGAGGCTGGAACGCAGAACACGGCTTGAAACTCCGGTGCAGGCATTGCAATGGCGGCCCGGCTCCAACAAGAAATTCAGCTGCCGGAGATTACTAGGCAGCTGTGAGTTGTAGCATGCCTTGGACAGCACCTGCATACAGCGCAGGGCGAACAGGCAGCGGCTGAGAGAGTTTAGGCTGGAGAGCAACTTTGTATCGGAACAATTTAACATGTCGACTCGAACAATGTCGACAGGAAGGAAACAAGAATAGTATTGTCTGGGCAGCACTTCAACAGCTCAAAGGACGAACAGCACAGTTTAGTTCCATTTCTCATCCGATCTCGCGCCTACTTGAATTCGGAAACAACAGCAAAATAGCATAAAAACAACGTGATGACCAGCACAGCAACAAAAGGCAAGTCTCGAGACAACAAAAACATACAACACTACGTGCAGAAAAGAGCATCACTGTCGAAGGTGCCGTGCCGGGGTTGGGGTGGGATTTCTCCGCTGCTACATCATCTCCAATCATACTCCTTTCATTTCATTCTCTTTTCGATTCCCTTCCTCATTTTTTTTTCTCAAAGAATCTCATTTTAAAAGGAATAATCTTGAAAAATCTTTCGTGACGAAAACTGTAAAGAAAAACCGTTAGAACACTGAAGGGAACGAAAATCCCTTCGTGAAAGATTTTAGACCTAACAAGAAACCGTTAGAGATGATCTAACGGACCATGCGCCAATCCAATGCCACCTGTAGCGCGGTTCGACTAGTAACAACTTGCTCCCTACCACTAATCCATCTTTTGCTTCCTTTTCAACGTGCTTTCAATCTACTTGCTTCAATCTTTGCTGTTTCTTTTTGGTACTTGCAATGAAACCAATTGCTTCATTTTTTTTTGTTTGAGACCGGGATTTTGGAACTTCGCCAAAAATAAGTTTGAAACTTGACTGAAGCTTGAAACACGCCTGCAACATTGAAAAAAAAAATGGAAACCTGAAACCTACAACACTATGCCTAAATGGAAGATCATACATGACGTGCTCACTACTACTCTGGGTGGTTTTTGGCTTTTTTTTCTAAATGAGTTGATCAATCCGTTGCCAGCGTTGCTTGACCACGTGTTACCTACAATACTATCAATTTATGCGAGATAAATCTTAACTTGTTACTACCGATAACAACTCCATGCAATTTGTCCAGATGACCTTGGACACCAAAATAATTAAACTGGTGTATAAACAATCTGACTGCTCTCGTGAAAACAACATAAACAAATCGGAGGATACACAAGTCACCGTCGACCATAACAGGGCAGTTCTATAGCTGCCCCTTCACTGTAAGCATGAATTGCTGCAGGCTAGCAGCTAGCTAAACCAGATATCAATTCTTACTGAACAGATAAAATGCTGATATGAGCAATCGACAATCCAAATGAAGCCAACCGATGTAAAACATGATCATGCTGGAACCAAAAGTCCATGCGTGATGTGTCTATGAGAGCCATGGGATTTAAAGGAAGGCATCCTTCTCAAGCAACTTGAGAACCTCTTCCTGGTTGTTGAGCTTGGCAACATCGATGGGTGTCTTCCCATCCAAGTTTTGGAGCGTGCTGCAGTGCATTGGAGACAGTCAAAGCAAAATTAAAGGTATCACACTTGGGAAAATAAAGAGCTGATTTAACTTACACAGCAGCACCATGCTTTAAAAGAAGATCGACACACTCCTTGCGGCCATAGCCAGCAGCATAATGCAGTGGGGTGTTTTTGTTCTTATCCAAAGCATCCACTGCAGCACCTGCCTCAAGGAGGATCTGGGCACACTTCAACTGAAATACGAAAGTCCACCAAGCTCATTATTACTGTTATCAGTTAACATACCAAACAGATCAAACAAACGACAAAAAAAAAAAGCAGCTCCCATTTCCCAAATTCATTTTTCATCTCACATTCTAGATTCTACAATGCAGATGATATTATAACAGGCAACAACAAAAAGTGACATCCTGCCATTCATAGATTTTATTATACCAGCATGAACATAACCTTCAAAAGAGAAATGACATTCCTAGGGACGTCCAATTGCAATGATCCCAAACAGTAGGGTTTTGGAACTAGTAGTCTGGCACCAGACCAAGTGTAGGCGGGAAGTGGGCCACAAGCCCATAACCAGCTCTAGGCAAGTTAATGATCAATGGATATAAGTCCAATACTCTGGCTTCACCCCTTCGGCAGAGGGCACCATCCACTGGCTTTTCATCTAAGTAACTTGCCCAAAACTAAGTATATTCTGGCTAAACACTAGCCAGCAAGTTATGTGACTTTTCACTTTACCAATCATCTATTGGAAGTGTTGGTATTAATCCAATAATCACCATATCCACATACCTCACCATATCCACATGCAAAATGTAAGGCCCTTCTTCCCTCGGAGTCCTCTTCATCCTTATCTGCTCCGCCATCTAGAGCCTTCTTCAAACCCTATTGAATGAATTAACTTGTTAAAAGAGAACATCACAATCCAATAGCAACAGATGTAGCAACTGTATTTACTGTGAAGATATAGAAATACTGCTTTGGAACGAAAACAGAAACAAATGACAGTAATTGAATCACCCTGCATACATCTTACTAAAATACAGTTTGTAACCATGTGAACACTGAACACACTATTGCAGACTCAAATGTGAGGTAAAATCCAATAAAGGTACTGCCATCATGTTGGTATGCGAACTGCATCCAGTGACTTTGTTGAGCTTGAGCATAAGAATGTGGATAACCAAGGTCAAGAGCCCTTGTTTCTCCAGATACCAATGAGCATGTTCATATTATTTGAAAACATCAACATGATTATGATAGCTACAAGATTTCTGTATTCCACTAGTATCACTTGGATCAAACATATTGGTAGACTATGATAGGTCGTTATGGACACTGATGAAGTAAATTTATAAAATGAAGCCAAGGCGCCAACATAATATAGAAACATATACGGAAGTTCAAAACAGCTCAAGACAAAAATGAAATTCGAATCCAAAGCTCCATTACCTCGTCATCACCAACACTGGCAGTGTGATGGACCATGGATTCATCTTCATACCCACCTTCCTCCTCAGTTTCTTCAGTACCTGAAGGTTCAGCAGAAGAACCAGCGCCGAATGGGAAGCTAGCTCCCATTGCCTGGCCAATCTTTTGAAGAGTTTCTGGGTCGTTCCAGTACCTAGATGATAAAAGGCAAAAATGTCACAAAAAAAGTTTATAAAGAGAGCATATCCGTAGTGGGTATAACCTACTTCATCATTGCAGCAGGACCACCATTCTCTAACTCATCAAGAATTGGCTTCAAAGCTGGGTCTTCCTTAATGCGAGACATGCGCTCTTCCAGCTGCTCTTTATGTGATGTACTAGAGAAGCTTTCCAGCATATTGGACATAGCAGGATCCTGAGCCAAATAAGTGGAGATATAAAGGGCACTGAACCACTGACACTCTGACAGCCAAATAAGGCAATGGAAACCAGGGGAGACCTTTGGGGGAAGTAGGAAACAAAAAATGGTACCTGCATAAGAGTATTCCCAAGACGCTCTGCCATTGTCATAAACTGGGGGTTCTCCATGACCTTTTGCATTGTTTCCATGTATTGTTGAGGGTCCAATGGAGGCATACCCTGTTCTCCTGCAGTCTGAGCACCTTTCTGTAGCTGCTCAGCCATCTGGTTGAATGCAGGATCCCTTGCAATTTGATCTGCCATCTCCTTTATAGATGGATCCTGCACATCACAAGGGTAAACTTGAAGCAACTCACGAAGAGTCCATTTCATGGAAGACATTGCTGGTTCAGTAAAGCTGGAGTGCAAGCATGCAGGCAGTAGGGAGAATCATGTAAAACTACAGTAATACACTAAGGGTCTGTTTGGTAGAGCTCTCCTTGATCTAAATTCTCTGCAGAGAGTGATTCTCTGGAGGAAGTGATTCTCTAGTAATTCTTTAAAATAGAATATATAGAGGAAGTGATTCTGTATGGAAAATGAATCAGTGGAAACTGCTTTTTTCAGCTCCCCAACTTCTAGTTCATTTCAGACAATCACTCCTACGGATACCACTCAGGGAACTAAAAGTTGAAAGCTGCTGTTTGACAGAGCTCCCCCTAATTCCAGCCGGGAAACTGCTCTAGAAGCTCTGCCAAACAGACCCTAATATACCTAGTGAGTGCACATGTCCATGCTGGAAAAAAAAAATCACTAGGAAAGTTAGCATGTACTGCAGGCTTTTTATGATCGTAGAGGGGTATACATTGAGCAAACTTTGCATCGAAGCAAAATCAAAAGGATTCGAAAAGCCTGCTGGAGGAACCCCTTGACGTTCATTGGATGATCCTTCTGGTTTTGGACTTTTCTTCTCATCTGCAAAAGAAGGGGATGAGAACAGAAACATCAAATGGTAGCTAATTATGACAGCAACGAAAAATGAAATCGCCATTAAAAGAAGCTGAACAAGAGAGCTGTGGATAAATTCAGCATAGTTGAGGCAACAATCTATGTTGGCAATTTTTCCTTTTAGAATGGAAGGAAATTACCCTTTTCCTTTTACAAGGAAACCAAAGTACTCTAGTTGAGATGCGCACACAAAAAAACACCAAATCCCCATCCCTTAGATTGCACATAGAAATTGGCAAATGCTTATGAAATGGTTCAAATGGACCACATATTTTCCAATTCAATTTGCATTAACTTATCAGCGGACAGTCAAATAAACAAACAAGCTACATCAAGAATGTCTGCCAAAACAAGCTATGCCATCGTCAAGCAAGGAAGTTTTTTGCGCACCACACCAGCACCTCCCTTGCCTGCCAGGATAAGAATACGGGGAAGGAAAAAAAAAAGGCTAACAAGGTATCAAGCGTCTTCGTCTTCGATAATGTTTACGACAGAGCACTACAACGCAACAAACAGAGCAAGTGAGCAACCGAAGAGATGAGCAAGGAAGCAAGTCAAACAGAACATTCCATTACCATCAAACAGTTGAGGCAATATACTTCGTTTGATCGATTAGCATCATTGACATGGCTTGCGTGCAGGGGCGGACTAAACGAGGAAGTGAGGGTTCAACTGATCCACCCCAAATTTCGGCAAACAAATTGCTACTAGCAGCGCTAGTGTGGGTAATATACGCCCTAACACTGAGATAGATCATGCGAGCGCGGGCTGCCGCTGAAGAAGCAGCATCACGGAATCGAGCCATGGATGCATGGATTAGATTAGTAATTCCCGACGCAGCAAACAAATCCGCTACTAACTGGATGAACTAGTACTATTTCAAAAAACTGGATGAACTAGGTCATCCGTGGCTATCCCAGCAAGGAAGTTTTGAACACGATTACTCGCAGCACAGCAAAGATCGGAACAAATTAGGACAAACCCAAGCGAGCGAGCAAGCGCTCACCAGCAGATCCGGGTGGATCTCCACTCGACGCCATTCCGGTAGAGCGGGGTAGGAGGACGACTAGGACCAGGAGAGAAGAGTTCGAGGCGAAGCGCTCCGGTGGAGGGCGTGCTCGGCGGCGCTGGTTGACGGTGGCGTGCGAGGGTAGCGATGAGGGGAGGAGGAGGTGGGCCGGGTCGGTGGTAATTCTGGTCGGGCCGACGGCAAACTTGGCCCTGTTGCACACGAAGGCCTATTGCGTGATTTTTTATATTTTTTAAATCCAAAAAATTTCTAATATATACATCTATTTTGAATTTTTGCAAAACTATACTCGAAACACTACATATACCTATCACCTTTCCAACGAGCGATATGTAGTGTTAGCAGTCTTCTGTAGAAATGAGATTTACGACTAGAGGAGATGAATAGACGTCTCAACAAATTTCTTATGAAATTAAAAACCTTCTTCTATTTGTATCACCCAACGCACCTCAAAGTTCAAGAGGAAGAAAAATTAAGAGAATTTTTAACAAGAGAAAATCGAGACAACACAATATCATAGATGGTATATGAACTATAGATTCTATTTAAAATCAATCCATATGTCTTAGCACTCAAAAGATCACAACTAGCAAAGAAACAAGAAAAGAAGAACACTATACAACGAAACTCTCCAAATTAATTATCTAGAGGTAAGAAAATTTAAGATCCCATCACATAAGTATGTATATGTGAATTTTATGCCTCTAGTGATCAGAAGAATGACCTCATAAGATACTAAAATTTCAACCCAAAAACAAAAAACAAAAATAAAAAACGGAAGGAAAAAACTTGCACACAAGACAAAAGAACCAAAAGAGGGAAACTAGAATGAGGGGAATTCAAGCATGTGAAACAAAATAAACTTCATTACTCAAGGAGGTCAGTATTATTTTAGGTAGATTATAAAGATTTTTCTCTCAAAACTCTCACATATTACATAGGCTAAGCACTCATCCTCATCTTCACTAAAACCCTAGCACAATGCTCTCATATAGGTGGCACAAGAGGTTCAAATGACTGATTCATCCTCTACTATAGTCCTAACCCTTTATTTATAGTCCTCTAGCATAGTACTAGTTTTTTCCAAAAATACTCATCTCTTGTAGTACACTTCTACCTACCACTGAGGGTATTTTGGTCTATTTTATTCTCTATTCATCGGACGACCATGATGCTTTTATGACTTAGCTTCGCCTCGATACAAACTTCGTGATGATGTCACATACTCCCCCAATCCTCCTACAGTTTTGAGGCCAAACCGTGAAACCCTAGCACGCTTTTCAAAGTGTGACTAGCCGTCATTTGCTTCCACCTAAAGCAGGCGCTCCGATAATGACATGTGTCCTTCATCTTGCGATCTTAACCGCCGTCAAGTCTCTTCCGCTCACGATTTCTCGGACCGTCTTGTCACTTGCACTGACATCCCCTTCGCTTAACTTTGTTAACACGCGATCTTCATCATCCTTTTCATATTTTGCTTGACCTTCATGTACAGCTAGGATCACCCTTGACTCTGCTCAGTCCTACTTGATCGTTCGGCACCAAGCACCCGCTTAGCTCCGATCAAACGTTGTCGATCGTCAAGTTGCATCCATCACCTGCACACCATGAAATAAGTAAACACATTTCTCCACACTCTAAAACATCTCCAGGTTAGCACAAAATTAAAAACTTCAACTCAGAGCACATTCTGCAGAAAACGTGAACACCGGATATTCCGGTGTATTCTGCTCCTGAACATTGGATCATCTGGTGAGTGTAACATTATTTGTTCTAGGAAAAATTTGCTCTCTGCAAGAAAATGTCTCGTGAAAGCTTCCGGTGATCTCATGTCCATTATCGAATAATCTGGTGTGTATCAATCCACCGAACCACCCTCCTGTAACCTCTCTGCAACAAAAGGTCCGGTGCATTCTCCGGTGTCCACAATTACAGCATCAGACTAACCAGCGTACATAATCAAACTTGGCGCCAAAAATCTCCTCTCTGCAGAAAATACTCCGACGCTATCAAAATCCATCATTAGACCATTCGGTGCTTGCTTTCATTTTTTTCTCCAGCACTGAATATGCTCCAATGATACCCTCCGGTGTACCCACCATATTCACTGGACCTTTCAATGCATTGATCTCCATTTTTGCTCGATAAAATGCTCTCTGCAAGAAATAGTCTGACGAGTATACATTACCCACATCGGAACTTCCGCTGAACATTGGAAGTCCAGAACTTTCGGTGTGTGTAATTTTTCTACGTACAGAGAAGCATTCACCAATTCCAAACATCGCCAACTTAAGTTAGACATGAACAAGAATAATCATCCACAAACATATGCTAACCAAGTTTAAGACCCATCAACTGTTGTCAATACCTCATCACAAGCAAACCAAGATACTTTTCTACTTGGTTTCTCAATATCTCCCTTGATGAGTGCATTGGCAACCCTCAAAGCATAAACATTTGAGATAGAAGAAATGAAGCACATTGAAGTGACTAAAAACTCAAGAAAGAATAAACACAAATCACTTAGCATAAGACAGATTGCAAAAAGCCGAAGATAGGCAAAGACAAGTCAAAACCACAAAAGATAAAGAAAAGCTCAAAAACTTAAAAACAAATGCTCTCCCTTAACGAATGCACATTTTTCATTTTTCTTTGATATTTGTTGCAAAATTTTCTCATTTTTATTTCTTTGTAGCATATTCTCTCCTTTATGCATATGTTCTTCCCATTTGGAAATACAAATATTAAGGATAAAATATTATGCAATGCATGAATATACAAACCTAATGAGCTTTCACAAGTATACCACAAAATATTTGTAAAATCTAAAAATGTCAAAGGGCTTTGGAAAGTAGAAAGTGGAGCTCACAATCGCATAGCAGCTTAAAAAGAGATAGTGACACAAGAACATGAAGTTTTACAAGCAAAACCCGAAGAATTGGTTGGCGCATTGAAATTCACATAGCCAAATCATGTTAAAAGTAACCACTACATAAGTATCCACTCATACCGAGGTAATAAAAGTATTAAGAACTAGCCAACTTCAATCTCAAACTAGCCAAACAGATATTTATGACAATAGGCTTTGCAAACGCTCACATATGAAACCAAAACTTAGATTAATCAAGTGATTAAAAAGAATTAAACAGTTAGGCATATTTCTTTGAATTTCATTTTATCCTTAAGTTGCATCTTATCCAAACAAAGTGTCGCACGACTAGGTACGACAAACACCTTGGGGCCTTAAGACAATCCTATTGGATCACATTTTATCACAAGAGACTTGATTTTTCATGATCACTCGATTCACACAAGTTATCAAGATAGTCACAAGATCAAGTTAAGTAGTGCCTTTGTGACACAAGAAACACATATTCCCCTAAGATTATATCATGAGCTAAGTATTTAACAAAGACAAAAAACAAGAAGTCCTAAAGCAATATATTCATTAGACTAGCCTAACATAAGCATTGACTGAGCCTAAGCAATTACGATCATTATGATCAAGAATGTAGCATTTCATAGCCTATATGATTCATAAAATTGTCAAATTTCATCTTAATAAAAACTAGCTTGCTTGAAATGTATCATGTTAAAGCATCAAGAAGAGTCTAAGATTAAAAGATTGCTTCATACAACTACTTAGCTTAGTCCAAATTCAAGTCTAGCAATCGAAAATGCTAAAAACATACAAGTCAAAGTTCAACTACTATGATTATTTTACATAATAAAATATAAAGTAAATACAACAAAAGTAAGATAGAGTATGTATAAAGGATAATTCTGCCTCACACAATGTCATAGGGATGGTACACACGTAGCTCTCCTCTCAAATAGGCAAATATCACATTTCTTGACTCCCTTGCAAAGTCTGGAAAGTCTTCATCAAATTGCTACCAAGCTTCTCCATCACAAGAGTACACCATCTTACTAGACGTGGAGCGACTGTGCGACCGCATTAGCCTGGAATTGGAAGATAACACAAAACTTTGCGTACAACTTTTTTCGGACCTTCCTCGTAGCGATTGGCATGACAAAAGTCACATGTTTATTTATTCTTGTTATCTTTGTAGAAAAGCACGCAGTTGTTATAACACACATTAATTTTAACATATGGCATACCAAGACTGTCTAACATTTTCTTCGAGTGGTAGAAGTTCCTTGGCAACTTAGAATCTAGAGGAAGGAGTTCATGGATTATGTCTAAGATATCATCATAATGGGCAATTGACATATTGTGCATTGACTTCACCGCAAGCAAGTGAGCTATTACATAAAGAGATGGGTAGGTTGTTTTCTCATACACCAATTCATCTGCACTAGCAACCATTCTATAAAATGCTTGGGTAGAGGATGTTGGTTCATCATCTAGCGTGGGTGGATGTCCACCAACCAGATCAGCTAGCATATCATCCATATGGTCAACTTCATTTAAACCCTCGTCATTAGCTGCAGGGTTACTGTCAGTGACATGGGAACCAGGGGTCCCCAAGTCCTGAGGCCTGGACAGCAGAATGCCGCGTGGCGCTTTCCCTCGGGGACTGTCTCCCCGAGGTCCGAGAAGACCCAGTTCCGGGAGGGCTACTCGGGGCCATGAACAGTGGCCCCCCGAGTACCCGAGTTCCCCGAGGACCTGAGAAGGCAGTTCCGGGAGAGGGCGCTTGGGGCCATGAACAGTGGTCCCCGAGTACCCGAGGACCCGAGAAGGCAGTTTCGGGAGAGGACGCTCGGGGCCATGAACAGTGATCCCCGAGTACCCAAATTCCCCGAGGACCGAGAAGAGACATATCCAGGAGAGGGCGCTCGGGGCTATGAACAGTAGTCCCCGAGCACCCATAGTCCCCCAAGGACCTGAGAAGCCCCTTGCCGATGGACCCTATAAGGACTCAACGGTGAGGTGTCAATTGGTGAGAGGTTTGATGCTGCATTTAAGAAGGAGCATGGCCTGTCACTTCCAACCACTCCCTCCACGCCTGTTGTCAGTCCCTGCCATCACCTGGTAGGAATGCGTGGGGATATTTAATGCGACGGGTCCCATCACGCGTCATCCAGCGCGGCTTGGAGATATCGTCACTGGGCTCGAGGCATATCTCCTACTGCCATGCTGTGTCAGGCCTGCTCTAACCGGGCCAGCACGTGGGGTTGCTCGGTGGCTGCCCGGTGGGCCCTCCTGCTGCACCCGCTAAAAGGTGGCGTGATGACGACAGGACCGATCGGGGACGCATTTTCAACCCTCCGTAACATCAAACTGCAGTCCCATGATGGTTGCTTTCTATTTATGGCTCATGGGGACTCGTGCCCTCCTTTCTGGGTACGCCAAGCCTCCCCGACAGGATATAAAAGGGGGAGCGCACCCCGGAGAAGAAAGACCCGGAGGCAGACCCGAACCTAGACTCAGACAAGCCAAAGTTCAACGGATGTCTTAGAAGACTGAAGGTGAAGCTCAAGCACAAGTCTGAGAAGCCGAGACCGAAGCTCTAGATTTAGACAGAAAACCTTGTAATATAAGAGATCCAGAGAAAGGCATTCCCAGAGCATTTATAGCATACTGTCGGTGTATTAGGAACCAGGGGTCCCTGAGTCCCGAGACCGGACCGGCCGTCCGCCACATGTCACCATCCCGCGGGGTCCACCCTGCAGAAGAAGAAGAAATTAAGCCCCGGGGGAAGGTGCTCGGGGCCGTAGCCTCTAGGTTCCCGAGCACCCCGGTTCGCCGATGATCCGCAGAGTCCGAATACCGGGAAGGAAGTGCTCATCCAAGTGCTTGGGAGAGAGTGCTCGGGGCTGCACGTGGCAGCCCCCGAGGACTCGGTTCCCCAAAGGTCTCATCCAAGTGCTCGGGAGAGAGTGCTCGGGGCTGCACGTGGCAGCCCCCGAGGACTCGGTTCCCCGAAGGTCTCATCCAAGTGCTCGGGAGAGAGTGCTCGGGGCTGCACGTGGCAGCCCCCGAGGACTCGGTTCCCCGAAGGTCTCACCCAAGTACTCGGGAGAGAGTGCTCGGGGCTGCACGTGGCAGTCCCCGAGGACTCAGTTCCCCGAAGATCTCACCCAAGTACTTGGGAGAGAGTGCTCGGGGCTGCACGTGGCAGCCCCCGAGGACTCGGTTCCCCGAAGGTTCGCGCAAGATCGTTCGACGACTCGAAGGGTCCCATCGTCGGGGTGTCAGCCAGTCAAGGGCCCAATGCCGCATTTAATAGGCACGCGCGGCCTAACATCCTGACATCCTGACATTCTCAGCTGCCCACGCCCCAGTGTCAGACCCTGCCATGCACTGGCAGGGGGGCGTGGGTCCATTAAATGCACGGGTCCCGTCCCGTTTCATTTGGATGCCTCGGGATAACGTTGCCAGAATCGAAGCGCTCCGCCTGCCACCCTGCCCTGGCAG
This sequence comes from Phragmites australis, assembly GCF_958298935.1. Taxonomy (NCBI): domain Eukaryota; kingdom Viridiplantae; phylum Streptophyta; class Magnoliopsida; order Poales; family Poaceae; genus Phragmites; species Phragmites australis. The sequence goes on along the minus strand of NC_084938.1, from coordinate 27,324,078 downwards.
AAGAACAAGACAGGGTGGGCGCACCGGGCACCTCTGAGGCTGCCCGGTGGGCCCCCTTAATGGCGCCGGAGGGCATCCACAGTGGCGGGTGGTCGGATGCGCGCCGCATTTTTCCACCGCCCCTGTCACTTCGCCAAGACGGAATGATGACGCCTTTCTCCGTGGCACCTTGGTATTTGCGCCCCTTCTTTCCCATTCTGGATAAGTCAAGGTCGGTGCGCCTATAAAAGGAAAGGATAGAGAGCCCTCGGAAAGGAGACGAAAAAACAAGGAGAACAAGGCAAGGAAGCCCAGATAAAAAGGCGAAGAACATCACAAACAAGCAAAAGCCAAGCTAAACACGAGAGCCTCAAACTCTCTGTAGGTAGCTCACCCCTATAACAGATACATTCTTGAAGAATTCCCTTCAAGAAGAGGTATAACACACACACACAGGAGTAGGGTGTTACGCCTCCGTGCGGCCCGAACCTGTCTAAACCCCTGTGCACCCATCTTTCTCGCACTAGGGCGATCATCTCCCACCAGCCACTGCATTTATTTTCGTTCCCGCTTATTTCCCAAACAAGCTTATCCAGGATCATCCCCCTGGCCGAATCTCTAAAAAGGGGTCTCTCGGGATCCCTGCGACAGGAGTTCATCCTCCGACAGCTGGCGCGCCAGGTAGGGGGGAATATCCCTGGATTGTTTGTTTCGCTTTCTTCACACAGGAAAAGATGGCCGGTGGGCATCGCCTCCAGCGTTCCGGCTCCACTTCCAGTGACGGGGCGCTGCCCGACGCCAGAGGAGGCCCAGTCGCTGCTGCGTACCAGCAATAGCCACCATCCACGTGCGCGGTTTTTCCCGCTCAAGGGGATCAAGACGCTGGGCCCATCAGGGCCGCCGCCGTCGCTGCCGACGCACTTTCCGACCCCCAGCAGGTGGTCGGGACCCCGGCCGCCAGGTCCGCCTCTGGACCGCGTCGGGTGCCACCACGACGCGGGCTCGCTTTCAGCGAGGCCAGCCCAGGGAGCGCGCTGCTTGCAGCACATGCTCTCCTTAGGCACCCGCCCGTTCAGGCCACGCCGAACACTCCGGAAGGTCGGTGGATACAAGATGTCGTCGCTTTGGTCGGCACTGCTCGTCGCTAGGTGCAGGCCGGGAGTCCTCGCACCACTTCCAGGCATGGTGCCGCCAGAGCCGGCTCCTCAACGGGCAACACCCGCACGGGCCGAGGGGTCTCCAGGCGGAGTGCCATCCCCCTGGTCGTGTCTGAAGCCCGGGACCTTCGTTTGCGCCTTGACGAGCAGAGGGACCACGAGGATGCCCGAGTTACTCTCGAGCGTCAGCGGGAGACCCGGCAGGGGGTCGGGGCAGAGGACCAGGCTTCCTCTCTCCCGGCCCAAGGCCACCGGGGATCCCCGGCTCGCCGCCACTCGCCACCGAGGACCCCCGCTCGCGCTGCGGGGTACGGCACCGGCTGCCGTGCCTTCACCGCTGAGCTCCGCCGGGTCAGGTGGCCTTCCAAGTTCCGCCGCAAGCTGCCGGAGAAGTACGACGGGTCCATCGACCCCGTCGAGTTCCTCCAGATCTACACAACGGCCGTCCAAGCTGCCGGAGGCAGCGAAAAGGTGATGGCAAACTACTTTCATGTTGCCCTGAGGGGCTCCGCCCGCTCTTGGCTTATGAACTTACCCCCAGGGTCTATCGGCTTCTGGGATGACCTGTGCCACCAGTTTGTGGCCAACTTTCAGGGCACGTTTACGCGTCCCGGTTTGGAGTGCGACCTTCACGCCGTCCAACAGCAGGAAGGGGAGACGCTACGGTGCTTTATACAGCGTTTCAGCCAGGTTCGCAACACCATTCCACGAGTGGCCCCCCATGCTGTTATTGTTGCTTTCCGGCAGGGCGTGCCGCAAGAGCTCGATCACCGGCAAGGGCGCCGGCCGGATGTCGATCGATGCCCCGTCAGGGCCCCTGCTCGGGCTCCTCCTCGGGCCTCCGTGCCTACGAGGGCCCCGGCTCCAGCAAGGGCACCAGCTCCAGCGAGAGCCCCGGCCCCTGGCCGAGCTCCCGCTCCAGCAAGGGCCCCCGCTCCCGTGGGGCCTGAGCCAGGTAAATGGTGTCCCATACACCAGACCAGATGGCACGACCTCACGGAGTGTCGTACGGTCAAAGGACTCATGGAGCAGCGCCAAAGGGAGCGCGACGAGTCCCGTGGAGGAGGCGATACTGAGGTCGCCCCCAACAACGCCGAGCTCGGCTTCCAGGAGCCCGAGCACACCGTCGCCTTCATCGACAGGGGCGCGTATACGCCTTCCTTGCGCCGTGGCATCAAGGTCATGCGACGCGAGGTGTGCTCGGCAACCCCGAGCGAGGAGGCCGCAAGGCCCCTAAGGTGGTCGGATACTTCGATCACGTTCAGCATTGCTGATCACCCCGCCAGTACTGCAGTCGTGGGGCGACTACCTTTGGTAGTGTCCCCCACTGTCTGCAATGTCAAGGTCGGCAGGGTGCTGATCGACGGTGGTGCCGGCCTCAACCTCCTTTCCAAGGAGGCTTTTGAGAAGCTGCAGGTGTCTTCCCGACGCCTAAAGCCGTCGCTCCCTTTCTGTGGAGGACGTGTTTGCCTGGCAACCATCCGACATGCCCGGGATCCCTAGGGAGGTGATCGAGCATCACTTGGCGGTGCGTCCGGACGCCCGCCCGGTGAAGCAGAAGGTCCGGCGACAGGCGCCAGAGCTCCAGGAGTTTATCCGCGAACAGGTCAGCAAGCTCCTCAACGCCGGATTCATCCGAGAAGTCCTCCACCCTGACTGGCTAGCAAACCCAGTCATTGTCCCGAAGGCCAATGGCAAGCTCCGCATGTGCGTGGACTACACCGACCTAAATAAGGCTTGCCCTAAAGATCCATTCCCCTTACCTCGCATTGATCAAATTATAGATTCAACTGCGGGATGCGATCTTTTATGCTTTCTAGATGCAAACTCTGGGTATCACCAGATTCGCATGGCCGTAGGGGACGAGGAAAAAACTGCTTTTACCACCCCGGTGGGGACTTATTGCTACATGTCAATGCCTTTCGGCCTGCGCAACGCTGGATCATCCTTCCAGCGCGCTATTCGTATTACTCTTGACTCGCAGGTTGGCCGTAACGTCGAGGCTTACATCGACGATCTCGTGGTCAAAACCCGAGACCGTGCCACCCTGCTCGAGGACCTTGCCGAGACTTTCAACAGTCTCCGTTCTACCCGCCTCAAGCTCAACCCGGAGAAGTGTGTCTTCGGGGTGCCGGCGGGCAAGCTCCTTGGTTTCTTGGTCTCTGGCTGAGGGATCGAGGTCAATCCAGAGAAGATCTGGGCCATCGAGCAGATGCGACCCCCGGTTCGACTCAAGGAGGTCCAGCGCCTCGCCGGCTGCATGGCAGCCCTCGGGCGCTTCATCTCCAAGCTCGGGGAGCGAGGGCTCCCCCCTTCAAGCTTCTGAAGAAATCCGGTCGTTTTGACTGGACGCCAGAGGCCGAGCAGGCCTTCCGCGACTTAAAGAAGTACCTTACTTCGCCACTCGTGTTGGTGGCTCCCTCTCAAGGTGAGCCCATAGTACTCTACGTTTCGGCCACTCCTCATGTCGTGAGCATAGTGCTGGTGGTGGAGCGCGACGAGTGTTTGGGGCCGGGTGCTGGGTCCCAGCTCCCAGAGGCCCCCGACCACTCACTTGTCCTCGCGGCTCCCCCTGGGCAAGGGGTCGAGCCCGAGCACACTGCTCTTCCCAGCCAGGGAGTCGAGCCCGAGTGCCCGGCCAGCCCCGACCGTGCCGCCAAGCCTGGGGGCTACGGCAGCCCCCCGGGTGGAGCCGCCGTCCGGGCTCGCCGGGTGCAGCGACCGGTGTACTTCGTCAGCGAAGTCCTCCGGGAAGCCAAGACAAGATATCCCCAGGCGCAAAAGCTACTCTATGCCGTGCTCGTCGCCTCCCGGAAGCTGCGCCACTACTTCCAGGCGCACAAGGTCTCGGTGGTTACCGCTTATCCACTGGGACCCATTCTCCGGAACCGGGAAGGCACCGGGCGCGTTGTCAAATGGGCGGTCGAGCTGGCGGAGTTCGACCTACACTTCATCAGTAGCCAGGCAATCAAAAGCCAGGCGCTCTTCGACTTCCTGGCAGAATGGACGCCCGTCCCCTGCATTGTCCCGGAAGAAATCTCTGCCTATCCCGGGCACGACGCGCCCGGGTACTGGGTCATGCACTTCGACGGCTCCCTCTCGCTGAAAGGCGCAGGGGCCGGAGTGGTTCTCACCTCCCCAACGGGTGAAGAGCTCCGGTACGTTGTACAGTTGCAGTTCCGCGCATCCAACAACATGACGGAGTATGAAGGTCTCATCGCCGGCCTCCGGGCTGTGGTGGGGCTCGGGATTCGTCGCCTCCTGGTCAAAGGGGACTCCCAACTGGTCATCAACCAGGTATCCAAGGAGTACCAGTGCACGGATCCTCAAATGGCGGCGTACGTGGCTGCAGTCAGGAAGCTCGAGAGACGCTTCGACGGCCTCGAATTGCGGCATATCCCTCGCCGCGACAATGCTCCGGCCGACGAGCTCTCTCGCCTGGCCTCCTCACGTGTGCGCGTCCCTGCCGGAGTCTTTGAAGAAAGACTCGCACGGCCTTCCGTCCTGCCTGCCGAACAGGATGAAGGGGAAACCTCGAACTCAATTCAGGGGACCCCGGCGGTGCCCTCAGTGGGAAGCCCCGTCAGGGCGCCGCCGTCCGGCGAGTGCGCTGTGCTCGCCGAATGTTCTCAAGATGCCTCGTGGATGTCTCACATCCGAGCGTACTTGAAAGAAAAGTTCCTACCCGAGGATGAGGCGTCTGCCGAAAGAGTTGCTCGGCAGTCCAGACGCTATGCCATAGTAGATGGGGATCTCTACCGGCGTAGCGCAGGAGGTGTCCTCCTGAAATGCATCTCCCGGGCAGAAGGCGGCGATCTTCTCGGTGAGGTCCACGAGGGCGAGTGTGGTGGCCATTCATCGTTCCGCACGTTGGTCGGGAAGGCCTTCCGGCAAGGTTTCTACTGGCCTACAGCTCTCCAGGATGCTTCCGAGCTGGTTCGGTGCTGCAGGGCGTGCCAGTTCCATGCAAAGCAGATTCACCAGCCAGCTCAGGCTCTTCATACCATTCCCCTGTCATGGCCTTTCGCGGTCTGGGGTTTGGACATTCTGGGTCCATTCCCCCGAGCAGTCGGGGGCTATGCATACCTATATGTCGCTATCGACAAGTTCACCAAGTGGCCGGAGGCGGTCCCAGTCATCAAGGTGACCAAAAATACGGCGCTCCAGTTTATCCGCGGCATCACCAGCCGCTTTGGCGTCCCGAACCGGATCATCACCGACAACGGCACCCAGTTCACTAGCGCCTTGTTTGGGGACTATTGCGAAGATATCGGCATCAAGCTCTGCTTCGCTTCCGTCGCTCATCCTCGGAGTAACGGGCAGGTCGAGCGCGCCAATGCGGAGATACTGAAGGGTCTCAAAACCCGAACCTATAACGTGCTCGCTAAGCACGGAAAGGGATGGGTGGACGAGCTGCCAGCCGTGCTGTGGGCTAATCGGACTACGCCAAGCCGCGCCACCGGGGAGACTCCGTTCTTCCTCGTCTATGGCGCCGAAGCAGTCCTCCCCTCCGAGCTCACTCTGGGCTCCCCTCGAGTACATGCATACTCTGAGGGTGAGCAGGAACGGCAAAGACGCGACGACGTGGACTACCTGGAAGAGCGCCGGCGGCGTGCCGCTGTCCGGGCGACTCGGTACCAGCAGAGTCTACGGCGTTATCATCTGCGCCATGTCCGGGCCCGGTCTCTCGAGGTGGGAGACCTAGTTCTCCGACGCGTCCAGTCGCGCGAAGGAATGAATAAGCTATCCCCTGTGTGGGAAGGTCCCTTCACCGTGATCGCGATCCCCCGGGCGGGTTCTTTCAGGTTAGCGACGGAAGAGGGACAGCCACTCCCAAATCCGTGGAATATCGAGCATCTCCAACGCTTCTACCCGTAGAATGGTCGTGCTCGCAGCTCAGGCCGGCAAGGCCGGGGGCTTCTCCCCGTCCAAGTAGTCCAAGGGCTCCGACCCCTTGGGTAAGTCTCTATCACCCAACCTTGTAAATATTGTACATTCAGTATTTCAATAAGCAATCGCTGTGTCGAAATACTTTTTTTGGATTCCGTATGTTTAATCTATCTGGTGAGGTGCTCGATTGTGCGAGAAAAAGTTCGCTCTCTCTCTTTTTCCCCGCTGATAAAAAAATCCCGATCGGTGTGCATGCGAGCAGTCGACACTGACTTACGTCCGGCATGGTAGGCTGTGGTGTTCGGTGTCATGGCAGGCTCCCGGGCACTACCGAGTTTTGGGGTGCTCTGGGTAATCCCATCACTCGAGCTGCTCGAGTAGTCCGGAGCTCGGGCCCCCGGAGCGGGCTGTCGGTGCTCGGTCTGGTCTGTCATACCCGGGCGCCATCGAACCGTAGGACCTCTGGGTTATGCCTCTGCCCGCTCTTGTCCGCCGGTTTGGGTGTTCGAGAGGTCTCGGGTCGAAAACGAGAGCAGTCTATAGCAAGTACCGCACTAGCAGAGCGCACCAGACAAAGAAATTCTATTTTCTCTCTTAAGTCACAGGCTGGCAATCGCGAGCAGTTCGGCCGCGAGGGTTTCAATGCCCCGGTCTCTGGTCGGCCCCAAGGGTCCTCGGGTGGTCCTACCACTTAGGCATGGGTGGTCGAGATCACCCGACCCCAGGAGCCTCATATGCCTCTTGGCACTCGGGCGCTCCGTTGGAAGAATCAAGTTCCCGGGCACCCGAGCTCGGAAGCACGTCCCTCCTGGATCGGTGGGCCGGAAGGCCGACAGCTGTCCGGTGAGTGGTTACATTCAGGCAAGTCTGCTTTCGGTAAATTTATCTTCCCGAGTCATTCTCGGGGGCTCTCGCGCCTTAATCTGTTCGGTGAGGTGGTTTCCTCGCACGCAAAAACCCTGCCGCGCGTCTACTTTTTCCCAGAACGACAGAACGGTTTGCAGAAAGGAGTAGCGCGCGTGCGGTAATGTCTAACCGAAGCCCTTCGTGGTGGTCCTGGTGTTCGGTCCGCTTTTAAGGACCCCGAGCACTACCGAGTCCTCGGGTACCCTGGGTAATCCTATCGCTCGAGCTGCTCGGGTAGTCCGGAGCTCAGGTCTCGGGGGCGGGCTGTCAGTGCTCGGTCCGGCCCGTTTTAAGCCCGAGCACCACTGGACCGCGAGGACTCTTGGTCACATTCTCGCCCGCACGCGTCTCCCTTCTACTAACTGAGTGGTCGCAAAGTGAAAAAGTGTTCACTAGGCACGGCGTGTTCCGAGCGGGATTGATCCATCTCCCGGGCAAGGAAGTCTGTGTCTTTGTTCTTAACTTAGGCAATGCGGACTCGCGAGAGCTCGAAGGCCGACTGCGCCAGCAACAGCGATCAGGACCACTTTATCCTTGGGGACGGGAAGGTCGGGAACGGCCCGACTGAGTACTCCCCGGGACTTCAAGATGAAACTCCAGAAGAAGCATCAAACACTCAGAGAAATTGGAGTTGCGAGCTCAAGGAAAAACTGCCATTAATATTCACAGGATATATACAAGGCATTTTCTAAGAGTTCACTCCTACATCTACATTCATCAAGACAACAAAAGAAAAAAGACTACAAAAGATCTAGTCGGACGCAGAGGCGTCGGCTGAATCCTCTGAGTCGTCCCCGGGGGCTGGTGGCGGCGGCACCTCTCCCCTGAAGCCGGCCGCCACCACGGCGGCGGTACTCCGGACCGCTACCCGGGCGGCCTCTCCCTCAGCCTCGACCACTCCCTCCCGCGCCGGCTCCAGCGGGAAGTTTGGGTCCCTGCTTCGGTAGCAGGCCAGAACGTGCTCGGCCACTGCATGTGCCAAGCCACGTCCCTCCCGGGCGGCGAGTTCCTGGACTGCCCAAGGCAGGGCCTCGAGGCGCTCGCAGACCTGCTGCAGCCCCAACACTTGTCGTGCGGGGCCATCGCCCTTCTCGCCTTCAACGAGCCGTCCGAGACCACCCTTCTCTACGGCCCGCCGCATCCGCCGGAGTATGTCTTCCAGCATATGCTCGAGGTTGACCCGCGAGACAAAGGCGGTCTCGAGCTTCTCCTTAGCGGCCCGCAGCTGCGCCTCGAGTCCCTGGTTCCCGACCGGACCGGAAGAACCGCCAACTGCTGCGGGGGCGGCAGCCTGCTTCGTCTTGGCCACCATCTCGGATAAAGCGCGTTCGCGGGCGGCCAGTTCCGCCTCATGCTTCGCGTTCTGCTCCGCCCTGGTCGCCATGGCCGCCGCCGCCGCGTCAGCCTCGCCTTCTCGACGACTCAGTTCGCCTTCTCGGTGACTCAGCTCGCCCTCCCGCCGGGCCAGCGCGTCCTCCTTCTGGGCCACCGAATTCTCCCGGGCGTCGAGGTCCGACGCCGACAACTCATTGTCCACCTCCCGGATGGAGACGTTCTCCTCCCAGCGGTGGATCTCTTCTCTGATCTTCCGGAGGTCGTCTTCCCAGCGCTGGAGGTCGGCGCGCGTCTTCTCGGCCGCGCCCTCCCGGCAGGTCAGCTCGGCTTGCCGCTCCTCCGCCGCCTGCTCCCGAGCTGCGACTGCCATCTCCCTCTCCTGCGCCTGCCCCATCCTGGCAAGGGCCTCGGCAGCTTGCTGCTTCGACGCCTCAGCCAGGCGGGCGGCGTCTTCTCGTTCCCGCGCGGCCTCTGCCCGCACGGTCTTCAAAATTTCTTGTTCCCGCGCGGCTTCTGCGCGGATGTCTTCTAAAAGCTTCTGCTCCCGCGCGGCCGCCGCACGGGCCTCCTCCTGGGCGCCCGCCAGCTGCGCCTTCTCCAACGCCAGGCGGGCGCGCTCAGCTTCAAGCTCCCCCTCCTTAGCATCCACCGCTGCGCCCAGCCGCCCGACCGCTACTTTGACGCCTTCAATGGCGGCCAGGAAAGGGTCGGCGGGCTGGCCGGGCGCCGGTGGGGCCCAGGCTTCTCCGCAGAGTGCCTCCAGGGGGGCTGAGCTCTCTGCAGGGCCCCGCGCTGCCATCCGCCCCGGGCTCTGCCTGCCCGGGGTAGGCTCCGCCGGCGCCAAAGACTCGGACAGCGGCCGCATTCCCGCATCGGCCGCCCTGTCCGTCGACCCCGGCAGGGCATCCACCTCCACCATCATCCGCCCCGGGCTCTCCGCGCCTGGGGTAGGTTCCGCAGGCGCCAAAGATTCGGATGGCTGCTCCTTCTCTCTCCCACTGGCCGTCGCCTCCGCCTCTCTTCCGCTGGCCGCCACGACGATTGGCGCCTCCGCCGTTCCGGTGCCCGCCTCCGTCGGAGCTGCAGGCGGGCTCGGTTCTGGTCTCGGCACCCGCGCCTCCCCCGTCGCAGTAGCGCCTACGGCCGGCCTACGGGAGATAAATGAAAAATGCCGAAGCTTAGTTCGGGCCAGAAATGCCCATGGAAAAGCAAGAAAGGAGACTCACCGATATCACCATTTGGCCGCTGGGAGCCTGATGTCCGGGTCCGGCGCCGTCGGTCCGGACTCCTCCCGCCGCCTCTTCCGCTGGGGGCTCGGCTGAACCGCTGCGCGGGCCTCGGGCGCCACCGGGCGGGCCTCGTGTGACGCCGCGCGGGTCTCGGTTTCCGCCATGCGGGTCGCGGGCGCTGGTGCAGGCCCCATCCGCACCAGACGCGGTGCCAGCACTGGAAATGCCGCGCTGCCGTTGGCGACGGCGGAGAGTCTGGCACTAGGATCAGGGCCCGGGGACGCTTTCCCCGATCTCCCGGCGCCACCTCTTCGACAACTTCAGTCGCGCCCTCCTCCCTGGCACGGCGGCTGCTACCTGTGGTGACCCCTTCACCAGCCCGTGCCGAGCTGCCAGCGACCTCCTCGCCAAGTAGCTCCTCCAGCCCGGGGAGTTCGGAGGCCTCGGAGTTGGGGCTTAGGTGCACCAGCTGAATGCCGTACGTCTCCAACACTTGCAAGAAGAAGGTGGAGAACGGCGGCACCAACCCCGCCACCACAAAAGAAGTGAAGAGGACGATCCGCCCAGGGACGGTCGTCGCCGGCGTCAGAGTCGCCGGCCTCACCACCACAACACCTTCTTGCCCCTCCGGCACCAGCAGCTTCCTGATTTTGTCCGCCGCCTCCTCGTTCCTCAGACGAGACTCCGGCAAGATGCTGACCGAAGCCTTGTCCCGGCGTCCTCCTCCAACCCTCGTCATCTCGGCAAGGATGGAAGGTATTTTGGTGGTGGAAAGAGAGAGAGAAGGAAGAATGCCCCGGTCGCCTGAGAATTTCCTAAGGGCTTCGGAGCACAAAGAAGGCAAGAGCACGAGTGCAAGAAAGCGTAAAAGAGGGGAACGGACCGATCCATTCCCCCTTTTATATCTCAAAATTCAAAAACTGCCGCCCAAACGGTTCGCTCGGCGAAGCGTCGCCTCGATCGACGCAACTGCCGGGCGAATCTCCCGCCGATCACGCGATATCAGCGTCTGCCAGGAATATTTTTCTCGATCTGCGCGGTGACCGCGCGTGCCGCTCGTATGGTCATCATACCCTTCGGAAGTTGTGTGGACACGCGTCCACTCTTTTTCCCGTTGGGGCGTACTTGAGGTCTGGGTCCGCAAGGGCCACCTCTCAAAAGCTTGCCACGTGACGTCTGCACCAGCCTCGGCCTCGGCCGCGACGAAGGGCCCATTCGCAGTCTCCGTCCCGTCGCCTACCAATGGACCCGGTGGCTACTGTCGGTGTATTAGGAACCAGGGGTCCCTGAGTCCCGAGACCGGACCGGCCGTCCGCCACATGTCACCATCCCGCGGGGTCCACCCTGCAGAAGAAGAAGAAATTAAGTCCCGGGGGAAGGTGCTCGGGGCCGTAGCCTCTAGGTTCCCGAGCACCCCGGTTCGCCGATGATCCGCAGAGTCCGAATACCGGGAAGGAAGTGCTCATCCAAGTGCTCGGGAGAGAGTGCTCGGGGCTGCACGTGGCAGCCCCCGAGGACTCGGTTCCCCGAAGGTCTCATCCAAGTGCTCGGGAGAGAGTGCTCGGGGCTGCACGTGGCAGCCCCCGAGGACTCGGTTCCCCGAAGGTCTCATCCAAGTGCTCGGGAGAGAGTGCTCGGGGCTGCACGTGGCAGCCCCCGAGGACTCGGTTCCCCGAAGGTCTCATCCAAGTGCTCGGGAGAGAGTGCTCGAGGCTGCACGTGGCAGCCCCCGAGGACTCGGTTCCCCGAAGGTCTCATCCAAATGCTCGGGAGAGAGTGCTCGGGGCTGCACGTGGCAGCCCCCGAGGACTCGGTTCCCCGAAGGTCTCATCCAAGTGCTCGAGAGAGAGTGCTCGGGGCTGCACATGGCAGCCCCCGAGGACTCGGTTCCCCGAAGGTCTCACCCAAGTACTCGGGAGAGAGTGCTCGGGGTTGCACGTGGCAGCCCCCGAGGACTCAGTTCCCCGAAGATCTCACCCAAGTACTCTGGAGAGAGTGCTCGGGGCTGCACGTGGCAGCCCCCGAGGACTCGGTTCCCCGAAGGTTCGCGCAAGATCGTCCGACGACTCGAAGGGTCCCATCGTCGGGGTGTCAGCCAGTCAAGGGCCCAATGCCGCATTTAATAGGCACGCGCGGCCTGACATCCTGACATCCTGACATTCTCAGCTGCCCACGCCCCAGTGTCAGACCCTGCCATGCACTGGCAGGGGGGCGTGGGTCCATTAAATGCACGGGTCCCGTCCCGTTTCATTTGGATGCCTCGAGATAACGTTGCCAGAATCGAAGCGCTCCGCCTGCCACCCTGCCCTGGCAGAAGAACAAGACAGGGTGGGCGCACCGGGCACCTCTGAGGCTGCCCGGTGGGCCCTCTTAATGGCGCCGGAGGGCATCCACAGTGGCGGGTGGTCGGATGCGCGCCGCATTTTTCCACCGCCCCTGTCACTTCGCCAAGACGGAATGATGACGCCTTTCTCCGTGGCACCTTGGTATTTGCGCCCCTTCTTTCCCATTCTGGATAAGTCAAGGTTGGCGCACCTATAAAAGGAAAGGATAGAGAGCCCTCGGAAAGGAGACGGAAAAACAAGGAGAACAAGGCAAGGAAGCCCAGATAAAAAGGCGAAGAACATCACAAACAAGCAAAAGCCAAGCTAAACACGAGAGCCTCAAACTCTCTGTAGGTAGCTCACCCCTGTAACAGATACATTCTTGAAGAATTCCCTTCAAGAAGAGGTATAACACACACACACACACAGGAGTAGGGTGTTACGCCTCCGTGCGGCCCGAACCTGTCTAAACCCCGGTGCACCCATCTTTCTCGCACTAGGGCGATCATCTCCCACCAGCCACTGCATTTATTTCCGTTCCCGCTTATTTCCCAAACAAGCTTATCCAGGATCATCCCCCCGGCCGAATCTCTAAAAAGGGGTCTCTCGGGATCCCTGCGACAGGAGTTCATCCTCCGACACATACACACAGAAGTAGGGTATTACTTTTCGTGCGGCCTGAACCTGTCTAAAATCCCTCGAGTATTTACTCCCACTAGCATCCGATCATCCGTCCCGCCTACATCTCATTTACTCTCATTAATTCACGTACGAGGTAAATTCAGAATCATCCCTCCAGTCAAATCTCAAAGGGGGTCCCTCAGGATCCCCACTTGAGGAGTTCATCCTTCGACAGCTACATTCATCATGACTAATAGGACTCTCACCATGCTCCGTCCATATTTCATAGCCTTCTCTAAAACCATATTTACACAATACACAGGTGAATCTCTATAGTATGCCTTTTGTATCTAAAGTAGTTCCGGCACATGGACACTATATCATTTTCAACCACACCCGTAAAAGAGAATGCATGATTCAAGAATTGAGTGATTTGATCAATCCATTCACTAGAAGAAGCTTTACCACGTTGCCGACCACTATAAATCCATGAGCGTGACATGTGAACTATCTCTATGGTTCAAAGATAAAAATACAATTATTGAGTTATCTCATTGCTGGCTACAACACATTGCATTCAAACAAAAAGCCAAGCTTCACAAAATACTGTATGCACCATTTGAACCACTTGATACCACAGCACAAAACAAAAGAGAAAGGCAAACACAACATCTCAACTATATATATCTCAATCAGCCACAGCACATTCATAAATATACCAAAAAGGAAGACTTTACCTTGAATTGGGAGGGCAATTGAAGGTACCAATATCTTTAAGGACTATGTTTATGGACCACTGTAGCTTTCAACCTTCCTCCTTATGTTTGAAGTCCTGATATGCAACATTAAACTGCAAACCAAAAGGCCAAACAAATAATGCATGGTTAATTAGTTGGTTGACTGCAACACAAGTCCTCAGCACCTAAATGCACTATTTCAGTAATTATCACATGTTTCGATCATGTCATCAACCATGCTAGCAGCTGTCCTTTGTAATCACTTATTCGATGCACTACCTGCATCCACAATGACACGAATAAGGTTATATATCAAGAAACATCCATTTATAGAATACTTCAACTTCCTGTCCAATCAAACTTGAGACCAACCTGAAATTTCCTCGTTCCAACAGGGGCAACATAAACAAGTTAGATAATTTTATCGATTTTCATCATGGTGGAAAGATGTACATTGAAATGTATACTGCATTATATCATTATTATTTTTTCTTAAGTTGGTGCTTACTTGGCCAAACAGTAAGACTCATAAAGGTAAAGTTACATACTTTTAAAGTGAAAAATATTTTAGCATTTAGCCTAATCATCTCATTCTAATAGGGCAACATCACCAGGCTAGAGAATTAATCTACATGCAAATGATTAGCAAGCTGCTCCCAAAAACTATCAGTAGGCATTTTACCTCTCTTGACGTTCATATCTGGTGTGCAAGGTGCTCTGCACACAGCCGAAGAGGAGGTGGTCGTCAGGGGTACTGCATAGGAGGCCAAATTGGTGTGCAGACAGTATGAGGAGCTGGTTGTCGAGCCTCTTGTTCTACTGCATAGGAGGCAGGAGAAGGGGGTCGTCAGCTTGCTGTCCAGCGACTAGAGGAGGTCATGGGTTGGAGGAATGGAGCCAGCGGGCAGAGCAGGTCGTGGGTGGAGGGGATGGAGCTAGTGGGCAGAGGAGGCTGCCAGAATAGCAGACCGAGGAGGATCCGGATCAGCAGGGGCCGCTGGAGGTGGCACCCGCAGCTGGAGCTGGAGGAAACGACAACCGAAGCTGCGGCCCCACGAGGTGGCGAGGTGGATGTTGGAGGGGGCGGATTAGTTGGATGCTAGAAATTGAATCAAATCGTGCAGATGAATATAAGTGTCCTAGTTTTGGTTTGATATATATGTCTCCTTTGCTAGGCTTTTCCATGTTTATTTCTGCTTAGTTTCCATCAGGAGTTTTTTTTTTTTTGGGACAGTTTCCATCAGGAGTTGATAAGCTTAATTAGGCTATGTAATGTGACGTCTGTGACGATAGAAAAGGGATCGAAGAACAGCAGGAAATAAAAAGAGCAAAAGGACGTCAAGTTGCGATGAAATACGTTGGAAAAGTCTCTACGCGGTATCGTGCTCCTCCTCGTGTTCGTGTGTGGGTGTTCATTATCTAAGGCTCAAATTAAACCAAATCCTTCTATATATACACACCTATTGCTCGGTGAAACATTCTAGCCCTTTCCTTTTTTTCGATAGCACACAACAGGAAAACAACCTTGATTATTGGCATGAGCAGCCCCAACCTGAAACTAAGAGCAATGTTAAGGCTCTTGACCGGCTGGAAAAAATTATTGGGACCGACGATGATATATATAGCCGATCCAGCCGATTATTTGCGGCTACCCTAAAATTTTGGTCAAAATCCTTTGGTTTAAGAAAATTGGAGGAATTTTGACTGAAATATAATTTGGCAAAAATAATAACTAACATTGATCAAGATTTGTCAAGACCACATATATACCGGTGTCAATACGATTAGACCTTACCATTGGCCGCTGATAACCCGTGGTTATTGGCCGATAGCATGAACCCTGCTTGAGAGTCGTAATCGTACACAAGCAATGGAAATTAAGCGAAGTAGTCTTGTACCGCATGCAGGAAATTGGACGATATTATACAGTGCTGCCCTTATCATATTCATCACATTTTCAGTTGGTGTTTACATTATTTTCCGAAGGACAAGTGTTTCGTTTGATTATTAATCAGCCACTTCCATTAAAGATAAGCCAGCATACAAGCGAATACTCATACCTTAATTCATTAGTTCCCATGTCATATAGAAACAAAACTTCCAATAATTAATACAAATTGTAACTCTCATAAAACACATAAAATTTGATTCAGTGACAAAATATTCTAATTGTTTTTACAGATTTGCTAGTTTTCATCTCGTAATAACTTCCATGTCGCCAGGCTACAGCTGAGTCGTGAAGCCAGGGCATCCCATTGACAAGACAGTGCACGTCTGCAGGGTCGACGTGGCAGCACTGGACGCAACAGCACCGCACGGTGCTGTCGTCGTTGCGGAGCAGGCACGCGAGGCAGAGCTCCACGTCGTCGTGGTCGGGGCACTGGTACGACCACGCCGCCGTCCGCCCGGTCGCGGCAGTCCTCCCACACTCGAGGTAGGCAGCTGTGCCGACGTCGTTCACCGTCTTTGCTGTTCCCACCCGATGGCGGGCGCAGGACGAGCTTCGTGCTGATCATGTCCGGTGGAAGGTTGCAGCTAGCAGAGCGGGTGCGCGTGGAAGCCACCGGCGCACCCGCGGTCGCTGCAGCTGTACGCGAAGGCCGGCGCGTCGAGCCGCTGGGCACAGAGGCTGCACGAGGGGCTGTCCCGAGCGGCGGCGCGGAGGGTGAGGCGGTGCTGCGGGTGCCCGAAGTGGCGCTTGATGGTCTCCGGGAGTCGGTAGCAGGCGTCGTGGAGGTGGAAGGGGGGCACCGGCCGGGTCTCCGAGCAACAGTAGGCCGCCGCGTTGAGCTTGATGTCGAGATGGCACATCCCGCATGCACTTCGCCGGGGAGGTGCTGTTGCGGTCGACGCGCTTGCGGTGCTCGGGGTGGGAGAAGTGGCCGGAGACGGAATTCCCCATGACTGACGCACGAGCTAAGGCAACGACGACGAACAGCTGTTAATCGATCCATCGATGGAAATAGCTCAAGCCTCAGCAGATACCAGCCGCAGGCGTATATATACACTCGGTCACACGTACGAGCCACAAGCAAGCTCGATCGGTTTGTTCCCGCGGCCATGATGATACGACTCGGTACGTAGTTGCTCGGTTGCTTCCATGCATGCACCATGAGGTCCATAACGGACCGCTCAAGCTCAGAGGAATCTATACAGCTCCGAAGCAAATTCTATAAAATTATATTAAAAAAAAATCTTATAAAAACTTATCTATATTATTTATTCTGTGATCTAATGATTAAATTGAAGATGATAAAAAGATCAGACACGTGTAACAGAAGCGTATATGAGGAAAATCTAGGAAGGAGTGCATCTCGAATTAAAGCGTGTCGAGGATTCGACCTATCACCAAGTCATGATCGAGTTCTGACAGCTACTAGTATGGTATAAATATTTACCACGGGCATAGTTACATACCAGCATCCAAACAATACTTACAGTAATATAAAGAGAAGGACAACGACAAGAAGGGGATGAGACCCAGGACACCCGACAGCATCCAACTCCATCCGACGCGCAACGCACCCGACTAGAGCTTAGGCTTCCTCTGAACCCATGATCGAAACAAGCTTACCGATGTAATCATGACATCCAATACAAAGATCACATGAATGGTATGAACTGGTACATGAAAAGTCCTAAAAATAAGAGTGAATTATATAAAACTATAATTATTATATTATTTATAATATAAAATTATAAGTATCGTGTTTAATAACATAAAACTACAAATATTATGTTCATATAAAATCCGATTTTAATTAGATTCAACTAAAAAATGACTTGAATTTTTTATACGTGTTCATAATTCATGTACAATCCATTTTAATTAAATTCATAAAAAAATTTATGTAAAATTTAAACTAAAATTCTCTTAAAAAAAACTATTTTTATAACTCCTAACCATCTTTATAACTCCTAACAATCGTTAGTCTCAAATAAAATTTCAAAAATATGAAAAAATTTAATAATATTCTTCTTATAGGATGTACTAATATTTAAAATTATTTTCATTCCTAGATTATATGGTAAAAAAATGAGTTCTTTTGTAATACTCTATTTATATATTTAAAAAAAACTCATTTTTCACCATATAACTTAGGACTAAAAATAATTTTAAAAATTAGTTCATCATATAAAAAATATTAGTGTTTTTTTCATATTTTTAAGATTTTATTTGAAACCTAACAATTGATACAAGTTATAAAAGTAACCTTATATACAAGATTTTTTAATGAATCCAATTAAAATGAGTTATACATAAATTATAGAACCATTTTTTAAGTAAATCTAATTAAAATCAGATTTTATATAAAATTAATACACAATACTTATAGATCTACGTTACTGGACACAATACTTATAGTTTTATATTACAAATAACATAATACTTGTAATTTTAAGGTACAATGTGGTCCAACTGTCCAAACACGCATAGATGGAGCAAGGTATATCAATGACATATACTATCCACACCACGCTAATATTTCATAGATCACAACGGCACATCTCGAAGGGCAGCAACTTCATGATGAAGGATGACGAGAATAAAGAGAAGCAACTCGATTTACAAACTTACTATGAATCATCTGCAAACGAAACTAAACCGTTTGCGAGATGAATAAATAAAGACCACTGATGCTAAAGAAAGAAAAAAGAAAGAAAAAAACACAGGCGCATCATGTTGCAGAAGCTCCAGAATGACATGTACATAAATTGCTTTCATGTCTCAAGCTAGAATTATCAGCAAGACAAGCAGGGACTGGGAGGGACTGGAGCCATGTTAGTTGAGTCGACTGCACCAAGAGGGGAGTTTGATTTACTGAAGGTGTGATTGCAAGATTATCTGCTATGGTCCTCTAATAAAACAAGAATATCTTCATCGCTTGTTCCACCGTCGATTGCATACTGTAATGCTGTCCTACCATCTCGGTCGGTAGCTTGTGAATCAGCCCCCCTGCATAGAAACAGAAAAGGAAAGTGAGACGTACAATTTGCAATTTTGCAGCTTGATAGATCATTCCCAATGCTCTACGCATGGAGAAAAGCATAAAGAAGACCAATTGCTAAGAAAAAGAGAGCTCTGGTAATAGTGATATAGTATTTACTAGTAGTGATTTGAATACTGCCATTTGGAATTTGAAAAGATATGTTCTCATGTTCTCTAAACTGACAGAAACCAAGGGTGAACGAACCAGCTTTTCATGGTATCCGTATGAAAAACACTAGAGGTTCTGCACAAATGCTTACAAAACAGGTAGCTTAAAAAACAGAAACAAAAAATGCTTGCCAGAAACAGAACACTAGAGGGGTCCATATTTGATCTGGTAGAAGCTTTTAAGACCTAATCATGCCAGCAATGTATTAAATACAATGTTTCAAAAGGTTCCTTCAATAAATACTGTGTAACAAAACATTTCTAAAAAGTATTTTGTTGTGTTGATTCTTCTTGAAAAATCCACAGAACTTTTATGAAGTCATTTTCTGCACGGTAAGTTCAGGGTACTAGTATCCACAAATGGAATGTTAGTTCACCATCCCTACAATTGGTAAAACTGTCCAGGATATCATCTAAGATTTAAAACAGGTCCTAACAGGAATCAGGAAGAATTGATATCAGTCTAAGTCTATGCAATTCAGTTTTCCTACCATTTTCTTGAAAAATAAATGTTGGTGCATATAGGTTCTTCCATACCTGGAGAGGAGAAGCTTGGCATGGAGATGTCTTCCTTTCAAAATGCAGTGATGAAGGGGTGTCCGACCCCTTGAATCAGTCATATTTACACTAGCGCCATACTGTAAAAGTAATTCAACCATCCCAATATCTGCAACAC
Organism: Phragmites australis; assembly: GCF_958298935.1. Lineage (NCBI taxonomy): Eukaryota > Viridiplantae > Streptophyta > Magnoliopsida > Poales > Poaceae > Phragmites > Phragmites australis. The sequence goes on along the minus strand of NC_084938.1, from coordinate 27,305,066 downwards.
GGCATGCGAGATGAAGCAAGGAGAAACCTTCACAACAGTCCTCCACATCATCTATGCGTGAACTCGTGCTAGCAGGAGAAAGGGGCTCTCTAGGAGAAATCTTTTCATGTGAACTGCAATCGAAAAATCTAGGACTTCCATCAGAAGGTGAAGCTGGTTGCTCTTGCAGAAGTGCTTTTCCAAGCGTCAAACATGAGCCAGATGACATCTCTCCATAAACTAAATTTACATTGGCATGTGATCGCACAATGAGACTGTATGCAGCTTTCTTGTCATTTGCAGTTACACTATTCCACATCTGCTGAGCTAGCTGAATCTCATCCGTGCTATGGTTCTGTACAAACTCTCTGTCTACATACTGGAATACTCGCACCATAAAGGGAAAAAACTCAGCATACTACATTGGAATGTGATGCTAAAATATATGCTGAAATTGAAGATCTTCACGTAGGCCTACATATGAGCTATACAGATTCTGGTTCATGCAGTGTGATTTTCAGAGTTTCATGGGCATGCCATCATTCATGAGCATTGGGTAGTGCCTAAGGAAATTTGTTATGAAACTGCAAGCTTATTGCCAAGCATATACTCATTCCAGCCACAGTTAAGTGTCATTTTGCAATACATCATCTCCAAATACAACTTTGATCACCAATTTCTATTGTAATATATTTTTAAAACATGAAAAAAAATAAAACGGAAGTTATTTTTGAGGCAAGCTTACTTGTATCATTTCTGCATGGCCAATGTAAATATTAATAAAGATATCATTAATCAGAGTTAGAATAGTTTGACTGAACACATTCTTGGACGACACTTGCTTTTTGACTGAAGAGAGCATCAGCCAAAACACCCAGAAAAATGTTGATATGAACTATTGTAGGATGAACCATTGTTTTCCTTTCCCCTTCATCATTTACTTTTTACTTTTTATAACATCAAGAAAAATAACTTAGGCAGTTCACTTATAGCATGTAATGTAAAGGAAGTTCATGAAGTAGGTGTACAATTACTAAGGGGGGAATGCACTATATAGGCCAGGAAACTAGATAAAATCATCTGATCAACTTCACAAGCGATTCCAACCTAGTAAGCCTTGGAAGATTTTAAGAACTAAGGTATAGGGGCATGCCGTCTCTACAACAGTCTATGTTGGCCTCAACATACATCCTTGGTTTATCTTTGTCAGGTTTGAGAATCCAATAATGGAGTAGGTTCTTGCGCAGAACACTAACAAAAAGCAGCATGTAGTAGGCCTCCATGGGGTGAGATTTTCTTATGATAAGTGGCAAGGTTCTGTAAGCAGTGAGCTTCCTCGCTTAATAATCTTTATGCGATGCAAGCTACTTGTGTGATCTGGGAGAAACAAAGCCTTCTTTTTAAAAAAAATATATATATAAAATACATGTGAACGTCTTCTAGTAATATGCAAAGGACTTGGACCAACAGAAGGGAGATACAGAACTGGCGGCACATCCTAATAAGCAACGTTCATGTTCAGACTAAAGTTCTCTAGGTAGTAAACCATAATGAATCATGTTTATTCCATCATTCTTTGCATGGAGATCCTTGGAGGCCACTTGGTTTTCAATATCCATTTGCTAATAGAAGCAATTGCAAAATGTAGCGAGTACCTTGGCATGAATAAACTTCTCTTTGGCAGAGAAGGCATCTTTGTGTTTAGGCTTGCTAACAGCGAGGTATTGTGTTGTGTCTGATCCATCAGAACTGCAAAACAAACAAGGTTGCAAATTCGTTACATGGAGAGCAACAGAAAAAATACACTGAATATTTTATAAAGAGACCCAAAACATTCGTAGCATTACCTTAAATTGTCATCAGAACGACCATTATTTGATGAAGGCAACATCTCTTCCCAAATATTGTTGACAAACATGTTGCCTAATGACTGAAAGAGATTGATTACAGATGGCTCCCAAACTCTGACATCAAGTGTCAGAGATCTTACCTGCCAATAGCATGTATAAGTCATTAGTCATGCGCACGCTACCTATAACACTGAAGATATATCCAAACATGCAACCAAATAACAGTGCAGTATATCCATTGAACCAGGTAGACACTGCTAGAATTCTAGTTGGTAATATATGCACATAAATGGACGCCTGCAGGAAGAAACTACTTTTATCTGTTAGATATATATTGTCTTTTGTGTAATATCCCCGTCTTATAAGGGTTTTTATTGCATATTACCACATGTATATATATATGGCCTCCGGAGAATACAAGTTACTATTCCTAACATGGTATCAGAGCTAGTTTTTTCTTTGGAGACACAGCAACTCGTCCCGATCTAACCCACCCGCCCATCCTGATCTCTCCCTGTCTCTCCCCATCGGCTGCTCTCCCCTTCACTGCCACCAATTCCCGGCTAGAGCCATCTCTCCATCAGTTGGATCCACCTCTCTCCGGAGCTGTGCTCCTCTTCCCGATCTCCAACTCGTCCTGCCCAGGCCGCTCCGCCCCAGCCGGAACCAATGCAGCCCGCGCTGCCCTGCTTCGGCTCCGTCTCCGCGCGTCGTCGCTGTGCCTGCTTGCCTGCACACCCTCCCGCCACCACGGTGACCGTCTCCCGATTCGGCCTTCCTCCGGCCGGATCCGCCCCGCCACCGCCAGATAAATATGTAGTTTTCCTAAAGTATCCATAGTAAAATGATACTCAGCTATAAGAAGAAGATCTACATTAAGTGCTTATAGTCTTTATGAGTTTGGAAATAATTCTTTCGGATTTCAGGTTTATACTTTAGAGTTTTATCATCTTAAGTTTCTTCTTTTTGGGCCAAAAGTACAATCATGCCCTGCTCTAAATAGCAAAACATGTGTCACAGCTATATGTGTAATAGAAGCAGAGCCCCAAATTATGTGATATCATGCACAGGCTGAAATCTTCTTCTAGACTTATAAGATTATATGCATGCAGCAATCAATCTATGTGTCCATCCCATAAAAAAGCAGGCCTTTTATAATAATGAATTACAGATAAAGTTTCTTAGTTACCTTCGATATATGCACTCCAAGATTTCTGTGTACCCCAGAACACTCTATGCATAGAAGAGCACCAAGGTTTAAAGATGCCCAATCAGGTTCTGAAGCACCACAATCAGCACACATATTGTTGCCATCAACTTTCCTAAGCAAGTCAATTGGTTTTTCAGGTTTCGTGCTGGTTCTGTAATGATGTGTGCCTCTGACATCATGATGACCATTTCCAGAGTTCTTCTCCAGTATTAAATCATCGCTTATGGAAGGTTCAAAGTCCACCGAACTCGTAAAGGAGCTGCTCTCACTGGTACTCCGATCATGGCCAGTGCACTTAGGGCTTGACATAAAACACTGAAACGGAACACCAAATTTTTGTAAATTGAATCCAAATACATAAACAATCGAACCGGGATCATCCATTACTAACCTGTTCTGGGGATTGTGAGCTCAGCAAAGAGGCAATAACACCAGTTATCTTTTCAATCCAATCCATCTGATCTACTGCACTCTCTGCCTGCATAAATATCAGATTGTGTTCATAAGTAGGAAATACTAATTATATTCAACAGGATGACAGTCTTCTCCATAATCTTGTGCTATACCTGCAATGTGTAGACCTTTGTGGGTGAAATAATTCTAAAGCAGAACCTCAAATCTGATTGTTCAGCATCAACTTTAATGGTTGATGTCAACAAATTTACAGTATGACGTGCAACAGACTTCTCATCGTGTGCAATACCATGGTAATGAGACGAGAATAATCTGCTCAACAACCCAGAACCATGTTCGGGGGGGTTGACACTTCTTTGGCTGGAACAACCACCCTATAAGATCGAAGATGAATGGTTGAGGAAAGGATGGGGACTAAAATATATCATACATGCATGGAATAAAAACACGCCAACTTAATGAGTATTTCAACTCCAAATGTTATGACAGGGACCTACAGGTGGCCTAGTAATTTGTTTGCGATAGTAGTACAACATTCCTCGGCTATCAAGTACGAAAAACCTTCTTTTCCAGTCGCCTCTCAAGTTTGAAGATCTCTTTGAGAGGTAACCTTGACGAATGGTCTGAACCTGAAAGTAGTGCATCATAATATTAACTTTCTTTTACGAATTGTGGTACCTGCTTTCCATTTCCACTGGATCAGAATATCTTACCTTGCCTTTTGAGGAAGATTGCATCACTGCCTCGATCATTTTATGTGAACTTCTACCGATCGTTTGTATTCCGTCACCATTATGAGAATCATTCAAACCATTTGCAGAAGACCGACTTTCCAGGTCTATCTGCCTTTTGTACTCATGCATCTTCTCTACAAGAGAAGCCTGTTCCTTGTTTGCCCTTTCTCTTGATTGCTGTGCATAAGCAAGAACCTGCAGAAGAATCCAAAAGCAGATTAAAGGAAAAAATACTTTGTCAACTTCATATTATGAGTAGTTTAAGTACAAGCAACATTGAAGAAACAAGTAACAAACTGTGCTGCATCTTAACAAAACAAAGCATAAATAAACAAATCTCTGTCACAATGAAATTCCCAGTCAGCATGGCACAATGACATAATAAAGTTTAGGTTATAATACCGGTAAATAATACAACAGGTAAAAGCAACATAAAATTAAAGAGTTGCCAATCAAGTAGGTGGCAATCAATAAGCCCATTAGATAACAAATTCCCAGTTAGCATGTCTGATTAAAATAATAAAAATTTGGCTATAATGCTGGTATATAACAAGGAAATGCAACATAAAGTGGCTCTGGTAGTCCAGAATGCAGCGTCGGACGTTCTACTCTCCCTACACCAGGCTAGCAACCCAGCTGACCATGCAGCTCTCAGAGCTTGGGGTTTAGATTTAGCAGGGAGAATTACGTGACCTCGTTTTGATGTAACCTCTCATCTACCCTAGTTTTCTCAAATTCAAGGTGTAAACACTTTATTTCCATTTTTGCAATATAATATTCAGGTCACAAAATATAAAATAAACAAATAAATAAAGTTAAAGAGTTATCAATTAGGTAGGCGCTAGTCAATAAGCCTCAAAGACAATAAATCTTCAGTCAAAAGCAACAAAGTCTTTCGTTATACATTAATCCATGTAATTTTTCCTTTGGAAAAAGTGGCAACTCTTAGCTGCTTGTGAACGACTTAGATCCAATAATTTGATCATCTAAATGTGTTTTCTCATAATCAAGATCAACATCAGTATAGATAAGTGACTGAGATGCACCGAGCACTGAAGAACTGGACTCATGTGACGGTCACATGTGCTCAGCATGGAGCACAAGGACAGTGAATGACACATTGGCCTCAGAACTTCTTGGCACACTGTAGTGACTTGAAAGCAGAACTGTGGGACGGTAATATTTTTCTTGTTAGGGTTACGTAACTACTCGAACAAAGCATTCAGATACATACTAAGCTAGTAATATTATATTACAAAGGGAAACGATTTAAGAGTAACCTGATTAATATATGGCTCCATTTGATGCAATAGTTCATATCCCTGATGAATAGCAATTGATACGATTAATCTCATTTTGTGCATAACATAGCTACACCATGAGGTAAAGTATACAAGGCGGTACTTGTTTGAAATATCGAAGATGTGAGTCCATCGTCGCACTAACAGCCTCCAAAAATTCAAATCTCTTCTTTGCCTCGACATGGGAAAGTGCAGTGACCTGAGAAATTAATATGGATATGGCAAACAATGGCATGATAAGCGTGTAAGCACGGTGAAACTAGGGAGCAAAATTAGGGCCAATACTGCTCATACCAAGTTGAAACGTGCCTGCTCAAACAAAGATCTAGCACTGTGGAGCTCCTGGTTATTACCAAATGTAAGTTAGATAGGAGGGAAACTGCCTTAACTTCTGTGTAAAACTGTAAATGTTGAAAAAGAAAGGTTTTTACATCTTCAATCGCAGTTGTTACGTCCGGTCGTGTACCTTTCTTCAAAGATAGGTACTTCTCACGAACCTATAACCAAATCAATCAGTTTGCAAGTCTAAAGCTTCCTCTCTCTGAAAATTTAAAAAAACAATAATACTGCAATTCTGCAACAAAGCAAGTATGGCAGAAAATTCAAGGAAAGAATAGCAAATCAGCAGAAAAATAACAGAACAGTAGCAAGAACTGAGAACATCTGGTACAGAACCATTCTCAACTTCAGTCAGCTGACTCGTTATCGATCACTAAACAGACAATATATTAATAGCATGCACATACTATTGCCTGGCGGAAACTTGTCATATCCCACAAATATTGATGAGTGAAGAAAAAGGGAACTATCCGTCATTATTTATGACAAGATGCAAAAAAAATGTTAGAAATGTATTACAAACATGAAACAACATAATAAGATGACTTGCCTGGTCATATGAGAGGCTAGCCTTATCAAAACGCTTATGAGCATCCTGAAAAATGTATTAAGCAGGAAACTATGTCATTCAATTATTCTCAGTGCGAATTTTCAAGATTTTGTGTCAATTGCAAATAATACTGGTACCTTAACATCATGCAAATCAACGTCCACAAAATTCAGCAATCTGTCATTTAGCATATGCTCAACCTGCCAGAAAACCGAATCAGAAATTATACCACCTAAATTACTAAAAGTTTGACATACCATGAAACGAGAGAAGTTGGATTTTCCATTAAGGAAGCATCAAATATAATATGCCATTCTAAACATAGTACTGTGTAGTTTCAACGTAAAATAGCGCTTGGGAAACCAAGTTCTTGCATGAAGTGTGTAGGACAAGGAATAGGAAACTTTAAGTAACATAATATTTCCTCTTCATTAATATCATCTGGTAACTCGCAGTTGACATCAATAGTTCAAAAACAGGCTGTAGGGCCATATGAAAACAAGGTGGAAATATAGGCCATATCCCTTCATTGTGGCAATAACATCCAACCAGAATGATCACAGAAGACTTAAAAATGTATTTTCATGATATTCATTGATCAAGATGTCTGAAGTTTTGAAGAAAAAACACAAAAGGTAAGAAATACAATAATGCTCCAAAAAATCAAAAAAATAAAAGAAAAGAAAAGGCAATCAGTACAAATCTAAGTTAGTTTGATAAGCACCTCATGAAGAGAGAACATCAGAATTTGGCGGAAGCAATGCACATAATCACATTCTAAATAAGAAGTACGCTACCTGGGAGCGCAGAACTTCCTTGTATGTTCCAATTTCTCTCAAGGCAATTGTAAATTTGGTCATGACAGGTCCTGGAAAGGAGACAAATTCAGTATGCTTAGTGAAGGAACTGACCCACACTAAGCTCCGCTCCACTCCTATGTCAGGGAAAGTGTAATAAAGGAATCGGTGAAAAATACTAAAGAAGGAAAACATTCTTTTCCTCATGCACACAGACATGGTTTCCAGAACAACTAAGCAACAACAACAACAACAACAAAGCCTTTCAGTCCCAAACAAGTTGGGGTAGGCTAGAGAACTCATATGATAAGATTATACATAAATGCTGTTGGAAGTATCAGGTGAAAAAAATAACATGACTAACCACCAAAAGCAACACTAATTGGATCATTGTGGCCTCCTCCAAATGTTTCAAGTGAGCTTGCAAATGCAATATCTCCATCATATGCTTCCCCTAGTCCTTCACTGAAACAAAAGTTTAGGTAGGTGTATGAATTATTGTATCCAACATAGCAGCAAGAAGACATTAAAAAAAAGTAAGCAGAAAGTAGGTACTTCTAAGAAACCGAAGGGAATAATGTAAGGGAGAGAATTACAGCTGAACCATATTCTCTATAAGAAAATACATCAATGAGCTTCGAATGATCACTTACGTGTACTTGCGACAACCTTTCTGGAACTTCAAGCATCTCTCTCTAAGCAATTCAGCACTCTCCTCGAGTAATTGTATCTGTTTCAGAAGGCCAAAAAAGGCAAACAGTTATTCATTGACCAAAGAAAGCTAAGTTTCATTCATCAGTGCAACCAGTAAAACAACAAGTACGGCATTTCTTTCTTTCATATTAATAAGTTGAACTTCAATGTAAAAGATATAATTTTTTTCTGCTACAAATGCCTACTAATTGGATAACATTATCACATCTCTTCGAAGAAGCAATTTTTTTACTTTTACGTTCCAAAAAAATAGAAGTGCTTTGCAAGTTCATTAATCTATACACTGAATGGGAGACCGTTGTTAATTAACTTCAAGAAAATAAATAAAACTGCCTCAGAGCCCATACTGATGGGCAGTTCACACTCCACATCAAACTAGAGCCATTTATACTTAAAAATTCTGCAGCTGACACAGATGCACCTACAGTCTCAGCAATGTGCAACAATAGTTCGTGATGCCCCTTCATAGAATTAAAAGAAAAGCATTCCTTTTTCTCTAGAAATCAAACTGATTTTGAACCACTCATTGTGCTGCCACGAAAAATCCGCATCATAATTGCAAAGAGAAATCAACACACACACCAACCTGACAAGTGACAATTCAACAACATGCATCAACACAGATACAGATAATAAACCACATACGGTCACAGATAGTTAAAACAAGAAGGTGCGACAATACAGAGACGAATAATAAAATGAACCACATGCTACAATGCGGACTTGACGATTCGCTGAAGCCAAATCACAAGATTCACAACGCACGGATTAAGTTTTCCACGTGCATTCGCAAAAAAAAAAGGGGAAACTCTGGGCACGCGCGGCGCATCAACCATCTGGAGAAGAAACGCCGCGGCAACTTAACAATATGTCCCGCAATCCCCAGCCATGTGCAAAAACGCCAACGACGCGACCCAGAAAAAAATTGGCCGAAGACACGCACGGATCAAACGCGCCCACCGTGACAGGATTCAGAAGCCGCTGCGAGTTTCGCACTGTACCCAAAAGTTATACCCACGCGCGTGCCACCGCGCAACCGCCGCGCCCGCACGATCATCCCGACACCGAAACCCTAGGAACCGAGATCCACCGAGGCTCGTCTCACCTGCGTCCGGAACATGGGCGAGTCATCGAGCTTGGCGAAATGCATGGCTGCCACCGCCACAATCACCGCCGCCGCCACCGCACTGCCTCCACCTTCCTACCACCCCATCCACACCTCAAGCAGCGCCCTCCGTGTGCTCCACCTCGCGCCTCACCTCCGTGACTTCCTCCGGCCGCCGCCGCCGGGAGCCGTTTCCGTCGCGCGGGGAGGGAGGCCCGGTGCCAGCGCCGCGAGCCCCTTGTCGCCGGAGCCGGGGGAATGGCGGCGATCTGGGCGGGGTGGAGAGGAGGCGAATGGGTCGGGTGGCTCGGCGAGAAGAGAGGAGAGGAGAGGGAAAGGGAATGGGGAGGGAAAGAGCGGGGCAGTAGAGCGAGGTGGTCTCTCTCTCTCTCCTCGCCTCCTCGGGGAAGGAGGAGAGAGAAAAAGGCGAGGTGGCGACCGGCGAGTTGTTCGGTCTTTGTCCGTTGCGTAGGATGTGTTTGTTTGGTTCGACTAAGTTGGATGGTCTGCTGATTGGGGATGGTTTTTTATTATAAGTAGGTTGTTTGATTAGATGTATAGGATAAGTATAGAAATGTATTTGTTTAGATATATTGGATGAAAAAAAATATGTTTAGTTATTTAAAAGTTATGTGTTATATTTATATATAACTTAATTATTTTAAAGAAATAATAATTTTTATATTATTATTATTAACAAATTATGCCCATTAGTATTAATGATTATTAATTTCAATTAATTATAATTTAAATTATCGATAATCATCACTAAATATCTATAATCATAATACGTTATGGTTAATAATATCTAATTATAATTAATGTTTAACTAAAAATCTTTAATAACCACTGATAATCGCTAATCATCACTAATCGCGAGTGATTAGCGGAGTTGATAGAACATGTATTTTGTGATTTAGCCGATTTTGCGGCACGGCTTGGTAGAGCATCTTCTCGATATATTTTAAGAATCTGAATCATCTTATCTTGAACAGAATGATGTGATTCAACGAATCAAACAACAGGACGTGCTTAGATTCCGCACCAACTCATACATATATCAATCCATTCAACCAACCAAACACGCCCTTAATAACTATAATTAATTAAGTTATTTGCATTTTAATTTGCATTTCGTTTGGGCTTAACTACAGTGGATGGTGGCCGTGGGACCCAGATGCAGAGGCATGGTTGCAAAGCCTATGCAGCCAAATTTATGTTTTTTTCAGTTTCGTCATTATTTTCATTAGTTCTTTTCTTTTCTTTTTTAACAGTTTTTTTCCTTGAGCTAAGCAGGGGCAGGCAGGATATTTCTTTTCTCAATATGAATGGAGATTTCATGATTTATCACTGAATAACTAATATATTTTATATATATTATTATTATGTCGATGATACGTGAGTTCAAGTCTCATATAATATCTTCATAATAGATAGTATATTAAGCATTAGATAGTTATTGGTGGTATACCGCAGATTTATTTCATGGGCCATGTCATTGTCAAGTGGGAGCATGACATACAGATAAACTCGGTTGGTGATCTGCTAATTTCGTCTCTGTATTAGGATTTGATGGCTGTCGTTAAGAATTGAAGTGCGCCTGTCATGAGTCTTCAAGAAAAAGTGTGGGTCGCCGTCAGACCAAATGGGTGCTGGGCCTGGCCAGTAAGCACTCTTGCAAAAGAAAAAATTATGAAGCCTGCCTCTCGCAAACCATTGTTGCACTTGAGTACTTGCGGACATATAAATATAGACACTACTTCATAACGTCGAAGGATTCGAAGGCCATCTGGAGATTCGTGTGTCTGCCCGTGATGCGTGGCCCGCCAGCCGCGATCGAACGAACGTCATTGAAGGAACCGCGATCCGTAGCTCCCTCCACGCGTTCGGCGCTCTCGATCTCGTGCACCGACTGTTCGGTATCGCGGCGCGGCCTGTGCCAGTCGTCCTGCGTGCGTCGACGGACGCAGCGTGGCGCGTGACGGTCGTCCGGCGTGCATCCATAAAATCCCCCGCCCTGACGCTACGCAAACGACGAAATCCTCGACTCCAAATCCCAAGCTCTTCTCCTCGCTCTCCCTCCTCGGATCTAACCACTCTCCCGCTCTACTCCCCCGTCCTCGCGACCATGGTGGACGTCACAGGAGGGTTCGTCATGCAGCCACATCGTTGCACCCACCATGTTGGCATTCTCCACAGCTCTGACTTCGTAGTTGCCGCCTCCTCTTTCTCTAGCTCTCGTGCGACCCCTGAAGCCCATGCGCGGCTAGATCCGACGATGGACGAGACATCCGGAGTGATAATGCCCCCATCGTGTGCACCGAGCTCGTCGCCGCAATCTTCTCTATCCTGGAGAGCAAGTTCATGTCCTGACGCTCGCTCCGTCGGTGAGTTCGAGGGAACGATGATCGGTAGTGGGGAAGAATGCCCCCCTTCTTCTCTGTATAAAATGCACGCTCTGGTGGCCAAGACGCGCACGTCACAGGGAATGGGGAGCCATGGAGGCGGATCTCGAGGAGGCCGAGTAGGGCAAGGACGCGGTGGCTAAGCTCACCTACGAGATCTTCTCCATCCTCAAGGGCAAGTTTCTCTTCAGTCGTAACGTCCCCGAGCTCTTCCCTTCCAACGTCGGGCCCACGCGTGTATGAGTGGTCGTAGTCAAGGTGTGTGTCCTCTCCATTAAGGCGGTCGGCGTAGCACTTGTGCGGCTCGAGGCCGCGCTGCGGCGGCACGCGGGCAGCCAGGCCACGCGGCTCGCCAACTATCTCCATCGGTGGCGATGCGCGCCCAATTGACGAGCTCCTCGCCAGCGCAGCGCTTGTGCGGCTCAAGGCCGCGCTGCGACAGTGCGTGGGCAGCCAGGAGCCATCCTCCTCAACTCGACTAGCCGCGACGAGGTCGCCTACTACCGTTGAATTCCTAACGAGGTCGCCCTCCTTTAATGGACGGGAAGATATCCACGAACACGCCCAGTCCTTTGTCTCCCGTCCTAGTATATATACAAATAGGAAGCATTTTGTAAATTAGGTGGTTAAAAGGCGTAGGTATATTTTAAAGAGCAGTATATATTTTAGAAAAAGTATATACTTCACTTATAAAAAATATACAAATCTCATAAAATAATATACGCATCTTAGAAAGTACTATATACATTAAAAAATAGTATATATTTTAGTTACAACAAAATCAACTATAGATTAAACAGGAAGTACTAGTTTTTCTATATATATAGATATATGTATATATATAAACCTATGTTAGTTGCTCCCGGGGGGTGAATCTTAAGGGGTGGGAGGGGGCTCTAGCCCTCATAGCGGCTAAAACTCCATTGAAAATTAGAGGTGGAGAAGGAGATAGAAGAAGACAAAAAAAAAAGAGGAGTAGAGATGGAGGAGGAGGAAGAGAGAGCCCTCTATCCACTGGGTCCAGGGGCGGACGTAGACCAAAATTATAGGAGGGGCTGAACATACTAGCTAATATAAGTTTAAATATGTCTCATATATAAAATTAGCAAGTTTCATTTTTCAAGGCAATTTCATACGCAAAGATAAAAGAAGAAGTGCAAAATACATTAAAGAAGAAGGAATAAAAGATGAATCGGCAATATGTTCGTACCAAATCAATGGATAGCACGTGCGTACACGACGATAGCCTATTAATCTTCATGAGAAGCAATCCGTAAAACAAAAGATAAATTAGTTACAAACAATGACTTTCAAATATGGTGTTCTTTCAAATTAGAAGAGAAATAGAGAATGAAGCATACCACTAAATTATCTTTTGGCACTAACATATGGCGTTCTTTCATGTCTTCAAACTCTTGTATGATTTTTTCATTGCTAATGCTTCTAAATATCTCCTTCTCGGTGTAGCATATCATCAAGTCATTAAGCCATTCATCCCCCATTTTGTTGCGTAAATCTGTCTTTATAAGAGTCATAGCTGAAAAGACTCTCTCAACTGATGCCGTTGCCACTGGAAGTATCAATATTAGCTCAATGAGCCGATAAACCAATGGAAAAGATCTGTTCTTTCCGGTCTCAATTATTTTTTCAGCAACGTTTGGAAGATCTCTACATCCAAGAAATTCTTTACTTCTCCTAATGTTGAGAATGAAGCTTTGAAGTTGATTCCTTAACACCAAACAATCAGCTACTGTAAAATCTTTAGCATAAATCTCAGCAAGTCTCACAAGCTTATCCACATCAAAACTAGAGAAGGAGTTCCTCGGATTAAGAGAAGCCATGCATACTAATAACTCCGAACTAACTTCATTAAAACGATGATTCATCTCTGACAAAATGGCATCAATAGCAGCAATAAAAATCTCAATATGGTAAAAATGCATATTTGTTACTTTTTGCCTTCTACGTGAATACGTCCCTCTAGCATTTACTTTCTTGTCCATTTTTGGCACTTTAATCTCATTTTTGTCACAAAAGGACTTCACTCTTTTGAATAACAACTCCCATCCATTGTCCCTCATATCCTGCAAACGATCTTTCACATCCATAATTAAACTCATTGCTTCAACAAATGTCTTGATCCTTCCTTTGCAAAGCACGCGACAAGTCATCTGTAATGCTTAACAAGTCTATCATCAAAAACATGATGAATACAAAATCAAAGTTTTGCATTTTACCAATTAAACCAAATGCTCCAACATTACACGTCGGCTTAACGGAATCTTGCTTTACAATCTCAAGCACCTCCAAGATAGCTTCCCACATTTGGAAAATACGAAGCAATGTTTTAAGATGTGGACCCCATCTAGTATCTCCAGGTCTAGCTAGGCTACTTTCCTGATTCAGTCCTCTTCCAGTGCTAATCTCACCATTCTCCACCTTTTGTAGCAACACATCATGATGCTTTGCAAGTAAGACATCTTTTCTCATACATGATGCACATACAGTGTTCACTATTAAAGGAACATAGTTAAAGAAATCTGCAATGACTAGACTAGAAGTTGCAACGGTAACAACCACTAACTGCAACTGATGGGCGAAACAATGCACATAGAAAGCATAAGGATTTTCATCCCGAATCAATTTTTGCACACTATTAAATTCACCTCTCATATTTGAAGCTCCGTCATAACCCTACCCTCGAAGCCTAGAAATGGTTAACTTATGACAGGAAAGCATACTAACCAAAGCTTCTTTCAATGCAACAGCTGTACATCTGTTGACATGTTGAAGTCCAAGAAACCTCTCCATAACCTTTCCTTGATCATTCACAAACCTACACAACCCAATTTATTCTATGTTAGTATACTTAGTAGTACATAAAATCTGAAATTATACAAAAGCAATAAAAATGCAAAGTAAAGTACGGACTACTAACCTCAAGATCACAGCCATTTGCTCCTTTATTGATATATCTCGAGACTCATCAATAAGCACAGAGAAGTTCCTATCTCCAATCTCATCCATAATCACTGCCGTGACTCGTCGTGCACAAGCTTTTGTAAGATCCTTCTGAATATGATGAGATATCATTTGACACCGTGTAGAACCTTTCTCATATGCATCCTTAACATTCTTCTTCTTGTCTTTGTACCAGTCAATCATCTCTCTAAATTTACCCTTATTGATAGAAGTATTAGACTCATCATGTCCACGGAAAGCATCACCTTGCTCAATGAGATATCTTGCAACATCTAAAGAAGAAGTCAAGCGAATCTTGTAACGAATTTCATCTTCCTTGCTGGTATTAATAAATTTGTGAGTAACACTTGTTCTTTAGTTCATAAAGTCGTCACACTTCAGCCTTGCATTGTTATGAGTTTTGTAATTACCGTGTCTCTCAAAAGTATGCAAAGCCTTCTTCCAATTGACATAACCAGACTTTGCAAATACATCACTCCCAAATTTTTCAGGCTTTCCTGACTCAAAGAAAAGATAACAATACAAGCAAAAGGCTGCATCCTTTGAGACACTATACTCTAGCCAATCATGCTTCTCAAACCAGATTTTTTGAAAGGATCTCCATTCACCACTTTGCCATCTACGAGGAAATGTATGATTAACCGGTTGAGTTGGACCACTCAAAGCATATGCACTCTTTACTTGATCTCTAATTTCAAATGCATAGTGATCAATTGGTTTGCGATTCCCTCGATCACCTACTATATCCGAGAAACGAAACTCCACTTTAGACTTCTTTGGTTGACTTGTGCCCTCATCAGTATTACTTGTATTGGCATTGCTTGAACTTGAATAATATGTGAGCAATGTTCTTTTGGACATGTTGTAAATCTACAATTTTATCAAAAATATACCATAAATCACATGCTAAAATATGCATTATAGTTACAGAGACTAAAGATTGTGAACTGTGCATGAATACATTTGTAATTCGGTTCTTTGCAGATTAAGTCAGAAAAGATGAAATTTTTAGCTACTCAATTCAAAGAAGCATACATTTCTCATTTTGCTTGTCTATCCAATTCACATAAACATATATTTCTAATTTTTATACCTTCTCAGAATCTCATTTCTCAATTTGAGCCCACGCCAGCCCTTCTCGTTCTCGGCTTCTCCGATTCTCCGTTGGCCTGGCTGTTGCTCGCCTGCTCGCCGCGCGCCAACGCCTGCCGGCTGCCGTCCGGGCGCCCCGCCCTGCTCCGCTGCAGCACTGCTCACCGCGCGCGTGCCGGCTGCCGCCCCGCCCTGCTCCGCTGCAGGACTGCAGCGCTGCTCACCGCGCGCCCCGCCCTGCTCCGCTGCAGGCCTGCAGGCTGCAGCGCTGCTCACCGAGCGCGGCGCGCCCACGCCTGCCGACTGCCGCCCCGCCCTGCTCTGCTGGTCGCTGCAGCCTGGCTGCAGCGCTGCTCACCGCGCCACGGCGCCAGGCCACTGGCTGCCTGCCCTGGCCCTACGCTGCGCGCCTGCGCGGCTGCGCCCCTGCTCAGCTACTATGTCGACTGTCGCTCACCGGCTCACCATGCGCCCGGCCCGCCTTGCTCCACTACTCGCCGAGTCGCCGACTCGTCGCAGTCGTGCGCGCCGCCGAGGTACTGTTCTGCTCCACGATTTGGGGGTTTAGGGATTTGTCGATTGCCCGATTGTGCTGTGCGCATGTGCGATTGGAAGTTGGGGAATGTCCGAACGTGGGCTGGGCTTTGGCCGCTTTGCCGCTTTGGGTAGCATACTAGCACTTGGGCGGTTGGGCCAGCCCATCCGGGCATCCGGCCATGGCGTTCGGCAGCTCGGCTTCTCCAGGCAGACCAGCTGAGAGCTGAGAGCAGACCAGCGGACAGCTGAGGCTCAACTGCTCAGGCGCTCAGCGGACAGCGGGGGCTGACCGCCTTGAAGTCTTCGGGGTGCTCAGGGGGAGGGGGCGTTGAACTGCTGAAGTGCGCCTGGCCGCCAGCCATGTAGGGGGGCTCGAGCCCCCCTTGCTGTCCCGTTAAATCCGCCACTGACTGGGTCTACATTCGCCACTTATTGCTTCAAGTTTTATGAGTGTGATTAGTTGTCGTATAAATGAATTATGGCTCAACGAATACGTATAATTTTAAAGAAAAATATATTTAGTTGTCTATATACACTGTAACATGCGAGTCTAAGTGTTATATATCATCCGTATAATATATCACATATTAAAAATTAGATAGTTATTTGGTGGTATACTATAGATTTATTCCATCGGACATGTCATTGTTAAGTGGCAGCATCGCATACGGATAAACTCGGTTGGTGATCTGCTAATTTCGTCTCTGTATTAGGCGTAGATGGCTGTCGTTAAGAATTGAAGTGCGCCTGTCATGAGTGCTCAAGAAAAAGTGTGTCACTGTCATATCAAATGGGTGCTGGGCCTGGCCAGTAAGCACTCTTGCAAACTTTTTTGTTATGAAGCCTCTCGCAAACAATTGTTGCACTTGAGTACTTGACGGATATATATACATATAGAAAGCATTTTGAGAATAAGAGTGTAAAAAATATACATATTTTAAAAAATAGTACATGCATCAAAAAATACAATATATATTTTAAAAAGTAATATATATATATTTCAATTACAACGATATCAATTATACATTGAAAACTCACAGTGTTTCGGATTATAACTGGGGGATGTGCGTAGTGCGAATAACAATTTATAACTCACAGTGTTAGCTTCTTGTATAGTAATTATGTATTTACGGATATGAAGTTGTAACTGATCTACCTAACAAGTTATAACTCATAATGTTTCGAGTTGTAACTGGGGGATGTGCGCAGTGCGAATAACAAGTTGTGACTCACAGTGTTAGCTTCTCATGTTGCAATTATGTATTTCTGAACGTGAAATTGTAACTGGTCTACCTAATAAATTGTAACTTATAGTGTTTCGGATTGTGACTGGGGGATGTGCACAGTACGAATAATAAGTTGTAACTTACAGTGTTAGCTTCTCGGTTGCAATTATGTATTTTTGGACGTAAAGTTGTAACTGGTCTACTTAACAAGTCGTAACTTACAGTATTTCGGGTTATAACTGTGAAATATGCGCAGTGCGAATAACAACTGCACATAGACGCAGAATAGTCTCACCGTATATACCTATGTTAGTTGCTTCTGGGGTGGATCTTAAGGGGCGGGAAGGGGCTCCAACCTTCCTACCAATTGGAACTCCATTGAAGATTAGAGGTGGAGAAGAAAAAAAAGAAAAAATAGATAGATGTGGAGGAAGAAGAAGAGAGTCCCTATCCACCAGGTATGTGTCCATCATTGGTTGCTTCAATCTTTATGAGTATAATTAGTTGCCTGTATGAATGGATTCTGACTCAGCGGATGTGTATAATCTTAATGAGAAGAGTATTTGGTTGTTCGCATGCACTGTTCCAGTTTAACCCGACAGATAATGTATGCTCGTAGCCTAGCATGACAGATGCAGGCTTCTGCATCTGCTAATGCAGACGAACCTATTTGTCAGTGTTACAAATTCACATTCCAACAAGCAACTAATCAGAATATCAACTCTTGCATTTGCTCATACGACCTCAGATTCAGTCAATTAAACATAAACTCGGCTAATTCTATCTAGACAAATACAACCAACCAAACAATCTTTTTTTCAACAAATATAACTTCACTTAAACTACTTCCCCGTACAATCTATACATGCAAAACCCCATGCAGCAAACAATCACATCCTATCTTCTTGGCATTTTTATGCTCTGCTTGTACCTGGGTCGGCTCAAATGTTAGAGCACCTTAGGAGTACATTTGCTGACGTCGGCAATGTTTTTACAGTATACATGCATGATTGTCGAAGGGGAAAATAGAAAACTGAGTAGTGGTAAGTAAGCACTAAGCACATTTTACCTCTTACAAATTGCAATGCAAGGTGTAGTGTTATTATCCGCAAATGATAGGGAAGACCATTCTGGTCTTAGATTAGATGAGATCATAAGCACAACCATTAGATACTCTAGCTATAGCTAGGGCGCTACCTCGGTTGGTAACGACGACGTTCGTACGGTACAGACGCTCAAGTCAATTCACGTTCGAGCCCAAGCGCTCGCACAGGAATGCACGAAGCAGACGTGCATGGAGCGGTCTCGTTTGACCTAAAAAAACCGTAAAAATAGATCACACTGTTAAAAATATCACGCCCCAGAACTACCAAAATATGGGAAAAATACAAAACCCTCATAAAAATCACTTGGATTTTGACTTTCACCCTAGAAGTTGTTTTGTTGTAAAAAAAAACCAAAGTTTGGCTTTGTTAAAAAAAACCCCAAAAAATAAAAAAAATAAAAAAATCTAAAAAAAAACTAGAAACAATTCTAAAATCTTCTGTGATTTTTTTATAAAATAATATACTTTACATCATATTTTATAAAGAGGAAGTTTAAAAAAAATACCTTTCTTTGAATAAAGTGTACTACTGCACTGTCGACTGCCTGTTATGATGCATTGCCGCCATCACTATTGCAATCGCCACCTGCAGAAAGTTGGGAGCGAAAAAGGCTGCAGAGTTGCAGGCTACTCATCTCACCCAAAGATGGTCCCTCTAATCTACTGGAGTATTCTCTGGATTTTTTTCTTGCATTCCGAATGGGGAATGACATGAGTATTTGAGTTTTGAAAGGAGAAGAAAATAGATGAAAACCGATCAGAAGATTTCTTTAAAAAAAAAAACTGATCAGAAGATTTCTTCAGTGTTGCAGACTGAGAGAAGGGTGAATTTGACGGTTTGGGAGGCGCGTTGGTGGGCCCGGAAATGCTGCTCCCCCTTGAGTCTTGGCTTTTCTCGGGTGCCGCTCCGTGGGCCCCACCGGCCCGTTCAAAGATTCTGCGGCCCTCACATCAACATTTTGGACCTTTGTCAAATGCTGTTCATGATTGGTACTTGTTGGTTATTAATTCTAATCAGCAACGAAATATGAAGCTTTAGACCTTATTATCTGTATTGCACTATGTAATTCCTGAAGGAGGAAATTTAATTATATATCCTAAAGTTTATCAACATTTGATTATATGTCCGAAGTTAATCATACTTTGGTCATATGTCCTACGGTGAATAGTTTATAACAAAATTTTCTATTGAGTAAGAGAGTTGAAGGATAAACTTTGTTACAAATTAGTCTTTATAAGATATACAATCAAATGATGATTAACTTCGGACATATCATCAATGTTATCAACTTTGGACGTATCATCAATGTTATCAACTTTGGGATATATAATCAAATTTCTCAAAATAAAGTGTACCCTTGAGCTGCCTTCTTTCCGGGTGATTGATTCTTTTCTCTAAGAAAATTGCATTATCTGATCCGGAAATGCTTCTGGTTTTGTCTTCCTTACACATTTGATTGCCTTCTTGTCATGAGTTAGATGACATGACACAGGAAGCTGGCAGGGGAACAGCAAGATAGACCACGAGATGGAGGAAAATGTCCTCGTTTTCAGGTGTGGAGGAAGCCCAGAAAGCGATAGGCAGACAGACAGTGATGTACATCAGACGCATTCTTGTCGCTACTCTCCTGCTTGGCAAATGGCACCATGTTCTTGCCAGAAAAGTGGAGAACGCAGATACTCCAGAATCCAAATCTAGGAAACACATTGTCTAGAAACATTCACTTATACCTCCGACCACATAAGTTAAAACGGGGGGTTTGGAATGCCAAATGCAGGAGTTCCAAAGTAGGAAACATGGAGTCACAATGGGATTTGCGACGCATGTGGAGCCTTTGTTGATCTCACTAGGCTTGTGCCCCGTTGGGAAGCTAAAAAAAAGGAACATACAATGTAATAGTCTAAAAAACGGCACATTACATGAAATTTCAACCTTGCATCCTGATTCTTACATCCATATCCATTGCATCAGGAAATATCACGAATCTCCAGGTATTCCTCAAGTAGGACCAGGTAGTACTGACAAAGCCATAAAGCACCGAAATTTCCTGAGCAAGATGAGACATGCCTTCTCAGAACACTGTATAAAACTTGAAGAATTCGCTATCATTCATGCATCGCGGAAAGACGATGTACCACATGACACTGAAGCAAGGCTGAACAAGGTCTAAACAAAATGAACTGGATGCTATAACGAAGAAAGGTAAATAATTCAGGAAAGAGAAACTGAATCACTAGCAATATCCACATAACTTCTCAGCAGTCAACACAATGTTAAGTCATTGTACAAGAGTAAAGACTTACAGTAGGTAGAAAATGACTAAACTAGCCATGTGAAAAATTCACTTTGGGTAGAGAATATCATAGTGACCAGGCCGGTAGAGCAAAGTAATGTAAGGTTTCTCATCAGCAGGAGTAGATGTCATAGTAGCATCACCCTCAGAAGAATTAGCCGCAGGGATGAAATCATGGTGGTTCACACTCAGATTGCCAGTATCACAAGAGCTCCGGTCTAGGTACATCACACGGATTGGAACACCTAATGCATCTGACAGGGCAATTATGTGCACATGATCACTTTCCTCACCCATAGGCTCCACAGACGCCTTGCAGAACTGCAAATCAAATTATAAATCAGGGTCATCCCCTCAGCTGCATATTCACAGAAATGTTAGGGCACAAATTCAACACTGGAAATAACAACAGGCGACTTCAACATGTTTGAAGCTCAAAAGGAAGAAAATGAAGCAATTATTTGCTCACATGGACAACTGAATAAAGTTTTTCCTATCCTACCATTTGTTATTTCGGCCTTAAGATTAACTTCATCCGTTGGAAAAAAAAAATTCATTGTTCAAAGAGCTGCTAATTTTCATGATATCTAATATTGCTTTCATATGATCTTTGGTTAAGGGTTCCATCTGGGAATAATGGCTATGTGACACTCCAGAACAATGTAAATCAGCAATAAAAGAAAGCATATTGTGATGGCCAACCACCAGAGATACTATTGACCAGGGAGCAACAAATAGAATCACCGGTTAATGTCTTCATACTTGATGCACATAAATGACCATGGGTATAATTTCTGTGCTCCATACACTACATGTAACAAAAAAAATATGGAGTTGACCTGAGCCACAGTTGAATTTGTCAAGCCAGATATGAATGGTTCAAAGAACTCAGCCCTCCTTTGAATTTCACCAGAAGTGACAAACCTAAAGAACATAACAACTAAAGACAGCAGGATTAGATAGTAATGGGGAACATAGTCTAGAAATACAGAGTATGAACATCTGGTTCTACCAACCATAATCAGAAACTGATTCATCCCTGGTTCTTTCTAGAAGCTCTTCAGGCCTAAAGATGTAGGAAGACAACATAGATTTACTAAAGCAGCACAAAAAAAATATTATATGTATGTCATCCTTTGTAAAGAATTATTAAAAAAAGCCATTTCCTATCAATGATTTAACACTTCTTTTCTTCACTCCTATGTATTAGGGAGACAAAATAGAACTCCAGGATATTTACCCTATAGAAGTTTCATGTCCCTGCAGAACACTTTCCAGCAGCTCAATGAATATCTGAGCACAATCGGAGAGGATAATTCAGTGAGGGGGCAGATTATAATAGCTCCAAGGAGTAGTACAACAAGAATGCATTGATATCTGTTTTCAACAAAGATAGATTTCTCGCACTTTCAGGCACAGATTAGTCAGCAATGTTCAAGTTCTTGTGAATAAGCATCTCAACTCCCCTAATTTCAACTGGGGTACATTAGCACGATTCCAGCCAACAAAACCAGAAAAATGAGTTACAACCATCCAGCTGCCTTCTGCACTAGTAAAGTAGCAAAAGTTTGGGCGACATACTTTGATCCTAGCTGATAGCTTATGGCCTTTGGAAGATAGTCTGGTTAATATTCCTGACTATACTAAAACAATTATTTGCATCTTGGTTAATTTTTCACATAAACAGTTGCGTATCCATGAGCCTAGTGAAAGGATTGACAAAAAGCATGCAGTACGGTCACCCAAGCAAATCATGTTCTACAGATACAAACAACAGACAGCTTATAAGCAGACATTTTCACCAATTCCTGATCATTTCTGACTCGTCTAAGCAAATACCCCAAAATCATCTAGAAACGATTGTGGTACATAAGCAGACAAACCCGCAAACAGTCAAGAGGATATATAACAGATAAACAGGAAAAACACCAAAATGGAAATGAATAACCCAAGAAAATATGCAGAAGGTACCATTGCATAAACTTACAGAGAAGAAATCCTCAAAAGTGAACTCAATATATCCAAGAGACAGGAGCGTCTTCTTGCATTGGTCAATTTTTGTCATTATGCGATCAACCTCAGCTTTGTCTTGTGTCTCTAGGATGTGTTCCTGGCAGTAAATGATAAGATCAATAAAATATGAATGGTAATACTTTGTGAAAAAAGTACCCTGCAAATACTACCAAGTAGGAAAACATAAAGCTTCGATAAAAGCAGTTTCCATCTCCACGTGTCCGTCTTAAAGCATCATATTGTTCGCCAAGCAACTGCAGGCCAAGCAAGAAACCATATGAACAAACTATAACACCACACGTTGATAGAACGGATCAGCCTAAAAATGAAGTCATTAGACATTAGAATTGCCAGATACATGAATACCTTAATTTTTTCCTGTAAAATAGGGCTGCCAGACTGAAACTCAGCTGCTAAAGAGGAGAGAGGTTCCTGCAATATTTACAAGATACGATGATAATCAGTACGGAAAGCAAGCTCGAAAGCATGATACTAAGGGCTCGTTTGGCAGAGCTCCAGCTTTGGGATTCATGCAGGATCTAGAGTATGTAAGATAAAATAAAGTAGTTTATGCCTTTGTTTTTAGTCTAAAATATGAACAAGATGAGTCACTCAAACATCAATTGTCAAACCCTAGCTCCAGCTCCAAGAATTTCTAGAGCTACGAATACCCAACTCCAAACAGGCCCCAAGAACAGGTTAGCCTAGAACTCAACTTTACAAGCATACCAATAATAATAACTGTTTTTCATTGAGAAAAGGTTCTTGGCCACCACTACCAAAGGCACTTGCATACCCAACACGGCCTAATCGCATATCAATCTCAATATTTTCTTTCATTTGCTATGGAACTTTTTGGATGCAGGTCAACAAATCTATCTACCACAGCTGAGGACTGAGGAGAAGACAAGGAAGCACAGCAAGCAACTGTTGCGGAAACGAACCAAACGGTAGCCATACTTGGTGGTAGTGAACCCAAACACACCCTAATTATCAAGCTTCTCTCCAATGCAAATTGGTGCTTAAAAGGGTTCAACTACCTTGTTAACACACTTTAAGCACATGAAGCAAACTTAAGCACCTTTTCCTCCCTATAAGCACCCACCCCATGTGACGTGGCACAAATAAACCGGTTTTTTATGTAAGCACCTACTCTAAGCACCCCCGCCATTGTACATGCTCTAATATGGATAATTATGTTTCACACTTTTGAACTTCCAACATAACAGCACACTTTACTCGTAACCTTGTTTAGTCTTACCCCAACTTATGGGTTACATTTCACCTCACTTGATCACACACAAAATTGTGACCAGTTTCTGTGTTGAGTTGTCCCCTACGTACTCATAGGCTACGGTAGACCAGAAATAAATGCACGAAGCTCACCCCAGTGACAACTGATGAGTGATTGCTCCCACTTTATCCAAATTCCGATCCATGGTAATTACCTACACATCTGAAACGCTAATTGAACAACACCCAACTGCAGTACAGTTGGTTAATAGTCCCAACAATCACGTCCTACCGGACTCATAAAGATGGCCACGATTGGCATGGCACCAGATCAGCTACGTTGGGAGATGCAAGCCTGCAACACTAAAGCGTGATGGAGACCCATTCCAGATTCTACACGGCGGACTAACCAACAATCGATCGCGGGCAATAGAGATGACGGGGAACAGAGGAACCTCCCTCACCTTGTCACCAACGTACGGCAGCTTGGGCCCCTCGGGGATGTCGAGGTCGGCGTCGCCGCAGCAGGCGCGGTAGTAGTAGTCACCGCCCATCGACAGCTCCACCGACACGGAGTCCGAGCACGCGCCGCCGCCGCTGGCGTTAGGGTTAGGATCCTCCCCTCCCGCGGCGTCCGGCGCCTGGGGGACGTCGCCCATGGCCGCGTCCTCCGGGGCCGGCGCCAGAGCCACCGCGTCGGCGGCGTCGGGGACCTCGCCGCCGTCCGCCGCCTTGCGCTTGCGGGCGCTCGCGTCGGCCGCCTCGCGCGCCAGCTTCGCGTGTGGGGGTGGGCTCGGGAGCTCGAGGCGGCGGCGGCGGCTTCGATTCGGGTGGGGAGGCCTCGCTTCTGGAGCTTCTGCGGTGTGATCCTTCCGAGATCTCGGCGCAGGTGGAAGGAAATCCGCTCGTGTCGTTTTGCGGATAAGCCCTTGGCGTTTGCTCTTTTGTTGTGTTAAACCACTCGAAGTGGAAAGCAGCCCGTCACACTGACACGTGAGGTAGGTAACGCTCGTTGGGCCCCAGCTGCCATAGTGTGAGGCTGGACGGCAGCGAGTGAGGCGGGCCCGCCCGCCCGGCACGGCACCATCCGTCTGTGACATGTGGGCCCCACTCTCTGACGTAACTCTCCTGCTCTTGCGCTCCGTTAACCGCTCGACTCGGCGCCGATCCATCTCCTTTTGTCGCCGCCGACTGGATCCAGTGCTTTCACCGTTCACCCATCTCGCAGCGTCGGCGGCCATGTCGGCGGCGTGGTGGGCCCACCACCGCCTCTGCATCCTCCTCCCGGTCCTTTTCCTCGCGCCCGTCCTCTTCTTTCTCCTCGCGCCGGCCGCCTCCCCACCCTTCTTCACTCTTCCCGCCTCCAGGTACGAGCCCTGTCCCACCTGTCCACCCGGGCTCTTCTAGAATGTTCGAGAACCTTACAGATCCCGGCCTTCGTTCTCGTGCAGGGAGCAGTCGCGGGTCATTTGGGCGCAGCGGCGTTTGGTGGAGTGGCGGCCGTGCGGGTGGTGGCGGACGGCAATGCCCGGTGAGGCTTCGCGTGCTCCTCGCGGTTTGGGGTTAGGGTTAGGGTGCTGGACCTCTGCTTGAGACATGGACGCGGTGATGACTGCTGGTTATCCCTTTCTTCTGCAGCTCCGTCGGGGAGGAACGGGTACATCAGGATAGATTGCTACGGCGGGCTCAACCAGCTGAGACGTGATGTACGTTAAGCGATCTCGGTTAGAGTTTCCTCCTTCCTATAGTGAAATTGCATTCACTTTCTGCTGGTTGGTCACACACCACTAGTAGGCTAATAGTGTTAGAAAGAGGATCACATGATTTAGCTGAAACAGGCTTTAGTTGTCACTTGTCAGTATCATGAAACCACAATGCGTGGTATGGTGACTCTCTCAGGCTCTGACAGTGCTAAACTTTCAGAAGTTGTGTGATGTTTTGTAAAGCAAATGTGGTATCATTGTTCTATTATGTGCTTCTGGTCATCAAATGATCCCAGTGTGATATTCTGCAGCTATGTGACGGAATTGGGGTTGCACGTCTTCTGAATGCAACAATGGTTCCGCCCAAGTTTGAGGTTGCCGCCTATTGGAATGAATCTAGGTATGAACCAGATAATGGTTGAGCTAATTCTAGTTGAGTTCAAATGAAGTATATGTTGATTCCTTACTGGACTCTTCTGTCAGTGGCTTTGCAGATGTTTTTGATGTTAACTACTTCATTGAGCAGACTAGAGGATACGTGGAAGTTGTGAAGGACATTCCTGCAGAGATAGCATCCAAAGAACCATTTAAGGTTGACTGCAGTAAACGGAAAGGACATTTTGATTATGTTGAAAAAGTACTTCCGGCTCTCTTGAAGCATCAATATATCTCACTGACACCTGCCATGAATCAAAGAAGAGATAGGTATTGCTCAATCATCTAGTTAATCCCTGGCATATGCCATCCATTTCTATAATACCAATGCTCTTAGTCATGCTTACAAGGAATTTGTTCATGAGTTATATTGTTCGCTGTTTTTCATGACATCCAAATCATATCTGCTATTCATGGTCTTAGTATGTTGTATAGGGTCATAAAATAATAAAGCTATCAATGAAGTATTGTACAACTAAAAGCTCGATGCCTTTAGAAGCAGCACATTTTACTTTATAAGCAGTAGATATAAGTATACGTACTGATGAGGACTCAATTTATGAAGTAACTCGTTTTATCATGACTAGATTCTTGAGTGGCATGTGAGAATACTACTACCAAGCAACGATGAAAAATATCTTATGTATCAATATTTCCTCTATGATTTATTCCTAGATGTTGGTGTTTGATGTGACCAAGTAATTAATATTCGCTGCTTTTCATGGGTAAGGTATTTTTATTGATTTCATTGCTTGAAATATAACCTTCCTACTATTAGCAATGAGCATCTTTATAGACCTTTAAAATTCGTTATGTTGGCTGGATTTCCTCAAAAAAGAAGCAGTGATCTCCATTTCTCGATTCTTCTGTCCCTTTGCAGTGAACCTGACCTTAATTAGTTGGAGGATACACACTATTTGTTTCGGTGATGAATGATGATGCCTTTCTATGTAGTATGTACAATGATAATTTGGGTATCCTTTGCTTGGTGGTTATGTGACTTCTTAACATAACATCAACCACTTCAATTTACTTAATCTTAATTTCCTATTATCTGCTAAAGATTGCCGTATACCTTGCACAACTGTAATGTCAAGATGTAGGTTGAGTGAGACATGGCATTAAGATAACGAGTAGTTTAATCCTATTTAGTCCCAGCTTATGTATGTATCTAAACTTGTATGGCTAGCTCTTCTATGCTTTAAAATTGTGGCAATGATCCTATAGTTGGTCCTGCTTTATGTATGTCCCTTAACTTATATTATTAACTTCCTTTTAAAAAAACTTATATTATTAACTCCTCTGTTCTTTATATTTGTATCAATGATCCTAATAGAATCTTTGGTATTTTAAAAATCCAAATTACTTGCAATGTTAGGTCTTCATCTCGGAACTGATCCTGCACCATACTGATGTATATGCCTGTGTTTTCAGAAACCCTTCATATGCAAAAGCTTCTTACTGCCAAGGTTGCTACAATGCGATCAGGTTGAATAAGAATGTGGAATCTAAAGCTATTGAGCTTTTCCAAGCTATACCGAAACCCTTCTTATCTCTTCACATGAGATTCGAACCAGATATGGTTGCCTACAGTCGGTGTGCATACACTGGTCTTTCTTCCAAATCACTGGGCTCCATTGAAGCTGCACGCGGGGAGGGTAGGAAGGTATTGACTGGCGATGCTGCCCACCTGTGGAGGAACCGTGGCAAGTGCCCTCTGACACCAAATGAAACAGCATTTATCCTCCAAGTGTTAGGCATTCCTACAAACACAAACATTTATTTAGCCGCTGGCGATGAGCTGATGGAACTTGAGGGATTTACCTCCGTTTACAAAAATATATACACAAAATCATCACTCCTGACTCATGAAGATTTTGAGAGGATGCATGGCAACACAAAAGCTGCTCTTGACTATTATGTTTCAGTTAACAGTGATGCATACGTTGCAACATTCTTTGGAAATATGGATAAGATGGTAACTGCAATGAGAACAATGCAAGGGCTCCAGAAGACCCTGGTCTTGAGCAGGAGGGCTTTTGCAAACTGCACTGCTGCTGGACTAGTAGGGGAGCAACTGGCTAAGGCTATGTGGGATGCTCATCGAGAAGAATATATCAGGGGGAGGGGATCGGCTCTTCCTGAGCACTGCTTTTGTGAATTCAAATTGTAGCACCAGTGGCACAACGGTTACTCTAGACTGACACCTTTCGGTTGAAAGTGACTTGTATGCCACTGTGATTGTGTAAATATGATGAGTTGTTACCACAATGCGGGTATTGCTCAGGCTTCGCAAGAAACTATTTTTGATCAGTTGGGCTTTCACAAACTGCACATCAGCTGGGTTCAGAGGGCTGGCACCCATACAGAGATGTTTATCACCTGGCCTTCTGCTTCTCCTGCATAATATTTTTTTGTTAGTTCAAATACTAGAACAGGCATTTACATGCTCACTTAATTTCAAAATACTCTCGTTGCTTTGAGGATCATGTTGAAATTAGTGACCCAGAGAATCATACTAAATAGTCTTTTTTTTACACATTCATACTAAATAGTCAGTAGTTACAGTGCTGGAGAACTTTTTCAGTGCTCAGGATTCATGAAGTAGCTCCCGATGAACGGTAAAGTAATGACTCGTGAATGACCCCATGTGTACAAGTGTCTATGTGCTTCATTTATCTTAATCAGCTGCTGGATGAATAAGAAGCTTTATGTGTTCGTTATTTCTTGGCAAGGGGTTGTTTGGTTCTTGGTGCCCAAGTCATTTTGGGATTATAGAAGGAGAAACTTGTTTCAACAACTATGTTTCAAGTCAATGAGATTAATGTCTAGCAAGAAGTCAAGAATCTCAAGACTAGTAAACTGAGTGTACATCAATCATCCATGGGCTGTGAAAACATTAATCAAGACTGCCAGTTGCAAGGGTCATAGTCATCATTGCTCCATGCTTATGTAAGGTAATTAATCTATGGGATTAGTGGCTGTCTCCTATTTTATGTCATTAGCAATACTCTCCTTTGATTTTATTAGGTGCACCTGTATTTTGATGTAGACTTCACAGTTTGTGACCAATAATCAGTCCAACTTCATTGTTTTAGAGACACAAAGTGATACCATTAGGTACGTATTTGAATACTTTGATATGTTCACGACTTTGTAGATATTAACAATGTGTTGTGAAATAAACTAAAGGTCAAAGTTCAATTTAAAAACCATGTAAAAAAATGCGACTATGAAAACTCAATAGGGTAAGTATGTTACATTGATGGAAGATTGGTTGTGACCTGTGCATCTGGGCTTAACCGCACGAATGAGAAGGGTAGATGACTACAAACTTTTTTTAAAACAAAAAGAGGCCATTTAGTGAGACATGGAAGCAATAGGTGTAGTTACGCACATTCCTTGAACCATTTCCATTTTTGAGGGGAGCACCACTGAAACCATTTGAGACACTATCTCTTCTGGCTTTCAAGAAAAGTTTGTCATTAAATATTTCTTTCCAACACAAAAACTTTGTTATTAGATATTTCTTTCCAAAACAATAACTTTGTTATTAAATATTTCTTTCCAAAACAAAAACTTTGTTATTAAATATTTTTCTTTCCCAAAAAAAGTTTGTCGTTAAATATTTTGACTAGGTGTGAACAGAAATGACTTTAAGTCAATGACTTAACCTAAGATGCCGTGCCGAAAATTCCTCGTAGTTCTTCTGGTTTTGTTTGACATGTATGGGTGACTTGACCTAAATTTGCTTGTTTGACATACAACGAAGATGCACGGTGGCCTAGTATGAAATCTTATCTTGGTAGGTGATTGATTAAGCGAAAATCAAGCAAATTGCAAATATCATGTTGAAGAAAATCAAGAGGTCATCCTGGTTACGTTAGCTAGGGCCCCAGCCAGCTATGTATGCATATAAATATATACAAACACGACAAACAAAATCGGCATATACTCTTGTGTTGAGTATATATAATTGGTCGCCTTGCATGATTGCACTCAAATACGGTCAGATACTGGAAATTCCCCATGTCCCGCGAGTACATACTTGGACATGATTGTCATGTGGCCATATGATTAAGTTTAAATTCAATCTACCATGCTCTAAAGAGTACATACTAGAAACTCAAAGAAGGTAGCGCACGCGCTCTAAAGAGGAATTTCGAACACCGGCTCAAACCAATCTACCATGCTGCAAAGTTTAAATTCAAAACTCAACCTATACATCTAGAAACGAAAAGGCGTAACATAGTTTCCTCTTTTCTTTTTTGTTATCCTTACATACACCATGATAGTACAAATCATATGTACAACTCCTTCACAACAGGAGATCAAATGATTCAAATCACGTTGGTGGTGGCTCGCTTACGAATCCAAGAGCCCAAAACACCTGGTAGTAAACTGTGAAGCATTTTTCATATGGTACATGTCTAATTTTAGCATATATTAGCCAAGTGTCCATTCGTTACAACAAAAATATAAATATTAGATGTGATAACATAAGCACAAACTCAAGGTATGAAAATATGGATACATTATATGAGTGCCGCCGAACGAATACGTCGGAAGCGATACCGTAGTTTAATTTTAGATATGATCTGAAAAAGAGGAGAATATTATCCACTAATTTATCTTCTAATTTCTTTATTTATTTTTATTAATAAAACGGATCACATATCCGTAGCTGTTAACGAGGCGAGAAAGCTGTAGGACGAGGGTAGATAACAAAAATGAATAATTTATTTAAATTTTAAGATTTTTATTAGATATGAGAAGAGTAAGAGAAAATGATGACGTGAGTAAGGGCGGAGAGAGGGGGGGGGGCAGGGGCCTGTCTCCCCCAACGAAACTGTGATCCCTCAGGACCAATATGCGTTCAGATGTTCAGTGTTTGATCCAAGCAAGCAGGATGATTATTTCATTGATTAATTAACCCAATGACCCAATCACACATGTAACCTTGCCGCAAAATCCTGTTACCTATTGATCTGCCAAACCATCGCTTCAGATCGACCATCGACGTCTCGACTTCCTGTTCGACTTCCTCGGCTCCTCGCGTCACGTCGTGCACCCGTGCCGCCGTCGCCAAGATCACGTGATCGCGTCGCTGGCCGCCGACCCACCGCCAAGGTCGCATCGCCGGCCGTCGCCAAGATCGCTTCGCTAGGACGCCGGCCGCCGCGCTCTACAATCAGGCTATGATGCCTCGTGCTCGCTAGTGGCTGAGACTCCTTTTTCTCATTGTTCAAACAATCAGGCTATGCATACAGTTATTAGCAAGTAGCAATCGTGAATTCGTGATGCTGCTGGTCTTTCTACAATTATATAGTTTCATTGGTGAGTCTGGTAATTCAAGTTAGCAAGTAGCAAGTTAGCAACCTAGAATCTAATTCCTTTTTTTCCAATTGCAGTATGTTTTGATAGCAATTATTTGTTGATTGTTTAGCCATGAAGAGACCAAGGATGACCAATAGTTTTTATAAACCAGTTAATTCAAGTTCCGATTGTGCTGAAAATCATAATGCAACAATTGATCATGCTATTTAACCGGATCAATCGGTTGATGCGCAAACTCATGAGCAAAATACCTCTGTACCGCCACAAGATCAACAAGCAAGAATTATAACTACAATATTTGAGAGGTATCCAAGTAAACGCCTTCAAATCGGGCACTCCCTCTTACGGAACAAGATAAATGTGCTTTTCTATGTCATATGGGCCAGGATAACAGCTTAGTTCATAACTATTCAGTTTAGTATTTTAATAATCTAAAAAATACTACAGTTCATATTGGCAACGTGATGATTAAACAAAAAGAGAAAATTGTTGCAGATGCAAGACTTAGGTTTACAAGTACAATTGATTCCATCAAGTAATAAGAATTTCTTTCATTTCTATTATTACAACTAGAATAATACATGTTATACAATCTAACAATTATACATTTATTATATCACTAGGTGGTTAACATTTCAAGCATGTCCATTTAGAGGCCACAATGAATCTCCAGATTCCATCAATCAAGGTAATTTTTTTTGAAATACTCAAACTATTGACATTTTATAATAAGGAAGTGAACCAAGTTGTATTAAAAAATACTCCAATAAATACAAAGCGTTCACATGAAGTCCAAACAGAGACTCAAACTGAAATTAGAGAAGAAATTGGTAATAGCAAGTTTTGCATAATGGTTGATAAAGCTCGAGATGAATATAAGAAAGAGCAAATGGCGATAGTTCTTCAGTTTGTCAACAAAGACCTATAAAGGAGCATTTTCTTAACCTCATTCATGTTAATGACATTGTTGTATTAACTCTGAAGAAGTCAATTTGTGTTGTCCTATCGGATAATAACTTAGTGTGCAAGATATTAGAGGTCAAGGCTATGATGGGACAAGTAACATGTGAGCGGAGTGGAATGGGTTGAAGGCTCTAATTCTCAATGGGTGCCCTTATGCATATTATATTCATTGCATGGCTCATCAGCTCCAATTGGCTCTTGTTGCAGCATCAAGGAAGGTACAAGAAGTGCAAAACTTTTTTCAGCATGCAAATTTCATCATAAATGTTGTTAAGATTTCTTCTAAGCGTAATGATGAGTTACTAGCAAATCAAGTTGCGAAAATTGTTCCTGAAATTGAATTGGGAGAGCTTGATACAAGAATAGGGGCAAATCAAATGGGCTCTCTACAGAGGAAAGGTGATATTAGATGGAGTTCCCATTACAAGTCAATTTTGAGCTTAAAGAAGATGTTTGGTGCCACGCTTTCAGTTCTACGCAATATTGCAAATTATCATTCAGTTTTAAGATATTCCCGAGGAGATGTTGCAGGTGCCCTTCGGATTATTGTCACATTTGATTTCGTATTTATTTTACTCATGATGGAAAAGATAATGAAGATCACTAATGTGTTATGCCAAACACTCCAGAAGAAATCTATAGATATTGTAAATGCAGTGGAGTCTGTTTCTAACATAAAGGTGTTACTTGGTGACTTGCGAAATGATGGTTGGGAACCACTTCTTGAGGAGACCAAATCCTTTTTCATGAAGCATGAAATTGAGATTCCAGATCTAGATTGCAAGTATGTTCCTTCACCTAATTCTTAAGTATAAGTGGTAATACATTAATATTATTTTTTCTATGATATAAAACTTATTCCTCTCTATATTGTATTTCGTAGGTATGTTGATGTAACCAAGTCTCGGAATAAGCATGACAACACCACAACTCTTCACCATTATAAAATAGATGTGTTCAATGTTGCTGTAGATCAACAGTTGTTTGAGTTAGAAGAACGATTTAGTTCTCAAGCGACAGAGATTCTATCACTTTGTGCCTCATTGGATCCAAGACTCGACACCTTTTGAGGCCAAAAATATGCAGTCTAGTGGAAAAATACTATCCTATTGGTTTTTCAAATCAAGAAAAAGCTCGGTTGGAGTACCAACTACCATATTTTCAACTTGATGTATGCAACCATCCTGACCTGGGTAGATTGCCATCACTTGCTAATCTGACAAATGAACTAGTTAAATTGGGAAAAGATTCTACTTATCCAATGGTCGATAGATTGTTAAGGTTAGTCATAACTCTTCTAGTGTCAATTGCGACCACCGAGAGAGCATTTTCAGCTATGAAATTAGTGAAGACGCGTTTGCAAAATAAAATAGGTGATGATTTTCTGCGAAGTTACATGATAGTTTATATTGAAAAGGAATTGATAGCGAAGATTAGCTGTGATGATATTATTAAATCCTATGATCTAGTGGGTTCTCGTAGAGCTAAATTCAAGATAATAGAAATATAATTCTTTTGTATTGGCAAGCATATGCTACCTTGTTTTGTTATTCTATGTTGGAGCTAATTAGTAGAAAATATATTGATTTTCTTTTGTATTGCAAAACATATGTTGCTATAATACTATAATTATTATCTATGCTCCGATTGAGTTAGTTTTGTGCATATATACCGTCATGTCATACTTCTTCCATAATAATTATTGTCAATGTTGGCAGGTTGACCCCTTATGTTCGATTACTGGCTCCACCCCTGGATGCAAGAACCTACTCGTGTTTTATATAGTAGAGATTTTAACTTCTATTTGACCTTTTGTACCACTTCCCGTTAAGTAGTGGTAGGATCGCACATATGTTTTATCTTCTTTTTTTTGTTGTAGCGAGTAACGGTCTGTTTGGTTGGATAGAGTTTTTTCTAAAGCTGCTTTTGAAACCTGTTGTTGAAAAGTTGCTTATAGAAAAAACTGCTTTTGAATTATTTTTTAATACGGATAAAATGTATAATATATATAACATCTCTTAGAACATCATTACTCAGAAGCTAAAAAAACTCTTTCAAATCAGCTTTCAGCTTCTAGCTTCCAGTAATAATGATAATTTTTGTTTCTTATAAACTATTTTCAGAAACAAACTGTTTGATTCAGTTTTCTACTTTAAAATAATAAAAATAAGTAGAAGTTAAATTAAATAGAGCCACTACAAGGTGGTTGGTTATAAAGGTAAGTGCCCCCTGCTTCAGTCCCATCCTTATCACCTCCGCAGCGTTAGTCTCCTTAGACGCTAAGCCAAGGCACCGCACGAGTAACAGCCGGACACGTGAGCATATGGGCGTTGCCTCGCTC
The DNA here is from genome assembly GCF_958298935.1 of Phragmites australis. Classification (NCBI taxonomy): domain Eukaryota; kingdom Viridiplantae; phylum Streptophyta; class Magnoliopsida; order Poales; family Poaceae; genus Phragmites; species Phragmites australis. Next base: position 27,270,407 of record NC_084938.1, on the reverse strand, counting down.
GCGTTCGCGCTGCAACTGCAAAGGAGGCAAGCGTGGATCGTCCGGGAGAGAACACTGCTGCTGCTGCTGCTGCTCGGAGCGCTCATCGGAAGAATTCGTCTCCTCCGGGCCATGGCGACCCAGAGGCGGCAGGCGGCGGCGTGTGGCGGCCCCCGTTGCGCGCCGAGGAGGAGCACGCCGCCATCGTCGCGGCGCTCGCGCACGTCGTCGGCTCGGGGAGGCGGTCACCGGCAGCCGCGCACGCCGTCAGCTCGGCGACGCAGCCGGCGGCCGTGCTCGGGCAGCAAGGTACCTTTTCCCTGTGGTGTCTCTCGTTATGTGACCTGATTATCTTCCATGATCATTCAACTTGTTCTATGTCTAGTAGTTTGGAGAATTAAAGCACAACAATCGAAAGAGGCATCGAATTTACAGCCATCTCTAAGGAATTTGGTCGTTTCTAAGCAAATTGGTCGTTACTTGGTACGTTTGATTTGAGTCTAATTTTGTCACGTTTAAGTTTTATCACGCTATAGATTTTTGGTTAATTATACTTAATATTTTGTTACGTCGTAGATTTGTTAGCTTTATACATTTAAATTTTTAACTAACTTTGTTATATATATCGTTTAGAATTTATGGTCACATTTATAGTAAATCTACTTAACTAAGATTAATTTTGACATCATTAAGCATGAACCAAATATGCTTTGCAAAAGTTTATTGACAGTCTATCAATAGTATAAACTACCGTGGTAATAGACTAATACAGTGGGCAAGAAAAGGTGAGCTAAACTTGTAGGATCTGCTCGGAATACAGAAATTTCAACCGAAACAGTTCAATTTCTTTCATGGGTGAATCTAGGTGGCCAACGAAAACATTCGTTGTATAGGGCTCGAATCGAAACCTCTGGCGATATCTACTTGTGGTGGCCGACGTGGCAGTCTGACGCATGCTTCTGACTCTGGTCAAATGGGCCCACACTGCTGATCCACACTATACGACACACGTTGTTCCATCTCTGATTTGACACGCTTGAGCTACTGTGGATCCAGTGATGACGCACCAAACCGCCGGTCCTCCTCCCATGGCGGCGGCGGCGGCGGCGGCAGAGCAGCAGCGGCCGCGGTACCGCGGCGTGCGGCAGCGGCCGTGGGGCAAGTGGGCGGCGGAGATCCGCGACCCCGTGAAGGCGGCCCGCGTGTGGCTCGGCACGTTCGACACCGCCGAGGACGCCGCGCGCGCCTACGACGACGCCGCGCGCCGCTTCAGGGGCGCCAAGGCCAAGCTCAACTTCCCCGCCGTCGCCCGCCGCGCCCCGCACCACCATGCGGATGCCGCCCTCCATCTCCAGCAGCCGTCTGCTGCGGCTTCGACGTCCACGCCGCGGCGGGGCACGCGCCCCGCTCACCCGCAGAGCGCCACGCCGGTGTCCACCGCGGGCACAGCTGCTGCTCGTGGCCAGGAGGAGGAGTTCCCCGACCTCAGCCGGTACGCGCACATACTGCAGAGCGGCGACCTCGACCTGCAGGCCATCGCCGGCGGGCTAACGCCGGCACAGTCCTCAACGACGTCCACGTCATCGTCAATGGCGCGTGACAAAGGGCCCCCGGGACGGCAGCCGTGGAGAGAACCTGGCTAAGCAGCTAGAGTGACAAGCCCATCTTGCTAGCGTCATCTCCTTGTAATAATCTTGTCCAATGGCATACAGATAGGCATTAGCAAAAGTCCTGTAGGAAAGTTGACACGTTTAGGAATGTGATTTACATGTGAATGGAAAATCTTTGCTTACATGTGCAGATACAAGTGTGCAAGACTAGATGATATGCAGATCAACAGTGAGACAAATGATACCTAGGTTAATTAGCTAGATTGGCGCGCCTACGCCGCGTCCTTTTTTTTCCACAGAACATGACAAAAAAAGACTAAAAAAAATAGGTTCATTAATTTTGGGCATCTCAATATTTATTTATGAATTTATTAATATTTAACACATTCATTTAATTATGGGGAAAATAATATTATTTTTATGTATGCACATAATTTTAATATGTAGACGACAGTAATATGAACCTAACAAAATCTATTTCATATTTTTTTAGTTTTAGATATTTTTCTGTGCATTTTAGATTATTTTAGCTAATTTATCAGTATAACTATTATACCTTTCGCTATTTTTCTGAAATTTTCCAAAAAATTATATTATATATGTAAATATATGGATACGTATATGTATATATATGTGTCCATATATACATATGTAGGATCCACATAAACAATAGCTACAATGCCTTAAACCCCTAGGGTCGCTTCAATTTTTAGAGCTTTAATATATAGTATTGACAAGCACTGCAGGCACATGGGCCGATGGTTCGTTACAGTACTGTGCAAGTTGCACAAAATATTGGGATGAAACCTCAAAAATTGAAGCCTCGAGATCTGATTTATAGTTGGTTTGGTTCTAGGAATGAGTCGGTGATGGCATCCATCCTAGATTCAAACCTAACTCACTTGTTTGGTTTGAGGAGTGAGATGAGTTGATTCATCGTCACCTCATTTCTCATATACACTTGTTTTGCGTAAACACGAGCGACGACATCACCCCACCAAAATTTATTAAAGGGAAAAAATATTTTAATCCCTACAGCGGATCAAATTTTACCTTTTGCTTATGACAATATCGGTTTTGATGGTGTGGACTCCAGGTTACATGATTTTGCTAACTGTGTCGTCCACGTGTGCAAGCTGACCTAGCATTTCTTCTTCTTCCCTGATTCCATTCCCCTCTGCGCAGCCAAGCGGCGCGGTCGTTGGAGCGCCAGAGTTGTTGCTCTCGGCCTTCCTCATGTGTGCAGGCACCGACGGTCGAGCTCGGGAAGCTCTATGACGGTTGAGGTCGTCGTGGTTCGGCCCAGGGATGGTGTAGGCAAGGAAGGGGGAGCGTGCGCTACTCACAGACATTCGTCTCTGGCAGGGAGGTGATGGTGGCGCGGCAGCAGAGGGCTACTAGGACGGTGACGCTTCCAGAAGGAGAAGGACGGCGATGCCTCAGCTTTAACCGGCGCCACATATCTACTATGAAAGGCTGAATCGGTCTGGACGAAGCAACGATATGCGGTCTACCATGAAGGGGATGAGAGGGGAGGGCATTGACTTGGGTGAGGGAGCTCGAGATTCAGCCTACCCTATCCATATACCTAACTTTGGTGGGGAACCATCGGGAGGCGATGACCCTAGAGCCCAACTGGTAGTGGCGACTGACAACAGGCGCAGCAAGGACCAGATCAACTGGAGAGAAAAACTGGGAGGGAGCCGATCGTAGGTCCGACGAGAAACAGATAGCCAACGATGAGCCGCCGCAGCGTCAAGGGCGGTGCAGCATAGCGGGAGAAAGGGGATCACAAGGACCAGAGGAATGTTGTCAGGGAAGAAGAAGAAATGCTAGGTCAGCTTGCACATGTGGACGACACCTATAGCAAAATCATGTAACCTAGAGTCTGTGTCATCAAAACCGGTATTGTCATAAGCAAAAGGTGAATTTTGATCAGGTTTAGAAATCCTAAGGGGTTATTCAAACCAAGTTAAAGTTTAGAGGTTATTTGGATCACTAGCATGGTTCCAAGGAGTAAAATAAATTTTTTCTTTTATTAAATGAATCTTTGATGAACCATTTCATCTAAGGTAGATTGATCATTCGAAGCAAACACTCTATTAATTGTTCACTGAACCTCAAGCTTATCTGGTCGCCAGCTCGAGGGACGGGATGGATAACTCATAAGCTTCGTTCATGTCTATCCTAAAGCATGCCAAGTGGCCAACCTGCTTGCTCTCTGTCGATTTGTATGAATGCGTGAATCACTCGTGTCAGCACTTATGTTAACTCATCTCCCTTGCGGTTAGCTCCACTGTTCGCTACTCGCTTGTACACAAGTGGATAAACAATTAAATATATATATATATATATATATATATATATATATATATATATATATATATTATAAGAATAACGCAAACAAGTATGTCTCTATCACATATCTACAAATAAACTGTCGAAAATACTCATATGTGCATCAAAACCGTGGTCGGGGCACAAGGGTTTGAACTCTATTAGGTAGAGTCATACCTTAATACCTCCATTAGGATACTAAGAAATCGTTTGACTGGCTGACAAGATTCAGTTTCTTGAAAGAAAGTATAGTGGTACAATTGATTATTTTGTCTTTGTCCTGTTTGGTTTTTTTATTTGTTTTTACAGTGAATGTTGCATGGTTATAGGTAATTTTGACAGAGCATGTCAATACAGAACTAACAAAATTGGTTTTATAATGTTTGAAGTTATATTATTTTTACTATGTATTTTAAAGTGTTTCAGCTGATTTAATGGTGTATAATAATTTTATTTCGGGCCAGCGGCTAACCTGGGAGAGAGAGGGGAGAGGATAAAGTAGAGAGAGGGGCTTAGGCATGAGAGAGAGCTGCAAGGAGGGGAGGCTAAAAGTGCATCTAGACCTCCTAAATGGATTTTAGATAATTGATGACAAACTATTAAAGGACTAATGAGTTTAATGAGAATATGAACATGTATTAGTCCTATTGAAGATTTTAAAAGGCATTGACGTATCTCAAAAAGAAAAAAAGAAGCGACATATAATTACTTAATAGATTGAAATTCGTTTTATCTTTGAATTTGAATATATGTGTCGTACTGTAAAGAGAGATGCATTTAGATTGATTTGAAGATGCTCAGTGCTCAAAGTACCCATTTAGATCAAAGATGAGATACACAAATCACCCTACGAACACCAGGAAACTCTAAGTCTTTGTCTGTACCGAATGTTCTGGACTGACCCAAATACTCTGGGTTGCCGGAGTCTCTGAGTTTAGCTCCGACATGAGTGCTCGATTTTGGTTTTTAAGCCAACCCAAATGCTCTAGGTTGACCCAAATGTTCCGGGTTACCGGAGTCTCCGGACTTTGCTCCGAGCAGGGGTGCTCGGTTAAGGTCTAAATGTTTTACCCGGAGGTTCCAGGTTGACCCGGATGTTCCAGGTTCTGGTGTTTCATCCGGATCCTTCGAGTTGAGTTCTAGCTAGGGGGTCTCGGTTACACATTCAAGTGCTAACCCGAAAGTTCTGGGTTAGGGAAAAAAAGCCTGTAACAGCTAGTTTTTGGAGAAAAGTATAAATACCCCTTCATCCTCTCATTTCTTTTACCGCTGAACTACCTTTAGATAAAAAACATTAATAGTCCTTCAGTAGCTCTCCCTACTCCTCTAGTATTTTAATTCTTGCAAAGATTTGAGAGTTGGGTGTGAGAGCAAGAGATTGATTGAAGTGAGCCCAATTCAAATCTTGATCACTTGAGTTTATCATCAAACCGTCGATTTGCATTCATTACTCTTAGAGCTTGGAGCTCCTAGACGGCTAGGCGTCACCCGGAGAGCACCTAAGCATGTGGAGTGCCCCTAAAAGTTTGTGAAGGTCATCCTCACCTCCGCAAGGGAAGAGGAACACTTTAGTAATCCCAAGCTCGATCTTCGTGGTAGCTTGATGAGGAATAGGGTCGAAAGAGACTCGGCTCTTTGTGATCCCTTCAACGGAGATGTAGGATTGTTGGATCCGAACTTCGGGAAACAAATTCGTGTCTCCTTTGATTTTTGAGTTCATACTTGTTCTAGTTGGTATTTTTTGTAATTTTGTCCTGATTTATATGTTTGTGAGTTGGTGGCTGCAGGTATTGTGTGAAAAAGCCTCTAGGAAACCTTTAGAGCCTGTGGTAACATTTAGAACCAAGTAGACTTGCTTAGGTGTTCTTAGTTTTCAATTTCGTGTTCCAGCCGGACTATCCGGGTTGAGCTCAGAACTTCAGGAACCTAGAAGTTCTAAATTAAACCCGGAGTATCCGAACTCTGTTAATCCGCTGTGAAGTTTTATTTTTCAGGAATTGTCTATTCACCCCTCACTAAGCGACATCTAGTACATTCAGAGGTGACGCTCAGGTGGCAGACAGCTCGGGCATGGGCGACACAGGTAGGTGGCGGGGCGGCTCAGGCGTGGGTGGCACAAGCGGGCGATCAACCATGGATGCCACCCCACATATGCTCGAGCAGTACGACGCGCTCGCTGGCAACCGACGACACAACAACGGTCAGGACGAGTACCAATGGCACCGGTGTGACTAGGGGGTTCCGTTTGAGGTGTAGCTCAGCGACGACGACGACCGAAAGGTCGACGACGGTGGGTCGGCCGGAGCTCGAGCGATCATAGCTCAAGCGGGAGTGAGGGTAGACTCGGCAAGAAACAAGAGAAACGACCTCCGAGCCGTTTCACCGGTTCAAGCCGATTCATGGATCGTTTCAAGCGGAAACGTTTTGATGGACGCCGTTTGGATGTTGTTTCTCTTGAATTGGCTGCGAATGGGAACCGCTCCGACCATCCAAACAGGGCCTAAGTGTGTAAATCAAGTTAGGTTGTACGCTTACCAGCTTGTCGTCTGGTATCTGCACTACATAACATGAACCATCAGAGTAGGTGGAGGTGAAAATGTTTTTCTCTCTCTAGTAGTGATTCATAATAAATTAATATTGCATCGTCGTCGCTAGTCCTTTTGATCATTTCCAAAACGTGATTATGAACACCAACTTTTGCTACGATATACTCCGTAAACCCCGGTCAAATTACAATATGTTTGCAAGTGTTGGCTAATTATGTTATTTTTCATGTCACATTTAGATATATCCACCAAGATAACGTTGATGGAACTGGGGTCCTTGAGGTGTCGGGTCATCCGTGTGTTTCTTCTCGATTCTCTTGGTATGCAGAGTAGATTCAAGGTGTAGATCGATGCCGAATTGTATGCTACCTTTCAAGTGGAAGGAAATTTTATAAGGTCTAATCTTATTGAAAGTTTTTCTTTTATGTATATCATGTGTCTCTCTTTTTACTTTTAATTACACGTATTAGTTGTTGAAAAATGTAATAGATAGTAGGAGAAAAGATGGTTAGAGGAGAAGCAACGGAATCGGATTGGATCGGATGAGTTCCCGTTTGCGCACCACTCGCGTCCATTTTATTCCCAGCGACGGCGACCCGCATGTATTCTCATCCTCCGGGATCAAACCCACACCGTTCAGGCCCACGTTCGAACCGGCCCAGATCACAACCTCATCCTGCTGCCATTGTTTCAGATACACCATCAAAGTATCTTGAAATAAATGAAAATCCTATTTCTCACTCGAGTGTTTCTCGGGATGAACACTCCATTTTTTTTCTTCGATCTGCTCAGGGATTCATGTTTACTGGCCGTCCCTTCTTTTTCTGTCTTTGGTGAAGCTTCTCCGATGAGGTTTTTAACGTGAGGGCTCACCAGAGATCACACGGGCTTAGAGGAAAACTACGGTAGCAGATGGGTCTGGTAGTAGTGGCGGTTGGTCGGCCAGGGGGGCGCCGCTGCCTAAGGTGGTGAAAGATGGCAAATAGGTAGGGATGGGACGAGACGAGGGTGTCTAATAGGTAGGGATGGGACGAGACGAGGGTGATGGGACGAGACGAGGGTGTCTAATGACACTAATTAGTACAGTGGTAGTAGATTTAATGGCGAGAGCCGTTGGAAACATGAGCAGTGGGTGGGGTGGGGGCGACTATGGTGGAGAAGCTTGGTATCCAGAGGAGGAAGAAAAGGGATGAGAGGAAAAAAAAAAGAGATCGGCTATTAGATCAAGACGAAGAGGTAGATCTGACAGCTTAAAATTTGAGTGTTTTTAAATCTAAATATTTGAGTGGGCTATAAACAAATTCAGAAAAAAATTGATACACCCTCAAAGTAGTGAAACGTCAGCTGAAGTGTGAGTAAGTACGTGTGGTGGTGTGCGTGCTTAGTGGGGTTTTAAAAAAGTAAATTGTTGTAGCTTAAGTGTAAGTAGAACTTTTTTCGCAATAAACTAAAACACAAGGGTTGAAATGCATGTTCCCCACGATCTTGTGCGTCTCGCTTTCATCGCCACGGCCGCATCAATGGTCTTTATGCGATTCCGCCCCCAGCTCATCATCTCCTCATTCTCCCGCTCCCCTAAACCCAGAACCCCGCCCGCCGCAACCCTAGCCGCCGCCGCGCGCCGCCGTCACACCACCGCCGTCGCATCATCCATGGCCGCGCCGTCGGAGGACGCGCTCCGGCGGGCGCTCGCGGAGCGGCAGGCCGCCGTGGACGCGCAGGCCGAGGCCGTGCGGGCGCTTAAGGCCGCCGGCGGCGCGTCCAAGGCCAAGGTGGACGCGGCTGTGGAGGCGCTGAAGGCGCTCAAGATCGAGGCCGGCGCCGCCGCGCGCCGGTTGCAGCAGTCCGTCGGCTCCGGCGGCGGCGCCGCGCGGGAGGAGATGCGGCAGGCCGTGGTGAACACCCTGGAGCGGAAGCTGTTCTACATACCCTCGTTCAAGATCTACCGGGGCGTCGCGGGTCTCTACGACTACGGGCCACCGGGCTGCCGCGTCAAGGCCAACGTCCTCGCCTTCTGGCGCCAGGTGACGCCGGCGATTCGTGTTGGAATGTTACGATTTTTCTGTGTTTTCCTCTTAGCTGATGGGCGTGGTTGCAGCACATCGATGAGAGAGTAGCGCTGATTTGGGCTTGTAGGTTTGTAAGGTTCTTGCATTGTGGTTTGTGTGGTCTTCTCATGCAGAAAGGTGGTTCCTCTTATCACTTCTTTTGTAGAAAATTGCTTCCATCAGAATTGCATCTAGAATTTGGATATGGAGCACTGGTAGTGGTGCTCTGTATCATTAAAGAAGCGTGCAAGGTTGCTCTTTCAACGACATGCTTCCAAGAGGACTTGCATCTCGGTTGTTCAATGATTTCTATCAGAACAGAAGTGTCGGCTTTAGTCCCTTGTCATTTTCTCAATCATGTATGCATATTTTGTGAGCTGATGAGAAAGTGTTGTTTTCTGTCGCTTTAGCACTCAACGTTGGATATGTTGATCTTATAAACAGTTTTTTTTCCTGTCAGTTAACAAGTACTAATTTGCAAATGTGGAATGGAAAAGGAAAATTCTTTAGCCTTCCTTGATGCAGGATGTGTTCTTTGGTTTGATTAGAGGTTTACCTTGGAGGTTTGGATGTGATTTGCTGGTTTGCAGTGGAAATGGCTACATTTTTATTTCTTTCATGTGTTTGATATTGGTGTGGTTGAGCTAATATATTTCAGAGAGCTGTTTCTGATGATATATTTTCTGCATTTGTTTTGCTAAGGTTGCAATTATCACAACACTTCATTTCTTTGCAGCACTTTGTTTTGGAAGAGAACATGTTGGAAGTTGACTGCCCCTGTGTGACTCCTGAGATTGTCTTGAAGGCATCAGGCCATGTCGAGAAGTTTACTGACCTCATGGTTAAAGATGAGAAAACAGGCACATGCTACCGTGCTGACCACTTGTTAAAAGATTTTTGCAAGGAGAAGCTTGAGAAAGACCTTACCTTGCCCCAAGAGAAGGCTGACGAGTTTAAGCGTGTTCTTGCCATTTTGGATGACCTCTCAGCAGAGGAACTTGGTGCAAAGATTAAGGAATATGGCATTGTTGCCCCTGATACAAAGAACCCGCTCTCTGATCCCTACCCATTCAATCTTATGTTCCAGACATCTATTGGTCCCACTGGTCTTAGCGTGGGGTAAGCATATTAGCATTGATTGAGTAATCATGTTATTTTGCGTTGATTGGCTGACTATGTTCAATTTCGCGTGTACAAATAGGTATATGCGACCAGAGACTGCACAAGGTATTTTCGTGAACTTCAAGGACCTGTACTATTACAATGGCCAAAAGCTCCCTTTTGCAGCAGCTCAAATCGGGCAAGCTTTTAGAAATGAGGTGTGTCTTTTTTGTCACCTTTTCTTTCGCATTCATTGTATGTAAATGCCTTTTTTTTACACATCTCAACTAGGTACAACTGTAGTATCTGAACGTGTACGAACACACACCAACCCCACACACCCCCCATGCACACATCCAAGACCTACAACTACACGCAGTTAGGCAATCACATCCCTAGTAAGATCGACGAAACCATCAAAGCTCCGTAGGCGACAGGCATGTCACACTCATTGTGGCTCCACATGCGAGTGGCAACATAATTTATTTTGGGGGCGAGCCCGATCAGGGATCCAACCCAGGTGGGTAGGTTGCCCACTGACAGCGCTACCACTGAGCTGAGCACTCGTTGTCAAATGCCTAGTCTTAGTTATCGATGTATTATGTGTCATTTCACTTGTTACTTCCCAGGAATCATGGTGTGTCAGTCGCTGGTCATGCTTTACAGGTGGTTCAGTTCATAATACTTGGTTCTTGATTTAGTTACATGATCATTCTAGTTTCTAGATTAGTTTTGATTTTATTAAAATGTATATGCTGATGATCTAAAGGCTAGTTTCATTTCGTTGTAAGTTTATTGTTCAATTTTTCATTATTCTGGATGAACTCTATATCACAGAAATAAGTGGAACACTTTGTACGAGTGATTTTTGTGTATTTTAATGTGATAAATTTGAGTGATCGTGAGAAGAAGCCTGAGTTGAAATAATTGCTTGATAACTCTTCTGTATGAAACTTATATTGCAGTCAAATGAATATGCTGGGAGGAATTTATGCCTTCTAATAGTTTCATCATACATTCGGCACTTATTGTAGAGTTAGCGACACTTTCCCAGAGCAATTAATTGGCTATGTGACAGTTGCTTGATAACTATTTTTTTCATCTACTCACTATATCTGCTACTTGACAATCAGATATCGCCGCGACAAGGTCTTCTACGAGTGCGCGAATTCACATTGGCAGAGATTGAGCATTTTGTAGACCCAGAGGACAAATCACATCCAAAATTTGCTGATGTTGCTGATCTGGAGTTCTTGATGTTCCCAAGAGAGCTGCAACTCTCAGGGGATTCAGCCAAGTTAATGAAGCTTGGGGAAGCAGTTTCAAAGGTTTGTATTTTCTGGCAGTTTTTCTGGTCAATTAGGCTCTTCTCTTTTCTTCTTTTGGTTATATGTTGTTCTTACTTCAGATGTCATTTCTAAGCTTTTACCTTAATGTTCCTACAGGGAACTGTTAATAATGAGACACTTGGTTACTTCATCGGGAGGGTCTATCTTTTCCTGACACGTTTGGGAATTGATAAGGATCGCCTGCGGTTCAGGCAGCATCTACCTAATGAGATGGCCCACTATGCTGCTGACTGTTGGGATGCAGAAATAGAATGCTCTTATGGATGGATAGAGTGCGTGGGTATTGCTGATAGATCTGCATATGATTTGAAAGCTCACTCTGTAAGCTTTATATTATGCCCCCTGAATAATTATTGAGATGCTAATTCTAGTCCTTTGGATATGTTTCAATTGGAACTCAAGTTGCTCATTGCACATGCTAGAATGAATTTTATATCAGTGTCCACTGTGTAGTTTGCAACTGTGCTACTAGTGCTGATCATGCCTGTCTGCTTATCACAGGAGAAAAGTGGTGTCCCACTTGTTGCTCATGAAAAATTCTCCAAGCCTAGAGAGGTTGAGGTGAGTTAATCTATCATATCTGGTTCTCCAGTTTTCTTCTGTAGCTATTTCTTGTTTCTCTTGATTACTGCAAGTTGTTTAAGACACCCTTTGCTTGTCCGCTGAAGTACATGGTTCCATTTCTGTTTTGAATGACATATTAAATAGGCTGTCTTTGTAGTTTAAGGTGAAGTCATTTTCTGGCATTAACATGTGCTTATAAATTGTAATACCCTCGCAGAAAAAACATATGCTTATAATCTTATGTGTTTGCTGATATTCGTTACTGCAGAAACTTGTTATAGTGCCCTCAAAGAAAGACCTGGGGCTTTCTTTTAAGGGTAATCAAAAGATGGTCGTTGAAGCATTGGAGGTAACACATCTCACCCTTGTCTTTGTTATGTGTGCCTGCTACTTTTTCTAATGTCTCCCTGAGCTTCTACTTTATTTTGTTGTCCGCAAACTTGGTGACAGGCTATGAATGAGAAGGAAGCCTTAGAGATGAAAGCTGCACTAGAGTCTAAGGGCGAGACAAATTTTAAAGTCTGCACACTTGGAAAGGATGTGGTGATTACCAAGAAGATGGTATCAATTAGTATGGAGAAGAAGATGGAGCATCAGCGAACTTTCACTCCTTCGGTCATCGAACCGTCATTTGGCATTGGCAGGATCATCTACTGTTTATTTGAACATTCATTTTACACAAGGCCTAGCAAGTCTGAGGAGGAACAGCTGAATGTCTTCCGGTTCCCCCCTCTTGTGGCTCCTATCAAGTGTACCGTATTCCCCCTGGTAAAGAATCAAGAGTTTGATGCTGCTGCCAAAGTGATTGCTAAAGCATTAACTGCTGCTGGTATCTCACACATCATTGACACTACTGGTACGTGTTACTAGATCTGAAGTTGCCAGCATTATTTTTTAGGTGATTAGGTCATATTAGCATCTTAAAAGGAATATGTGGCGATGGTTACTGGGAAGTATTTTATGCAGTTTCATGATGGGTGTTGCTCTCTATTTTGTAACATGTGCAGTTCATCACCCCATGATATTATAGGCTGCACGAACTATGTATAAGCTTACATTTGTCTTCATTTCCTGGCAGCTATTTCTATTGGGAGGAGATACGCAAGGACAGATGAGATTGGTGTTCCTTTTGCGGTAACAGTTGATTCTGCAACAAGCGTGACGATACGGGAGAGGGACAGTAAAGAGCAGGTCCGGGTTGACATCAACGAGGTGTCATCCGTCGTGAGGCAGCTGACAGAAGGCCAAAGCACCTGGGCAGATGTTTCTGCGACGTATCCCTCCCATGTTGGTCCCCAAGGTGACCAGGAGTGAAAAATCAAAATATGATCTCCATTCCCGTTTTCACCAGCCACCTTCACCAAGACTGTCATTTAATCCTCCAATTACCCGGAAAATTCAATTGGGTAAACTCAGGTGTTACTGATATTGATGCAATCCGGGAAGGCAGTATTTTCCATACATACATGAGACATGCTATAGCGATTGGACGTCCTTACATTCCCAGATTTCCCTCTGATTTTCCCCTCTTTATTGTCATCTTGTCAGCATCTTACCCATACAGAACTTAGCATTTGAGTTAAACGTGAACTAGTGCTTTTGTAAGGTCACACTGAGAATTGTTCGCCTATCTAAAGTGGAATTGAACTTCCAGTTTACTTGTCTCAGTTGTCCTGTCCGTGTTGACTACCGCCATGCTTTGTTGTAGCTGCTGAGCTGGGTTGTTGCCATGCACTGTGTCTCTGCCTCATCAAAGGTGAGCCAAACCCTTCTCGGTTTTCTTAACGATCAAGGTAAAGTGATATCCCCAAAGCTATTGGTCATTTCTACTGCCTTGTGCACCTACTCCGTTGAATTGGTTGGCCATGGATGTTATCGTTCGTAAATGGTAATCAACGGTCAATGATTTTCTTCTTCTTTTTTGTTCCGTAGCGAAGACTATCAAGGACATTGGAATCTAAGACCTTGCTTAGCCAGCGGTGCTTCCAATGGTCTAACAAGGAGGCTTCCGGTCTGTCCCACGCGTCTTGCTTGCTTGCTTAACCCCTTCCCGCCTCTACTGCCTGCCTGGGTCATGGCCTCTCCCATGATGGAGCCGCTAGTGGGCTCCAAAGACCACCCTCCGGCCTTCGCCGCCGCGCCGGACGTGCACGGCGGTGCCACCACCGATGAGAGCAGCACCGTCGTGGACAAAGGCACAGACGCCGATGAGAGCCGCAGCACTGGCGTGGCCAGTGCACGCGCCGGGGAGAAGTCTAACGACGAGGACGTAGAAGAGGATGAGATGTCGGCGTCTATGCAGCGCCGGATGGATGAGAGCAGTGCCGTCGAGAAGGAGGAGGAGGTGTGTGATGACGCGGAGGCCGTCGAGATGGCGGCGCGCATGGAGCAGCGCCTGGGCGCGCTGCCCGGGAAGGCGCACGAGAGCGAGCCGTTCACCATCTTCCGCGTGGCTGGGCCCATGCGCGAGCGCAACCGCCACCTCTACGAGCCGCAGATGGTCTCCATCGGCCCGTTCCACCGCGGCGCCGGCCGGCACCTCGCCGCCATGGAGGAGCACAAGTGGCGGTGCCTCCGCGACCTCCTCGCGCGCAACCCGGACGCGCCGCTCGCGACGTACGTCCGCGCCGCGCGCGATCTGGAGCCCGAAGCGCGCCGCCGGTACGCGGAGCCCGTGCCGCTGACCGCGGACGAGTTCGCCGAGATGCTCCTCCTCGACGGCTGCTTCGTCGTCGAGTTCTTCCTCAAGGGCGAGGACAGGGCCGACGACGCGCTCATCGACGCCGCGTGGGCCATGCAGAACGTGTACAACGACCTCTTCCTCCTCGAGAACCAGCTCCCCTTCTTCGTCATCGAGCGCTTCTACGACATCGCCACCGGCGGCCTCGGCCGCGACTACTTCGTCACCAACCTCCTCGTCAAGTACCTCACCGTGGATTTCGGGACCGCGAAGGACGGCGACAGCGCGCGATCCCCAGACGGCGAGATCCACCACCTGCTGCACCTGTACTACCACTGGTTCTTGCCGCCGGAGGACCGGGCCAAGAGCGGCACCAGCAGCAAGGACGAGGAAGACGCCGCGTTCGATGAGTTGATGGCGAAGCCGGTGGACGAGCGCGTACCGTGGCAGTTGCGTTCGGCGTCGGAGCTGCAGTACGCCGGCGTGACGTTCCGGGCCAAGAAGTCGGCGCGGAGCCTGGTGGACGTGACCTTCCACAGCCGCGACGGCGTGCTCGAGATCCCGGCCGTGGATAGGTACACCAACCAAGCCCTCTTCGCGAATCTGCTGGCGTACGAGCAGAGCCGGGGCCGGTGGGAGCTGCAGCGGTTGGTGAGCTACGTGCTGCTGATGGCGTCGGTGGTGGACGCGCAGCGCGACGTGGAGATCCTGCAGCAGGCCGGCGTGTTCACGAAGGGGGACGAGGAGACGGCGGCGTTCTACTCGCACCTCGGCGAGCTGTGCCCGCCGCCGGAGTTCGTCAACAACTGCTACAACGACCTGTTCCGCGACGTCAGAGAGTACTGCGGCCGCAGCTGGAACCGGCACCGCGCCGTGCTCGTGCACGACTACTTCAGCAACCCGTGGACCAGCATGTCCGCCGCCGCAGCCGTCGTCCTGCTCGTCCTCACCGTCGTGCAGACCGTCTACACCGTGCTGCCCTACTACAACCCCAGCCCGGGATAATCAAGCATGCATTCACACGACCAACCACTCGTCTCGATGCTTCTTGCAAGAGTAAATTTGTAATTGCGTATCATCGAAACTCTTCCTGCGATCCCAAATAATTGCTCAAGCCATTTCTGACAAGATTGCTTGAGAGCTGAGACCATGCTTTGAATATAATGTAGCCATATATATATACTCCAAAAATTTCGTGTGCAGTTCCTGAGATTAAAATTCACATGAAATTCCAATGTCCCAAACAGATTATATCCGTCTGCATCTCTCGATGCACACGCTTGCTTCGACCGCTGCCGCCGTTGACCCCGTCTCTGACCACGGCGCCTCCCCAGTCAGACCGCGGAACGTGGTGGGGCCACCTTCTCCTTGCCACGTGTCCACTTCGCATTCGCTAGCATCCATCTTACCCCACCTGTCAGCGCCACGACTTAAACCCACTGCCGAGTGCTCGTTAGTCGGGCCCACCGGGAGGCCGCCTCCTCGGGAGTCAAATTCCCTCCCTCCGCGTTGTCGTGCTCCTCGTCGTCGTCGTCGTCTTCCCCCGACTCCCCGCACCTCCTCCTCCCCCTCCTCGTCCTCCAATGGCCCTCCGCTTTTGCGGCTAGGGTTTTGCCTCGCCGTCCCCATGGCGCCACTGCGTCGTCCTCTCCTCACGCGCCTCCTCCTCCTCGCCGCGGCGGCATGGGCCGCGGCTGCGGCGGGGGACGGCTGCAGCTCCGGCTGCGGACTCGCGCTAGGCTCCTACTACATCTCGCGGAACCAGACCCTCACCTACATCTCCGGACTCTTCGGCATCAACGACTACCACAACCTGACGCCCTACAACCCCGCGTACCCCAACCCGGACTTCATCCCCGCCGGCCAGCGCGTCAACGTCTACTTCCCCTGCAGCTGCCTCGCGCTCCCGAGGGCGCCCTTCTCCACCTACCTGGCTGGCTCCCTCCCCTACAATGTCTCCACCGGCGATACCTACACCAGCATCGCCGACCACTTCAACAACCTCACCACCGTCGAGTGGCTGAAGGCCACCAACAGCTACCCGGAAAACAATATCCCTAACACCGGCACGGTGAACGTCACCGTTAACTGCTCCTGCGGGGACGCGGCGGTGTCGAAGGACTACGGTCTGTTCCTCACCTACCCGCTCAGGGGCGGGGAGACCCTCACCTCCGTCGCGGCGAACAACGGCTTCTCGTCAACGTCGCAGATGGACCTGCTCAGGAAGTATAACCCTGGCATGGACGGCGTCACGGGGAGTGGGATCGTCTATATCCCTGTCAAAGGTGAGGACTTGTTACTGTTTGTTGATGCTGCTGCTGTTGTGTGATGTGAACCGTGGATAATTCAGTTCAATTCTAGCTTGGTTTGGCTAGAAATGTAGTTCTTACCGCAAGGAATTAGATTTCTGTGCCCAATTGTTTTGGTGCTGCAAGCTTGTAGCTAGAAATAAAAGTGTTCTGCTCTTAGTTTGTTGCGGGGTGTTGGATTGGGTCCATGAAGTCGATTCGGATGTGTTATTTGGGAGGAACTTGCATTTGCTTTGGTTGTGTTTGCAATTGAATTGGTTATGTCACCGTGGAGACACATATTCCTTGCCATGCATTTACTTTCACAAATTGGTTGACGTTTGATTTATGTTACCGATTCCATATGTTGGTTCATGCATTTCTGCATGCACAATTACTCAATAAGGAAACGTTTCCTGGTCTATTTGGGAGGCTCAAACTGCCCTAGAACAATTCGATAGACAAATTCCAGTGAAATCCTCAATGCATTTGCTGATGCCTGATAGTATGAGTTACAGGGTTACATTTTGCTGGCTTGATTCAATTGATTGCAGTTATTTTATTGCATCTATTTGCTTGACAACGCTGTTAGCATCAACTATATGGTCTGATCGATTGATCTTGTCTTGCTCACTGATTGTTTGGTGTTCCAGATCCCAGTGGAAGTTACCGTCCTCTAAAATCACCAGGGTAAGTGCTCTGCCTGCTATATTGTCTTGCAATATTATTCACTTGAATATTGTTAACTCTTGTGCACTCATGCTGATAAGTATCCTCATCTTGTGCAGTACAGGCAGCCTCTGTCCTTTAGCGAGCTAATTATGCTTTTGCATGAAGGCTTTCTGCAAGAGAAACTGGATGCCTGTGATTCTTTTGAGAAAATTGTGATTTTTTACTCATTGCCAAGTCTCATCCACTCGGGCCAGGAAATGGAGCATCTGCAGGAGCTATAGCAGGAGGAGTTGTGGGTGTTGTTGTTGCACTGCTCCTGGGTGTCTTGTTATATATCATATTTTATAGGCGAAGAAAGGCGAAAAAGGCCACCCTCCTTCCATCATCTGAAGGTTCTACCCAACTTGGTAATGATTCTACCCTGCAGTGGAAAGTTATTCTTTTAACATATTTTGTAGAAAAGCATTCTTAAGCCCTGATTTCACTGTTGTAAGTTGTTGTTTTTTGTCTTTTTTAAATATCAGTATAGGTGTTGGTTTTGGTTGTATGAGGTTCCGATGCTTTTGGTGCTCAGATAATTACCCTGTGAAGCAATTATTTGTGCATTCAGAAACCTGGAAATCTTGTTGAGTAAAAGAAGTTTATGACCTATGTGTATGTTTGATGTGCCAAGTCTTTGGTATGTTTGATGCAACCATAAGAACTTTTGAGCACAGAGAGAGTTTTAGTGAACCTTGAATACTTTATCCTCTTTCCCCTTCTTTTCCTTTTTGTTTAACAGTCTTTCTTCTTGACAACTACAATGGAATGGAGCTTCTATTATTTCTGAACTACTACTATATTTTTCCTCCCGCTACTACAGCATCCATGGATAAAGTTACACTGTCAACCAGTCAAGCTGATAGCGCCTCGCCAGTTCCAGGAATTACAGTTGACAAATCAGTGGAGTTCTCATATGAAGAACTTTTTAACGCCACAGAGGGATTTAGCATGAGTAATAAAATCGGGCAAGGTGGTTTTGGCGCTGTCTATTATGCTGAGCTCAGAGGCGAGGTTAGTTCAAACTTTTTGTTGTTGCGTGGATAGTTAACATACGAAAGTGCATTCCACAAACCCACAAACATGTTCCCGCCTTCCTATGGGAGTTTGTACACGCAAATAGTAAAATAATATAAATCTGTGATTGTCCATGCATTCTGACCATGCAAACATTACAATCTGTTCTACGTTTGAAATGACTTGCTTTGGCGTCTCCAGAAAGCTGCCATAAAGAAAATGGATATGAAGGCTACTAACGAGTTCCTTGCTGAGTTAAAGGTTTTGACACATGTTCATCATCTGAATCTGGTTAGTGATTCCTTTGTTTATTTTATTTTATTTTGCTTCGATGGCATATTAGATATTAAATTTTGCTCGTAGGTTTGCTTTACATTTTCCTTTACTTTCTCACAATATATAGTCAATCAGCATACATTTATATTTGGAGAAGTCGCTGTTTGATGAAACTTTTTAGGGGAAGTTTCAAGTGTCAAATACATCTTATTCTGATGTAGTACACAGCAACTTACTCGTGCATATAAAAGTTAAATTCTATTTGCACCGGAGCAGAAAAAGTTCCAGTGGAATTATAACTTTTATGTACATTCTAGGTGAGGTTACTATAAAATTCAACATCCTAGGGATAAAATATTAACTTTTACCTGAATGTCAGGTAGCACTAATTGTAGGTTTGCATCAGAACTCTCAAGAGCACAATGGTGAGGGACTGAGGGTTGTATGCCTAGATGAACTGCTTTTCTTTATTGTTAACATTTACAAGTCACAGTTTCACTGGGAAAGAGTGAGCGATAGCTCAGTTCGTAGAGCCTCCCGTCGAGGAGGCCACCCACCCGGGCTCGAACCCGGGTGCTGGCAGCGGGTACTTCCCTCAGAAATCTGGTTTCAGTGTGATCCTGGCCAGCCAGGGTTCGGTACCCCCCCTACCTAAAAAATCAAAGCCCGGGGAACGTCTCCTCACCGTGGTTGAGAAAAAAAGAGTGCCACAAATCTCAATATCATTTCTGGATGAAATTGTGTGTTATTCACTTGCTGATGATGAATGACATCACCCTTGTACGTGAAGATTGTGCATATTAATATTTTTCACGTCACTTAGATTAAAGTGATTTTGTCACTCAGTAAGGCTGAGTGTAGTTCCTTACCGTCTTCTGTTGTGAGTTGAGGAAATATATGGGTTTGGCCTTTTTATCCTTGTATTCCAGTTGTACCAAAATAGTATCGTTTTTTTTGTAGGTAGGTGGGAACAGTCGTGTAATTTCCCTGTTATATTCATTCAGGTTAATCCTTATATTTTTCTTTTTGCTGCCATTCTCAATGTTTATTTCACACAGGTGCGCTTGATTGGTTATTGCATTGAGAGTTCTTTGTTCCTTGTCTACGAGTATATCGAGAATGGAAACTTAAGCCAGCATTTGCGTAGAACTGGTAATGTGTCGCCTCTTAGATCAGCTGGCTATGCCTATTCTGATGCTTCCTGCAAATTAATCTCCATACACCTTTATATAGGTTATGAGCCTCTGTCGTGGGCTGCCAGGGTTCAAATTGCACTAGATTCAGCAAGAGGTCTTGAGTACATTCATGAGCATACTGTTCCAGTATACATACATCGGGATATCAAATCAGCAAACATTTTGATAGACAAGAACTACCGGGCAAAGGTTGGAATAATTCATGGATTTTTCTTAAAATGTGTTCCGCATCCTTCATGTAATAATTTTGGCTACGATCCAGGTTGCAGATTTTGGTTTAACAAAACTTACAGAAGTTGGTAATACACCACTGACCACACGTGGAGTTGTTGGTACATTTGGTTACATGCCTCCAGAGTATGTGTCTTAAATGTATATGTGTCATTGCATATTTATGCAAACTGCAGAACACTAGCATCTGTGATAAATGTTGACTTATATGGGATATGACGTTTCCAGATATGCTTATGGTGACGTTTCTCCAAAGGTTGATGTCTATGCGTTTGGCGTTGTTCTTTATGAACTTATTTCAGCTAAAGAAGCTATTGTCAGATCAACTGAGTCTGCTAGTGATTCAAAGGGATTGATTTATCTGGTAATTGTCCTGCTAAATCAACCTTTTTACTTTCCACTTCAAGGGAACATGCCAGTGGCCTGGTTACACACTGGTTCTTGTTCTAGTATTGGCTCGGCTGCCTTTCTCATTTAGTAAATGCCAGAGGTCCTGGCCAATTTCTCAAGGAAGTAAAAACTGTCTGCTCTTTAGTTTCACATTTCAATTATGGTAGTTTTTATTTCCCAGTGTAATATCTGCGTGCATTAGCTCTTAGTACATTCAGTTCTGAATAATTGTTTTGACCTCATCATCTGTTATTCCTTTGAGTTTCATGTTTATATGAGGCGTACTTTTGACCTTGCATTTCTCATTTGTTGTCACGTGTTCGTGGATGTTTAGGCAATAGACAACAGGGCAAATTTTTTTTGTATTTTATTGCAAGCATATCTGTAACACTTACGCTTCCAAAGCAATAGTACAGGCTTTGGATGCTTGCTGCAGTTCAATCATTTCCTGCTTAAAGCAATTGTACAGCCTTTGAGTGACTCACAAATCACCATACTAAAAATTGCAGTTTGAAGAGGCTCTCAACAGACCGGATCCAAAGGAAGGCCTTCAGAATCTGATTGATCCGGTGCTAGGCGAGGATTATCCCATTGACTCCATTCTCAAGGTTAGAACCACGCACAGGCTGAGTAATGTTGCTGCATTTTTTTTTTTTGACAAGACGGGCGGAAGAATTGCCTCCATAAATTAAGATAGAAACGAGGTCCAATTACCAAATTACGGAGCTGAAAAGAAAGAAGGTAAACAAGATTACATCAAAAGGAAAAACAGCTACAAAATAAAGGGTACATATGCAAAAATCTATTCTAGGAGACCATCAGTACATCGCCGGCCAACGCTTGGAGGAGCCTGATTTCGTCCATAATGGCGTTTGAGACATGAAGGAATTTTCTTCGCCATTGTGGTAGGTTGATACTGCTGCAAGTGTAAATTTGAAGTGATTCGATCCCAAACAGCCTCCACAAACTTACACACTTTAAATGCTGTACCGTTTCCTGCTCACAGTAGCATAAGCGACAGGTGGGGTTGTGAGGCCAGTTCTTTTTAGCAAGCACATCTGCAGTTTGTGCTCTGTTATGCATGAGTGCATGACAAGCCAAGCAAAGAAGCTGCATTTAGGCTCAGTCATTGCTTTCCAAATGGTAGAGGCTCAGGAGTTAGGAATACTAGCACTAAACTGCACGTTGTATGCAAATCTGGCCGAGTATTGACCATCAGGGCCCCACTTCCATATGATTGTGTCTTCACTATCATTGAGGTTCACTAATTGTAAAGCGATGAAAAGAAGGATGGATTTGTTGAAGTATAGGTGAATTGCCCATCTTTCTCTATCAAGAGCAGAGGTCTCGAGTTCGAGTTCCTATTTTCACGTCTGAGGCATTAGGGAGTCTCCATGTGTGTGTGTGTGGGGGGGTGGGGGGGGGGTTATTTAAGTATAAGTAAATTGTCCATATTTTTCTATTAATTTAGACTTTTGGGTGAGTTGGTCGGTACATGGATACCCTATTAAGTTTTATGCACCAACTAATTCACCAAAAAAAAATCTAAGCTGATAGGAAAATATAGGTAATTCACCTATACTTCAACACTTCCCGCACATAGAGGCTTTCTCAGGCCTTAGACGTGGAAATAAGAGTCGGTTGCAATTTTTTTAATTGCATCCATCAAGACTCAAACTCGAGACCTCTAGTCCTGATACCATATTAAGCTGCATAAACCGACTAACTTACCCAAAATGCTAAGTTAATGAGGAAATGTGAGCAATTTATTTATACTTCAACAAAATTGGTTCACCAGATCTTGATTATTTAGATGCTGCTGCAAAATTACCTTTAATCCTCTTTGCTATGTCTTGCAAAATATGCCAGCCTAACACATCGTTTGTCTTTTGCAGGTGACAGCCCTTGCAAGGGCTTGCACGCAGGAAGACCCCAAGTTGAGACCCACAATGAGGTCCGTAGTCGTGGCGCTGATGACACTCTCATCGACCAGTGAGTTATGGGACATGAACTCCATCCAGGAGAACCAAGGTCTGGTCAGCCTCATGTCCGGGAGATGATTGTGTTTGTAGTATTAAGGGGAGGCTCATCTGTAGTTGTCTGATGCCGGTTGCCAATCAGATGGGCAGAGTGGCAGCGCCATAGTAGCTATTTACAACGTAATTTCTTCTGTTGGTCTTGGATTTCGTCTCGCCTCGTCTTGTTTTCTTTCTTTCTGTTCTTGGAGAGCCGTGCGAGTCCAGTGTATATCTAGTGTATGTCAGCAGGGCACGTGTAAGTTACCTGTAAGATGTTCGATTTTTACACGGGAATGGAAATAAAGGATGTTTTGTAGATAATCCAGCTTTGTGCCTGATATCATCTACCTACCCATCTCGCGTTTTCCGTTGCAAAAGTGTTGTGACTGGAGCTGATGGAAACATGCGTTTGAGGCACTGAAAAGGATGCACCCGATTGCGGAGTGTTTTCTCGATCTGGAACCATAGTACCATGAAACTGTATACTCATGTGACGCCCGTTTGTTTTTTATGCGGCTCGGCCGTCTTCTCGCGCAGCACAGCCTGGCTTAACCCACTCATCTCTCTCGCCGACAGCCTGAGCCTGTTTGTCATCCCTTTCTCTCTGCTTCTCCCATGCCCACGCCGGGTGCAACCGCCATCTGCGCCGTGTGCCCACAATTCGCAACCGCCGGCCTCTCGCGCCTATTTAGCCACCCTCGCTCTCCCGTTCTCACCCAACACCGCCGCCCCTCACCTTTACCGAGCGCCATTACCGGTGAGGAGCTCTGCTGTCACCGACCGCCGCGTCCAAACCTTTCCCGGTGCATCTGAGGTCGCCATTAGCACCGCTGGACCTCGAGGAGTGCGTCCCACCCCTCGGCTTTGCTCCTCCGCCACCGGAAGCACCTTCCCTTCGAGCTCCAATCTCCGTCACCGGAGATGCTCCGACGAAATCTATGGCGGCACTGTCGCTTTCCTGTCGTCGCTGGTCGCCAAACCCCCCCCCCCTTTCACCCTATGTCGTCCGATCGTAGATGAGCAGCCACGATTAAACCAGCTCATACCCCTTCACAAACCAGTAAGATCATGCCACGTGTCACATAATCCCTGTCATCACTCGTGGTACACGTCAGCGCTACGTGGCTTCCACGTATCGGCCACATCACCCACCCGAGCCCAGTCAGCTTGCTAATGCAATAATTAGGATGTTCAATTCAAAATAAATCCTTAAATATCTGAAATTAGGTAATTTTACATTTAGGCCCCAAAAATTTTCTGTTTTCACAAAAGACCCTTTTCAACCATTGTAATTTTACTTTTAACCCCATATAGTTATATTTAATTGCATATAGGTCCCTAAAATTTTACAAATAAGTTCCTAGAATTTTTTGTTTCTATAACTTAGCCCTTGTTCTTCTTCAGAAAGGCCCCTAAAGATTCAAACCCTTATAACTTTTCTGTTATAGCTCCGTTTTAGGCGATTCTTGTGTTCACACGGTCGTAGCAGCGAGTATTATCCGTTAGTATGCTTTTCATAGCACTTTGCTTCCATTTAGTGTACTATTCTTAGATGTTTGTACTTGCTTATTTCTGGTGTGCGCAGTTGCAACAGGAGACGAGCAATACGTGAGCTTGCAAGACCAGATCTTTAAAGAGTTTGAGCAATCAGCTGTTGAAGGCAAGCGTCCTTGATCAATTTAATTGTAGAAAAGTGTGTCTTTTGCTTTCTAATTGCATGCTTTTGTCAATATGAATCCCATGTTTAGAGTTTATTAGTATTTTTCATGATTATCCTTGTCGCCGGTGTTGTAGTTGGGTGTCAAGGGTAGAAATGCTTAGTTGTGTTGTCAAGTCAGGTAGGATAAATGTTCATTTGATTAATGATCTATGCAATATGAGCTGGTTTAGGTAATCTTTTGTAGCAACATGGAACATAGGGATCTAGGCAAATTGGTTTGGTTGGTATGGCTGTTGTGTGAGCATTGGGCGATGTGCAAGTACCTGATTTAGATCATAAGGACCGGTTCATGGACATGTAACCCGTCATAACCATGAGGCTTAATGGTACGGCCTGGCTGATTAATTGGATGTCCTCCTTATTCTGTGCACACCAGTGGGCGGTTGAGTGGCACAAGAGGGAGTCTCTGCAGTAGATGAAATCCCTGTTAGCGGTGAAGCTTTAGTGGGTGTTTACAGATTTGGAGGCACCTTGTAAAGGCCTTGTAGTGATCTATAGGCACACACATCGGAAGTGTGTAAGGTACCGACGGGCACCTGCAAAAGAGTTGATCACGACTCGTGGATAAAGTGTGCAGACTCTGCTGAGTATAAAACTGATCGATCAGCCGTGCTCACAGTCAAGAGCAGGCTTAGACTTCTTCGTGATTAGTGGGGGTCTTGGATGGTTGGTTTTGGGTAGTCAGATGGTGGTACCTCGATGATTTGGTAACCGGATATGGGATATCTGGTGAGTCTGGTAGTCGGATGGAATCCGATGAGCTGTCCCTTTAATGTTGGTATCGTCACACATAGTAAATAGGATTGCTAAGTTATTTTTTAGTCCTAGATTAGGATGACATAGATACAGTAAACATGAGTTAAGCCTTTCTTACCTTAAGCCTTCATGTCATATTTTTTCACACTTGCTGAGTACTACACGTACTCACGCTTGCCTTCTGCCAACCTTTTGATGCTGCTCAGAAGATGAGGGCTTCCAAGACATCCTGGTCAATGGAGTTGAGTTCTAGGTGAAGGAAGTTTTTTACCTGAAGACTATATTCTAGGCTGGCGCTCCCCCGAAAATGCCTGTGGATGGATGGGAAACCCGCTACCGTTGGAAGTTATCTTAGTGTTTTCTTTAAGACCTACGAGTTATTTTATAATGAATCTTATCGTTATGTAATGACACTATTATGTTATCACTTATGAAGTCACAGTTTGTATGAAACTTAATTCTGGCATACTTGTGGAATACATCTGGTTTATTCTTTTGAAACCGGGTGTGACAAGAGGTGATATCAGAGCCGTGTTGACCGTAGGATGCAAGCCTAGCTAGAAATGGTCGTTATTAAGGACACATCTCTATCAAAAACTAGTTTCTGAAAATGTTTTACTCTACTCGTTTCATTTCTGTTCTCCTTTCTATTGCTGTTGTTTATATAATCTTTGTAAAATGGTTATTGAATCCTCTCTCTCTTTCAAAATTTTAGATGACCCGCACGAAACAGATGCCCCACAAGCAAGTTCGAGGCTTTGTTCCTGCTAGAGCTCTCGCAGAGGCTACTTGGGCGTTTCAGCTGCCCGTGGAGTTTCACTCTTCTAGACTTTAGGCGGGGAGTTTCCTTGCAATCTTTGGACGATCTCGAGGGTATGGGCTATCAGGAGGCCCCGATCTACAAGGGAATCAAGACCCTGCTCAACGGCTATGGCTACGCTTGGATGGTAGAGGTGATCGTCTTTGAGAAGTTCCCGAACAACGATGGCCACAGGGTGCGCAAGATCCATTCAGCCCTCGCACCGAGAGAGACTTTTGCAGCTGTGATCTATGACGCAGCTCGCCAGGCACTTTCAGTCATCTGTGCAGAGTACCCTGTCACTATTCAGACTACACAGTACAACTTCTACCCGCAGCGTAGGAGTGGAAACTTTGAGGTTATCTTTGCCGGCACCAATAGGGATGGTGATGCCAGACTGGTGGAGCAGCTTCACCTCACTGACACCTTGACTTAGGAGCTAGACGAAGCCCTTGACGAGCTACACGACGTGCACCTGAGGCTCGCCAAGGCAGAGGAGAGGATTCACACCCTTCAGGCTATGATGACTGATGACTCAGAGGCGGAACCAGAGGAGAGGCTTGAGCCAGAGTTGCCCCGTTCTCTCTCCCGTAAGAAGCTCCGCCTTGACGCAGCTCTGCGTGTTGCACCGCAGGACCTTTCTGAGGGTGGCGATAGTTCCTAAGCTAGAAATTTTCCACCTAGTAGCAGTTTAGTGTCGTTTAGAGTCGTTTGTTTTATGATGTAATGGACCTGTTTGCTTTCGATGCTGTGAGCTTGTGTGTTAGGTTTGCTTTGTGTGTGTCGATGCGATGTGAAAGCTTGTCTTTCGCAGTTGTATCCGTCTTTGATCTATATATATTAGCCTATGAGTTCTTCGTTATGCTTCATCTGTCCTTGCCCTATTCTCGTTTCCCAATCTCATGTCTTGGTAACCGTCAGATGGTGAACACAAGGAATGTGAACAATGCTACCACCAACAGGAACAACGCTAAAGGCGATAACCCCAATGCTCACCCCCAGGACGACAACCAAGATGGCTTTCCCTCATGGAACAGGCGAACCAACCGGAACCCAATGGACCCAATGCAGATGATGACCGCGCATAATCAGATTCTACAGAGACTGGCGCAAGCCATGGCAAGACTTCAACATGCACCCCCAGCTTATCAGGCACCGCCACCGCCATCGCAAATGCAGTCGCAGAACAAGCTAAAGGACTTCCTGAGCACTAAGACACCTACGTTTGCACAGGCAGTCGAGCCAATGGACGCTGACGATTGGCTCAAGACGATTGAGAGTAAGCTGCAGATTTCTCAGTGCATAGGCAGGGAAAGAGTCCTCTTCGCTTCTCACTAGCTTGTAGGACCAGCTTCAGATTGGTGGGTAGCTTACACTGCAGCCCATGATGACCCACAAGAGATCACCTGGAGAGAATTCAATGACAGTTTCCGCAAACACCACGTACCAGCAGAGGAAGTGAAACTGAAATGAAAGAAGTTTCTTGGATTACAGCAAGGTCCAATGTCAGTGCGTGAATACCTTACCAAATTCACGTAGCTATCCCGCTATGCCCCCCGGAGATGTGGACACCGATGAGAAGAAACAAGACTGTTTCTTAGAAGGTTTGAACTCGGGACTTTCAATATTCTCTCAGCCAATGAGTACCCGAGCTTCTAGAAACTTGTTCACAGAGCCTTTATACTGGAAAAAAGAAGTAGAATTTCGGAGAAGAACACAAGCGGATGATGCAGGGTCAGTCTTGATGCAGGGTTAGTCCACCCAATCTGCCATAGATAGTGGCGCTACCAAACTAATATACGAGCCCACCAAATTAGAAAATTTCAGCAGCATCTCCCCTGTAACTAGAGGTATAACTGACCAAACATCACATAACGATAGATACAAATATTATCACACTAACAATAGTAAATATCCTAGCAAACGAGGAACATACCTCAATCATACATCCATGCCATAACCAGACAAACATATAACAAACAACTTAAAAGTCTAAATTGATAACACAACATAACTAAATCAAAAGTAGAGGCGTTCGTGCAAAACGTGACATCACCTCAAGGCATACCTGGAAAGATAGCAAGGCTGAGATTTTCGAATCTCAGCAAGTGAATTATTTTAACAAGATATTTAGCTACAGTTAATTAAATGTTCATCTTAAAAAAGATAATAAGCTGAACAGGTTAACAATATCTAAAAAAACATAATTAAACTTGACAATACAACAACGGCAACATGCTATTATCCGCTAGCTATGTTTCACCATAGCATTATTAAACTAAAATAGTATTAAAGACTTCCTTGCAATATAAAAATAATAGTAAAGCGATTAAAGTAAAGACATCCATATGAATACATATGTATGTATATGCCATACTCTTCATCACCCTTACCCCTCCTCGGGTAACATAAGGGTGTGCACTGTACCTCTTCTCGAGTAACATATGTTTTCATACATAGGTATAACATGCTTCATGCATAGGTAACAATATAACTTTCAATATTGCACATTATAATAAATGAACAACTTCAAGGCGACAAATCTCACTTACTTCACTTCTTCAAGAATTCAAGTAAACTTCAGAAAGTAAATTTAAAACGTCATGAATAATTGAAGGACATAATTTCAACATAGATATGTACTTCATGCTTCACATTCTAGAAATATAAATAACTACAAGAGAGAGGACATATCTCACTTTCTTTACTTCGTAATCCAGGAAAAACATCAATTCTTCATAAGGCAGAAAGTAAGTCACATACTCACATTTAGTTTAATAAGTTATTAGTAAGTGTGGTAATTAAAAGATAGAGGTAACCAAATAACAAGGTAAATCATAGCCATCCGCTTCATTCACTTGCCTTTAATGATGACAAAGGCGGGAACTAGCTGCGTTTCGAAGCGGAACCACCTAAACAAATGTATGAATTAGCACCAAAATGCCGCAATAATAAAAAAAACAAAAGGAGACACGCTCCTACACCCGAAAACTCCCCAAACACAACAACCAAAGGTTACGGAAAAACATCTATCACTTCTCTTGCAAGACACTAAAAGGGTACTGATGTCGCCTAGAGAGGGTGAATAGGTGTTCCTATAAAATTAAAACTTCTTAGCGGATTATACAGAATCCGGAACCTCTAAGTTTAATACGGAACTTCTAGGTTCAACTCAGAACCTAAACACGCTGGGTTCAACTAGTGCTCTAACACCCTAAATGAAGTGTGGTGGATTGAAACCCTATGGTGATAGACACACATAACAATTCTAAGAAAGATATGCAAGAGGATTCAAGAATTGATATCATAAATATAGGTACAAGTATGCAATTCAATTCTACACAAAATATGCAAAAGGAGAATGAACGAATTGCAAGCAAGCATATAGCAAATAAACACAAAAGTAAAGAAGACACGGAGACACTTGATTTTTTACCGAAGTTCGGACACCTCTATTTGAGGTTCCTACGTCTCTATTGAGGGACTCGGATACACTTGAGCCAGATCTTTTTTAATCCTTTTCCTCACCAAGCTCGGTCACACTTGAGCTTGGGCTTTCACTCTTGATTTTTGTGAGGAAACG
This sequence comes from Phragmites australis, assembly GCF_958298935.1. NCBI lineage: Eukaryota > Viridiplantae > Streptophyta > Magnoliopsida > Poales > Poaceae > Phragmites > Phragmites australis. The sequence continues at coordinate 27,241,208 of NC_084938.1, read as the reverse complement.
TCTAAATAGTATTCTAATTAATCATTAAGTCAATCATTTATATAATTACGACTACAATGATTAACCAGAATACCATCCTGATAGTCCCGTCATGTGTTTTGTGCACAAGATCGGAACACGCGCTTTTCCAACATATAACATCACAACAAAACTTGATAAAGAGTGAGTAATGAAATTATATTACAAGCATTTGAGTTATTACAATTTACAGCAAAAAAGAACTAGGAGGATAAGAACAGTTCATCTCCTAATCAAAACTAGAAACTACGCAACGGAAGAAATAACATCTATGAACAACAAAAGATGAGTAGCGCCATTTGCCCTAAGGCGCCACCCCAAAACATCGTCACTCGAGTAGTTTGCACTACTCATTCCCGCACCTACATCGGCGAGCGTAAAGTAGCCAAACACTACCTTCTCCTCGTTGGTAGCACCTGAAAGAGCAGCGTGAGTACGGAGGTACTCGCAAGACTTAATACATAATTGATACATATAAATAACCCGATTCCAAGAATTTTGAATTTGGATATTGGCATGGATCGCCCATAAGGTTAAGTGAATTCATATCGAAAGCAATTTTGACACAATATGTGAGCATCTACACTTAACCAAATATACCCTTTTATCATGTATCTATCAACATGAACATATGTGTAACTGGAATCAATAATAATTCATCACCGAACATCTCTATCCATACCCTACATACCATACCACATCATCCCACATTCGTGATTTTACGACCAATGCTGATGGACAGAAGCATGCTCATGATCGAGAACGTGGCAATTCGAATTATCCTTACACCCTGTAGGGATACAACTTTACCCACATGACTCGAGGATCATTCAGCTTGCGTGACCACACAGGCCCACACAAGGGGTACTCGTGTCAACCTTTCTCATACCCAGAACTACCCACTTGCGCATGTCCCTATGGCACCGGGGTTACCGTGAGCGTGTCACAGACACCTCCGGTTCCCCGCCACCTTGTTTCTCCTTTTTTTTTTCTTACGCGTCATAGGGCCACAAGACAAGCGTCAGCACGACGTATGATAATCGTATTATCTTACCATTAGATGGACATGTGGTTAGTATGAAAAGTGTTAAAGCCAATGCCACCGACAGATGGTGCTTAAACGATGCAAGCGGTCTATGACATCTGGGTTCCTCTCCCGACCTATCCCTAGCACCACCCACATTTCGTCTCATCCTCACAACTCATATATCCCAATGTCATTACCATTGTGAATCAATAAATAAGCCCTAAGCTCGCGAATAATGGTTGAACCATCGCTTGACTTCTACCGAAAGACTTATGCATTGCTAAGTATTTTGATTAACCTTTTGAGTTAGACGTCAACATTGTTAATCTAGGTTACAAGGATGAGGATCATCAATAATTCAAGGTAGAAGTAATGCAATCAACATAGGTTCTACCTATATAAACCCGATATCGTCTCGCTAACCATGCAAACATACCCATAGCATAATCTATCAAATTAGACATCATATGATCCAAAGTAGTAGGTTGAGTATGCTTAGATGCTTTCCTTGCTGCTCCGGTGCTTGCCTGATGCTACCTGCGTAGCACTCATAGAACTTCGAAAGTTCGACATCACCTTCAACCACTTGGACCGTCACCATCACACTCTCTAAATGAATCAAGAATGCATCGCATAAATAAACAAACGACGGAAAAGTGTGCACATGATGCATGCTCGAATAATAGTAGAGCGCCGTGTTTCGAAAATATTTGCAAAAGATCAACAAATAACTCGAGTTGGAAAAGGTTTGAACCTCGGATAAGACGCCCTAAGGTCATATAGCTTTGCATAGCTGGCGGTTAGACCGACGTTGTGGTGGCAGTTAGACCGGTGGTATGCAGAGAGTTTAGGGCCTTGGTGGTCAGACCGATGGTATGATGGTGGTCAGACCGATGGTATGATGGAGGTCGGACCAACAGCTGACGGTCAGATCGGCCTGAGCGACTATCAGACCGCTGGAACCCTGCTGGCGGCACCTTTGTGAGGCTGTCGACGAAGGCTCTGGCGAGTCTTTCTACCGTGAAGGGTACTGAAAAGCTCTAGGAGACTATTGGAGTGCTTCTAGAGTGGTTTAGATGAAATTCACTGAGCCAAACTTGGAAAACTCCATGAATAGGGTCTAAGCTAGGGTTGAGTTTGGGCCTAAATGACATGAGGATCGATTAGAGCCCGGGAACGACAGAAAACGGTAGGAGACGTCTCACCTTAGTGTCAGGAAACTTCCTAGCAGGTTGGAAAGCTCCGGGGAAGCTCCGATTTGTGGATCGGGCTCCAGAGTGGTTGATGAGCTCGAGGTGAAAGGAACGTGTCTTCGGCGAGGGAGAAGAGGGGGAAGAGCTCGGGGAAGCCTTCGGGAAGCTTGGAGGAGTTCCTTCCTTCAATCTTCAGTCGTCAAACACGTCGATCGGATCTCTCCTTCTCTCTTTAGGGCTTGAGTGAGGGAGATGGCGAGGGAGGAAAAAGAGAGGAGAGAGTGAGGGAGAGTGATCGACCCCCCCTAAGTGGCTCTGGCGCTGGCGGTCAGACCTCAAGAGCTCCCGGTTAGACCGCGGGAGACCATGTGGCAAGCCCACGTGTCTGCCAGTGGCAGTCAGACCGCAATGAGACTCAGTCAGACCGCGAGAGGGATCTTTTGTTGAATTTTTCTAATTCTCTCCTTTCTCTTTTCTTCTTCTTCTCGATGTATTTAGGGTTTCCTAAAGAGCTATGAACCATCTTCAAAATACTTTTAAAACATGTTTAGCTAGACTTAATAAATAAATATGTAGAAACATAACGCCATGATGATTATGCATGCTTAATTACATAATTAACATTTTGGGAGGTGACAATTTCTTCCCTTGCAGAGGCAAAATACAAGCCTTCACAAACTTCCCGCTGCACACCACAACCTTGAGTGCTCGTCGGTGATGTCTAGCCGCCTAAGAGCTCCAAGCTCCAAGAGTAACAAATTTATGAACTCGCGCACGATCAACGCCAATTGCTCAAACACATGTAACCTATGCGGCAATCCATGGGCTACCAAAGCACAACACCCTCTCACACCTCTCTCTCTCTCTCTCCTCACTAAGCCACCAAGGCTTGATTCTCACCAAATCTTGTTAGAGAGGGAGAGGGAGCACTCAAAGGTAGAACACCAAGTTCAAAACACCTCACACCACTAGCACAAAGCCAACTAAGTAATCTCCTCCACGCGAGGAGGACAAGAGATATTTATACCCCACTCTCAAAAACTAGCCATTGGGCAAATTTTGCACAACCATGAACTTCTGGGTACAATCTGAAGCTTTCGGGTCCTAAGAATCCCAACAATCAGAAACTAGCTGTTACAGGGCATTCTGGCCTAACCCGGAACCCCAACCCAGACTCCATCCAGAGGTTCCGGTGCAGGACACCAGAATCCGGAGGTTCCAGATCATCCAGAACTTCAGGTAAAACTAAAAAGCCAAAACTGAGCACCCTTACCCAAAGCTTATTCGGAGTTTTTGTCTACCCAGAACTTCCAAATCTAACCTAGAACTTTGAGTTCAGCATAACTGACTCTCTGAAAAACGACGATAACTTTTGATCCCGAAGTCCGATTTCGGCGATTTTGGACTCTACAAAAAGCTTATTCAGAAGGATACACATACCTACTAAATTAATGATCTCAAACACATTGTATCAAACTAGGAACACTCCGAAACCCAATTCATAGACTTCCACACTTTCGAGCAACACTTTCGATAGTTCCTCTTGATAGTGTGGCATACCTACAACCCAGTCTCCCACCAAACTCCTTGAGATCGGCAAAACTAGAAAACATATTCTAGTTATACCTTTACCTTGAGCAATCTCATCGGACTTGACGAACATATTATTCAAATCATGATGCTTCTCATAGCTCTTTAAGGCTTGTCATCAACTCTTCACTCTTTAAGGCTTGTCATCAACTCTTCACTTAAGCATGATGACGATGTTCATCCTCGCTTCCCTTCTTGATGTTCATGTGGTTGATGCGAATCACCCATAGCTTCCTATGACCTCACGCGGTCCATTGGCACAAAGCCTTCACTCGCCCTTTACCACTGCATTGGTCCTTTAGCATCAAGTCATTTGCTTGCCCTTCACAACCGGATGGTCCATTGTAGCCGAGTATTGCTTACCCTTCACTATATTATCATAGAAAGCCACTTTATATCCGGGATCTTCACGCTCTTCACTTTGTTCACCATCGAGGCATGAACCGCGAGCATTCAAGCATATAAGTTGTCCACTAAAATTACTTTGATCTTACTCTTCCAACTTGGCATATTAAATATCTTAATTCAACTCATACCTTCTTATGAAACCTAACCCCAACTCACTCTCCAACACAAAGCATATGGGTTAGTCATAAAACCTAATTGACAATTTCGTACCCTAAGTTACTCGATCTTCACAACAATTTGGCATTCACTTTTATTGTCAATCTTCATGAGCTTCTCCTTCTTCTCATGAGCATCACTAAAAGCTTAATGACAACAATATATTTCTTTTGATCTCATATCATTCTTCAATGAATTCATACTTTATTTCTTATGTATCTCCTTTAAAATAACCTAATAACAATTCTCAATATAATTGTTAGTTCATAAGTATTATCATTAATTACTAAAATCACACTTAAGAGTTAGATGCACTTTTAGACACCGAGCGAGAACCTTTTTTAGCTAGGTCGAAGACCGAAGCACGAGACAACGACGAATAGACTAACCTTCGCCATACAACAATGCCGATTCAACAAAAACTGATAAACTGCTTAACCAAAAAGAACAAGACCAACGCCATAGGAAAGCTAACATTGAGGCATACAACTTTCATTATAACCATATGGTCGAATTTGGCACCTATTAAACCTTAATTTTTAAATAATTGCTACACGCTAAACAAATCATTGGAACACTAATCTGATGACGGAATCGATCATCCCCACACACATCTACAAACTTCTAAGGACTACAAAGAGATCACCTTTGCTACAAGATCGCGAATCAAAGGTGCAATCCGATGAACTCACGGAAATTCCACTTCTTTACTTTCCTCTTTCTCCTCCTTCCTCTTCTTATTACTCTTTCTTCTTCTTCTTTTACTTCTTCTCTTCCTTTTGACTTTTCCGTAGGCTCTGGTGCGCCCTTCTCCACAATGCCCCCTGCTCCCACTAACCCCTAGCTTCGGCCTCCACTAACCGACAACAAACGATGGCGACTGACCGGAGGCGTATGGCGGCGTCCGGGGTGCGCAAGGGCCTAGCGATGGAAGGGCGACAGCAGGTGACGGCGGCTACAGATTCACAAGCGTACAAACAAGATGTTAGATAGCAAAACGAAATTATCTTGATGAGATCTACGTATCTGCGGTCTCCGATCGTCTATCCGAGCAACGGATCAAAAGGTAAAAGTTTCGCACTCCTCATGAGTCCCACATACAACATTTGAATTTCGCATTTTCAGTATTACACAGCACGTTGCAGCAGGTGTGGCCTACCATAGCATCTTGGAAAAAGAACCTTATTACGGTGAAATCTTTTTTTAGAAAATACAGTAAACAAGACTCAGACTACGAAATTGGTGAGAATCAGCATCAAATAGGACTTGAACGCGGGTGCTGCGAGCGCAACAACACTCTCTGTCCAACTGCACAAGGCGCAGCTTCTCTATTACGATGAAATCTTATCGCTGTCCTTTCCGAAAACGGTACAAAAATGAGAAAATGTGAATAATGTGCAGAAAAGAAAACACGCAGAACCCAACAAGGGCAGCGGATCCTTGGCACCCATCTCCTTCTAGAAAGGAAAGCCGCGTGAATACGCGAGGCCGCGTTCGTATCCAAAAACGCAAGCACCTGCGTAAGCACCGCCACGTGGCTCCACTGGCCCCGTCGCCATCCTCTATATGAGGCGGCGGGGGCTGTGCTCCGTAGGCTGCTGTAGCACAGCTTCCCGGCCGCCGCCTCTGCACTTGAGCTTGCCTGGTATGTCCCGTCCTCCTCCCCCTCTCCGCTCCTCGGTTTCACCTCTGCTCCCCTTGCCATGTCTTCGCTCAAGTGCGCCAAAATTCATCTCCTCTTAGGATATGCCCAATTATTCTCTGCCTGATCGATTAGTTGATTGTTCTGAATTCTGATATCTGTTCAGAAAAGATTGGTCTTTGGAGATCTGTTCTGTGCAGCTCCAATATCTTTTTTCCTAATCCTTTCTTGTTCGTTGCGATCCGCAGGAGACGGTTGTCGCGTAGTATGTCAAAGATCCCATCTTTTCATCCCTCTTCCCCCTGCCTTTCTGCTAGCACTTGATCTTTCCTAGTTCCTCTTTGATATCAGTGATTTCTCTGTGGCCTGTTGTTCTTACGGAATAGTGATTGAATTTGAATATGGATTGATTGCTCCTTGGTAAGTGCTACAGGGTTAAATATGGGTGACATCTGAAGCATCAAGTCCTTTTTTCCCAATAGGAAAAATGGCATAGGGGGGATCGCCGCTTCGTTGGCGCTTTATTTTTTTATTTTTTATGGTTACGTGCTTATGTGTTACTATATCAAGTTACTGCAGTTGTGGTCCTGTGGATGCTGGCTTCCTGAACCTGTTTAGTAAAAGTTTCAGATTGTTTTCCCTAAAAAAGGTTTCAGATAGTTTTCCCTAGAAAAAGTTTCAGATAGTTTTCCCTAAAAAAGTTTCATATAGTTGCTTTCTTGATTCAGAGTAGTATATAATTGGGATAAGTGTCTTTGCACTCAAGCTCAAGAGAAGATTCCTTTATAATCGTGATGCACCTGTTTGTACTAATTGTTGGTTGTAGGCTTGTAGCAACCTGAATTCCTCTATAGCTTTAAGATGGGTGCAGTTTCACTTTCTAGGGAAGCATGGTAGCATTTTGCTATGCGTGACTATGTATAGCAGGTATACTCTTCCAAGAGAAAGTTCACACCTTACAGTTAATTTCTAGACAGGGAGTAAGGTAGATTAGTAGAAAGTAATTGCGTCAAGTAGTCTTAGCAGAAAGTTCTGTGATCTGTAGTTGCTTGATGATAAATGGTTCTTTTAATTCAATATAACAAATCGAATAGTTCTTCAGTCCATTTTGTTGGTGCTAATCCACTTTGCTTCATTTGGTTTATCACTGATAGATGAGCAGCATTTTTTTGCAGGTGGTGGTGAGTGGTGTCAAGATGAAAATGTCTCTGTTCCTAGTGCTGCTCATTACATTCTTATCTGCAATCGGCACCCTTCCATCAGAAGCGTTCAATGTGAGAGGCCCCCTACTGAAATCCAAGACGTTCCTGTCTCCACCCTTCTCCCTGCGCCCCGGCTCGGTCTCAAACAAATGGAACTTTGACATCGAGTTCCCCAGAGGTCACCTGGCGCTCAAGAGCTTCAATGGCGAGGTCATCGATGAGCACGGTGTCCCTGTCCCTCTCCATGAGACCTACCTGCACCATTGGGTTGTGGAACCATACTACGCTCCCAAGAACGATGCCATCGCCGATGTGCAGAAGCTTCCAAAGATGATCCTGGCAAGGAACTCCGGTGTGTGCAATCACACATTGGGACAGTACTATGGGCTGGGGTCCGAGACCCGGCACACCGCCACTTGGGTCCCTGATCCTTATGGAATTGAGATTGGCAACCCGGAGAGCCCCCCTGAGGGTTATGAGGAGAAATGGTTGCTAAATGTCCACGCCATTGACACGAGGGGTGTGACCGACAAGCTGGGGTGCACCGAGTGCAAGTGTGATCTGTACAATGTCACGGTCGATGAGTACGGTCGTGACATCGTGAAGGACTACACCGGTGGCCTGCGCTGCTGCTATGATCAGACCCAGTGCAAGGTGAGGGAAGGGTTCAATGGTGAGGCGAGGAAGCTGTTCTTGCGGTACACGGTGATGTGGCTCGACTGGAGCGATGCGGTTGTGCCGGTGAGGATCTACATTTTCGATGCCACTGACAGAGCTCTGCTTGAGGGAAAATCTGAACCTGCTTGCAAGGTATGCAAGTTTTAGATGTTGAGAACTTGCATGCTTGAAATGCACAATCTGAAGCATTTCAATAGGTTAGAGTCAAGATGGTTGGTTTATGACTTAAATTTATTTGTTTGCGCAGGTTGAGTATCAAGTCGAGGAATGCAGCTCAGAAAACCGTGCCCAGAACGATTGCGTCGATGTTAAGGTGGCCAAACAAGTGTTACCGCGTGGAGGCGATATCGTGTTCGGCGTTGCACACCAGCATTCAGGTGGCATCGGTGCTTCTTTGCACGGCGAGGTAGCTGACATGCACTAATCTCTTCCCATTTTACTGATGCACTGCTCAGTGTTATCATCTGAAACTTTGCACAATCCCATGTAGCAAGTAATGACCATCGATCAACGACCTCAAATAGTTGCATCAGCATATCACAACATGTTCTCGGCAAAGGGAAGGGGAAGCTAACTGCTGAACTGCGCTCAAACTAATTATCACAGGACGGACGTCTGCTGTGCGCGTCGATGACAACCTACGGCGAGGGGCGGGAGGCCGGGAACGAGGCGGGATACATCGTCGGCATGTCGACGTGCTACCCGAAGCCGGGTACCGTGCAGGTGCTCGACGGCGAGGTGCTGACCGTCGTCTCCAACTACAGCAGCGAGCGCCAGCACACCGGCGTCATGGGGCTGTTCTACATCCTCGTGGCCGAGCATGAGCAGGAGCCGGTTGCCAACAAGCCGGCCCTGTGCTTCAGCTTCCCGGTCTCATGTGAGCTAGCTGCTTCTGAATCTCTCACGTTCTGACCTTGTTTTCTCCCTTGCCTTGCAACCTGAAAACTTGCCAATTTGCATGGCTTCTTGACCTGATCTTGTTACTCGTTTTGCGTATTGTAGGGTGCCTACCGGCATGGATGTCGAGCAACCTGTGAAAGAGTCTACTATAGTGTCCTTACGGATACAGTGCAAGAGATGCATGAAGAAGCAGAATGAAACATCAGTCATCAGTGATCACTGAGTTGTAGTTTGTGCTGTTTCAGTGAACCATCAGCCTCTGATGGCCTGCAGTACTAGTATATGAATCTGGGTTTTTCAGTATCAATACCAAGAGAAGTGTTCTCCAAATAATTCCCCTTTCATGGAAGCTAGTGTAAGTGAGAACCAGATGTACAATCCCTTGTACAAAATATATAGTGAGATTATACATGTCCTAGCAATATATGTGTACGCATAGTATTGGCTCTCTTGCAAGCGACACCTACTCACAAACTCATAAACTATTGCTAGTACAGTACTCCCTCCATTTATTTTTATAGGACGTATTAGGTTTTTTATAGGATATATTAGGATTTGAGAAAGTCTATCAAAGTATACTTTGATCATTAATTTCTCTTACAATATATTATCAATAATTACGAAACCAATATCTTATTAAAAGATATGTGAAATATGAAAATTAGGGTGTCCTTAATCGTTTGCTGAGCAAAGCGGGTGAAGCAGGCATCATTGAGTCTACAGGGCATGGCTCAATCTTGCATCGATGTTCTCTATATGCTGATGACGTAGTGATTTTCGTTTCGCCAACATCGCAAGACATCCGAGCACACTTAGATATACTCCAATTCTTTGGGGAGGCCTCTGGGCTCAGAACAAACTTGGACAAATGCGCGGTCGTTCCTATATGCTGTGCCGATGATGATATCAGAGCTATCAGTGAGAATCTCCGATGCGGGTTGTCTTCCTTCCCCATCCAATACCTGGGAATGCCTCTCACCATTGGCCGGCTGCGCAGACATCATCTACAACCTTTGGTGGACAGGGTCGCTGCCAAACTCCTAGCTTGGCAGGCCAAGTTAATATCCAAACATGACCGTGTCACCTTGGTCATATCGGTGCTGTCCTTGACTCTGCACATGATCATTTCCATTGTTGTTCCTTCATGGGTGATCAAGGAAATCGACAAGCTTCGGAAGGCCTTCCTCTGGGCCAGCAACAAAGAGATGTCCAGGGGTCATAGCGTCGTCACCTTGCCAAGGGTGTGTCGATCGCTGGTGTACGGTGGCATGGGAATTCAGGACCTCCGGATGGCCAGCATTGCCCTGCGTTTTAGATGGCTTTGGTGGCAGCGGTGTGATCCTTTCAGGTTGTGGGCCAATCTCCCCTTAAATCATGAGCGTGAAGTTGTCACTCTTTTTGATGCTTCAACCTGTTTTGAGGTCAGCAATGGGGAAACAACGTTCTTCTGGACTAATGCTTGGTTTGAGGGCTGCTCTTTCCGTTCGTTGGTGCCTGACCTCTTCGGCTACCCTTTCAGGCCATGGGCCAATTTCCCCTTAAATCATGAGCGTGAAGTTGTCACTCTTTTTTATGTTTCAACCAGTTTTGAGGTCAGCAATGGGGAAACAACATTCTTCTGGAATGATGCTTGGTTTGAGGGCCGCTCTTTTCGTTTGTTGGCGCCTGACCTCTTCGGCTACATCGCTCCTTCATGCTTCAAGAGTAGAATGGTAAAGGATGCTTTGCTCAACCGTATATGGGTGTGGAAAATCACTGGCCCTCTCTCCATTGCCACAATCGCCCAATATCTGCACCTTTGGTCACAACTTGGATCCATCAGCCTAGGCAGTGGGCAACATTGTGTGATATGGAAATGGACTCCTTTTGGGGAATACTCGGCAAGGTCTGCATATCACCTCATGTTTCAAGGGTCCATCCGATTCGAAGGTGCACAAATGCCTTAAAAAGCGTGGGTGCCATCAAAGGTGATTTTTTTTTGCTGGCTCGAACTCCATGGTCATCTATGGACCGCGGCTTGAAGGAAACGGCATGGACTGCAACCGGGAGACTCATGCTCACACTGCTTGCAACTACTAGAGACGATCGATCATTTGCTCCTGCATTGCACCTCGGCGCGCGAAGTTTGGTGGTGTGTTCTAGGCGTTCATGCTCTAGAGGAGGAGCTGTATATACTCGAGTGGTGGATTGATCTTCGAGGGTGTGTGGCTGAGGATTTCCGCAAAGGTCTAGACTCCTTAATCCTCATAACCTATTGGCGTATTTGGATGTCACACAACGCTATCATCTTCAACAACCGTCGCATCTCATCTGAATCCTTGGTGGCCCTCATCTAGGAGGACGCCGAACGTTGGCGTGCCACCGGGGCGAAGAACCAGTCCATCCTCTTACAATGGATGCATACCTTCGGCTCGGTTCTGTAATTAGCACCAGCGCTATGCCCTCTAAGTTGTTTTCCCCTTGTATTAGCATGCTCTATGATGCCGTAGTAACTTGACCTGTTGAAGGTTGTTGTCTAAGACTCGTTGTCATTTTTCCTTCTTAATACAAAGATACGTATCTCTCCTACGCATTTAAGAAAACTACAAATATTAATACATTTTTACACTAAATATACGCATAATTGACTAATGGTTAAAATCTACAACTTTGACTTTTTTGAATCCTAATATGCGCTATATTTTAAAATGGAGGGAGTAGTATGAAATTGTCAGCGTGCAAGCAACGGCCAGTCTTCTACGAGTGCCTCGCCATTCCGTCTCTCAAATGATGTACACAATGGGAAAATAGAGTTTGAGTTTCAGCTTTCTATTGTTGCCTGTTAATTGTCAGACTCATGTTGACATCTGAGTTAGGGTGACTCCAGCAGAGACCACAAAAAGAAGCCACATCCCTATGCCGCCAGATTTGCCGATCAGCCTGCCCTGCAAACCGCTCCAGCAGCATCCTTTTCCAGCGCTACAGGGAAGCGGCAGCCCTGCTACAGGGAAACGGTGGTTGTATATTTGCTGATTCTCTCTCCCACCTCTATCCCTATTCACAGAGATTGACTGTGGGTCTGAAGGGAGAAAGAAAGTAGTTGAATGTAGGAAATAGAGTAGCTGCTAGAGATAAAAAAAAATAGAAAGTACCCTAATAATATTAAGGGATGCTGTAATAGTATTATAAAAGATATATTTTTATAATATCTGCTGGAGATAGCCTTACTCATTGAACTGGATGCAAAGAGAGAATAGATCACAGGAACACACGTACAGTACAAGAAAATTAAAGCAAAAACAGCCAGGTTTAGGCCTTTGATTTCGGGGTTGCTGTCAATCGCCACGTTATCGCAATACTGGGTCTGCAGTTGAGTTCTCTATTATTTTGTTGTCGCTATCAGACTCATATATACCATGTTGACGTCTAAGTTCATTGTGATTTGTATTTGATACTACTTCTGTCTTAATTCAAATGTGTGCAGCTGTCTTACGTATTTCAGAAAATAAAATATCATGTTAACATCTCAGTTGTAACAGCTTGCATTTGGATGCGAGGAGAGATTACAGGAACACGAGCAGAAGAATTCAACGAAAAAGCCATCCAGTTTGATATCTAATAATGCCTTCCACTGTTCTTGGGAGTTGCTTTCAGTCGCCGCGTTGGCACAGACTGATTGATGCACACATACGTGCTGTAACAATTCTTCGGAGCACATCGTTCCCACGTAGGCATCTTTGCCTCCATTTGTACGGACCAATCGTTCCATTGTCAGACAGTGACCAAGATGCATCGAGTTGCCAGGAAACCAAAGTCCAAGTGATGGAGAGAGCTGGAGACCTCGAGAAGCATGCAGACATGACAGATAGGCTAGCAGCTGCCTCGATTCACACTAGCATCAGATTAAACATATTCTTTTTCTTAAAAAGGATCAGACTAAACACGAGAAACGGCATCAACTGTTTGAATGCCGTTACACATCTGCACAGTTGAGTTCCAAGCTGAGCAAGAGTGAGCAGTGAACAACCTACAACAAATGGTCGATCTGCGATTCTGCAGCGTCTGAAACGTCAGCAATGAGCTTATCAACAACGGCCTCAGTCAGAGAACAGCCATGTCAGATAAATATTTGCATAATCTAGTACACAAGGACAGTTTGCAAATGACACGAAATCAGACCAGGCATCAACATCGAATCCTTAAAGCATCAGCTTCCAAGAAACGTTCAGTTCACCACAACACAACTCAGCAGGCAATCCTTTTCCCCCATTAATCGATATATTTTTCGAGTACGACACTTTCCCGAATCCAACGGCAATACAGAATTAGTATACCACACGACACTTTGATTCTTGCAACACAAGGCAATGACATTTTGCACAAGAATTATACTACTATTGCATAAGATTTGATTCACTTCCAAAAACAATGCTACGCATCTTTTGACTCTGCAAGTTGTCGCCGTCATATAACAGTCATACATAGAATAATTTGTCAAAGTTTATCCCATGAAGGCAAATGTTCCACTGTAATGCACAATTCTTCCCTGAATACATAATTCATTAAGATCGAACTGTAATAGTAAATACATGCTGACGGCCAACAACTAATCATACGACCATGACGGAATAGTAAAGAAGAACGCAGGAGCAAGCAATCCGCAACTGTGCCGGTATTGACAACAGCTTTCATTTACAAAACTGTAAAACTTATCAAGTTACATCACTATGGTACTAGCTCTTACAAAGGACTACAAAGTAGAGTGAGGCAGGTTAGAGGGAGCTCTCAGGGCAGCCTTTCTTATATTTCACAGCAGGGAGAGCTGCTCACAGAGTTTCCCGTGCCAAGAAACACAGAAACAAAGGGCTTCTAAATATCTAACTTGAGATCAATTTGACACCTAATGATTAAGCACAGGTTGTGTTGGATTGATGATGTAGAGTCGCAGAAGCAACTAAGAATCAGACGGCTCGCATTTCACTGGCGTCTTGACGGGAACTACTTCCATAGCTGCAGGCCTGGCATTTTGATCGTTGCTGAGGCTACTGGCGACAACCAGATCGCTGACAACATCGAAGTTCAGTCTTCCGCTAACTTTCTTCCCACTGCACACATTGCAAGTAATCCAGACATCAATACTCTGTGCTTGTTAGTTGAGTGAGAAAACCTTTTGTGAACTTGTTTGTAAGTTTACCTGCTTAGGCGGTTATTGATAGCCTTCAGATCCTTAGAGGGGCTCTGAAACGCATAAGTGCTCTCACCAACACATGCATAGTAGCTCTTGGAGCTTGGGGAAAGCAAAGTATCCATCTGGAATGTTCAGTTATAAAGTTGTCACAGCGTTGATGAACGATTGCCATAGTAATTCAGTCAGGTGGTCAGAAATCGGAAAGATACAACTTCAGAATAATTTTTATGAATACCTTCGATGATCTTAGCGGTGAGACGTATACGTTGCGAGTAGCAGAAACTTTCTTTGGAGACATAGCAGGAAGGTTTGGAAACCGAGCTAGCCGAGGAGATTCTGGAAATTGACCTATAGATATGAAAAAAACACTTCAGCAAAGCTTTATGGAATTAGCAGTAGAATAATGTTGCTTAATTTCTGTATACGAGCGCATACCATCAACAGAACTTTTTTCCTTGTCTTTCTTGTTTGGACTAGCACCAGGTCCTACCTCCACCAACAAAGGCTTGACAGAAGGAATAAATACTTCATTGTAGAAAGTGATAATATCGACATGGTCCTCTCCAGTTTTCTGGCATGATAAAGAGTTTTGTCAGACAATCCTTCTGAATCGTTGCTGAGTTGAGCAACTAAAAGAAATCCTTAAGAACATAAGACAAAATGGATATATGGAATTTTACCCCATTGCGGCTTCTTGGGGGCCAATGAACATAAACACTACGGAAAACCTGTGGCTTGCATTGAGGTTGTTTCCTATAGCCAAAAATAATCTCCTTGAACGAAAGTTCCAATTGAGATATCTACAAATAATTATCAACGAAAAAAATAATGATCATCATGGGAAACATTTCTGTCTTTACATTTGAAAGTTAGACAATTGCTACGAGTACCTTCGAAACTCCATATATGCTGCACAATATGATCTGGTCAATGTGCCTATTGAAAAAAAGAGCAGTTTGTTGGCTAAGGATTTGTTGGACAAGGGAATACACTCGCTCCAGAACTTGCTGAGAAAGTTGCAATCTTTCACAGAGACTTCTGATTCTAATGGCAGCGAGTTTTGCTATCTGCAGAGGATAAAGTGATACAAAGTAAACAGCAAGCATTTTAGCTCATCACATTATGATACATCAAAAAGGAACACTCACCTTGCTAAAGAACACACCTATTCCGGTCTCTGCGCATGTTTCGCCTCCTGCTGCAGGATTAGGTCTTGTTGGACTACAATCAAGAATAAGAAAAAAGAATATTCCACTTAAGCATCTAGCTGACACGAGTTCATTGAGAAATCAGGAAGGAATATTAACCTTGCAAAAGCTGATTGAAGAGGAGGTGGTAACTTCGATTTAAGGATATCCTTGATTGGTGATCTAAATGAATTGTTGTCCACAAGCACATTTCTCCTCTCAGTGCATGCTCTTTTGGGAGATCTGACTTCATCTTTATCTAAGGGAAACATCATTAACAAGTAGGAAGTTCAGCCACTTACTCATATATTGAAAAGTGGACTGAAATACTGATCATTTAGTAACACTTCAGAAACATGAAGTAACAGGAATATGCTGCTGATGCCTTGGTAAAAATGCTACCTGGAATACGTTCCAGCTTTTGAAAGGGGAGAGGTGGCAGACTCCCCAATGAGATATTATGATGCGCTGCAATAGCATCAAGTGATGGCATTGGCTCAGCCAGTAAACCTAATCGGTTTATTTCTGCAGACAGTGCTGGCCTAGCAACAATTAAGGAATTGTACATTGATGAGCCTTTCTCCCATGCCATGCTTTCAAGAAGTCGTTCCTCAAGTGAATTCAGATGACGCTTCAACTCTCTTGGAAGTGTGTCTTCATGCCTAACAAAACCCTCTATGACTTTACTCAAGTCAAAAGCTGTTATGCCAGTTTTCTCTAACACAGCTGGGAACATCATAGTGACAGTCTTGTGAGTTGCAAGAACCAACTCAGCAGAACAGGCGATCATACATCGATGAAATCGCTCATTAGACAGAAGTGATGTAAGATTGTTCCCGCTCAAGATTTGTGACTCTGATCTACACATCAATTCCAGAACCCTGTAATATAGCTTAAGGGCTTCCATTTTTCTTTGCTCTGTCCAGATAGCATCCATTCTGTTTGTGCTTCGGACATTGGTACTTATGCGTTCACCAAAAGAACTGCTTGTGAATATGGCCCCAAGTATAATGCCAGCTCTGTGTGTAATATCATCTGTGAGATCCTTATCACATGCTGAGAAGAAGCGCAAAAGTTCCCCAGAAGGTTTTGAAGGAAGGGGAGATATTGTACTCCGAAGCCACTTGGCAGTTGTCATGGCTGTGCTCACTGGAGTGATAGGAGCCATCTTTGAGTTGCAAAAGCTATTTCCATTTGGTGATAAACAAAAACGTGGAGGAGACATTGGACTTGGGCTTGTTATTGACTTTGCAGGTGAGGCCATAACATCATACTTTCTCTGCAATACCACAGAATACAGAAAATTTTAAATAATATCAAAGCTTTCAAGTTGTGAAGATGAATATGCTTGCTAGTTATTACCTTTGCGCCTGGTAAATTAATGGCACCTCCTGATAGACTTCCACTGCCAAGCAAACTGTCCTCATCATTAGCAAACATGCGCTCATCTAGCTCTCCTTTTGTGTTAATTGCATTCTCATATTCTTTTTCCAGGACTAGCAGACTTGATTTCATCGAGCCTTCCTGAAGCAAATCCTTAAAAACAGTCAAGCCTTCTGCATCAAAGAAGAAATGTTATGGGACTAGGCAACAAAAAAAGCTCATGAAACAAAAAAAATGATTACTGAACACATTAAACTTCTGTTTGCATATTAGTTTCTTACCTGGATCAATAAAAGACAAATTACCCTGTTGACATTCTGAAGCAGCTGAGCATGGTTTCATTTTCAGAATATCCATTATGAGATTGTTTGTCTTCTCCAGTGCTTTGCTCAACTCATCTTCCGAGGTATGATATTTTTCACAAAGAGAAGCAATAAAGTTGACTCCCCTATCAGACTTCTTACCTGATTCAAATCAATAAACATAATGCATCAGTTTTAAGCCCCAACTGTCATAATCAGCGGGTCTTGATTATCAGACAGTATCTGACAATAAAGAGTTGGTCGTCATTACCAAAGTAGGATGAATCCTTTATATTGAAGTTCCTTAGACGCGCAGGAATGTGAATAATAAGTACAGCCTGCAGGCATGCAAAATAAGTAGTATTCATTACTATCAAGTTGACTAAACTATGCATCAATTATCCTGTTCCATGAGACAAGAAAGCACTTGTGAAATTGATCGTGGCAGATGTCCTTACCAACACAGAAACCAGTCCGTTTGTTGATGTCACGAGATCCTTGAATCTGCTGAATGTTTGGATTCTTAGAACTAAAAAGAGTAACCATCCAAAGCGATAATACTCCGAATCCTGTTGGGTGTTTGCTTCTGAAGAATTTTCTGAAGACTTGGCATCATTTGACAAAAATAGCTCCTGGTATGCACGTTTGTAGTACCTGAACCAAACAAACATTACGGCAATTTATCTAACTATAGTTCATAACTTCCCCTTATTAAGGAAAGTGTCAATAAAAAACAAATAGAAAAGTGGACAGCAGCACTAAGTTATGGTACAGGAACGTGAAGCTTGAAACCAATTAGGCATTGTCAACCAGCTACACTGTGGTATAATTTGCACTTCCGAATCAAATATTTAAGCATGACCCTACACGTAGATTTATAAATCATAATATAGTTTGTCTACTTAAGTGGTATCACAGTCCTTGATCAGCCATAGATACACAATGCTTCAGTAAATAGGGCTGATTTTAAACTATTCAAGTTGAACAATGAAAATTTAGTTGACAGCTTCAAGATTTTAAGATTTCAACTTTAAAATCGGACGAAAGAGAGGAAACTTCTGGGATCACACAAAAGTAGTCTAGCCTTAGCTATCTCAACATTTGTGATATCAAGCTTTACAGGGGGCATAAGGATACTACAACATGTTCAGAAACTACAGGCTATTGCGAATGCTGATGGTTGGATTCAATGTTCTGGATCTGGTCCCTTGACCTTAGCGGCCTTGTTCTTAAAAAAAAGGTGCTTAAGTAAATTTTAGTACCTGCAAAAACTCAACACTACATTTACCACAGCAGTAGGCTGCAAGCTAGTTTTAAGTTAGAACAATGCTTGTGACTATGTATTTTACAGTGCATTGTGCCAAGTCCAGCCTAGAGATGAAACTATGCTCCAACATGGTTGAATTTCAGTTCAATAATGCTAGAGTGAATCAACATTCTAGTGCAGCAATCGATAAAAAACAAAAGCTAGCGCTACAACTAGCCACAAGTGAAGTAGTCATTCAGACAAAGAAGCAATAGAAAGTATAATTTTACCTGCTTAGCAAGCTTAAATGGACAACATTCGCTTGCAGTTCCTTCAACTGAGCAGAAAGCAAGGAAAGCAGTAGTCAGTGATAAGATTGACGCCTAAAATATGTTTGATTCTGAAATCAGTTCTAAAACAGGGGAGAACACAAATAATAATTGCGTAGATACCTCAAGCCTCTTCTCCCAGTCTGAGCCATACAGACCAGTCATAACGTGTGCAACCTTTATGCAAAACTGTGGCATCTCCTTAAAAAAATCGACAATGCTGCAGAGAATCAGCAGAATCAAAACACATTAGCCCAACCAAGCAAGTGATTGCACCTCAGATAAATAATTTGCACGTTTCTTACTTCAGCTTGAATGCCCTCAAGATCTGGCAGAGTGAGACAACACCATCTTCCTTCGACATCCCAGCTTTGCTAAGCCTTGACACACAGTACAGAACACATGCAGACCAGAACCTCTCGACCTCCTCGGGCTATACCCGCATCCAATAGGTAGCACAAACACAGATTTAGCTATACGTCATGGTCCCGAAATTGGATGGAAGAAGGTACTAACAAACCAGAGATAAAGAAAATGAAATCTTACCGATCCACCGCCCAAGGAAGACATGCTGGACTTGATGTTCTTGGTCTCCTTGAAAAGCTGCATTGCCTGCCTCATCGTGCTCTCGTCGAGTCCTAGCTTACTCTGCTAACCAGTAAACAGCAGCACAGTTCAAAAATAATATCGTAAAGTCTAAAAAATATATTTCAAAACAAATAACAGAATAAAATTGAACACTAAAATTATTCATATCAATTTCTGCTAAGAAAAGCACAAACAGAATAGAACCTTTAAAAAACCATTCTTTTATACGATTCGAAAGAACCAGCAAAAGATCACAAAATTTAATCCCAGCAGAACACAAAAATGTTTCTTAAAAGAAAGAAAAACACACATTTCCAAACATAACGCCAAAACCGCAAAAAAGAAAAGGATAGGAAGGTTCCTTTCTCTGAAAAATAATACAAATAGGAAGAGTTCAAGATCAAAAAATTTGGTTGAGATAACCAAAGTCAATAGGAATAGAGCACATAACCCCAAAGACCGGACCATAAAGCTCAAAAAGCTCACACCCTAAAAAAAACAGACGGTAACAACCCAGGAGAGCACCACATCCAGCACAAAATCGACTCCAAACTACAAAAATTTGCGTGAACCTGTGAAGCATCTACCATTTTGTTCACAGAAAAACCCACTCTACGCAGCTAGAACAGATCGCCGGTGGGGAAAAATTCCATCTCCCAAACAAAACCCCTACCCAACACATTCACCCAGCGTCACAAACGCCGCAGCAGATGAGGACCCGTACCTTGCACAGATCGGCGAACCTCTCCTCCATGGAAGCGGCGCCTGCGCCGCCTCCCGAGCCCCCATCCGTCACACCCGACCCCGAGCTCGACGGCTTGGCGACTCCCTCCATTCCTCCCCCTCAAAGTACCAGTCCAACGCCCCACAATCCTACCGCAACCGGACTCTCCGGCGGCCGAGCGGTGGCAGGAGGCGAGGAGAAGCCCGCTAGGGTTGCGGCGTCGCGCGGCGGAGAGGTGGACAGGGGGCGGGGAACGGCGGCGGCGGCGGCGGTTGGGATGCGCGCCAAAAAAAATCAGTCCTGTGCGGCGCGCGCGGACTTTTTATACTTCGCGGGTAGCTTGCGCGGCAAAATAGAACCCATTCCCTCACTGGGCGGTGGGCCAGGGGGAGAGCGCGAAGGGTGCGGCGGTGACACGTGGCCCGGTGGGCTCGGTTGGTTTTGGCGGGAGAGGCGAGGAGATGGCGGGAGATTTGGGTGGGAAGGGACGGGACGAGGTGGGGTCGGTGGCAGTCAGGGCTTGGGGCCCACATGGCAGGGGCAGATGCGTCCGACAGAAAAAGTTTCTATGATGCACGGCGCTGAAACGGACAGGCCTGCAGCCATTGCAAAATGCCAATTCCTGCTCTTGGCTGATAAAGACCAACGAATGCATTCCATTTTCGGTAACAGGTGAAATCGTCAGCATAGCCTCGAATTGAGCACGATTTCTATACGTATTGTAATGGTTATGATACAATTTCTGCATATAACACAACTGTGATATGAGCTGAGTGGAGCTAGATGAAGAGAAGCAATCAGCTAATATGCAACGTTTTCGAAAACATTCCTGTTCGGAACACATAAAATTTATAGAAAAAACGGTTAAATTTTCACAAAGACAGAGTTTGTTGCGATTGCGAGAATTGAGATCACAACCTAACAAATGAGCGTATGGTGAAACTAGAATTTATTATCCCATTACACCAAGAATTGAGTATTTATAGCCACACCTCTAATTATCTCGATCTACATTACAGGAGTGCCTTTGTCTGTTAGAATATTCTTGAAATATCTTTAAGGTATTACCGTCATTGTACCTTGTACATACCATATATACATAAGATTTTACATTTATGCCCCCTATCGTTGTCTTCCATGGGTGGAACCTTCGGTACTTTGGGCATTCGTCCCGTGTCATAGCTACCCTCAGACTACAACTCATCTTCACCCTACATTACCTTGGGCTTCGATGTAGGTTTCTGGCTCCTTACTTCGCAACAATCGAACCTTCAAGTCTGTTTAGCTCTTTCGGTGATCTTCGACCTGTTAGAGGTTCGGTCTTCGGTCTCCTCACCCTTTGGCCATTCAAGTCCATACATGCGACCAAACTAAAGCAACTCAAGGAAAATGATAGCGTTACGAATCGCTTCCCGTCTATGAAAACTTTGTTCGTTAGTGGAGAACCAAATTCTTTGTTCGTTAGTGGAGAACCCCAAGAAAGCAAGAAATCTTTGACCACCTTTGCCAAAAGCAAGCCGGGCTAGGGTTCTCCGATCGGCTGTCTACCGTCTATCTACATCAGTACAGAAAAATTGCTCTGTTTCTACCATATCATCCATGCATGATGCATTTAATCTACTTCTCTGCCACAAAACTAGAACTGACCCACGTGATTGATACGCTAATATAAGTCTTAAGGATTCGCAGGATGAACCGACAAGATTAGGGACAAAAGCAAAAGTTTCCTTCAAGTTTAGCGGACCGTTGTCAATTCTCTCTTCAGCATCTCTCTCTATCTCTCGAGACTGAATCTACTGGGGTAACATACAACTGATGTTACACGCCGGATCCATTCTCTCTTCAGCTGTTCAGCACTGTATCTATCAGAAGATTTCTCCATTGCTCTAACCCTACGATGCGTTGAACTCGCGGAGGGAGTACGCACACGGCACATAAAACAGGTTTGCGTTATGCCGCTGGATCCTTCAAAGGTTCCGTGGGGCCAGGGTGTTCCAAGTAAAGCTGCATCTTCAAAGGGTCACAGCTCACCGACTTGATGGGAGTTAGCTGCGGAGGCTGCATCCACAGCTTGGTGTCTGTAGGGATCCACAGCTGAGCTTCTTTGTCGCCATCAGCAGGGAGGGATCGGAAGTAGGCAGTGATCTCCCAGCTGCCATCTATCAATTCAGAAGACAAGCATGTTACTGAGGAGCTCTTTTACTAATACGGTTGGCCTTCACGGCAAACCTTGAGATAGAGAAATAATAACGAGATCAAATGAGAACCTGATGGAAGGGATTTAGTAACAGGTTCAGCAACTGTCAGTTTGATCAAGAAAGCTCGCAGAGCGAATTCCAGGTTTGCCTCCTCTAATTTGGAACCATACGATTGGTTCAATGCAAGCTTGAAGACAAACTTCTCGATTGCTACATGCTCTTTGTCATAGAAGATGACTACGACCCTCTCAACCAATCCCTGGGTTGGATAAAAGAAATTATGGTTATTGCTAGCTATAAAGGTAGAGCCAACCTGCAATATTTCTACGATCTAGTACTTTATTAGAACACCAAGGGATTATCAACACTGGAAGCTTCAAATAAGCAAAGAGTGGAACAATCAGCTAAAAAAGGGGACAAAACAAGTAATAATCCTAAGACAAGATAAGTCATTTTACTTTAAAACGGACTGTGAACTATCATCTATGCGCTATGATGGAGGTTAGTTGAGGCCAAAGCGGGCCATGGCCCCTCCTCCCAAATTGAAACTTCACAGTAAAATGTTGCTTGTTAATACTTTTACACTGATTAAGTAATAAGTTAACTATTGATTATCAGGATTTGAAGCACAATTTAGACTGGCCCTTCTTAGTTTTGCTCAAGCTCCGCCACTGCTACCGCTACAAACTATTTAAGACATGAGTACACTTAATTGCATCAGGAGGAACAATCAGTAAAAAAAGGGACAAAACACACCTTCTGTATGAAAGGGAGAAGGCCATAAGTCGCAGAGTGAATGTAGCTAGCAAGCTCAGGATGCAGTGCTTTCTGGACCACTACATTCATGTACCTTCTCCTCTCAAATGCACCTACAGATACGTTTGTTTAGTACAACAAAACCTTTGCAGACACAAAGCTGCCAAACCAGCTGAAATGCAAAAGGGAGAGGAATTCTTACGAGGAGGATAGATGCCTTTGAGGAAGACAATGCAGCTGACGGCCACCTCTAGAAATTCCACAACCACTTGTGCTATCTGATCTATTTAAGTGAGCTTAAGTTTTAGCAGAGAGGAGAATAAGTAACTACTAAATCAGCAACCCCAGATTTAGGAAGAACAGACAAGAACTAATCATAAACAACCTTGAGGAGTTTGATTCTTCCGATCCATGGCTCCGTTCAGGTGAATTCTTCAATTTGGGAACCTGCCAAAAACTTCTGTTGATCAGAGACTCCTGTTTGTTAATATTCCAATGTTTGTCACAGCCCCACAAGCCAGTGTGCGAATGATAAACTGCCAAGCCATCAAATGGTTGTAAAGCTGAGAAACAAGACTTCTTCCCGTGTAGACTCCTATTCCGTGTCCGTTCAACTCTTGGGGGAGGATAACAATCACTGGTGGCTTACATGTGTCTATGGGCCCCAGTTCGATGCGGATAAGCTTCTATTCCTACAGGAGTTGCGTGACATCCGTGCCGCTTGCTTAGGTCCCTGGGCGATTATGGGGGACTTCAACATGATTTACCGATCGTGCGACAAGAATAATGCAAGCGTAGACCGCGCTATGATGGGTCGTTTCCACCGGCTTGATGGGTCGTTTCCACCGGCTTTTGGATGAACTTGAACTGCACGAGATCGAGCTTCTGGGTCGCCGTTTCACATGGTCGAACGAGCGCTCGGCGCCAACCCTGGTCCATCTTGACCGGGTGTTGTGCACAGTGGACTGGGAGCATCTCTTCCCGGGCTGCCTTCTTCAAAGCACGTCATCGACTATCTTGGATCATTGCCCTTTGCTGTTAAGCCTCAAGGTCAACCTTGCGGGCAAATCGCGATTCCATTTCCAGAGCTTCTGGCCCAAATTATCTGGCTTCCAGGCGGTGGTGGCCTCGGCTTGGGCGGCGCCGGTACAGAGCACCTGCCCTTTTAGGAGACTGGCCTGTAAGTTCCGCACGCTTAGCCGGGCATTGCAATCATGGAGTTAGCGCACGACTGGAGATCTTTCCTTCCAGATGTCGCTGGCTCGGGAGTTGTTGCACAAGCTCGAGATAGCCCAGGACTTGAGGGTACTTTCTGATGGCGAAGCTTGGTTGCATCGACAATTGAAGTTTCATTGCCTCGCGTTGGCCTCGCTGCAGCGAACCATTGCCCGTTCGAAATCACGACTAACTTGGCTTCAAGAAGGGGACGCAAATACGACTTTCTTCCATGCGCATGCAAGATACCGCAGACGAAAGAACCGAGTTACCAAGTTGAGAGTGGATGACCAGGTTCTGACCACACAGGATGAAATGCAGAGTGCGGTTTGGAATTTTTTTCAGAACCTTATTGGCACTCCGCATCAGCGCACCTGCACCCTAAATTTACCCTCGCTCCTGCCGCCTGGGGCCGGTCTCGATGCTCTCGAGTTGCCGTTCACAGAGTGGGAGGTTTGGAATACAATCAAAATGTTGCCACCCGATAAAGCGCCGGGCCCGGACGGCTATACAGGTCGTTTCTACAAGGAGTGCTGGTCGATCATCAGAGACGACGTAATGGAGGCTTTGCGGGCAGTTTATGACGGGCACGGGACGAACTTAAACCTGCTCAATTCGGCTCTAATGGTTTTGATCCCCAAGGTACCGGATGCGGAACAAGTGAAGGACTTCCGTCCTATAAGCCTGGTCCATAGCTTCGCCAAACTACTCACCAAGATCATGGCAAACCGCCTTGCGCCAAGGTTGCCGGCCATGGTTTCCGTTAACCAAAGTGCCTTCATCAGAGGAAGAACTATCCATGACAACTTCATCCTGGTTCAACAGTTGGCCAGGTTCCTTCACAATAAAAAACAACCGCGGATCCTCCTCAAGATTGACATCAACAAGGCATTTGACTCCGTTTCGTGGCCGTTCCTTCTTGAAGTCCTTGTGCACCTGGGGTTTGGCCATCGGTGGAGACGTATTCTGTGTAGCCTTCTGGTCTCCTCATCCACCCGTGTCCTCCTTAACGGCTTCCCTGGAGAAATGATCGTTCACCGAAGAGGCCTTCGTCAGGGGGACCCTCTATCCCCAATGATGTTTATCTTAGTGATGGATATGCTCAATGCAATGTTCTCCAAGGCTGCTGAAGTGGGACTCCTACAACCCCTGGCGTCTCGACCAATTGGGCATCGGTTGTCGATGTATGCTGACGATGTTGTTCTCTTCATCCAACCATCGGCACAAGAACTTCAGGCCTCCAACCGTATCTTGCAGTGCTTTGGTGGAGCTTCCGGCCTGCAGACAAATTTGCACAAGAGCTCAATCATACCGATTCATTGCTCTGAGATTGATCTAGAGACCGCCCAGTCTGTGCTCCCGTGCAGGATTGCTGCTTTCCCGTGCACTTACTTGGGGCTTCCACTATACATCAGTAGATTGACCAAGACAGAACTCCAGCCAATTGTCGACAAAATTGATGGGAAGCTGCCGGGTTGGAAAGCGGCAGCTTCTGAATGCCGCTGGTCGCTCTGTCCTGGTTAATGCGGTACTCACGGCGATTCCGATTTATACTTTGCTAGCCCTTGATGTTCCCAAATGGGTGATCAATGCCATAGACAAGCGGCGTCGAGCCTTCCTATGGAAAGGACGACATGATGTGCAAGGTGGACACTGCAAGGTCGCTTGGCAAAGGGTTTGCCGGCCACGAGAGTTGGGCGGCCTTGGATTCCAGAACCTTACTCTGCTGGGCTGGTCTCTGCGGATGAAGTGCCTCTGGCTGCAGAAAACGCAGCCGCTCCGGCCATGGGCAAAGCTAGGCATCCAAGTGCATCCAAATGTTCGCGCCATGTTCTCTATCTCGGTGTCTACCGTGATCGGGGACGGGAGAAATACTTTGTTCTGGGTAGATAAGTGGCTAAATGGTCGAGCCATTCGAGACCTGGCGCCAGCCCTAATGCAGTTTGTGCCGAAGAGAATCATCAGTAAACGGTTGGTTCGGGATGCCTTGCAGGACCAGGCATGGATCCAGGACATTCGCGGTAGCCTTTCAGAACAAGCGTTGCTCGAGTACCTGCGGCTCTGGGGTGAGGTTCAGGTTGTGCATCTTCTTGACAACCATCAGGACTGTCATCTCTGGGCACCGTCGGTGTCGGGCAAGTTTTCAACATCATCTGCTTACCGTAGGTTCTTCACAAGAGCGGTCGCTTTTGAGCCTTGCAAGCGTATATGGCGCTCCTGGGCTCCGTTGCGAATTAAGATCTTCATTTGGCTGGCCTCCCTTGATAAATGTTGGACGGCAGATCGTGTAGCACGTCGGGGGCTGCAACACCCGTCGGCTTGTGTGCTGTGTGATCAAGAGCAAGAATCTATTGACCACCTTCTTGTCAGATGCGTTTTTGCGAGAGCTCTGGTTCCTGGTATTTCAACGGTTGGGCCTCCAGATCCTTGCACCGGATGCGGTGGTAGCTGGATTTCAATCTTGGTGGAGGAGATCTTTGCGGCGTGTCCCGAAGGAGATGCGCAAGGGTTTCAACACTTTGGTGGCCCTGGCGGCTTGGTGCATTTGGAATCAACGAAACCGAGGTGTCTTCGACGGTGAGCGTGCGCAAATGCCAAAGCTGCTTCAGGAGGTCCTTCACGAGGCAAGGCTGTGGGAGAGGGCGGGGGCAAAAGGGTTGTCTACCTTGTTGACCTGAGTTTTTGGCTTTGCTTTTGTGGTCGTTGTTGTACGTGAACAGGCGCATATGTAATCTATTTCGTACCTGTGGGCTCTTTTTCTTAATACAATGACATGCACTTCTCCTGCATGTTTCAGAAAAAAAAAGAAAAAGAAACAAGACTTCAGTTATAGATCAGATATAGCCGATTAGGCGATTACACAAGAGCATGAGAAAAGGAATAGGAAAGCAATGTGATGGGCAGCTAGATGTCTGCTGACACAGCAGCATAGCATTCAGCACTAAAGGTCATCATGCCATAACAGCCACACTTAGTATTATATTAGATTTCTGAATCCTTGCAACATGGTGAACGGTTTCATCCATCGCTGTGTATAATGCAGGCCATGTTGCTCATGGAACTTGATATTGCAAGAATTACTGTAGGATTGCAATTCACTGCAATTAAACCCCAAAATCCAAGCTTTCGGCTCACTGATAACCAGAGGTTTGGGAATATATATTGTTAACATTGATCAGAGAAACAAATGTCACCGGTGTGATTTTACTTGTCCTCCAGTTTTGGAATCTTGCCTTTCAGAAACATTTCCTGTATATGCATTGGCGATACCTTGTTATGTTGGCTAAAAATTTCATGAACGGGCATTGATGATTAGTGTGGCTGTTATGGCATGATGACCTTTAGTGCTGACTGCTATGCTGCTGTGTCAGACATCTAGCTGCCACTCTATTTTTCCTTTTTCGATATACTTGGGGAATTAATCCCTACTTTTTGTTTATTTTCCCCTATGCTGGGAACACATCCAATTACTCCGGCATTGCTAGGGGCTCGAGTGCCGTCCATCAAGCATGCTAGTTACTAAGCTGTAAACGGCTTGAAAAAGGTCATTTCCCACTTCCTGGAGAAATACAAGAAAATTGTAGACATTCTTTCGATTCCATCATTTCATGAATTTAAGATTTTAAAATCACAGCATGGTACGTGTCAAAAAATCTGTGTATTTAGTTGCCACAAAAATATCTTAGCTTTCAAATGAGTAAGGACTCTGCTACTGACAGATCATTGATCCCCAAAAGAATGTTGTTTTTAGCTTCTGTCTCAAAGTGCGATTCATCTCCTGCAAAGAACGCATGCACACATCCATCCACTTCAATGAAAGAGCAACCGGGCTGCTTACTCATCCTACCATCGTCCATAGATGTCTGCACCTCATTCACATCAACACACCTTGATGTGGTAGCATAGACATTAGAAAGTAAAACATGCCCTCCACACTTTTTTGGCTCCAACTCTTGGATCCTTTTTGATACATACTCTGCAAGTCCCACCTCTCCACAAGCTTTGCAGGCAAACAACAATGACCGCCATACTACCACATCAGTAGCAATAGGCATCTCTTTAATAAATTGTTCTGCCTCTGCCAATAGCTTTGCACGGCCCAATAGATCAACCATGCATCCATACTGTTCAATCCTCGGTGCAAGATTGTAGATCATGGACATACGATGGAAGTGATGGTACCCTTGTTCCACTAACCCTCCATGGCTGCAAGAAGTAAGGATACCCAAGAAAGTGACCTCATTCGGCATAGCATTACCCTCTTCTTCCATCTGAGAAAACAAATCTAATGCTTCACCACAGAGGCCATTAACAGCAAAGCCCATTATCATTGCTGTCCAAGAAAACACATCTCGCTTGGTCAATCCACAGAATACCTCATAAGCCCTTTTAATATCCCCACATTTTGAGTACATATCAATCAGTGAATTTTTCACAGCAAGCTCCTTCCCTAAACAATGAACATCACAATAAGCATGAACATAGCGTCCCAAGTCAATTGCTCCCATTTGGGCGCATGAAGATACAACAGTAGCAATTGTCGCATCATCAGCCTTTATTCCAGCAATTTGCATGTCCCTAAAAAGCTCAACAGACTCTTTACACTTACCCAACTATGTGTACCCGGAAATCATTGAGGTCCAGCAAACCACGTTTCTCTCATGCATTCCATCAAACACCTTGCGGGCATCTTCAACAAAGCCACACTTTGCATACATACTAATCAAAGAGATTCCCATATAACACTTAATTCCAACTCCATTCCCCACAACAAGAGCATGACATAGCCTCCCGGCTTTCACTGAGCCCATCCTGGCACAAGCAACAAGAGTATTGAGCAATGTGACATCATCCAGCCTAACCTGCTCCTTGAACATTTGGCCAAAAGCCTGCAAAGCCTTATTAGGCATCCCACCTCGTACATATCCAGCAATTATTGTATTCCAAGAAACTGCATCACAAGCTCCTTGGGGAGACGAATCAAGAACTAGCCTTGCAGCAGCTGGATAGCTACAAGACGAGTACATGTTGATAAGGGAATTAAGGACAAAGGTATCCGAAACCAAGCCAAGTTGCACAGAAAGCGAATGAAGCTGGGCACCAACAGCAACAGATGGGAGGCGGGCAGTGGCAGAGAGAGCAATGTTAAGGGAGTAGTTATCGAGCTTAATGTATCCAGAGTGATGGAGCAGGGAGAGGAAGGAGAGGGTGAGAGCTGGGACAGTCCCCAAGGAGAGGGATCGGAGGACAGAGTGGACAAGGGGTATCTTGAGGAAAAGACCCGAAACGATCGCGCGAGAGAGGAGGAGGGGAATATGGCAGTGGGAGAGGCGTGAGACTAAAACTGAAAGGATACATTCATTTTCAGGGCTAGAGCTTCTGGCAATGGAGAAGGGTTGTGATTTCCCATTGAATATTCTTGAAGTTGTGTTCATCACAATTCAATGGTGTTGACAAGCGAGAAATGGGACAAAGTGGAGCTATCACTGCAGGCAAGCGATTGGAGGATATGAGAATCTGTCATCCCGATACTGAAACCTACATTGCAAAGGAACCTGATATGAGAGATCATGTCTTCCAGAGTGTCAGATTGTTGGCTATACATCTATGTATTAGTGACGAGCACTTCAGGCTCAATGAACAAGAATTCTGCAACTTCAAAGCTCCACAATAACCAACAGCACTACAGCAGTAGTGTGTGTTGGTATGGTACTCAATAAGCAGCCGTGGCGCAGTCAGGAATTTGGGAGATCCAGGGCAGTTTTAAACATTAAAGTATTGAGGGGTGATGGGATACTATACTGGAAATAGCTAATTATTGAAAACAAGTTCAAGTTTGCAAGTTTTATATAGATGCAATCAGTCAATCACACATATAGAATACAACATACAACTAGGACTCTGATTCTTGTGTTGAAAAACAGAAGCCAGCCGCCCAACAGCTACGCGCATGCAAATATAGCAAAAACAGTACGAACTTGAGTTTAGCTCATTTTTTTGTTTGTTTTGGAAAAGGAGTTTAGCTCATGTAATGCATGAGTCTCTAGGATCTAGAAAAGCTACTTCTATAGCCGCGTTGATTGCCGAATCTTCAGTAAATCAACCATGCGTTTCAATAGCCGTGCCGCGGCTCTCGAACAGGTTCATATTTATTCCATTCTTCTTGTGAAATGTCAAGCTTCTCAACACATCAAAAATTGACGAAATCAAAATGCAGGGCCTAGGGCTCGCTAGGAAGCCTTATCAATTGTTCGATCGCTACATGTGCTGAGATTGAATTGGCGTACCGAGGCAAACTTATTTGGTGCTGCAGGCTGTCGACGTCCCCGCGTCTTCCACGCTCGCTGGTCACCTCACCCCGCGCTGGCCTGGCCGGGTCCGCCGCGCCCGCGTCGGGGCCCTAGCCACGCCGGACCGCCAGGGTACGCTGCCCCTGCCTTGACCACCCCCTCGCCCTCGCCCCGCGAGTTGGGCCTGTGCACACGTGGAGACTCCGCCCGCGCCCCTGAGCCGCCGCCGCCTTGGTCCGCCGGAATCTCTCAGTCTCCAGAGAGACCTTACGCTGTGAAGTCTCGATTGCCGATTGCAAATTCCATTGGGCTTCTGCTTTAGTTGTTAAACCACAAGGCTAGCCCATCTTGGCATACACGATCCAAAAAGCCCAATTTCCTCTCTAAATTTTATGAACATGATTTCAGCAAATACTTTTTGCGATGGAAATCAACAAGAAATTGGCTAGATCTAAGGCACTTTATTGCATTGATGTATCACTAAATTTTGATGCCTACATCCCTGGTCCTTTTTCTCCATTAGAGCAATTAATATTCTTATGTATAGTTCTACAGCAACAAAAAAAAATCTTATGTATAAGATTTTTTTTTCAAAAAAAGGATAAACACGTAGCATGTCACTACACAGTGGCATTTTGCGCAACATTTTCATTTTTTCAGTGTATATGAATACTTCCTCAGGAAAAAAAGGTTTGCACAATCAGAATCCATCCTTCAAAATGAAAATACCATAAATCTATTAAAAAATTAGGATTTCTTTAACTGTGTTAGTGACGTCCGTACATGTCACCTGCTTCAATTGTGTTGCCTGATTTGCCAGGTGCATTGCACGAAGTTCTCAGCGTTACATACGGTACTTATCCCCTAGTTTATTTACAACATCCGTCACTACAGATATGTTTGGAAAGCAAATTTCAAGAGAATATTCACCATTGTCCATAAATATTCAGAAGGACTGAGAGACCAATTGAAGAGCACCTTGCAATACATACAGTACTTGTCCAGATGGCAGAGCCTGGTAATGATACAAGAGCAATTAGAAATTTAATTGGCAAACCTCAAAGCACATCACAATTTTTTGCATCCTTTGGCGGTCAATAGCTGAGAAAATCTTTGATAATAAGATGTATCCTCTTCGTCTACCTCAAAGTCCTCCGCTTGGAGGCCTTTGAGGGAGAAGGAGAGAACACTCCTTGAAAGTCACTTCTTCCTCTTCATGGTTCTTGTCTGAGAGGAAACCATGGAAATGCCTGGGATTATATAGGCCACAATAGATACTAAAAGATAC
Organism: Phragmites australis; assembly: GCF_958298935.1. NCBI lineage: Eukaryota > Viridiplantae > Streptophyta > Magnoliopsida > Poales > Poaceae > Phragmites > Phragmites australis. The sequence goes on along the minus strand of NC_084938.1, from coordinate 27,209,721 downwards.
CCAAATCAGATGAGTAATATCTTAAAATTGCATAGATGTTCTGATTCTTCCACATCTTTTTCCTAGTTGCACAACCTGGAGTCGTTTACTTTAGGAGCTTGGACTTTGGACGACACCAAGGAACACTACCGTATCTTGGTGAGCACAATTAGTGGACAAGGACATGGTATCAGTGACCTGAAATGTGATGCTTAATGCTTCACCATTTCTTTCCAGTACCCTGTAAAACATGAAGGCTTATGTGTTATATACCAAACAGTATGCAGAGTGCAAGATGATAATTTGTGTATAACGTTTTTACACACAACAAAAATGTGCATCCACAAACAACTAGTTCTGTTTTTTTAATGCGTGCTGACAAAAAAAAAAAAAAAAAAAAAAAACATGTGCATGGTAACATTAAAGACAGAAAAAAAAACCTAAAAAACCATTAGATAGCGTCTTGAAAGTAACTACAGAAGATTTGGATAAGATAGCTTTCAGGTAGCCGCTGTATGAGGCATCCAAAAAGGTTCTAACCTGTTACTGCTTTTGGAGATTCTGCCAAAGCTTCAGGCTGCTTGCTGTCACACAGTTGACCTAGACCCTAGCAAGGAGCAAGAGCCAACTGAATACAAGATAAAGCAAATGACACACACAAAAGGTCATGAACCCAGCCTTATTTGACATTCTTCCACACACTTGCATACTGCACGTGCCTAACAATAGCCACATGGCTTCAAGCATATATGATATGATATCATGAGAATTTGTTCTCATCAGACCTTGCAGTTCTGCTTTCAAAATTGAAAGATTAGCCTCCCAGCGTGGCATTTCTCTGCAGAGTTACTTATGATTATTGACTATAAAATGTGCTAAGCCAATGTAGGCAATAGGCAGCAAATAAGGCCGCATGATTCCTGGTGACTGACAAGATTGTAGACCACTCATGCAAGCTAGGATAGCTATGACTCCATAAGCCAAGAAACGAGTGTAATTTAAATTTGACATTCAGGTGCTTGTTTCCATATGTTGAAAAACAGAATTTGGAAAGCATATTAGTTTTTTTGTTATGCTGCAGCCAGGAGGGGATAGGGAGTCCAATATGAAGATGCCTTCATTCTGATATGTGGATTCTCGACCCTTCAGTCTTGACTTTCAAGTTTTTTCCATGTGCAGAAATGACCGGTATTGATGGCATGGATGATCCAACTTAACAACAACACAGTTGAGCTTGAAAATGGGCATGTTTAATTCTTCATTCGACCTCTATGATTGGGGTGTAACCATGATCCTTGAGCTCCCAATTCAGTAGCTCCAAGACAAGCTCCAACACACTGTCATGAAGCTCACTGGTGATAAACTCTTTAAGACTACCTTCAGCGTCAATTTGGCTCCACCCAGGCCGCTTCCTCATCCCTTGTCTCCTCATGAGGGCTCGAATCTTTTGGACTCCATCCCATTTCCTCGCATTTGCGTATATGTTTGATAGCAGGACATAATTCCCCATGTTATCTGGTTCCAACTTGAATAGGTGCTTTGCTGCCACCTCCGCAATCTCGACATTTGAGTAAGTCCTGCATGCGCTTAACAAAGCTCCCCAAATGCCAGCGTGTATTTGCATTTTTGTTGGCATCTCATGCGTAATTGTTTGGTAAGCCTCATCTACGCATCCGGCACGACCAAGCAAGTCCACCATGCACAAGTAGTGTTCCACAGTCGGAATAATGTGGTACTCATCCTTCATCATCTGGAAGTATCGGCGCCCCTCATCCAACAAACCTGCATGACTGCAGGCAGCGAGAACTGACACAAAACATATGTGATCAGGGTCTAAGCCCTTGTCACACATCTCGTTGAAAACTGCAATTGCATCCTTCCCACGGCCATGCATGCCAAATGCAGAGATCATAGAACTATAACAGATCAGATCTATTTGATTCCACCCGCAGAACAAGGCATGAGCCCTTTCTATGTCCCCACATTTTGAGTGCATATCAATCAGGGCAGCCACAGTATGGTTGTTCAAAAGCTTCGTGCGTTGACGATCCACATAATCTTGTATCCAGGTAGCTAGAGTTGGTATCCCACATTGCGCGCAAGCAGCAGCCACAGTGGAGATTGTAGTGTGGTTTGGCTCCACCTTCGGTCTTGCTCTACTCTCCAACATAACCTTGAAGAGATCCACTGCCTTTGCAGCCATACCAGTGCCTGAATACATCCCAATCATTACATTCCATGTTGCAACATCCTGCTCTCTCATTCCATCAAAGACAGCCCTAGCCCCATCCAAATTGCCACTTTTTGCATACCCAGAGATCATGGCGGTGCCCACAACAGCATCGGCTTCTCCATTTGCCACTGCCATTTCAAAGACACTCTTCGCAGAGTCCATATCACCGTGTGCAGCGTACCCGCCGATCATCTCCACTAGCGTGAATGTGTTCCTCTCAGGCATTGCCTCAAACAGCTCCTTTGCGCAATCCACCTTGCCGACCGCCATATACCCAGCGATCATCGTGTTCCACAGCTGAGCGTCCTTAAGAACCATTCTGTCAAACACCTTCCGTGCATCCTCCAGCCTGCCGCATTTCGCGTAGAATTCCACCAGTGTCGTCGCGATGCGCTCGTCGGTCTGGAAACCGTTCTTGAATACATGCACGTGGACCTGGCCCCCTTCTTGCAGCATCTTGCGGCGTGCCGCGGCTTTCAGCGCGGCGGAGACGGTGAAGGTGAGCGGCGCGACCACGGGGCAGCACCGGTGCATCTGGGCGTACAGCGCCACGGCGTCGCGCGCGGCGGCGTCCGACTGGGAGTGCGCGCGCACCAGCGCCGTCCAGACGAAGGCGTTGGCGGCGGCGCCGAGCGCCGCCGCCACCGCGCGTGCGCGGCGGAGATGGCCGAGGTCCGCGAAGGCGCGCACGAGCTTGGCGGCGACGAAGCTTCTGCGGGCGTGGCCGAGGAGGACTGCGCGGGCGTGGAGCTGGTCGAGCTGGCGCGCGGACGCGCACCGCGCGGCCAGGCGCACCAGGCGGTTCTCCTCCTCGGCGCGGGCGCTCGGCATCGGCCTGTCTGCAGAATTCTATTGAGCGTACGTCCGCTGCAATCTGCAACTCCGTATTCCTAGTACCTTAAAGTGCCACTGTTCAAATTTCAAATTTCAGAACAAGATGAATTTTCTACAGTTTGCACATATCTGAAAACATTACGAGCACGAAAATTCATTAGAACCAATTCAATCTCTGTAGAAATCTGGAAACTCCCGACCTACAATTAACGTTTTGTAGCATGCTTGTCACAACTCGAAAACATATGCCTAATTTCTGTAAAAAAATTGTGTTTTTCCCTTTTGGATCAGCATAAAAAGCATATCCCACTATACGATTAATGAAAACGTTATGAAAGCACATCTGTAATTGCTGTCCTCCAAGAGGACAACCAAAAGAAATAAGTACAGGATATTTAAATAATGAAATGAACTAGCCAGGTTAATGGTTAATGTTACAAGTTACAGCTTCAACAAAATCAATAGCAACATTGCCCCACACACACACACACACACAAATACTACGTATGGACTAAGAGTACATAGAACTAGCAGTACAAAAGGTCCAAACCAAAATGACGGCAGTGAAACCATTGGGATTCATCATGTCTAATTGTCTATATTGTTAAACACTTAATCTAAAAACAACATCTATTGCTTCTTACTGAAGTTTTGGCTGGAATTTCGGCCGAAATGACCAACACTTGTTGATTTTTTTATACCATTTGTCCTACTTTCCTTTCCTTTGCGAGCTTTCGCTTCTTAAGTTGAGGGATTGACTGAAGGCTGAAGAGGAGCTTGTGATGAGGAACTTCCTATGTGTCATCATTTGTATGTCGCTTAATCTTTTTCCTCTCATTGAACCCATGTTCCATGCCAAACTCTTCTGCAAATGCCTCGATGTCAGTTGCAATCTCAGAGCAGCCCTTTCGACTGACGAAATGTGGGGGTTCAGTACCGCATCTCTCAAACCCCATAGCACTGCCAATCTGACTGTGTAAGTCCTCCAAGTCCTCTGCGGCTACAGCTTGCCTTTTCATGTCCATCTCAAGGTCCACGCTCATCTTGGGCGGACTTAGTACCCGTCCCATACTGAGGGATGACGTGAAGGTTGTAGAATCCTCCTTAACTTTTGCTCTGAAATTGTTTTTTGATTTGGGGACCCTTGAAAATAAGATCTCTATGAAATTCTGTCCTAGTCCACGGTTGTAAGGATTTTTTTTCCGATCATAGCAGTACCGGAAGTTCTCATAAGTAGTCTGCATTTTTTTTTTTGGCATGAGATTTAAATATGCTCACGTAAGTTGCAAATCAAATTAAATGATACTACAGCTACAATAGAATAGCCTGACCTGATTTGTTGAAATCAAGTAGAGATGGAATGATGTCAACCCTCCCACAAACCACACAGCAATAAATGTGTATAAGATGAGAAGGCCGGAGATAGGAGCCTTCAGAAGAGCTCTTCCAAGTTTGCATTCATGCATGTCCATTATTTTCTTGATGTTGGCCCAGCAGAATGCAAACACGTATATGCAGAGCATAGTCGTCGAAGACACAAACATAAAGAAGAACCGATAATTCCTCTGCAAGAAAAGAGAATTAGAATTCGAGGTGTGATGAGTAAAAATACATAGTTACTTTTAATAGATAACTGATCTATATCGCCCTCAACATTTGGAGAAAACATATATATCAACAGCATAAATTCCAATTCTTCTTGCTCTCTGTCTCCTTCCCCTTGCATCATTCATATTTTAGCATGGCTGGCATGTGAACTGCTGCCTCAGCAATCTTATCAATAAAACACCTCCAATATCATGAACTATATGAGAACTTACCACATTGTTTCTTATTTGTTCAAAAAGAACGTTTTTCTTTCATAAAGGGCAATCTTATCCAATTGATGATCTTATTATTGCAAATGATGCATACCTTGCCAATGCACTGGCCTACCCAAGGACAGTGGTGATCAAAACGTTCAACACAGTTGTTGCAGATTGAGCAATGGGAACACCTTGGTGGACGATACAACATACATGTATGGCAATATTTGACCTTGACTAAAACACCATTAACAAGAACATCTCTGGTGAGTGGTAAACCAGTCGAACCATGTTGACCACCTGGCCAATCTGATAAGTTGGAGGATTCACCAATGTCTTGCGGCTCTGGGGGATGAGAGTTTCGAGGAACAATTCCAGGATCACGGCCAGATGTGAGAAGTAGAATAACAAGAATCTGCACAACAAGAACAGCCATAGATTAGTCATCTTTGTCAAGCTGCAGTTACCAAGTTGCAGACACAATAGTCATTCTACTTCAATATATATAAATGCAATGGTTATGAGCATTCTCCTTGACGCAAAATTGGTATAACTTAACGTGGGAGAAGCCAGTGCCCAATGCATAGGATTGCTAAAACGGATTTCCAGTGCATAATTTTACACTAAAAAATTCACCAAAACAGAGCAGAACATTGAAATTGTTGTGTAGCTAACTGTGTGTACATGGCTCATAAACTTACATATGCTGTAAAGATGATAGCAACAGATGCTACCCAACCTCCAACTTGGCTGTGGTACTCATGACCAAGCTGTGGACAAACAGCAGCAGCAAAGAAGATCACAGGGATTACAACTAAACATACTGTGAGCATGAGTGACCTCACATCGGGCCCAAAAATAAGTCTCCCTCCAAGCAAAAAAATCTGTAAGAAAGCACAAAAAGAGAAAAGGCATGAGCTTTTTTCAACACACCTTAAGAAGATATTAGCACCCACTAATGTAGTTGAATTTGAAAAATTAAAGAATATAAGCCGGTAATATTAGAAGACAAACACCCCAGTTGCCACTATTAAATTAGTAGCTGGTGCATTTCTACTCATGGTGAAGTTGTACATAACAGATTACAAAATAAAGCCTATGCTGATGAACTAAAGAATAAACATATGAAATGTGAAACTAAGTAACAAACAGGCAGTACTCTGAATTACAAATTATGTTCAAATCAAGCTGCACATTACATATTTTTCAAACCTCCTCTCAACTACAAATTATGTCTTCTGCAGTTTAGGGTACCTACTGCCAGCTGCCACCACAATGACTGCTCGAATAATATTAGGATCAACAAGCCATGGCACTATGTACTAACACTAGTGAACAGAAATCATGGATTTTGTTCCTGATTTCTTGGTCGTACTAAATTGCAGATCACAACCAAACAAAGAGCAAGAAGCACTTACATTGCTGCCCTTCCAGGCCTGGTACACACGCCGCGGCGGCGCATCCGCCTCCATGATCCGCCGGTTGGAATCCGAGAGCTGCGCCTTCCCCTGCATCCTCCCTTCTATCCACCCGCGCGCACAAAGGAAGCTCCCGTTCACGCAAGCACCCCCATTGCAGTAATGAGCCCCCAAATCTTTAGCGTCGCAGTCCAAAGAATCCTAAAAGATTCCAAAGTCTGCCCAAATGGGCACTCCACCGCCTGCAAGAACACGGGGAACAGGCGGTTCTCGCGGATCCCAACACGAGAAGGGAACAGACTCGGATGATCGGATCAAACAAGCCAGCGAGTCCGCACCTGAGCAGAGTAGGCTCGGCGGCGGGGAGCAATAAGGCGAGCACGAGGTGGTGAGAGGATCCGCGGTGATGTCAACTTGGGATCCCAAGGAACCAAGCAGTGCTCGCTGAGAAGAAGAGTGGATCAGTGGAATGATTTTGGGAGCTCTGAAATCTGAAACTCTGAACTGAAGACTGAAGGGCCACTTTGGTGACTTACCACACTACTACAGCAGCAGCAGCAGCAGCCTCCTTTATCCTAAACAAGAGATAGATTAGTGAGAAATTTATAAGATATAATTAAAAAATGATAAAAAAAATAATAATAATAAAAATACTAGTAATAGTAAAAATATAAAAGTAATAACGATATAAGAAGACTGATGTATAAATTACGATTCTGACATATAAATAGTGCTTTGAGAATATTTTATTTATTTAAATCTCTCTTTACATACACACCTTGTGTTAGATTTAGTTGACTCTTGTCTCTCTTCATATTATAAGTGTTTTTTATACACTACTATGCATAGGTACTATAAAAAATATTCGTTAGATATGTCTCAATCATTTTAACTGATGTGAATTATTGTAAATTTAGTTTCTACCGGACCCTTTCCTAGGCCCTATTTCTGAAAAATCACTGTGGTGTAAACATGGTATCATCAACTCTACAGTACAAATCAAATCATAATCTCATGCATCAATTCGTTCGAACTGATTCGTCCTTGCAGGCTTGCAACAAAAGATCGATAAAGCTGAAAGGTGCAAGCTTGCCTGCCTGGCTGCCTTAAAGACACGAGCTCAGTGCAGCATAAAACAACGATGGATGTAGATAGTGTTTGGTTTGTGGTACGGGGTGCGATAGAGTGGATCTATTTTAGTTTTAGCTGTTTGGTTAGAGTTAGTTTTGAATTAGTAAATATTCTTTAAAGATTTAGGACGGATCCGTTTTAAAAAAAGACTGAACGCAGCCGTCTCAAGTGGGACGTGTCGCTAACAGTAGGTCTAAAATCTAAAATAAACTTACTCTATTTCACCTATCAAACAAACATCTATATATAAATAAAATCATCCTATTTCAACTCAGTTTCTAACCAAACAATACCGTACTGTATTTTGAGTGAAAAGCAAAGAAGGGAGCTTTGGTGCTGGTGCAGGTTGTGCCTATGCACTCGACACCATCATCCAGTTCGGTTCGATACTCCATCCACCACTACTTAAATCATAGTACTCTGCACCTGCACTAGGATATATTACTGAACATTTTTGTCGCACTCAAGTGTGTTTCCCATTAGAACTTTCACTTTAAATTTCACGCTTTTTTTTTTAGTGAAAGCACACTTTAATTCAAAACTTCTGAAGAACGAAATAGAAGAAAAAAATGAGAACAGAACAGAAAATAAAAACAGAGAGTCAAAAGTGTCATGAGTCCAAAGGGCTCTTTATCGCAACAAGTGCCGTGATTATCGGCTAGTGGTCTTGTGTTTTTATTCACTCGAGTGGATTGATTAAACTTTCACCGTTTAAAGTTAAGCATGGTTTTTCCTTCTAAAAATAAAGTCAATATCTTATTATTTATCTTTTATATTTAGACGTCTAATATTTTACTTTCATACATTTCAAAAAATATATTCAATCTCTCATTATTTATCTTTTATATCTAGACGTCTAATAATTATTTTTCATACATTTACCACTGGTTTCTCCAGAAGTTTCACCGCCTTTTGTACTTCGCTTACAACGTCGGATTTCTCCAGATGGTGCACCGCCCCCTGCACTTCGCATACAGTACCAGCTTTTTGAAGAGGGTGCACCGCCGCCTGCACGTCACCTCCACCGTCATCTACCAGAGAGTTTGTCTTCGTCACGCTGTCTTTACATCAAAGTAGAATGATCTTGATCTTCCTTACAACATTGTTACTGACGACAAACTCTGGACGATGTGGTCCCCTCCACCATCATATTAAGATACTCGTAATTCTTCTCCCTCTTGAAATTACATAATCATATTATGAATTTCATGTATGCAAATTTCTCTTTGGTTATGCTATATTTGTTTACTTCTTTGATTGCTATATCATGTATGATTTTACGTGTGTGAAACACGTGTACAGTTACTAGTTTTGCAAATGCAACTACGCTTTCACTTTGTTTAGGGTGTTAAATTAAGGTCTTGAGGTCTTGCATAATATGTAACAAGCTCTTAAAAGAAACAGTAGCGAACAAAAATGCATTAAAAATAGCAAAAAAGAAGGCAAAGAGCAGGGGACAATGGATATTTCAATTTTGAATTGAAAGGATGTTGCACCAAAAAATGGAAATGCAATCGAAAGTAGAAATTTCAGGATTATTTGTTAGAAGATCAATCCATCTTTAGAGGAACAATGTAAAGTTAGAGCTGTGGTACAAGTGGATCACTTTCAGCTCAGTATTTATATATGCATGCACTCCAAACTCTTTTAGGCGGAAAATATTCTTCAAATTACTTAATTAGCGCACGCAATGTCTAGCTACAGCAGGTGCAATAATACTAAGAGAAAAAATAAATAAAGAATATATACTTCTATATCTATATCTATAATTTTATACTCCTATAAAATACACGAGTTATAGTAGATTCGATCGATCTACATCGTCCACCCAAGTTAACCAAACGATCACTGTGCAAAGTTGAACCCAGTTCCTCTTAAAAATACATTTAATCTCATATATTTGTCTTTCATATATAGAGTCCAATATTTGCATTCCAAACATTCCAAAATACATTCAATCTCTCGTTATTTGTCTTTCATATATTCACCGCCGGATTTCTCCAGATGGTGCGTCGTCTTCCATACTTCACCTATAACGTTGGGTTTCTCCAAATGGTGCACTGCCATCTCCACCATCATCATCCACGGAGATCATCTCCATCATGCTATCTTTACACCAAGGTACTATACGATAATTATTTTCATCTCGTACCAAAATTGATCGATATCTTGATCTTTCACACAGAGTTGCTATGGACGACTATGTAATACCCTGAACCTTATGAGAAATATAATGTGAATATTATAAAATAAAACATTGACTGGGCGGATCCGTGAGAGGGCAAAAAACTCAAGTTTTTTAATCTGTGGGTTGAATGGACGATCGGAGAACGTGGATGCTTAGAGGTCATCGAAGCGAATCTGTTTGACTATTCATATGCGTCGTTTAGACATTGGATGACCTGCAGCGAGTCCAATAAATTTAGGGTCCAATTATATAAAAAAAAAAGATAGAGGCATCGACCGAGTCAGGCACAACTCTGATTCGGCCATGGCAGCCTCTCCTCAAATAGGGGTGTTAAGGTAGGCTGGGTTGTCCTAGATGTTGCCCTAACCCTAGCACCTCTGCATCCAGCGCTGCTGCCATTTGTCGCGCCACTGGTGTCCACGCTGCTATCTTGCTCGGCCACCGCGCTGTTGCTTAACCGCGCTGAGCTGCTGCTGGTTAGGGAGCAAGTAGATGGAGGGAGAGGAACAAACTGCTACGGTTGGTGATGGTGTTGCTGTTGTGCAGCCGTGAAGGAAGAATATAGAGGAAGCAAGGAGGAAGAAGGCAAGGAAGGGAGAAGAAGCAAGGAAAGAGGAAAAGAGGAAATAAAAGGGATTTCACGAAATTTCATCAAACCCCCCAAATTCGTGATCTTTGCTACCAGTTAACACCTAAGTAGTCCCTAAAGGGTTGTAGATTAATTTGGATGGAGGGTTTGCCGTTAGAATTCGTAACCGGTAGATCGATATTGGTGCAGCAGCATTGTTTTCAAATCTGACATTAATTAGTCTGAAATTGTACCATCTCGTTAATAGAAAAGTTGTAAGTCTCGTCTATATCTTTCCAATGGTACTGGTCTTATTCACTTCCGATAAGCGGTTTAGGAGAATTCGTCAAACAGGGTTGTTGTCCTGAAAGTTTTAATTTGTGATGTATTTTGATTATCTATTTTTGACCTAGATGGGGAAGGATTTCGACTAAATGCATAACATAAAAGTTGTAGGACATTTTTTTAGGTGTCCTAGATATATTTATTTTTAGCAATTGGTTAAGCAGATTAAAAGATATGAGCAAAACAACGAGCAACGTAGAAAGTTAGACGAATTTTCGAATAAAATGAGATTTGGGGTTTTAGGGTTTCATTGAGAGTTTTGTTTGGGTATTCATTTAATAGAGTTTGTGATCATCTTAGGTATAGTTCTCAAGTATAGTTTTCACTCCACCTCAATAGGTTTGGAGAGTTCTGGTGTCGAGGGCGTGAAATTGTATTTTTGTTAAGTTTAAGGCAAATGCATGATGAACTTGTGTATGATGCTATGGTTTGCTCATTGGTTGATTCCCGATTGGTTCGATTATGCTATTTCAATTTTCATATCTTCATGTGTTGGTTTGATTCAAGTTTCTTGATAATATTCCTTTCAAAGATGATTTGATATTCAAGTTTTTCCTTTAATATGGTTCATGTTCTGGGCTTTTTTTTCAATACCAGATGTGCAGTTTGGTTCTTATATTCATGTTCATGTGAGTAAATACTGGCCTCACTTGCTTGGCTTTACCAGTAAATACTAAAGATGTATTCAAGTGTTGTCCATTTCAAACGGAAACTACTACTTCATGCAGTTTTCAAAAGATAGGAATTAATTCCTTCGATTCTGATTCTTCATTTGATTCTGACACGTCGTTTTGTTCTTTTAGTTCCGTACTGTACTTGCTGAGTATTTTTACTCACACTTATATTTTATTTGATTTTTAGGTACCAGTTGACCGTGGCATGCATGGGATGGGAGTAGCATCACGATTGACCTCACACATATCAACAATTAGTCTTCTCCTTAAAGTATTAGAACATTGCTTGCTAGTTGGTCAGTTAAACGACATATGTATTGGGTCCTTGGATTGGGCTGTGATGTTTACTTTTTTCTTATAAATATTATGCTTGTGATGAATAGGTGTTTGCTTGTCCAGGAAAACAGCAAATACAGGGGAAACTATGTCAAAAAATTTAAAAATTTCCGAACTTAGTGATTTTTTAGATGAGTGATGGTAACATCCTGATTTGTAGAAATCGGACGATACGGTCATCTTCTTCATCTTGAAATTACATGATCATGTAATGAATTTTATGTATGCAAATATTTCTTTTGTTATGCTATATTCTTTTACTTCTTCGTATCGCTATATCCTAGAATTATTTCACGTGTGTCACATACGTGTGCAGTTGCTAGTCCTATAAAATGAACGAGTTATAACAAATACAAACCATATCCACCGTATATCTTACACGATCAAATAGACTACAATCAAAGTTAGTCCCACATCTCCTCTCTCCTATAATATGGAAAATCACAATCAATTATCCGATTAATAATCAACCTACTCCACACACATCTTCCTTGATTGTAGTGTGCTTTTTTCCCCTCCTGTCACCCTATTTCTAAATCTTAAATCAAGATAAATGATCATCACATAATGAAATGCTAAGGCCAATCAATGGTATGTCATTTTCTTCCTATCTTTTAAAAATATAACAAGATTTTCAATTATAGTGCTCTCTTTACTTCTCTTAGTCTATTTTCAAAATCTCATCATAGTCTCCGGTCCTTGCTAACACCTACACGGATCGATATGCAACAACCTCAAGTCACGCGCCTATCACCTCCGCGGATGAGAGTCGGCTACCTCCACTCATTAGCTCGCACCCACCTCATCAAAATCGGTCACATCTGTTGATCGATGACAATCATCTCCTTAACACTATCCATCTCCGCGTCGCACGATCACATGAATTCAATTATCATATATACAAATCCCTATTGTGCTATACTATTTTCTTTTACTTTTACAAATTGATGCATCTTAGATTTATTTCACGTGGGTGAAACACGTATGCAGTTGCATACAAGATACATATACGTGGCGACCAGACACATGGACACATGACGAAGTGCATAAGAAAGCAAAAGCAAGCAGATCGGCTTGCGGCAGACCAAAATGTAACAGAGGCGGTGTGTTGCTAAGTAAGGAGCATATATGCGTATGTTGGAGTGTGCAGGCAAATACTCTCACCGGTCATAAATACTTGCATTGTTGACTTTATCCGGTGAAGTATTTAAAATGTTAACTGTCAATAACAATTACTAAAATATTTAGTTTAGAAATATAAAAAGCATATGGGTAGATTTATTGGGAAAAATACTTTCACAATCTTATAAATTTGTTAGACTTCATAAATATATTATAAAAAAAATAGTAGACAAAGTCGCACATGAAAGATCAGAAAGAAAACATCGACTATTTTTAACCAGAAAGAGTAGTAATAAATTTTGAGCACAACCTACGTATAACAACACATAGCATATGTTTCGCGGATCCAAAACATGCCATTTTATGTATTAGAACTACTGTATTGTATAACTATATATATATATATATATATATATATATATCGCGAGCGTGCCAGTATACCAACGTATATAAAAGAACAGGAGACAAAATGTAATTGAAACATGGAACTTTATTCATTCATTATTGAAATCATAAAGTACAGTTTCATAGATACAATGTCTCACACATACACACATACGCACGCACTACCGACTATTTTTCTTCAGGCGATTGCTGATTTTGGTTCCAGTGGTCTCACAAGACCTCCGGTTAATTACGTCTGGCTTCCCGGACAACCTCTGATTAAGTTGTTGCTGATCATCATCAGGTCATCTATGAGTCTGCAAGGTTTTAGACACATGCATTGCAAGGTTTTAGACACATGCATCAAAGACAAAGCAAAGTGATCGTTAGATAATAAATAAAAAGAAAAGGCGGGACAAACAGTCTAGCATGAGTTTTATAGACTGTTTATATATCACAGACCATCATCGGTTGAATAGCCTCAGAATCTGTACAGCCCCTTATCATCGGCCTCGACCTCATGTGACATATATAAGACGAGAGAGCAAGGTTAGGGGCACAACATCTCGTATAGCTACAACCGGTATTACCCGGGAGCCTAACGATCGGCTTAGCCACACTAAACCCTCCCTCGACCTCGGGCCTAGCATCATAGGTCTCGGCAACATAGGCAACATTCCCCCTTTAGCCTCACTGTCATCATTTGTTAACTCAAAGGAAACAGGCAACCGCAAGTCAAACCAACAAGGCTATAACCAGCTTCACATAAAGAAGCTTATTAGTGCTATAACCATCAATCCCTCGGAGAAAGCAAGAGCCACAACCTCAACTTTATTGCTATCCATCATCAGAGAAATGAGCATTACTAGTAACAGCTCAACAAGACTGACGGAGGAGGCCAAACCCACAACCACCAAGTCCCTCATCAAACCGTCAACAACTATAGTTCAAACCCCTATATTACTAAAGGAATAGCCAACTAAACCGAGCTATCATAACAGGACAACCGCAGGTAACAAACAACAATTTCCTTTAAGACAGTAACAGACAATTAATAACTGGACAACAAAGGGTTAACACCATCAGCCACCTGAGAATAGGCAACCAGATACAACAATAATGCCCATAATCCATTGATGAAGAAGGAAATACCAAAGCACTGGCATGATGTCCCAAACAAGCCAACACGTTAATACCTAGCATGGACATCTCAACAGCGTAGTCAGCATACACTAACTAGAGTGCAGCAAAGATCATTAGAACGCCAGCACAAACACATGCCCGCAAGTATACTGACGCCAGCAACCACATACCTGGCCAAAGCATCTTAACACGATGGAATACATCTTCACTAGGCCCGCTGGAGCACACGCATGGACGCCAACTCAAAGGCACAGTCAAAAACTCGCGAGGCACACATGCGCGGTGGCACAGCCCACCCAACCAGCAGCAAGCCACTAGCGGCACAGCCCACCATGCCGGCAACACGTACACACGACAAAGGCCATACAGATCATCCCAACGACGAGGCATACATGCATTCCAGTCGGAATAAAAATCAAACTCAACACGCTTGCACGGCACGAAAGCACGCATGCCCGGAGACAAAACCAAATTTAACGGTCACAGCGTGAAGCCAGCCAGGCTAAAGCAAAACTCAACACGCTCATGTAGCACGGAGCACACACAGCCAGAGACCCACACTAATCAGAAATGACCCAACAGCGGCTCGCATAACAGCGGCCCACACTTCACGACCATGATGTGAGCGCTGGCCGAAACCCAACTCAACGGCCACAACATGAAGACCGGCCAGAACACACCCGTATCACACGATCGCAGCAACGAAGGCCGGCCGGATCACCACCATAGAGCAAAGAACCACCGACCAAAGCACACAGCATAACCTCCACGGACGCAGCACGAGGGCCGGCCGGACTTCATCACCAAGCAAAAGAATAGCCGACCAACACACATCACCTCTTCTACGAGCAGATTCTATCACCAAGAAAGAAAACAACCGACCAACACACAACACCTCTTCCCCGATCTGGTCAGCTTGTTCCAAGAAGTCGATGATGATGGCGATGGAGGCTACCCTGACTGGACACTCACACTACACTCGCAGTTCGACGACGACGAGCACCACGCCGTCGAGTTGGACGTCGACGAGCCGTCGGTGATCGACGTTATCAGGAGCCGACGGGAGGGCGATGGGCGGGAGTTCAGGATCGAGGACGAGATCGACCAGGCCACTAACATGTTCATTACGAGGGTCTGCCGTCGGATTAGCGCGCAGCCGGAGCTTTTAGCCAGTGACGGTCTCCATTAGCTGGTCTTTGCACCGGAGTAATTTAATTAATTTGCTCTAGGCTGATTACCTAGGATCTGATTGGACAGAGTGACTCCTTCCAAAATTCTTCTATTTATTTACGACCTATAAATCCGAAATTCCAAAAGAAAAATGCTCTGCAGTAAAGTAACTATTACAAATTACAGATGCAACTACTGGCAACTCTAATCCAACCCTTCATTGTATAACTTGACAATTTTTTGTCCTGCTGTCTAGCTGCAGTTGCTTTGCATAAACCGGAGATTTTGATAATGAAAACACTTGCAAACACTATGCGATATTCATTATTATGGATCATACGTTGGTTGGTGTTTGAGATTGTACTATACGTGTTTCGCTAATCGCTAGGCGCACTAGCTATCATATCGCACACAAAATGGCCACGTCGAATACAATTTCAAGTAGAAACTATTTTTTTTTCAAAACAAGTAATTTTAAGTAGAAGCTATTTTTCCCCGAAACAAGTAATATAGTGTGTATTCGTCTTAACAAGTGCGTAGTTATTTTCAGCACAAACCTAAAAATAAAGCCGTTACTAAAACAAGGAATCGCACCTATCGTCACAGTAAAAATACTACAACACTATTACGCACTAACATGACATGCAACAAAAATATGCAAAAAAAGAAGTTAAATCTACTGGTACTACTACTTAAAAATAATAAAAGAGTACCGTACCCACGTGATGAGTCCCATGTTTTTATTTTTATTTTTTTTGTTTTTTAAGATTTTCTTAATAAAATTTTTATAACTCCCATTGCAATACACGAATACATAACTATTAAATATAAAATACAATTATTATTAACCGATTTTTTAAATTGTATTTCTCCGTCTTCTCCTCCCCTTCCTTACCATTCCATTTGGAGACGCCCTCCTCATTTCTCTCTCTCCCACCCCTCTCCCCTCTCTCCCCCTCTCGGCCTCTCCCTCCCCTGCGAGCTCACGCCCCCACGAGCGCCTCTGTTGCGAGAGAGGCAGGCGGAGCAGGGGGCGTGCCGCGGGGAGACGATGGATCTGGAGAGGTCGTCGCCGGCTTCGCCGGCAGAGGCGGGCGGGGGCGGGGCGTGCTCCATCTGCCTGGATCCGGTGCTCGGCCGTGGCGGGGCTAGGTCCGTCGCCAAGCTGCAATGTGGCCACGAGTTCCACCTAGGTCATATTCCCTTGCATCTCTGCCACGCTGCGATTTATGATCAACCGGATTTGTGTGGGATGGTCGCGTTCGTCCATATATTGTACACTACGGGCGTAATTTGACGCAAAGGAGGAATTTTTGCGGGTAGATTTAAGGATTTGATATGGTGATCTTTGTGGTTGAGACTTGAATTACGAGAGATGCATATGTACATGCATGTTCCGATGATGAATTGATGAGGATTATGATGATGATGGTGGGGTGGAACTGCGTGTGTTGAAGTAACAGTGTTGCGCTTGTGGGGTTGGAACCTGGGGTCTGAACTAGTGAATTGGTAATTTTAAGCTTGGATTCAGTGGTAAATTGGGTTGGTTAACTTGCACTTGCCTAGAGGATCGAGGCAATTTAGCGTAGTAGTTAGGTCTACAGTGGCTTTTCCTTTTAACATGAAAAAAAAGAAGGATCTGTGGTGATAGCTTGAGACGTTCATTGGACAGCCTTTGCTGCAAATATGCTAGCTTGGTGCTTATTGTTCCAATTCGATCCATGTATTCGTTGTGTTATATACCGTGTGTATCTTGAAAAAATGGGGGCCTCGTTAATTGATCATCGCCTTTTGCATGTTTGAGGTGGTTCTTTGATCAACATTAAGGCGTTTCACCTTGTTTTCCGTGAATTAAAAACTGATGTGGCAGTGGTTCTAATCACAAGTGGTCCTTGAGTGTTTTACTGCTGTCTTATCTGTTAATTACTTCTTTGATTCTTTATTCTTTAGTTTTATGTTTGCTTTTTAATCGATCTAAACCGTTGCATTGTGATACTGAACTTTATACAGATGATGGGTGTGTGTCCTATGCAAGTCATTTGATTTGACAATTTATAGTATGACCTACCATGCGTTGTGAATTTGTTAGAAAGATTGATCAAACAATGAAGTAACATATTGAGTTTAGGTATTAGAAGTTGTAAATATTAATTCTCAGTTAGAATTTATAGACACCAAATTCAAGATTTTCTCAAATTTTTGTGATTAGTTGATTAATCTTGTAGTTTTACCCAGATGAAGTATACATGCAGAGCACATTTCTATATTTGTAATTGAATTAACCTGCTCATCTTCAAACATCAACCACAACTCCACATAATGTAGTTGCAAGTGAATATTTTGAACTGACTTCCAAAAGAAACCATTGAATCATACTTTAGAATTTTCGTCGAGCACCTAAGTTTAGTTGAAGACCACCTGCACAATTTTGCTGTTGCATCATCAGTTTTTTTAATCTCCAAGAACGTCCCTACATCTCTTCATCCCACTATGTGCATGTGAATGTATGCGTGAAAATACATTATGACATCTTACGCAGAATGCTGAACTAAACAAGTTTTTCCTGCTAGACTGTATTGGATCCGCATTCAATGCAAAAGGAGCAATGCAATGCCCTAATTGTCGGAAGATTGAGAAAGGTCGTTGGCTTTATGCAAGCGGACATCGCCCTTCTCCTGATATTGATATGGGTGGCTGGGTGACTGGTGACACCTATGATATCACCTCTGAGCTTGTAAGTGCTCACCTGAGAGTAAATACGGATTTAGGTCATAAAAGTATTAACATGTTTTTTGGTTGAATTTGCTTCATGAATGGTCATGTTCTATTAGTTTGTATAGTATATGCACTAGAGCAGATGTTATATGTGGTGCTGTCTTACTATGTTTTTGTGACTTGTATTGAATATGCCATTAGAGAATGTAGTCTTCAGTTTTGGTAAATCATCATTGTCTGACATCATTTGACCTCTCTCCTATTTCTCATTATCCTGTTTGATGTGTTCACAGCCATTTGGATTTCAATGGTGCCCCTTTAGTGGATTCACTCAGCCAACGTCCGTGTTTCAGTAAGTACTTCTCCTTACCTTGGTTTGGATGGGTTTTATAACTTGTTTTTATTGATTGAGAATCAAGAATGGGGATCTGCTCTTCCATACTCTCAAAAGAGAGTACCTGCTGTAGCTCGGTGGTTGGAGCGCCCGCTGCTGTGGCCTCACCCGCCCGGGCTCGAATCCGTGCGTCGCACCTTCTTCTTATAAAAATGTGGTGGGGCGTCTCCCCCTCCATCGAAAAAAAAGAGTGCCTGTTTTGTCTTATGGCATGTCAATAGATATATCGATGTTGGTTTATTGAATTGATAATGGTATTGCCTCCATTCTAAATACTCTTAATTATCAAAAAGCAGCAATTAAAAGCCGAAAACTGCAATATGAAATTACGAATTCGACTTGTCTTCCAAAAACCTACTATCCGAAAGACACAACATATGAACTATAGATTAATTCCTTTGATACTGTCATTCATAGTACATGTTGATGTTTAATGCATTAAGCTAGCCGTATTACAAGTCCCTTAGTAGATTTGGAGTTTCCAGTCCATTAAGCATACCTTTTATGAATACATACCATGGTTTGGATCTTTATTTCCAATGAGTAGATGCTTAATATTAATCTTCAGTGAGGTGGTAGTTAAGTCTGATGTCATGATTTTTGTCTCGACTGCTTTTTGCATTGCCATTTTGTTGGCTTGTGTGTGACAATTAGCTGTTAATACTGGAGAGATGTGTTTTGCCAAAACTATTCTTTTTTATTTCATGGACATACCATACATGGAACCTCAGGTTCTTAAAAAGACATGTTTCAATTATTCAAGTTCTGAATTTAAGTTATCTTTTCTTTTGCAGGGAGCGTGAAGCTGAGCCAACTTCCTGTAAGCGTTTCAACCTAAACTTCAACCTCTTAAACTTCTATCTTGTTTACTGAATTGCTATTTCTCTTTTATGAAGATCACACAGTTGGAGATCACTCGAGTGCTGCAAGCAGTTCACTTGTTTGTTCGTATCTTGCCCTGCGTGGTTTTCTCCATCCTGTCCATGTGCCTTCTACTTCTAATTCTGGTGCTGAAAGCACTTCATTTCATCGGCATTCAACTGGCTTGGAAGGCCATGCAACTCCTGATTTGAGCAATGCTCAAATTTTCCCTGCGACCGAGTCAAGGAATCACAACAGTGAGCACCGATATTTGAGTAATCTTCATGTATCAGGAATTCCTGATCATTCTATGACTCCATTTGGTATAGGACTACCGAGATATGACAGCAGCAGCCAACAGAGATCCAGATCGTATCCACATCATCATCCCCTAATCCATAGGTATGCCTAATTCATGAATCTGATTCTAAGTAGGTTTATATCATTTAATATTTCTACATAGACCCCATTTTATGCTCAAAAGTACATACACTCCACTCCAGATAGGTGGTGCCTAATAGCTTCAGCAACCTAAATATTCCTGAAGTTGTTCAACTACAAACCCTGAAAACCTTAAATTTTGATTTGCTTGATGGGTTGAATTGGCTATTTGGAAAGCATAGTAAATATTGATTGCTAAAAATCATGCGGATTTTCAGTTCCCTCTTTTGTTCTCTTTGTTAAACCACATACTTTCTGAGCTCTTACAATGTCAAAAAACTACAGGCCAACACCTCGCAATGGAAGCAATTTGGTGGCACCATTAGGGTCAGTTTCAGCTGTCGTGGCAGAGACTAGAGGCCATGGTCATGGTGCAAGAGGTCATATGTACCAACAGTCGATGCACTCTATGCAGAGCAGCCCATTCCCTCCTACCACTAGAAGGGTTAGGCCGAGGGCCTTGGCAATTACATCTTTCATTGCAGCATCATCTTCGTCTGAGATTGGAGGGCCTCATGAATTTTCGGCCCCTGGAGCTATCAACAGGAGCGTTCCTGATGCAGAGGGCATCTCTACACCCGTGGATCGACCATATGCGTTGGGACGGGAGGGCTTTGCCCCATTCCCTTGGATCCATGCTGAGGGCGACTCTCACTGGTGGGGGGACACCTTCAATCCTATCCAGAACCATGCACATGGAACTTTTACTCGAAGGCCTACTGGCGAGCAGATGCCCCAGCCTGTGCCTCCCCAGAGGATGCCGCCATTCTTGTGATCTGTGAAGGCTTCTCCTATTGTTGTGTATATCTCTAAATTAGTTGAAATTGTCTGATTCTAGACTCAAGAAACAGATGGAAGAAGACGTTGCAGCATCGAAATCTGGTCGTTTAAGGGACTTGAATGACGTTTTGCCGCCGGTATTTTAGGGCTTTCCGTCCAGCAGCCCTTAGGTGTCATTGAGGGCTGTAGTTTATCCTACCTAGTATGTTGCCTTGAGCAGAACTACTTGGAAACATGAGCCAAACTGTATCTCTGGTAGCTAGGACAAAACAGCAAAGAGTGCAGCTACGAACAAGGCAGTGATTCATTTGCGCAGTTCTTTCTCCATCTCCCAAATCGTGCATTTCTGAATGATGCATCAACACAGTAGCTTGATGATGTAACTACACAAACTACAGATGTTGCCCAAATTTGTGTGCATGATTACTCATCCCCCTGCACACTATATTCACGGTGCTATTTTTTTTTAGCTTCACTTGTTGCATCCTCATCTGTTTCGTTTTGATAAATATGTCTGGTTGGTTGCCAAGTTGGGGCATGTTTGTGACAGGAACCGGAAAACCTGCCAGCTGAAATTAGGCTATGTTTGTTTCCCCTGTATTATGAATTGTGGATCGTAGAAGCTCAACTTGAATGGATTGTGTCTAAGTATATATTCATAGAATTCACTTATAAAATCTGATCGTTTATTTGCAGAAATCGTAATCCAAAATCCACAATTCAAGAACGAACAAATAGAACCTTAGTCTCCAATCGAGCCTTCTATAGACTGAGGACATGAATGAAAGCTGAGTTCAACTAAGAAATTAATGGTACAGTAGCCGACAATGAATTGGAAAGTAGCATCCTTCCGATGTTCATAGCTTCCACCTTAGGATGAATCCCAGCTCTCCATTGCGTAGCGCTCCAGCTTTGGCCTTTTCTTCTCTTCTCCCGCCTTCCTGACAGTTTGGTGGACTCGAGCAGCTGCAGCCTGCTAGTGCTCACCACCCTCAAAAAGATGTGTAGGTTTCCTCCAGCGCGTTTGGTGAGACCTGAGCGCGTTCTGGCCGAGCCGGGCCAAGTTGCTAAGGTCTACCTCCATCTACTCTTCACCACCATCATCGCATTGCTAGACTCCATCTACTCTTCACCACCATCATCACATTGCTTATCTCTAGCAGCTACCGCATCACTATTAGAGCATTGTAGCACTCGATACCGACAGATTAGAGGGACAACAACAGTCAGTATCGAGCGCTACAGTGATATGAGGAGAGGACTGTATACTCCAAATTTGGGTACTCATAACACTATTTATTGGTTCCGTAATACTATTTATATAGGATGACTATGAGTCTAAAAGGAGGAGTAGAGTGATATAAGATAGAAAATATGTTAACTGTCAAAGATAAAAAATAGATAATACTATAATAGTGTTAGATAATGTTATAATAGTATTATAGAAAATGAATTTTTAAAGTAACTGCTAGAGATAATTAAAAAAGGGTAAGTACAATATATCGTTCTATCTGCTCCATCCCTCAGAGTAGGAAATGGATTCTCTGACTTTGTTAAGCAAAATTACGGAGAAACAGTACCGTGACTTTAGCTTTGATGTGAGCAGTTCGATTAGAAATGGATGATCAAGATTCAGTACAATAGTAATCTACAGAAATGCTACAGTAATTTATCTACAGTAAGTTTCACACAGTATCCCTGCGCCCAGTACCAGTGCTGCAGTTTTTTTACTGCAAAATATTGTACCCATGCTGTAGCTTTTTACTGCAAAATACTGTACCTCATCTCACAAAATACTATTCACATTACTGTTTATCTGTGACTTTGCTTCAGCAAGTCAGGGGATCATTTCCCTAAAGTAACGATTGACTTTGTTCTGGTTTTGGTCTTTGTGTAGTAAGTAGCCTAGCATCTTACATGCCCTAGCGGGTTGAGCCCTAATCATATTTGCTTGTCTCCATAAGGTTTCTGTGGGGAATGTAGTTTACACGAAAAAAAGAGACTGGATTTAGGTATATTGTTTGGTTGATTCCTGATCCTTTTTCTTTTATATGCGAAACAACAGTCTTTGGACTTGTTTGGGCAGGAGTGGTTTGGATTGGAATCCTTGGAGGTGTTTGGATAGATCCAAACATGGTCTTTAGGATTTGGTCCGGTTGAGTCTGGTTGTGTCAAAAACAACCTCTCTTCCTTTGTCGGTTGAAGCTAGGGTCACTTATGAGTTCTAGTGATGTCAAACTGAATGTGTACTATGATCAAACGTTCTTACTACATTACAGGCAAGCACCACTATTGCAGAAGAGAAAGTTGAGAAGTGTGCGTGTACCTGATAAGCCGATGATCCGGCGCCAAAGACGAACGGGAAAGCACCGCCGCTGTGATGAATGCTGAGCACGCGCAGCCATGAACAATCCTGAGCACGCTCTGCTCCGTTTTGACTCTGTTTGATCGCCTATCTGCTTCTGCTTCCTGCATGTCTCGATCGAATGCACAGCTATGAGCCGGCACCCGCAATGCGGCGCATGTAGCCAGCAGGATCCTCCTGATCGAGGGCCTAGAGGTCGTGTCACGCGAACATGGCCATCCCGCTGTGGAGTCATGTCAGTGCCGGCGAGATTTTTCTCACGGAATCGACGCCGCGCCCCCATAAATCCACCTCACTGCACCATAACACCACCTCTCTCTCCCCTTCTCCCCACTAATTTCCACCACCGTTGCCTCCTCTGCTTTTCCTCCCCAAATCTGGCCGCCGCCACCAATTCCCCCTCTCCGGTGCTCTCCCCTCCCCGTCGACCTCACGGTGAGCTTCCTTGACCTTCCTTTTATCTTCCCCAAACCTCCTCGCTCCCTCCAAAGGCACACAACCACAGGCGCATCGAGCCCCGCCGTCCGCTACCATCCCCTCATACTGTCGGCCTTCGACGAAACCGTCCCGGACAGGTTAGGACAAGGATACCTTGACGTCGTGTGCCATTGCTAATGCATGGAGCCAAATCCATGCATCAACGATGAAATCACCGTGATGTTGGTGTTAGGGGATCCGGATCCGACAGGCCAACCACTATGTAACATTCACCTCACCGCGTAGATGCTCCTGAGCCGTCTATTGGCCCCTAAACCCCCCCCCCCCCCTCCTCGATTAGTTTGGTCAAGAGAAGTTAAATAACAGTGATAATGCTGACCTGGATAGACCATTTGTTAAAGAGGAAATCAAACATGTCTTATCTCAAGAGGAGCCTAATAAAGCAGATGGTCCTTATGGTTTCCTACTGAATTCTTTTAATACTGTTGGGAGGTTATTAAAAGTGACTTTTTGATTCTTTTTCAAAAGTTTCATGAGGGAGAAATTGATATCAGCAGACTGAACTATGGGATGATCATCTTTTTACCTGTAGTTTAAGATGCTGAAGAATTCAACAATATAGACCTATTTATTTGCTGAACTATTCTTACAAATGGATTATTAAAGTTTTAACTCTAAGAATTGAGCCCTATATGGATAAACTCATACATAAGTGCCAAAATGCTTTTATCAAAACTAGAAATATTATGGATGGAGTGGAGCCATCAAATTGGTATAGTGTTGAAATTAGACTTTGAGAAAGCATATACTAAGTTTAACTAGGATTTCCTTTTTCAATGCTTAGATATGAGAGGCTTCAGTGAAAAATAGATAGAATAGATTAAGAACGATGTAAAAGGTGGAACTTTGAGTGTCAAGCTAAACAATCAAATTAAGCCTTATTTCACTAGTCAAAATAGATTAAGAAACTTTGATGCTATATATCCTTACTATGGTATCATGGGTTGATGGTCTAATACATCAAGATAAGGTCTCACCACTAGTCTTTCTTCTGGTTTCTTGCCGTCATGATCACTTCGGAGCTTGAGTCACAAAGGCAAGAGTTTCCGCGTCCTCGCACAATCGCCTTGCCGCTGCTCCACACCAAGTCAGAGGGTCAACAAGCTTGCTGACGAGTCAACAAAACTCCAAGGTGCTTACGTGCCAAGAGATACACTGTTAGATCACTCCTTGATCCACTCTCTAAGCAGCAATCACCTAGCAACTCACTATCTAGGTCTATAAGCATTAATCACTCACTAATCTCGTGCTTAATCGTCTTGGATGATCACTTTAAATACTTTGGTGGCTTGGATATCTTCTCAAGTGTACATAAACTTCTCAGGACTCCAGCTGCATGTCAACCTTCAAATGACTGAGTGGAGGGGTATTTATAGCCTCAAACTCATGTACTAATCATTAACTCAACGACTCAACCTTACTGTTAATACTGGATGATTCGGCGTTGACAATGGTACTAACACCGGATCATCCGGTGAGTACTTCCTCATAAACTAGCCGTTGCAACCTCCACTCAAGCATCTGTGAACACCGGACACTCCAATGTATACTCCATCTTCATCACCGAACTTTCCGATAAGTATACCTTAGCCATCCGAGCCAACATCTTCTCTGTATAAATTGCTCTGGTGCCTTCTTCGGTGCTTATCACATCATCACCGGACTATCTGGTGAGCAATCCTCAACCATCCGAGCCAAATGCAACCCTTTCTGGAAAATATGCTCCGGTGTGCTCATCTTCAGAGCACTGGACCTTCCGGTGAGATCACTATATTATCCCTTTTTTCAACAATGCTCTGGTGCTTGCCTCCGGTGTGTTCAAATCAATCATCAAACTATCCGGTGAAGCTTTCATGCCTCTGTCCCCCTTTGACAGAGATGTTCCGATGAGTGCAAATACGTGGAGCACCGGACCATCCGGTGTAGTCATTTCTCCTGAAACTTTTTACAATTCAACCAAACTTTGTCCCGATTTCGATGGCTTCTTCATGTATTGCATTTATGAGACCAACTAACATATATTTTTGACAAACATGTTAGTCCCAATGACTATATTATCATTAATCATCAAAATCACAATCATAATTTAATAGAACTATTTTCGTTACACTAACCTAATTGGCAGCGTGGAGCTCACAGGACTACAGCAGACAGGACCGACCGAACCGTGGCACTGGACCATACGGCGCAAACCGACCCATGGAAAGTAACGCAGCAAACGGTTGTCCGTTCAGTGTTTGAGATGAGTGTTAGGATGCAAATGATGAGGACAACAACCTCCATTTACTCTGCGGTGCAAGGATAGACGTGAGAATGGAAAAAGGGGGGGGATATGCAAACGACAGAAGATATCAAATCCTATGTAAAATTATGTAAAATTCTTGTTTTTTAGTGGACTTAAGTATTTTTTGTGAAGTTACAAAGACTCTATGGTCACTAGTATACTCTCGCTCAATTTTTGGATGGGTCCGCCTCTGATACAAGGTCCCAGATCATGAAATAATTTTGGTGATGTTGTGTTCTTTTTCGTAACGCAACTGATTCTAAGCATGACTTCTGCTCTTGTACTGGAGAATAGCTAGGATGATATTATATATGCCGTTGTCCCTCCATCTTCATTGCTATATATACATTATTTTCCATGGGACAAAAAATCGTCAATTCGGTTTGCCACACTTGAGTCTATCATATCCCGCCAGCATATATCTAAAATAATGTTGCAAGTTTTTTCTTCTCGATCAAAAGAAAAAATGCTGTAGTACACGATAGTATAGACTATAGAGTAACTAATTTGCATTCACTCTGCCAGTCAGTCGAGGCCTGCATGAATTAGCCGGTGACTGATTGATCAATATTCGATGGATCCATCGAGTACGTACGTGCCCGTACATGCGATGATGCCAAGAAACGGGATCGCATGCAGTTAATGAAGCTGCAATGTACGTACTGCATATGCACGTGTATAGCGGTGCATGCACGTGTGCAGGAGAGCGCCCTACACGTACGTCCGTGCGTCCGTGCGAGGACGACACGCATGCAGCGCGCGTACATTTGCAGGAGTCGGGCGATTGGAATTGCAAGGCCGGCCATCGCGTTTGCATGGCTGGATTTGGCCGACCGTGTCAGATTTGTAGTCTGAATATATGTAAACGGGATGAACCGCGCGCACAGCGCAGATCGAGCTGAGACCGATCGCATCGCATCTACCAAAAATTCTCGCGATGAGACCGATGAATCTCGGACGAGATTTTTTGGCGCGAAAGAACCGCAACTACCAGTTGACATGCAGTTGATAACGTTTACTGTTCACAGCTTTAGCTTGGTCTTGACTGCGTGCCTGCGTTATTGGTGATAGCTAGTGACCTTTTTAGCTGCAGGTCCGCTCAGATCGAAAAATTTTAACAAGCAACTGAAGATTAACCTTTCACCCCAACAGTAGCGGATCACATGCAACGTCGTAGCTCGCCGGAATGCATGCCAGACGGATCCTTGGACAATCGAGCGCTCATAATGCACGTAGACGGCCCCTACCTAACTGGCTACTTATGCAGCTAGCATTGTTCTTTTGCTTTGCCCAAACCAAACCCTAGGTAGCTTAGCTACATACTACCTTGATCTCAAATATAACTTTATTTAGCTTTGTCTTAAGTTTCTAACTTTGACAATCAATAGCTAAAAAATCATATGAATTATCAACATAAGGCTGATGTAATTAGATTTATTATAAAAAGACTTTTAAATATATAATTTTCATCTATTTTAAATAATATATATTTATAGATATTATTAGTTAAAGTAGTGTATTAGAGACCATTTTGATATCGACCTATATTTGATTGCTCCAACTTTTGACCCCATCGCTCGATCCAATCCATCCATCGGCCAGCCACATGATATGCCCTGCATGTTAATTTGCCTCCGATCGATCGAGACGTGGCTCGGTCGAGCGGCCAAGTCCATATGTATGGCGCAACACATTCACGCCATGCTGGTACATGCTGTGGCAGTTGATCTATACATGCATGCGGTCGACCGATGCTACAGCAGCAGCAACCAACAAGAAAGCAGCAGCTACATGTGTCTATAGACTATAGGCAGATCCTGCATGCCCAAGCTCCATGCATGCTCCTGCATATATACATCTCTGGCCTGAACACTAGCTAAGTATGTACTGCTGGCAAGCTATGTGTGTAGCTCTTGACAGGAGCCTGCTAGGGATCAGAATCCGCGGACTTCATTTTAAACTAGAAAATGTTATATAATAAATAGAAAAATATTATATAACTAACTAAAAAATATTGAACTAGTTATAAAAATCGAAAAATATTATATAACTAATCGAAAAACGTCGAACTCTAATAAAATTAAAATTCAATTTGAATGTCGAGCATATATTAGACGGCTTCCAGCAGCTAGATAGCTAGAAAGGCGAAAAGGCCTGCGTTGGTCAGAGCTCAACTTACGATGAGACCTTACACTGATCGTCTATGCATGCATGCATGCATGAGAGAGAAACAGAGAGAGCGAGCTGCGAGGGATAGTGTGAGCTGCCATCGCCGTGCAAAGTTTAACATGTTCCAAATCTCGACGGTAACAAATAATCAAGGCCAGTTTGGAAGAGGGGATGCTCCAGGAAATTTTATTATTTAGTTCTAAGAAATTAAGTTGAGATGTATTTTAGTTTGATTGTATTGAGTTATTGACAACGGTTAATTTAAGTTGATCTTAATTGTTATGAGTGTGTTTATGCATGATTTTTCTTATGTTTAATTGGTTGGAGAGTACAATAGAGTTGGTGTGAGTCTAGTAAAAAAGTGATCATCGGAAAATCTGGTGTGAGAAAATTTGACTTCACCGGATAGTCTGGTGTTGTGCTGAAGCTGACATCAGAACATTTTGTCTCTCAGGAAAAATCTAATTAATACACCGGATAGTCCGGTGTAGGGGCACTATGCTCACCGGAGCATTTCCTATAGAGAAGAAATTTTAGCGCCAAATTTGAAGAGATCACCGGATGATCTGGCAATGGGTCCAGAAGAGCGCCGAACTATTTCTTGCAGAAGATTTGAAAATGAAAGCCCGGTGCAGATGCGCTCGCCGGAAGGTCCGGTGTTAGACAGTGTAAACACCGGAGGATTGCATCGGAGCTTTTCTTGCAGAGAGCGAATTTTCAGTGTGTAAGAGGACTTGAACGCACCGGATGATCCGGTGTTCAGTGGGTGAACACACCAGATCATCTGGTGTTCATGTTTTCAGTGCAAAGTGCTATCAACTAAGGATTTGTGATTCTGGTTTTGCGACTAACTGGAAATTATTTAGAGATAGTTTGGAGAAACATATTTGCTTGTCTCATGATGTGTATGTAATGGATACAACTTGACGGTCGATGACAGGATGATCAGGGTTAAGCGGGAAGCTTGGTGCCGAACGATCAAGGAGGCTGGACGGAGTCAAGGATGATCCTAGTGGTACATGTGAAGATCAAGCAAGGTATGGGACAGAGGTTGATGAAGGTGGCGTGATGACAAAGTCAAGCGAAGGGGATGCTGGTACAAGTGATAAGGCGGCCCGAGGAATCAAGAGCGGGAGAGATTTGCTATAGATCAAGATCGCAAGACAAAGTACATATGTCGATATTGAAGCGCTTGCTTGAGGCAAAGAAAGTGACAGTTAATCACGCTTTAAGAAGCGTGCTAAGGTTTCACGGTTTAACCACAAAACCGCGGGAGGACCGGAGGGTCACGTGGTATCATCGCGAAGCTTACGTTGAGGCAGAGATAGGTCGTAACCATTAAATAGAAGGAGTGAAATCTGGACCAAAATACCCCCATGGTAGATAGGAATACACTACCGATAAAGTATATTTTGTGAACAAGTAAATTTAAGAGACAAGAAAGCTCTCAAGGCCTATAAATAGAGAGGTAGAGCTATGGAAGAATCTTGAGCCAGCCTTTTAAGAGCCTAGTGATAGGTTTTGGAGGAGATGAGAGGATTGGCTTAGTCTTTGTCTTTGTAATAGATTGGAGCTTTTGTGAGAGAAACAACTTTGTAATCTATCGAAAATAGTCTGACCTTTGTGCTTAATGAAATTTATTTTCTCGTCTGAGCTTGTATTCATCTCCTTCTAGTCTATTTCTTTTAGTTCCCTTGCCTTCGGTGCAAGTTTTTTGATTTTCGTCTTTGCCTTCGTGCTGCGTTTTTCAACCTTAGGAAGTTGTTATTTTTGTTGCTAAAAGCATAAATGTTTATATACTCAATTATTTAAGAGAATTTTGAATCTCTTTACCTCTAGACCATTAACTTGGGGAGGTGCTTCGTTTGGTGACTGTCTTTTTTGCTTTGTTCTTCATTCAAGATTTAAACTTTTGTGCATAAGGATACATGAAATGGTCTTGAATAGAACCTATGATTTATATTCCATCCGTGAAGTCATGCTGTCTTGAAACTATTTTTCTCACTAGAGTTTATACTTTCATTTGTATGTTTTTAAGGAGCGTTAGGTGAATAAATAGTAGTACATCTATTTCGTAAGAAATTTATAAGACACTTATTCATTACTCTAATCATCTATCTTGATCCTATAAATTCAAATTTATACTAAATCCTAGGGTTTTTATCTTAAAACCGCATTCCCAAACAATGCCACTTCGGCATAACTTGGTTGCTGGAACCTCGGTGTGAATCATTCTAGATTCGATGCTGTCGGTTTTGGTGATTTTGGGTGAAAGTAGCTTCAAAATGACTCTAGTGCGCTGACGTTATTTCAAAGATGAGGGAAAATCATCAAAACAAAATTCTGAAAGTGCTGGTGATAAAAGTTTTTTTTTTAAAAAAACAAAAACTTGACAGAAATAAGCAAATTACAGTTAGAAGCTAAGACTCTTTTAAGATTTTCCTGGAATCTGGGAACTGGATGAAACTGTGTCTATGCAACCATCACACCAACTCACTAAGTACGTACTTGTCAGCATGAAAAACTAATTAATATGCAATACATGCACCGCTCTACGTACGTACGTACGAACAGACGACGCACAGGCACTGGCAGACGGCGCCTTTCATTTTCTCCCAGCCAGCATGCACGCGCCCGGCCTACGTACGAACGTACCGCGCATGCATGCGTGCGTGCACGCGCAGCCTTCAGTTCGTGCGTGTAAGGCCTTCGGGTGAAAACTCGCCAACCATGCATGCATAGGGACATCGATCTTGATTTGACTTCGGTGTGTATTAGTGACAGATTCAGAATAAAAAATTAGAAAATCTCTCTCTTCTTTTCCTTTTCTTCTTACTTCTTCTGCTCTTCTTTCTTTTTTATGTCCGGGCGGCCGTTGGATCCGCCGCTCATGTCTATATATTATGTGTGTATATATATGGACTAGTGCACATGATCCATGTATCGCTGATTAAGGCCGTGTTTGTTTGAGTTTCTGCTTTTGAGCTTTTTTGAAAAGTTGTGTTTTTGGTTTGTCTGAAAAGCTGCTTTTGAAAATAGGTTGTTGGCTTCTACAATAAATTTTTGGCTTCTCAATACATAGCTTTTCAGAGAAGCACATCTCAACGAGCTTCTCAACTTTAGTTTATTTTCCTCAGAAACAGGCTTCTAGCTTCTCCAGAAGCCACTTCTTCAGAACCTCGTTTGTTCTGGCTTCTAGCTTCTGACTTCTACCAGTAACAGAAGCAGTTTCAGAAGCAGCAAACAAACACAGCCTAAATTACGAAACGAACTAACCCTATCTCACGTACTCTACGTAGCTAGCTGTGTGTAGCTCTGACAGTAACATATATAGGTGATTGCCTGACTGGCAATGTAAATGCTGCATCGGACTTTGATCGATCAGAGACACAGATCCTAGCTCCTGATAGCTAGATTTGGCCGTAGCCTGCTGCGTGCTACTCAATGGTTGGAACTTGGATGCATGTCAAGGTGTGCAAGGTAATTAACTACTCACTGATCTGTCTACATGTATCAGAGCTGCGGCTGCTCGATCAGCTCTGTGCGTGTATACTGCAGCTGAAATGAAATTTGCATATCTTTGTCTCGAAGACTTCTGGTTAGTTGTGTGAATTAATATTGATGTTTATTATATAACTCTAACTTGGACTCATCTGCTACATATTGCTTTTAAAATTCTACGAGCTATTATTGTCCATTTCACACTTTTCAGAAATTGATCAATCTCCATTTTCGAAAAAAAGAAATTTATCAATCATGCCATGAATGGCAATATCAGATCAAGCATAGCATTAATTTTTTTGGATAACCATCCAGCGCCTCCTTTTTTTTTCAGTTTTTGTAGTTCATTAATTAGAGTGTTTCTCCTCTTTTAATCTCTACAAAATTGTGTCCAGTTTGATCATAGCTAGCTCCAGCCTCCATGGTTGGTTGGTGGCTTGGTGGTGGGGAGAAGTAATTGATTAGGTGAACACATTGGCTACCACCCTACCGCATCGATTGTACATGCACAGTTGCCAATGCCTCAAAAGTCTTGCACTCTGTAGCGTACTGCTTCAGCAATCAGCATTCTCAGCATTTTCCAATTTAAAACTGCAGCTTTAACTTAATATACGTACTGTTTTAATTTTGTCTGTGCATTTTTGTGTAGAAACAAGTTCCGTTCAGGAATTTATTTGCAAAGCATGGAAGTACACATGATTCCATATGTATGCATGCATGGTTCAGAATCTTCAGACGTGAGAGTTTAGAAGCTAGTCTCCTGGTCTCTTGGCATCTGTTTGCTTCACTCTCACACCACTACTTAGATATAGATCGCAGTTACTTAAGGATATATATCAGAAAAAATAAATAAGAAATGTAGACTATGTGGTTGGCTAATCATATCATACCATCATCAGCCTTTGCCCTACCACTGCAACAGAAACCGTCCCACAGACTGGCATGTCTGCCCTGCCCGCAACTGCGGCAGTACATCACAGAAGGCCGCCACTCTCTCCCCAGTGACCACTGGCAGTAAATTTGTTAGCACTTGGATAAATACACTACCAGTGATTAGTATCATCCACTGCCGGAGCTCGGGGGGCCTTAATTCGCAGTTAACGGTGAGAAATGCCTCGGAAGGTGTCTGCAGTGTGCTAGGTTACATGTATTAGTTTATATGTGATAAGTGATTGATAAAATTTTTATTTAATATGTCGAGTTTTAGGTTGTTTCAGTTTAGTTTGATCATTTTGATTATAGATTAACTGGAGTTAGAGTTGAATAAATATGGCTTGTATTATAGTGTGCAGGTGATGGATATAACTTAGCGGTCGATGTCGGGTGATCAGAGCTAAACAGGTGTTTGGTGCCGAATGATAAGGAGATCGAACGGAGTCAAAGATGATCCTAACTGTACATATGAAGGTAAAAAAAAACATAAAAAGGAGGATGAAGACAACGTGTTAACAAAGTCAAACGAAAGGGATACCGATACAAGTGACAAGGTGGCCCGAGTAATCGGGAGCAGGAGAGACTTACCGGCAGTCAGGATCGCACGATGAAATACATGTGTCGACATCAGGACGTTTGCTTAAGGTGTAAACAGGTAACGAGTCACGCTTTGAGAAGCATGCAGATGGTTTTACGGTTAGGCATCAAAACCGTGAGAGTATTGGGGAAGTATGTGGCACCATCGTGAAGCTTGCGTCGAGACAAAGCTAAGTTGTGAAGTCGTCATGACAGTTCGATGGCATAGCAAGAAATATACCAAAATGCCCTCGATAGTAGGTAAGAATGTACTACAAGAGAGTGATATTTTAGTAACAAGTTAGAAAATTTAGGAATTAAGTCAAGAGAGTGATATTTTAGTAACAAGTTAGAAAATTTAGGAATTAAGTTTTTTAAACCTATAAATAGTGGAGTATGGCTATGGGAGAGTTAGAATCAGCTACTTGTGCCATTTGTACCATCTATTTGAGATGCTAGTGTTATGGTTTTAAAGGAGAGGGAGATGAATGCTAAGCTTATGTAATAGCTGAGAGTTTTTGAGTGAAAAATCTTTGTAATCTGTTTAAAATAGAGCTGATCTCTTTGAGTAATGAAATTTATGTTTCTGCATATGCTTCTCCTCCTTCTAGTCCCTCTATTAGTTCCCTTCCAAGTTTGTAAGTTTTTATTTTTCGGTTGTGATTTTATTCTTCTTTTTGAGCTACAGTTTTTTCATCTTTATTAAGTAATTTTTGTTGTTGTTAGAGGCATAAATGCTCATATACTTATTATTTGAGAGAGCCTTGAATTCTCTTGCCTCTAAACCATCAACTTAGAGAGTTGATTCTTTCGTTGACTATCTTTTTACTTTGTTATTTATTTAAGTTTTAAGATTTTGTGCATAAAGACGTATAGAAGAGTCTTGAATTGAGTATATAGTTTATATTCCATTCGTATAGTCATGTTAGCTTGGATTTTTTTCTCACTTTGTCCCTCTAAAATTTATGTTTCCGTATATTTGTTTTTAAGAAACATTAGATAAATAACTATCTATTTCGTAAAAAATTTATAAAACACCTATCTCGGTCCTATAGCATCTCACGATGCAGAGTCTCTAAGTTTCTCCTGTTATCTAAACGAATTTCTTGGGTGTAGGAATGTACAGTTACCAGTGCCTGAAAAAATACTTCTCCATTTCATATTCTCTTTTAGAAAGGACTAGCTAGGTAGCTCATTGCAATAAGTATCTTTATATATAGACTTCCTTACAAAATCTGTACAAAATTTAGCTGGCGAGCACATCCACAAGTGAATTCCACACGGGTTTTGGGCCCCTGCACCGTCGTAACGATGTCGTAAATCCAATTGTTTGTACCTATAGCAAGCGTAAATTAAGAGGCTAATTTTCCAGCCACTGGAATCTGAGTCCGAAATCGCATCGACGCATGCAGCGATCCTTCAGAAACTTTCAAAGACCATTGTGCAGCGACTCAGTGCTCGCTTAACTGCTCCACATGGTATACTTGCTGTGAAACGAACGATCTCGTGAGGGGAATGACTGTAGCAACGCCATTTCCCCCAGTGAACTGGTGCTCCCCCACAAAGAAATTTGCCTCCTGCTCTTCAGGGTTCAGTGAAGTACTTCAGTCAATGCAGGCTACGAAGTTTCTACTGTTACAGTGCTGTAAGGGGAAACAAAAATTTACTTCAGTGAAATTGTACATATCAAAAGTCTGTTAAAAATTATTGAGTTGTTTCATGTAATAATTTCTAATAAATTTGAAAGACTCATGTTATAGAGATATGATCTTATATTGAGGTTTAATTTCTATTAGTACTATATTACTAATGAAGTTAGGGTGAAAATTTTCTCCATATATATATGCAAGGATCAAAATATTATTGGGTATATACGTACAACATAGACTGCTAATTGAGAGTAACTGTAAAATTGAGAACGTTCTTATTACGTGAGTCTATATAAGAGTTAGAGTTTTGTCTTTTTCTTTCTCGGTTGTGCTGCCGTTATAGTCTATTTCATCCCGGCGTCGGTGTGCATCGGCGAACGGGAGAGCGGGCCTCTAAAACCCTCGCTATTGAGATTTTACACTGGGAGAGGGCGAATAAATTTTTTAGAAAGTGCTCCACACGACTGCTCAAGTTCTTCACCACGACTCGTCTTCCTAGTCGCTTAGACGCTACCCGCTGTCATCATCAACAAATTCGGCGCGTCATCAGCAGGATTAATCGTGTCATCAACACAATACAACCAGCATCTTCAGCAACCTCTACAACGCATGACCAGTACGTAAAAATCATGTTACTCGTACTTTATTTCTTGCGATTTCTAATTTTGAGTATAGTAGATCTAGTTATATGTTGTGCTTTCGTACACATGTCTAGATTATGCTTTGATGATATGATCATATTAGTTTATCAGTTTCTGCTCATGAATTATTTATAAATTAAATTAAATCTAAATATACCTTATTTTCTAACAATCCAAAAATATTATTGTAAGCACTTAGGTTTATTAATGGCTGGATTTGTTGATACACTGAGGCTAGACAAGTTTTCTGATGTGCACTTTAAGAGATAGCAAGTTAAGGTCACTCTGTGGCTGATAGCTATGAATGTCTACTTGGTGGCTAATGGCAAGCCGAAAGGAATTCTTACTGCTGAGCAGAAAAAGGCGTTCACGGATGCCAATACACTCTTTGTAGGATGCATTCTTAGTGACCGTATTTGTGATGTGTACATGCACATGCAAAGTGTAAAGGAGCTGTGAGATACACTGAATGCTAAATTTGGTGCATCAGATGTAGAAAATGAACTATATATCATGGAGAACTATCATGACTACAAGATAGTTAAAAATCACTCTGTAGTCGAGCAGACTCATGAGGTTCAGTGCATCGTGAAGGAACTCAAACTCCTCAAGATCAATGTACCCAACAAGTTTGTGGTTGGAGACATCGTTGCCAAGTTACCTCCTTCGTGGAGAAACTTTGCCATTGTTCTAAAGCACAAGAGATAAGAGATTACTGTTTAGAGTTTGATCGCGTATCTTGATGTTGAGAAGAAAGCTTGAGCTAAGGATGTGAGTCTAAAAGGAGGCGAGAGATAGACTAGCGCCAATATGGTGCAAAAGTCCTCCCACAACAACAACAAGGGGAAAGATAATAAGTCAAATAAAACTACCACATTAAAAAAGAAGATGATGAATACAGCAAAACTGTCTTGCTTTGTGTGTGATGAGATTGGATATTTCACCAAGGATTGTCCAAACCGCAAGAGAAGAAAGGCTCCAAAAAACAGAACTCAAGGACTGCTAATGTGGTGACCATTGGCGAAGCTGGAATTGGAGCTGCTGGGTATGAAAATTTTCCTTCAGTGTTTTCAGTATTTTTATCTACTAATTAGTGGATTGATACAGGGGCCAATGTTCATGTGTGTGCTGATATTTTAATGTTTTCTTCTTATCAGGTCGTCTATGATTCTTCTATCCTAATGGACAATGGGTCACATGCTTCTGTTCGTGGTCTTGACACGGTAGATCTAAAGTTTATTTCGGAAAAGATCGTGCAGCTGAGAAACGTGTAACATGTCCCTACAATGAACAAGAATCTAGTTAGCAGCTCCCTTCTTTGTAATGAAGGGTTTAAGGTGGTGTTAAAGTCTAATAATTAGTAGTGTCAAAGCATGGATAATTTATTGGTAAAAGCTATGAGTGCGGAGGTCTGTTCCGTTTTTCTTTTCTGATTTCAGCAATAAGTCTACGAACCATATTTATGGCAATGTTAATGATGATGGTAGTGTTTGACATTCGTGGTTATGTCATTTGAATTTTGGTTCTATGACTCAACTTTCCAGCATGAGTTTAATTCCAAAATTTTCCATCGTCAAAGATTCTAAGTGTCATAGTTATGTGCAATCAAAACAACCTCATAAGCCCCACAAGGCAACCGAGGAGAGAAATTTGGTACCCCTAGAACTTATTCATTCAGATATATGTGAAATGAATTGTGTGTTGACGATTGGTGGAAAAAGATATTTCATAAATTTGATTAATGATGCGACTAGATATTGCTATGCTTACTTGTTGAAAATGAAAGATGAGGCTCTAGATCACTTTAAAATCTATAATGCAGAAGTCGAGAATCAACTAGAGAGAAAGATAAAAAAAAAATTAGGTCGAATTGTGATGGAGAGTATTGCTCTAATGATTTCGACTTATTCTATGAGAAATATGAGATTATTTATGAGAGTACGCCTCTCTATTCACCATAATCAAACAGGGTTGTCGAAAGGAAGAACCACACATTGACTGACTTGGTTAACGTCATATTAGACACTGCAGGATTATCTAAGGCATGATGTGGGAGGTCCTATTGACTTCATGTCATGTCCTGAATAGAGTTCCTCTCAAGCACAAGAAGAAAACCCCATTTGAAGAATGGGAAAGGAGAAAGCCATCACTTTCTTATTTGCGCACTTGGGGATGCTTGGCAAAAGTTAATGTACCAATAACTTAAAAATGCAAGCTCAAACCTAAAACAGTGAATTTTGTCTTTCTGGGATATGCTCATTGGAGAATTGCTTATAGGTTTTTAGTGGTTAAATCTGAGGTACCTGACGTGCATGTTGATACAATGATGAAGTCTCGTGATGCAACGTTTTTTGAGCACATATTTTATACGAAAGATATGCATAGCATGTCTAAACTATTTTCTGAGATAATTTCTGAATATACTATACCTCTTGAGTTTATTGAACAAACACATGAGTAAGATTAAGGAGGATGACAGTGATGCTCCTAGGAGGAGTGAGAGACAAAGGACTACGAAGTCTTTTGGTGATAATTTCACTATGTACCTTATGGGTGACACTCCCAAGTCTATTTCAGAAGCGTTTGCATCTCCAGATGCAGACTACTGGAAGGAGGTTGTTCGGAGCGAAATGGATTTCGTCCTGACAAATGGGACTTAGGAGGTCACAGAACGACCATATAGTTGCAAACCTGTGGGTTGCAAGTGAGTGTTCAAGAAGAAGCTTAGGCCCAACGGTACTATTGAAAAGTACAGACTCAGTTTGTGGTCAAGGGTTATACCCAAAAGGAAGGTGAAGACTTATTTGACACTTATTCACCTGTTGCGAGATTGACTATTATCCAAGTGCTACTTTTCTTGGCTGTCTCACATGGTCTCATCATTCATCAGATGGACGTTAAGACAG
The DNA here is from genome assembly GCF_958298935.1 of Phragmites australis. Taxonomy (NCBI): domain Eukaryota; kingdom Viridiplantae; phylum Streptophyta; class Magnoliopsida; order Poales; family Poaceae; genus Phragmites; species Phragmites australis. The sequence goes on along the minus strand of NC_084938.1, from coordinate 27,171,678 downwards.
CTTACCTTAATTGAGAGTTGGACGAGGAAATTTATATGAAACAGTCTGATGGGTTTGTAGTAAAAGGTCAAGAAGGCATAGTGTGTAAGTTGTTGAAGTCATTGTATGGCCTTAAACAAGCTCCTAAACAATGAAATGAGAAGTTTGACAGAACTTTAACATCTACAGACTTCTTAGTCAATGAGGTAGATAAATGTGTGTACTATCACCATGGTAGGGGTGAGTGGGTTATATTGTGCTTGTATGTTGATGACACACTGATATTTGGGACAAACCTTGACGTGGTTAATTAGATCAAGTCTTTCTTATCTCAAAGCTTTGACATCAAAGATCTGAGTAAGGCTGATGTAATCTTAAACATCAAGTTAATCAAAGGAGAGAATATTACTCTTACACAATCTCATTATGTTGAGAAGGTCTTGAGCCGCTTTGGCTATACTAGAACAACAAGCCTTCTCCAACACCTTATGATCCTAGTGTGATACTTCGAAAGAATAAGAAAAGTGGCAGGAACCAACTAAGATACTCTTAGATTATTGGATCACTCATGTACGTAGCTAGTGCTACAAGGCATGACATCTCATTTGCTATGAGCAAATTGAGTCACTTTACTTCTAACCTGGGTGATGAACATTGGTGTGTGCTTGAACGAGTCATGCGCTATTTGCTTGGTACTAGGAGTTATGATCTTCACTATTTTAGGTACCCATCGGTACTGGAGGGTTATAGTGATTCAAACTGGATATCTGATGCTGAAGAGATTTACGTCACAAGTGGATATATATTCACTCTAGGTGGTGTTGCTGTGTCATGGAGGTTTTGCAAACAGACCATCTTGATGAGGTCAACTATAGAAGCAAAAGTCACTGCATTAGACATAGCCACTGTTGAGACAGAATGACTGCGTGAGTTGTTGATGTACTTACTTTTGGTTGAGAAATCAGTACCAGCTATCCTTATAAACTGTGATAATCAGACGGTTATTATCAAAGTAAACAGTTATAAGGATAATGACAAGTCCTCAAGGCACGTAAAGAGATGATTAAAGTCTATCAAGAAATTAAGAAACTTCAGAGTGATTACCTTGGATTATATCTAAACAGCTAAGAATCTGCTAGATCCCTTTACAAAGGGACTATTACGGAGTGTGATAGATAATGCATCGAAGGAGATGGGTATGAGACTCATGTGAATTATACTATAGTGGTAACCCAACCTATGTGATCGGAGATCCCGTGAATTAGGACCTGTGAAGAACAAGCTATTGGTCTAACTGGAGGAGAGTACCTTTGTTGTTTGACCTACTCGAGTGAAGATGCAATACTCTCAGAGATCTGTAAGGCAGGTTAGATATTGCCTTAATGTGTTCTGTTGGCATTAAGTAGCAAAGATATTGCCTACAGGGCATTCTTGAAGGAACACACATATATGAGTCTGACTGTTGGTCGCAGTCTATGAGATTTTGGTTATCTCTAGTAAACTCATGAAGAGACCATGGAGTAGGCCTTATATGCTCCACCCGCAGGGTAGTTATCGGTGATATGGGATCCGGGGGTTCCCGAGTCACGAGGCCAGGACAGCGCAGTGCCATGTGGCGCTTTCCCTAGGGGACCACCTCCCCGAGGACCCGAGGGAAGCAAGGTCCGGGGGTGGGTGCTCGAGGACGAGAACAGTTGGTCCCCGAGTACCCCAAAAGTCCCGAGGACCCGAGGGAAGTCAGGTCCGGGAGTAGGTGCTCGGGGCCAAGAACAGTTGGTCCCCGAGCACCCAGAGAGCCCTAAGGACCCGAGAGAAGCCAGGTTCGGGAGTGGGTGCTCGGGGCCAAGAACAGTTGGTCCCTGAGTATCCAGAGAGCACCGAGGACCCGAGGAAAGCAAGGTCTGGGAGTGGACGCTCGAGGCCAAGAACAGTTGGTCCCCGAGCACCTAGAGAGCCCCGAGCACCCGTCAAGCCCCATGCCAGTAGACCCCGCAGGGACTCCACGATGAAGTGTCGATTGGTGGGAGGCCCGATGCCGCATTTAATGGGGAGCGTGGACGGTCACATCCAGCCACTTTCCCCCTACTCCCGCCGTACTGAATACACCAGTCCCTGCCGCCGCCTGCCAGGAAGGCGTGGGCACAATTAATGCGGCGGGTCCCATCGCATGTCCCCTCGCGGGGCCCATAAAGGAATGCGGTTTGAAGATATCTTTGATGAGCACGAGGCTTATCACCCTGTCACATCAGGCCGCAGCAGACCTTCTTTGCCCAAACAGGCATGAGAGAGTACTCAGAGGCTGACCGATGGGCGTCCCTGTGCCTGCTAAAGCTGGAACGCGAAGACCAATGGAACCGTTCGAGGGATATTTTTTCAAACCTCTGTAATATCAACTGTAGACCAATGATGGTCACTTTCCATTTATTGTTTACGGGAACTTATGCCCTCGTTCTGGGCACTTCCTGAAGGGTCTCCCCCCGGTAGATAAAAAAGGGGGGAGGGAGCACCTTGTAACAGGATCCAGAGCCGGAGATAGATCAGCTAGACATATAGAAAAAAGATAGGATAGCCGAAAGATAGAGATCGACAGCCGATAGAACAGCCGAAGCTAGAGATAGAAAAAAGGATCCAGGATCCGGAGATAGACAGTGAAAGGATAGATCAGCTTGAGATAGAAAAAAGGATCCGCAGATCGATAGAGATCCAGAAAAAGACATTCAAAGAGCATTGATGACATACTAGACACACAAGAGTAGGGTATTACTCATCTGTGTGGTCTAAACCTGTCTAAATCCTTGGTGTATTTATTTCTACCAGCTGACGACGATCCATCCTGCCTAAGTCCCACACGCATTAACCCCACGTACGAGGTAGTTTCAGGACCAGCCCCCCGGCCGAATCTCCAAAGGGATCTCTCAGGATCCTTGCTCGCGGTGTTCATCCACCAACAGTAGTCTACTGGCAACCAAGTATCAGTTATGACTTTAAGTAAAACTTGTTTGTACAAAATTTGCAATTCAAGGCATAGTCCATTGTTCAAGTTGTGAATGAGTGCAGCTTGATGTTCTGGGTAGATGTTCAACTTAACAGTTTCCACTCAAACACTGGTATATCAAACAATAGTGGGAAACTGACAATTCTCTATGGGACTTTGAGATCTAGTGGGGATTGTTAGAATTTTTGTGGCCAGTTCATGTAATAATTCCTAATAAATCTCAAAGGCCCATATTATGGAGAGGTGTCCCATGTTGAGGCTCACTCTCTATTAGTACTATATTACTAATGGAGGTAGGGGTGGGGAGTTTTCTCCCTATATATATATGTAAGGACTCCACCTCATTTGGTACACGTATAACATAGATTGCTAATTGAGAGTATCTCTAAAATTGGGAACGTTCTTATTACGTGAGTCTATATAAAAGTTAGGGTTTTGCCTCTTTCTCTCTCAGTTGTGCTACCGTTGTAGTCTATTTCATCCCGACGTCAGCGTGCACCAACGAACGAAAATGCAGGTATTCAAAACCCTCGCTTTTGAGATCTTGCACTGGGAGATGGCAAATAAAGTTTTTGGGAAACACCTCACATGACTAATCAAGTTCTTCACCACGGCTTGTCTTCCTAGTCGCTTGGACGCTACCCGCTGTCATTGTCAACAAATTCGGTGTGTTATCAGCATGATCAATCGTGCCGTCAACACAGTGCAACCAGCATCTTCAACAACCTCCACAACACAGGACCAGTACGTAAAAATCATGTTACTCGTACTTTATTTCCTGCGATTTTTAATTTTAAATATAATAGATCTAGTCATATGTTGTACTTTCATATACCTATCTAGATTATCCTCTGATGATATGATTATATCAGTTTATCAGTTTCTGCTCATAAATTATTTATAAATTAAATTAAATCTAAATATGTCTTATTTTCCGACAAAGTCACCCTTGCAACATTGAGTTGGCAAAGACTTTGCGAAATGCAACGGCCGTGGTACACAGTGAACAATATTACGCCCTTGTTGACTAAGGATATGTTGGCGTTTGCTCCTGCCGTGGTACCCTCTAGGCCGACGATCGTATATATCCATTGTGTAGTGTGTACCTGGTGACGTACTTGTCTACGATCCATGCATGATGTTTAGTTTTCTTTATAAAGCTACATCACTGACATCTTTTTTTACATTGTTGAATGTGCCCATAAGACGCTGCGATAATGCCAAAAAAATCTGACAAATTGTTGGAAATTTCTTTCTATGGCGATGAATACCAACTAGTACTACTGAAAATTTGCAAATGGCACTCTAACTAGTAGGTATATCTTGAGCTTTGTAATTTTTCCATCTCTCGTCGACGCAAAGACGCGCAAAGCTTTATAGAAAAATACTGAAACTAAAAACAATTCCCACAAGCAGGCCCTTGACAGTCGACACAGGGTCCCTCTCTTAACAGTGCTGACTGCCAACTTAATTATCCATCAATGGAGATTAATGATTTGCTCTTATCATATCTCTCCCATCTCTCTTTCACTGTCTTCCCAGCTTTTATATAAACCAACACGAGCAGCACGAATGAGCAGGCAGCTTTCTCTCCACTCTCTGCCAACAAGTCCTCTCCTCCTCCAAAGAAACCATACCCAACAAAAATAGTTGCAGGCACAGAGATTTTCAATGGCAGACTTCTCATCACACCACTCTTTCCTCCTCAAGATGCCTGCAGCCTTGACCAATGGCCACTCCCCCAACACCTCAGGCCTCCTGTTCTACAGCCAAAGCCATGGCCAAGCAGCAGCAGCAGCAGAAGCGTATGCAGCACCAGGAGGGGCAGCCATGGCAGAGGATGCCTCGTTGGAGAGCTCCTCTGCAGTTGTTGACACCTCTCCACAGGACAGTGCATCTCCACTGGACAGGAAGAGGAAGGCCACTGAGGACAATGCCACACTTAGCTCTGCTCACTCCAAGGTAGTTACTAACACGACCAACATTACCATTTTGGTTTCAACTTTTTATTGCTTTGTTTCATGTATGGTGTGCCCTTTTTTTAATAAAAAAAATGCATTTTGGCAACCAGGACTGCAAGGAGGGCAAGAGCAAGAGGGGGAAGAGGCCCAACAAGGAGGCTGAGGAGAAGAGCACCACTGAAGATGAGGTCCCCAAAGGGTACATCCATGTGAGGGCAAGGAGAGGGCAGGCAACAGACAGCCACAGCCTTGCAGAGAGAGTACACACCACCACTCTAATCCTTGAAGCATTTGCCACTTGTTCATGTGCAGTTTGGTTTCAGTATCTGAACGCTTTCTCCTCATCCCTTCTTGATGGCATCTTCTTCTTTATTTTCCTTAGGTAAGGAGGGAAAGGATCAGTGAGAGGATGAGGATGCTGCAAGCACTGGTCCCTGGTTGTGATAAGGTCAGTCAAATTACTTGGCTAATGCTTGGGTTATTAACTGTAACATCTTCTTAATTCATGGGTCTAAGTACTAACTTTGAGAAGAAAAAAACGTGCTTCTTGTGCAGGTTACTGGAAAGGCCCTCGTTTTGGATGAGATAATCAATTATGTGCAGTCCTTGCAGAACCAAGTTGAGGTAAACCACAAATCAAGAAGCATTATTACTAAAATGTGTCTCTTCAGACAGTTCTAGGCAATAATGTGCAAATCATTTTTCTACCTGTTTTTTCAGTTCCTTTCCATGAGGATTGCCTCTATGAGCCCTGTGTTGTATGGGTTTGGACTGGACAGTGATGGCCTCCAAGACCAAACACAAGTATGAAACAACCAAAACCATTATCTCTGAACTGTATGCATCCAGCTTGATCTTACGATGCTCAAAGTGCCCTGTGTAAAAATGCTGCTGTTTCAGAAGCTTGGAGGCATGTTCCAAGAAGTCCTTGCAGTGCCAGGTCCAGTGCTGAGCCAAGCCAGCCCAGCTCCTTCTCAAGCCATCATGGACACCACATCCACCACAGCCTACTCATTGCAGGGCCAGGGTGCCATCTCTTTTTCTCAGGTTGGCATGTGTTCCTCTCATTGTTGAATCATACATACTACATGCAAATCTCCAAATTAGCATCCAGCATTTTTACCCACCTGGGGTCACTCTTTTCAGGACAATGGCGCTTACCTGATGCAAGCAGTGGGGGAGCCAAGGCAGGAGCTGCTCAACCAGCTGCTGTTCAACAACATGTGCTCTTTCCAGTAGGGGAAGAGTGAGTGAGTGAGCGAGAGAGCAAGAAAAGGACCCCACATTGACAATAGGTACTATTGCAAGCTAAGTTCATTGATTGAAAGGCATATTAAAAGTTGCCAGCCTCATGTCTGAAAATTACACTTTACCTACTTTGATCTAGTCAAGTAGCTCTGCTAATATCCTTTTTTTTTTTGTCTATGAACAGGAGGAAATAATGCTGCAAGATATGGTTGGGGCACCAGATGAGTTTGAGATGTTAGATCTAGTCCATCCCCTTGTCTGGATTTGGTGAGGAGAGCAGCAAGTAGAGTTTGCTATTTACACATTTTCAGAGACTTGTAATATTATTTGTAGCTCCTTTATTAGTCATTGTCCATGAGGATTTTCTCAACGGCTGCACCTGTCGTCATCACCACTGTAGTCGACCTTGAGCAACCAGTTGTTAATACATATAAGAGAGCTATTTTTGTACTTTTCCAAAGTGCGACTAATTGTTTCAGTCCCAACATTTGCAAATCTTTTGAATGTAAGAATGGGAATTCTTACAGCTGTAGTTCAATGATTTCAGATGCAAAGAGTGATGGATGATTCGTTTGTTCCCATGCTCTCCTGTATCAGGTATGGGCAGAGCTGTCGACTGACTTCGTGTTCGTGGCTCTCTTTGACTAGTTCGAAACGGTCTCTGGACTATTTGCCAACTCGAGCGGAGTCAATTTTGTATACATGCCTGATACGGCACCGTGCGTCCCGTAAACAAGCTCTAGCGGACTCCTTTTCTACTGTTACAGTGCTGCAGATTTACAGTGCTGCAGATTTCCTCTTTTATCTATATATTTACCGATTCTCTCTTTATTTTCTATCTTGTATTACTCCTCTTCTTCTTTTGATTCCACATTCATTCTTTATGAATAGTATTGGACGATACTATAATAGTATTATATAGGATGAATTTTTAGAGTAACTACTGAAGATAATATCATAAAAGAAAATATTTAAAAAAAATTGTTTGGAATTGACACCTAGAGTTTGATAAACGTAGTACAACTTGATGAAAATTATTCATGCATCATAAATTTCAGAATGCACTGCATCTTCGTTGTTCAACCAGAGCTTTATGACAACAGGTTAGATTGTAGTAGATTCCACTCGAAGAGCTGATATTTTTCCTACTCACAAATCAGAATACAGTGAGATAAAAACGGGGTAACATTGTAACAATGTCCCAAATAAACTGATTACCATGAACAAACTCTGAACATTAGGCAGGCCATTATCCCTCTTCAGATTTGTTTTGTACCATGGAAACAGCTTGTTTCTTCCTAAATGCCTAGACAGGAACTTGATTTAACAATCGGATGGTCGTTCTTGGTGCCATTGAATGTTATTGTCCGCAAAAGTGAGCACACCACCAACCATCATGTTAGTTACATCTGCCAATTGACAAACTGAACTTCAGGAACCATACGCAAAGACGTCTACTGTCCAAAATATATATGACTCTTCAGACTAACAAGATACGAATTTTCTTCTTCAATACTACCGAGGAGCAACTAGGTACTTTGTGTTAAGACGAAAACAGACACTTGAAATTCAAGCCGAACAGGACTCAGAAATTAGGTGGTAGGGACCAGGGCGTACACCCACAATTGATACAATCATATACGAGACCACTCCAATGAACCAATCAAGCCGGCTAATTCACTGACCATACACTGGTGAAAGATCGACCATGAACAGGACATGCATGAATTGAAGTTCGTGGGGACGAACTGAGGACCTAAGCCGTAACTATTTTGTTCTTGCCGCATACTACATCTGCGATCCATGGTGGTTATAAGACGATGCATGCATGTTAGGTTCCCTCTAGATTCAAGCTACCTATAACCACCATGTGCCTTGCTGAGCATTGCCGTGCCCTAGGAAACATCGTTGCTTCTGAGGCCCGATCATTCTGTATCTAGCAGTACAAGGAGCACACATACAGAGGTCCCCATCCTTGCCAATGTTCTCATAGTTTCCAACTGCTTTATACCTCTGTAATTTCGATATCAAAGATACATTTGTTAGCTCACAACGCTACGGTTAAGGTAATATATGCACGGGCTAGTATGGCGTGATCACTTTCTTATGTATATGATGATGAGTTTTGTGGTACTATTTTACGACAACGATGCATCGACAGATTGAGATGTCAGCACATGCCAGCTTCCAAAAAAATAAGCGCAGCACAACAAGCGTAAATTGGCCCGCAGTTAGAACTTAGAACAATACTTCTAGTCGTTGGCAATGAATCCGGGCGGCCGATCGATCGACAAGCTCCTCAGCTCATTGGCAATGAATCGAGGCAGCCGATCAAGGACGACGACCAATCAGTCATCGTCAATTAGAAAATAATCCGACTTGATCTTATGTATTTAGATCCTAGATCTAATTTATAGTGTGACATGTGTTAATTTATTTCTTTTCATATTTCATCACACATGCTTTCATTTGCATTCATCATAAATTTTATTAATTTTTACCACGTATCACGCTATAAATTGAGTCTAGATCTCAAATATATTACGACATAAATAATGCTAGATGCTTAAGAAAAAAAGAGTGTTAAGCATCTATATAAAAATTATAATTTCTAATGTAAATAAAGATTAAATGTTTAAACATAATTAACCATCTTATTAACCTTATATAAACCGCAGTGCTTAATTAAACATATTATCCTTGACCTAAACACCTTTGTCAGTGCAACCATTCCATTGTACATGGTCTTAGACCAGGTGTGAGATGGTTATTTTCCTCGTCGGACTGGCAGGAACTATCAAGCCGCCAGGCGCGAGCTCCCTGCCGCCGGACACGGCGCCGTTGACGGAGACGAACCACGTGCGTACACCGCGCGCCGGTTGCTATCACAAGATCGCCACGACGGACAGTCACCGCCGCGTAGGCCCTACCTACCGGAGCAGTTCGCTGGGACCTACTTGTCAGCGACTATCCGCGCTTGCTGTCATGTAGCTAGCTTGCCAATCGGATAAGAAGGAAAGCCTTATGCATGTGTGGTGGTTGCCGCCCGTGAGCGACAAGGATGGCGGCACTCGGGTGGTGTAGGGCCGGCCGCCGGTGGGCCGGCCTGGCGGCCGACAGAGCGCCGGAGCCTGTACCGGCGGCGGAGGGGCAGAGCTGCATGGGGTAGACGCGTGGCCATGCCCACAAGGTGTGGGTTAATTAGGACTAACCTTAACAACAGTGGGGCTGCAGCGCGAGCAAATGTGTCAGTGTTTGTGTTTAAGGTCTGTTTGTTAGATATTTCACTGATTCAAATTTTCTGTGTGGAGTGATTCTTTGAAGAAAATAATTATATGGTTGAAATTGATTCTTTAGTGATTTTTTAAAATAAAATATATTGATGAAGTAATTCTGTGTGAAAAATGAATTAGTAGAAGCTGTTTTTTCAGCTCATCAGTTTCTAATTTATTTTAAATCACTCCTACGAATTATACTTAATGAGCTAAAAGCTACTGTTTAACAGAGCTCTACCAAACAGACCTAACCCTACCCAATAGCGTAGTGGAACAGCGACCAGGGCATGATCCCTCTCTAGATCTCTCCCCCAACTGAGCCTGTCATGTGTTGCTCACATGTGTGTAGCTGCTGGTTCTTGCCTTCTTGCAGGCAGCATGGCCTCACTCTCTCTCTCTGCTCATGAATGAATTGAGCGAGTGAATGAATGACTGAATAGATGGATGGATGGGAATATGTATGGGTTGGTTGGAACTTGTGAGCTATAATTTCACAACGAAAGCGACTAGAATTATGGTAATTTATATTTTCTTGGACCCTCTCCCTAACGGAGGAATTGTCTGGATTCTAGAATTCTAGATCAAAACAGAGATCATGCTAAGTTAGTACGTGTTTGGTTTCTTTGCCAGACCAGGCTAGCCCAGCAAACCCAGCCTAGCCTCATTGAGCAAGGCAAGACAAAGACAACTAAGCTATTTGGTTTCTATTGCTCCTTATCCTCGTCACTTCTTGCCCCTTAGCCGGAGAAGAAGAACAAGTCCTATACAAATGAACCACATAATCTATCAAAGCAAAGCTAGAACTACTTATCCACAGAAGAAAAAATCAATCCACATACTGATGCACTCCACTGCCTCCACGATTTGAAGCTTCACCATTAGGTTTGGATGGGCGTTTGCTCAGTTTGGCTTTGATTAGTGTCCAAGAGCTAGATTCGGGGACAATGAAACTTGATTTCGTGGCAGCGAGCTCGATTTAGCAATGGGTGGCTGATTTGAGCTCGATTGGCAGTGAGGAGTTCGATTGGAGCCCGATTTGGCAACCACGAGCTCGTCTGTAGCCAAAACCGAAGCAAATGGGGCTCACCGTTACCCGGAACAGGTAGTGACGTGAGCTCGACTGGCTTTGTGTATAACCAAGCAAGAAAACCTTGCCCGTGTGAGAGAGCCAAATCGGCTCTCCTATATGGACAAGAAAATCCTTACCGAGCCAATCAAGTTTGCCCGGCAAAGTTAGCTTTTTCTAAGCTACCAAAGCATATACTCGCTTGGCAAGGCGAGGCAAGAGTCAGTAAAGAAACCAAGCACGCCCTTAGTGCTTTCGTTGCAGTACATGAGATATATACTTGGTCTAATTTCTGGAGGAGGGCTTTATATATGAACATTTCCCAGCATCTATATATGATTCTGCATTGCAATCCCATAGTGTGTGTGTGTCTATATATATATATATAGATTTTGCTATCAACCTTAGTACTGCCTGTTTGGGCATGTCCCCTTTCATTGTACTGAACATTAAAAAGTTATGACAACTTTTCAACTAATCAGAGGTTTATATATACAGTACTGTCTAGTCATCTAGGAGGTCATGTCTGATACCTCATCTTTCTGCGTGCATCGATCCCTCCTCCCTGTGTACATGTCTTTGAATAAGGTCAAGTTTCATCTTTCCGGCAAATATATCCATCAATCACATTCAGAAAGACAAAGACCAGCTCTTGTTCAGCCCCGGCCATCCTATGGCTACCACCTGCATGCATTCTTCCCAAGGTCACCAGCAAAGATGCTGCTCGACTTAAAATCTACTCCCATCCCATGCTCATACAGTGACAGCTTCAGGAACCAAGGCTTGGCCGGCCTTTTCAGCAACACTGAAGTTGCATAGCCTTGGCCTGCAGTAGCACAGTAAACTGAATGGATCCAGTGGCATTTACACAAAAGCTGTAAGACACTCATTAGACATGAAACAGACTACAGATCTCAGTCATCTTACCCCTTGAGATCAGAGAGAGAGAGAGGTTGAGTCAGATGTGGCAATTCAATGTGAGAAAGAGATGCTACTCCACTCCTATCCAGCAGCAGTAGACCAGCAGTAGACCACACTACCACTGAGGCACTGACTAGGCTAGAGTGATAGATACAGTACATGCCTATGCCTATGCCTTGCCTGTACGTGTGTGTGCAGCTGACAATGTTTGCAATTGGCAAATCATTAGGCTGTGACCAGCAGCTGTTGTGACCACCTCCCCATCATGGCAGGCAGACGCATTGCAGACCAAACGAGCATGGGATCCTCATCGTTATGTGCTAATCAGACGCTAATGATCTCCTTAGGTTAGGGCTTGATCGCCGGTGCCATGCCGATTAAGACCCCACAACCTTTGCATTGTGCAGGGTCAAGACACCGATATGTGGGAAGAAGCAAGCCCGGCTACAACTTAGCTGCCGTAGGCTTTCAATTCAGAACAGGCAGGTCCGGTCCTGTTATTTTGGTGTTTCGGAATGAGATTAAAAATAGGGTTCTATTATTAAATATAAATCGTTCAGATCTAATTTTTTCAGTTTACTTTTGAACCGATATACACAAAATACAAATATATATATATATATATATATATATATATATATATATATATATATGGGACCTTTAAATTTTGGGAGCCCGGACCGGCCCTGAGAACAGGTCCTTCGTTGCAAGCAAATCTGTAGCAACGCATCTTCACAGACATCTGAGACAGGTGCCAAACAGTTTGAGCTTTGTGGCTGCCTCTGCCATGCATGTGTGCACGTACACTGCATTTGGCACTAAAAGAGGAGGAATGAGAGAGATCTCGCAGGGCAACTGGGCAAGCGCGTGTAATCCGGTGGGGCTCGGCCTGCCGGCGACTTACCGGCCGGCCGGGGCCCGTCGGCAGCTGCCATTGCGTGCGGGATTGAAGGCAAGGCTTCTTTAGGCCCATGTTGGAACATGCTATTTTATTTTGTTTTGTTTTCTAGGGTAACAATGCCATGGCACAGATCAAGATTGGCTGTAAAAGACATGAATTTTACATTTAGATTAGTAGCCCGGGATGAGAATGCAGTAGGGGTATAAAAGTATACCGTCAAACCATTGTAATCGTAGTTCGTGACAAAGTAAAAAAAAGCTCTTATACAGACAGAGCGACCGAACTGCGTAAACAAATCGTTCTCGTGTTTTAGTGGGATGTCGTGCGACCGAACTTAAGATACGAAGATGTGGTTAGGTCAAGAGAGCGCTGCCAAAGTTTGATTTTACATAGGATCTACAAAAGAAGAGTAGATTATTCGCTAATTTTTCTCTTAATTTCTTTATTTATTTTAATTAGTAAAATGTGTTTTATAATCATAGTTGGTAAAAAGACGGAGAGACTAGAGGATGAGAATAGATAATAAAAATAGATAAATTATTTTAATTTTAGAATTTTTTTGTTAAATATAAGAAAAATGAGAGAAGATATGAAACGCAAACTAACTCATATTTTATATAATAGAGATAAGTGCTAATTATCTTTCTCACCCTGATGTGTCGCTACTTCCACGATGGATTACGAACGAAAAAGAAAATGTAACTACACCTAAGGGACCAATCTGACAATTAGATAGCATTTACGTGCTTACTGCCGACGAACTCATCCACAACGGAGATGTCAGTTGGTTACGGGGAAACACGTCAGAGATACACATGGCGCGTGAGCCGGAGATCGTCGCGCGCAGGGCCGCGAGAGGCGGCCGGCCGTCGACGCCTCGACGTAGTGTCAAGCTGCACGTACGCAATCAGGGAGGCAGCTGACAGGGCCGCGCCTGTGGCCAGAGCTCAGGGCTACCTACTCGATCTGCTCCAATACAACCAATCATGCACCAAAAATGGCTCGACCTATCAGGTGATGTACTCAAACACACCGATCGATCGACGAGAGCTTTCAGTAACAACCGGCCGACAGACGCGTACAGTCTGCTCGATGGGAAATGCAACTCTCCATGCGCACACATACTCTATCTTAACTATCTATCTCTTATTTAATACTTATCTATCTCTTAATTACTTTATAGCCTCCAACTAATTATCCATCCGCTCAATCAGAACTCCAGCCATATTGGAGCCTTATGCGATTTTTGGACCATAACCCTTAGATTATTTAATTATTTGTTACTTTTATTTTATACTAATTCGATCTCTCACACCATACCTTTTTGTCAAATCCTGTACTCTCAACTGACACCAAATCTTAGCTCGAGGCCATCGATCTGTAGTTCTCTCCAAGCACAATGATTTCCACGATGTTCCTGTTCATGAAACAGTACTGGTTGAACAGTTACCGTTGTCGGACTCTCAGTTTCGCCATGCTGCAAAAGATGGACTGATGGAGGCAGTAACAGTGTGGTCTCAGATCGTGAGATGAGATCTCTCACCCGAACAGAAACAGATTGTGCACGTACGACATTTTTATCAGGCGATCTGCAGCGCGATGAAAAAATTGAGGCCCTCTGAGCAATTTTCTACTTATTAGCCTTCGTGGTGAAACATCATCAGACATCACTAACTGTTCTCTGTCACAGGTGGGCGCACTATGCCATAATTCATTTCCGTGTTCGAGCCTTCGATGAAACATGGCAACAAGTAGGCCGAGCTCTAGTGACCACACTAGAGTAGGGGTGGATCTACTCAGAATGGAAGAGAGGGAGAAGAGAAAATATTTATATCCGCCACTGCACTAGAGTACTAGACCCTGGGGATTTTAATTTTATTTTACATTTTTTTACCGACGAAATTGTGAAATTTATGTTGTTTTTCGTCCTTTGATTTGTACATTTTACGTATCAGTGAAAAAAATTACTAAAATTAGATATTTCGTTTCATCCGAAATTTTAATCCGATCTTTCTCGCAGGACCTCACCTGAAGTGTGCTAGGCTGGTCCTTGAAGGACCAGGACTCGAGTGGACACAAATGCATGCAGATCACAGCGTCTCCCGCTTTGGTTGCAGGGCCGTTTATAAATTCTATAAATCCTATCTAACAAGATTCTCGTAAAATTTTATCACAAGATCACTGATATGTTGAAAGGGTAACTGATACAAATATACTGACGACGAAAACTGAACAGGGCCTCATATTCAGGAAATCAGGATGTTCTTCCAAAAGATCTGGCGTCCAAAGCATGGATAAAAACCTTTATTTTCTGATCAACCATATACGCGAGAAAAACGCTGTCCAGTTGTAATAGTAGGCTGAAAGCCATTAACACTCTCCGATTGTCACATCGGTTTACATGAAGAATTGATATCTCATTATTCAGATGCTCCAGAATGCTATGCTAGAAGCAGTAGCTTGCAATCGGATGGCAGGCATCTAGCATCTCAGAAGAAGCCGCAGCATTCCTCCAGCACGCAGCAGCAGCAAAGAGCAGCCAAACTGCAGACGAGAAGCAGAAAATGAGACAGTGTAATAAGCAGGATACATGAGATTAGGCAAACAAATTGTCAGAATATGCTAGCCGAGGGCCCACAGCGGAGCCAGCCGAGCCGGCGCTATTGCCGGTTGTTGGTGTTCCGGATTCCGTCGATAGAGTTTGTTGGTAAAGATAGAGATAGACTGATTTGAAGTATCGATAGACTTGACTTAGAGATAAACTTGACTTAGAGATAGACTCGGAGTTAGCGATAAACTTCCTCCGTACATTGTACTATATATAGCCCCCAATCTAAGCCTCAGATTATTCCCCTACTTCTAGTTTTTTCACAAATGATTGACTGAAAAACTGACTAACATGTTTTATTCTTCAAAGTTCTTGGTACTTTCTCTGATCCTAACTCCGAGTAAGCTTCAATTTAATCCGATGTGTCGAAGTAAATCCTAAGCTCTTTTGTTTGGTTATGGTGGTATCACTATATGCCAAAATGAACCGCAGATGAGATGCGACAGAGAAAATGAGACCAAGTAATTAAGCAGCATACATGAGATTAGGCAACCGAATAATGACTGAAAAACTGAACAACATGTTTGATTTGCCAAAGTTGCTGTTACCTTCTTTGATCCTAAATCCAAGTATCGTAGCATAAGCCATTTTAAGCTTCAAATTAGTCCAGTATGTCCAAATCCTAAACTTTTTGTGTTTGGTTATGATGGTATCGCTGTATACACTCATAACAAGTCTGATTCGTCAAATTTTTGTGCCAATATTTACTCTCTTAAGTGATGTACATTAAGATACTGAAACTCCTCAAAATAACTGAATGAACGCCTACAATTACAGACTGTGGTTGGTTTTTTGTAATGATATAATTGTTAATCCAGATGTAATTGTAATGATATAATTGTTAAAGGTCACTAAAACTGAATCTTTACTACACCATGCAAAGGTTACATTTAGGCCAATCTGCGCACCACCTGATTCACTGAATTTTACTTAAAACCAGACTAAGCATCAGCTGATGAGGTCTCTACCAGCTCAAGATCTCATACAACACACTAGAAATATGCATCCCAATACTCAAATGGACCAAAAAAAATCCTACCTGAATTCTAACTAGAAATCGGCACTTATGCTTACTATAGTACAGTGTACACATGAAAACATTAACATGAAGAAGCATCTTGATCTGCAGCTAGCATATATTACCATCCTTTGAGGAACCCAGAGCAGCCGCAGCAGCTGTCCTCCTCTTCATGGCGGTCGTGGTCATATTCCCCACTCGACGGCGGGTAGTAAGGGCCCTGTTGCTCATGGAAGTAGCCCTGGTACCCTGGTGGAGGCTGGGGTGGATAACCATGAGGATACCCTGAAATATAATTGCACAGAGAAACAGGCATCAATGTGATAGAATCCCTCAAAATCCAGATAATTTTTTGTTCATGGCATAGCAAACTTCTCGAGATTGTGAGCACTCGATCAAGAACTAGCAAAACGAGATTAACAAGATGATCCCGGTACGCTTGGCTAGCAGATAGTTGTAGGATTCAGCAAATAAAAGACCCCTAACAAACAAGAACTTGCCTAGATTAGTGTTGAATTTATGAATTAAAGATGGCAGCGAAACCAATCTAGTAACTCCAGTACAAACACTGTTAAAAAAACTCCAATACAAATAAATTTGCAAAGAACATGATTGACGAGATGAAGAAATTGCCTGGTGGAGGGTAGGGATCGCTCTGGTAGCTCATTCCTTTCTGTTTTGTCCCTTTTCCTTTCTTTCTCCTTGCTTGCTTGAGTAACTTCTTGTGGAGATATATACTAGCTGTTTCCTGACAGCTACAGCTTTTAATTTAATTTGTCCGTGATAAGAACATATCAGTCGATTCATGTTCGATATGTGCTGTCAGCGAGATAGAGTACACTATTTAAACAAATTTTGTCAACAGCTACACACTACAACTAACGGCACTGCCAAACCGGATCGATATTTTTTTTTGGAGAGGAGGTCTGAGGTTTGGTTGACCAAGGGAACAGCACATGCGTATTTTCCTTGTTTATCCTATTCATATTCCGTTCACATGGCAGTGGATAATGTAACATGGTGGAGAAAATTAAAATGTACTGTGTAGCTGGAAGATGCCTTTCTCGAGCTCCAAATAAAACCACGAGTTGCAGCATTGACCATAGATGGATGAAGCAGCTTGGCCCAAATTATTGTGCAATGTCAACGCCTGCACACTTCCCACGGAGCGAGAGTTATAGTGAAATGCAACTTCGTAAGGACCATCTATCTCGACCGTTTATCCCTCTCACTAAATATTTATTCATCCGTTAATTCTCTCATCTATTATATGGTTTTTTTTTACTTACCCTTTTAGTACAATCTCAATATAGATGAACGGTACTTAATAAGCTATGCGTTCGCATACGTTAGTAAAATTTTTTCTTTCGAGAGTTACAGCAGGGCACATAGAGAAGAGAAGATCTGAGAACACCACGAAGAAATATGAGACTATGCACTTGTACACACATCTATCTCGACCGTCCATTCGAATGTTCTAGTTTAATCGGCAGACCACGGCCCCAAAGATGAGTTCGCCGTTAGAGCACCATGGTTCCAAACAGAAGCAAAAAAAAAAAGGAAAAAATAGATGCACGAAGAGTTCGCCGTTAGAGTACCATGACGGTTCCAAAAATCAAGTTAAAAATAGAATGGCTTCGCCCGGACTCGAACCGGAGACCTTCAGTGTGTTAGACTGACGTGATAACCAACTACACCACGAAACCTTGTTGAATGCAGAGACGTTCTACCAATCTTATCGAAAAGGTTTGCACCCAGCGAAACTGATGCAAGCATACTGACAACAGAAGCTGACCAGGCATTCATAAGCAGCATTGCAAGCGTTCTCTGATCGGGTGCTACTCCAGAGAAGGGAAACCGGGATGTTCTTACAAATATCTGGCGTTCAAGGCATGCATAAAGAGAACCTTTATTTTCTGACAAAGCAAATATACAGGGGCATCACAAGACAAACGCTGTCCGTTTGTAATAGAATGCTGAAAGCTCATTGACATTCGACAGTATCCTCCAGCATCGATTTACAAATTACAAGCACAACAAATATTTAAGATATCTCGATCTTCAAATGCTTCGGAATGCCAGAAACAATAGCTACGAAACCGGATGCCAGGTATCTAACATCTCAGAAGAAGCCGCAGCATTCCTCCAGCACGCAGCAGCAGCAGAGAGCGGCCAAACTGCAGGCGGGCAGAGCAAAATGAGACCAGATAATTAAGCAGGGAGCACAAGATTATGCAAAGAAATGAAGAAAAGCTTCATCAAAATGTGACTGAAAAAATGCTAACATGTGTCATTCGTCAACGTTCTCTGTACTTTCTTGGATCCTACCTCTTGAGTATTATCACATAAGCCGCTAGACACTTCAATTTCCTGTATGTCCAAGTCCTAAGTTCTTCTGTTTAGTTTCAGTACTATCATTGTATATATCCATAGTCGTTCTGGTTGGTCAAATTTTATCCCAGTATTTACTTTCTCAAGTGCTCTATATAAAAAATATACTGAAAATTTTCTGATATGACTTCTAAAAGCCCTGTAATTTTTTTTGCGAAGATAAAAGTCCTGCAATTTGGAGGTCAATGCCATATTACCACTGCTTATTGTTCAAGGTCACTAAAATTGAATCTCACTGCATCATGTGCGGCATCTTTCGGAGGGTTTCCTTCTCATCTTTTCCTGAATTCTACGTTTCATGTGGCAGGTTATTTTTTATGGTATGACTTTTAATTCAGATGTCAGTGCCATAGTACCAATGATTATACTTAACGGTTCTTTTCCTGAAGTCTACAGATATAGCAAGACCTTGTTCTTGATATTATATATAAACTTGAAACGTGTCTTACAGCATTTATATATGCCACCAATGTTTCCAGGAACAATCGCCTCTGCCAAGAATTTGAAAGCTAACTTGAGACCAGACTAAAGCATCACCTGATGACCGAGTATTGTGCATCCCAAGGCTCAAATAGAACAAAAAAAAATCCTACTGTAAATCTAACTAGAAATCGACAATTATGCTTACTATAGCACAACACACACAAAATAACATAACATTTGAAGCATATATTACCATCCTTTGAGGAACCCAAAGCATCTGTCATCTCCCTGGTTCTGGTGGTGGTGATATTCCCCATACGGCGGTGGAGGTTGCGGCGGCGGGGGGTAGTAAGGGCGCTGCCCCTCATTGAAGTAGCCCTGGTACCCTGGTGGAGGCTGCTGAGGTGGGGGGTAAGGCCCCTGAGGTGGAGGGTACACACCATGGGGTGGATGGCCATGAGGGGGAGGAGGGTACACATCGGGTGGTGGTGGGTATGGGTATGCCTGAGATTGACGATACCCTGAAATTGAACAGAGAAAACCATGAGCAGGCATCGATTTTAAGGAATTACATGGCTTCACTGCTTCAAAATTCAGATTTTTTTTGGTCATAGCATAGCATCTTGGCAGACATCACAATTAGAAATGATAGAAACTTGTGGAGACTGTGAGCACACAGGAACCAACAAAACAAGATTAATAAGATGCTCCCGGCAGGCTTGGCTAGCAGCTAGTTGTAGGATTCATCAGCAAGAACCCTAACAAACAAGATCTGTTGACTACTTGCCTATTTTCTGTCTGGATTTGTGAATTAAAGATAGCAGAGAAACCAATCAAGTAAATCAGATAATAAATTACAGGCAATGATAAGAAGAGGAGATGAATGATTTGCCTGGTGGAGGGTAAGGTTCGTCGGGGCGGACTCTCTGGTAACTCATCTCTCTCTTTATCTTCCTTTCTTACTCCTTTGCTTGCTGACTTCTACCTGTGCAGATAGGGTGTTTCTTGAAACTCTGGGAACTGGACAACTACATCATTTAATTAATACGAGACAGGAACCGAAGTAGAAAAAAAATGAAGAAATAAATTAAACAGAGATATAATTGTGACTGAAAAATCAGTCAAATCAGCTGGAGTAGCTCAGTTGGTTAGAGCGTATGGCTGTTAACCATAAGGTCGGAGGTTCGAGCCCTCCTTCTAGCGTTTTTGTTTTTTGGAGAAAGCGGATCGCGCCACTAGTCGGGCGAGCCAAATTCGGGCCACAAACGGGTCGCAGGTAATCTCCGTGTCGGACTGAGAACGGGTCCGAGAATCGTATCCAGCCCGAAAAAACTCGCCGGATATCCGGGATCCGTATCCTGCCCGTTAGCTCACGAGTCGGTTATGCCATTGCCTTCCGGGCGCCACAACCGTTTGCCCACGGTTCAGTTCTAGTTTGCAAAATAACATACTCTTCTTAGTTCAAAATAAATATTATTTTAAGTTATATGTAGTTAATTGTTTTAAATTTTAGTTATAAAATTATTTTATATATTAAATTTAAATATATAAAAATAACACAAGTAAATTTACCTTGAAAAGAATTTTGGTTCCATACCCGTCCCGAACCACCCCGTTACCCGAATGCAGTATCCAACCCGGAAACCCTCTAGCATTGCCCGAAGAACATATCCCATGTCCATTATCGTCGTTCCGAATCCGGCCCGGGACAGACCCGTTCCCCCTGCCCCGGCCGCCGGCTCGCCGCCGGAGGTCGTCCCGGTCGCCGGTGTGTGTGCAGTATATATTCTCAAGTCGTGCTGCGATATATTGAGAGTGAGTCTGTTTGCAACAGAGATGATTGACCAAACATTGTAGTCTGAGCAGGGTATATAGACTAGCAGTAACTGGTTTTATCATTGGTACCAGGATGCAGGAGCATTATATACCTACCGGTCAGACATGCCGGTTTGAGCTATTTTGATTGATTTAGCTAGTGCTAATTCCTGGTGTAGATAGTTTCAAATAAAATTGGAAGAAAATTCAGAGGTGACTAGCTGGAAAACGGCCTAGTTAATTAGTTTGTACCATTTTGGTGCAGTAAATTTGTGACATCTGCTGTTTCACAAAATACACGTGTTAGCAGAACTTATTAAACTACAATAATATGAAAATAATTTTCATGACTATATGCTAGTATCGTTTTTATGCAACAACTCTCATTGCTTTTGCGCGTAACGATGATACAAACTTTTAAAGGTTGACATCACACATTCTGAAACATCTATTCTTTGAAAACGGAGATAGTATATATATATATATATATATATACACACACTCAAACAAATTCTTGCAGGTCAATGCTGATAGTATTTTGCTCTCAGAATGCATCCATTACTTAAATAAGGTAATAATAGTACATCTCATTAAGATTCTTTTCTAAGGGGCTAAACTTAATTAGATGCAAGAAGTATTTCGCATAGTTTGGCCCATGTCAGCCAGGTAAATACTTGCTTACAATTGGATAATAATATCCTTGATGCATACTACTGTTTCATCAAACATTGAGATCATCATTTGAAAAATCATGTTTTAATTATTTTTTCCCATATATCTGCCTTAGCAGTGATAGAATTGACAACCCCTTACGGTTGTACGGCAGAAGTCTCATTTGAATAATTGCATGTGTGGTTGTCTGATCTTCTTAGTACTCTTGCACAACACCTGCGTGAATCCGAGTTCTCGACGAGATGTATAACTTTTTAGTTGAAAACTTTTTTATTTGATGTCATTTAGATTCAAATAATCGTTTGAAGTTTCAAATAGAAGATGTCAAAAGGATTATATATACTAATGTTATCACTATTACTTCTGTGGTGGGATGTTAACGATGTATTGCGTGAGCTAAGAGATTCCGTGTTCGAGTGCTATGAACCGTATACGCGCGTGTTTCGTGCGAAAAATTGAGTGACTTGTGACTTGCGCGGGTGTGGGGATTCCTTGAGTGCAAATTTTTTTTTTAATTTTTCTAACCCCAAAAAGATCGATTCGGTGCCCGACTATCACTGCCGGCTGAAACCTTAAACAGGCAGTGATAGTCGACTATCATTGCCGGCAGAAATCTTCAGCCAGCAGTGATAATTCTTTCACTACCGATCTCCGGACAGGCAGTGATAGTCTGACTATCACTGTCCATTGCCCACTGCCGGTTTTAAAACCGGCAGTAAAATCACTTTATAGGTCGGCATGAAGAGGTTTTTTATAGTGACAAAATAAAGAAGGGGGGAGACATACAGTCATACAGATTATCTTCATCTACTGTTTCGCGGCTCCGTTGGTGCATGTTCTCAAGCTTTTTATGGCAACGGAATACTTATCTTTTCTGAATATATATTGCTCCCTGCTACTTTTTAGCATCTTCGTTGGAAATTTGAATAATATGTGCGCACAAGACATGCGTGCATGTCTGTGCTAGCGCTTCTTCCGTTTCTTGTATTTTTCTTGTGAATATATTGCAATAAACACCATGAGCATGGATGTACGTACATGCATCGTGCTGTAAAACCGTACGGTGTTGCAGCCAGAAATCGCATATCTTCGCTGACTAGCTGCTGCATGCAAGAAACACGAGGACAGCTAGCTCTTGTGGTGATTCATTTCATGTGGTCATCAGTAAAGTAGAATTCAAGGATAGCACATTGCAATAAGTTGTTTATGATTAGGAGGGGGGTCCCCTTTCCCAAACTGAAACCAAAAATTCAGAAATACTCTATGAAGAGCCTTGGCCTCTCTCGGACGAAGGCCAGACAACGAAACAGGAAACCTGAATTAAGCTCCATCTTTGGATGCCACTGCACACATTATTTGCCGCTCATACAACAATGTATCAAAGAGATTAGCCAGAGCGCGGAGCACATCCTTTTACTACTACATAACATATTATCAGTGACGGTTTAAAATCATCATCAGTCGCGGGTATTGAATCGTCACCGATAATCAGTAACTATTGGTGTCTAGTCTGTAACCGACACTGAAAGTAGGCATCACTTCCGGTTTGTGGCTCCAACCGGCAGTGATGCCTTCTCCAAAAAATCAAAAAAATGAAACGAGTTGGCTCTATGTGGCCACTCGCCAGCAACCGCTTGTCCGCACGCCCACCGTCGCGCTCTCCTGCGGCTGTAAGCCCGCATGCGCTCGCCCACAACCACTAGCCTACACGCACTCGCCCACTAGCCTGCATGAGCTCGCTCGCATGCAGCCGCTCGACTGCAAGCCTGCTGTCACGCTCGCCCTTACCTCAAATCATTACAGTACAAATTAATACACAAATTGATACACTTATGCGCAAATTGATACACAAATTGATTTCGACACAATTGCACCACCGCCATTGCCTCGCTGTAGCGCCGCCTCACCATCGCCCCGCTTGCAGAGCCGTCTCGCCATCGCCCCGCTGCAGCATCACCTCGCCGTTGCCCTGTAGCGCCCCCTCGCCGCTGCCTCACCGTCGCCCCGCTGTAGAGCCACTCGCCGTCGCCTTGTAGCGCCCCCCTCATTGTCGCCCTGCAACGTCCCCCTCATCGTCACCTGGAAGAGATAAGGGCGCGAGTGGAGGAGAAAGAACAAGGAGAGAATAAGGGCGTGATAGGTGGGGAACGCGCGCGAGAGAAGATAGGTATGGGACGGCTGGGACTTAGGAATTTCACACGAATAAACGCTAGCCGCGAATAAAAAAATCGGATCCAATGAAAATTTCAAGTACGATCTACTGTAGTAATTATCAGTGATAGTTTGTAGCTAGAATCAATATTGACATATTGGTATCGATTTATAATACGAACCAATATTGATAGTCAGTATCAATACCGATTGTAGACTGCCGCATCATAGTTTGGACTTAGAAGATTAAGAACCGACAGTAATATATTTTTACTATCGGTTCTTATACAACTAATAATGATATATTTATGACCACTTCACAGCGGCGTTGCAGTGTTTCTCTCGACCAAAGGCGGCGTCGCTGGCTACCTACCTCACACGCCTTCACAGTTCACGCATGCAGTGCATATTGCGCTTCCTTGCTCGTTCTGCAAGATCATATATTCATATCCCCCAGTGACCTCTGTCCGGCATAACTGCATAGATAAGGGGTAAGCAACGTACAGATGCAGTATCAAACCTCGCTAGAAATTAAAGCAGATGTGTGCGCTGCATGCATGGATGCAGATCGATGCTGATGAAATGATCAAGAGATGCAAGACTAGCATGCATGAGCGTTAAGAGTGAGTCAGGTTAGCCAAGGAGACTGCCCGTGAAACCACACAGAAGGGTCATCGATCGCCTGCTGATCGATGATGCTTCAGCGAGGAAGGACAGACACAGGCAAGTCATCCTTGGCTACCAGATCGAATCACACCCTTATCGCCATGCAAGCCTTGCTCTCTTCTCTTCTTCGTCTACTTCCCTTTGATTTTATGTGCGCATGGTGGCTACCTACCTTGCCTTTCGGTGGCTGTGCAGTGCTTGCTATTTTCACACCTATTTATAGCCAGCTTGCAAAGCCTTTGATTTCGGCATGCATGTATCCATATAGAATCTTTCATCATCGTCACCTTTTTTTGCAGAGAACATATTCGAGATAATGTCAACCCAACCATACAGGACAATCTCTCTCTCTCTCTCTCTCTCCACGAAATTTGAGTCCTTGTTGGGCCTCCCGATTAACGGGCTTCCACACAGACCGTCAGTGTCCATCGAAACTGCAGCCCATATCCTAAACAGGCCCAGGCCCAGGCCCAAGCACTGGGCCATGTGCAATCAAAATCACGTGCACATGCTTCAATCTCACAACTCTCTCTCTGTAAACCGCCACTGCTAATCTTGTCAGTTAGGCTACTCCTAATGCACTAGAAAAGAGGCGCGCTTGCTGACCCTCGTCTGCTGTGTCGTCTTCTCGATGTGGCGAAATTTGAACTGGTACATAATCTCAAACAACTCAAATTTTAGACTATACATATGATTATGTAGTAATTAAACAAAACTAACAAAAACTACAAAAATCGAAGAGAGACCCTGATGTTGTATACCTTACTGTCGGACTTTTTTGTTCTGTCTAGGTCTCTAATTTCGATTATTGTTATTATATCTCTTCGCTGAACTCACCTCCTCTTTTATGAAGTGGGTCTTTTACTATTGTGAGGGTTGATATACCTTTTCCAATTATACAGAGTGTAGTTTAATTGCTCCATCATCTATTGCACAACATTGTAATATCTTACAGAACAAATGATTATAAGCATTAGAGTTTAGAATAAATTAAACCCCTCTACTTTATAGAAGGACGAAGACACACCCCTCTGTTAGTTTTAATTGGAAAGATGACATGGCTGCCAATGTCATTTCCTATTTTGAATGGGTTGGTTGACGGGGCCTTTTTTGCTCGACTCTGGTCCAGCACGGGCCTATTGTCTTTATCATGCCATCAATCATGAGAGCTCTTGTGATCCAAATCTGTTCACTACTGGGTTCTGCAGTTGCGTTGAGCTGTTGTTGGTGCCATGGAGGTGGTTTGCCCTTGCCCTTGCACGCTCCTCTCCATATCTCATGCAATAGATTTGAGAATTGTAGCATAGAATTTGGACAGGCTTGATTTTTTTTTTACATGCACATAAAAGCATCAAGTTAATTTGGTACTGGAACTTGGACCGTCTTGGGCAGGAAGCAAGTAAAATGGTCCTTTGCAGTACAATGGACCATTTTGCCATGGTCTTTGCAGTAAATCACAAGCTAATTGGACTTAATGTGGTGTTATTTTGCATCAAAATATCATTGTGGATAAATAATTGTCAAGTCACAATTTAGGAGCCATAGCTTCATGTTTTGGTCCACACGTTTACTCAGAATGATTTTGCTGTGCTTTGAGTGTCTGCATTATGCCTGTCTCTCATTCATCATCAACACTTGCTGTGGTTTCTGGAGGAAAACAGTACTCGGAATGATTTATGGCATGCCGAGGCGTTCTGGGGCGGCGCCCGGGTCTCAAGCCTTCTCCGGCCTTGACGGCTGCGCCGTGAGTGGAGCCGGAATGTGCGGCGGCGGCGGTGCTGGTGCGGCAGCCACGCCTTGCCGAGGCCAAGAAGACACAGCCGAAGCCAAGGTCACGGAGCTTGCAGTGCAGGGTGTCACTTTCTACACGAGAATAGGCCGGTGGGAGTCGTACATTTGGTTAGCCTCTGGTCTCGCCTGCCCTTCTAATAGCTTTGCATGAATCCAAATTTACTTCGCTCATTAAACTGCTAATCATTTTCTCCACTGTTGCTGCTGCCTGTTTGGGCAGAGATTGCGGGAAGCAAGTCTACTTAGGTGAGTGGCTGAGTTCTAACATCCTAGCTCGAGCTTTCATTGACTGTTAGTCCTTCTCTGCTCTTCGTCCATGATCACTTGTCGACAGAGCAAGGAAAGAAAGACATACCGAAGCTCAATACCAGGGTGACAACTACACGAATCACAACCCAAAACTGAGCTAAAATTGATCGAAGTCTGCTGCTAAACTACTGATATTGCATGAAGACACAACAGCAAATACGTGTATACGAACTTGCAGCACACTTTGATCAAAGTCTGTTGCTAAACTACTGATATTACAACTCAAGAAAGATTGTTGCTTTATCATAACATGGAGTTGCTAGAAACCAAGCTGGTATAAGAAAAATTGTGTTTAGACATTGTAGCGTAAAAACTCACTTAATTTCTTTTGACATTCCTCCCATATTAGGTTTACGTTGTTTAACTTACCTGTTCATTTTATGAGAGTAACAGAGCATAGACACGAGTATAGGTCACAATTATGCCACGTCATCTTCATTTGTACATTTTTATTATCTTTTCACTTTTTTTAAAAGATGCAAAGAACAGGGAACAACTAAATGAGTTGTTTGTCGATGTATATATGGGTAAGAATATTTTAGGATCCATCATAATGTATAGGCATTCAGCTATCATATTAAAAATTGCACGCCCTGACAAAAATTACACGTGCGTGTCAGTGTGTGCGTGGTTACTAGTGACAGCTAAAAGCAGAGCCAACAGCCGACAAGGGAACTTTTTTTCCGGTAAGATTTGAGGCACTAGTTTACTCTAATCCGTAGACTATACAGCCTCCGCCGCAACTGTCACGGCATCTTAATTTTAACCAATTAATTAATTAAGCAAGCAGATGCAGCAGCTACGACTAATATAATAATAATAATCCCCCAGCCTAATTAATCATGGCCCCCATGAGGCCAAGCTCAGCTCAATTAATTTGACAGCCACTTGCTAAATCCAGCCTAAACTGCTGACGTGTCCGCTCCCGGTTGGCCGCCCGGGTAATTTGTTATCCGTCTCCTTGGTGATGGCGTCACGGGTTACCTCAATTAGGAGGATACGTGTACCGTATTTTTTTTAAAAAAAAAATGCGTTTCGGCTTGCTAAGATTAGTATGGCGCATCTCCCATAAAGCCTAGTTGCTTGCTAAATCAGATCTCGATTCCATTATTTATTACTAGTATTTGTTTGATAGCTTAAGTCAAGTGCATTGTTTATTATTCGCAAAAAAAGAGTGCATTGTTTATAATTTGCTAAATTTGGTTTGTTATTATTTAAAATTGGAAAGGTTACCCGTACCTTTTTTTTTAGGTTTGAAATGCTACCCGTACTGCTCATACAGCGAGCCACGTCACCACCCGTGGACCCCAGAAGTTCAGTCGGAGAACGTGGGCCCACTTGCAGCGACTGTTACGGAATATGAAGCGCGTGTGAATGAACTAGAGCAAGAATGATAATTTTTCATAAGCTTTAGAGAAGATTGGTGTGAGCTTAGTTTTTTTTTCTGACAGCGATTAGCGTATGCTTATAATATGATCGTGTCAATCTTTAAGGAGATATGGATGTACTATTCTATTGTTTGGTTGCTCATTTGTAGGTGTAAGAAAATGGTAATTTTGAGGAGATATGGATGTACAATTATATTGTTTGGCTGCCCATTTGTAGGTATAAGAAAATGGTTAGTGTACGGACGCTGCCGGTCGAGCCCAGATGCTTCCAGAGGGTGCTTGTGCCAGCTCATCACGGTCCACCGAGCCATATAGTTTTATCTCAAGAATTAGTTTGCTAATAATATAACTTTACTATATCCTATAAACATATTATACAACTACTCTCAATGCATAGTTCATACACCTAATGCATCTCTACATGGTATTCTAATATTGGATTTCGTGCCCAAACAGTATATTGTACAAGATACAACTTTCCTCTCTCCTCATTAGTTTCTTATCAAGTCAGCAAAAATCTTACTTGGCGAATTAATTAATACATATGATACTATCTACTTAGAGTAGTTAAAAAATAGTAGTCAAATATGTGTTTTAAGTATTGTATCGATATATTTGGATATAAGAATTAGTTAAGCAATTGCTTCGATCTTAAATATAAATCTATTTTAATTTAGTACCAGAATTAAGATGAAATATACTATGATCACATTATCTATCAATTATTGCTAGAGTTAAGTAGATATCAATTTACTATATTGATTACGTGCATTCAAGTAGGAGCAGCTACCGACCGAATTCTATGAGACTCTCGTTGCGAGCAGAAGTAATGACTTTGTAAAAACTTAAAGCTAATTCCATAAATCTTGTCTGTTGTACTTCCTTTTAGATAACGGAATAGAAATATGTTGTACTTCCTAGATTTACAAAGCATTGCACTTAGATTTGCAAGTACCTTTTGTATCTCACAATGTCTTTGAGACTCTGAACTTTTCTCAACGGTGACTTGTAAGGGAGATCAGGGCCCTCTTTGCTCAAGGATTTAAAAACATCAGAAGGGTGTGGTCCGTGCATAGTGTTGCCAATCAAAACAAATATAGATCTGATACCAAGATACTATCAAAACTAGAATAATTAGGACGTGCTACTTTTATCTCTGAAAGAGCATATATATTTGCATGGACGGACTGTCATGATTCATAGGTATTCAGCTGAATATCTATTATTTCTTAAAAAAATTAAGTATACGTAAGGTATATATATTTGTATAAATTGAAATGGGTCGGATTCAGTTTGAACCCACTTAATGGCCTAATCGTATCTAACCGGCAAGCCCACTGACCATAAGAGGCTCCACCTGACTAGCGGACCATGACCTCAACTCCTCAAGTCATATTCTCGTCGTCTTGTAACTTGCCTTTATACACCAGACCATGTCACTATGAGCTTATGCCTGCGGCTAGGGTTTAGAGACGGTCGGCCGATGAGGTAGCCGGCGGTGGGCGGTAGGCGTCCAGGCGGGGTCGCAGACCTGTAGCAACGCAACCCACAAGAACGCGCACGCGCGGTGCTGGCGGGCAGCGACTAGACCAGCTGAGTAGCAGGCAAGCAAGCGAGGGACGTTTGGGCGGCACCGGCGAGCGGGCAGGTGGGTGGCCGGTGACAGGCCGCAGGCGTCCAATCGACAAGCCATGACCCGTCCTACCATCTAGGGCTCCATGGCTCCAGGCGGGGCAGACGGGCAATGCGACTAGGCTGCGCGCCACAGGCAGTCGGCTAGGCGCTAGGCTAAACTCTAGATCCGAAATGAAAGGTGAGCTGATTTAGCGCAAACACACTCTTAAATTTTTCAGTCTAATGTTTGTAATTTTGTTCTGTTCATCTAAATACATGAGGTTATTCAATTAGATAGCTTACTTTTGTGCTGAAATTTTAATGTAACGTGCTCAAATCAGATGACTTACCATAAAGACTAGTCAAGTTTCGCTAAGGTCGCTAGTTGTTCGTGCTGAAGTTTCTATGTAACATGTTTATAGAACGTGACTTTTTTTACAAGTCAAGAATAATGATATCATCGAGCGTTTCCAAGCCATAAAGAAAAAGCCAAGTTCTCTAAATTAGAGAAGATGTCGCTACCATAAATAATTTGTGTACTTTGATTTTCTTATTATAAATTTATAACATTTTCTATTAAACATATTTTTTAAAGTTTAAATATCTATTACACCAATCCTAGATCCGTCACTGTATACTTGTAGCTGTTTCGGGGATATGAGAGAGGGTAGGATGCAATCACCAATCAAGGGACCACCTTCTTGGATGTGTACGGCCTTGTGCAGTAATGAGATATCTTGTGCCATGTCGATCGATGCAAATGTCATCTTTGTGACAACGAAAGCATCCATTAATTAGGTAACCTCCCAAATTTGATAAACAACACATGATCTTAATATTCTATGTTATATGTTACTACCTCCACTTATAAATAATTATTGTTTTGGATATTAATATAATCACTAAAATTTATTTTTGACTACTAGTTTTTTTATGTAATATGTTTATAGAATATAGCAAAGCTATATTATTATGAAATTGTTTTTCGAGGTAAATTTACCTGTGCTATTTTCGAATATCCAAACTCAACGTATAAAGAGTAATTTATAATTAAAGTTATAAAAAATAACTATATGCAACCTAAAACGACATATATTTATGACTTGATGGCGTAGTATGTAAGTAGTTAAACTTTGGAATAAGCTTAACTTGTTATCTTATGTTAGCTTGGTGCTCTTGGAGTAGTTGTTTTATCTTTATATATCGATGTCTATCCTTTAGGCAGAACAATACTAATAGAACTCTTTTTCAATTAATGGAGACGTGTATCACCTCGTTATAGGGGAAATGATCAAGAGAAAAAAAAATTGCTATTAGAAGATTAGGTAATTCTCTCTATGCCATCTCACCAAATAAAACTTTCTTATTTACCAATAGTTATAATTTACATTCCTTTTTCACCATTATCATCCATTTGATCCATAAAAAAGACGCATTTACCTTTGGGTAGAGTAGAGTTGATTCGTGCGTTGTTGTTGACAGTGAACGACGGTGGGGTCGTAGTGTCGACGTGGACCCCCATGATAGGGATGTGGTCCCTCGTGCAGCCGTCCTCCTCATCCTTAGCGCATTCCCCTTCCACCTGCTCTTGCTTTCGGGAGGGGTTTATGGTCCGAGCCCCATCACCATTCGCTGCCAATAGCAGCACACGAGGCCGTCGTCCTCATTCCCGAGGTCAAATGTGTCTTTTCTATCGATTAAATGGATAATAGTAACGAGAAAGGAATGAAAATTAGAAACGGTAGCAAATAAGAAAGTTTATTTTATGAGATGGCATAGAGAGAATTATCTTAGCTCCTGATGACAAATAAGAAATGTTTTCAATGATCAAATGTGTGCACGTAGGCATAGGTGCACATGTGCCCCATAAGCTCCTTGTCGGCACTGCATGATGATCTAAAGAAACACAGCTAAATTACGGTTATAAGCGCTCTAATAACTCTTGAATACGATTTTCCGTTTGAATTCGACATGTTTTTGGATGCAACACTGTAATTCTCTCAGCAATCCTAATAAACCATCCCATAGGCTATGCGTGAATATATCTTGGATTTTATCATTTTCAGTGATGAGGTCTAAATTTACCTAATAGGCAGGTACGTTAACAGTAATGCATCACCATCGCAATTGCCGTGGAAAAGCTGCTTCCTGATCATCACTGGCTTTATGCACCAACATGCATCTTCTTTTCCATCTTTCGACATCTTTTTTAGCAGCTGTCTAATCTTATCTATCATGTGCTGATCTCTTCAATTCAGGCCAATAGATTGGCCACCTTGGTGAGTCGTAACAAATAGACAACGTCGTGTAGCAACTCCTGACATGGCATGCACGACATATCATATTTGTCACAGAACACTCATTGTACAGGCGACTGATTGAATTGCAACTAGTGCTTAATTTTTTTGATTGTGTTTCTTGTTACCAAGGCAATTAATTCTTTTACTGCTCTTGTATTATTATGATCGAAATGTCCTGTAACAAATACCAAGCTGAATTTAAGCTCCGTTTGATTTTTTTAGAGATTTAGTGTTGGCCCATCTGATTTGATCTAAATCTAGGGGTTTTTTTTACTTGTTTAAATCTAGCTAGGTTGAAGACAAAGGTACTAAGCAACATAATTTATCTAAATCTACTTTATTTTTTAGAGAGATTTTTATTGTTGTTTTTTCTACAATAGCTTAAAAAGTACATGTAGCACTGCATAACAACCGCAAACTGACCTGCCCTGTCCCCATTGTTGGAAGAGGGACGGCCCTAATTTAATTAAGACATATTAACTTGAAATCATGTGTCGGTAATAAGTATGTGTCATCTCAAAATATTAGCTTGAAAAGGAGGAATTGGAAAAAGCTAGCCACTGGAAGTCCGCGCCGGTGCGATGACTGCGACGACAGGGCTACCTTCCCTCGTGGTGCCCCTCCCCTTCCTTAGCTCCAAATCGAGGTGGGGGCCGGTGACGGGGTGGCGATTCGTACACACATGGACGGATCTACACGGGGCCGGTCAGATCCGGTCCAGTCCAACATCAGTGCCGATAAGAGAGTCAGATGGAGGCTGAGGCGGCGGAGGGGGGCATGCGTGCGTGGATCTACGCAGAGTCGACCTGTTTGCAACTGACAACGCGTGTCGACTGGCGCGTGTGCAGGCTACTGCTTGCCTACAGCCCGAAATTGTGCGGTGCTGCTGTGTCCGATGACGGAGTCAGGCAGAGGTCGAGGTAGCGGAGGGGGTAGGTGCGCACTGATCTGCGTGGGGTCATCCCGTCTGCAGCTGACGACGCGTGCCGACCAGTGTGTGTGCAGGCTACTGCTCTGTTGTGTGGCTGCGGCCCAAAACCGTGCGATGGTATCGTGTCCATGCCCGTCCAGTCGACTTAGCCACGAGCCCAGGGCTGTTGGGCTGCTAGTGGCTGTTCTCGGATGGACGACGCGGGACCTGTTGTGGATGTGATGGCCAGTGCGACCGCTTCATCTGCGCGGTCGAAAGTCTTACCTGGCTATTGTTGGTGCCGCCGCCGCCGCCGCCCTTGGGTGCTGCTTCCCTCCTTTAAGGCATCGTCGTGGTGCTTTTCCCCCATCATGTGAACTCTCCGGGTGAAAACCTTATTCTGGCTCTATAGATAAGCGACGGCGGTGTCTTCGACGTCGTAACCTCCTTGGAGGTATCGCTTTGGAGGTCCCCGCGTTTGAACAGCTGTTGGCTTGGGTCCTGCATTGGACTGCTCGGCGGTGTCATGACAGCATCGATGCAAAGGTTGAGGTCCATCGTGAGAAGTCAGAGCTACTGTACCGCTAGTGTAGCAAGCTTGACAACAATGACTCACATCGAACTCCATTATTTGTGTGTAGTAGTGGCGTTGGGGCTTTTGCTAGTTTTTTTAATTAACCGTGTGGTTTGTAAGATTTTTATAGTCGATTTCCCTCATAAATTGGTTCAACTTTACTCTTCTGTAGTGAATTGCAGAACTCCATGTCAATAAAGAAATTAACAATGCTAAGGAATACTTGTAAATCAATAAAAAAATCATTTGTAAGTCAATAAAGAAATTGACACCGCAAGTGTCGTTGAACAGCATCCGGGTCCCTCCCGTCCGGCGCGACAGCTCAGCGATATATTTTCCGGCCCCCCAGCCCACTGCGCCGCGGGTCCCGCCACTTCACCGCTCCCGCAGCGTGACACGTGCAGTGCCGGTGGTGTGTGCTGTTCGGGACCGCGTGGCGGATCGGCGTCTCCTCCTCCTCCTCCACTCCATCACCTCCTCCTGCGGTCCTGCCTGCCTGCCTGCTGCTGCTTATTGATTCGCGCGGCATCAGCGCGGCGGAAAGTCGCAAGCAAACCATCTCGCTTCCCTTCTCTGCTCTCCATTTGATGCCTTCTCGTCGGCTGGTCGCGTGATTGGCGCGTGTGGAAGGTCGTGTTGGCGGCGCGGGAGATGAAGAGCGGCGGCGGGAGGCAGAAGTGGCCGTGCGACTACTGCGGGGAGGCGGCGGCGGCGCTGCACTGCCGTGCGGACGCGGCGCGGCTCTGCGTGGCGTGCGACCGCCACGTGCACGCGGCCAACGCGCTGTCGCGGAAGCACGTGCGGGCACCACTCTGCGCGGGCTGCGCGGCGCGCCCGGCCGCCGCGCGCGTCGCCTCCGCAGCGCCGGGGGCAGGCGCTGGGGAGCAGACGTTCCTCTGCGCGGACTGCGCAGGCGGATGCGACGCCGCGGCGCGCGTGCCCGTGGAGGGGTTCTCGGGCTGCCCCTCGGCGGCCGAGCTCGCCGCGTCATGGGGGCTCGACCTCCGCGGCGTGGGTGGATGCGGCGGCGACGAGGCAAAATACAACGACGAGGAGGACGCCTTATTCTCGGTGCTCGACTACTCCATGCTGGCGGTCGAGCCGGACCTGCGCGACCTCTACGTGCCGTGCGACCCACCGGAGGTAACCGCCTCTGGCGGTGGCATCCGGCGGCTCAAGGGGGAGACGCTCTGCCACCAGCTCGCAGAAATGGCTCGCCGCCAGGCGGGCATGGCGCAGCCGCAGCCGGATCTGAGCCCCAGGACCCCTCGCCGGAGCTCCGCAGCCTCCAGCGGGCGCTTGCCAGACAAGCAGGCGCCCCCAACGCTGCATCCTCCTCCTCCTCCTCCCGCGGCCACGGAGGTGCCGTTGCCGTATACATCCCTGCTCACGATGGCGTCGGGGAACTGCGGTGAGCTCATCGGTGGCAGTGACCGGATGGCCGATGATGACGAACAACTGCTATGGGACTGCACTACGCCCTCGGTTCCGCCCTCCCAGGTAAATTAGAAGAGAAAATCCCGTCAAAAGGAAAAAGGAAAAAAGGCGAAATTTTTATAAATATTGAAATCTATTAACGGCCAATTTGCATTGTGATTGTATTACTGAATCTTCCACCTTATCAGTAGTACATTAGTCACGTTGTCATGGAGCAGTAAATTAAGTGGCCTCCTATTAAGATCACATGGTGTTGAGAAATGTTAGTCTTAATTTCCACAGCTAACATTAGAAGTCAAATTGGATGTAGTTACGTTGTCAATTCCGCTTATCAGCCAAATCACGAAATGCTGTTGAGTTCTCTGTTAGGTGAGGGAACGGACAAAAAGTATTGGTCTTACGCAAGCCGAAATATTTTTGTGGTTTCTTGTACATCGTTGCTCTCCTGCTAACGGCAGACCTCCTGCCGATTTGCATTCGAAAAAAACTATACTTTTGTGGTTTCATGACGGATACTATAGGTGCCAGTTCTGAAACCATCAAAATTTTACAGTTCTCTGCTTCAGCACATGACCAGGTAGTATTCTGTGGTTCGTAAGTTCTCACGGCGCATCTTCCTCTAGTTTCCTAGGTTTTGTCAGCCAGGAGAATAGAATGGTCTCAGTAACTTTGAGCAGAGAACTAGAGATAAATTTAACCTTTTTGCTTTCACTACTTATGATTCTGTTCTTTTCGAGGCGAGATTGTAGTTGCAACAAAGGTTCATGGACCAGTTGTTTTAGTGGCATTTAATGCACGAAATGGGCCTGAGGAAAGGTATATTTCTTTTAGCAATGATACGAATTAGGCAGAATTTTCCGAAGAGCTGTTGCTATCACGATATGGAAAAATGTGTTGTTTGTGATTTCGCAAGTTACTAGACCAGGCTCACAGTATTTTGACTTTTTGGATATGGAATGGATCCTATATTTTGCAGAAACCAGCTCAATAATCGTGCACCAATTGCAATACCATTTATTTGAACTTCTGATTGTGCACTGCACTGTCAAGAAATCACATCCTCCATACTGCAGATACTTCAGAACTCTCTATTTTTCATTCAAATTTCACGCTGAGTGTGCTTATTGCCAAGGCAAGCAAGACAGTTCATTGCTTTTTATTTGCATGACAGATATGGGACTTCAATTTAGGAAGATCAAGGGATCACAATGAGAACTCCGCACTTGAAGTTGGATTTGGTCCGAACAATGGAGTTTTTACGATTAAGAGTTATAGTGACATGCTTCAGGAAATTTCTTCGGGGACAACGAAAGATCTGGAAGATATTTATGACTCAAGATATTGCGCAGCTGCCGAAGATATCATGTCAACTAGTGTCTGTCAGTTGTCATCGAAAAATGTAAGTCATCTTCCTTTTTCCAAACGTAAAAGGAGTTGGTGTGCTGCCGTGCATATACAGCGCATGTGGCACCTAACTCGCTGTAGTAACAGTGTCAAGTATATCTTCTCATATAGGCCATGTGATAGAAAAGAAGTATTATTAGTCCATGCATTTGAAGGCAAAACTTGCCTCATATTGCTTCCAATTTTTTATTTCCTGCATATCACCATAACCCTTAAGTCCTTAATGCAGAGGAGCAAAGTCAGAGAAAAAAAACTTTTCTGATTAAATGTGTTTTTTAAAGATGAGCATTATCCCCTAATCTGTACCCATGACTTTGCCCCTTCAAGAAACACTTAGCAAAGCTTCTATGATAAAGTCCGGTGGGTTGAGTTGAGTAATCTATACAATATGATGATGATATTTTTCTAGGAACTGGTTGATCAAAGCTTCAAGATCAACAAAATACTGAAAATTGGATTTTTGAAGATGTACCTGAACTTAAAACACGCATATATTTACGGGACACTAGATATTCCATATGTTTGATGGCTTGATGCACCACGTCCTGTTCCAATTGACTGCGTAACAGAGCTTTTGCTGATGTTGATGCACTACTTACTGTTGGATGGGTTCAAGCAGCCATGCTCCTAATTAGATGTAGATCTTATCTTCTAAAGGGCTATGCATGTAAAATTGGGCTCAATGGTCCCATATGGTACGAACGCTTCAAGTTGTTTTTCGGTCACCTTGATAGTTATGGGCCACCATACATATCCTTGTTGCGTCCTCCTCTGGTCTACCATGTCATGGAGGCATCTTGTTTCTTTATGAAAGATTAAAGGACGATTTTGTCAGCACTGAAAACTCGCTATACAAAGCCACACCACGTGTTCTTGATTTTGCATCATTGCACAGTAGTACCGAGTCTCTATCTGGAGCTGTCCTATAAAATTTCAGCGTACCTAGCTGCTGGTTATAGCTCGGGTTAACCATGTTCTCTATATGCTGAACTTCCTCTTTCCAGGTGAGCACTGGGAGCAACAAACGGAAGGTCAGCTCATGCACCTCAACGATGGACGGACCGACAACCTCCGGGAACCATGTGCCCACTTCAGGACCAGCTCTCACCAGGGAGATCTCCTTCGGGGACCAAACCGTCGCCCCAGCTGGAGCTGAGAGGCCTCCCATGAAGTTCGACAGCGAGACACTCGCGCAGAACAGGGACAGTGCGATGCAGCGGTACAGGGAGAAGAGGAAGAATCGCAGGCATGGATCAATGAACTGACCCTCATCTTCTTGTTGCTAATAGCAACACCTTCTGCACCGATCAGAGAGAGTTTCAATATTCTTACTAATCCTTTGATCCTTATTCTGTAGGTACGAAAAGCACATCCGCTACGAGTCGAGGAAGCTGAGGGCTGACACGAGGAAGCGAGTGAAAGGCCGGTTCGTCAAGTCGACCGAAGCACTGAACGCTGGCAATGGTGGATGAGCCATGGCCTGTGAAGATGGAGCTAGCTGCATGTAGCCCGGGTTTGTTTTTTTTGCGGAGGAGCTGAATATGAAGCTGATATGGCGCGTCACAACACCTATATATGCACAATGCTATCGCTGAATACCACGCCGTGTTTAGCCAAATTTTTGGTTTGAAGCATCGTGGTCGTGGGTCAACACCAGAGGTTGCACGCTATGCTGGCAAGAGATAAGAGAGTAAGAGGCGCGACACCCCTTTCTTGTTGCCATCAGAACAGAAATAGATAGCTTGTTTACAGTACTTATTAGCTATGTGATTTACTACGAGTACCTCGTGAATGAGTATGCACTGAAGTATTCTATATCCGGTTTTTATCATCTTGAATTCTTGATTGTGCTAACTATATTTAAGTAGGATTACATATACCCATGCTAATCTTCTCTATATGGTTCCAATTATATCGGATGTCTCCAAAGGGAAGAATTGGCAATTCTAGTCACAAGACCAGACGAATCAAACAAATTAGACTAGAGAGCATATCGTTCGTGCTAGCACAAGAATTACTACGACTGAAAATTCCACCAATCTATTGAACAAAGTCTGAACTCTGGAGAATGGATCCTAGATGCAAATATATATGACTGAACAGAGAGGAAGTGAGTTGGATCTTGCATGTATGTAGCATGCGCATACACCAAGAAGAGGCCTAGGTTGTAGAGCGAGCTGTTGTCGTGCTATCTGGAGGCCGGCGGGGGTGCCCTGGGGAAGCGGGAGAGGGTGGAGGCGACGCCGAGGGCGACGAAGGCGACGGATGCGAGCGCGAGGGAGACGGCGCCCTTGTCGCAGTAGAGCCGGTAGAGGCGGCACACGGCGAACCACCCGCTGGGCTTGTTCCCCCACATGGCCACCGAACCCACCGCGCCGGCACCCGCCGTCGCCGCCGTCTGCAGGTTCACCGTGAGCTGCATGGAACGACAACAACAATGAATGTGAACTTCTTCCAGAAAGAGAGGGAATACGTAGGAGAGAGAAGGTCTTTTACATCTGAGCCTACCTGATCCGCGTGATGCAGCCAGCAATTGCTGATGAGCTTCTTCAGGAAGAGCGCCGTCAGCACCGTGTAGGCGGCGCAGGCGAAGTTGATCGCCACAAAAGCCCTGCAAGTTTCGTTTCCAGCGCGAGTTAAACGGAAAGCTAGATCAGCCGATATGCTCGCTATAGCTAGTTAGATCCGAAAATACACGTATGAACTATGAACTATGAACTGATGCTGATGAATCTACGTACTCCCACACGGCGAACATCTCGAAGCTCACGGTGATGCCCCAGCGGTCCTGCCTGTTGGTGACCACGACCACCGCGGCGACGAGAGACGCCGCGAACGCCAGCAGCCGGAGAGTCACGCTGGTCCTGACGTGCGCGGCGGTGGCGACCCTCATCGTCTCCACCGCCTCCTGCGACTCCAGCTCGACCATCCTCATCGTCATCGTCGCCGGACGCCGACGCCGATCGACTCGCCCTGTCCCTGTCTAACCCTGCACGAGTGCAAAACGTCGATCCCGAAGCAGCAGTTAACGTCGGAGCCTCGTGCACTTGCATGCGTGCATGCATACATACATACATATATATACACACACCTGTCGGAGGAAGGGTTTAAAGATCGAAATCTGCAAAAGCAAGAGTCTTTGGGAATGTTGGAGTCTCGTATGTATCCATGTCTCTCTGTAAAGGAAAAGGCCGATATGCATGATCCTGCAAGCAGATCATGACTCTCCCATGTCTTTTGAAAGTTTTGGTTTTTTTTGCCCCCCTCTTGACAAAGTTTAGACTGTCCTAGCCTCGTTCCATCAACCTGGAGGGCGACTGACACGGTTGCGGATTGGTACTAGACCCTAGCTGGTGCTTCCTCTCGACAACCACAGCCAAAGGATCCGTTCTCTAGCCATTATCACTATTTAGTGCATCTATTATATTATTATTTAAGTGTTAAAAGAAGTTATTATTTTCGTTCTCAACGTCACAAAATTAACATGTTAATCAATAAAATATAAAAATTTAGATCACTTATGGTTACAACATCTAACTATCTAAATTAAAACAAAGAGTCCATATCAAATATGATTAATAAATAGCTAAATTCGGAATTAAAATTATAGAAAATATAAAAGATGAGTTAGTTCTCACATCACATCTTCTCCCTACTCTCCTCCTATCTATAAAAACCCTTAAAATTCAAATAATTTAACCACTTTTATCAATTATCATCGTCCTCCAACCTCTCTATCTTGTTACCTGTTACAGATATGTAACTCGTTTTACTAATAAAAATAAATAAAGTAAATTAGGAGAAAAATTAGCTAATAATCTCCTACCCATTTTTCGGATCCCGTCTAAAATCAAACTACGGTATCGCTTCCGACGTATTCGTTCGGTAATACTCCAATGACGTATATACATCTTCATATCTTAAGTTTATGCTAGATGTTACCATGT
Organism: Phragmites australis; assembly: GCF_958298935.1. Classification (NCBI taxonomy): domain Eukaryota; kingdom Viridiplantae; phylum Streptophyta; class Magnoliopsida; order Poales; family Poaceae; genus Phragmites; species Phragmites australis. Next base: position 27,131,914 of record NC_084938.1, on the reverse strand, counting down.
CTAATGTTTGTATTTTCATTGCACCACACGTGCACTTAGCTGGTTATAGAAAATTAGCAGTTCGATTTATATATGGTTTGTGAAGCAAAATATCTAAATAAAGAGTCCAAATAAAATTAAATAAATAATAATTGAAATTGGGGTTAGAATAGAAAAAAAGAAGGATCCATATCAAATTTATTTTTAGAAAAAAAATTATTATAAAAATCAAATACCTAAATAAAAAAATTTATGTAAAATATAATTAATAAAAAATTATCCTGATAAAATATTACAGTAAGATCATTAGAATGGATCATCTTACTAGTTTGGAAGGAAAGGAGCGTGTAACAGACCTCAATCACCAAACACAAATTGCAATACAAATTGGGGCAAAGTGCCAGGGACTACTACTCTGGATAGTACTAATTTGGAGAAGAATTAGAGGGTTCAGGGGATAGCAAGAAAAGCCGGGGAAGAAACAGAAGAGAAGTCAGGGAAGGGAGGAGCCGAGGTAGAAGAAGGAAGCCGATCCTTGTCTTTTTTCTCTTCCCCTTCCAGCGTTGCTTTTAAAAAAAAAAAAAAAAGCAAAGGCATAAATTTTATTGACGACTTAAACATTAGCTTGTACATCAATGATGCATGGAGGTCCAAGCATCCATACATGATGACCTGAACTCAAAGAACAAGCTAATCTAGCTAGATTATGAGCATCTGTATTTGATTTCCTACCTTCATGACAGAACTCCACATGACTGAAGTTTCCCTGTCTATACCTAATTTCTTCAAGTACTGCCACATCCTTGCCCTTTGATTTATCTTTCTACCTTTGCGTGGGCCTGCGATCCAGCCCGACTTTGATCCGTCACTCGCGTCATCTCGGAACGACAGAACGATAGAGTTTTCAATCCCAAGGAGAAATCCGTCGCTCGCGTCATCTCGGAAATTCAGGAACTCCTGTCCTTACTTGCTCCTATCATTAGCGAGTAATCCGATGTTTTTCTTCTGTTGGAAGTCAGGAGCTTCGATGCTCCACCGGCTCAGCCTTCCATCTGATGGAGACTTCTTCTCTTGCGTATGTAATTGCTCTCCTTCTTATTAATACAAAAGCCGGTAATGTTCTGGGTCTTTCGAAAAAAAAGTTTAGACTGTATAACAGTGGTGTATGGGCCGTACCGCGAGCGTCATAAGCCAGCCTTGCTCACGGAAATTTGAACTCTCAAACCTCCTGCCGGCACCAAGTGGCTCATTCTTGGCAACTTTAACATGATCTACCAAGCAATCTAGAGACAAGAATAACAAATTATATACTGCCAAGACTGCATGAGAGCTCCAAAATAGTGAGATGACTCGAAGTACAGAAGAATGAAGCTAATTTGACCTTCTCGACCGTTGATTGGCTGCCACGATATGCAATGTTTATGGTTAGATGTGAAGCCATGAAGGAAAGAGAACATATCCAGGAAAAAGTCCTAGTCTTGCTTTAGGACTCGCACACTTCAGTTTTAGATTTCCCAGAAAATGTTGGCGTACTAAGACTTAGTCTGCGACTAACAAATCCCAATTCTGACAGTTGAGTGTTCTTCTGATCGATATCTGGAACCCGAAAAGGTGAACATACCAGGGAGTGCATACAGGAAAAGGGATAACGAAGTGCTGCATTTTATTGGAAGATTAAATATGTACAGTTTGCTGGTGAAAGATGAACACAGGGGAGAGGAGCGGTAACAGAGTTAGTTAGTCATGGTAAAAATATTTACAGATTTCTTTTTTTATGCGCAGCAGCGCAAGTTATACATGAGAGGGCACAAGCAAACATCAATTGCTTATGTCGAAGTACTTGGGATCAGCGGGGAAGTCATGCTCCACTCGCAGCTGCAACAAAGATGAAACATGTCCATTAAATCTATGGATTTAACAGCACAAGAAAAAAAGCAACGACAGGACAAACTTAAAAAAGCCTTTCAAAATGATTCTCAGAAAGACAAAAGGATGATTTACTATCATATAGGCAATAACCGAGTATCATTAAGTATGTGGATCGTGTGCAAATAACCTATAATATATATCAACCCAATTTCAGACTGACGGAAGAAAGAAATGGAAAAGTGGTAGTGCCAAGAGCAAAAACTTCAACTACATCAAAAAACTTGCATACCTCGCCTTCATCTGCATCTGAGTGCCTTTGAGGAAATACAACTCTAAGATCATTGTAGAGATAGAACCTCCGCTCTTCCTCGGGCACTGTATTGCTACCGTATGGTGCTGATGATGGATCAGATTTGCACCGAAGCATTGATTTTGAGGATTTCTTGGAACAGGGGCACAAAAAGCGCAGGTGCAAAGCATAACGAAGCACACCTCCACCTGAACTATCATTGATCTTAGTAGATGAACAGCACGATGTCTTTCCACCTAAGCAAGACTTGTCTATTTGACAGTGGCAACCATCAGAATCAGTATTGTCTTTTTTATCGCTAGGAGAGCCAGATTTATTTGATTCTTTAGAATCACTTTCCAATGAACAACATTTTGTGTCCAGACCTCCTTTTTCTGATTCGTCATTTGAGTTGCAGTTCTGTCCATGCCCACAGCCTGCAAAGACAAAGAAAATTTATCATTGCCTCAAAATCTACAGTTTGGATTCAACCAATATCGGTATCAGGCTACCAGCTCCATTACATTCAGAACATAGAGTTCCCCGTTCTCTAGGTTCACTTCCACATGAGACTGACTGAGATTTGGGTCCAACATTAACATCACAGGACCTGCTTCCTTCTTCCACTGGATTAGTGGGACAAACAGAGGGAGATAGTGTGACCTTTTGCCGCATGAAAGTCTGTCTCGTCACACAAGAGAAATAAGATGAGAACGGGGGACAGAGAAAACAAAAACAGGTCACTGTGATTGATAAAGCAGCCCTCAAGAATCTAGCACTCAATCCCTCTAAAAAAGGTGAAGCATGTCCATTGCATGTCTTAGTACTTTCAGACATGCACTAAACAATGAATTTCATGCACCGCCCTATTTCCATATTAGTTTCTTTTTCCAGTACTTAATTTGATGGTAAACCACTTGGTAGCTCTCTTATAGATGAGGAATTGCAATGTATGCTGATCTACTATGCACATGATCAACTTCAGACTAAGCCTACACAAAATGGTTAAGGCTTGCAAGCAGCAAAATAATTGGATTTAATCTTATATTGTCTCAGTCAATCAGAAAAATGACGTGTGTACATATTTAGCCAACAAGTGAATAGGAAGAAGGCAAACATATGATCATACGGTGAACATTCAGTTCTCTTCAGTATCCGATGAAAAATGATAGTACATTACTCGCATTTCCTGTACCTTGGTTCCAGAAGGCATGTCACTCAAGTCATAATTGCAGAAGAAAGTATGTAGTGGAGTCTTCTCCGGGTTGCTCACGACCTGTCGAAGTTATATTTTAATTTTCAATAGTATGGATACACAATATACAACTTCGAAAAGTAGGCAGATGCAAAACAGCAAATCAGGTCCCAGAAGTCGGAAAGAAAATATGTAAAAGATCATGTCCAAAAATGTGGAACCATTTCAAAGACGAACTGAATCCAAAGTAAAGTTGCCGAACAATTGAAGGGTTACAAATAAAATGTCATCAGAAAAATATCGAGGTTGTAGCGTGTGATTCAGCAAGGCACTAAAATCTAGAGTTTGAAACCAAGACTTAATGATGCAAATGATAAAATGCCTACTGACATAGCAATTACCAAGGAGAGGATATTTATTCAAAACACGCTCAGCGTTATGTAAAAACTTAGCAGTATTGTCGGTATAAAATTCATGCAGCGAAAGAGGCGAAAATTAATTGTAATGATTAAAGCAGATGCAGACAGCTCCACCCTCAAGAAAATTTCTAATGACAATAGGCCTTGTCAGTTAAGATAGCTCATATAGGTCATGTAATTATTATCAAGTACAAATGCAGAAAAAACATAGGCGCAGTGCACGATATACAACAACTATTTCACGAAGGATAAACTGGCCGAAGGTTAAAACCATATTCAATTTTAGGAATTCCAAACAATTTAGTACCAGTTGTATGTGACCCTTAACAGGGATGCGTAAACGACTCTTTGCTGATCGTGAATCATTGTTACTGAGGCTTCTTTGGAGCTTTGGGCTTTTGTTGTTATTTGCAGGCAACCTCCCCACAAGATCAATAGAAGAATAGTACAATAAGGAGCTATCTTCATCTATGCTTGTTACCGAGAACGGAAGTTTCTGAGTTGTGGGGGAGAAACTACCACCAGTGACATTTAGAACAGCTAAGAAACCATCAATTGTCTGCATTCAGAGAGAAGAATAGAATCAAATTCAACAGTCAATAGCCCAGTATTCTAGTACATTCTAGTAAGTGAACAAGAAATTAGAGACCTGACTGTCTTTTCCATAAGAATATCGACCAGATAGAAGGGACTCCTCAAAGGAGCCAACTAGTGGCCTCCTCACAAGCAGACTCGAACTCCGAACATAACCAACTCGGGGAGACGTAGGGGTAGATTCAGGACCCCAGTTTCGATACCTTCTCAATGAACTCCATTTGGGTGTCATAACATCAAGTTCATCATGTAACAAGTTAGTTTCTTCTGACCCGTCCTGCATCCTAATTCCAACAGACCCTCCCGTTTCCTTTAAATCTAGAAAATCATTTTCAAGATCTCTCATTAGATATCTTTGAGATCCAGTAACCTTAATTTTGTTCATATATTTGGGGCTGAGAGGAGATAGCGAAAGCGGAGAGTGCACTAACTTTGCACTAGCTGCTAGATGGTCATAATAGGATAAGGACTCCTTGCTCCCAAGTAAAGGACCATCAGTCAATAAATTAGAATTGCTCCTACTAACATCCCATTCTGGGTTCCAATTGGAGCACCTGGTTGGCGACTCCTGTGTTTCAAAAGAATTGAGGCATCCAGTATTGGCTTTTTTACTATCTTGGAAACCAGAACTGTATAGTTTGTCGGCTGAATCAGAATGCCTCAATGTAGCATCACCAGAAGAAATATTGAGCAAATCACCATGAAACTGTTTAGGAAGCACATTTTTCAATGGAGAGAACAGTCTTTTCCTTGCTTGAAGTTCATGCTGATCAAATGGTGACAGACAATTGCTGACGACAGAAGATGAATGGACCATATCTGCTTCTGTTCTATCAGAAGCTCCAATACAACCTGATTGAAAGCCCACAACCCTCCATGTGGGCATGTGGACAGCGGGCACAAGTTTCCGATGAGATCTACAATTTGCATCTCTGGAATCAATTTTCAGTCCACGGAGGTCAGCAGGTTTGTCAAACGCATTACTGTCTCTAGAATATCCGTTTGACTCATTTGGGGCATCTAATGCGGTCTTTCTATTAAAATCACCAATCAACGGGTATGAAAGTGCCCTGCTACTTGAGCTTCCTGCTGGAAGCCCATCTAAATCACAGGCACCAACACTTCTGAAATGAGGAGGGCTTGGTGCAGATGTACACAATGCTGTAGGCACATCCTCCTTGGCTGGAGGAACTTGAGGTAAACCCATCACAACCAATCTGTGTTACTTCCTCGCAAAAAGAGGAAGATTGCCAATTCGGATTACCTAAAATGTACTTATTCAACTCCTTTCAATGTCCTTCAGAATCTGTATTCCAGTCCCCGGAACACCAAACCAATGCGTGTGGAATCATTGACTGAAATCAATCAACACCGGAAGGGTAGAACTACACTCCGATGTCCGACTCAAACGCATCTGAATCAAGGATATCATCATGTTTCCATGACTACTGCGGCAACCAGAGATGAAGCACAATTTGGAGCCTGAGCAAGCAGCCAGGAACCTGGGATGAACCATGCCAACAAATCACATCACAGCCCTGCAGAAGCAAATCCAAGGGCATTAACTTCACCATACCGCTGAGCTTAGTTAATGCCATGTGCTAGTATTACTTTGTTTAGCTCATAAAAGGAAAACTGTCAGCTACTGAAGCTTCTTAAACTTGATGCATCAGAAATAGCAAGTGAACTGCCAACTAATAATTGCATCGATAACCTCTAAGCATTAGACCATTCATTACAGAGACCATGACCCCATTCCACGCTACACACAAATCAGGACAGTAGAGGTTCATCACAGAATATATGAGCACTACGAAAACAAAACTATAAATGGACCAAAAATCAAGCTCAGATTAGGAAACCCCCATCTACTGAAAGAAGGGGCTTAGCAACATCCAAATTTAAATAAGGATGATGCACAAATTTGGGGGCTCGCCGTATTAATGATCGGAACAAAGAAGCCAGAGTCCCAGTAATTACTGAACAGAATCACAACGTGATAAGAGAAACCGCGGAAATCCAAAACAAAAACACATGGATAAACAAAGAAGCCAGCCTACCAGACAGACCAAACCGAGGAATCAACCGCATCCCACCGAATCGAATTGGGCTCCGCTCTTCAGCGATGGACCGCCTTGATCTGGTCGCCAGAAATTCACTCAAGAAATCAGGTGTATTCCGGTCAATCCCTCCTGCGTTCTACTCCCCACCTTAATCCCCCCCCCCCCTCTCCTTCCTAGCCTTCTCCTCTTCCCCTCCCTTTCTTGTGTTCTTGGCTACTCCCCCCTCCTGTGTTCTCCAATGGTGGCTATATAATTCTGCGAGTGACCACGGATGGTTGATTAAGGCGCAAATCAGATATTTTTAAGGCGGAAAACGGTGGATTAACAGGACTAGCAGCATCTGGTATTCTGGTTGTTTCGTATCTCCGGCAGAAGGCTGTTTTGGTTTGGCTTGCGTTCTTGTTGTTCCACGCTCATGGATAAATGTTTTCCGAGGACCCATCTTGGCATCTTCCGGTTTGGTCCCTGAGGTCCTTCAATTTTGACTATTTAAATTTTATTTGGTGAAGTTCTAGTTTTGAGATCATGTATAATTTATGATTTGTAGGATAAAAAAAAGTAACTTAAATATCTATTTTCAGTTTAAAATAAGAATAAGATGTCTAAATCAAAAACCTTCCATCGGTGACGCATTATATTGTTGTTTCGACAATATATCACTATTATCTCAATAATATATGGGATAGCTATGTTAATTACATATGAATTATGATAGTAAATCTTTAAAACATAGCTAAAGTAATAGCATGCAAGTATTTTTTTCCCTACGATTTTGGGTAAAATGGCAGTTAAGACTTTTATATGTGCAGCGTGCCGAAAGTGTTACCCAACCAGCCATTCTTTTGCTGCCACTGTCTATCAGCTAGAATAATTTTTAATCTAGGTGTACTGCTATGCAAATTGTTCAGATGTGTATGGAGTAACAGTATGATAAAATTCAATATGAAGTGACAAGTCATTGGTATACAATTGACTATTTTTTCTATGGGACAATTGACTATTTTTTTCTATGGGACAATTGACTATTTTTTCTATGGGACAATTGACTAATTTATGAAAGTAAAATAGTATCACCAAGAACATAGTGTGTATATTTCTCGGGACCTAACAAAGTTAGGTTCGCTGGAAAAATGGGTAATCATAGAAATCTTTTTTGACTTGCAACCACTATAGTACGTAGAGCGGTTATAATTGCACGATTATCTCTTCTTATATATATGAAACATGTTCGAAACACAAGATTCTTGTCCCTAAATCTTAGAAAACGTAACTGTTTTGCGTTAAATTCATTCGGGATCTGTACGATTTTTGTCGAGAATCCATCTAAGCTGCACGCTCGTTCGCCGAGAGGAGGAGAATGTTGCGCATAAAATCATTCGTTTGCATTTCCAAGGACTTCTTTGTAAAAACACGTCGAGTCGAAGATAGGAGGAAAAAAAGAAGAATTGAAGCGCGTGGGCCCACTGCCGGTGCGGCTCACATCCGTACTTTCTACTCTTGCGTCAATCTAAAGGACGATAATAATTGGGTCCGGTTCCTTGACGTGTTTGGTCAAGTGATGCATTCGTTCAAGCGATCCGGATGCACGAAGGAGTCACTGCAGAGGATGTGATGAGAAATCTCAGCCGTCTATCCTAATTGACTGCTACAGTACAAAAGTATTTGCACAGTACGATAATCCACTGTAGCTACAATAAAAATGATTAATTAGTGTAGAGTATTGTAGCACAAGTACAAACAGTGTTCTTCTGTTTTAAATCTGGCTTAATACAGAGGATTTGGATCCTGGTTCAAGGCACTTGCTCTTCCCAAAATGATGCACCTGGTTCGCAAAATCGTCTCTTTTTTCAGCACAGCAAGAACAGTCGTCCTCTGGGATTTGATCGGTGGCGTAGGGCCGTCCACTCCCCTACTGCAAATAGCGGCCAAGAGGCGAGGATCTACTGCTCTAGAGGTGTGCAGTGAGAGGAAGGGGTGACGAGTGCCCAAGGAGTACCTGATCCATAACATCATCCATCCAGATCCAGTGACGGGTTAGGAATGGATGGCAAGAGACATCTCTTCCTCATACGTGTGACAAAATCCATCATAGATGTACAAACGTGCGATCATTTATTACGATTTGCATCTAGCGTTAAGATTTTATATATATATATATATATGTCTAGTATTTTCAAAGGGAGAAGTAGGTCCGTAGGAGATGTCGGCCTCACAGCACGCAAGTTGCAGCGCAGATGTGTTGCTCTCCCGGGTTTCCACCTGTTGCTTTCTCTGGATACACTCATATACCACACCTGTACACGATAGAATCTTGGAACCTCACCATTCCCGCAGCCTCAGTTTCACTTTCGGACACCACATTATTTGATATTTCTCGTTGAAGCAAATATTGCCTGAATCATGCTTCCTCCCACTCTTGGGAAAACATACCAGAGTTGCTGGACCATAAATAAATTTACGGATTAACTAGCCTTCAATCAACTAAAATCAAGGCTTTATTTCACTTGACGCGTTATCTGTCAAATCATGTTTGATCTGACTCAATCAGGAATTTTCATCTACCATACATCAAAAAATTATATATATCTAATAATGTTCACCTATGAATCAATTTTTTTAATAACCGTTAAATCTTCATCTAACTGTTGTTGTCGAGTAAAACATACTTTTGTTTTCACTCGATTGAAAATTAGCAACTCCCATAAATTTATAACATTAAAAAGATCAGAGAAAGGCGCAACAAAAATCTCTACTCCAGGATCTCTTGAGTTCCACTACATACATGTTATTGACATCGTTCTTTCATGTAAGCCTCCAGGAATAGCATAAATCCAAGTTGAACCACCAACAGATGCAGCCATCCGACTGCAGGGAAGAAAACAGAACAGGACACCTCATGGCAGCTCTACAAAATCAGCTCACGCTAGTCGAGTTGGGGTGGTCCCGTAGTGGATACCATTATGCGTTACATCTTTCTGGACATAGAGAACGAAATAGAAGATCGGGAAATGAAGGGGTCGTGAACTAGGCCGTTGCTGCCATTGGGACCGCTCGGTAGCAAGCCCTCTTTGCTGCTCGTACAATGTCATCGACCTACAAGTGCGGCACCAAAAAATAGTGAAAAGAGGAGCGCAGAGAAATGATTAATCACAAGATCCCACTTTTGATAAGACAGACTATAATACCATAACCACAACTCATTTTCTCAGTTAAGCTTGAAAACTCTATCCCAAGAAACATTTCCTATCCAAACTCTCAACTATACCCTGGGCAAAATATGTTACTAAGCTACTGACATACAACCTACTATCCTATGGAGGATACAATGCGCCTATCGGAGATTATGGTCAATAGCTACTGTCTTATCTTCAAAATCTATTAACTGTGCTACAATTTTCTCAAACGCCTCAGATTCTACCGGCAATCAACTCTAATGTGCTTGCCACGCACATAGTATCCTGTCTGACAACCATCGATTGTACAGAATGAAGACTACAGTACATAAATGCATGCAAGCAATACAGCTGAAAATCCAGTGCAGTAGTATTATTTCTGGTGCTACTAGCGAAAATGCTATCCCATTCCTTTTGTAGAATTAAAACAGTTGTGTAGCCGTATTCATGTGAAATGAAATCCCTATGGAAACTCGAAATGAAAGCAAAAGGACAGGCAATATGGACCTGTGGAACAGCCATCCTCTCAAGGTTGGCAGCATAGGGCATGGGCACATCAGCTCCAGCAATCCTTTCAACTGGTGCATCAAGATACTCAAAGCTGTCCTCTACAACAGACATGCTGCAAAGAAGACACAATTTAACCCATTATGAGAGGCCGAGACCATACGTACATACATACACACACACACACACACACAGAGAGAGAGAGAGAGAGAGAGAGAGAGATAAGGACCATATTTCAGCACCAATCCCATGTTGCGGGAAGCCTTCTTCAACGGTTACCAATCTATTGGTTTTCCTCACAGATGCATTAATAGCAGCTCTATCCAGCGGTCTAATTGAACGAAGATTGATTACCTGATCAGGGAATTACCAGACAATAAGGAAACAGTGATGGCATCCATGGGAAGAGAGATTTGGTCACATAAGACTGTACTGTAGAAGAATGCAAAAATAAACTACCTCAGCACTGATACCCTCCTTGGCCAGTATATCTGCAGCCTGAAAAAATGACAGTACATGAGAATGCACCCAGAACCATCAACTGGATATTTATATAGCTATTACCTTGACAAATCCAGTCAACCAAATAGAATCCAATTTCTCACAAAATTTGTTTCTTTTGTCAAAAAATGCAATAGAGTAAAGCTATAATTTAGAAAAGGGAATGGCTAATTTCAGAGATTAATGTAGAGCTATTCCTTGCATTCAAGGTGGCACTATAGGCATGTTTGGTTTCTTTGCTCAACCTTGTTGCTAGTGGGCAAGGTTGGGCGAGGAAAACCTTACTAGTGGAGGGGAACCAATCTCAGAAGCAAGGAAATGGAAATTACTGCTCACCTTAACCAAAAGGGTAGGCAAAGTAACCAAACATGCATCCTTCCCCCTAGACTTACTAAGCCAGGTTAGGCAAAGGTCTAAATCATGCCTTATATGTGGAATTATGGATCTAGTTGGCAATTTTTGTGTAAAAATATCATCTTTCATAATCAGATACAGATCGGAATTACACTCTTTGTCAATAGCAAGTTGAATTCCAATAACAGCTATTAAACCTGATGGGCAAGAACATATGTCAACATATGTACAAATATTAAGCAACCAGTTATTCCATCTGCTAAAGAAATCTGGTATTCACACACCTGAAGGGCGTATCCGACCATCTTGGAGAATGCAGTGATTGTAACATCTTTTCCTTGTCGCTCTATCTACGCACACAAAAGGAAGAACAAAAATAAGATTCGTCCAGACAATCAAAATCAAGAAATGCCTGATCAAATTGAACTCTTCACTGACACTACATAAATGCAAGAACATACCTTAGCCTTGCCGATGGGAAGGCAGAAGCTAGAATCAAGTACCTCAGCAGAAACAGGAAATGATTCACCATAACTGCAGAAAAAAACTTGTTAAAATGAGAAGTTAACTCAAAAATAGAGAAAACAGCTGAGCGGGGCGAGATGTTGCATACAGAAGTTCATTTTCCAGGAAAACAACAGGATCCGGATCCCTGATTGCTGCTTTCAGCAAACCTCGAGCATCTTCTGCAGAATATGGAGCTAGAACCTTCAATCCGGGAACATGCGCATACCAAGCTGCATAGCACTGCATACTAAATCAGTTAGTAATTCCATCAAAGTACAACAATATACTGATCCATAAATAGTTAAAAAAACTGAAGAATAATCATAAGATGTTATGCGCTGTAAGACTTTGAAGCAGACTAAAGCTTATAACTCTTGCTCAGTTCAACACATGTTTAATATTTTAATTTTTTTAGAACAGTACAAAACATTGTTACAGTATGGAGATAAACAACTCCTGTAACGAACAATTTGATTCAGCAATTTATTCTATGCTCTGTAAATGTTTGGGTCAGCACAAGACGCTCAAAACACTAAATGATATGGCATGAATGCTTGTATTCTAAAGAATAAAACAGCCAGAACAACAAAATTCAGGCAAGTTTCTGTCAAAAACCTGTGAGTGTTGAGCACCAACTCCAGCAGCAGCACCATTTGGCCCTCTGAAGACAATAGGAACAGATATCTGACCAGCTGACATGTAGTTCGACTTGGCAGCTGAATTAATGATGTGGTCAATTGCCTGAACATGCAAATGGGTTTGATTAAGGGACTTTGGTTTTCAACACATGGAATGTGCAGCATGTACTCATATTCTCAAAGATCCAGATATACTAAAAGAAGTCAATAACGTGAGCATTATTGCACAAAGGTATGTAAAGAGCAAATAAATACAACAAGGTGCTGTAGATGGAGAACAATATCAGAATCATGAACGTTATTGTTTCAGAATCATGAACATTATTATAATTTATGCAACAAAAACTTCATATAAAACCAGCAGAAAAATACAAAAGGAATCCTCTGCAGTTTGAAAATATGCAAAGAAAATGGGTGGAGAAGCCAAAAGATATGAACAAAACCACAAGGAATAAAGCAAATTTCAAATCAAGCAAATAAATATTTTAAAAGAATTTGCATAGTGATTTGCAGACATCATTAGATAACTGACCTGCATCGAAAAGTTAAATGTCATGAACTCTACAACTGGTCGAAGACCATGGTAGGCAGCACCAACACCAATGCCAGTAAATCCAGCCTGAACAGAAACAAAGCAAATCAGTATTAAAATGTGATCACATCAATCTGGCAACTTATGAATGGACAATGGTTATCATTTTGCAGGTATAACCTCAGTGATTGGTGTATCGAGAACTCTATCAGGTCCATACTTGTCTAGCAAACCCTTTGATATCTGCAAAGAGCACCAATGAAGATAAGCTCAATACCAATAGCACATATATTGATTTTCAGTTGCCACAAGGAGATAAAAGACAGCATAGATCTTTAGAAACATTACTGACCTTGTATGCACCTTGGTACTCCCCAACCTACCACAGAAGTGACAATTAGTAGGCCGAAAGAATGAAGGGGAGAAAAACAAACGAGTGCAGTTACTGGTGGTACCTCTTCTCCCATCAAGAAAACAGAAGGATCTGCAGACATTTCCTCATCTAAGGAAGAATTCAACGCCTCCCGCACAGTCATCTAATAAGCAAAAGAATAGTTGTGTAAACTTACTTGCCACATCTCAAGGTATGCATAACAGAGAAGAACTTGCACTTGTCTAGAGAAGTATGTCATTTTCTAGAACTAACAACCTAACAGGATGTATAACTACAGCAGCTGTCCTGGAGATCCTAAGGCACAAGGATTCAATTCAATGTTAGAGGTGTTCCCAACGAGCATGTATTCCATCTTCCATTTTAGAGGTGAAATGTCACAAAACGTGAAGATAACGTAACGCCGCCTCTTCAGGAGCAGATATCAGAACAAGTAACAGCATATGATAAGATGATCAGGCTCTTCCAACATAACCAAATCAACAAGGCTTCTAATGTACACACTAAACATCAACCAACATCTAATCAGCGTATGGTTCAGACACCCAGGATAGTCACCATACACAAGACGCTCATGTCAGGTGTCCTCCATTTATCTATACAGCAGCTGCACCGAAGTATATCCGTAATCTGCTGCACTGGTTGTCACCGTGAACTTACTAATTATCAGTTTCATACTCAGCTGCTCCATCACTCAACCACTTAGATGCCACCTAACCGTTTCTGGGTACAGATGCCATCCAATTCATCAAGCTCGACCGCAATCACCATTCACCAAGACGAAGTTTCTCTCATCTAAGGACGCTCACAGCAGAAACACCTGAGATTCCCGCGACTGAGCAACCATTTCGAGAATTGAACCGCCACGAACCAATCCAGGGGCAACGCAACGCATAATTCTGTTGGCTCAACCCAACGACTCTAGCACAGGCGCAAACGTATCTAGTCAGGGAAGGCGAAATCTAGTACGAATCCACATTCACAAGCACGAAAAAAAAATCCTGACGACAGATAGGCCGCACAGACGCGCCCCGCGGAATCGCACGAGCTGGCCGGTGAGGGTTCGGCCGGACGCTCACCTCCTTAGCGGCGGCGGAGTAGGTCCTCGCCGCCGCCGCAGCCGCCGGGCGGAGTCTCTGCATCAGCTGGCCGAGAACCTGCACCGACGGAAACGGATCGTGGTGAGACCAACCGGGACGGGAAAGCCCCCCGACGAGGAGATGCGAACGGAGCACCCACGCATCCGGATCCGAGCCGCCTCCGCGCGACGCCCAGCATCTTCGACGCCCTCGACCGATCGAGAAGGGGGAAGGGGGTGATGGGTTCGTTCCTTCGATTTGGCGTGGCGTGGCGTGGCGTGGCGTGGGTCTATCTAGGAACTCGGTTCGAGGCGGCGAGAGAGGGGTGGGTGGGTGGGGTTCTGAATTCTGAAACACGAAAATTCTACTACCGAATGCGAGCCTGAGCTGATATTATATTATTTATTTAGGTTAAAATTTATAATAGATGAATAGATAAAAAAGTTATAGAATATGCTAGATAATGAATAAATAAACAGATATATAAGTATTAGACAATAAAAGAATCAAGATCTGATCACGACTTAGGCTAAACTTTAACAATTAGAATTAATATCAAAATATCACTCCAAATTAGACTTTTACTACCAGACTGTATCTTGATGAAATTTATATATACCGACTAAAGTCTATCTTATCATAGCTTGATTTCACTGTTGATATCAGTGGGAAAAATAGACAGGGGGTGGGACGCCGCGCCGCTTGGATGGAACGAGACGTTGCGGTGATGCAAACGTACCAAAAGATCCGCACCAAAAATAGTGCAACGTACCCGCTGACCTGACGTACACAAAAACGGGAATGTTCTAGGGATATGTACGTGCATTTTTGTGAAACGCAGTGGCTTATCCTTTTCAAAAAAAAAACGTACATATTTTTTTTAGGGAGAGAGAGAGGAACGTTGATGGCTCCAGTTGCTGACGGATCGAACCGATGGGGGCGGCCATAAATTTGGCCAACCGGCGTGCCGGAGAGCCAGTCAACCGGTCGCCGTCGGCAGGGGCCATATTTCCACTTGTTGGTGGTGTACTGGCGACGGCGAGCGCCAACTGCCAACGCCGTCGACACATCGATGTCGCCCTCTTCTCATTGTCGCAGCTGCCCGGATTTGACAGGGATATATGATGGGTCTAGCATTTTAACAATCAATATATATAGTTAAAAAAAAGGATGTTACATATTTAGGCCATCATAAATTAACTAGGCTTTAAGATGATATAGAAAAGACACATGAGAATATGAACGTCTATTGAGTCAAAATACAACTCATAATTTTAAAATTTTAATAATTACTGATATGTACAGCTATTATATATGATACATAGTCAAAAAAAATTTAAAAAAATAGATGGGAGTATGCGTGACTCGTACGCGATGCCATCACGGAGGCTGGGATCCAACGAACCAGCATTCATCTTTGTTTACTTGCCAATTTGATTGGATGCTCACTTTAATAGTAGCTACTAGCAGGAGGAATAATCCAACTCTGCTTTGTTTGCTTAATGGGAGTATGATTAAATATAATCAGCCTTTTTCTTATCAATTATTATATTCCTTGCTTCATGATGATCAATTAACTCTAATCAACCGATTAACGTAAGCTTTATATATTAATTATTCTTTTTTGTTATGTCACAAAAAACTATCCTTTTTTTAGTCAAATCGGTGGTGGTCTGCTCTTCTTTGCTCCGGCCCACTACTAGAGGGGTCCAATTGATGGACATAGCCACTGGTAATATTGAATTGAGTCAGCCCTAATCTGAAAGTTTTAGAGTACTAGTATAATCCTCAGCGATCAGCAGTGGATCCAAGACCCTGTTTGGAAAGAGGGTTTTAGGATCCAAAACCTTAGGATTTAGTGTAAATTTGAACTAAATTCTGAAATTTTCCACAGCATTCACTCTCCTTCCAAACAGGTCCTAAAAGGGGTTGGATGGGCTAAGACCCTCTACCGACTGTAGCACCATTGAGGAGAAGGCGGAAGGAAGATGAAAATAAAAGAATTCCGGATTACACTGTGTCAAGTGGAGGTATAATAAGAAAACAACAAACGCCTACAGTAGCCCTGTTAACATGAGTGAGAGTATATAGTAAAAAAAAGCAACTTGTCGAACTATCCTAATCCCATATGGTAGTCAGACCAATAATGTACCCATTGTTGTATTTCGTTTCTTCCTCATAGGATAATCGCATTGTAAGTACATTTTTTTAGCCTTCACATTGGAGTATTTTTTAAGCCTCAACACCATAATACAACTGTAATATCTGAATTCACACTATATCCTACATACACTCATACACCCTAGATTTACTTATATACATACATCTACTAAAGAGATTAACGAAACCTCCGGCTCCACGAGCAACGGGTACGTCACGCCCCCTTGTGTTCACAGGCCCTTGTGGCCCACCAGCTTGGATTTGGACATTGGAGTACTCGAATTGGTGTATGTTGCTCGTTGACCATGCATGGGCCAAACTGCTACAGCCAACAGGTATAGATTATGAGCCGGTCTGGGCTGGGCCCGGCGGCCACAGGTAAGTAGATTGGTGTTCCATCCACCCTGCAAGTCATCTTTCTTTCTTTATTGCCTTTTTTGGATCTCTCTTTGACATATAGCTCGGTGAAGCTGGCGCATGAATCACTAGCCAATTTTCTGAACCTAAAATTAAGTACTTCCCAAACCAAAAAAGCTTCAATTCGCCAAACCAAAATTTCTAGCTCTGCAATGTCATGTGGCAGACAGAGACTCAGCAGCAGTACGGAGTTACTCCATTGAGAAGAGGGGCGGATCTACACGGCCACTACCTGCTGTAAAGGTAGCTCCAGCAGAGCCCGCAAAACGCTGTCGCGCCGCTCATTTTGCTGGCCATCGCTCGCAGCATCCCTCTCCAGCGGATCCTGTTTTCAACGCTCCAGCTGAAGAACGGTAAATTTGTTGGTCATTTTAAGGATCCGTAACATTATTTACAGTGTATAACTGTGAATTTAAAAGGAGGAGATAAATAATAGAAGGTAGAAAATAAGGTAGTTGTTGAAGATGAAATAAATAGATAATGTTATAATAATACTATATAGGATAAAATTTTAAGTATCTGCTGAAAATTATTTAACTCTATTAAAGGTTAGACGTGGAGTGGAAGTAAGGAGAAGGAAATGAGAAATATAATGTGAAAATGAAGAAGGGAGAAGAAGAGCCCCTACAGACCGAGGCTACTCTGCGTTGGTTACCGTTGAAAAGTGTAGCTCGTTATTTCATGATGGGATCTACCCTGAACTTCACGATGGGATCAAAATAAAATGCACCTCACCTCTCTCGTCGTTCTCGACGCGCCGGCGACGGCGGGCCTGGCGGCCGATCGAGGGATCGGAGCTCCGGCGAGTAAGAACTAACGCGTGCCAGGTAGCTGGCCGGTCGACATGTACGCATTAATTAGGAATCGATCGTTAGGTTTGTACATTTTTTTCAAGGGAAGTTGGGCTTGTACAGTTCATAGCGCTCATGCATGGCCGATCTGCATGCCCAGGCCCATCAGGACACACCTAATTCGCGCGCTCGCAGCACCACCTCAACAGTCCCCCACCTTTCCATTTTCATAATCTTTTTCTCTCCCTGTATTTTTTTAAAAAAATGTACGAGAAAAGTTTAGCTAAAAAAATTATACTAAAAAAGTTTTGCTCAAAATATTTTGAGAAAAAATTAAATTATGTGAGCCTCACGTTACCGTCGTCCACGACTTGAGTTTCAACGGTCACGTGCGGAATAGAATTTATGGGCCCATCAGCGCCCATGCATGCATACAAGCACAGCATGGCAGCAGTGACAGTTGGGCTTAGATGGCTGGCCATACTACATGCGCTTGTGTCGGTGCATATGTAGTCACCTACGCTAAATTTACCTATATTAGGATATCGATACGTTCTTTAATATAACATTTTAACTAGCAATATTTATAAAAATATATTATTTTATATAGAAATAATCATATATTATGAAAATATTTTTTAATAATGTCCAGTAATATTAATCTTACGTTGTTAATATTTATACTTACTTAGAATTTGATGATCAAGGATAAAAATATTTGACTTAGAAAGTAATATTTGGAATTGATAGATCCATAAAACATGCATGCAAAAAACGCGCGCAACGTACTCACCGGCGGGCCAGGCTCTCAATTAACTCCATCGAATACGAGACAATGCACGAGTAGCTGTACGTTCCATCGACCCAGATCGATCGTATATGTTAAAAAACATAAAAGGACGTGTGTATACGACATCATCATGAATCTGCATGATTGGTTTCATGCCTGGTCATGGACGGAGCCGTTCGATACCAATCAACATGAGATAGATCTTCGACAGACGTACATGTCTCTCAAAACTTCATAAGTGGCGGAGGCAGACGAGTGCTGCTCTTCTCTTCCTTCTCGTTCATCATCTCCTTTCTTATTCTCTTGCAAAAAAGAGAAAGAAAGAAAGAGCTTGTGGGGCTCTCAAGTGCGCCGTGAGGGTAAGAGGGTTGAGGCCTCAGGATAGATCCGCCCATGTTCCTCATATATGATCCTAGGTAATTCGATGAAAAGATAAATGAGATAGAGAAACAGAAGATTTTTTTAAAGATCACGACGAAGTAGAGCTCCAACTATATATATATATATATATATATATATATATATATATATATATATATATATATATATATATATATGCTATTTTGTGCCTATGCATATTGTAACTGTTTTTTGTTGCATGATGCAATTAATTTGATTTTATTTTTTCATGTTACAACTGTACTGATTGACTATGTTGTAACTATAGTGTTCAGCATGTTGTAACTAAAGTGTCTACCACCACCAGAGAACATTGCAGTTTACCATGTTGTAACTGCAATCTTCACCATATTGTAACTGCGATGTTCACTATGCTGTAACTATATGGACGTAACTTCTTTATGATTCTAAAACTTCATCAAAATATATCACATAAATGAATTGGATATACTCATTTATCACTATAAGTATACTTATATACTCATTCTAAGATTCTCCAATATGAATTACATGACCAAATTGAAAAGAAATCCATCAATTTTAATAGAATTTGATAATACCTTCATATTTGTACATAAAATGTAATATATAAAAATATGTACAAATCAATAACAAAATATATATACCATTTGAATGATCTTATACAATTTGGATGATCTTATATACTCACATTCTTTATGTACATATCATTTATCACATAAAATACTTCCTATGTTATGAAATACGTATGTGAGAGTACATACTCCGAAAGTACAAAATATGCTATATATATATATATATATATATATATATATAAACTTAGTTTATGAGAAATTAGATATAAAAATCTTAACTACGATGAGTTCCGTATCCGATTGGAACCGACATTCAGATAGATATGCATCGACCGACAACTAGCTGGATGATCATTAGAACTATCAAGTCCTAATAATGTATGGTCATTAACTTGCCCCATCCATGGAGCGCCCATCTTATTTTGTGGTCCCTGTGATAGAATGGCATGAATGCTTGATCATCGTCGTCGGTGACGAACTATACAAGAGGCCAGGTGATGAGCTAGCTGTACCGAAAGGGAAGTCTCACCGGCGCTGTCGGATATATGCTGATCGATCGTCCAGAGTAGAGTACTATACGCTAATACAATTGATCACCGAATTAACAAACGTCAAATCAGGTACGGTGCGAGGGTCAAGTACGCGATTAGAGTTTCGCATTTAGAAGCCTGTCTGCCTGGTGTGGCCCAAGGAGTTACTGAAACTCCCGGCAACCAGCAGCAGCAGCAGTTGGGTTACTGCACGCACTCACTCTGTTCTCTGTTCTGGCTACAGGGACCGATGGAATCGCTGCATTATCACCTGAAAGCAACCCCTGAATGACCAGAGAGAGAGAGAGAGAGAGAGACTGCACCTTGTAAATAGTTAAGCATGTGGAGTGTACTGTACGTGTGTTTATTTTCTACAGAACTTCCAAGTGGCGTCCAGTCTTGATCTACCTCGAATCGCAAACTATATAACCAGTATCCATCAGCAATCTCGCATTGTTAGTGACGATCGAATTCAACTGCACGCGAGGAGGATCGAATCATCTCACTAGGCGATTTCGGCGTTGCAGAGACAAGTCCACGGTTTGCAGCATCATCTCAGGCAGCTGAAAGCAACACACATCAGTTGCTCACACTTGGCAGTTGTCGATCGCACTTCGTGACTTGGAGCAGCTAAGTACTAGTAACATCATCTTCCTCCCTGCTTGAGACAGCTGCTGCTACTGGAATGATCAGTATGTAATCCATGGACCATTTTGGACCCCAAGGCCGGCCCGGCGTATTCAAGAGCTACAGACGACGTCCAGGGCAGGCTATCTGCAGTAGCAGCTCCTGCGGATTATTTCAAGCGTCGCCATCATGCACGCCAATTGTTCCCCATCTAGCTTCCAACTCCATCCTTCCTCCCTCCCATGGTTGCCATCCATGTCGCACTCGGCAGAATTCAGCTCCCATCCGTCCCGCTGAACTCCTCACATCCATCGACCCGACCGCTCTTCCGGCCGGCGCGCGAGCGGCCGCAAAGGAAGGCTAACATTGGATGGAATGGACCGATCGATCGGTCATGCATCCGTGGCTCCATCTTTTCCAAGTCTTCCTGCAGCGGATCGCGAGGCCAGATTTCGCGTCGCCGTCGGTGAAGACGACGTTTGCCTGAAAACCATGGCTCAGGGTGGACTACCATGCCACACAGTAGCAGCTTGTTGCGTGCGTGCACAGTGTCAGTACGCAGCAGCTGTCCCTGTGCACGAGTTCAGAGACCTCAAGCAACGCGGACTACGTACAGCGCAGTGCAACGAAGCTGTCGCGCTCGCATGATCGAGCAGCTGGCCATCAGCGGCCAAAGGTGCAATTTTTAGGATCCAGGGAACTGGGGAGCAAGTGTTTTGTCCCTGAAAGAAAAACACTCAGGTTCAGAAAGCGATTGCCACTTGCTAAGAACCTGAACCTTGAGAGAAACATGGATAAATATCAGCTGAGGTTGCCACGGCCCACGGCACAGATGAAGGATTAGCTCGTCGCATTGCTTGCTGATCCAAGAAAAGAGAGGAAAAGAACAAGATGGTTAAGGAAGAATTAGTAGCAGTTAATTGCCTCCATGGAGTTGGGCCTACTGGTCAGTGAGTCAGCTAGGTAAGCAAATGGAGCACCACCATATTATTAGCAGCATGTGAGTATATAATTAGTTTGGGCCCTGTTGTCGCTGTTGTGATGTGATCCGTGGCGTTTATTGTTCAAAGCGAGATCTAGCATAGATACGCTTGGCTAAGGCAGTGCCTGTCGCCGGCCCCACACACTCGCACTGATCGAGATCAAGCTCTCGCATTTTTGGCACATTGGAAAGCATCCATCCACTCCTCTAGCCACTAGTCCAGTCGTCCCTCGCAACCCTTATCCTGTTCTCTAATTATATTATTATTATTTTTAGTTTTTAATCTCTATTTTTTACCACTAAAAGCGCATATATGTATAAAAGTAAATATTAGGATTTAATTCCTAATAAGTGGAATCTTAGGGCGTGTTTGGTTGGTTTGCTCGTCCAGCTCTTCTCGCTCGGCGAGACCAGCTACAGAGAGCGGTTTTAGCTCGTTCGAGCTGACGAAGTAAATTTAGAAAGCGTAGGCAGCGAGCAAGACAACTAAACATTCGATTTCTTGCCTAGCCAAGCAAGATAAAACGACAACAAGAGATCCAAAAGTACTCGTAATTGTATGACTCCGCACCACCTCAAGGTGGTTGCCCATTTCTACATCTTTTAGCTCCAGTTTGTTCCTCATATTATCAATGCCACAAGGACAAGGTGATGTCTTTAATTGGTGCTACTTCATTGGTTCAATGGATGGATGTCGTCCTACAATGTACATATATGCAACAGCCCACTGCACATGAGAGTATTTGGATTTGCCGTACGAGAATGACATTGATAATTTTACTAACAAATGTACTTCTATATCATCATAGTTGTATTAAATCTTTTGATATGTACTAAAAAAGTAATTATTAATTTTGTAAATTGAAAACTATGTCCAGATGCCTTATATGTATAGTTCCAAATCGTGTGGATCCTTTAGACACTAATTTATGAAATTGCTTGCATATACAAGATCATAAAGCTAGTGAATAGTTGGCAGGCTGATCGACGCTAATGCACTAGTAACCACACATGACACGTGGAATCAGGTCTGGTGCGGTTTTCTTTTTCAGGCTAATACAAAAAGCACTATTCGATTTAAAATTTGGACCTCAACATCATTGATAGGTAACATCTGCCTAAATCTGCACAAGGATTAGATGTTTTATTAATAACGCTAGTTCATTACACATCAGCAAAGAGTTAGTTTATCTTCGTATGCAAATATTATTCTATTTGTCGGAGAGTGAACTCCTGTCGCAGGGATCCCGAGAGACCCCTTTTTAGAGATTCGGCCGGGGGGATGATCCTAGAAAAGCTTGCACGGGAAATGAGCGGAAAAGGAAATAAAATGCGATGGCTTGCGGGGACACCGGGTTTTTGGACAGGTTCGGGCCGCGCGGAGGCGTAACACCCTACTCCTGTATGAGTGTTATATCTATCCTTGAAGGAGATCCTTCAAGGGTATATCTGGTTCTCGAGGGAGAGCTGTTTACAAAGAGCAGGAGGCTCTTATGTTCTAGCTAGCTGGTTTCTTGATTGTCTTGTGATCGGGGGTGGTGATTTCTTGTTCTTCGACTGACCTCTTGTTTTTCTCTTGTCCTCCTCTTTTTCGTTGTTCGTCTCTCCGTCCTCTCTAGCGTCCTCCTTCCTTTCCTTTTATAGATGCGCCGACCTCGACATATCCTGAATGGGAAAGAGGGGATGCCAATGCCCAGGTGCCACGGAGAAAGGCCTAATCATCTCATTTTGGCGAAGTGACAGGGGCGGTGGAGGAAGGCGGCGCGCATTCGACCACTAGCCGCTGCGGAAGCTTCGGGGTGCCACAAAAAAAAAGGCCCACCGGACAGCCTCAGAGGTGCCCGGTGCGCCCACTCTGTCTTGTTCTCCTGCCAGGGCAGGGTGGCAGGCCGAGTGCTTCGATTCTGGTAACGTTATCCCGAGGTGCGCAAGTGGAAACGGGACGGGACCCGTGCATTTAATGAACCCACGCCCCCCAGCCAGGGCATGGCCGGGTCTGACACTGGGGCGTGGGCAGCCGAGAATGTCAGGATGTCAGAATGCCAGGCCACGCGCGCCTATTAAATGCGGCATCGGGCCCTTGACTGGATGACACTCTGGCGACGGGGCCCTTTGAGTCTTTGAACGATCTTGGGCGAACCTTCTGGGGACCGAGTCCTCGGGGGCTGCCACGTGCAGCCCCGAGCACCCTCTCCCGAGTACTTCAGTGAGACCTTCGGGGCACCGAGTCCTCGCGGGCTGCCACGTGCAGCCCCGAGCACCCTCTCCCGAGTACTTGAGTGAGACCTTCGGGGCACCGAGTCCTCGCGGGCTGCCACGTGCAGCCCCGAGCACCCTCTCCCGAGCACTTTAGAGGGACCTTCGGGGCACCGAGTCCTCGGGGGCTGCCACGCGCAGCCCCGA
This sequence comes from Phragmites australis, assembly GCF_958298935.1. Classification (NCBI taxonomy): domain Eukaryota; kingdom Viridiplantae; phylum Streptophyta; class Magnoliopsida; order Poales; family Poaceae; genus Phragmites; species Phragmites australis. Next base: position 27,108,171 of record NC_084938.1, on the reverse strand, counting down.
GCACCCTCTCCCGAGTACTTGAGTGAGACCTTCGGGGCACCGAGTCCTCGCGGGCTGCCACGTGCAGCCCCGAGCACCCTCTCCCGAGTACTTGAGTGAGACCTTCGGGGCACCGAGTCCTCGCGGGCTGCCACGTGCAGCCCCGAGCACCCTCTCCCGAGCACTTTAGAGGGACCTTCGGGGCACCGAGTCCTCGGGGGCTGCCACGCGCAGCCCCGAGCACCCTCTCCCGAGTACTTGAGTGAGACCTTCGGGGCACCGAGTCCTCGCGGGCTGCCACGTGCAGCCCCGAGCACCCTCTCCCGAGCACTTTAGAGGGACCTTCGGGGCACCGAGTCCTCGGGGGCTGCCACGCGCAGCCCCGAGCACCCTCTCCCGAGTACTTGAGTGAGACCTTCGGGGCACCGAGTCCTCGCGGGCTGCCACGTGCAGCCCCGAGCACCCTCTCCCGAGTACTTGAGTGAGACCTTCGGGGCACCGAGTCCTCGCGGGCTGCCACGTGCAGCCCCGAGCACCCTCTCCCGAGCACTTTAGAGGGACCTTCGGGGCACCGAGTCCTCGGGGGCTGCCACGCGCAGCCCCGAGCACCCTCTCCCGAGTCTCTGCTTTTACCTTGCAGGGTGGTGATATGTGGTGGGCGGCCGGTTTGGCCTCGGGACTTAGGGACCCCTGGTTCTAAATACACCGACAGTAGCCCCCGGGCCCGTTTGGCAGCCGATGGGACAGAGACTGCGAATGGGCCCTTCGTCGCGACCGAGGTCAAGGCGGGCCGAATGCCACGCGGCAAGCTTTCCGGAGGTGGCCCCTGCGGTTTCTAGACATCAAGCAGACCCCAACGGGCAAATGAGTGGACGCGTGTCCATACAACTTCCGAGGGGTGTGATAATCATACGGGCGGCCCGTGCGGTTGCCGCGCAGATCGAGGAAAATACGCCTGGCAAAATGCTGACATCGCGCGATCGGCGGGAGATTCGCCTGTCAGTTGCGTCGATCGAGGCGACACTTCGCCGAGCGAACCGTCGGGGCGGCAGTTTTTGAATTTTGAGATATAAAAGGGGGGAAGGATCGGTCCGTTCCCTTTTTTCACGCTCCCTCGCACTCGCGCTTCTGCTTCCTTCGTGCTTCTACTTTTCTCTCTCCTTCCACCGAAAACCACCCTCTTCTCCGACGAGATGTCGAAGGTCGGAGGGGGACGCCGGGATCGGGCTCCGATCAGCGTTTTGCCGGAGTCTCGCCTGAGGAATGAGGAGGCGGCGGACAAAATTAGGAAGCTGCTGGTGCCGGAGGGTCAGGAAGGCGCTGGCCCGGCGGGAGAGTGAGCTGAGTCGCCGGGAAGGCGAGCTGAGTCGCCGGGAAGGCGAGGCAGCTGCCGCGGCGGCCGCCGCGGCTACCAGGGCGGAAGAGAATGCGAAACACGAGGCGGAACTGACCGCCCGTGAACAAGCCCTGTCCGAGGTGGTGGCCAAGGCGAAGCAGGATGCTGCCCCTGCCGCAGCTGGCGGTTCTTCTGGTCCGGCCGGGGACCAGGGACTTGAGGCACAGCTGCGGGTCGCCAAGGAGAAGCTCGAGGCGGCCTTCGTCTCGCGGGTTAACCTGGTGCAGATGCTGGAGGATATACTCCGGCGGATGCGACGGGCCATGGAGAAAGGCGGCCTTGGGCGGCTTGTCGGCGACACGAAGGGCGACGGCCCCGCACGGCAAGTGCTGGAGCTGCAGCAAGTCTGCGAGCGCCTCGAGACCCTGCCCTGGGCAGTCCAGGAGCTCGCTGCCCGGGAGGGACGTGGCCTGGCTCATGCCGTGGCTGAGCATGTCCTGGCCTGCTACCGAAGCAGGGACCCGAACTTCCCGCTGGAGCCGGCGCGGGAGGGAGTGGTCGAGGCTGAGGAGGAGGCCGCCCGGGCAGCGGTTAGTAGTACCGCCTCTGTGGTGGCGGCTGGCTTCAGGCGGGAGGTGCCGCCACCGCCAGCCCCCGGGGATGACTCAGAAGACTCAGCCGACGCCTCTGCCGCAGACTAGGCCGTCGGCGCCCTTATCTTTTTTGTTGCAGATGTAGGAGTGAACCTTTAGAAAAAGCTTTGTCCAGGTCTTGTGAATATAATGGCAGCTTTTCCTTGGGCTCGAAACTCCAATTTCTTTGTACGCTTAATGTTTCCTCCGGCGCTCTGCCTGGAAGTCCCGAGGAGTACTCAGTCGGGCCGCTCCCGACCTTCCCATCCCCGAGAAACGAAATAGTTGTAGTCGCTGGTGTGTGTTGGCGCAGCCAGCTTTTAAGCTCTCGTGAGTCCGCACTGCCTAGCTTAAGAAACAAAGACATAGACTCCTTGCTCGGGAGATAGAACAGCCCTGTCCGGAACACGCCGTGCCCTGTGAACACCTTTTCGCCTTGCGACCACTCAGCCGGTAGATGGGAGACGCGTGCGAGCGAGAATGTGACCAAGAGTCCTCGCGGTCCGGTGGTGCCCGGGCTCAAGAAAGGGCCGGACCGAGTACTGACAGCCTGCCCCCAAGGCCTGAGCTCCGGACTACTCGAGCAGCTCGAGTGATAGGATTACCCAGGGCACCTGAGGACCCGGTAGCGCTCGGGGTCCTTAAGAGCGGACCGACCACCACGACCACCACGAAGGGCTTCGGTCGAACGTTATCGCACGCACGGTACTCCTTTCTACGAACCGCTCTGTCGTTCTAGAAAAAGGCCGACACGCGGCAGGGTTTGTTCACGGGCCAGGAGACCACCTCACCGAGCAGATTAAAGTGCGAGAGCCCCCGAGAATGACTCGGGAACATAAAGTTACTGAAAGCAGATTTGTTTGAATATAACCACTCACCGGGCAGCCGTCGGCCTTCCGGCCAGCCGACCCAGAAGGGGTTGATTCCGAGCCCGGGGGCCCGGGAACTTGATCCTTTCAACGGAGCGCCCGACCGCCCATGGGCATACGAGGCTCCTAGGGTCGGGTGATCCCGACCACCCAAGCCTAGGCGGTAGGACCACCCGAAGAACCCTGGGGGCCGACCAGAGACCGGGGCATTGAAGCCCTCGCGGCCGAGCTGCTTGTGATTACTGTCCTGTGACTTGATAGAGAAAATGTAGAATTTCTTTGTCTGGTGCGCTCTGTTAGTGCGGTACTTGCCTTAGACTGCTCTTGTTTTTTCGACCCGAGACCTCTCGAATACCCGAACCGGAAGACAAGGGCGGTCAGAGGCATAACCTAGAGGTCCTATGGTTCGGTGGCGCCCGGGTATGACAGGCCAGACCGAGCACCGACAGCTCGCTCCGGGGGCCTGAGCTCCGGCCTACTCGAGCAGCTCGAGTGATGGGATTACCCAGGGCGCCCCGAAACTCGGTTAGTACCCGGGAGCCCGTTACGACACCGAATACCACTGCCTACCATGTCGGACGTAAGTCAGTGGCGACTGCCCGCATGTATACCGATTGGGATTCTTTTATCAATGGGAAAAAACGAGAGAGCGAACTTTTTCTCGCACAACCGAGCACCTCACCAGACAGGTTAAACATAGGGAATCCAGAGAAATAATTCGCCATAGTGATTGCTTTATTAAAATACTGAATGTACGATATTTACAAGGTTGGGCGACAGCGATTTACCATACGGGGCGAAGCCTCCAGATTGCTCGGGCGAGGAGAAGCCCCCGGCCTTATCAACCTGAACCGCGAGCTTGACCATCTACGGGTAGAAGCGTCGGAGATGCTCGATGTTCCACGGATTCGGGAGTGGCTGCCCCTCCTCCGTCCCCTACCTGGCGCGCCAGCTGTCGGAGAGTGAACTCCTGTCGCAGGGATCCCGAGAGACCCCTTTTTAGAGATTCGGCCGGGGGGATGATCCTAGAAAAGCTTGCACGGGAAATGAGCGGAAAAGGAAATAAAATGCGATGGCTTGCGGGGACACCGGGTTTTTGGACAGGTTCGGGCCGCGCGGAGGCGTAACACCCTACTCCTGTATGAGTGTTATATCTATCCTTGAAGGAGATCCTTCAAGGGTATATCTGGCGCAGCTGTCGGAGAGTGAACTCCTGTCGCAGGGATCCCGAGAGACCCCTTTTTAGAGATTCGGCCGGGGGGATGATCCTAGAAAAGCTTGCACGGGAAATGAGCGGAAAAGGAAATAAAATGCGATGGCTTGCGGGGACACCGGGTTTTTGGACAGGTTCAGGCCGCGCGGAGGCGTAACACCCTACTCCTGTATGAGTGTTATATCTATCCTTGAAGGAGATCCTTCAAGGGTATATCTGGTTCTCGAGGGAGAGCTGTTTACAAAGAGCAGGAGGCTCTTATGTTCTAGCTAGCTGGTTTCTTGATTGTCTTGTGATCGGGGGTGGTGATTTCTTGTTCTTCGACTGACCTCTTGTTTTTCTCTTGTCCTCCTCTTTTTCGTTGTTCGTCTCTCCGTCCTCTCTAGCGTCCTCCTTCCTTTCCTTTTATAGATGCGCCGACCTCGACATATCCTGAATGGGAAAGAGGGGATGCCAATGCCCAGGTGCCACGGAGAAAGGCCTAATCATCTCATTTTGGCGAAGTGACAGGGGCGGTGGAGGAAGGCGGCGCGCATTCGACCACTAGCCGCTGCGGAAGCTTCGGGGTGCCACAAAAAAAAAGGCCCACCGGACAGCCTCAGAGGTGCCCGGTGCGCCCACTCTGTCTTGTTCTCCTGCCAGGGCAGGGTGGCAGGCCGAGTGCTTCGATTCTGGTAACGTTATCCCGAGGTGCGCAAGTGGAAACGGGACGGGACCCGTGCATTTAATGAACCCACGCCCCCCAGCCAGGGCATGGCCGGGTCTGACACTGGGGCGTGGGCAGCCGAGAATGTCAGGATGTCAGAATGCCAGGCCACGCGCGCCTATTAAATGCGGCATCGGGCCCTTGACTGGATGACACTCTGGCGACGGGGCCCTTTGAGTCTTTGAACGATCTTGGGCGAACCTTCTGGGGACCGAGTCCTCGGGGGCTGCCACGTGCAGCCCCGAGCACCCTCTCCCGAGTACTTCAGTGAGACCTTCGGGGCACCGAGTCCTCGCGGGCTGCCACGTGCAGCCCCGAGCACCCTCTCCCGAGTACTTGAGTGAGACCTTCGGGGCACCGAGTCCTCGCGGGCTGCCACGTGCAGCCCCGAGCACCCTCTCCCGAGCACTTTAGAGGGACCTTCGGGGCACCGAGTCCTCGGGGGCTGCCACGCGCAGCCCCGAGCACCCTCTCCCGAGTACTTGAGTGAGACCTTCGGGGCACCGAGTCCTCGCGGGCTGCCACGTGCAGCCCCGAGCACCCTCTCCCGAGTACTTGAGTGAGACCTTCGGGGCACCGAGTCCTCGCGGGCTGCCACGTGCAGCCCCGAGCACCCTCTCCCGAGCACTTTAGAGGGACCTTCGGGGCACCGAGTCCTCGGAGGCTGCCACGCGCAGCCCCGAGCACCCTCTCCCGAGTACTTGAGTGAGACCTTCGGGGCACCGAGTCCTCGCGGGCTGCCACGTGCAGCCCCGAGCACCCTCTCCCGAGTACTTGAGTGAGACCTTCGGGGCACCGAGTCCTCGCGGGCTGCCACGTGCAGCCCCGAGCACCCTCTCCCGAGCACTTTAGAGGGACCTTCGGGGCACCGAGTCCTCGGGGGCTGCCACGCGCAGCCCCGAGCACCCTCTCCCGAGTACTTGAGTGAGACCTTCGGGGCACCGAGTCCTCGCGGGCTGCCACGTGCAGCCCCGAGCACCCTCTCCCGAGTACTTGAGTGAGACCTTCGGGGCACCGAGTCCTCGCGGGCTGCCACGTGCAGCCCCGAGCACCCTCTCCCGAGCACTTTAGAGGGACCTTCGGGGCACCGAGTCCTCGGGGGCTGCCACGCGCAGCCCCGAGCACCCTCTCCCGAGTACTTGAGTGAGACCTTCGGGGCACCGAGTCCTCGCGGGCTGCCACGTGCAGCCCCGAGCACCCTCTCCCGAGCACTTTAGAGGGACCTTCGGGGCACCGAGTCCTCGGGGGCTGCCACGCGCAGCCCCGAGCACCCTCTCCCGAGTACTTGAGTGAGACCTTCGGGGCACCGAGTCCTCGCGGGCTGCCACGTGCAGCCCCGAGCACCCTCTCCCGAGTACTTGAGTGAGACCTTCGGGGCACCGAGTCCTCGCGGGCTGCCACGTGCAGCCCCGAGCACCCTCTCCCGAGCACTTTAGAGGGACCTTCGGGGCACCGAGTCCTCGGGGGCTGCCACGCGCAGCCCCGAGCACCCTCTCCCGAGTCTCTGCTTTTACCTTGCAGGGTGGTGATATGTGGTGGGCGGCCGGTTTGGCCTCGGGACTTAGGGACCCCTGGTTCTAAATACACCGACACTATTCCTTGTTGGAACTGACAAAAAAAAAACAATTCTTCGTAGCAAGGGTTATCCCCCATTCTTGTGGGAATTGCGTATGCGAACATAGAGCAAGCACACTATTGTTTTCTTGCGACTAGGAATCTTTGTTCATCTGATGTTGATATTGGCTTGCCTTTATATTTTTTGACTAACTTAATCTTCAAATGGTACATTAACTTAAATAGGGTCTATTTGTTTGGTTTTTTGCTCTACCTTTTTTGTCGTCAGAAAACCAAACAAATAGGATTGTTGTAACGTGATTTTTGAAAAAGCTAAAAATCTGTTTTTTAAAAAATAAACTAGAAGCTAGTTGAGAGTAGTTTTTCTGAAAAATGATGTACTAAGAAATTAAAATTTATTGTAAAAACTAACAACTAAAATTAAAAACAACTTTTCTATTTTTACTTTTCTCGAAAACAGAAGGACAAACAAACAGACCATAGTCTGTGACCAAAGCCGAAAGAACATAAACAATCATTGTGCCAATAAAATGGGAAATATTTTACATACAGCTATTTGTACAACCACGTGTTTAAGCCCTTTGATTCATGCTTTTACCTATCATCCATGTAATTGTTACGGCTTCACTCAGATTAATCTTCCTTGTATTGAATATTACAAAGAAATTAAGGACAACTTGCAGGTTACTAATAGACCATGCATACAGAGGTCATTTCTGCAGCTACTACACATAGATACTCCCAATATTTGGCTTCTGAACCCTCGCCTAGAAGCTTCCTGAACCTGAACTTGTTTGTTAATCCATCCGGTCCTTGCTTCTCTCTAAATTACACTGCATTACATTACACGGAGAAAAAGAAGGGAGAATAATAATAAAGGAAAACAAATGTTGGAGCAAGCAAGAAAAGGACACATCGTTTTCGTTTCCTGGTCGCCTAAGGCTAGGCTAATTCAGTTTCAGCCTCTCTTTGAGAGGCAGCAGCAGTAGCAGCAGCTGCACCCTTGTGGTAACTTGTGGCCGCTAGCTAGCTAGCTGCTGACCTCCTCCTGGTCCGAACCATCCGTGACGCAGCTGGCAGACGACGGCGACGACGACGGCGACGGCGACGGCATCGTGCGGTGCGCGGCGGCGTGCGCTCGCCTCCTCGTCGGCCTGCTCCTCTGGAAGATCCGGCACACGACCCACTCCCCTTCAGCCTGAGCCAGGCTGCAGCCCTGCATGAACACAAACTGTCAGCGTCAGCATCTGGCCACGAAGCACGTTCCAGCAAGAGCAATGGCGACACACGAGCAGCGAGCGAGCGAGCGAGCTACAGATGCTGCAAATCAAAGGCAGTAGGGAGGACTAGGGAGTGGTGCTGTTCAAGTGCAAGTTGCCATTCAGACAGCTACAGCTAGTGGATGCAAGTGCCCAAACTGGGCCTGGCTTTGCAGGGATCATCAGTTTACTGTACTGTGCTAATCAATTTCCTTCCAACAGTCGATAGGATTCTCTCGTCAGGCTGCATGATCGATGACTGCTGACCAGTACTGATCGTGAAGTTGTGTGTGTTGTACGTTCAGAGCTGCAGGTCTGTTGACGAACAGAAGTGCAGGAACGGCTAGCAGCTCGCAACACAGTGCAAGGCTGTATGCATCAGCCGATGCAAAAGGTCGGAACTTTTTTCCATTATCTAAAAATGAAATCGGTAGATCGGTTCAGTAAATCAACCCAGCGAATTGATATGTAGTATTTGCAGGCTAATCAAACGTTGCTGGCATGGGTTGGTTGGTGTTGAAGGGTGAAGAACAAGGTAACGGAGAAGACGGCTTGTCCGAATCGGAAGGAGATTAATCTGAAGAGAGAAGATCGAGCATCTAGTACTAATTCAGTACAACTACCTTTTCAAATCGGCATAAATCTGCAACCACCGGATATATTAATTCGATCTGAAGAGAGAAGGAGATTAATTCGATCTGAAGAGAGAAGATCGAGCATCTAATACTAATTCAGTACAACCACCTTTCCAAATCGGCATAAATCTGCAACCACCGGTATATATATATAATAAACAGCGGTTTTATAACCGATCACGATAGGTAATTAAGGCGTGACAGTTTGCTGTTTGCGAGATGCTTCTCCTCCTCCTTAATCAATTCAGCGGAGGAGCTTATGCCGCCTGCCGCCTGCCTAACTTAAGTATAGTACTCCCTCTGTTAAAGAACACAAGGCGTATTTAATTGTGGCCGGTCTTCAAAATTAGCCTTCGACCTTTGTTTACTCGTAAAATATTTTGTTTGTACCTATGAAACTTAATATGAAAGCATTTTGAATCTGATTATACAATTTTTATACACTAAATATACATATAATTTGACAAATTGTTAGTCAAAATATACAAGATTTATAACTTTTCTAAAATGAAATGTATTTTTGGATGGAGGGAGTATATACGAACGAACGTGTATGATGGTTTCACTCAAACAAGTTTAACCTGAGGATGAACTATACATGATTTCTAGAAGAGGGAATTAGGCTGTTGATGTCCTATGTTCTATAGTTAAACAGGCCTGCCAATCAATCGAAGTTGATTGTGGCAGATATAACGCTGTAAGGTAGCTAATGGAGAACATGGACATACATCATTTTGCGGTAATAGCATCCATCGTGCTAGTTTGATTAGGTAGGAAAACTACAAAATGGATGTGCCAAAACTACTTTACACTAGATGCACGCTCCACTACGAGTCTATGCATGACTTGGTTCTAGTGACGGAGGTTAGGCCAAAAATCAGCAGAGGTCAGTAAAATGGGTTAATCTGCAGCAGGGACCGGATAGCAGAAATATATGACATGAGTCTAAATAACACTCCATATACCTGTTAATTTACATGTTTATATTGGACCAGGGGCCATGGCCCACCTTAGCCACAACCAAGCTCCGTCACGGCTTGGTTTCATAGTTCGAGTCTCACTATTTATCTGCATGTTGGTAGATGGGTTTATCCTCGTTTTGCAACTTAACTATTTATTAGAGCTCTAGCTTTGAGAATTCTTAGAACTGAGTATTCCTAGCTCTATAAATTTATAGAACTGAATTTGTAGGCACATTAAAGGAATTAGAGAAACCATCTTGTTCTTATTTTTTTAAAATCTGGCATGAAGTTGGAAGCTATAGCTCAGCCAACGAAACTTTAATCTCTCGATCTCAGCAAAATCTAATTTTGCCGAGCCTTAAGTATGACTACGGTAACTTTGAGTGACTGTGAACTGCATCTAATTACACCGCTACGAGTTACACAAATTAACACAGCAAAACATGGGAATGAACGAAGTTAAGGCGAGCAAACAAACGGCGTGTAAAGAATTACTCACGTTCTTGTGCAGCGGCGCGGCGAGGCGGTACTCGTGCATGACCCAGCCCGCCGTCAGGGCCGACGACGCCTTCTTCCGCCGGGGCGCGAACGCCATCGCCCTCTTCACGCCGACGAGGAGGCTCCCGCCGCGCGGCGGGGACAGGACCACCGGCCTCTCCTTCCCCGCCGGCTTCCACCGCCCGCTCGCGGTCGCCCTACCGCACCCGCCGCCCGCTTTGTCGCACCCGGCGCCGGCCGCCGGCCGGACGGCGAAGAAGTACTTCTCCCCCTCGCTTGCACCTGGATCCACATGCAAAAATCGAAACTTTATAACAGCATCATGGCGTGCTTTTCGGGATTTGAAAGTGTTGTATGGTATGTACCAGAGATGTCCCAGGGGTCGAGTCCGTAGAGGTCGCGGACGACGGGGATGACGGCGGCGGGGAGCGGGACGCCGAAGGCCTTGCGGCGGAGGTACTGCACCACCAGCTCCTCGTCCGTCGGCCTGAACCGGAACCCCGGCGGCAGCTGCCTCAGCGCCGCCACGCCGCCGGCGTGCCTCACCAGCACCGGCGCTCTCTCCATGGCCAAAAAATCACCAGCTAGCTACCGCTACACCACTAGCTTATTTAATTAGGCAGCTAATAGCTAGGTAGCTGTTGTGCAGTACAGGTCAGCTGGTCAGGGGCTCAGGGCAGCTCGCTCGCAGCTTCTGTTCACTTGGCGAGCAACGAGTGGTGAGCAGGAGCCGTGCATCTGCTTGGCACGTCCATGGAGAGAGAGAGAGAGAGAGAGAGAGAGAGAGAGAGGCTCTGAGGAGAGGAGGGAGCAGGGGGGAAAGGGCGTCGGGCTTTATAGGATCTCCTGTGGCGTCAAGCGTACTCCATCCTCCTCCTCGGCGCCTCCCTCCCTCCCTCCCTGTGGTGTGGCGTAACTCGGGATGCCTTCTCCGACCTGACAAGCCCATCGCTCGCCGGCACCATAAATTCCTTCCAGAATTTCTCAGCAGGTTACTTGCCTGCTCCCACTACAGCGATGTGGAAACTGTTGCTCGTTTTCCTGCAGCGGATAAACCATCCACCAATTTTGACCGGAGCACTTGATTTGAGGGCTGGATGTGGCTTGTTCTGGGAATCAAATCGGCTGGGATCCAACTTAATCACGCCTCGTAAATTTTGATGTGCACCAATTTTTTTTTCTGAAGGCAGAATTTATATACTATTTTGGACTTATCTGGAATGTAAGGATTCTGTAAAAACTTCACATGAGATATTTTAATTCCCGTAGGAACCGAGAAAGTTTCATGCGTTCCAAATGGAGCTGAAATTCTCTTGCGTGGCAAACAAGCGCAGAAGTGCAATACCCTGCTCCTGCCAAGCTTGGTTTATGTTATTCTGCGCATGGCCTCTCTTTTTTTTTTTCTTTTTTACGATTTGCTCGATACTGTTTCCGGTTGTGCATGGAAAATGTTAAAACACTAGGCGAATTAATTAAGCACTCAAACTCGAATCCGATCTTGCTTAACGGACATAGTTATCACCAATCTGTCCGGCAGATTTGGCGCTAGCTAGTGCACTTCTTGCGGCGTAGGCAGACCTGATACCCAGAGGGCTCTCTCTTCTTTCTTCTTCACCTCTTCTTCTTCCTCCTCCACCTCTATCTTCTCTTTCTCTCTCTTCTCTCTCTCTTCTCTTTCACCTCTAATCTTCAATTGAGTTACAGCCGGTAGCCCCCTAAGATCTGCTCCTCGTTGTTGTCAGGCAAGAACCAACTGCCCTCCATTAGCTCTCCACTAATCAGTGCTTTCTTACCACATGCAGCATCTCTGAATAGTTAATTAATCAAGCCCATTATTATATATATATATGGTACATGGAAGCCGCGCAAGCTAGTGTGAATTTGCAGGGCATCGATCAGCTGGTTGGTTGGCCTTCCCTTTTCTTGCTCAAATGATTCATCTGCTCCTCTTTTGCTGCGCTTTGCTTAGGAGGTACCATCTTCTCCTTCCTGCTCCTCTTCCTTCCCTCTTTTGAGCACTTGCCTTTGAACAAAATCTTAGAGGGTGGGGCCCACATCCACAACTAGGCGAGTGGGCCCATGCACGATACAGTGCACGGCAATGGCATCTCTGAGTTATAAAACCTGCAAATGGTGGTTATCTAGGATCGACAGGTAAGGTTAGTTGCTGTTCCAAAGAGGTTACATATATAGAAAAAAAGCCATTTATATGGTGTTCAGATATTTATGTGTCAAATATGCACATGGTAGGATACCAAAAACTTTGACAACTTAGTTATAAGTAGTTCAATTAAACTCTGCAGTTTGTTATTTGTTACTTATTTATATTGATATACCCACTATTTTATATAGGAATTGGGCGTTCAAGATTGATCTGATGTATTACGTGGTATATAAGATAATATGTATTTGAGAGAAAATCTATAATAAAATACTATTTAATAACTGTATTATCTGTAATATATATGAGTGAGATTAATAGGATGTGAGTTTTGAGTACGTGACTGAACTTAGCAATATCACACCAGCTTTTTGAGATGCCTATTAGCATTCTCCAATTTTGTAGAGGCTTGCCATTCATAAGACTCAAACCAGAATGAGTATGTTTGTACCACTGTTCACCAACACTTTGCGGATTTTAAAAAATAATTTGATTAAATCGACGGATATATAACGGAGTTTGCCCCTGTTCTTTCTCTCTGGCATTCCACGGCAGTGACATCACCAAAACAAAACGTGCACAAAACTGGTGGCAACATATAACAGGCTCTTGGTAACCCTTTGGTAATTGCAAAAAAAACTACTGGTTGTACACATGAACAATGACATCAAGCATTTGTCACACTGAATGCATATGCAACCTTGCAACGGAAGCATGCATTATTAAGCAAGTAAAATGGTGGTACCGGTCCAAATGTCACCATTAGGATGACAGGTCTTATAACTGTGTGTAAATTCAGAAAGGGTCGTCAAGCAGTGATTGATGATATATAGGAATTGTTCGAAAAGATGTTTTATAGGAATTGTTTGAAAGGATTTTTTTTGTGTGATAGCTTAATTTGTACGTTAAGTTTTTTTTTCTCCATAAAAGCGACATATTTGGTGCGGTCAATACCATTTTTTCTCTACATATGGGTAACTTCTTCCGTGTGACCTCTTTGCTATACCAGTTCTTTTTTCCTTGTATGGTTTTCACGGCTTACTTTAACCAACTTTGCCGTGGAAACAACCACAAAATCTTTGTCTATTGTCAACGAATTATCTTGTGTTGACAAGCGTCACTAATATACAATTGTGCTTTTCACTATTATATACGAAGCGACAGCTACTTTTATAGAGTTCGCGGAAAGAAAGTTATCTTGAGCGCCAAACGAGTGTTTCCAAAATGTACTTTTCAGAATTCCCTGGATTGGGGACAACGGCCAAATGGTATATATATAAAAATTCAAGGTTGAACAATCTGACTTAGTTAGAGGTCTTGATATTTTCTGGGAATAGCCCGATGATAAGTAGTTGAGATTTATTTTACAATAACACTATATATGGCGAGACTTCCTCTCTAAATAATGAAATTAATCACCTAATTAGAAAAACAATATTCAGCTAATCAAGAAAATAGATAACCGCATGCGAGATCCCCTCTCTAAACTAAGAAACTAATCACATAATCAGGAAAATAATCTACGGGTAATAAGTAACCATATATGTCATACTTTCCTGAGGACGTTTATTATTTTATTATTATGGTCATATATGTGATGAGTGAAATTGCTTATTTTATTATTTTAATAGTATGAAATCACTTGTTTTATTGCTATTTATATCGTTTTCCAGTTCTTATGATTATCTTTTTCTGGTTGAGTAAAAGATGACTTTCGTGTTCAATAGAAAAATTTCATCATTTTCTTAGTATTTTTCAGGTTCTAACAATTATCGTTTCCGGTTAAGTAAAGAATACGAAGACAAAAAATACTAGGAGAACATAAACTAAATGATCCGTCAACTCAAAATTGAACCAAACAAAGGTAAAACAATTGTCACAGTATATGATTCAACATGTTTCTTTCTGTACTAGAGAAATTTTAGAAAAATCACTTAACAAATCACACTAACTCAAGATCGAAACTTTAAAAAAAAAGAAACTCAATGTTTGGACTAAAACCCACGCCGCCGCCGCAGAATGTGTTGATGAGTCGATGGAGGAGAATAAAAATGGGTGAATAATGAACGGAGGTACCGATGAAGATTTCACGTATACAACTGCACTTAGACCGATGAGCGGCAAGCATCCAAAAGTCTAAGACCCGATTCAGGGTGCGGGAGCTCTTCCTTATTTCCGGAGAAAGTGAACTGCTTCATAAAATTCATGTATTCCAGATTGACCTTTATTAAATTATACTGTCTTTAATTTGTTAGGACGATATATAGTTGACAAGTTAAAGTGAGGAAAAGAAAAAGAGAAGGAAAAAAAGATGATGGCATGCTTACACCAGATCCACCTCAACACACACCCTACAAAAGAATCAAACAAATATAAAAGCCACAGCGTTTTCTTGCACTCACTCGCTGGTGATGCGAAATGTCTGTACGCAGGAGCGAGGAGCCCAGCAATGGCGGACAGTGACGCCAAACAAACTGCTAGTGGCCTAGTAGTGCTGGGTTTGGTTCTTGATGTGCTCTCTCTTTCTCTCTCTCTCTCTCTCTCTAAGAAAGAAAAAATCTGCTTTTTTGCAAAGAGAGCTACATTGTGTTCCTGATTGGAGGAAAAAGAGGGACAATCATTGGTCGCTTATCCCCTTTGGTCCGGCTCACTGGAAAACTGGGTGATTTGGTTGCTTATCCCCTTTGCCCTGCCTCAAACTAAGGAAATGGCTACTGCACCGCAATTGTCTATGATGGATGTTCATCTACTTCTTTAAGGGATTGGATTCGAGAAAATGTCAAAACGTCTGGCTCGGGTGTCCATCTACTTATTTCTTCAGTAAGCGCCAGAGCTCCTGGCTAGTTCCATATCTGTTCTTAAAATCAAGGAGTGTCCGGTAGCAGGATGACTCGCGTCTCCGGTAGAGTTCGATAAGATTGGTGCAAGAGGATGGTGAATAGGTGTTTTATAATTTTTTTTATAAAATAGAAGATTTACTTCTAGTTTGCTTAACGCTTCTTAAAAAATGTATAAATGAAAGCATAAACTTTAAAGAGACAAAGCGAGAAAGAAAACTCTAAATTAACATGGCTTTACGAATGAAATATGAACCATATACTCAATTCAAGACTATTATATATGTCTTTGAGCATAAAAGCTTGAAACTCGAACGAAGAACAAAGTAAAAAAGACAGACATAAAAAAAACAATATTCCAAGTTAATAGTCTAAAGACAAGAAGATTCGAGACAATCTTAAATACATGAGTATATGAACGTTTATGTTCCTAACAACAAAAAGAACAACTTATCAAGGTTGAAAAATCGCAGTTCAAAGGCAAAAAAAAAAAAAAAAAAAAAAAATTACACCGAAAGCAAGAAAACCAAAAGAACTAAACTAGAAGGAGATGAACATAAGTTCATGCGAGAAAATAAACTTCATTAAACACATAGGTCAATCCTATTGTTGATAAATTATAAAGTTGTCTCTCTAACAAAAGCTCTAATCTATTACAAAGACTAAATCTATTCTGTTATCTCCTCTAAAACCAATCACTAGGGTCTTAAATGGCTGGCTCAAGACTATTGCACAAATCTACCCCTCTATTTATAGTCTTTGGAAGCTTACTTGACGCTTAAGTTTTCTCGTTCCTAAAATATCCTTCACCGGTAGTGCACTCCTAACTACCACTAGGGTATTTTAGTTCAGATTTCGCTTCTTCCATTGAACAGTTACAACTTTTTCATGACTTAGCTTCACCTCAATGCAAGCTTTCTGATGATGTCACGTGACCCTCTAGTCCTCCCGTTGTTTTGTAGCCAAGCCGTGAAATCCTAGCACGTTTCTCAAAACATCACTAGCCACCACTTGCTTTGCCTTAGGCTGTGTTTGTTTCTGCTTCTGAAACTGCTTCTGCTACTGGCAGAAGCCAAAAGCCAGAAGCCAGAACAAACGAGGTTCTGGAGAAGTGGCTTCTGGAGAAGCCAGAAGCCTGTTTCTGAGGAAAATGAACTAAAGCTGAGAAGCTCGCTGAGATGTGCTTCTCTGAGAAGCTATGTGCTGAGAAGCCAAAAATTTATTGCAGAAGCCAACAACCTATTTCCAAAAGCAGCTTTTCAGAAAAGCCAAAAGCACTGCTTTTCAGAGAAGCTCAAAAGCAGAAGCTCAAACAAACACGGCCTTAAGCAGGTGCTCCGATGTCTACATGTGTACTCCATTTTGCGATCTTAACCATCGGCAAGTCTCTCCTGCTCCTGATCCATTGGGCTGTCTTGTCACTTGCACCGATATCCCCTTCGCTTGACTTTATCAACACGCCATTTTTATCATTATCCATCAATGTTTTGCTTTACCTCCACGTGTACCATTAGGATCTCCTTGATCGTTCGGTACCAAGCCTCCCACTTGGCCCCGATCATCTCACCGTCGATCGCTAAGTCGCATCCATCACATGTACACCATGAAACAAGCAAACATATTTCTCCCACTCCAAACCATCTTCATGTTAGCTCAAAATAAAAATCCTCAAATGAAAGCACTTCATGTAGAAATCATGAACACTGGATATTCTAATGTGTTCTGCCTCTGAACACAAAATCATCTGGTGAGTCTAACTCCTTTGTGCACTGAAGAATATCGCCCATGAAAGAAAAGGTTTGGTGCATTGCTTTGGTGTTCACTATCTAGTCACCGAAATATCTAGTGTCTTCATCTCTACCAGAACACATTGTTCCAATCTCTTTGCAAAAAATGGTCCAGTGATTAGTCTGTGTTCAACCTTGTACACATTGTACCTTCCGGTGAGTACCACTGCACCAAACTTCACAATTTCACCCTCTCTGCAAGAAAAGCTCCGGTGTACTCTCCGGTGCTCACATAGCTCATCAATGGACTTTCCAGTGAGTACCACTCACCAGAACCCACTTTGCATCCTTCTCTGCTGGAAATAGTCTGGTGCACACAAGTAGCCAACACCGGATCATCCGATACCTATTTCAAATTTTATCGCCAAACTGAAAAACTCCGACGTCAACATCAGCACCACATCGGATATCCGATAAAGCCAATTTTCCAGGCATCGGATAATCGAATGAGAACAAATCAACTGGACTCAGAGAAAATCGTTCCAATTCCATTCTCCTTCAACTCAAGTTAGTTATAAACAAGAATGAGTATCAACAAACACATACTAACCAAGTCCAACTCAACTCAAGCATTACCAATGACTTATCACACATATCAACCAAGACACTTATCCACTTGGTTTCTCAATCTCCCCCTTGATGAGTCTATTGACAACACACAAGAAGATTAAAGAAAGAGTTGAAGCACGAGAACCAATAAGCACATCTAAGTGATACAAAGGCTAAAGAAAAGTAAGAACAACATCACTTAGCGTAAAATGAAATTGGAGAATCCCAAAGCCAAAAAGAAGAAATCAAATCTCACGACATAGGATTTTCTCCCTCTTGAATTATTTTTCCTCTCCCCCTTGTTGATAGTATATTCATCATGAATGCAAAAAGGGTACACATGAATGCAAAAGCTCCCCCTTTCTTATGCAATTTCGCCCATTTTACTCCCCCTTGGTAAACCAAAAGATGTGCACATGCAATGCAAACCTACCAAGCTTCACATATAGATCACAAAGCACTTGCAAGGAGTAGAGATATCAAAGCACTATGAGGAAGAAATAATATAACTAAAAAGCGTACAGAGTCTCAAAGTGATTCCATATCACAAGCATCGGGAGTATAGCAAGTTTTGATCATGTTGTTCAATTATCAAAAAAGATATCACCTTAAAAGTATCCACAGTTTCATGATTAGTGCAAATATTAGGAAAATTAGTGCTATGTCAAGTTCAAACTAGGCAACCAACTTCAACCCGACGGGCTATGCAAACATCCACATATCAATTCAAGCCTTAGTTTTACAAGATAAAAAAGAACATTCTTAGCACATTACAAAACACAAGTTAATTTAGACATTTGATCATTTAACTATCCTCAAGTGAATTTAAGTAACTATGGGTTCACGTCTTCGGCAAACCACATGAAGCCTTAAGCCACCATATTGGATTCAATTTGTAGCTCAAAATTTGATCATTTATTTGATTGACTAAACATAGGAGTCAAGATTTGCAATATTTCACAAAACCAAAGTAAATTGTGCCTTTGTGACACAAAAGAGCACATGCTCTCCTAAGGGTTAATCATGGACTAAATATTTACAGAGACAAAGGTCAAAGACCCCCAATCTGCTGAACTGAACTAAGCGGCATAGCATAAGTTTTTCAGAAAACCAGCCTTAATATAAGCAGTGATCAAACTAAAGCAAATACTCAAGGGTGACAAGTAATTGCGTTCATATTTTAAGTTCATTCTTAGAAAATACAAGCTAGCTCAACAGATTTCATGCCATGTCTCAAAAAGAGTTTAAGCTTGCACAATTTGTCATATATTTACTACACTTAGCACAAATTCACAACTAGTACAAGAAAGTGCAATAAACATATAAGTGAAGCTTAACTACTATGAATATGTTACAAAATGCGATGTAAATGCAAATGCAACAAGAGAAGATAGAGTATGTAAAAAAATAACTCCCCCTCACACAATGCCATATGGATGAGACACATCAAGATTCCCCCTCAAAAAGATAAATCTAGTAGCATCTAGAAGCTTGGTGAAGATGTCGGCAAGCTAGTGTTGAGTATTAATGTTTTTCAAGTCAATGCCCCCCTTCTTATTGTGATGTCTCAAGAAGTGAAATCTTGCATCTATGTGTTTGGTTCTGGAATACTGTATTGGGTTTTTGGTTAGGTTTATGGTACTGGTGTTATCACATAAAAGTGACACACTCTTAAAATTTAACCCAAAGTCTCTCAAGGTAGCAACCATCTATAAAATCTGAGAGCAACAGCTAGCGATAGCTACATATTCAGCTTCAGCAGTAGACTGTACAACGCTGGACTACTTGCGAGAAGACCAACACACAAGAGAAGTATCCAAAAAATGACAAGTACCAGATGTACTCTTTCTATCAATTCTATAACTAGTAAAATCCGTGTCCGAAAAATCTCGAAGAGAAAATGAAGAGAAAGTAGAAAACCAAAGTCCAAACTCGAGAGTGTACTTGAGATACCTCAGAATGCGTTTCACCATTTAGCGGTGAGACGTCTATGGTGAAGCCTGGAAGCAAGCGCACAAGCAGATAGCGAAATGTATGTCTGGTCTTGTAGTCGTCGGGTATAGGAGGGAGCCAATCATACTTCTGAACTCCTGCTGGTCCACCGCATCGCTATCTTCATCTGGATCAAGCACGGTCGAGGTACCCATTAGTGTAGCCAAAGGCTTTGCATTGCTCATATCAAACTTCTTCAGCAGCTCCTTGTTGTACTTCGTCTGGTGAATGAATATACCTTACTTGCATTGCTTGATTTGAAGTTCAAGGAAGAAGTTGATCTTGCCTATCATCGACATCTCAAACTCTCTGCTGATAGTTTCTGCAAACTTGGCCCCAAGTACATGAGAAGAGCCACCGAAAATGATATCATCCATGTAAATCTGAAAAAGTAGGAAATATTTGTCATGCATGAGAGTGAACAAAGTTTTATCGACCGATTCTATCACACACCCATGCTCTAACAAGAAGAACCTAAGGTTATCATACCAAGCCCTATGTACCTGCTTGAGCCCATACAAAGCTTCTATACTCTATGTGGGTATTTAGAGTGCTCAAAGTCTGGGGGTTGCTTGACATATACCTCTTCCTGAATGAAACCATTTAGGAGTGCACTATTGATATCTATTGGATACAACTTGAAACCCTTAGATGCCACAAATACAATAAGAATCCTAATGGCTTTTAGCCTAGCTACGGGTGCAAAGGTCTCTCCAAAGTCTATCACTTTTATTTAAGTAAAACCTTGATCCACTAGTGTAGCCTTGTATAAGATAGAGTATGTACATTTGCTACTCCCCCTCACTCAATGCCATTGGGATAGCAAACTCCAAGCTCTCCCATTTGAAAAGCAAATCTGAAAGCATCGAGAGGCTTGGTGAAGATATCGACAAGCTGTTTTTGGGTATCTATATATTTAAGCTTAATGTCTCCCTTCTCATTATGATTTCTCAAAAAGTGGAATCTAACATCTATGTGTTTGATTCTGAAATGCTTGATTGGGTTATTGGCTAGGCTTATGGCACTAGTTTTGTCATATAGGAGTATCACACTCTTGAAGTTTAGCCCAAAGTCTCTCAAAGTAGCAGCTATCTATGAAATCTGAGAACAACAGCCTGCGACAGCAACCTATTCAGCTTTAGCAATTGACTACGCAATACTAGACTGTTTGTGAGAAGACCAACAAACAAGCGAAGTACCTAAGAAATAACAAATATCAGAGGTACTCTTCATGTCAATTCTACAACTAGCAAAATCTGCATCGAAAAAACCTCGAAGATAAAGCGAAGAGGTTGCAGAGAACCAAAGACCATACTCAAGGGTGTGGTTGAGGTACCTGAGTATTCGCTTCACCGCTTGGTCGTGAGACATCCTTGGTGAAGCTTGAAAGTGGGCACACAAGCAAGACAGTGAAGTAGATATCAGGTCTTGTCACCATCAGGTATATGAGGGAGTCAATCATGCTTCTGTACTCTTGCTGGTCTACCTCCTCACCATCTTCATCCTGATCAAGCACGGTTGAGGTAGCCATAGGTATCGCCAAGGGCTTCGCATTGCTCATGTCGAACTTCTTCAGCAAACCCTTGGTGTACTTCGTCTGGTAGACGAATATACATTGCTTACATTGCTTGATTTGCAGCCCAAGAAAGAAGTTGAGCTCGTCCATCATTGACATCTCAAATTCCCTACTCATAATTTCTACAAACTTGGAAACAAGTGCATGCGAAGAGCCATAAAAAATGATATCATCCATGTATATCTGAATAAGTAGAAAATCATTGTCATGCCTAAATGTAAACGAAATTTTATCCACCGACATCATAACATACCCATGCTCTAGCAAGAAAGACTTAAGCATATCATACCAAGTCTAGGTGCCTGCTTAAGCTCATACAAAATTTTCTGAAGTTTGTATACTCTATGAGGGTATTTGAGGTGCTCGAAACCTGAGAGTTGTTTAACATAGACCTCTTCCTCTATGACACTATTTAGGAAAGCACTCTTGACATCTATTTAGAAAGAGTGTGCCTAATATCAAGGGGCTCAAAAAATGCAACAAATACAGAATCGGTGAAATGAGCATATTGAGCAGGTTGGACCTCGTTACCCTCTCACCAAGGTCGTCGATCATCAGCTGCAGGGGATGTCTCTGCTAAATGTGTTGTGAAGCCTCGCGTTGTGAGACAACCTCCCCCTTAATCACTGCAGGTGTAGGCTCAAAGGCAGCTGAAGTAGATGAAGAGGCTACAGGATCCCCTGCCGGTGTCGAAGAAGCAGAAGTCAGCTCAAAGGATAATTCTTGTAAGCACCCAAAAGAGTAGACCTAGATTCCTCCTCAAGGAGCTTCTTCTCAGCAATCTCAATGAAAACTTGAGCATGCAAAGTCTCAAGCTCGGCAAGCTCACTCATAACCACAATGCAACTCTCACACTCTTCATTTTTTGCCCTAGACTTAAACAAAGCAAACTCAGTTGTCACATACTCATATACAAACTTGACCTCCTTCAACTCACAAACCACTTTCTTAAGTAAGCTATCCTGACTAACAAGAGTGTCATTCAAGGTATCAACCTAGATAAAAAAACTAGTCATAGGAAGGAGATACCTCAGAAGGATCATGCTTGGGGTTGTTATTGTTGTCATCCGTCATCAAGCAAAGGTCGGTAAAGTCCTTGGCATTTTTCTTGTTCTTCATTTGCTGTTCTTCCTCCTCTGAGCTCTCCTCCTTGCTTGAGAAAGTTTCGACGTCGATGAGCATCGCCACAAACACCCTTGAAGCCGTCTTAGCCGCCTTCTTAGCTATCTTGTCACGGTTCTTAAAGAAGAGCTTCTTGGACTTCTTGTGCTTGTTGTGGTTATGATTGTGATCTTCCTTTTCTTGAGCTTGGGGCAGTTCACCTTAAAGTGGGTGGTGTCAACACACCCAAAGTAGGCCTGAGAACTGCCTCTTCTCCAGTCTCGCAGTTGTTGTAAAAGCGGGTGAACTTCTTTACAATCAGTGCAAGATCCTCATTATCAAGCACATCCACCAGCTCATCTGTGATAGAGACCAAGGAAGATAATGCAAATTCACCAGTTAAGGGGTTAGCACAAGAAACACTATCTCCAGACTGACAGCCACCGCTAGGTCCTAAAACCAATACCATATTTTAAGACATGGGGTTTCCTAGGCCTATCCTTACTGCCTTGGTGATCTCGGTGAATTTGAGCTTGCTAAAGAGTTCATCACAAGTCAATATGTCATAACTGGATGACTCTTCAATACTCGAGATGTTTACTTCTCATATGCTGCAATCGAGAGCATAAAGAAGTTTGATCACCCTCTCATGGTTAGAGTAAGGCAACACACCAGTGGATCTAAGGTTGATCACAATTCCATTAAAATGAGCTAGCATAGCATTTAAAGACCCTCCGGGCCCTTGCACAAACATTTGATATTCTTGATTGTACTTGCTTCGACGCCGAGCCTTGATTTGGTTAGTGCCCTCATGAAATACACTAAGATTAGTTCAAATTTTCCGGGCAGTACGAAGGTGTTGAACTCTATCAAACTCATTACAACTTAAGCTATTAAACAATATATTTTTAGCCTTGTTGTTGGCTTCATATTGTTCGTTCTGGGCTTGAGAAGTGCGAGCAACATGGATCATACAGTTGGAGTCTACAACCTCTCATATTGCACTTTCTTGACTTAAAAGATAAGCCTTCCAGTATGAAAAGTTACATCCATCAAAGAGCAGAATCTTCTCATGTCTCTTCATGTCACCTACGGATCATAAAGCCAGCTAAGCTCAACTAGTGATCTAACACGGCTCTGATACCAATTATAGGACCGAGATTGATGACTAGAGGGGGGGTGAATAGGCGTAGTAACAAATTTCTTTTGAAATTGATGATCTTCTCTTATTCTTGAACCGAACGCACCTCAAAATCACACGCAGAAGCAAAAGAGACAATAACCAATGCAAAACTTACAAAACCAACGCTCCTCTTAAATGAATGTGAACACTAGTTTCCAGTTAAGGTCATATTAAGAGTCATAACGCAAGAAAAAAAGCAACTTAACGAAAAACTCATAAACACATGAGAACTAGCCGCCAGAAGAAATGATTATTCAAGTTGAGGGACCTAGCGGGTTAGAATGGTTCAAGACTAACTTATATGAGATGATTAACCCTCTAGCGATAAGAAGAATACCCCATACACGACCCAAAATGAGAAACTCTCTAGGAAAATGAAAATCAACAAGAGAACATAAAAAAACTAGTACGAAAATGAGAATCCAAAAGCAGGAGACTAAAAGGAGATGAACTCAAGTATATGCAAAAACATTTTCATCATTAAGCTCAAAGGAGCGTCATCTTTTGACAGATTATAAAGTATTTTTCTCACAAAATCTCTCACCTAAATATAGACTAAGCACCTCTCTCTCCCTCTCCACACAAACGCAAGTGGAAAGCTCTTAAAACTCTTCAAAAACTCTCAAGGTCTCTCCTTCAACTACCAGTCATACCCTTCTATTTATAGGCATAGAGGGTTTGCTTAACTCTTAAGCAATCTTGTCCCTAAACTACCCTTCACTTACAATGGACTCTCACCTACCACCGGGGGTAGTTTCATCCGAATTTTTCTCCATCCATCGGATGGTCGTGGCGCCTTCATGATTTAGCTCCGTAACGATGTCACATGCACTCCATCCTCTTCAAAGCGTGACTCACAGTCACTTGCTTACATCTTAAGAAAGTCTTCTGATGTCAACATGTGTCCTATGTCTAGCGATCTTAGTCCAGCAAGTCTCTCCCGCTCTCGATCCCTCTAGTTGTCTTGTCACTTGCATTGACATCCCTTTCGTTTGAGTTTGTCAACACGCAATCTTCATCCTCCATCTCACACTTTGCTTGACTTCCACATGTACTGCTAGGATCACCCTCGACTCCGTCCGGCTCCCTTGATCGTTCGGCACCAAGCTCCCCACTTAGCCCCGACCTCCCCGTCATCAGCTGCCAAGTTGTATCCATCACCTACACACCATAAGACAAGCAAACATGTACCTTCAACTTCTTCCAATACCCTCACAAGTTAGTCGAAGTCAAAATCCCTGCAGAAATGGAACACCTCTGAAAAATCATGAATGCTGGATGATCTGGTGTTCACTTCTCCTGAGCGCCGGACCATCTGACGTGTTTAACTCAGCCAACCAGGCAGTCTTAAATCCTCTCTGCAAGAAATAGTCCATTGTGTAATTTTGCCCAACGTCGGACTATACGGTGTATTCATTTTTTGTCAGAACTCATTTTGCACCCTCTCTGGATAAATTACTCCGGTGAAACATCCGACGTACATATTTCCCAGCACCAGACCATGCATTCACTGATGCCCAACGCCAGACCAGTACTTAAATTTTACTTCTTTGTTGAATTGCTCTGGCATGTACTGCATATGAACGCCGGATCATCCAGTGAGTTCATTTTCTTCAGCGCTGGATCATCCGATGTATATAATTTTTCTGGGCTCAGAGATAAACACACTAACTCCATTTTCTCTGCAACTTTAGTTAGTTATGATCATAATTGCAGTATATAACCGTACTCAGGCAATCTCAAAATTATCAAACCAAATCAACATCATTGTCAATCACTCATCACATATGAATCAAATCACTTTTCAACTTGGTTTTTGAGCTTTTTCATGCCCTTTCTCTCTTTGAAAGTTGCCACATTTTTTGCCCTGCTCTAGAGTCTAAGACATGTTAACTCTACTCCTTAGGAATGAGAGAGAGAGAGAGAGAGAGAGAGAGAGAGAGAGAGAGAGAGAGAGAGAGAGAGAGAGAGAAGAGATTGCGGAACTTGTAGGTGAGAGCTTTCCCTTGCTATAGTAGAAACAGGGCGACCGAAGGGCGTTTTGAGTTTCGGGGTTGATTTCGTCGCTTCCCCATCACTTGTTGTGGTCGCTCTGGCGCCAGAGGTGGGGGGACCGGCGAGATCGATGGCCGGTGTATATATTTTGTTTTCCTTCAATAAAGTTAGGAAGGTTATGGTACTGTTCGGCCGTATAGGAGGCCTCATGCAGGCCGGCAGCAGTGATGATGTCTCCTTCCAGCAGTAAGCTCCTCTTCACCATCTTCGGTGACTGCGACAACTCCAGCAATGGCAGAAGAAGGTTAGTTTTGGTTGGACTTTTGGCGAAGGTGATGCTGTTTTGGTTCATCCCCATGGTTGGGTTGTGTCTTCGGGCCGGTGACGATGTCGCCAACACCGAATCGGTCTTCCGGGTGGCTTTGTCAGGAGTTTCTCCGGTGAGCCGTTATGAAGTTGTTTTTCAGCCATTCCTCCAGCTTGGAGGTGGTGGCGCCATGTTTTTTTCCCGACCGGCGAAAGGGTTGCCGACGTACGTTCATTGGCTTAGTTGCGTTCCAGGGGTCATGGGGCGCTAATTGATGTGGTTGCTTCCAAGGTTTGGATCTTTCGTCGGGGTGGCAGAGCAGCTGCCTATGGTGCCGGCGTTCATCTTCGGGGGTGGCGATTGGAGACACAAAGCTCGGCGGAGAAGACCCTCAAGGACCTCAATATATTTTTCCTTTTTCTTAGGGTCTTTGATGCAAGTTGGGATGTCCTGTGCTACCTTTTTAATATAAATCCATCCCTTAAAAAAACGCTACTTATCTCACTGCAGTATTGATCCTTTTGTTAAACAATCAGAGAAGCATGCAGCCACAAAGACCCAACTTTTCTTCCCCCCCCCCCCCCCTCTTTTTTTGAGGTGATGATGCCAATATATATATGCAAGCTGAGTATATATGCCATGTCCTAAACATCCTAGGAGACTTACTTATCAGTCTGGTTTTGTAGTATTCTAATAATTTATGTCACAGTTCAGGCAGAAGTCTGAGACAGTTGTAAAGCACAGATTGGTATTCTCTCCCTGCTGGTTGTGATTCTTGTTGGCCTTACAAAATCCCTTAAAAAAACGCTACTTATCTCACTGCAGTATTGATCCTTTTGTTAAACAATCAGAGAAGCATGCAGACACAAAGAGCCAACTTTTCTTCCCCCCCCCCCCCGCTCCCTCCATTCTTTTTTTAGGTGAAGATGCCAATATATATATGCAAGCTGAGTATATATGCCATGTCCTAAAGATCCTAAGACTTACTTATCAGTCTGGTTTTGTAGTATTCTAATAATTTATGTCACAGTTCAGGCAGAAGTCTGAGACAGTTGTAAAGCACAGATTGGTATTCTCTCCCTGCTGGTTGTGATTCTTGTTGGCCTTACAAAATAGACCAAGATGATGACCAAGTTTTTTTTTCTGCTAACACGATTTAAGTAGAAAATTGGAGATCTTCTCTAACTAATCAATCAATCCCTGTGGAGCGTGGAATTTTGAGGCTCTCCAAATCTTTAACATTGTGGCAGAGTCAATTGTGCAACACCAAAAACTATTGCTTAGCTTGATGCATCATAATTCATAAAGTAATCTAGACAAATGTTCTATCAGTGCGCTTGAAGAAGTAAAGGCTGCACTTCAGTGCCTAACTTGCTACGGCCATGAACCCATCTTAGGAGTTAGGACTTACGGTACATTTTTCTTTTTTTTTAAAAAAAGAAGACGAAAATAATTCTTTCTTCGTTAAAAATGAGTAGAGATACCTGTCAAGTTGTCATGCAGGGTCAACATAGAGCTTAGCTAATTGGGGGCAAAGTTTGCGCAAGGTAGCCTTTTCCTTCACGCAGGAGATAAACTCCAGCACCTGTCCCTGCCAAATATGTCACCATTTGATTTCAGCAGAGTTGAAAACATGGGTCAAACGTTTTAAAATGTTCTTTCAACTTCTTACCTTAAAAGATACTTTATAGTTAAGCTACATTGATTAGAATATGCTTACAATACAGTAGTCTTCTTACCCATCTTATCTATCTGAAATGCTTATGCTTAGAATATGTAAACAACAATCTTCCCGTGGCCAACTAGAGAATATAGAGCATATGTATGGTTCCAATACCGTCTGTATCATCTCTTCATCTTTGAACTTCTCCAAGAAACACACAAGTGAAAATCTTCAGGGATAGCTGCGCACATGCAATCTGAAATTTGATTTCGGAAACAAAATTGGTACTAGTAGAGAACAGCGCAGAAACGCAGTAGACATTTGAATATAGATTTTTTTTTATAACGAAACCAGTTGAATATTATGATGTGTGCGTCTAACCATATCTCAGATCACAAATGGGGACAGGGTTAGGCAGAAGCTGGACTGGCCAAGCAACATGTCGCCTTCAGCTCTTCAGGCAAGCACTAGGCAATATTGTTAACAGAACCCATAAATTGACCATGGTTGACAACACAAGGCAGGTGCCAGAGAAAACCGCAATCTACGGCATTTCTTTTCGCCGATTTGTTCTCACCGATATCGGCTCAAGAACACGCGACCTCATGGCTAGATTGATTTTCATTTGGCATGTTTTGGATGCCTTGAAGGTTGGACTAGTGAGAACATCTGGATTGAGATCTTGTGGGGTTAATGAATTAGGAGGGGGTCGTTTCATCAAATCTAATCAAACTAAGTGTGATGTGAGGTCACTTTTTCCCTAAAACAAAAGGCAAAACTTCAAATCATGCAGAGAATAAGCAAGCAATCAAGCTACCCATCAGCAGTTAGGTAAAGAGCAGTCTTATGGAGAAGAGCTGGAAAACGTTGAGGGTTTCCCCCATGGGAAGCCACCTCCAATTACCAAAGCCTTACTCGCAATGTGATGTAGCGCCTCGGCAATTCGGCATCACAAGTGTTGAAAGTGAATTGCCCGTCTTTTCCTACAAGCTTAGGCTTTTTGGTGAGTTAGTCGGTGCAGGCAGCTCAATAACAAGCTCGTTGTTGCTCGCAAGCACCATAGCAATGTGAACATTAGAATTGAGCACTTCCCTGTCAGTGAAAGCTAAAGCCTACAATACCCGTTTCTTCAAAACATGATGAACCGTCGCATTTGCACCACACCATGACAGATCCCTTTTCAGGTTGCTTTCTCAGCCCCCGAACAGTGCGGCCCACTGTCAATGCCTTTGGAGTTGGGGTGCATGCCTCTTGACAAATCCGCGTGGCATGGTGACCTTGCCTATGAAGCAACTCTGTCGCCCTTACCTTATGATCCAGCCATCTGTCTAACTTTTCGTTTCACCTATCTTTCTACCTACCTACAAGGGGCACCCAATTCATCTATCTATCATAGTTAGTAAATTATTGAGTGCTGAAAGGAGCCAAAGACTACATCAAGACAAATTCAGGCAATGTTGGTTCAGACAAATTAGGCTGATGCCTTTGTCTCAAGGGAAGCCAGAGGGGTCCTGGGACGGATTGGCCAATGACCTGATCCTCTCCTCCTGCTTCCTCCATTGTCATCTGCCAATAGGCGCTGCGTTAGGACACCGACATACCTGTCGCGAAGGATTACTTTGCAGAGATCGAGCAAATCAGGAAGGAAGGACGGACGGACAGTGATGGGTTGTTTCTTCTTTCAGATGTTGTTCTTTCCGTTCTTTGTTGGCCAGAAGGAGATGAGAGCTGGGAGTGCAGCATTTCCTTACCTTTCTCTGCTGACCAAGCATGCATGTGAAGTGAGTCACCCTGCAAATACACAACTCTATCTTGTCGAGGAAAAGGGCTAGCCACATCAAGCATTTGGTGGTGCGCCAATGATTTGGTTCAGGTCGGCCGGAGAGGAGCTCACGACTCAGGAGCAACGAGTCCATGTGCTCAACTCTCAGACTACTTTGCAGCAGGGTTATCTGGACACCTGTGTTCAATTTTTTTTTTCTAATCGGACAGCTTAAATCCGAGTATGATTCCGACAGGTGTCAGATTACAAGCTGTATTTTGCGTGTCTAAATTTTTTTTACCGAATCAGACACCTAAATTCGAGTCGGATTTCAACACCCGTTTTCATGTCCAGGTAACACTGCTCTGCAGAGCTAATGCTTGTGACTACGAGACATGTTACTTAGGGCTTAAAAGGAAGATATTGTGATTCATTCAGGTATGTAACTGCTTTTTTTTTTTGTGATAAAGCACTATGAAACTTCTCTCTCTCAAAAAATGAAAAATAAAAAAAAACTATTATAGGAAAGAACATGCATATCATTCATACATGTTCTTGGTTTTATTTTTCATTTCCCTGAGAGGAACTTGCAGGTTTTTGGTTTGTTTGCATTTTGAAGCCTGGTAGGATTAAATACGGAAATCCATGGGCTTGGGCTACAGCCCACTCCACCTCAGAGCCCCCAGTATTGGCCCAAGAAAGCTTGAACCTGGGCCATGGGCCGAAATGGATGGGCCCACTCGATCCGCGCCGCACGGGTGGCGATCGATTTGGATCCCGCCGGCGTTCGCGCCTGCCTCGGTTTCTCTCTCACGCCGGCGTTCGCGCGGCCCGGCTGCCCGCTACCCATCGACGGCGGCGGCGCACCGCGTAAGCACGTCGGGCAAGTCTTTCCCTCCAAACGTCATGCATAATGCAGTAAGATGTGGAAAGAAATTCTATAAGATCTTTCATCGAAAAACCTCTACGAGATTCTGATCTACACCGTCTTTCCTTTTCTTGTTCCAACAGCTAATACATACAACTAAGAGAAAGGATTACGATGCGGATGCAACGAATCAGAGGATTGGCAGTTGCCAACTTTGCCGCTCCCGGCTACTAACATGGAAGCAACACGAAATATTGCAAGGCAGACCAAGACCAATGCTCCGGCAATAACCGGCTGCCCAAATTACAATCTTATCTTTGCCGGCTTTCAACAATACATTGCCGTACGTGTAATTGACAGCACTATATGTGAACGTATTTGCAACAAAAGTACAGGAATTAAGTTTTGACTACACGGAATCGTCTATGTACTCAACACACAACAATGCTATATAGCACGTGCGTATACCTTCTAAACTGGTGTTAAATCTCTCTATCTACCTGGACAATCAACTGAAGATGAAAGCCTGATGGGTGATATATGCTTCAAGGGTCAGAACTGAGATGTTTCTTGGGCATCATGTACCTTCAGCGTGGTTGCTCAATCAATTCAGGTATAAGCCGGAGCAAGAACCCCAGCTGCTGCTGCGAGAAGGCCTGATGTTTTGATCCGTCCACGCTGACACCACTCCCTAACGTGTTCTTGCTGAGGTCCGGTTTACTGAAATCTGGTTTACTGAAATCTGCCACAGCATTTGAGATCTCCTCCACCAGATCAACAATGACGCCATTTACGCCCATCAGATACTGGACGTAAACAGCCTCCCACACATTACTGCACATTCAACCAAGGGACAAAGGAAGGGCGTAAAATGATTGAGGAGCATACAGTGGTAGACCGAAACAAGAAACATGTACAGATATGTCGCTTACTTGAGCTGCCCATATGTGAGAAGTGCAAGGTTGGATTCTTGTGCTCTGACGACCGCAGAGGGGTTCTTGAAAACCCCTCTCACTTCTGACACAATCCCATGCAAGTCGTACTCTTGGCATACCCGGATAGCCTCGTCAAGTGAGTTCCTTCTCGAATCGTTGTGTTTGGCTGTCCCCCCTTCTGTTAAGAAAAGCACCTAATGCAATAGGAAAAGGATGTATATGATAACTCTGGAATTTGAGATGTTTTGCAGTATAATGCATGGCAACATTTCCTTCTAATCACTAATTCTATTGTACATCAGAATTGGATATAAAACTTGAGGTTTGCTCCCGTGGTCCTCTTTTGCAAGATGATTACGAATCTTAAAGCAATGTTGTTAGTTTGGAAGGAGGCATATTCGTACTTCATAAATTTAGAGACAGAAATTTTAACGTTCAGTTAGTTCCGTAGTTAGGGAATCTGTAGAAGACATATCTCTCACAACGCAGCAGCCAAAACTGCCGCCGGCGGCCTGCACTGCACGTCGCGGATCCAGCCATTTTTTTTGTGTGAGATGAGATGAAACATGTAGTTTATTTGACCAAGGAGATTAAGATCAGACTGATCGCAAGAACTAGCAGAGAGTTGTTGACCGTCTTGCCTATTTTTGCCTCGATCTAGACGCGCGTGCTGGTATCCCTCATTCATCTCGGCAACATGCATGCCCTTATTTTATTCTTATAAACATGAAGATGGATTTGAGTAAATTAAGATCTGGGAAATCGTAGTCTTCCTATTACCTAGCGACACATATTTTGTTAGCCTTGCGGGAAAAAAACAGTTTGGTTTGGATTTTCTTTACCACATTTGCCCTTAGGTTAGTTATCATAGTTCGCTTTGAGATTCGTAAACTTTTTACAGAAGAGGACTACCGAAGCACATATCATAAAACTATACAATCAAATATCAGGAAAATATTGGTTTAGACTTTAGAATGCAGGTACCTACTAGCATCCACCTTCCGTTTCAAAAAAAAAAAAAAAAAAACTAGCATCCACCTTGCAGGTTACTGATTAATACACCAAATATTAAACACTACGTTATATGAATTGTAGAGCTGAGAAAAATAATCAAGAAAAAGATTTGTTGAATCTTCCCATGTCTCTCTGTAACTTCTCGACTGCACTTATTGATCTCATGGGTTTATTGTCTATTCAAGTAACAAAGTAAATTTCGACTTTAACATATTCCCACATAAAGTAACTAGTTGCTTATGGTGTACTACTCGAAAGACTGATGCAAGTTAGTCACAACCAGATTGTTCTTCAACAATTTGAGGCATTAAGATTGATTTTGGAAGTTTGTGTAAGAGTGTATGCAAAGATTCTTCCTTGCAGCAGCGTCAAAGATAACCGGTGCAATACTAGCTAGACTACATATTGAGACAACTTGACTAACAATTCAGACATAAAACATAAGACGTTTCAAAGCGCACTTACAGGATAAAAGCTTTGGAGCTCCCGCATCATCCGCGCCGCATCAGGATGGAAAGTTGAGAAAAAGACTGGTCTGTTGCTAGCATACTGAAAAACGACCTGCCAAAACCATTCAACAACATTATGGACATCAGTCATCACCTCTGAGTACCGAAATGGCTGTCAATAGACTGGATGCTAATTAATTGATAGTGTACTAAGTACTATACGAAGAAGGGCAACAAGCCAACAAGCCGTACTTGCAATACAGCTTGAAGAGAACACTCAAGATCTTTCCTGTGATAGATAATGTTGTCATCAAACTTCAGCTCAATGTTAAATCCCAGACGAGGACTGACACGTTCAAAGACCTCTTGCAATGTGCAAAGAGAATCATCTTCTTCTGTACTCCACTTAAGGACTCTGCCGTCTCCTGTCCGTCTAAGTAAAGGCTTGGAGACCTGAACAGTCAATACATATATTAGCGTCTTCAGCATGCATCCATGGACTTTGCGCAGAACAAACAAATAGAAAAAAAAGTGAAGGCACCTTGCGAGATTCTTTTTGTGGCCCATATGAAAGGAATTCTTCCAAGAGAAGATCAGTAACACGCCTCTCATATACAGACCCCTACACACCTTCCAACAATAATCAGTTTTAACTAAAGAGTTTTACAATAGATGAATAGGATAGTACATAAACAAACTAAACGAACAGCACGATAACAAGAACATACAGTTTCTTGTGTTAGGATGAAGTCGTCGTGGAAGATTATTGGGCAGCCATCTTTCGTGACCTGTAAAACATAGTGGTGGGATTAATGATTCTTTCACATATCGATCTGGTTATCTTAAAATGAGGGAGAAGATGGACGGCGTCAGGGAATAACAGTGTCCAAAATGAATCAATCAGCTGCACTAAACTGAAGTTTATAACAAATATGCTTCCCTCGACTGCCCAATGTCTATGTGTCAGATGTTTATCGTTGATAACACTCTAATCAATATATACTTGGCAATCGATTAGTGGCGATGCCAAGTATTTAAACGGAAATGCCTCTAGTGAATGGTAATGAACAACTAAAAATCTTGACAGTTGGCTTATGCAGAACTCTAGAACTGAAAAACATTCGCTATCACTACCGATGTTGTACAATTGGGTACGGTATCACACTACCATGGCTCACATTCTATTGCACTCCAGTTTATATAAGTTCGACCAGAAGCTGCAATATGCTCGTACATTGCCACATTGGGAATTTGGGACACAAATCAACCAACTTCACTTCACATCCTCACGTATGATCGCTTGCTTCATCCAAGTTGCACACGGAGATTGATATTGAGGGCTCCAACAAAATTATTGGCTAGTTGCGTCCACTAGAGCCCACATTCCTTGATCAGCCACAGTACCATCCAATCCTGCATCGCAATGCTGCGGTGCACGCCAGCTCCGATTCCAAACCTCAACTAGCTCCGAAGCGAGACACGAACCTGGACGTCGAACTCGACGAAGGCGACGGCCGCGAGCGCGGCGGCGCGGCCGAGGGAGAGCAGCGTGTTCTCCCGCTCCCTCGCGACCCCGACGCGCGCTCCGGGCGGCGCCCCCACCGCGTTCACCCCCATCCCGCGGTGGCCCCCCACCACCATCCCACGCTCCGCCAGCGCGAACGGCGGCTCCCGCTCCCGCTCGCGCCTCCCGCCGGCCGCAGCAGACGCCGAGATCCGGCACAGCGCCGCCGCGCGGATGGTAGCCGCCGGGAACGCCATTTCGGACGCCGGTCGTCGCTGCTGGCTTCCCCTTTCTGTTTCTATTTCTTTCCCCGATTTGGACGGCCGGTGTCCGAAGGATTTGAATATTTTTAGACCCGAACCGCCGCCGCCGCCGCCGGACAAGGAGACGCCGCGCGCGCGCGGGTTTATTCGGGAGAATATTCCGTTTGAATGGGTTGGGCCGCATACTGAAATGAGAAAGCCCGGCCCGACGAGGATCCAAACCCGCTTCGTCAAAATCCTAGCCGGCGGCGGCCGCGTCCCCCATCCCCTTCCCCAAGCCAAAGCAGAGCTAGGGTTTAGGGTCGAGAGAGCGCCATGGATAACTCCGCCGACATGCAGCGATTCCTCCAGGTGAGAGAGCTTCTTCCTCTTGCTCGTATCCGGTGTCAGAGAGCGTGCACTGTTGTTGTTCAGTAAGGCGGAAGCTCCGCTGTATCTGGGCATGCGCGCACCGATTCATTACATTCTGGGATGGAAAATTTCTTCGGAGAAGTACTATCTCTTTGTTTATGCAATTAGTGGCGCATCTCAAGCTTCTTAGAGGCACGATGAGGGCGCGATGTGGATTTAAAGATGCGATTTGCGTTGGTTAGGAGTCTTTCATTTTATTAGCGACGCCTGTTTAAGTTATTGATTTGTTCAGCTGTGCTAGGTTGCGAATGTTAAGTTCAGGGTCTGTTCACTTGTGCTAGGTTGGTAGATTTGAGATTCTGCGTCTTGATCAGAGGTGAAGTAGAGGCATCATGAAACTCGTGGTTGTATTAGAGTTAGTTGTTAGCTGCAGAATAAGATGATTACTGTCTGTATCTTGCAACTGGTGTCAAATCTTGTGATTGGCTATTGTGTTAGGTATAAGGTGCTCAGAACCCCTAATTGATGTGAAATAGTTCATAAGCATACTGTCATAGTAATACATGAGGCAGAGACACTTAGTGTGAGCATACTCTGAAAATGGCAAACACATTATGATAGCATAGGGCAGAGAAAGCTCAAAGCTACCCTAGCTTGGACGGTTGTCTTAGCTATAAACCTGAAGATGAGGTTCTCTACTCTCTAAACTTGCTAGTTGCTACTGCTTGCATGCTAAGTCATAATCTCACTTGGCTGTAAAAATTGTCTAACGTGGGGGTTCAATCAACATAAGGTGATGATCCAATAATTAAGCTAATGGGCTTAGCTAAAACTCTTGCAAATCCTAGTGCCTCAGCAACTGCCGACGTATCATGTGTAATTACATTTGGGCCACCAGGAACGTGTTCTAGTGCACAATCCTAGCTTTAGAAGGTGGTATAAGATAGAGAAGAGAAAAAAAGGGACCCTGCTTGAGTAGTTAATTTTTGGGAGTCTGTTAATACACCAACATTGGTGCAGTAATTCGTGCAGTTTATCTCAGCAGTCAACTGAAAGGTGAGTGGGATACCCACTCAACAACTCCCTCCTATGCTCTTGGGTCCACCATTCTGAACTATAAGGCCAGCAAGCCTTTTAGGAGTTTTAATTGAGCCAAATTTAGCTTGATTATTGGATCATCACCTCGTATTGATTGGACCTCGCGGTGGATAATGTTGGTAGTTAAGTGAGAGAATGATTTAGCATGTGAACATTAGCAACTGTATGGAGCAGAAAACCTAATTTTCCAAGTTAGGGGATCAG
Source organism: Phragmites australis (assembly GCF_958298935.1). Lineage (NCBI taxonomy): Eukaryota > Viridiplantae > Streptophyta > Magnoliopsida > Poales > Poaceae > Phragmites > Phragmites australis. The sequence goes on along the minus strand of NC_084938.1, from coordinate 27,072,908 downwards.
CTGTGACGGTCCTGTAAGTTTAGAGTGCTGTGGTGAAATTTGTTAGCCACTCTCCATGTATATTTCTAGACTTTGTTTTTTAGGAGCTGGTTTAGCATCACTTTCAAGATGTGTTAGCCAAAGGAATGATTTGCCGGTGCTACTGTAACTTAACAGAGAGATCGTAATTTAGTCACTTAAGCTATTAGAGGATGACTTTGGCCTTCTTTTGGTTTTTTAACTCTAGCTCCTGCTTGCCATTTTATCAAGTTACTGTTGCAGATTAAGAAGCATATGCTAAATTGATATTTAGCTTTCACCTACTTGACATGCTTATGCTTGATTCTTGGATAACCCTGGCCTCGCTAGATCTGTTGCGGTATCACCAATTCAGTGCCTTCTTGATTTGTATCCCCACACTGCATAGCAAGAAACAAGATTTGATATTGATTTTTTTTTTTTTTACATTCTTCAAATTTTTCTAACTTCTGCAAGAATGCATGATTATTCATTTTAGCTAGCATAGACATGTTTGTTATCTTCTGTGAATGAGTAAATAAATCTCATCGGAAGTTCTGTAACATTGCAGCAAGAGCAGCAGAAGGCGCTGGTGGGCGAGATGGTCGGCAAGCTAACAAGCGTGTGCTGGGACAAATGCATCACCAGCACCCCAGGAAGCAAGTTCAGCTCCGGAGAGACAACTTGCCTGACGAATTGTGCCCAGAGGTATCTTGACATGAGCGTGCTGATTGCCAAACGGTTCGAGATGCAGTGAAGCGCCGGCACCCACTGTTGTTGCTTCGTCAAGTGTCTTCCTTTTTTTGTATCAGCTTCCTTTGGACTCTTGAACGACGGCGAGTTTTCACAAAAAAAACTTTTTAATGTACTAGCAACATCTAATTCAATGTTGGTCAATGTTATGCTGTTGTCTCAGTCTGGACTTCTCAGTGTTGATCCGCCCTTCTCACAAAGCTACTGTCGTTTCGTATGGAGCCTTTTGAGCTGCGATGAATTGGTCCGTCATATCTTCTTTGTTTGCTTCTTTGAAAATCGACTATTAAATCCCCTGACTATACTTGGATTGGATGCATCTTCTGCTTAATAGCTCTAATTATGAACTTTAGCTAAAATCGCTTGTGACGATTTAAAATGGAAGAGAAGAAAAATCATATCGCCAGTGTGAAGCATCGCATGTGTCACAGTTTCATCATGTCACATACTGTAACATGATAAGTACGAGTAAGATACAAATTTTAAAAAAAACTAGTTTTGATTAGCTGCTGATCTAACAGAAGATTAATGCTTAGTTTGTTTTTTATTTTGATTATGGATTCTAGCTTTAAGAATAAAAGAAAAATAACAGTCACGGTATAAAAACTAATTTTTACATTTCACAAACCAAATCATACTATAAAATTTCACAATTCACAGTGTGGTGAAAATAAGTTTGCAGGGATTGTACGAAATGGATTAGATTCTCACCATCTTTTTTTAGAAACGAGTGACTTTATTTGATCATTATTGATACAACCAGAAACCTAAAGATTACATAGCAATACGCACACAGGTCCCAAGTCCGCAACACCCCGCAGCTTCCCCGATTGCCGCTGCCAAACTGGATCGGAGAAGCCAGCGTTGATACGTCCATCACCGACGAGGTAGGACCAGAAAAGACCAATCAAGTTTTTTGAGCCACCATCAGCAGCGTGAAGCGCTATTAGACCGTTGAACGAATCGGGTGACCCCATCAGAGATGGTAGGATACACCTTCCCTTTTTAGAGAAAGTAGGCACAACAACACCATTATGAGCCAACATAGCAAGCCAAAGGATAAAAGATCTCTCCGAATCCTCCTCAGAGGAGAAATCACAGAGCGACAAAAAGCATCAATTGATCTATAACAAAATTCACCCAAAAAAACTACAAACTAACTTAACAAATAGATAAAAAAAAAAGGTAAACTAACTACTAACTATACTAGTACTAACCACAGGGAGGTCGGCCCACCCTCCTCCGCCGAGGCCAGCAAGCCGTCGGGGCGAGGAGGTTGACAGATTGCCATTCACCTCAGAGTCGTCTCCATCGCCTTTGGTTCGCCTTCGCTCGAGAGCTCTCTGGATTCTCACCATCTAGGTTAAAAAAGGAAATGTCTAAGTTGATAATCAGCTATTTTTCTTTTGAAATGCAGTCAAAATTTTCAGCCAATAGGGAGATGACATGTAATCAAGCACACTTTTTACATAAAAAAACTGATTGATTTTTTTTTTATTGCAGTCACGGACAATCAGTAAAAGATATTTGTTACCTGACTGATTATTTTAAGGTTTTCAATCAACTTTTTGGCTGCACCATCATACATAGTGAGCTCCATATATTTTTGTCATGTAGCTAGTGCATGTGACGTCCCATTTGCAGTAAGTGGCGCCAAATTTAGACCTTTTTGGAATTTGTACAAGTCCCGCTCAATGGATGGAAATATGGGTTACCCGATCAAACAAACACAAAATAGAATTAACAAATGAACATATAAAATTGATTAATGAACTGTTACAAAAAGAAAGATGTAAAATAATTATATTTCAATCAGCACAAAGAAAATCATAGGATTAATGAACTCCTAAAAAACAAAAAACTAATCCTCGGTAACATACAAAGTGATGGGATTAGTGTACCATAAGAAAAAGTAATACAAGAGGTGAATTGTAAGGAAAGGAGAACTATTTTCATAAGATGGCAAAGAAATTTGAAAAATTAGTGAACTCATACAGAACCAGATGACAATTTTTTTTGAAAAAAGGGACAAGAAGAATATGGGATTAGCAGACTCTTAAAAATAAAAAAACATAGCACCATTTTTTTCTTAAGGAAGACAAGAAAACATGCCCCCCCAAAAAAAGACATAAATAAAAATACCAATAAGCATCCTTATATTGGTCAACAGTTGATATAAAGAAGGTAACGTATAGGAAACTTAGAAGTTATGGTGATAAAATCTAGAATTTACAACACTATTGTAACTGCAAGAAATATTTACAATAACCTTTCAACAGTAAACCTGAAAGGATAAATATTAACAATACCATTTGGAAGAAATATTTACAATCCTTATTCTCAGCTCACGAAGCAGCTAAACCTGAAAGGAGAACTGATAAAAAAATTTGAAAAAGACGAAATACACATGCCAGCCAAAAACAAGAAGCCCAAGACACGGACAAAGCTGGCCCACGATGCGAAACCAATCAGCCCAAAAGAATCAGTCCAAGGGGAGCTTGAATCATAAAGCAAATTCAACGGCCGAAAATCTGACTGGAATCACGAATTAAAATAGCTAGCTAATGTATAGCAGCTGCGTAAAACAAACATGCCCTTTTGTCGAGATTTTTTTATTTTTATATTTTTTAACATAAAAATTTATTTAAAAACTCCCCTTTTGTCATTCGTATGGGCCAAAAAGTTACAACATTCCATAGCCCAACAAGGCCCATATGAAGCCTCGACTCGACTCGACTCTCCAGATATTTCGGCTCACGCGGATTGCGGCTTAAACCCTTTTGTCACCTCCGCCGCGGCCTCCCTCGTCTCCTCCGTCTCGTCGCCTTCTAGGGTTTTTGCCGCCGCCATGGCGACGGCGTCGCGCGCGCTCCTCCTCTCCCGAGCGGCGCTCTCGCCTCTCCCCGCTGCAGCCGCGTCCCGCCGCGTCCCCGTCCTCCTGCGCCCGCTCGCCGCGGCCGCGACGCTCCTCCCCGCGCCGGCGCCGGCGCCGGCGCGGTGCTACGCGACGCAGCCGGCGACGTCCTCGCTGCGGGACTCGTCCCCCAGCTGGAGCAACCGCCCGCCCAAGGAGACGATCCTCCTCGACGGGTGCGACTTCGAGCACTGGCTCGTCGTCATGGAGCCGCCCCCCGGCGACGCCGCCAACCCCGAAGTCACCCGCGACGAGATCATCGAAAGCTACATTAAGACGCTCGCGCAGGTCGTCGGGAGGTATATATCGCCGGATCCAATTTTCCTACCTTCTTCCTTCAGTTATTTTTGGTTTTTGTCTGTGAGTGCTCTGATGCTCCGTAAGTCCGTAATAATGTCTAGTCGAGTGGAACTTTGGGCTAATGAGATATTTGGACCTGGTACTGTTTGGGTCTGAATGGATTTATAAGTATTAGTTGTTTTGAGTATGCAGACATTGATCGCTTGATCTGGTCATCCTGGATGTGATTTTACATAAAACAGTGCTTTGATCTTTTAGTTCTTGTTCGAAATATGATTAATTTGTTAGTTGTGATTATGTGAATGGTGTTCTGTCCTATGGTCTTGTCCTGGTATTGTTCTATAGTGTGATTTGGAGGTTGGTACTGATCATTCGGTTCATTCATTGTTGCCTGTTATTTTAGAGGCTACAAGTTTGCATGTTTATATGGGTGCAGCTTTGTGCTGTGTTGTTTTTTTAATGTTGGTTATGTTTCAAAAGACCAATCACCTTGATCCAAACTTTTAGATAAGTTTGAATTTGTTGAGTTCATCCAACAAAATATTCGCAATCCTAACACTGTATACAGGTATAATACACATGCAATTTTTGGTTGACTGAAATGCAGTGTTCTTTTGCCCATTTTATTTCTTACATTCTTCAAATTTATGTACTTGTGTCTAAACCAATTCCATATTCCAGTGAGGAAGAAGCGAGGCACAAGATATACTCGGTATCAACTCGACATTACTTTGCCTTTGGTGCCCTTGTATCTGAGGAACTTTCTTACAAACTTAAAGGTATGATCAAAGGAAGTAATGTGTGGGAAGTCTCATCATGGAATATGCTCAAATATTCTTGTATGGACCTTATGCCTTTTAATCATTTGCAGAATTGCCCAAGGTCCGCTGGGTTCTTCCTGATTCATACTTGGATGTGAAAAATAAAGACTATGGAGGTAATCATAACATCTTTCCTGTCTGAATAATGTTCATTCATAGTTACTGACTTTTTCTGAACTTTATGTTGCTTTACACCAATGTTGTTTTCTTCCTTCCTTTTGCTGGGTGTGATAGGTTTTTAGAATCAAGCAATTCAGGTCATCATGTTTTAGATCAGATGTAAATGAAGTGTTAAGTCATTAGCCAGAATCCAATCTCTAGTGTTTTATGAAAATTTACTTGATCTCTACCTAATCCGATTATCTGCCTGCCTGTTATCAGTATATATTACTTATGTGCTCATTATATGCTTTTATGGCCTTATATTGTGTAAGGATATGCTTGTCTTTAAGGGGTAGATAAAATAGGGTCCTCAACTCCTGAAGCTTCATTTGATATGTTTGATATCCTGTATCTGTTCTTTTCCTGTGTGGTGTCGAAAATTACCTAGACTGTTGTAGAAGCTTATTTTGGGACAGCAGTTTATTGTATGTCCATTATTTGGCCTACTATGCACAAGCCTTTAGAATCAGGATGCCACTGTATCTGATGTATTGAGAAAAAAATGTCCGTTCTGTTCATGCGCACTTTTGTTGGGACACTTGATTGTGTGAGTTTAAGCTTATTTCTTTTGAGAAAAGTTTGTTCATATTTAGTATTGCTGAGGAATCAATGAATCAATAAGTCTAGCATCTGATGCATTTCCCCCTTCTGTTTCAGGAGAACCCTTTATAAACGGTGAAGCTGTTCCTTATGACCCTAAATACCATGAGGAGTGGGTCAGAAACAATGCCCGTGCCAATGAAAGATCTCGGCGCAATGATAGACCCCGCAACTTCGACAGGTCAAGGAACTTTGAGAGGAGAAGGGACAACATGCAGAATTTCCAGAACAGAGATGCACCTCCACCTGGGCAGGGTTTCAACAGCCCCCCACCTCCACCTGGGCAGGGTTTCAACAGTCCCCCACCACCTGGCCAGAACCCGATGCCACCCCGTGAAGGCCCTCCTATGCACCATGCCCAGGGCAAAATGCCTCCTCCGCCACCACCTCCGCACACTCCTGGTGGCCCTCCAAATTTCCAGCCCCAGATGCCAAACCCACAGGTGGGCTACACCCCTGGCGGTGCACCTCACTATCAGCAAGGCGGTCCTCCTGGGTACCGAGGCAGTAACCAAGGTTACCAAGGTAATCCAGGCCCATCTTACCCAGGCGCCAACTCTGGATACCAAGGTGGCGTGCCAGGGTACCAAAGTGGCAACCCACCACCCCCTTACCAGGGAGGCAACCCACCGTACCAAGGTGGTGGCAATCCTGGCTACAGTGGTGGTGGTGCACCAGGCTATCCAGGTCAAGGAGGGAACTCGAACTACCAATGAGGATGACCACGAGTTTATGCAGGCGCCCCAGTTCCAGTAGACTCTTCTGGAAGAGATGGTGTGCAGTAGTATAAATTGAACCCTTGTTGCCGTCTGAATTTCATGGATTATCGCTGTATTCACCTAATTCTTCTATAATGCTCGAACTTTTAGAGCAACTTCAACAGCCATGCTATCACACCCTCCATAGCACTGTGTAAAAATCCTGCTCCAGCAGACGCTCTATCGAACGCCCCATTTTAGTGGAACCTTCAAATCACCCTTGCTGCACACCAAATGTAGCGTGTGCTCGTGGGCCGTCATTGAGCAACTGCCACCTTCCTCCCCTTCCTCTCTCCTGTTCCTTGTTGACGAGGTACCCATTCCTCTCCACTGCGATGGTCCTCGGGTCCTGCTCGCGTGGATCTGCTACGTCGCCCCGACCTCGCTGCCGGTCACTTCTGTCAACCAAGTTGCTCGCCCGGTCGCTGCTGGGAGCTGAGATGAGCCGTGGGTCCCGATTTAGCCCGCATGCGCCCGTGGCTGCGCGCCGCCTCTTGGCCTGTTTTGCCATTTTTCACCTCCATGCTGCTGCGTTGCCTGGCGAACAAGTTCCAAATCTGGCGGCGGTTGTCAGCAGTCCGAGCAGACGAGGAGAGTAGCAAGATAACGTCTGTCTCTCCGGCTGCCTACAAAGTGCCGCCCACTCGAATCCACCAAACCGCAGCATAGATGGCCGGCGCCGACAGCTTCCTCAGTGACGTAAATGACCCCTGGCTGAAGCCGCGGCTGCTCCGCGCGGTGGTCGCCGAGCAGCTACCGCAGTTGGGCGGTGCCGAGCTCCCGCCGACGGAGGTCGCATCCGTCCTCGAGGTGGTGCGCACGCACGACCTCCTTACGAGAGCCTCCCGGACCCTAAGCTCCTTGAGGCGTGGCGTGCCGCCATCGACGCCTGGGTCGAGCGGGTCGACGCGCTCGTGGAGAGCGACTCGGTATGTTGTCGTCTGATCCCCTTGCTCTCTGCGTTGATAATTTAGTACAATCTGGGTTGAATGATGGCGCTTTTTCCTGGGATTTAGGCTACTGTGATGTAATTTTCTTTAGAAAAGGTTATCTTTTTAGAGAAAAGTCCCCTAGGATGGTGTGAAGGAAATGTTTCACAGCAGAATGCTTTAAAAGGGGTTACTTTGACTGGTGTAAATTCCATAAGGATGTTGTCCATATGGGTGTGCCTGTGTCAATTTGAAGCTAGAGAGTAGTTTTTTAATGGCAAGTTTGCTCGATTTTATTACGAACTAGCTTTGTGAGAAACTTTAGTGGGGTTTCATGGGAGGGACATTGGGTAAAATAAACCGTAGATGGACATATACGTTTGGTTTTATCACACAGGCATGCTTAAATATCTGTATATATTAAGCAAATTCAAGGGCCTCCCTGGTTTGATTTACTTAATTTCATATGTTAAGCAAGTGCACAGTTGTATTGCTTAACTTCATCTATTTGTGTATTGTAAAATTGGTCCAAATGCTTGGACTTATGATATTATTCTTCATTATCTGATAAAATCTCAGAAGTTTGAAGATGCACATAATGTATTCCAGAGAATGGGGATGGATGGCTGTGAGCCTCAGCTCAATACATATACAATGATGGATAATATGTTCTGCAGTAACGAAAGAGTTGATATGGACCACTGGAGGATGCATTGGAGGAATGTACAAGCCCTAAACTTGGTTCTTGGGCTTTGTTACTCTGTAGATCATGGAGTATTCTGTCCCCCGTTCTTTTTGAAGGAAATCAAGGACCATTTTCTTGAGCGAGAACGTGTTTTTTTACAGCTTCTGATTGTTTGTTGCCTTTTGTGACTGATTGCAGGGGAAGATGCTGGACGAATTGGTTCCCTGAGTGCATTTTCCATATTATTACCATGTTTGTGTTCTGTATCTGATGGTTTGCATATTGATTATTGAATCACCCAAATTCCCTTCATAAGTTCAGATTTCAGTGAAGGTTACATTGTGCAATTGCTAAGAGAAAGCTGAAACTTGACAACTTATAGTGTGAAATTTGTAGAACTGATACTGATCAGATTTTTGTGTAAGGATATGGGTATATGAATCGGTGCCCCTTGTAACTGATGATTGCTATGTGAACTATTTATTGTACGAGCTATTTGTTGTTAGAACTATAAGTTATGTCAAAAGAACATGATACATTAATTCAGAAAGAACTGCATACATCATCATACATAATTTGAAAACACTACACCCCTCTATAATAAAAACAATACTTGATAGGTTCCGACTACATTATTGTAAATACTTACACTACAAGAACTACAACTCTGCATATAGTTGCCATAGGTGCTCGACTAGATCATCTTGAAGCTGAGAGTGAGCTTGTCGGTCCCTGATATCATGATTGTTCTTAATAAACTCTATTAATTGAGACAACTCAAGGGTGTGCTCATCTTCAATTATCACTCTTTCTCCCTCACGGTCGTAATGGAAGTTTTCCGGCTCATGATCGTAATCGAAGTCTTCCCGCTCATCTTCAGTTATCATATTATGCATGATGACGTAAGCCATCATGATTTGTCCGAGTGTCTCTTGATCTCAAAACCTTGTTGGTCCACGAATAATGGCAAAACGAGCCTGTAGAGCTTCAAATGCTCGTTCAACATCCTTCCTAGCACCTTTTTGAGCTTGCGAGAAAAGTTTTTTCTTATTCCCTTACGGAGATGTTATTGTCTTCACGAAAGTTGCCCATAGTGGATATATGCTATCTGCCAAGTAATAGCCTATTGTATAGTTGTGATCATTGATGGTATAATTCACTTCTGGAGCTTGTCTTTCAGCTAGCTTTGCAAATAGAGGGGAACGGTGAAGAACATTAATATCATTGTGAGACCCCGGTAAATCAAAGAAAACGTGCCAAATCCAAAGATCTTGTGAAGCAACGGCTTCCAGAATAATTGTGGGCTCATGCACATGGCCGGTATACATTCCTTGCCATGCTGCTGGGCAATTTTTCCACTTCCAATGCATGCAATCTATGCTCCCTAGCATACCGCGAAAACCTCTTGCTTCTCCCATTTCAAGTAACCTAGCAGTATCAATATTGTTTGGAGATCTCAGATACTCATCACCAAATACTTCCACAACAGCTTGTACAAACCTTTTAAGACTCTCTATAGCAATACTTTCTCTAATCCGAATAAATTCATTTGTAGCATCCGCTGGTACTACATAAGCTAGCATGCAAAATGCAGCGGTAATCTTTTGCAAAGGAGATAACCAAGAATCCTAGCACTATTTCTTTTCTGCATGAAATAGCTATCATGCTCTACTACAAATTGTACTATACGAAGAAACAGAGAACGAGCCATTCTAAATCTGCGCAGAAATAATAATAAAATGAGACGAGAGGATAAAAAATAAGGGCGAACAAAAATATATTCACTAATTACAAACCTGCGCCGAAAGATAGCCGGGCCGTAGGTGGGATCCTGTGAAAAGTAGTCTTGGTATAGTCTTGCATGTCCGGCTTCTCTGCCGCGATGAATTACTCGATGTCCTGGCACGGAACCGCCATGGCGTCGAACATTCAAACGCTGGTCTTCATCGTGCACTTGGAATGCTGTAGCAACAATGAGTTCGTCGTCGTCGGATGAGGTCGACAATGAATCCATGAGAATTTGCTTGACGATATTGCGACGCCTCATTGCAATGTTAGAGAGGAGATAAAGATATGTGGGAGAGGACACAGAGAGAGCTGGGAGATGAGACACAACTCAAGAATGGCAAATGGACTTGCATATATTGATTGAAAAAATAGCTGTTGAAAAAATAACCGTGGAAAAAATAGCCATTGAAAAAATAGCCGTCGGAGAAATAACCGTTAGAAATATAGCCGTTACAAAAATATAGTCGTTACGAATATATTATTAGTTATAAAATACTATTAAAAATAGGAGAGAGAATATAAAGGGTGAAATATAGATGTGCTGTTGGAATGGTGAAGTATTATAAAAGAGGAATCTTTATAGATAGCAATCCATATAAGGATATAAATGATAAAATATAGATGTGCTGTTGAAGTTGCTCTTAGTTGTGAAGCATGGGTCTCAGTCTGTCAGATGATGCGCCTGATGGAGCGAAACTATGGGTGATCGTGTTAAACAGCTGCTGCTGTCCATGCCCTTGGCTGTAGCTGTTACTGAAATTATTTGCCGGTGCTGTACATACGTGAAGGATACCTCTCTAGTTGTGATGACATGGTTGAGACGCAAAGTCTAGCTGATCCTTTCCGTTTCTGTGATCTCCTACCTGATCGAGCTTGGTTGGAGTAATCTGTTGGTGATCCCAGATCGGCCGTAGGAGGAAATGCTAGATGGAGTTTAACGGTAACTAATTACTACTTCAAGCTTCAGCTTCTTGTTCTTAAGTAGTTAGGTCAAGTGAAACTATAGATCAAGCAAACTAACTCAAGTCACAGGGGTGTTCACACGAAGGAAATGTTAGCTTTATTGGAGGAGGCACCCCATCGATCAAGCTTAACGGTACAATCCAGTAATTAAACAGCTAAATTAAGATGAATTAACGGCACGCGCTATATAGATGATGCTTGCAATAGCGCGGCTACTTATGACTGTAGAGAGACATTTAAGAGATAGAGAATGATAGCTTGTCTTTATTTAATGGGTTGTTTATATATTTATATATGTTGAATAGATACGATGAAATGACATATCTATCGAGAAGACACCCTTTCCCAATAGACACATCAATTATTCTAGTTGTAAATTTTTTGTTGAAAACTCCTCTAAAACTCTATGAAAAAATATGAGAAGAAAATAATATATTGATATATCATTAAAACTCTTTTAAAACCCCAATGGGAAAATATAAAGAGAAAATGATACAATACATATTGGTTATTACCTCGTTGTAAGCTCACTTAAATAAGAAAAATTCATTGGTGAACTTAGAGAACAATAATTATAATATATGTATCATATTAAAACCTCCGAAAATCTCTTGAAAAAATAGGAGGAATACTAGTGATATGATGTTAAAACTCATTTAAAATTCAGTGGGAAAATAAGGAGAAAATGGTACATCATATATTGATTATTGCCTCTGTGTAAACTCATATGAGAAAACATTTAAAAGGAAAAACCTATAAATGAGTTTGAAAAATAATAGATATATCTTTGATACCTCTTTTAAAAAACCCGAAGGGGAAATATGAGATATGACATCATCTTATGTATATATTGTCTCAATAAAAATATTATATGAGAAACCGTATATGCAAAACTCATAAAGGAAAAGAGTGCAATATAATATGAACAGGTTATTATTTAGGGATAAACTCCCCCTGAACATTGCAAATCTCGTAGTCATCGCATACCAATTACTTGAATGCATTTTGGAATGCGGAAGTTGGTAAGAACTTAGTGAATAAATATACGAGATTATCACATGATTTAGTTTGCAAAATTTCTTTCTCTCTATTACAAGGATATAACATTTTAGGAGCAATATGTTTGGTTATACTGCTTTTTATGTAACTTGTTTGCATTTGAGCAAATGCGCGCAGAATTATCTTCATAGATAATTATTGATTATTCAATAGAATCAATACCACATGATAATTGTATGTGGTTTATCATTCTGCAAGGTCATACACATATATGTGATGTTTCAGAATGATAGGTGAAAGTAGCATCTGGAATCTGTTTTGATGACTCCAATAAGAAGGCTATATCACCATGAAATCAGTCTATGATCTGGCATTATGGGGATCTGTTATATAGCCAATGTCTGGGTATCCACTATAGTCATATCTTGATTTTCTGATAGAAAAATCTAGATCTTTGGTGCCATAAAGATATCTTTAGATATCATCTTTGACTCTCACCTAATGGTGTTGTTGGAGTTGCGTTATTTAAGCTAGCAAGTTATCTGCAAATGCAATATCAGGTATGTTGCGATTTGCAAGATACATAAGCGCTTTGATGACACTAAGATATAGAACTTTAGATTAAATATCTTTTCATTGTCAACCTAATGTATAAATGGATCTTAATTCATATTTAGGGATCGAATGACCATAAATATTTGATGGATATGATTGTTCAATATCAATTGGATATTGATGGACTGATGGATAAATATTCCTGAAGGAATATGCTCAAGTCGTAGACTTAAGCAAAATTTGGTTTTAACCAAATTATTCATCTCAATTTCCATCATAAGATTATTACATACTTTATCGTGTGTGGTTTGGAGATGATACAAAATCCAATTGAGATTTCATTATGAACACATATATGTAATTGTTGGAGTAACCCTTTTGTGGAAGAAACTTATTTAGTCAGTTGTACCACAATCAACTTAAATGCTTGATCATGGAGTGACTTAAGCTATACACAATATATATTGCGATTTGTATTTAAATTTAGAATACGAAGTCCATTAGGGACTTATATGTCCGAATCTATTCAATTCATTTGATCTACCAATGATATTGAATATGAGAACATAATTTTCACATATACCATGGGGTATGTAGCATCATAATTGATACCGGACCTATACGTAAACCCATGTGTTACAAGCCTCGCTATTTCACCATCTTATGGATTAAAAATCCATTTTTCTTCCATAGGGAAGACATTAGAGGTGTAGGTATTACTTTTGTGAATACATCTCTTTTGTGAGCGAGTGCAATTCTGTCTCAATTACTTCCTTCTATTTGGTCCAGTCCGAGTGCTTGAGCCACCCTGCCATGGTCATGGATTTTGGTCTAGATCTAATTGAAGATCTTCTGCAATTTTCGAGGAGAAATATTTGTCGACAATTTGCAGTCTTTGATATTGATTGATTCGATGGAATCAATATAGTTTGTGGAAATATTATCCCATTTAACTCCGTGTATTTTCCAAAATAATGGAGTTAGGGTGTTCCCATGACCCAGCGTCTAGATTTGTATACACATTTGTGTTGGACATTTAGATGCTAAACATTCATAGGCATTTGGATAGTGAATATCCATAAGTTGTCTATCAACTTGATGTTAATTTGTATTTACTGTCTTGAAGGAGGGATTCCTCTGTTTTCGCGATAGCTTGCAAGAACCTTTATCCTTTGTGACCGTATTTCTCCCCCTCTTATTTTGATTTAGGAGTTGAGTAATTTTGTTTAGTACCTTCACTGTTTCTAGTACATTCCTAGTAGGAATATAAGATTTGGTGACACCTTTGTTGTCAGTAAATGCATCTTGACAGGTTATTTGCAATATGCTGCAAATACAAGATGTTCTGAATAAGAATTCAGATATCATGTACGTGGATATGAGAACTGAATGTGAACGTGTATAACGTTCTCTTATGATTCTTGGCATTCTTTGTGGTATTAATCTCCCCATAATACCGGGAATTGTCCTCAAAATATTATGAATATACAAGCAATGAATATGTCACATATGAGGGACTCAAGGTATTATATGATTGACGAATAATTATACCTCATATGGATCCCCAATACCCTTTGATGTATGTTGTACGGTGGTGATATCGGTATGTGCAGAACGTAACCGATTCGTAGATGGAAAATACTCGGATGGGGCCAAATTTTTATGTACTAACTGCAATGGAGGGAGCCGTATTACTGCAGCTGGATGAATGTGGATTAATGATGCGGTGTGTAAAGATTAATGATGTGGTGTGTAAAGCCGTATGTCACCAACAAGATATTGGTAAATTGCAATTTTATGGTTGGTCATGCAAATGAATTGATTCTCTTGATGAGATATTCAGCTAGACCATTGTGAATGTGCACATATGGTACTTAATGCAGTAGTGCCCATAATCAAACAATAATTGCATGCACGTTAAGGAACAACATTATCCATGTGAATGGATTTGATCATGTGTCCAGGATAATTTGCTCTAATTTTGTGTATCTGAGCAATGAGTTTGGCATAAGTGTGGTGCCTTATGTATAAGGGACACATTTATGACTATTTTGTAGATGCATCAATCAGCATTATAGAGTACCTACATGGTCCATAAAATTGTTGAATAGAGTCACATGTATATTCTTGAATTTGTTCAAGAAATTTGGTGACGTATTATGAATTTTAAGGTAAGAGAACCTTAAAATTAAATTCTCTATGACACTTGTGATGCACACAAATCTAAGGATTTTGGGAATACTGTGACCAATAGAATTGTTAATAATTTTTCTTATCATCTCTAAAGTAGAGTGACAAAGGCAATAACGCCACATCTTCATTTGATCAAGGTAGAAAAATTATTTTGTACGTAATATGTGGTATAGGTTTGATATATGTATAGTACAATCCATATGGTATATAGAGAAGCTTGCTGTATCCGTTGACTAAAATGAGAAATTCCTCTTTTGTTATTATCATGGGTTTTGATATGGAAACCATTCTGACAGATATCTCTATAACTTAGTAAGGTATGTGTTGAATCGGGATACTATAGAGCATCATCGATTTCGACTTAGTACCCATAGGGAGAGTAATTATGACACAACCGGAACCAACAATTACTGCATCGCGTCCAACGATTGTCAAACATTTCCTTATCTCTGAGTAAGAGTTTGAAAATATTTTTGTTTTCCTAAGTATAGAATTTATGGTGTAACTATCCACAAGGCACATTTACTTCATCGGATTGACTCTCATAGAATTCTATATATAAAATTGAAGAATTTGATATAAAAATTTTATCAGATATATAGAATACATACATACTTTATTTTAGTATCATAGTGCTGATACAATGTTGTATTACAACATTTAATGGGACGTAGATAACATGGTATCTAAGGAATTGGGAGACTAGATAAGGTCTCCAAACATGTCGTGTGAAGCAAATTCAACAATCATATTTTCTGTGCTCATGGGATCTTCTGGCTGCAGAAGAATCTAGTTGTTACATGGTTCTTGCAGAACTTGTTGTGAACAATTAGCCTCTTTGGTGGATTCAGTTTGAAGATTGAAATATGCTTCAAATCTTTTTCCATGAGCAAGTCAGTTATGTCTCATGAATTGTAAATACAGATCAACTAAATATCTTGGGGTGTGACATTTCTTAGTGGAGTGCTTGTAGCATCCACATATGCGACAAACATTAAATTTGTCAAGTTTGGAAATGCCTTGACCTTAATCTGGCTTCTGCTTTTTGTTACATTTGTGTTTACCATTGAAGTTCTTTGGATGACATTTAATAGAGCCATTTGAACTTATTGTTATTCTGAACATTAGTATGTACTTCAGGTAAAGGAGCAGCGCTGATTGGACGTTAATGATGATTCCTTAGAAGGAGTTTATCATGCTTTTCGACATGGATTAAGTCAGAATAAACATGTTATGCTCTTGCATGGTATTGCTGTAAGATCTTATCAGCGGGAAAGAAAGTAGATAAAGTTTTATCTAATTTTTCCGTATTTGTAGGTTCTTTTTCCGCAAAAATGCAATTCTGAGCAGATTTATGAACATTATGATTGTATTCTCCGACAGACTTAAAGTCCTGGAGTCGGAGATGTGTCCATTCATAACATGCATCGGGCAGAATGACTGCCTTTTGATGTTCACATATGCTTTTGAGAGCTAGCCATAAATGCTCAGTTTCTCTTCCATCAAATACTCAGATTTTGAGATCCGGATGGATATGGTGCTTTATGTATAATGCACCATATTTAACATGATCTGGTAGCGGTGGATCTCCCTTTTGGGAGGTTGGTAGTACCGCTATTATTCCGCAGGACGCAAAACTAACCTTGACGTCCATTGCCCATGTTGTATAATTGTGACCATCAAGCGCGAGTTCATCGAACTCTTGACCGGTCATTGTATCGTACATGGATTTTGACCACAGATTTGATTAATTTACAGTAGGTAAATAAAAATCATTATGGTAATGTTGTAATAATAATGCAAAATTTGTAAAGTCAAGTTGAGACTTGAATTATATAGTGTAGATCTCAAATTATGTAGCTAACACGTTGAAAATAATCAACAGATGTGGTGTATATCTCACAGTAGTAGGAGGCATAATCTGACATTTGTCAGTAGATGCCTATATTCCTATTACATTATGTTATGCAAATCTTGTGTTAACACTTTAAAGGTAATCACTAAAATAGTTTAAACCTTTATTTAATTCATATTTAAATCGGATACGCACGTTGAGGATAGTCACCATGTGCTAAACATAGTGTAGATCCCACAGTAGTACTTAGGTACTACCTTATGTATAGCCAATATGAGATATGAATTAAGGTAATCACCTAAAAAGGTGTAGACCTTTGTTCCAAATTTGACATTAGGTACGCACTTTAAGGATAATCACGATGTGTTAGACATAGTGTAGATCTCGCAGTAGTAGGAGAGTACTACCTAGTGTATGGCCAATATGCAAAGGTTTGGAACATTGTGTTATATCAAGTGGAAGAGGTAATCACTTAAAATTTTGCATATTAATTCTGCTTGAATTAAGCACTATTGGGCATAAAAGCTCTTTGGACTTAATTAAAGTGAATTAATATGTAATTCTGCAAGAAAATTCTCAATTGCAAAATTAACACGGTCGTTAATTCAACTGTATGTTATAGGGATTGCATAAAGCAAACACATTAAACATTACATATTTTTCAGAAAATAGGGACTGGAATGTTAAATTTTACATCAGTAAATAACATAATGTGCAATTACTGAAAATATTGAGGGCCTAGATAGAAATAGTACTGACATATAGTACTATTTAGTTGGACTATTTTTGCCATTTATTAAGAACCCAAGGGGCTTTGCAAAATAGCCAAGGCTTCGGTGGGGGACTGAGAAAAACCTGGGCTACAGCCCATGAGGCCTTTCGGTAGGCCCATTTGGGTTCCCCCTCCCCACTCTATATAAAGGAGGAAGCAGTATGCGATTAGGGTTGGACCCCCACTATGCCTCTGCAGCCGCTTTGGGCGCGGCTCTGCCGCCGCTTTGGGCGGTCCCACCGCTGCCTGCAGAAGGGCCACCGGATTGGGCAGGCAAGCCATGGGAGGGGAGCGGCCGGATCATGACAACTATCTTTGGGTCAGGCCGCCGCTTGGAGCGCCCCATCCGCTGGGTTGAGACGCAACCGTGGCCTGGTGACTACCGCGGGATGGGGCTAGGCGCCGGCTGAAGGCCGACGCTGGAGGAGGTGTGGTTGCCAACCGTGGATCGCCGGATCTTGCGTGGAGTAACCGCGTTCTCTGTGACAGGGGCCGTTGGCGTGCAGCATCGAAATGGGCGTGTCACCGCGTCGTGTGGAGTGCTGCCGCTTGAGGCCGCCGATTGGTGGAGGAGGGCGTCAGGCGCTGTCAAAACCTGGAGGCCGGCCGGTGAGGAGACCTCCGGCCATGGAGAGGACATGCGGATGAAGGCGTCGCCTGAGGGTGGTTGCAACGCCACCGGGTGCTGCTGAGGGCAGTTGCGACTTTTGGTGAAAAAGGTCGCCGATGGACACCTGTGATTTGAGCCGGATGCACCGCCAAGGACCACCACCTTGTGTAATTTGTTGAAGTCGCGTGGTGCGGTTGTGCCCCAGTCGCCACCATAGAGAGATGGAGTCGCCGCCGAGCATCCTGCACCGAGCGCCATCTTGGAAGGGGGCCGTCGGGCTTATGCGCCATTAGTGGCAGCGCCTCTCGCCACAGATCCATCATTGTGGTAAGCACTTCTCCAATTGCATGATGGTTGTCTGCCAAATTGAAGGACTCCATGATTATGCTCACCGTATGTCGATGCCTTGTGCTTACCAACGATTTGACAAAGGCAGGGTATGGAGAACGGTGTCCTCCGATGGAAGCCGGTCGTGAGTACGTTCGTCCTTTGGCTTCTTAGCGCAGTGTAGATGATGGAGACGATGTCCAGTACGGTGTGGATGATGACGGTGTAGTCGCCGATCGTGTGATGTTCGTTTTCTTTTTTTCTTCCATATGCGAGTCTGGCCGATTAGTGGAGCAGAGCACGGCGTGTCTGGATGATCGAGACCTTCGTGTCTCTGGGAGATTGAGGCCTTCGTGCCTCTGTTCTTGCTTGTTGTAGATAAATCGGCCTTCTGTGCTCCTGTTCCGCTCAGGGTAGAAACTATGGTGCTGATAACGTATTGTAAATGAATGTAATGAACAGTAGAGAGACATTCAAGACATAGAGAATGATAGCTTGTCTTTATTTAATGGGTGTTTACATATTTATACATGCTGAATAGATATGATGAAAAGACACATCTATTGGAAATGCACCCATTCCCAATAGACACCACTTGGTAATTGATCATATGGTGTTTATTCTCAACAGACTTGTCCATCGTCCATGGTAGCACAGCGGCGACGATGGCGTGGGCGGGCAGCTCGATCAGCTAGCTCCCCCTTGCGCGGCTGGGGCGGCGACGTCGGTCGTCGTCGGCAGCACGGCGTTCACGTTCCTGGGCTTGCGGTACCAGAAGTAGAGCCCCATCTGGATGCAGCTGAAGAAGAAGCCGCCGACGTTCGGGTACTGCAGAACAACATGCATGCATGGTTAGATCACAGTCGTGCCGTGCCATGCATGTCTTGAAGCTCAAGTTAATGATTGGTACATACCATGACGTAGGGGTCCTTGGTGAAGAGTCCATAGCAGAACCAGGCGACGGCGCTCAGGGTGAGGCAGAAGGACAGGCTGATGGGCATGAACTCCACGCTCTTCGTCTTGATCACCTTGAACTGCACATCCATGTATCGTTCCAGTTGATTAGCCAAAACAAATTTTATCATCACAAGGTCGGCTGAAATGATAGATGATGCATGAACTATATATATAATTGAATGCTTACGATGATGCTGAGAGGCGCCACGAAGACGGCCATGGAGAAGGCGAGGCAGACGCTTCCGAGGAACTTGACCCGGTGGGGCTGGGCGACGACTTTGAGTGTGACGAGCACGATGAGCGCGAAGGCCGCCACGTCCATCAGCAGGAAGTAGGCGATGGTCCTGACCCTGGCCCTCCGGGGCGCGTAGACGAGGTAGAAGGCGATGTAGGCGGCCTCGACGCCGCAGCCAAAGGCGTTGATGGTGAGCAGCGGCCTGGAGTTGGTCTTGACGAGCGCGTAGAAGATCCAGAGCACCGAGCTGAAGAGCGCCACCACGTACGGCACGGAGCTGAACCTGTCGACTTCATGCGGTGCAGCTGCAGGAACGTCGTTCTGCACCACCGTACACACGCATGCATACGTCCATCGGTCAGCAGTCAAATAAGTTCACATGTAAATGAAGTCAGCTGAAACGATCGATGGGGATAGTGAAGAGAAAGCTTACACTGGTGCGAGGAACACCAGGAAGGATATGATGTTTCCTGCAGAAAGGAAGATCAGCAACAAACAACCATTACAACAAAATCATTGAAAGCCGATAGTAAGTCACATATGATTTTTAAGAGTTTTTACAGACTAAATATTTTCAGATAATTGCTAAGACAGATTTGTCTGTAACAAACTAGATGTCTAGGTGTGAATAAACTCACAGACGATTTTTATAAATCTGTTTATTTTTATATGTAGACACAGACGGCTTTTAGAAAAATCCGTCTTTGTAATACGGTTTCTTGTCAAATCCGTCTGTATCTAGTCGGTAGAACTAGATAAATTTTATAAACACACATCTATATTTAAAGACCTGCGAACGTTTTCAAATTTAATCGCTTGTCTCTCCGGCTCTTTTGGCTTCCAATACATACAAACCGCTAGTCTCCAAAGGCTCTTTTAGCTTCATACACATAACCTGTCATCTCTCCTCAATATAAAGCAATGAGGAGTGTTCTTCTTTCTCACTCGCCATATCCAAATGTTCCACCGTATTGAGAAGCGAGGAGTGTTATGCGTCCTCACTCGCCATTCACGTTGGAGAAGCTAGATCTCATCGGAGGGCAAATCCCTTTCACTGCATCGAGGTGAGTACCATGTGGTTCATTTCAATGCACCAGGGTTTTTATTGCTTCAATCTATGCAACTGATGGCACAACCTTGTTTTCATCATAGATTTGCAATGACGCAATTCACGGCAATTAGGAGGTGGCAGGATGGGGTTGTCCCTATAGCGGCTTTGATGACGTGGATGCTTGGTGTTGACTTTCGGCTTAGTGGAATTCGTCTTCTTCGTTGCTGTGAAAGCTCCCTCCGTCGACCCTGAGTATGCTGTGAACCGCATTCTCTATTCGGTTCTATCGGATGGAAATTTCTCTATTACTGTTCATCAGAATGGAGATATTTTCGTTAACTGTAAGACATGTTTGAATGCACGTTTCTTGTTGAATCATGGCTGTCAGTTTGGTAGCAATGCAGTCTGGTTCTAGCTGATACGTGAGATTGTCAAGGTGCAGCCAGATCCGGATGACTGCGATCTGCTAATTGAAGATGATTCTTGGGTTGACATTGTGCTAAAATGCATGAGGCTGATATAATGTCTATCATCTCATCTTTTTGAAAGACGGTGTCGATTGACCCAAGTTTGTCGATTATTTTTCGTCTTTTTGAAAAATGGTGTCATCATGATATCAATTATTTCATCATTTTGGAATACGGAGTCGATCGACCAATAATCACTACGTGAAAAAAGTCATTAGTAATAGGTGATAACCATCATTAGTAATGGGTTTCGTACCCGTCAATGTTATCACGTCACTGATGATAGATCATTAGTGATGGGTCATAACCGTGACCCATCACTAATATTCAGTTATTAGTGACGGGTCGTAACCGTGACCCATCACTATTGACTGAACATTAATAACGGGTTAATCTTGACCCATCACTAATGACTCATGAATATTTTTTGTATTTTTAGACACGAAAAAAATATAAAAAAAACAATTTTTCACCTGAGCCATCCTAACGCAGGCCCATCCAATATGCCTCACAATCCACGCCTTTTTCACATTGTTTTCAAGTTTGGGTTCCATTCCCATGGAACCCACGAGCTCCTCCTCGCTCGTGTAGCCACCTTACCACCTCTACTATCATATAGTTGTGATAGAAACCGGATCTTTTATCCTATTAGCCTTCTTCGCCAAAGGTCATTAGTGATGCATCATAAGCATGACCCATCACTAATGACTAATTTTGCCAAATTTTGTCGCGGATTATAATTTGATAGGTGACCGGGAATGTATTCGGTAAAACGAGCATAACTTTTGCATATGGACTCCGATTTTGATATTTTTTGACTCTACGGTTATCTATAGAAAAAGTTACATCCGTTGCTGACTGACTATGTCGGTTTCAACAAATTTTTTATGGCCAAATTCAGACTGGAAGATTAAGTTCTCACCCCCTGAAGTTTTTACATTGTTTTCAGAATGTGTGTTTGTGCCCATAGCCACCACACCTTACATCAAACTTGAGTGAAAATATGCAATATTTCTTATTCTAGTGCTGCTGAGGTGAGAAAAAAATAAGAGAAAAATAAAAAAAATATTTGTGAATACCGTCATTAGTGACTGGAGTTGGTCATTAGTGACGGATTGCAAGTTGACTTATCACTAATGACTGGCATATGATAACCCATCACTGGTGAGTGGATCACTAGTGTCGGAGAGTGAACTCCTGTCGCAGGGATCCCGAGAGACCCCTCTTTAGAGATTCGGCCGGGGGGATGATCCTAGAAAAGCTTGTACGGGAAAAAAGCGGGAACGGAAGTAAATGCGCTGGCTTGCGGGTACACCGGGTTTTTAACAGGTTCGGGCCGCGCGGGGGCGTAACACCCTACTCCTGTATGAGTGTTATATCTATCCTTGAAGGGGATCCTTCAAGGATATATCTGGTTCTCCAAGGAGAGCTGTTTACAAAGAGCTGGAGGCTCTTATGTTCTAGCTAGCTGGTCTCTTGATCGTCTTGCGATCGGGGGCTGTTGTTTTCTTGTTCTTCGACTGACTCTCCTCTTCTCCTTTTTTTTTTCTCTCGGTGTCCTCCATCCTTTCCTTTTATAGATGCGCCGACCTCGACATATCCTGAATGGGAAAGAGGGGACGCGAATGCCCAGGTGCCACGGAGAAAGGCGTAATCATTTCATTTTGGCGAAGTGACAGGGGCGGTGGAGGAAGGCGGCGTGCATTCGACCACCAGCCGCTGCGGAAGCGTCGGGGTGCTCTGAAAAGGGCCCACCGGACAGCCTCAGAGGTGCCCGGTGCGCCCACCCTGTCCTGTTCTCCTGCCGGGGCAGGGTGGCAGGCCGAGCGCTTCGATTCTGGCGACGTTATCCCGAGGCGCGCAGGCGAAAACGGGACGGGACCCGTGCATTTAATGGACCCACGCCCCCCTGCCATTGCATGGCAGGGTCTGACACTGGGGCGTGGGCAGCCGAGAATGTCAGGATGTCAGAATGTCAGGCCACGCGCGCCTATTAAATGCGGCATCGGGCCCTTGACTGGATGACACCCTGACGACGGGGCCCTTCGAGTCTTTGAACGAGCTTGCGCGAACCTTCGGGGGACCGAGTCCTCGGGGGCTGCCACGTGCAGCCCCGAGCACTCTCTCCCGAGCACTTCAGCGGGACCTTCGGGGCACCGAGTCCTCGGGGGCTGCCACGTGCAGCCCCGAGCACTCTCTCCCGAGCACTTCAGCGGGACCTTCGGGGCACCGAGTCCTCGGGGGCTGCCACGTGCAGCCCCGAGCACTCTCTCCCGAGCACTTCAGCGGGACCTTCGGGGCACCGAGTCCTCGGGGGCTGCCACGTGCAGCCCCGAGCACTCTCTCCCGAGCACTTCAGCGGGACCTTCGGGGCACCGAGTCCTCGGGGGCTGCCACGTGCAGCCCCGAGCACTCTCTCCCGAGCACTTCAGCGGGACCTTCGGGGCACCGAGTCCTCGGGGGCTGCCACGTGCAGCCCCGAGCACTCTCTCCCGAGCACTTCAGCGGGACCTTCGGGGCACCGAGTCCTCGGGGGCTGCCACGTGCAGCCCCGAGCACTCTCTCCCGAGCACTTCAGCGGGACCTTCGGGGCACCGAGTCCTCGGGGGCTGCCACGTGCAGCCCCGAGCACTCTCTCCCGAGCACTCTGTTTCTACCTATCTTGCAGGGTGGTGATATGTGGTGGACGGCCGGTCTGGCCTCGGGACTTAGGGACCCCTGGTTCTAAATACACCGACAGTAGCCCCCGGGCCCGCTGGCAGTCGATGGGACGGAGACTGCGAATGGGCCCTTCGTCGCGACCGAGGCCAAGGCTGGCCGGATGCCATGTGGCAAGCTTTCGAGAGGTGGCCCCTGCGGATTTTAGACCTCAAGTATGCCCCAACGGGAAAATGAGTGGTCGCGTGTCCATACAACTTCCGAGGGGCACGATAATCATACGGGCGGCCCGCGCGGTCGCCGCGCAGATCGAGGAAAATACGCCTGGCAACCGCTGACATCGCGCGATCGGCGGGAGATTCGCCTGACAGTTGCGTCGACCGAGGCGACGCTTCGCCGAGCGAACCGTCCGGGGCGGCAGTTTTTGAATTTTGAGATATAAAAGGGGGAATGGATCGGTCCGTTCCCCTTTTTCACGCTCTCTCGCACCCGTGCTCCTGCTTCCTTTGCGCTTCGAAGCCCCTAGGAAATTCCCAGGCGACCGGAGCGTTCTTCCTTTTCTCTCTCTTCACCACCAAAAAACGCCTTCCACTCCGCTGAGATGACGAGGGTTGGAGGAGGACGCCGGGATAGGACTCCGGACAGCATCTTGCCGGAATCACGCCTGAGGAATGAGGAGGCGGCGGATAAAATCAAGAAGCTGCTGGTGCCGGAAGGTCAGGAGGGTGCTGTGGTGGTGAGGCCGGCGACTCTGACGCCGACGACGACCGTTCCTGGACGAACCGTCCTCTTCACCTCCTTCGTGGCGGCGGGGCTAGTGCCGCCGTTCTCCGCCTTCTTCCTGCAAGTGCTGGAGACGTACGGCATCCAAATGGCGCACCTAAGCCCCAATTCCGTCGTGGCGTTGGCGGTCTTCGCACATCTCTGCGAAATGTTCGTGGGGGTGATGCCGTCGGCGACGCTGCTTCGCCACTTCTTCGTCCTTCGGCCGGTGGGGAAGAAGAGGGGGCACTCCACGGCGGACGTCGCGGGGTGCTGCAACCTTCGGCTCCGGGAAGGCCTGGGGGACCATTATATTCCCCAGGTGGTGCGCAGCAAGTGGGAGGAATGGCGACGGGACTGGTTCTTCGTCGACATCGACCCCCACGAGCGGCTCGAGTTGCCAGAGAAGGCGGCGGAACCTCGGCGATCGACGTGGGAGGCGCCGCCGCCAGAAGATGCGAGGCTAAAGCCGGTGCTGGAGCGCATCTTGGAGCTGCGCGAGTCCGGGCTGACCTCCGTTATGGTGGTCGTGGACTTCCTGCGTCGACGACTGGCGCCCTTGCGGGAGCGGGCCCGACCAAGCTGGTTCTATACCGGGCCGGAGGACATCACTAGGACCCAGATCGGCGCGAGTTGGGATCTGGGGCAGGCGGAGCTGCGAGGGATGACCCGAGTGATCACCGGGTCGGAGGACATGAGCCGGGCGGAGCTCCCGTGGCCGGAGATGGCGCTCTGCGCCCATCCCGACCGGGTGGCTATCATGAGGCGGCTGCCGGAGTTTGACGCCCAAGGGCCCGTGGACCGGCCAAGAAGCCGGAGTCCCGAGGCCTCTGAACTCCCCGGGCTGGAAGAACTCCTGGGTGAGGAGGTCGTTGGCAGCTCGGCGCAGGCTGGCGACGGGGCCGCCACAAGCAGTAGCCGCCGCGCCAGAGAAGAGGGCGCCCCTGAAGCTGCTGAAGAGTTGACGTCGGGAGACCGGGGAAAACGACCCCGGGCCTTGATCCTGCTGCCGGAGTCTCCGCCGTCGCCGACGGCAGCGGCGGCGTTTCCGGTGCTGGAGCCGCGCCTGGTGCGGATGGGGCCCGCGCCGACGCCTGCGACCTGCGCGGCGGAGACCGAGACTCGTGCGGCGGCACCCGAGGCCCGCGCAGTGGCCCAGCCGAGCCCTCAGCGGAAGAGGCGGCGGGAGGGGTCCGGACCGACGGCACCGGACCCGGACATTAGGCTCCCAGCGGCCAAATGGCGGTATCGGTGAGTCATTTTTCTTGCTTTTCCATGGGTCCTTTCGGCCCGAACTAAGTTTTGACAACTCTTACTTGTCTCCCGTAGGCCGGCCGCAGGCGTTGCGGCGACGGAGAGGGAGCAGGCGCCAAGGCCAGAGCCGAACCTGCCCGCTGCGCCAGCGGAGGTCAGTGTAGGAACGGCGGAGGCGCCAATCGACGTGGAGGCGCCAATCGACGTGGCGGCCATAGGGAGAGAGGCGGTGGCGGCGACTACCGGAAGGGCGCCGGCGGAGCCTACCCCGGGCGCGGAGAGCCCGGGGCGGAGAACGGTGGAGGCGGATGCCTCGCCGGGGCCGGTGGGCAAGGCGGCTGATGCGGGAACGCAGCTGCCGTCCGAGGCCTTGGCTCCGGAGGAGCCTACCCCGGGCAGGCAGAGCCCGGGGCGGATGGCGGCACAGGGCCCTGTGGAGAGCTCGGCCCCCCTGGAGGCATCCGGCGGAGAAGCCTGGGACCCACCGGCGCTCGCAGTGCCTGGCCGGCCTGCCGATCCCCTCTTGGCCGCCATTGAAGGCGTCCGAGCCGCAGTCGGGCAGTTGGGCGCGGCGGTGGAGGCCAAGGAGGGGGAGCTCGAGGCCGAGCACGCCCGCCTGGTACTGGAGAAGGCGCAGCTGGCGGGCGCCCGAGAGGAGGCCCGTGCGGCAGCCGCGCGGGAGCAGAAGCTCCTGGAGGACATCCGTGCGGAAGCCGCGCGGGAACGAGAAGGCCTGAGGACCGCGCGGGCAGAGGCCGCGCGGGAACGAGAAGACGCCGCCCGCCTGGCTGAGGCGTCGAGGCAGCAGGCTGCCGAGGCCCTTGCCAGGATGGGGCAGGCGCAGGTGAGGGAGGCGGCAGTCACGGCCCGGGAACGGCTTGCAGAGGAGCGGCAGGCCGAGCTGGCCCGCCGAGAGGGCGCGGTCGAGACGACGCGCGCCGACCTCCAGCGCTGGGAAGACGACCTCCAGAAGATCAGAGGAGAAGTCAAGCGCTGGGAAGAGGACGTCTCCATCCGGGAAGTGGATAACGAGCTATTAGCGTCTGATCTCGGAGCCCGGGAGGATTCGGTGGTCCAGCAGGAGGAGGTGCTGGCCCGACGGGAGAATGAGCTGAGTCGCCGGGAAGGCGAACTGAATCGCCGAGAGGGCGAACTGAGTCGCCGGGAAGGCGAAGCCGCTGCCGCGGCGGCCACCGCGGCTACCAGGGCGGAAGAAAATGCGAAACACGAGGCGGAACTGACCGCCCGTGAACAAGCCCTGTCCGAGGTGGTGGCTAAGGCGAAGCTGGATGCCGTCCCCGCCGCAGCTGGCGGTTCTTCCGGTCCGGCCGAGGACCAGGGACTCGAGGCACAGCTGCGGGCCGCCAGGGAGAAGCTCGAGGCAGCCTTTGTTTCGCGGGTCAACCTCGTGCAGATGCTGGAGGATATACTCCGGCGGATGCGACGGGCCATGGAGAAAGGTGGTCTTGGGCGGCTTGTCGGCGACACGAAGGGCGACGGCCCCGCACGACAAGTGTTGGAGCTGCAGCAGGTCTGCGAGCGCCTCGAGACCCTGCCCTGGGCAGTTCAGGAACTTGCCGCCCGGGAGGGACGTGGCTTGGCCCAAGCCGTGGCCGAGCATGTCCTGGCCTGCTACCGAAGCAGGGACCCGGACTTCCCATTGGAGCCGGCGCGGGAGGGAGTGGTCGAGGCTGAGGAGGAGGTCGCCCGAGCAGCGGTTAGGAGTACCGCCTCTGCGGTGGCGGCCGGCTTCAGGCGAGAGGTGCCGCCACCGCCAGCCCCCGGGGACGACTCAGAGGACTCAGCCGACGCCTCTGCCGCTGACTAGGCCTTCGGCGCCCTTTTTTCTTTTGTTGTAGATGCAGGAGTGAATATTAGGAGTGAACCCTTAGAAAAATGCTTTGTCTATGTCTTGTGAATATAATGGCAGCTTTTCCTTGGGCTCGCAACTCCAATTTCTCTGTATGCTTGATGTTTCCTCTGGCGCTCCGCCTGGAAGTCCCGAGGAGTACTCAGTCGGGCCGCTCCCGACCTTCCCATCCCCGAGAAATGAAGTTGTTCTGGTTGCTGGCGTTGGCGCAGCCAGCCTTCAAGCTCTCGCGAGTCCGTACTGCCTAGTTTAAGAAACAAAGACACAGACTCCCTTGCTCGGGAGATGGAACGGCCCTGCCCGGAACACGCCGTGCCCAGCGGACACCTTTTCACTTTGCGACCACTCAGCCGGTAGAAGGGAGACGCGTGTGAGCGAGAATGTGACCAAGATTCCTCGCGGTCCGGTGGTGCCCGGGCTCAAAAAGGGCCGGACCGAGCACTGACAGCCTGCCCCCAAGGCCTGAGCTCCGGACTACTCGAGCAGCTCGAGTGATAGGATTACCCAGGGCACCTGAGGACCCGGTAGTGCTCGGGGTCCTTAAGAGCGGACCGAACACCACGACCACCACGAAGGGCTTCGGTCAGACGTTACCGCACACACGGTACTCCTTTCTACGAGCCGCTCTGTCGTTCTGGAAAAAAGCCGACACGCGGCAGGGTTTTTGCGTGCCAAGAGACCACCTCACCGAGCAGATTAAAGCGCAAGAGCCCCCGAGAATGACTCGGGAACATAAATTTACTGAAAGCAGACTTGTCTGAACATAACCACTCACCGGACAGCCGTCGGCCTTCCGGCCAGCCGACCCAGAAGGGGTTGATTCCGAGCTCGGGGGCCCGGGGACTTGATCCTTTCAACGGAGCGCCCGAGCGCCCAGAGTCATACGAGGCTCCTAGGGTCGGGTGATCTCGACCACCCAAGCCTAGGCGGTAGGACCACCCGAAGACCCTTGGGGCCGACCAGAGACCGGGGCATTGAAGCCCTCGCGGCCGAACTGCTTGTGATTGCCGACCTGTGACTTAAGAGAGAGAATATAGAATTTCTTTGTCTGGTGCGCTCTGTTAGTGCGGTACTTGCCATAGACTGCTCTCGTTTTTTCGACCCGAGACCTCTCGAATACCCGAACCGGCAGACAAAGGCGGACAGAGGCATAACCTAGAGGTCCTATGGTTCGGTGGCGCCCGGGTATGACAGGCCAGACCGAGCACCGACAGCCCGCTCCGAGGGCCTGAGCTCCGGCCTACTCGAGCAGCTCGAGTGATGGGATTACTCAGAGCGCCCCGAAACTCGGTTAGTGCCCGGGAGCCCGTCACGACACCGAACACCACAGCCTACCATGTCGGACGTAAGTCAGCGGCGACTGCTCGCATGTATACCGATTGGGATTCTCTTGTCAACGGGAAAAAATGAGAGAGCGAACTTTTTCTCGCACAACCGAGCACCTCACCAGACAGATTAAACATAGGAAATCCAGAGATATAATTTGACATAGTGATTGCTTATTAAAATACTGAATGTACGATATTTACAAGGTTGCGTGACAGTAATTTACCACACGGGGCGAAGCCTCCAGACTGCTCGGGCGGGGAGAAGCCCCCGGCCTTATCAACCTGAACCGCGAGCTTGACCGTCTACGGGTAGAAGCATCGAAGATGCTCGATGTTCCACGGATTCGGGAGTGGCTGCCCTTCCTCCGTCGCCAACCTGAAAGAACCTGCCCGGGGGACTGCAATTACGGTGAAAGGACCTTCCCACACAGGGGACAACTTATTCATTCCTTCGCGCGACTGGATGCGCCGGAGAACTAGGTCCCCCACCTCGAGAGACCGGGCCCGGACGTGACGCAGATGATAACGACGCAGACTCTGCTGGTACCGAGCCGCCCGGACAGCAGAACGCCGCCGGCGCTCTTCCAGGTAGTCTACGTCGTCGCGCCTTTGATGCTCCTGCTCGCCCTCAGAGTATGCGTGCACTCGAGGGGAGCCTAGAGTAAGCTCGGAGGGGAGGACCGCCTCGGCGCCGTAGACGAGGAAGAAAGGAGTTTCCCCGGTAGCGCGGCTTGGCGTAGTCCGGTTGGCCCATAGCACGGCTGGCAGCTCATCCACCCATCCCTTCCCGTGCTTAGCGAGCACGTCATAGGTCCGGGTCTTGAGGCCCTTTAGTATCTCTGCGTTGGCACGCTCGACCTGCCCGTTACTCCGAGGATGAGCGACGGAAGCGAAGCAAAGTTTGATGCCAAGATCCTCGCAATAGTCCCCGAACAAGGCACTAGTGAACTGGGTGCCGTTGTCGGTGATGATCCGATTGGGGACACCAAAACGGCTAGTGATACCGCGGACAAACTGGAGCGCCGTGCTTTTGGTTATCTTGATGACTGGGACTGCCTCCGGCCACTTGGTGAATTTGTCGATAGCGACATATAGGTATGCATAGCCCCCGACCGCTCGGGGGAATGGACCCAAAATGTCCAAACCCCAGACCGCAAAAGGCCATGACAGGGGAATGGTATGGAGAGCCTGAGCTGGCTGGTGAATCTGCTTTGCATGGAACTGGCATGCCCTGCAGCGCCGAACCAGCTCGGAAGCATCCTGGAGAGCTGTGGGCCAGTAGAAACCTTGCCGGAAGGCTTTCCCGACCAGCGTGCGGAACGATGAATGGCCACCGCACTCGCCCTCGTGGATCTCAGCGAGAAGATCGCCGCCTTCTGCCCGAGAGATGCATTTTAGGAGGACACCTCCTGCGCTACGTCGGTAGAGATCCCCGTCTACCATGGCATAGCGTTTGGACTGCCGAGCAACCCTTTCGGCAGTCGCCTCATCCTCGGGTAGGAACCTTTCTTTCAAGTACCCTCGGATGTCAGACATCCACGAGGCATCTTGAGAACATTCGGTGAGCACAGCGCACTCGCCGGATGGCGGCGCCCTGACGGGGTTTCCCACTGAGGGCACCGCCGGGGTCCCCTGAATTGAGTTCGAGGTTTCCCCTTCATCCTGTTCGGCAGGCAGGACGGAAGGCCGTGCGAGTCTTTCTTCAAAGACTCCGGCAGGGACGTGCGCACGTGATGAGGCCAGGCGAGAGAGCTCGTCGGCCGGAGCGTTGTCGCGGCGAGGGATATGCCGTAATTCGAGGCCATCGAAGCGTTTCTCGAGCTTCCTGACTGCGGCCACGTACGCCGCCATTTGAGGATCCGTGCACTGGTACTCCTTGGAGACCTGGTTGACGACCAGCTGGGAGTCCCCCTTGACCAGGAGGCGACGAATCCCGAGCCCCACCGCAGCCCGGAGGCCGGCGATGAGACCTTCATACTCCGCCATGTTGTTGGATGCGCGGAAATGCAACTGTACGACGTACCGGAGCTCTTCACCCGTTGGGGAGGTGAGAACCACTCTGGCCCCTGCGCCTTTCAGCGAGAGGGAGCCGTCGAAGTGCATGACCCAGTACCCGGGCGCGTCGCGCCCGGGATAGGCAGAAAACTCTTCTGGGTCGACGCAGGGGACGGGCGTCCATTCTGCCAAGAAGTCGGAGAGCGCCTGGCTTTTAATTGCCTGGCGACTAACGAAGTGTAGATCGAACTCCGCCAGCTCTACTGCCCATTTGACAACGCGCCCGGTGCCCTCCCGGTTCCGGAGAATGGGTCCCAGTGGATAAGTGGTAACCACTAAGATTTTGTGCGCCTGGAAGTAGTGGCGCAGCTTCCGGGAGGCGACGAGCACGGCATAGAGCAGCTTCTGAGCCTGAGGATACCTTGTCTTAGCTTCCCGGAGGACCTCGCTGACGAAGTACACCGGACGCTGTGCCCGGCGGGTCCGGACGGTGGCCCCACCCGGGGGGCTGCTACAGCTCCCAGGGTCGGCGGTATGGTCGGGGTTGGCCGGGCATTCGAGCTCGATTCCTTGGCTAGGAAGAGCAGTGTGCTCGGGCTCGACCCCTCGCTCCGGGGGAGCCACGAGGACAGGTGAGTGATCGGGGGCCTCTGGGAGCTGGGACCCAGCACCCGGCCCTGAACACTCGTCTCGCTCCACCACCAATACTACGCTCACAACCTGAGGAGTGGCCGAAACGTAAAGCAGCAGGGGCTCACCTTGAGAAGGAGCCACCAAAACGGGTGGCGAGGTAAGGTATTTCTTTAAGTCGCGGAAGGCCTGCTCGGCCTCCGGCGTCCAGTCGAAACGACCGGATTTCTTCAGAAGCTTGAAGAGGGGGAGCCCCCGCTCCCCGAGCTTAGAGATGAAGCGCCCGAGGGCGGCCATGCAGCCGGCGAGGCGCTGGACCTCCTTGAGTCGAACCGGGGGTCGCATTTGCTCGATGGCCCGGATCTTCTCCGGATTGACCTCGATTCCTCGGCCAGAGACCAAGAAACCAAGGAGCTTGCCCGCCGGGACCCCGAAGACACATTTCTCCGGGTTGAGCTTGAGGCGGGTAGAGCGGAGACTGTTGAAAGTCTCGGCAAGGTCCTCGAGCAGGGTGGCGCGGTCTCGGGTTTTGACCACGAGATCGTCGATGTAAGCCTCGACGTTGCGGCCAACCTGCGAGTTAAGTGTGATACGAATGGCGCGCTGGAAGGATGATCCAGCGTTGCGCAGGCCGAAAGGCATTGACATGTAGCAATAAGTCCCCACCGGGGTAGTAAAAGCAGTTTTTTCCTCGTCCCCTACGGCCATGCGAATCTGGTGATACCCAGAATTTGCATCTAGGAAGCATAAAAGATCACATCCCGCAGTTGAATCTATGATTTGATCGATGCGAGGTAAGGGGAAAGGATCTTTAGGACAAGCCTTGTTAAGGTCGGTGTAGTCCACGCACATGCGAAGCTTGCCGTTGGCCTTCGGGACGATGACTGGATTTGCTAGCCAGTCGGGGTGGAGAACTTCTCGGATAAATCCGGCGTCGAGGAGCTTGCGGACTTGCTCGCGGATAAACTCCTGGCGTTCTGGCGCCTGCCGCCGGACCTTCTGCTTCACTGGGCGGGCGTCCGGACGCACGGCCAAGTGATGCTCGATCACCTCCCTAGGGATCCCGGGCATATCAGACGGTTGCCAGGCAAACACGTCTACGTTAGCCCGGAGGAAGGCGACGAGCGCGCTTTCCTATTTGCTGCCCAGGTCGCTGCCGATACGGACAACCTGGGTAGCATCTTCGCCCACCTTGACCTCCTTCGTTGGAACAGTCGTGTCGGCGGCGAGTCGGGGTCTAGATGAAGAGGGTCCCGGGCCCCCTGAAGAGCCATCAGCCTCGGCTTGCGCTGAGACTAGGGCCATGTAGGTTTGTTCGGCGCAGGAGACAGCGCCACCGGAGTCAGCGATCACGGAGATAGAGCCTGCGGGGCCGGGCATCTTAACCGTAAGGTATGCATAATGCACGGCCATCATGAACTTGGCGAGCGCCGGACGCCCGAGGATGGCGTTGTAGGGGAGAGGGAGCTCCGCGACATCGAAGAGGACGCACTCCGTACGAAAGTTGTCCCGGCTCCCGAACGTGACAGGCAACTCAACCTGCCCGAGGGGCAGGGAGTGTCCGGGCGTTACTCCACAGAAGGGGAGCGACGGCTTTAGGCGTCGGGAGGGTACTTGCAGCTTCTCAAAAGCCTCTTTGGAAAGGAGGTTGAGGCCGGCACCACCGTCGATCAGCACTCTGCCGACTTTGACATTGCAGACAGTGGGAGATACGACCAGAGGTAGCCGCCCCACAGCTGCAGTACTGACGGGGTGGTCGGCCATGCTGAACGTGATCGGAGCATCCGACCACCTCAGGGGTCTTGCGGCCTCCTCGCTCGGGGTTGCCGAGCATACTTCGCGCCGCAAGACCTTGATGCCACGGCGCGAGCAGGGTGTGTAGGCGCCTCCGTCGATGAAGGCAACCGCATGCTCGGGCTCCTGGAAGCCGAGCTCGGCATTGTTGGGAATGACCTCGGTATTGCCTCCCCCGCGAGACTCGTCGCGCTCCCTCTGGCGCTGCTCCACGAGTCCCTTGACCGTACGACACTCTGTGAGGTCGTGCCATCTGGTCAGGTGTATGGGACACCATTTACCTGGCTCGGGCCCCGCAGGAGCGGGGACCCTCGCTGGAATAGGAGCCCGGCCAGGGGCCGGGGCTCTTGCTGGAGCTGACGCCCTAGCCGGCGCTGGGGCCCTCGCGGGCGCAGAGGCCCGAGAAGGAGCCCGAGCAGGGGCCCTGACGGGGCGCCGATCGGCATCCGGCCGACGCTCTTGCCGGCGATCGGGCTCTTGTGGCTCCCCGTGAGCGGGGATTTGGGCTAGCTCAACGGGAGCAGCCTCGCGCTTCCTCCTCTTTTTCTTTTCCCGCTTATCAGAGCGGGAAGAACTTGGTCGATCGGAAGCGGGGCGAGGAGCATGCCATGCCCTGGCCTCCGCAGCTTTGGCGCACTTATCGGCCAGTGCGAAAAGTTCCGCAGGGGTCTCGATCTCGTGCGTACCTAGCTTCTCGAGCATCCGCTCATCACGTACGCCCTGCCGAAAAGCAACAATAACAGCATGGGGGGCCACTCGCGGAATAGTGTTGCGAACCTGGCTGAAACGCTGTATGAATCGACGCAGCGTCTCCCCTTCCTGCTGTTGGACGGCGTGGAGGTCGCACTCCAGCCCGGGACGTGCGAACGTACCCTGAAAGTTGGCCACAAATTGGTGGCACAAGTCGTCCCAGGAGCTGATAGATCCCGGGGGTAAGTTCATAAGCCAGGAGCGGGCGGAACCCCTCAAGGCAACATGAAAATAATTTACCATCACCTTTTCGCTGCCTCCGGCCGCTTGGACGGCCGTCGTGTAGATCTGGAGGAACTCGACGGGGTCGATGGACCCGTCGTACTTCTCCGGCAGCTCGGGGCGGAACTTGGAAGGCCACCTCACCCGACGGAGCTCGGTGGTAAAGGCACGGCAACCGGTGCCGTACCCCGCAGCACGAGCGGGGGTTCTTGGTGGAGAGGAACGGCGAGCCGGGGATCCCCGGTGGTCGTGGACCGGGAGAGAGGAAGCTTGGTCCTCTGCCCCAACCCCCTGCCGTGTCTCCCGCTGGCGCTCGAGAGTGACCCGGGCATCCTCGTGGCCCCTTCGCTCGTCGAGACGCAAACGGAGGTCCCGGGCCTCGGATACGTCCTGGGGGATGGCGCTCCGCCTGGAGGCCCCTCGGCCCGTGCGGGTGTTGCCCGCTGAGGAGCCGACTCTGGCGGCACCGCGCTGAAAAGTGGCGCGAGGGCTCTCGACCTGCACCTGGCGACGAGCGGTGCCGACCAAAGCGGCGATATCTTGCATCCACCGGCCTTCCGGAGTGTTTGGCGTGGCCCGAATGGGAGGGTGCCTGAGGAGGGCTTGCGCTGCAAGCAAGGCGCTCCCTGGGCTGGCCTCACTAAAAGCTAGCCTGCGCCGGGGCGGCGCTCGACGGGATCCAGAGGCGGACCTAGCGGCCGGGGCCCCGACCATCTGCTGGGGGTCGGAGAGCACGCCGGCAGCGGCGGCGCTGATGGGCCCAGCGCCCTGATCCCCTTGGGCGGGAAAAACCTCTTGGTCGTGGGGCGGCGTTCCGTTACTGGAAGTGGAGCCGGAACGCTGGAGACGGTGCCCACCGGCCATCTTTTCCTGTGGAGAAAAAAAAGGGAAACAAACAATCTAGGGATATTCCCCCCTACCTGGCGCGCCAGCTGTCGGAGAGTGAACTCCTGTCGCAGGGATCCCGAGAGACCCCTCTTTAGAGATTCGGCCGGGGGGATGATCCTAGAAAAGCTTGTACGGGAAAAAAGCGGGAACGGAAGTAAATGCGCTGGCTTGCGGGTACACCGGGTTTTTAACAGGTTCGGGCCGCGCGGGGGCGTAACACCCTACTCCTGTATGAGTGTTATATCTATCCTTGAAGGGGATCCTTCAAGGATATATCTGGTTCTCCAAGGAGAGCTGTTTACAAAGAGCTGGAGGCTCTTATGTTCTAGCTAGCTGGTCTCTTGATCGTCTTGCGATCGGGGGCTGTTGTTTTCTTGTTCTTCGACTGACTCTCCTCTTCTCCTTTTTTTTTTCTCTCGGTGTCCTCCATCCTTTCCTTTTATAGATGCGCCGACCTCGACATATCCTGAATGGGAAAGAGGGGACGCGAATGCCCAGGTGCCACGGAGAAAGGCGTAATCATTTCATTTTGGCGAAGTGACAGGGACGGTGGAGGAAGGCGGCGTGCATTCGACCACCAGCCGCTGCGGAAGCGTCGGGGTGCTCTGAAAAGGGCCCACCGGACAGCCTCAGAGGTGCCCGGTGCGCCCACCCTGTCCTGTTCTCCTGCCGGGGCAGGGTGGCAGGCCGAGCGCTTCGATTCTGGCGACGTTATCCCGAGGCGCGCAGGCGAAAACGGGACGGGACCCGTGCATTTAATGGACCCACGCCCCCCTGCCATTGCATGGCAGGGTCTGACACTGGGGCGTGGGCAGCCGAGAATGTCAGGATGTCAGAATATCAGGCCACGCGCGCCTATTAAATGCGGCATCGGGCCCTTGACTGGATGACACCCTGACGACGGGGCCCTTCGAGTCTTTGAACGAGCTTGCGCGAACCTTCGGGGGCTCTGTTTCTACCTATCTTGCAGGGTGGTGATATGTGGTGGAAGGCCGGTCTGGCCTCGGGACTTAGGGACCCCTGGTTCTAAATACACCGACAACTAGTGACAAGTCAAGTTTGTGACCCGTCACTAATGACTGGTCTATGATGACCCGTCACTGATAATCTAATCATTAGAGACTGGTTACAACTTGACATGTCGCTAATGACTAGCTTAGGACGACCCGTCACTGATGACCTTATCATCAGTGACGGGTTACAACTTGACCCGTCACTAATGACTGGTCTAGGATGACCTGTCACTGATGATCTAGACATTAGTGACAGGTCACAACTTGACCCATCACTATTATGATCAATGACTGATCATGTTACCATCCATGATCACTCATTAGTGATGGGTCCCGATCAGAAGGCGTATTAGTGACGCGTCCTTATTGGATCCGTCACTAATAGAACATTAGTGACGCGTGTTGAGCAGCCGTCACTAATGTGGTGCCTCTTTTGCTAGTTTCTTACGTAGTGAATGATGTATAGCTAGCTAGATTTATGTGTTCTCAACAATGTGTGATATTTTTAACCTTTATGATATGTAAATGCATGTGTTTTATTTTCTGAACAATGTGTGATCGATGTTCTGAATAATATGTCAATATGTTTAATTTGTGAATCATAAAGTGTATATCTGTATGATCCTTTCCCCCTATAAGAAAATTTGCTTCTCGGCTGAGCAGATTTGCTGATAGGGGAAAAGGAGACACAGACTGTTTTTTTTTATATAAAAATCTGTCTGTGACAATCAACACAAACGGGTTTAACCAATTATCGTATGTGGCTCTTATTACTTATAGACGCGTTTAAACAAATACCGTCTATGAATTTTACTACGTACAGAGGGTTATCTAGAAACTTTGTAAGTGTGTAAGTATATTGCAGACGGTTCTGAAACCGTTTGTAACAATGTCGATATCATAAATACTTTTGCAGAGACGGAATAACCCGTTTTAAGATAGTGACCACTTGTTAGTGACATTTTTTCAGTATATGTTCTTCACAGATGCACACGATCGAAATGTGTCCAGTTAGAAGAAAACGGTATGTATGTACAGGAGAGTATGGCTGGAACTAATTGGTAGGTAATGCGAGGTAGTTTTGGGTGGGATGTATTTTATTGTGATTTCATCTATTTGCTGGTGCAACATTCATGGCAAAGTTTGCAGGCACAAGCCTTCTTCACTGCTCAACCAATCGCCATTTCAAGAAGGAGATCGAGCAGATATAGTACTGATTCTGAGAGAGTGCATGGTGAGTTGTTGGCAATTTTAATCCATGAGTAATTGCACTCCTACCATTCTTCAGTTGAATAGTGGCTAGGCGATGCATGCATGCATTTGTGTTCGATCTAGCTAGAGACAGAATGTGTGTGACCTGTGCAGTGATCACTGCTAAACAAGAAAAAAGTAGATCAATGGGGACAGAAAGTTAAAGAAGACGGAGTAGTATAACAACAAAAGATGAAAGCTGTTGATGAATCAACAAAACTGTCTGTTGTCATGTGTGAGCTGCATGCATTTCTTCAGTTGAATAGTGGCTAGGCGATGCATGCATGCATTTGTGTTCGATCTAGCTAGAGACAGAATGTGTGTGACCTGTGCAGTGATCACTGCTAAACAAGAAAAAAGTAGATCAATGGGGACAGAAAGTTAAAGAAGACGGAGTAGTATAACAACAAAAGATGAAAGCTGTTGATGAATCAACAAAACTGTCTGTTGTCATGTGTGAGCTGCATGCATGCATGCCTAGCTAGAACACATAAAGGTGTGTGTACAGTGCAATGGGACAAACGAAAAGAAAGAATAAGCAACAAAAGAAGGATGAAAAGGTAAAATGGAAATCTCGTACGTCGTCTTGTTGGTGCAATCTAGAAGGACGTACAGAATGTACGATATTAGAAGAAGAACCATGCACAAAAGGTGAAGTGAAAATTCCACGAGAAAGTATATAACTAGGAAGAAAAAAGCCACATGCACGAGCAGGATCATATCGATGCATGGATTAGAGTTGTGCACTTGCATGCATGATCGCCGATCATGGCCGGACGGCATGCATGAATCTTTATATTACCTGCAATTCCGGAGAGGGTGATCGCCGGGTGAGCCATCGACAAGAACGCCATCGCTGATAGTTAGTTGACGAAAGTGTCAGTGGAAAGGAGAGGAAGAGGAGAGAGAGACTAACTAGACGGGCTAGCTAGAGCTCAAGAGATCTCTGCTGATCTTCTCTTCGTCAGAGAGAAGAAAGCCAAGACCCCTTTCCTACTTCCCTCTCTGACTCCCTGAGCCACAAGAGGAGCTATACAAGGTGCGTCTGCTGCTACTACAACTGCATGTGTGGTTTGGCCCTGGGGATGGGCGCTGGCATATATAGCCGGAGCCCTACCCCTTTGGGGCTGGGGCTGGTGCTGGGTGCTCAACGGTTCGGTACACACTCGATCCCAGCCGCATGATTCATCAACCACTGCACATTGCGGTGTGCATGCATGCACCAGCAGATCATGGTCATACAAAGGGTGTATCTAGTCTGCACTTTCTTTGTGGTCGATATTTCTTTTACATTGGTGAGAAATAATTTGTGCATGCTAGCTATACATTTGTCCCTCTCCACTAAGATTAGATGTGGTTATGCGTGTGAAAGGTTAGAGGACACTCCACCCAATTAGCATTCCTTGCATTTCAAACATGTGAAAATGAGTTAAGTGTTGGTTTTATTTTCACTTGCCTCAGAAGTAGAAAGGGTTATCGCGGCTTTATTTGTGCGGTTTATTTGTAGAAACATGTAGAACTGTGGTGAAATATGTAGTGCTTAATGTAACAAAATGTAGAACCGAACTATCATGTTTATCAAAAATGGAGTTGAAGAAGGCATGAAGACTCTTGCCACGCACACAAGGAGCCACCTGAAGAATGAAGAACACGTGCTCGTCGTGTACAAGTACAATCCGCTGGCCTAGATGAAATCAGGCTGAGTATTCAGGTACGAATGCAAGGACAACTCACTGTTTTCTCAGTATTCTTCATCAATGAATCCAAGGACAACTCACTGTTTTTCAAGCAATTTCCGTTGCTTGTAAGTCAAAGCAAAGAGGAATTAAACCACCCTTTTCTTCTACAAACTCTTGCAGAGGTGATATTTTCTTTGAAATGAATTTAGATGCCATTTTTATTGCATTATTGTGTGATAAGCGTGTAGATGAACAGTACCTCACTACTGGAAAAAAAGGTATAAGAGTGCTGGTTGAAAAACGGTTTCATTGTCGTTTTTTCAACCGGCACTGATAGTCAGTGACTATCAGTGCCAGATCTGAAACCAGCACTGAAAGTTCTATTCAGTACTAGTTCATACCTTCAATCGACACTGAAAAAGGTTCACGAGCCCAAAAAAATAAATGAACCGGCTCGAAAGAACCAGCTCAGCTACCGCTCCTGCCGTTGCCACCACTGTTTGGCCGCGCTCTACTGGCTGTCGCGCCCGCTCCTCTGGCTAAGCCCTCTTCCCCATCCCTCACTTAACAAAACCAAGCACGCAGACGAGCCACCGATCAATGTACTCGGTGGCCTCCCCCGAGATGACATCCTCGACGTGCACCCGTCATAGCCCCGCTGCGGCGTCGTAACGCACGGACGTGACGACCTTGTTGAACCGGGGCTCAACGCCGGAGAGCGCAGCATAGGCCTCGAGGTAGTCGACGAACTGACGCTTGGTGGGGTACTCCGGGTAGTTGTTCCCAAAAGGCATCCCCGAGAGCTCGCAGAAGTGGCGCGGCAAGTGGAGGAGGAGGAGCATGGCGGGAGCTCACATATCTAGTTTGAAAGAGAGAGGGAGAGAGAGAGGGAGAGAGGAGGGGGTCGATTAGGTTTGTGGTGTGGAAGAGATAAGGATGCGAACGTGAGGACTGAGCGTCTGAGCCGGACGTGAGAGCAAAGAGATAAGGCTAGACGTGAGGACTGAGCCGATGAGCCAAAATTGTATTGGAGGTGAATTTCGGGTCCGGACAGATTAGTGCCGGTTGGGGGCTTGACCCGGCACTGATGTGTCTTATCAGCGTCGGTTCATAGCTGGAACCGACACTAAAGTATTAGTGTTGGTTCCAGCCACGAACCGGCACTGATAGTCCTTTTCAGTGTTAGTTCTTAGCGGCTCACTCATTTTTCGCGCGCGGGAGATTAAGAACCAGCATTGATACATTTTCAGTCGCGGTTTTTGCACAACTGACACTAATAGGACGTTACTTATGACCTGTTCTGTAGTAGTGACTTGTTGTCCTCTTCTTGTTTCTTGAAGTTTTCTTGCCCATCGCAATATTACAACGTCCAATTGCAGAAAAAGGGTGTAAAATTTGATGTTTGCTTGTGTCAAGATGGTTCATCAGGTTGTTTATCTCCATTTCAAAATTAGGCAAGATAGGGTGGTTAGTTCTCATCATGCCAATATCAACCTCCATATATTCAGAAGACATATGCATAAATTTACACCCATTCAAGTTGGCCAAAAGATGCAAAGCTGTTATCCTATCTTGTCTAAAAATGAAAAAGCCAGTAGATTTAGAGATTCTAGATTAACACCTAGTTTGACCTTATTTCAGAAGTGCTGTAAAACTAAGTACTGTTAGGCAGCTCCTACTTTATTTGTGTGAAACTATCAAAGATATAAACGGGTGGGCTCGGGTGAACTTTCTTCTCCGCTTTTTTAACTAAATATGGTTAAATTTTGTAAGATAAAATGAAAAAAATGCTACTAATGTTCTAGTTTCACCCACAAATAGCTAAGGCCACGCCACTTTTCGAGAGCCGGAGTTTACAGGTTACAATTTAATTTTCTCGCAGGAGTCGGGAAAATTTCCTGAGGCCTTACTAGGTGACTTACATCGTTTACAAGTCCTACGCACGAGTCAAGTAATCAGAGTTAATATCACCTAGATATATTAGATGAAGTTGTTCAGGGATTAAAATTTCACCGAAAATTTAGCGAAATTTCGTAAATTTTAGGAATTTCGGAGGGAAACGAAATATCTATTCTGAAATTTTCTTTAACTGATACGTGGAACCCACATAGCAGGAGACGAAAAATAACTAGAATTGTGGTAAAATTTCACAAATTTTAGTCTTTCTGCCGGTTAATGAAAAAATATAAAACGAAATTTAAATCCCTGAAAGTGTTACTAATGTAGTCACTTTCACTAACCTTTATGATGCACCTACGTTCACCCCCATCGTGTACTTCGAGACCGAAAAGTGTGGTGCCTAGTTACCCAGTACATCTTCCCAATGGTTTGAAAAGAGAGGAGCCGTCCACTAGGGAAGCTCTGGTCAATGGCGCATGCGGCTTCACGTTCCTGGGCTTGCGGTACCAGAAGAAGAAGCCAACGTACGTTCGATCGGGTACTGCGGAACAATGGATGCATTCATCAATGCATGGTTAGATCAAAGTCGTGTCATGCATGTGGGCAAGGTAATGGTTGGTACATACCATGACGTAGGGGTCCTTGGTGAAGAGTCCGTAGCAGAACCAGGCAACGGAGCTCAGGGTGAGGCAGAAGGACAGGCTGATGGGCATGAACTCCACGCTCTTCGTCTTGATCACCTTGAACTGCACATCCATGGATCGTTCCAGTTGGTTAGCCAAAACAATTCTTATCACAAGGTCGGCTGAAATGATAGATGATGTATATAAGCTTACGATGATGCTGAGAGGCGCCACGAAGACGGCCATGGAGAAGGCGAGGCAGACGCTGCCGAGGAACTAGACCCGGTAGGGCTGGGCGACGCCGGAGCCGAAGGCGTTGATGGTGAGCAGCGGCCTGGAGTTGGTCTTGACGAGCGCGTAGAAGATCCAGAGCACCGAGCTGAAGAGCGCCACCACGTACGGCACGGAGCTGAACCTGTCGACTTCATGCGGTACACCTGCAGGAACGTCGTCCTGCACCACCGTACACGCATGCGTGCCTCCATCGGTCAGCA
This sequence comes from Phragmites australis, assembly GCF_958298935.1. NCBI lineage: Eukaryota > Viridiplantae > Streptophyta > Magnoliopsida > Poales > Poaceae > Phragmites > Phragmites australis. Next base: position 27,031,107 of record NC_084938.1, on the reverse strand, counting down.
GTCAAATAAGTTCACATGTAAATGAAGTCAGCTGAAACGATCGATAGGGATAGTGAAGAGAAAATTTACACTGGTGCGAGGAACACCAGGAAGGATATGATGTTTCCTGCAGAAAGGAAGGATCAGCAACAAACGTTGTACTTGTCAGTGAAATTTTCAGTATATATTTTTCACAGATGAACACGAAATGTATTCAATTAGAAGAAAACGGTATGTATGTACAGGAGAGTACGGCTGGAACTGATTGCTGGTAGGTAAAGTGAGGTAGTTTTAGGGGATTCGCATCCTCTGACTTTGCTATTTGACAAAGTCAGAGGTGCTACAGTAAATCGTGAGCGTACGAGGAGCGAAATACAGTTTATTACTGTAGCAAAAGCGATGTAGCATCTACTGTTGCGAACATTGTAGATTGGTACTGTAGCGATGCTGCACCACTAAAATCCGACTGTTCATTTGCGATCGGGCGGACGAGAAAAATACCAACTGCATGTACTGTAGCACCTCTGAAAGGAAGGATCAGCAACAAACGGTGTACTTGTCAGTGAATTTTTCAGTATATATTTTTCACAGATGAACACGAAATGTATCCAATTAGAAGAAAACGGTATGTATGTACAGGAGAGTACGGCTGGAACTGATTGCTGGTAGGTAATGTGAGGTAGTTTTAGGGGATTCGCATCCTCTGACTTTAAAATTTAGCAAAGTCAGAGGTGCTACAGTAAATCGTGAGCGTACGAGGAGTGAAATACAGTTTATTACTGTAGCAAAAGCGATGTAGCATCTACTGCTGCGAATACTGTAGAATTGGTACTGTAGCGTGCTGCACCACTAAAATCCGGACTGTTCATTTGCGATCGGGCGGACGAGAAAAATACCAACTGCATGTACTGTAGCACCTCTGAAAGGAAGGATCAGCAACAAACGCTGTACTTGTCAGTGAATTTTTCAGTATATATTCTTCACAGATAAACACGAAATACATCCAATTAGAAGAAAACGGTATGTATGTACAGGAGAGTACGGCTGGAACTGATCGCTGGTAGGTAATGTGAGGTAGTTTTGGGGGGATTCGCATTTTTTGACTTTGTCACAGCAAAGTCAGAGGTGTTACAGTAAATCATGAGTGAAATACAGCTTATTACTGTAGCAAAGCGCTGTAGCAGATACTGTAATACTGTGGAATTGGTACTGTAGTGATGTTGTACCACTAAAATCTGGACTGTTCATTTGCGATCGGCGGACGAGAAAAATACCAACTGTATGTACTGTAGCACCTCTGAAAGGAAGGATCAGCAACAAACGCTGTACTTGTCACTGAATTTTTCAGTATATATTCTTCACAGATGAACACGAAATGCATCCAATTAGAAGAAAACGGTATGTATGTACAGGAGAGTACGGCTGGAACTGATTGCTGGCAGGTAATGTGAGGTAGTTTCGGGGGATTCGTATTCTCTGACATAGCTACAGTAAATCGCGAGCGTACGGATAGTGAAAGGCAGTTTATACTGTAGCAAAAGCGTTGTTACTGTTCCGAAAATTGATACTGTAGCGACACTGTACCTGTTCATTTGCGATCGGACGGACGAGAAAAATACCAACTGTATGTTACTGTAGCACCTCTGATCTTGCTTTTGAGGGAATATATTTATTGTGATTTCATCTATTTGTTGGTGTAACATGGCAAAATTTGAAGGCATGTGCCGTCTTTCACTGCTCAACCAATCTCCACTGGTAAACATGTATATGTCACACACGTGCAATCAGTAATATTGTAATAAAAACTAAAAATTAAAAAAAGCAACGATTAACGACACTCACACTGAATCATTGCAATCATTGTAATTAACAAAGATCAAATCTTAGGTGGACACATGGAACTCAGGATTCCTTCTGTAGACACCTTCCTATTCGATCTGCTAGCTTCTGCAATCGATTTATCTAAACCAAATAAATATTGCTATTGAAGTGTTGGAATCCAATCAAAGAAGCAGTTGTTCCAAGGAAACAAAAAAACCAGTTGATTCTTAGAAAAAGACAGTTGTACACCACAATATGAGCATATGCCAACAATGTCTCGCCATCCATCAAAGAACAAACGCGTTCACGTTAGTGTATGATATGGCGTATCAAAAGACAAATGGAACCTGAACAAATAAAGCTAAAATACAAGTTTCATCATTTAAGAGGAGACGAAATAATATACAATATTTTTCACAACTTTACATTCTCGATGTAGGATATCTAATCTTGAGGGAAATTAAATCATGTTACCTTAACCGAAAAAATAATTATCAGATAAAGGGTTATAAAAGCAAAGAACATGTGTTTAAGGCATTCTGCACAAGATTATAAAAATGGAGGATGTTCTCCACAATATAATGTGAAGAATCAGATTTCAAACCATTACAATCAAAATCATGAACTGCAATAAAAGAATGTGGAGATTAAACTAATGAAAATAAAAACCACCAAAATCCAGAGAAACAAGCACATGTAAAGAGGTTACATGTCGGCGAAAAAGGGTATCAGAAGGGAGTGACATCGCCTAGAGTGTTGAGACCGCAAACATACAAAGTTTCACCAATGTAAGTGAGCATAGTTCTTGCAGTTGATGATTTTCTCCAAATTCTCTGATTTGACCAAAAAAGTTAAAGCACCATTTCTATAGCAGTTCATTCAAACTACTTTGCCCGAGCACTTAAAAATTCGAGTAATGTAATTTTTGTATAAGGAAACACTACCATGCAGCAGCTGCATATAGAAGTAGTATATCAGGGAGCATGGGTTAGGAAATAGAAATTAGCATTATGTAAATTCATTATCTACCATCTGTCAGATACATTTCTGCAAGCATCATTCTAAGAAACATGCACCATGGAACTATGGTACGAAATTACCACAAAGGTAGGACCGGATTTCACAAGAACTGGAAACATATCAGCTGATCTGTAATTCAGGACTGAACCCACGCATCATTTATTCCTCACCATAGCTTGCCCCCAAGCAAACTGCACGCCTTAACACTGGCTGCAATCCGAGCTTCCTACCTCCCTCTTATTATCTTGTAATCAAATATCCCAAGGTAGCCATCCATTTCTTTCAGTATCGGGGACCGAGAGATGCAGCATACGCGTTCGTACAGCTACAACAGGAGAAAAGCTGAGGAGCTTATAGTTCAATTCTCTTCCGCAGTAGTGCACGAGTGTAGCTACCAAGTATGGTTGCTAAATGCATAACTCCACATCTTATACGATGCGGTTATGTTACAGAACTTTCATGGACATGCTTTACGATGCTAAATTCTGAAGAACAAGACATACAAATTTCAAGGACATGCTTTTTCAGTATTGTGGTAAACAATTAATGAAGTACAACACACAAATTACACAATTAGCAGCATAAGAAGTTTGAGAACCAGACTCTTTGATGAAGAGCAATAACAATAGCTTCTCATGTTTGGTGCTCTATACAATGCCAAGCATTTCCTTTAATATAGCGTGAACTAATGAGGGAAAACACATAGCAGTAAGATAGGTATCAAGATACCTCAAAATTAATGAGTTATGTTCCTGAAGACTTACTTGATTGCTTTCAGTTCTCATCTTCTGCCACTGGACTTGTTTTTCATGCTTCATTATATACTGAGATTTGTTTAACTGAACATGTCAGCATCGTAATGGTAAAAAAAATCACATATGTCCATTTTCATTGAAATGAATTGATCACCATCATCATCAGTAAAATGAGCTCATCGTCATCGTCAGACGTAAGTAAAGTGAATGTATCCAAACTTTTCTGGACATGTTAATTTGGCAAGATTTAAAACAATAACAGACCTTCTTTATGTGTTCACAGGCGAGGAAGGCATCCGCAGCAGTCTGGCAAGGCGGAGATGCAGTGGTCCGTCGGCGCTCGTGGGCAGCGCGTGGTCCGTCGGCCATCATGGCCGGCGCGTATCGACACACCGCCGCATGAAGCAGACACGAAGAAGATCGTGGCAGCCCGCGCAGGAGACCGAAGCAGCCGGTGCAGGAGATTGAAGCAGCCAGCGCAGGAGATTGAAGCAGCAAGCTCAGGAGATCGTCGATCGCAGGCAGAAAAGAAAATCAAAACAGGCAGCGGGCGGATGATGTTACCCGGTGGTGAGAAGAACGCCGCCTGGGCAGAGGAAGGAGACGTTTATGCAGGTGAGGAAGGAGACGTTTATGCAGGTAATTAAACGGTGATTGATTATTTTAGAAATGAAAATAGGATTCAACTTTATATGTAGATGTTAGATAAGTCGGATAGACGGTAAAAATCTTTCGAATCAATCACAACTAATATAGATTATAGAAGTATAGATATGGAGAGTAGAAAGAGATCGAGCACATATATAGTACTGATCCTGGGAGTGCATGGTGAGCTGTTGGCAATTCTAATACATGATTAAATGCACTTCAACCATTCTTCAGTTGAATAGTGTCTAGGCGATGCATGCATGCATGAGTGTTTCGATCTAGCTAGAAACAGGTGTGTGACATGTGCATATGTTTTGAAGACGTTTCTCGTATACTAATAATTTAAATGTAAACTTTTTATTGAAGCATGTACTCACAAAAGTTAAAAAAAAATCACTTAAATTATTGTAGGAGTTGCTCTTAGGTTGATAGTAGTTGTATGAGTAATTTTTATGGTAGCTATTAACAACTTTTGTTGAACATAAGTAGCAACTCACATGAATGACCAAGTTACTAGTGAGAAAGTGTAGCAACTTATGTTGTATATATGGTAGCAATTTATATAGAGACTATGTAGTAACTTATATAGATTTATGATTTAGAACCCATAAAATTACCACTACTTAAGAAATCAATATAGTAGACACCATATTAGTGACAGCCGCTCAGAAATTGTCACTAAAGTTATATTAGTGACGGGTCCAATTGTAACGAAAATAGCCCTATTAAGCTATGATTGTGATTTTAGTGATTAACGATAACATAGTCATTGTGACTAACATATTCGTTAAATATATATGTTAGTAGGTCTCATAGATGTAATACATGAAGAAGCCACCGCAGTCAGGACAAAGTTCAATTAAACTATAAGAAATCTCAGGAAAATTGACTATACCGGAAGGTCCGATGCTCAGAGGGCTATACACACCGGAGCATTCTTGTCAAAAGAAGCCAGGGAAGTTTCTATACACCAAAAGGTCCGGCGCTCGAAGTTAAAGATACTGGATGCTTACACCGGAGCATTTGTTGCAGATAGGGTGCAACAGTGGAAGACTAAAGATCAACACGCTGGAAAGTCCAGTGATGAAAATATGCACATCGGAACCTTCACTGGAAAATTTAACAGAGTGTGTGAAAAATCCAAAAAATATGGTGTTGTACATACCAGAAGATCCGGCGATGAAGATTATGAACGCCGAAGCTTTTTGCATAGAGAAGAGTGACGCGGTCAGGCCCAGGTCAACACACTAGATAGTCCAGTGATTGAGTGAAGGTTACATCAGAACATTCGGTGTTTAGAAGAGTTGCTGAGTGGAGTTCCAATGGCTAGTTTGTGATGGTGTACACACTGGATGGTCCGGTGAGTACAAATTATCTACACCGGACCATCCGGTGTTCACAGTAAAGTTAAGCTATTAGGGCAATAGCTAGTCTACGGGGTTGATACTATAAATACTCCTCCACTCATTAATTTAAAGCTGCTGGAGTCCAGAGAACCTCATATACACATGAGAAGATATTCAAACCATCCAAGTGCTTAAAATGTTCATCCAAGGCGATTAAGCACATCATTAGAAAGTGATTAGTGCTTATAGGCCTAAAGAGAAGTGTTGCTAGGTGCTGCAACCTAGAGAGTGGATCAAGGAGTAATCCAATCGTGTACCGAGAGGTACATTGGCAACTTGGAGTCTTGGTGACTCGCTGGTAACTTGTTGACCCTCCGATTTGGTGTGGAGCAGGAGCAAGAAGATTGTGCGGGAACGTGGAGGCCCTTGTTTTTGTGACTAAAGCTTCGAAGTAAAGACAGCGTACAAGTGAACGAAAGAGAGGTAAGTGGTGAGACCTCGCCTTAGTGGCTCATCATGCTTGAGGCTTTATTTTGGTGACTTGTTAGCTCAAGAGCCGTGACAGGAAGAGACTTGGCGACTGGGAGCATATCCTTTGTGGAGCTCCAACGTAGATTAGGGGTGACTTGTGACAAGCCACCGATACCACGGGATAAAAATCCCTTGTGCCGAGTTTGTCTCTCTATCTTATTTACATTTCCGCATTTACATACTTGTAATTTACCTTGCTAGAGTAGATAGCAACACTCTTGAGCGGTAGAGTAGACACGCTAGATAAACCTAGATCACATTTAGATAGAAATTGAGATAGGTTTATCTTGTAAAGTTTTTAGAGCTATTAATTTCTAAGTGTCCTAATTCACCATCTCTTAGGATGTTACCGATCCCTACAATTAGTATCAGAGCTTTATGCTCTTGATAGGTTTAATCGTCTAGAGTTGTGATGTCCAGGGTTGAGATGAATATTGGTAGTGCTCCACACTTTGACGGCACTAATTTTTCTCGTTGGAAAATTCTAATGACATATTATTTGCAAGTCAAAGGTCTAAATATTTGAAGAGTCACTGAGGAGGGGATGAGACACACATAAGGAGAGGAAATATGATGCTATGGCGAAGAGTATCATTTTATCATCTCTTAGCACCGATGCATTCAATAGAGTATATTCTCTTACCAATGCACATGATATTTGAACAAATCTCATTGAAATATAAGAAGGCATAAAGGATATGCTCAATGTGAAATATCATGGTCCTGTTACTAAGCTAAATAGTTATCTAAACGAAATGGGGACCAATTAGAGCTCGGGAATGACGGGTAAAAGGTAGGGGAAGTCTCACCTCGACGTGGGGAAGCTTTCTATTGGTTTAGATAACTCCAGGGAAGTTTCGATTTGTAGGTCAGGCTCCGGGGTGGTTACTGGCCTTGAGGTGCAAGAACTTGCGTGAAAGCATCTCCGACAAAGAAGACGATAGGAAGGAGCTCGGGGAAACCTTAGGAGAGCTCGGGGAAGTCTTCTTCGTCGATCTCCGACTGTCAAGGTCGTCAAGATGATTATCTTCCTCTCTTTCGGTTTGAGTGAAGGGGAGTGAGTGAGAAGTGAAATAAACGAAAGAGATGAGTGAGCATCAGTCGCTGGCTTTAAATGATGCTCTGAGTTCTAATTTTGTTGTGTTCCACGCCATTAATATAATGGTACAAATGGACTTGAAAATGGGCAGTTATGGTAATTCTTCTCGGTCCAGGCCCAACTACGGCAGTTATGGTAATTCTTCTCGGCCCAGGCCCAACTGCGGAGCTCGCTAGAAATCAAATCGAAAAAACCACGTCACGTGGGCCCACCTCTCCAGCTGCGCCAACTGCTACGCGCACCCCGAGGTGTCCCCGTGGGTCTCACCCAGACGCAGACGCAGACGAGACGACACGCGCGCACGTCCCAACGCCAACGCGAGCCCACCCCGACCTAACCCGAAGACCTTCCCTGGCCTCCCCCCTACCTTTCCCCTCCTCCCCGTTCCACCCCACCCGCGTCCGGCGCCGCCGCCTCCACCTCCACGGCAGCGCTCCTCCTCCTCCTCCTCGCCGGCGCGGCGGTGCTGCCTTGGGGAGGCCTCGCTCGGGAGGGCTGGTTGGCCGTCAGCCGCAGAGGAGGCGAGAGGAGGTTGCTCTAGGGCTCGTGCCCCCCGGCGGCGGAGGGAGGGATGTACGTGCCGCCGCTACCCAGCGACGCCGGCGGCCGCGAAGACGCGGCCGCCGGCGAGCAGCCTAGGGTTTACCAGGTCTGGCGAGGAAGCAACGTAAGCAATCTCCCTCCCCCTCCCCCTCCCCCTCCCCCTCCCCCTCCCCCTCCCACTCCCTCCGTCCCTTCACCCCTCTCTCCATGCCTGTCTCGTGCCGTAGAGTAGATATGGACCCGGATGCGGCTATGCGCTGTACGCTGTGATGTGTTGGTGAAATCAAACCCGCTGCCTTTTGCTTCCGCGCCTGCTGCCATTTGCGGGATTGGCTGGGAAATTGCTTGATTAGGTGAATTTTGAAGGGGCCTTCTCATGTCATTGCCCTGGGATGCAAAGTTGGGGATGTAGGGTTCGAATTGGGGAAATTTTCGTCCACTTCTCGCGTCGTGGGTTAGTTTATGGGATAATTAGGAAATGATTAATACTTGTGCTATTCTGTTAGTCCGATACTTCTGTGCCTGATGCGCATTAGTACTGTGATGTTAATCTAAGCATGAATTGTTTGTCGCATTAGAAAAGATATATAATAGTTAATTTGGCCTTAGGTTATCTGTTTTCATTTTGAACATATGTAGTGTGCAACATTTCAGCGTAATGTTGTTTGTTCATCATCAGTTGTGAAGAGTATTTCTTTGAGCATGAAGTTCAATGGATTTCAGTTGCAGTTGTTTTGTGCTGATACACCAACTACTGGTTTGATGATTGGACCATAGTGAATAGATAATTCTTTTTCATTTATTGACGACTGCAAGGATGCTTCCTATTGCTTAGTTGGGAATTTGAAATGCTCTATTTGATCTTTTGGTGAAAATGAAATGAACATCTGTACAAAGTTTGAGGTCACACAAGGAAAGATGCTACCAACAATGGTTACCGCAATTTGGGAGGACTCTATAGATGACTGTTTCTTGAGTTCCTACTGTGACCTATCCTCAGTCTCAATCTTAGACTGATCCCTCGGTCAGCATAGTGCCAGCATGGAAAATGCCAGTAGGGCAGGCAGGTGGCACCTCTGCCCTCTTGGGTTCTTGGCTTCACTGGGGTTGAATATGGCGCACCAAAATCGAGTCCCAGGAACCAGGATGCATGGCAGTTTCATGCAACCTGTTGGAGTGGCAGAAGACCTGCTTTCGGATGTTGTTTCATTTACAATATCTTTTATGCTTCAAGTCTTCTGTCACATTTTTTCCTTCTCTGTAATCACTTGGCATTGTTCAAAACTAACCCTTGCATTTACTGCATTTCCATGGCGGTCACTATAGCTTGAGCATCAGGATAAATTACTGTTGTTTGCTTGCATGTACTTTTAGCTTGAAACTAACATACTTTTACATGTTTGGGCTGTAGTAGTCTTAAGTAGTCATCAGTCAAGGATATACTTCTATAGCTTTGATAGCTCAATGCATTCTGGAAACCTTTATGAAGCTAATCAGCCAAGATATTATGCTGAGCTCTCAATCTTTATGGGATATTCATCCCACTGCCTATCTAATGCTCCATTCTGTACTTAGTTAACAGAGTGCACACTGGCTTTTCTAAAAAAATTGTCAGAACTATGTACAAATAAGTATTTCATGTTTGTTGTGGCTCCTTGCAGCTGTTTTTTTTTTTGGACTTTGATGGCATTTCACATTTGTGGCTTTGCTGTTTGCAGGAATTCTTCTTGCAGGGAAGATTCATATTTGGGCCTGATGTGAGATCCGTGTTTCTCACTATGTTCCTCATCATCGCACCAGTTGTGACCTTCTGTGTGTTTGTCGGAAGGCATCTCATGAATGAATTTCCCGATCATTCGGGCATCTCAGTAATGGTAGTGGCGGTTGTCTTCACCATTTATGTAAGCATACCGCTACAATTGCTAATTCACATCTTTACTACTTATAAGCAGTTGATCCTTAGGCATTTCTTCTCAGTGAACTCACTTGACTTGCTGATGAATTTTTTGCTTGTGTTTTCAAGGAAATATGCTTTTTGTAAGTGTACACATAACTGAACTGATTTTCCTTTACTAGGATTTGATGCTTCTTCTTCTTACCTCTGGAAGGGATCCTGGTATAATACCTCGTAACACTCATCCTCCTGAACCTGAAGCCATTGATGGGATCAATGATATAGGTGGTCAGACTCCACAACAATTTCGTTTGCCTCGCACAAAAGAAGTTGTTGTAAATGGAATCAGCGTAAGGATCAAATACTGCGATACTTGTATGCTGTACCGACCACCTCGATGCTCACACTGTTCTATTTGCAATAACTGCGTGGAACGGTTCGATCATCACTGCCCATGGGTTGGCCAATGTATTGGACTGGTAGGTTATTCTATGTTTCCAGCAGATTTATAGGCATCCTTTTTAGATTTTCTTTGACTAATTTGCAAATTTGGTAAGCCTGATTATCAGCATTTTTTGTGCAGCGTAATTATCGGTTCTTCTATATGTTTGTATTCTCAACCACATTGCTCTGCCTGTATGTATTTGCCTTCTGTTGGGTGTACGTAATCAAGATTAAAGATGCTGAGCATTTGTCGATCTGGAAGGCCATGTTAAAGACACCAGCTTCAATTGTTCTGATTATCTACTGCTTTCTTTGTGTATGGTTTGTCGGTGGTCTGTCTGTCTTCCATTTCTATCTGACGAGCACCAACCAGGTATGTGTTTTAGTTCATCTCAATTGTTGTCTCGTTAACGCTACATTTACAATTCAATAGCTAATCGTTTACCCATTCTCTTTTGTAGACAACATATGAGAATTTCAGGTACCGCTATGATCGACGTGCTAACCCATACAATAGAGGTATTCTGAACAACTTTCTAGAGATATTCTGCACTACTATTCCCCCTTCGAAGAACAATTTCCGGGCAAGGGTCACAGTAGAGCAAGGGCTGCAACAATCACGTGTACAATCTAGAGGTTTCATGAGTCCCAACATGGGCAAGCCTGTTGGAGATCTTGAAATGGGCAGGAAGCCAGTAGCTTGGGATGAACCAAGGACGGCGGCTGATATTAGTGACTTGGAAGCAAGTCTTGGGGGCATGTTTGATGAGAAACAGGGCAGAATAGCCCATGCATCTCCAGATCTCAGCAGAGATGATCTTTCAGCAGAGTTTATGGAAGGTCGAGCTGGCATGCATTCGAGGCAGTCAAGTTGGGTTCACAGAACTGGAACCTCAGACTCAGTGGACAGTATTGCTGTCCAAATGGCTACTGCAGAAGCTAATGGGGGCAACCATGTTGCAATGAGAAGCACACGCTAGCAAGAAAAAAAAGTACAGTGTTTCAATTCTGCATCGAGTGGGTTGCTGATCATGTCTCAAAATGAACTGCCATGTGCTTAGCACGTGTGCCAGGGTAAAGGTCCTGGATCAATGTAATTCTAAACACGCTTCCTGTTGTTTCATCCCTGGTAAGAGCATCAGAGCTCCTGTTGTGGTTTGTTTGGTGTTTTAAGAAAGTAGCCGGATAGCATAAGCTCCCACCCGGTCAGATGATTTATCTGTATATATTATTATTGGAACAGATTGGTTGCAACAGATGTTGGGTTTGGTTTCTCACGTCCTTGTGCTTCACTTGTCAGAATGTCATCTCGATGCTAACGATTATTGAATGGCCAAATTGGCTCTTGTATATGGTCGCCTATTCTCAGTTATGCACCTGAAAATTTCGAGCTCCACTTAATTTTGTTTCGAGCTCCACTTAATATTGCTGTCGTCCTCTTGACATTGCTTTTCAGTAGTGGCGTAGAACTTTATATCCTGTTGAGTTCCGAGGGCAAGAGAATTGCTCTGGAACCTACAAATTGGTATGGAATTTTTTGCATTACAAATGGAGCCTTAAAAAAGAGTCGCCTCAGTTTCTTTGTTGTCTGGTCTAAGGCCCTTAGCTGAAGCAGGCAGGCCTAGTGTACGGTCTTGGTTTGCACTAGTGTCTTGTATGCAATTGCAGTGTTATCTCGGCACTGGGCACAATCGCCTGAACTTGTAGGGTAGCTTTTCTACACCGAAGGGAAGTAAGGCTATCTTCAGTGAATATACTAAAAATTTATCTCTTATAATCTTATTACAATATTTTCAATTTTTCTATCTTATAACTGCTATTGTATTTTCTATCTATTATTACTTTCATTCTTTCTTCGAACACACAATCATCTTTTGTGAACCATTATTGAGGGGAAGAGAGAGAACCGCAAATTTGCCAATCTTTTGCCGATCCAAACCCAGTCTGTATCTATAGCGGCTGATGCCGCCTCTGCTGGAGGGTGATATGGGACAGAGGTGGCATCTGCGCACATACATTGATGCGGGTGTCCTTTACAGTCTGAACCGCCCTAAGGCTAACTTCAACAACTACTCTAAAATTTCATCATCTAAAATACTATTACAATATCTTCTGTCACTATTACAGTATAGCTCATTCCATCCATCTCCAAAAGATACTATATATTCCATCTCATATATTCTCTCTCGTATATTAAATTGGTTTTTTAACCGTTTCCTTCACTCCGCCCTCTCACCATCTCCTCTTCGTTCACTCCGCCCCCTCCCCCAACTCCTCCCTCCGCCACCACGCCCCCTCCATCCTCCATCCGCCGCACCCCCTCTCTCCCTCCTATCATCTCCACACAGCAGAGCACAACATCATAACAGAGAAGAGCAGAGAGCTGACAGCTAAAACCCAGCGCCGCCGGCCAAATCCCTGAGCCTAAACCCAAATTCGAAAAACTCGAGCACTCAGGAGCTAGGAGAGACGTCGCCGCCCCTTCTCCTCCCTTTCCCAAGGCGAATCCACCATTTTCTCCACCGAGCTAAGCCCTCCGGCACTTTCTTCCCCATCTCCAGCGTGGAGCTCCTTGAACTCACCGAGTCACCTAAGCTATCCACATTCTCTGTTCTTTTTTTTAGGGGAAGCAGCTGTCTACATTGCTGATCACTGATTGCAATCCATGCACATCTAAGAGCTAACAAATCAAAATGGCAACGCAGAGCACATTGTTCTGAGTTGAGGCACGCACGTTTTTCAGATTCCAAGCCGGGCAATCCATCGTGAACTCGCAACAGCGCTGACGGGGCATTGCAAATGGGTAGATGCACGCATGACAATAATTGTACTACTAGCCAGAAAATCTCCTGCCCGGCCAGCTCGGTGTGCTTCCGGTGAGATCGAGCTGCTGCTGCTGCTGCATGTGGACCGTCCAGTTCTTGATGGGTGGACATGGATGCAGGCGTTCATCGCACTAGCAACTACTACTACTGCTTGATTCCTGTAGATGCGTCTCAGGTACAGGAACATGATTGATATTTCTCTCGACTGGAAGTGCGAGAGAGCATTGCATGCAGTGCTGGGGACTAGTGATGCACTCACAAATCACGATGGATCGGATCAGGGTAGGTAGCTGAAGGTGAGGTCGCCTACAGCTGAAGCCCAAGCCTGTACCTGCACGTACATGTGCCGATCGGAATACTGGACCAATGTTGGGTCGACCACCTGATGATCACTGGTCGACCTCTTATGATCTGGAACGAAGACCATGCATGCATGCATGATGCACCTAGTACTAGGTCGATGCAGGTGCATGCCAAACTCGATCGACCAAGATGCAGATGCAGACGCGAATGATCGATCATCGGCTGGCGCGGCGCTGGTGCCTTCCAGCTCGAGTTGCACCGATCGTCGGAGCGCGGCGGCGGCCGTCTGGTTGATTCTGATATTCTCTCGCGTCGAGAACCGTTGCAAGCCAGGCTGGTTGGTGCCTAATCTACATAGATAGATCGGGACAGCTCATATGCTAGCTCGCTAAAACTCGCACGTTTCTTGAGTCGCTTTTGCCATGTTTCTCTCCAAGATTCTTTTCGATAAAGGATCATTTTCTCTCCAAGATGCACACAAGAATATACATCTCTCCGAGATGCACGCGCCGGACAAATTGCATGCCTGCGACGCAACAAACACAACTACACAAGTAGGTAGCTCTAAGCTAGTGGCGAGGCGTACGGCAAAAGTGGCGGCAGCCGAGTCAGGATCGATGCATCGGCGCACAAACGCAGCGCAAGTGATCGAGCTCGATGGGGAGTGAGCAACAGCTAGCTAGGCCGGCGCTGTCAAAGCCAAGTGGCCGTACGCATGCGCCGATCTCGCCGCAACGACACACATGCATGCCACTTGGGAAGAAGTTGGCCGTCGTGCCGTTCTGGCGCCGCCGCCGCCGCCTGCAACGACGACTAAAGCGATCTAGCATCAGCCGATCGAGCATGATGTGTGCATGCCATGCGCGGCGCGGCTGGGGGGCTGGTGCTTGCATGCATGGCTGGTGGCCAGCGTTTCCTCTGTTTCCTATACCACTATACTGGACTGTGCACTCTTTTTTCTAGCGAGCTAGCTGCCCCTAGCTATGTTAGGGTCACGGAGTGGAGGTTGGGCTTAGGTAGCAAGAAGGGGGATCGAGAGAGAGAGAGGAACCGCAGATCGGAGACGAAGAAGAACGGGAACGAGAGGAGGAATAGTATTAATGGAGTTCGATTATAACTTGTCTATCTGTCCTCTCGATTGCTTCCAGTTTATGAACCACCGGTTACGGATGGCCTTGGGCCCAGACGCATACCTACTTCACCCATTCGGGACCAGACACGCGAGGGTTGTGCCGTTTCTCTCAAGCCTTGCGCTCCAGTACGCCGGTGATACTTGAATCTTCTCATGTCCCATTACTGCAGAATATCTCATCAATATCGATTTAAAATTATTATTAGTGATAGATTTTGAATCGATACTGATTACTCGTTACTAATAATCAATGATTATTAATGTCGGATATGAAACTGGTACTGATAATAAATTATCAATATCGATTCCCTGTTAAGAATCGGCATTGATACTGATTATTAATGTCGGTTCTAAATAGAACCGGTATTGATAGATCTTGGCAGCCAAAAAGAATTACACAATTTAAAATGCATCATATGCACATGCATTCATTCTTCTAATGTTTAAGTCACGATAAACACCTAATGCATTAATTCAAACTACATACATTTCTCAAATTATATCAAATACCATTACATGCATAGTTGATATCTAAAATTTTAAGTCCAAATATTACATCAAAATGATTCAGTGCATAAATGACGCACTAGCTGTTGCTTCAAACGGAAGTTTCATTAGACTTCCATAAATAACGAAACTGTTACTATCACACTAAAACATAAGATGTGACTAATACTTTACTTCCTGGACCTTCTTGCATTGAGGATCAAGTAATGTATACACTCACTGTTGGAAAAAAGACGTAAGATTAAAATCAATCTAAGATCCATTCGTATCCGAGTGTTCCAATGAAAATCCTATAGACAAAAAGCAACAATATAGAAGAAAAATTTAATATTATTGAAATAATCCTAGCTTCAAACTACATGTTCATATCACCAACAATTTCAACTGCATATAACCGCGAGAGCCTAGGAGTCATTGCAAGCACATCCTTATTCTGTTCAAGCGCTTTCAATTTGAAATAGTTATAGTTCAGAAACATGTATCCAAGTTGCAGGTTAACTGATTGTAGAAGCGCATAAACAATAGATCTTTCAGTCATAAGCATTTGGTCTGTTTCGGAATTTGATGTTGTTAAAGTGATATATTCTTGTTTAGGAAAATCAATGCTAAAAGAGATAGTGATCTTCATTTTATTGTTATCAGTCAATGTGGTCGTCACCACATGTGGTGTGCCACCAAAGTCCATAATAATGTCATGTAGCCATTGTAGATAAGGAAGCATCAACATCAATCGGCATGTTAGTTTCTAAATTTGTTAACTACAAATTACAATATTAAATGATCTTCTTAAAATTTATAGCAAATAGATTTTCATATCTGAGCATGCAGATATACCTAAGCAAGTCACATGTACATCTACATGCCTAGATAAAAAACGCCAATGCCATATCAACTGACACATGTGGATAATCTCGTAATTATGTCAAATCATCAATTGCAGAACAAGTAAGTATCAAACTAGTTACTCACTAGGAAGTGATGGTAATATCTTAAACACCTATATAGCGATACACATCTAATATCATGACATACACATCTAATAATAAGCCAACATATTTTAAACTAAAATATATATCTAATTTCAGGACCTAAATTGGCTAACTAAAATTGTTAACTATAATTTGCTAACTTTAATTTGAAAATTAACTCAGGTGTTTTGTGGTCTTTTCGGGTAGGAAGAGGATACATCGTTGAGGATCTGGAGGCCGAGAGTATGAGAGTGGTCATCTGGACCCGGATGACCAAATAGGATGGAGCGGCCGCCTCCACGCTACCTAGATCTACGCTCAACACCTCCACTGTCGTTGCTGCTCGCCATGGGGATGTCAAGGAGGCGACGAGGAGGCGGTGGTGGGCTGACGCGCGATGAGTACAAGGAGGCAGCGGTGGGCCGACGCACGGTGAGGATGAGGAGGCGGCGGTGGGTTGGCACGCGACAAGGACGAGGAGGCGGCGGCAGAGTGACATGCGATGAGGAGGAGGAGGCGGCGACGGGCCGACACATGACGAGGACAAGGAGGCGGCGGGCCGACACACGATGAGGATGAGGACTAGAAGGTGACGAGCCAATGCGTGATGAGGAGGCTGCGGACAGGAGGAGGCGACGATCGGGGAGGATGAGCGGCGTCAGGCTAAATGGAGCAGATGAGGAGAGCGACTAAGTGCTGGATATAAATATAACATAGGCATCAGTGCCGGTTCTAGTTCCAACCGGCACTGATAGTGACTATTAATACCGGTTCTTAAACTCCCATGCACGAGCAATAATTGAGACGCCAAGAACCGGCACTGATAGTGTCTATCAGTGCCAGTTCTTGATGCCTCAATCGTGGTTTACGCGCGAGAGTTTAAGAACCAGCATTGATACATCAATAATACCGTTACGCTTGAACCGACACTGATGAGGCGCTACTTATGACATGTTCTGTAGTAGTGTCACGTTCTCACTCACGTCTCGAGCCTTTTAGAGATCTAGGGTTTAGGGTATTTGTAGCGTTCTGGTTGCTTAAAACCAACTAATCTATTCTTTAATCATTAGTTACTTTTTCATGTGGTGTGTTTGAAAATTTGAAAAACAACATTTGTATTTTGACCCGATGGAGTAAACAAGAGACAAAATGAATGATAAAGTGCTCACCCCTTCTTCTCTTACAAAATACGCTCTCTCGCCTTTCTTAATACCTCTACCCTCCTTTTTTCCAATCTTTTGGTGCTGCAAAAGTGGATCTGTCGGTAGGGTCTGCATGCTAGCCAAGTAGTGATGCAAGTGGGCCAAGTTAGCTCCAGACATTGGTATATCTTAGCCCCTTTCACTTCATCAACCATTTGTTCAGAATGAAAGATCGAAAGGGTCGACAACCTCCAATTTATCTTAAGGAGGTATTAGGACTCGAAACCATGCCGGTTCAGTGAGAGCGCAGTCCCTCAACCGGTAGACCACGAGAGTCTTGGCACCATTTATTCAGAATGAACCACCGATTAGTAGGTGGAAGTGAGCCCCCGGCAGGGGCCGGTGGACTCATGCATTGGTCAACCTGGGCTCCGCCCCACCCCCTACCGTGCAACATTTTCTGAGGACTGAAGAGGCAGTTCGCAGTTAGTTCGGCTAGCAGCTAATCCAGTCCACAATATACACAAGAAATCAGTCCGTAGGCCGCAGACATGTACAAGCAAACATAGGTCATAGGTGGGCGATGGCAAGCCTAGTCTCACACAAATGCACATCTCACATTCTAACCACACGTCGTCACGGAATTGGGGATCAAGATCAGAGAGCTCGTAGCCTTGCACTCGCATGACACATCGAGGCTTGACCGCTCGAGCCATTGACGGCCTCCGTAGTCTGCTTCGTCAGTTGCTACGATTCCCCGGTGGACTCACAGAATTGGGGATCAATGAGCTTGCAGCCTCACACTCGCACGACGCATCAAGGCAATAATCTTGACCGCTGGAGCCATTGATGACCTCCTCGGTTGCTTTGCCTGCCTCCACACTCTCCGGCCACCACGATTCTCCACATCCCACTCCAACCGCAACTGGCTCCACCGCCCTCCCCCTATGGTTTATTCCTGGCTCCGCCACTGCCCCGGTTGAGTGGAATGGCGCCTGATGCCAGGTTGGATGTATAGCATTGATCTTGCATGAAATGCAAATCATGCAGTGGTACACTATGTGTCTATGTCCATGACTAGATGATGCCGATGGTACTTGCACTTTTGTCGACTCAGCCAGGATCGATGAAGCTTTCTCCTCGCCCTTGCACTTGATCGTGCTTCTATATTTGGGGGTTTTGGAGGCATACATGTCGAGATCACGGAAGTGACCAAAACTAGCTGGAATCAATGGGAATCGTTCTGGATGCATGCCGTTTTTTTTTTTTTTTTTTTTTTTTTTGCAATGTTTGATAGCGAAAGCACTAAACGTACGGGATCCGGTTCTGAGATTTTTCTCTAAGGGCTTATTTTTTTTCTTTTATTTGCAAGTAGGATTACACATATGATCGCTCGTAGAATTACACATGTGATCGTTTGTACGCAATGGCAGAGCCAAAGCCAAATTTTAGGGGGAGAGGCTCAACTCCTTGTTCTTTCTCCTTCCTATCCTTTTTTTCTCTTCTTCCTACTCCTCTTCTCCTCTTTTTTTTACTCTTTCATGCTCAAAAATTATAGAAGGGTTTAGAAACTCTCATGTGTTTTCGAGGTGAGTACTCGCATCCATCTGGGCTTGAATGCGGGCACTGCACGTAGTTCTCAAATGCAGTGCAAAACGTGAGCAAGTTAAGTGCATAAGCGGTTGATAAATCCAGGTGAAAATAGCCACCGTGCAAGTTTTTTCTACCTTTCGAAATCACATTGGATTTCTACCTAGATAGGGGATAGGGCAGGTGCAATGAAAGATACATGCTAAACCACATTCAGAAGAAAGTTTTCTAATACAAGATTTGGCTACGTGACATTAGATTTGTATAAATAAAGAGTTTAGCTGACCATTCCTAATACTGACAATGACAATATTCTAACCCTTCAGTCACTAAAGTGCCTCAAATATCCTATTGCAAAGAACAACCATCGATATCAACAATTGTTAGGTGAAACGTTTAACCACTAGTGGGTGGTTACAAGTGTCGTTGTACTATATGCGTATGTATTGTGCAGTGTAGATTATCTATTTATTTTGAGATCTATGTTAGTCCAAGAAAAATATGAAAAATAGTTGAGGATGAAATCGCTACACGAATCCCAAAGGGAGTGGCTTTTGTGTGGAGAATTGTAAGTTAGCATGCAGCATTGTGAACTGATTGCCTTCAATGAAAGCGGAAACATACTTTTATCTAAAAAAACCAACGAGAGTTGAACGGCTTTGTTTAATTTCCACCCAACCGTGCCAAGAACATAGGAATAAACATCACCGTACAAGATCTTCCAAAAAATCAAAATCAAAGAGGTGGTGCGTGGGAATGTATCTGTGTATCTGCTCACATACACGCTTTACCGGTATACCCTCCTGTTCTGGTATGATCAATCTTTTTCTTTTTTTTATGGAGTGGAATCTTATTCCTCACTTCTTCCCATATTATTAAGCACTCCACAATTGGCTGGCTCACCTAACAATTAGTATTGACTAGACGAATAGAGAAATACAATATTATAGGTATTTATACATATATAGTTTATCTTAACCGTTTATTTTTTTTATCTGATATTCATCTCTCTTATTCTCGCTCTAGAGGAAGCAGCTACAATGTCTCACAACACCACTGGTCCAGCACCTTTGAAACCTCGTACACGCGACGACATTGCTCAGCTGAGCTCATGATCACATGAGGCTTTGTTTAATTCCCACCCAACCGTGCGAAGAACATAGGAATACACATCACCATACAAGATCTTCCAAAACATCAAAATCAAAGAGGTGGTGCGTGGGAATGTATCTATGTACCTGCTCTCATACGTGAAATCCTATTCCTAACTTCTCATATATTGGATACTCCAAGATTAACCGGCTCACCTAACAACTAGTATTGATTAGACAAAGAAAGAAATACAAGATAACATACATTTATATACATCTAACTTATCTCAACCATATATCCCATTCATCTGATATTCATCCATCCTTAGATTCTCGCTCATGGAGGAAACAGCTACAATGTCTCACAACACCACTGGTTCAGCACCCCCGAAACCTCGTACACGCGACGACATTGCTCAGATGAGCTCATGATCACACGAGGCAGGCACCCTTTTTTATGTTGAAATAAAACGAGGCATTCACTTTAATAATGAGGGCACGCATCGATGAATATCGATCAGTGGCCACATCGGACGAGGCACGTACGCAATGCAGGATAAGATCATCGACCACCAAGATGGCACGGCACAGTGGCACCCAGCTGAAACTCGCAAGTAGTGGAGCCTCTCCAGAGTCATGGGCGCGCGTGCACACCAACTGCAGCTGGAAGAGACCAAATCAATGGCTGGCCAGATCAGCTGCGCGTTGGAATGCCACCGAAAATTGGCAAATTGCTCCGATCCGGCCGTGCAGTGCAGACGCCTGTTTTGATCGGTTCTTTGGGTCTGATGGCCGCACGGTGGCCGTGCTCTCCTCCTCCTGTCTCTCTGGATCCGTACCTGCAACAGCCACCGAGTGTACTGTCTGGATCCGGCGTGGCATGCAGAGGAACCAAACCATCAAAATGGCGCATGCCAGTCTGCAGGGTTTTTTTTTACCAGTAACTAAAAATTTACCCAAGATCACTGCTAAATATGATTTATTGGATAAAAATCGTAACTGGATATATCGGGCCGGATTTTTTTTTCCTTGGGTGCTTCTGTACGTAAGTGAAGTAGCTTGAGGGCTCGTTTGGATTTCCCATGGTTCTGTAGGAGGCGAGCTAAGGAATTTCCTCATGAGCGGTGGCTTCTGTAAAACTCTCGTGGCATTCATGCGTTCCAAACATGCCATGGTTCGCAGTCGCAGGACGGTGCAAGCATGCACTTAGCCTATAATAAGGTAGGAGCCTAGGAGGCTAATGCTTGGCAGGGTAACTTCTGGTCAACTTGTGTGCGTTGTTGCGTGGAACCATGCATCTGTGAGATGTATCACCAATAGCCGGCCTCTTTTCTGCAAGATACGGGGAGATGCGCCACTCTCACTGGGCGAAGGTGCATGCAATGGTATTATCGGCAACAGAACAGAACAGGGTCACAAGGAAGGAGATGAGATGCGATGAGATAGAAAGGGGCAAAGGCAACAGGGCCTAGTCGCCTCGCCCTACTGCAATGCAATTGCAAGCGCCACTAGTAAGATTGGCTGCAGGTCTTGGCCCGACCACCCAAGTTGCCCGCGCAAGCATCTCTCATCCCCCGCCGGGATCACCTCCGATTCGTGCGTGTTGCCAGAAAGGTCGCTCGCGCAAATGGGCACAGCATTACCACCACTACCCATCGATCGATCTAGCCATCCATCTCCGGGTTGGGTTACGCTGCAAGCCAAAAAAGTTGCTCGGAAGGCTTGCGTGCATGTCAGTTCAGCCACTGTCAGTCATTCTCAGGGCCTAGATTTTGGGTTTCAGGGTAAGCAGGGGGGTTTGGACCCATTTTGTCAAAAGAAGAGTACTATCAGTTCTCATCTCCTCGTGCGTTTTCCGATACTGATAGCGGTTTAGGTGCTTAATTGGGTCATGATTACGGTGTTTGTGTGTAGTGTATGATCAGTTTTAGTTACCTAGCTCAGTTGGTAACTGAAAGTTGAGACGGCTGTTCTGTCCTTTGAGTGTTAAGGGAGCTTAGTTCTAGGGCTTACAAGTTGAAAGTGCATCTAGTATGATCCTGTTTGATCGTGGACATGAGATTCGGTGCTCAGTGCTGTTCTCCATATCATGAGGGGCCAAGTGGCAAAAGTAACCGGGAATGATATTTCTGCTCCCTTTTCCCCTGCTCCTCCGGCAATGGCATCAAAGTTTGAAGGGTGGTGAAGCTGAGGAAGTGACGCTCATGCTGTCATGCATGCTGCCGTGGACTGCCAGATCAGCTTGCGTGTGAATGGCTGTCAAGTGCTGCCTGTTATGCCACTTCGCCAGTTCAAGCTTTCCTTTGGTCAGCTCTCTTTCAATCAACCAAGTCCTTTGGTCACTACGACAGGCCTCGAAAACAAAGTTTGCCACACGAGGATGGGTCCTCTGCATCAATTGAGATACGGTGCTGACACTGCATATGATTCGTTTCTTTGAGAAAAACTTTATTGTCTTTTTAAAAACGCACAAAAAGATGGTTCCTTTTCGATCGAACTGTCCGCGAGCAATGAACATGGGATCTCTATTTGATCCTCATGGATACTGTTTTGTGAGGCTGTCTGGGTGAATTGTGTGAACTAACAAAGGGCAATGGTATTGTGATCCTTGCATGCAATGGAATTGACAAGGAGACACATGGATCAAGCTCTAGGATCCCTTGTGCTGTTCTCGAATAAGGAACAGGTGTTGAGCTCAGGCTAAGCTGCATGCACCATTGACCAGAGCTTCCCTAGTGGACGGCTCCTCTCTTTTCAAGCCATTGGGAAAATGTACTCGGTAACTAGGCACCACACCTTTCGGTCTCCAAGTTCATGATGGGTGTAAACGTAGGTGCATCATAAAGGTTAGTGAAAGTGAGTACATTAGTAACAGTTCCAAGGATTTCAATTTCGTTTTACATTTTTTCATTCACCGGTGAATATTTTTTCGTCTTCTGCTCTGTTGGTCCTAGATGTCAGTGAAAGAAAATTTTAGAATTAGATATTTCGTTCTCCTCCGAAATTTCCAAAATTTATGAAATTTCACCAAAATTTCGATGAAATTTTAATCGTGAACAGCTTCATCTAAATATATAGGTGATATTAACTCTGATTAGTTGACTCGTGCGGAGGACTTGTAAACGATGTAAGTCACTAGTAAGGCCTTGTTTGGAACTCAGGAAATTTTCCCGACTCCTACGAGCGAATTAAATTGTAACCTGTAAATTCCGGCTCTCGAAACGTGGCGTGACCTTGGCTATTTGCGGGTGAAACTAAACATTAGTAACATTTTTTTTTCATTTTATTTTACAAAATTTAACCATCTTTAGTTAAAAAAGCGGAGAAGAAAGTTCACCCAAGCCCACCCAGTTATATCTTTGGTAGTTTCACACAAATAAAGTAGGAGCTGCCTAACAGTACTTAGTTTTACAGCACTTCTGCAATAAGGTCAAACTAGGTGTTATATCTAGAATCTCTAAATCTACTGGCTTTTTCATTTTTAGACAAGATAGGATAACAGCTTTGCATCTTCTGGCCACTTAGAATGGGTGTATATTTATGCATATGCCTTTTAAATTTATGGAGGTTGCCTTTTAAATTTATGGAGGTTGATATTGGCATGATGAGAACTAACCACCCTATCTTGCCTAATTTTGAAATGGAGAAAAACAACCTGATGAACCATCTTGACGCAAGCAAGCGTCAAATTTCACACCCTTTTTCTGCAATTGGACGTTGGAATATTGCGATGGGCAAGAAAGCTTCAAGAAACAAGAAGAGGACAACAAGGTACTGTTCATCTGCAAGCTTATCACACAATAATGCAATAAAAATGGCACCTAAATTTATTTCAAAGAAAATATCACCTTTGCATGAGTTTGTAGAAGAAAAGGGTGGTTTGTTTCCTCTTTGCTTTGGCTTACAAGCAACGGAAATTGCTTGAAAAACAGTGAGTTGTCCTTGCATTCATTGATGAAGAACATTAAGGAACAACATATTTATCGATTGATGGAGATATGAGTCCATTCGCATACTAAGATTTGGAATCAAGTACTGAATTGGAGGCTATCTACATGCCTACTTGAACAATCTATTCTCTCTTGGGGTAGCTCCTCCTCTGAGGCATACATGGCAGTACTACACATTTCAAGTGAGCTGAAACTGTCCTAGTTGACCAAGAACTTCTAAAATATCATCTGATCACTTCAACTTTCAACATTTCTGTTGTGTAAGAAAACTAAGTTCTATATTTTTTCCCTTTAACATTTATTTTTTATTCGAAGTGGAAAACAGGATCACTTAATGGGTCTGATCTTTTTAATTTTTTTTTTGAATTTACATAACTCCCATCTTGACGAATGTTGCTACCTCAAGAACTAGCTGTGCAAAAAGGGATTTATCAGATGGAAAGAAAGCCACAAAGTGTGTGGTTTCTGTGCACAAAGCTCCAGGCAAGGACAATAATTTGATGCACTTTTGCAGGTGCTATGTGAGCCTTAAGGGGCCCAAACTCTGCATTCCAAGGCTCTTGGGAAGAAAAGAGAGACACAACAGCTTTGTTTCTTGACACTTTATTTTTATTTTTCTGAAAATAAGCCTGTTTCCTTAGTTTACATGGATTCTTTGCTGGGGACAAAGCAGAAGTAGATCAGTATATATGAAGGCAATATAGGCTAGGTAACACAATACTGCAAAACAAGAGCAACTCTGAAGTTTCAACATCTTTTTCAGTTCGACGGAGGAGGACTTTTCGCGTATATCATCTGATTTCTCCTCCAAAATACAGGCAATCACGGAATGCGTAAGCAGATCTATCATCTTCCTGAAAGCAAGAAATCAGGTTCCTATTATTGGAAGCATTAATTAGCTCATAATCATTGCGATTACATTCTAGTACAAATAATACCCAAGTATACTGAATAAAACAACAGAAGTAAGGATGTTTCTCCAAAATGGCATTCCTGATGATTGGTTGCAAGCAAGCTACTGCCTAACTGATAGTGCTTCAATTCACACGGTTCTTCCAGCTAGAAACTATTGTACGCATGTAAGTATGGTTCCACTATATGTTTCTTTCTCCAATCAGATCAGTTCTGGCTACGCTCGTATCTAGGTGGTATCACTTTTTTTTTCATAAAGGAGGCCCACACCTCCTAACCACAAAGAAGCTGAGGAGCGTCTTCGGGTAGGAGCATTAGAGATCCAACCCAAATCACCCCCACTAGGGCTGCCCTCAGGAACCTAAGCCGGTGTCAGCTTGTGGAGGACAGTATGCTCAGTACTGTTATTGATCAAACCACTTTTCAGTGTTCATGAGAGAACTGAAAGCAGATGTTTCTTGTGTGACTATATACCCTGCCCCACCAGTCAATTTATATAGGAATCATTGCTCTTGTCAGCCTGGTTCAAAGAAAAAAAAAGAGAGCGCTTGTCTGCTAAGTCGTTGTTCATGCTAGGTTATGACTTAATCAGCAAAAAGGTTATAATTATCTTGCGAGTGCCGTTTCTTTTCCATTTTCACTGTATCTATCTCAGAATAGATATTTGGGGTTGATATTTTTAGGTCTTGATTATATTAACAAAAAGAAGTTTAACCCTTGTTGATGATTTGTGAACCGCTGATTTAACGAACTTGTTGAAGAAATATGGGTGCTTTGAGTAGACGAATTGCAGAGAACACACGTGAGTTTTTATATAAGGTCGGGCCAACTTAAGGATAATAATCCTATATTATGTTTGTCTTGTATTAATTTCAACCTATTATAAGGGGGTATGTGACTGGTTTAGATGGATCTAAATCTACTCAATAACTTCCTTGCTTGGCTTTAGGTGTCTTCTGGTTTGTCGAAAGGTTTAAGCGATCTCTTTGACTTTTGTTAGCTTGTGTTCAACTTGTCTGGCTTCCTCCTCCGCAGGGTCCCCAGGCTCAGTATATAAGGGGCATCGTACGTTATCTAGAGTCTTCCTTCCTATTTTTGGAGATAGACTACCCTATTTACGAGACACTCTGGTTTCTTACGGGTAGTTTTCTTTTATCAATAGATCCCCTTCCCAGAGATAGAGATATGTCCCGAAAATTACGAGAAACTCTAGGGTGACCAAATATGGTAATTATCCAGTAGTCATAGTCAAACCCCCCACCAGTACGTGAAATGAGGTTATGACGGATCAAGAAACTTAGCTCAGCTAAGGAAGACATCTTGACAGGCTACCTCTCCGAGTGATAACTCGGGCTTCCGGGTAGGATGTACATTCATCCGGGTTCCTGGTTGTGATCAGGTCACCTAGTCGGGATATTAGGCTTTCTCCGGGTAGATCTGTGAGCCTCCGATTAGGGATCTCATCCAAGTAGAAAATTCGGGTCAACCGATAAGCATTATCCCAACTTTCAGGATTCCGAGAAGGTTAGGGAAATCTGGCCCTCCGTCCGGTGAATTTTTGCGTCATGACAGAGATTTTGCGTGGTGATGAAAGAATATTTCCTCCTTTTCAGACAAAAGATCAAGATGACATTTGAAAACTGAGCGCCTTTGTCAACAGTTCCCACATGCGCCGGAAGAGATCCTGAACAGGAAATGTGATGGGACCCTAGCATAGAAGATCATAGCTCTGAGTAGGACTCGGACCCTAGCAAGTCCGTTTAGGCTTTCTTCTGTTTCATGTGCTTGAAAATAGAAACTTATTCTTTTGTTAGTAAAAAAACAAAAAATAATATAAGTGAAAACAGTGGGACTTCTTGAGAACTGGATACCGAGAAGATATTGATAACTTAACATGCTTAGTGCTACTCACTTCCTCCTCCGGCTAGGGTAGGATGACTTCGTTACTAATCGGGGAGCTTAATCAGGTCAGCCCTAGGTCCGACGTGAGTGGGAGCCATCGTAGTTCCAGGGCACTTGAGGGCACGATAGAGAACCTTTGTCACATACTGCGAGGTCGTAACTTAGAACATCATCTCCACGCGCCGCTTTGGCATGCGCACAATATGTTGTTATTAGCTCTTGGTATATTATATTCATCCGGCCCCTATTGGTTATCTAAAAAGAAAACTCAGATATGCAGTCAAAGATAAAAAATTGCAGACTGGCCATTATGAATTAGCCGACCAGGTAAAAAAAAAGAATTGAGCAATCATACTTCCCCTATGGTAGTAGAAACTCTTATTTCCTGAAGTTAGTTCCCGTATGACCTTGTCTAGGCTTATTCGCGTGCACGCAATAGGTAAATGTACCCAGATTGCAACTTACCACCGGTGTACCCGTCTCATGGGTGCTAGACGTTTAGTTTAGGGAAGACAAAAAAGAACATGAAGAGATTCAAGTAACCTTATGGTAAATATGAACATTTACTAGTATAAACTTACTCTCAGTACTTACACATACAACTTTTGGAGTTGGTTCCTGCCTTAAAACTTTTCCCTATAGTCTGTAATAAATAACTTGGTAGATTTGTTATATTTGTAGGAATTTAAACGCTTTTTGCATTTGATAGGAATACTTCATGTTGGATGCATTTGACAGCATATTGTGATCTCCTTATTGACTTCTTCCTTCGATTAGTTTGAGACTCGTTAATCACTAGTCGGAGCACTTATTATGACTAGCCTTAGGTTCGCTTGAGTGGGAAGTGTCGTAGGCTAGTCACTTGTGGAACGCGATAAGGAGCATTGTCGCAACCCGAGTTCACGACGTAATGATCCTTCCCTGCTAGTTCGAATTTTCTTTAGAGGGTACACAATATGTCTATTTCGGTTTCTAGCACCTAGTACTTGTTAAGCCTCTGACTTTCTGCCCAGAAGAATTTTCTGAGTAAGCAGTCTAAATAGAAAACGCAATAAAGAGAAAAGAGCTCATATTGCCTTTGGGTCGAGAAAAGCTTTTTACTGCTTATCCCATTGCCAGGCATAAGGATGCACAGAAAGAAAGTAAGGAAAGAAAAGAATTCGATCGACTTCCTAGGTAATATGATCGTTATTATTATGAAGGTACTCTTAGTACTTGCGCTTAGGACTTACAGAGCTTATTGATGACCCACGAGCTATTTTAGACCTAAAATCTTAAACCTAAATAACAAAGACTAAATTAATCCGATAAGTAGTGACCCTTATTACTTTGGGGGTAGTGTATGTGCTGTTACATGGGTTTTGAACTAATCATGAAACCCAGCCCTCAGATTTTTGGTTTGCATCTCGAGGCGTTGGTCACGGTTACGATTGAGGCTTCTTGTCCACCTTGATCCCTGAGCTCTGAGGTTCCTTGCTTGGTTGGTGTTGAGATGTCATATCGAGACTCCACTTATCACAACATAGACCTGCCTTGAGGCAACTCTAGATAGTGATGACCCATTCGGGTTCCAGGATCTTCATGCATTGGTAAGAGTAATACACGACTGTCATAAACTTGGAAAGAATAGGTCTTCCTAAGATGGCGTTGTATGCCATCTCAAAGTTGACCACATCTAATAGAATGTTTTATGTCTGGGAAGTTGTCATACTTCTCAAAGGTAATGGGGTCGATATCTGGCTGATGTGAGTGGCTGAAGATCCAGATACTATGTCGTGGAAGGCTTGTGTAACTAGCTTGATGGTAGATCCATCATAGATTTTTCATCAAATTGCTCCAGATAGGTGACTTGACTATACATGTTGCCGAAAATTACGTGGGAAGATCCTAACTTGTGCTGAATATGGCATTCACGGTTATCTTGACAGCCAAGTGGTTTGAACTCGGTGTCGTAATCCTTAGCGCATTGATCCATAAAGCGACTTACCTCATCGATAAAATCATTGCTGGAAAGTTCTTCGTCGAAGTTCACCTGTTCAATCACCGCTTTGTCGGTGGGAGGGCTGAAGTTGTCATAGAACCCCTCGTCAAAAAAATAGTCCTCTACATAGGTGTAGTCAACGACATGTTCCATGTACAATTTTCAACACCTATTGTCATGAACCCATGTCCTAGCTGCCCCTTCGAGGGCGGTTGGGAGGTAATTTTCCATTACCTTCTTCTCCCTACCAGCTGCTTGGATGGTCGTGGCATAGATTTGGAGAAACTCAACGGTGATTGTACTTCTATTGTATTTCTCGATCGTCCCAGGGTGGAATCTTGCCGACCAACTTACATTTCGCAGATCTGGGGAGAAGGTTAGGCATCCACTGATGGCGTCGTGCTTGGTTCTAGCAGGCTTGAGAGTTTTTCCCATAGAGATCAGAGATTGGTCCCGATTTGATCGATGTTAGGACATTCCTTGATTATATCGTTGAGGGGTAGATGAAGCCTCATCAGAAGCCCTCTGGTGCATTCGCCTATTATCGATAACCTCATGCAAGTCATTGATCGGATGACCTTTGACTGGCAATGCTCAGTGGCAATTGTTCTTCCGATTGTCTTCCCAGGAAGCTTTGTTCCTGGGGTTACGCCTCTTCGAGTCCGATGCATCTACTTGTGACGGGATATTGTCTCGTCTGCCCCGCAGCACTATTTCCATCTAGGGATAGATGAGAGTTCTCAGTTTGGATGATGACCTCCTTTGTCAAGTCGATCACCGAGTTCATCCAATCCTTATCATCTAGGGTAACCAAATATGTTGTGAGATGATGCATGAGGACCTCTTGTAGAAGAAGGATCCTCTTAGCGATTGCAGATTTAAATGATCAGCCCCTTGTTGATGGTTGGGAGACAGTAAGATCGGGGCTCCGTTAAGGACCGAGAGAGGTGGTCCCATCTAGAGCTGACCATTGCCCACACCCGGGACCGAGGGACCCTGTTTGTTTGTAGGATCATCGTTATGATTACCCAGATTGTTACACTCGTCTCCGATAGCAAAAACTTCTCGAGGGTAACCTCCACTGGAGGAAGTATCCAAAGCCATCATGGAAGTTTCATCGGATTGCTCCAAGTTAGTGTCTTGACAATCTATATTATCAAAAGCTACGGGGATTGATCCTGACTTATTGTGAATTGGACATTCATAATTGCTTAGTAGCTGAGTGGTTTGAAATCGATGCCGTAATATTTGGTGCATTGATACATGAATCGACTTACCTCGTCACTTGAATCATCGCCGCCAGAAAGTTTGTCAAAATTCATCTGATCGATCACCGGCTCGCAAGGAAGAGGGGTAAAGTTGTCGTAGAACACATCATCCGAAAAACTGGTTCTCGGTGAAGGCCTAGGTAACGTTGATGGCATGTTGTGTGTAGATTCTTCAACGCATATTGCCATGATCCCTACGGACGGTGCCAACTGTCAACAATTTGTGAACTGTCGATCTAACGAACTTGTTGAAGAAATAAGGGATGATTTGAGTAGACAAATTGTAGGAGAACACAGGGAAGTTTTATATAGGTTCATGTCTCTCTGAGGATAATAACTCTACGTCATATTTATCTTGTATTGATCTAAGTCTGTTACAATAGGGTATGTGGCTAGGCTAGATGGGTCTAAATATAGCCGGCGACTTCCTTGCTTGGTTTCGGATGTCTTCTGATTTGTCGACAGGTTTGAGCGATTTCTTTGGCTTGTGTTCGACTTGTCTAGCTTCCTCCTCCGCAGGGTCCTCAGGCTCTATATATATAGTGGGCGGCGTACGTTCTCTAGAGTCTTTGTTTCTGTTTTTAAAGATAAACTTCTCTATTTACAGGATACCTTAGGTTTATATATGTAGTTTCTTTTCATCCAGGGATCTCATCCTTAGAGATAGAGATATACATCAAAAATTAAAAAAAACTTAGAGTGCCCGAATATGGTAATTATCCAGTAATTATCGTGGACACTTTTAGCCCTCTTTAAAACACAGAGAGTGAGACTATATCTTAGATCCTGTAAAAAATCTTGTGAAATTTCTACGTGTTCCAAACAGTCCTTTAACCAGCTAGTACAAACTAGTTAGGAATATGGAATGGAACAGTTCCTGAAATTTATGGGTGCCTGAATCATATTAACTAGGGAAAAATATAATAAACTTTCAACAAATACGAATGAACTTGAGGAACTACATAGAGTTGTTTTAATAAGAGTAATGTGGCTTCTTTCTTAAAAAACAAGGGTATAATTGATGGGGCTACAGACTAAACACCAATCACCACAACCTTATGTTTTGCTATTAAGTTGTTTTGTGCACATGTGGCACCCTGAACAACCAGAACACTATCGGATTTTCAAGATAGTTTCCTTTTTTTTATTTTTCTTAGAGTTATTTGACTTTTCATGTATATAGCAGTTTGGTGAGGTAAGAACTCCGAAATCTACCAAAACAAATGCAAGCTAATCCCTTCGATGGTACTATAGTTCTATTTGTTTTAGCTATGAATTGTGAAAAATAACTTGTAAATTGTAAAAAGCTAGAATATATAATATGCAGAAGTGGATGGAAGGTGAATTGTTAGATTGTTATAATCTACAATCTGAAACAAACATGTTGGATTATAAAAGCTGTATTATACAATCTAGCTCTTAGATTATAACAATCCAGTAATTCGCCTTCTAACAGCTACTACATATTGACAATCTGCAATCTACAAGCTGAAATAAATATACCCTTAGGGCAAGTACATTGGTGTCATCTTATATACCACATCATGCATTGACATTGATCTTGAGACGATTTAACAGACAACCCTTATAATGAGTTGTTTATTCAGCTGTCTCATAGTAATTCCATAATTCCTTAATTTTTGTACGAAACAAATAAATATTATGAATTGCATAGCAATAACAACTCGTATAATGGTATGAAAGTAATAACTAATCCTAAATTTTTACATATGAGACCATCGATTCGCGAAACAATGGTTATTTCTCTCACCCCCTCTCTCTCCTCTATATCATCTAAAATCCTACGTGATATTGAATGAGAAGATCTATGAGATACCTGACGTGTACCGATGTACTTGTCCTTAGTGATACAACAACATGTGACAAAATCCTTTCCTTTAAGATTCATTTTTTTTAAGAAAAAATCGACGATGATATAACTATTTAGACAAATAATTGGCTAGGGATTTCAATGAAAGCCTCATTGCTTCTACTTCTGTCTAGCTTTGATGTTTCGATGAATAGGCCAAAATCACTACTACAAAACTATATATCGGTGCCAGTTAAAAAACAGTTTCACTGCTGGTTTTTTAATTGGCACTCTTTACTTGACACTGATAGTCAGTGACTATCAGTATCGGTCTAGAACTAGCACTGAAAATTCTTTTCAATACCGATTCATGCCTTTAACCGGTACTGATATGTGTTCCCGAGCCAAAAAAAAATAAATGAGCTGGCTCAAGAGAGCCGGCTCAGCTACCGCTCTTGCCGTCGCCACCATCATCCTCATGCTGCTGCCACAGCTATTGTGCTCAAATCAACTCATCTTATCCATACAAACATATCTCATAATCAAATCGAATCATCTCACATAGTCTCCAGAACTCAACATCTAACATAATCAAGCACCTTAGTTCTACAAGACGAACGCTAATTGGCAAGAACTCAACAACCTCTAACGAATTTGCCCCTCCGGTCGGTTGTGTGCACACCAAACGGTGGCACCGTTCTCTAGATAGCGGCCGGCCGCGCGGCTCCCCCCTAACTGCACCGCCCAGATATGGTGGTTCCACTGACAGAGGGCAACGATGAGCCATGCAGACGTGTAGATCCAGCAATTGGCCGGTGGTGGCGCTGCAGACTGTCCTTCAGTGGCACCTGTCGTCTAGTGATGCCCTTACGGGACAACGCTCCTTCGGGGCACGAGGCCAGTGGTGCCCACAGCTCTTCTCCCTGTGTCGCCTTTGTCGGCCGACCACACTTCTCAAAGGTGGACGATGTCATCTTGTAGAACTAAGGAGGCCGAAGGGGAGGCCGGTGGAGGCAGGAGGGGAGGAGGCCAGAGGGGAGGTCGGACGAGAGATGGGGGTGAGGACTTGAGGAGTGAGGTTGCAAGGGTGAGATACCGAGAGGATAAGGACACATCTGAATCGTGACTGAGGTGAACGAACGCCAGTGCGAGCCAAAAATCCATTGCATAAAAATTTCAGGTCCGATCATAGTATCAGTGCTAGTTCGTAATACTAACCGACACTAATACTAGTTATCAGTGTCGGTTTTTATCTGAATGGAGGAGTTAATACTTGGTATTGCTACCAACCAACACTGATACCTTATCAATATTGATTTTGACTAAACCGTCACTAATAAGACGACAATTATGACTAGTTCTGTAATAGTGAATCTTGACATGTTGGTATTACTAATAAAAGAGATCTTGACATGTTGGTATTAATAATAAAAGAAATCTTAACACAAGAAATTAATGCGACAAAAAAGTTAGAGGCTCCGTCCTTTTTCTCCTAGAAAACAATTGTCTCTTCTTTTGAAATGTGAAAAGGGCTAAATCAAATAAAATATCTTCCTTTGTATATTCTTTCCACGGGAGTGCATGGTACACAGGCGTTTATCCCGTAAAAATGCACCAAATATGAAAAATAGGAGGGTGAAAGCTTTCAGACAAAGTTCCAACAAATAGAAGAGAGAGAGAGAGAGGAGGGGTGTTATAAATCTTCACAAAATTTCAAGAGCAAGCTCGAAAAACAAAATTAAAGATAAGTCCATTCTGCAAGCCTGAATTATTGTATTTTATTAGAACTAAAATATGAAAAATTTATTTTCTTTAATGATAGTGTGTACCGAGAAATTAGATCCAAAACATATATAAAATCAACTCAAAAGGACATCGCATCAATACTTGTTATGTTTGACAGTTTGAGATGGTTGTTGTTGCACTCCAGTAATATCGAAGATAGCAGATGCACCCGTGCTCGCTCCTTGAATCCTCAGCCTGATTTCATCTAGGCCAGCGGATTGTACACATTGGCTGGCATATCAAGGGACAAGGGTGTATATAGAAACATCCAAAATTTTATGCATTTTTTAATATATCAATTATATAAAACACGAGTTTGTTCTTACGTCACCTCTTCCCTCCACTCTCCTTCCATTTAATAAAAATCTCTAAAATTTAAATAATTTATCCACTTTTATTATCCACTCTCGTACTCTACTTTTCTCGTCTCGTTACCGAGTACAGATATATACTTGCTTTACTAATAAAAATAACTAAACAAATTAGGAGAAAAATTTGCATATAATCTCATACTCCTATTTTGGATTCCATCTGAAATCAATCTACGGTATCGTTCCTAACGTATTCATTTAGCGGCGCTCTTGTGGTGCATCCACATATCTGTACATTGAGTTTATAATTGATGTTATCGCGTCTAATATTTGTGTTTTGTTGTAACATATGGACACTTAGCTAGTGTCTCCATGCCTTCTCCAACTCGATTTTTTATAAACATGTTAGTTCGGTTCTACATTTCGTTACATTAAGCACTACATATTTTACTACGGTTCTACATGTTTCTACAAATAAACCGCACAAATAAAGCCGCGATAACCCTTTCTACTTCTGAGGCAAGTGAAAATAAAACCAACACTTAACTCATTTTCACATGTTTCAAATGCAAGAAATGCTAATTGGGTGGAGTGTCCTCTAACCTTTCACACGCATAACCACATCTAATCTGAGTGGAGAGGGACAAATGTATAGCTAGCATGCACAAATTATTTCTCACCAATGTAAAAGAAATATCGACCACAAAGAAAGTGCAGACTAGATACACCCTTTGTATGACCCTGATCTGCTGGTGCATGCATGCACACCGCAATGTGCAGTGGTTGATGAATTATACGGCTGGGATCGAGTGTGTACCGAACCGTTGAGCACCCAGCACCAGCCCCAGCCCCAAAGGGGTAGGGCTCCGGCTATATATTCCTGCGCCCATCCCCAGGGCCAAACCACACATGCAGTTGTAGTAGCAGCAGACGCACCTTGTATAGCTCCTCTTGTGGCTCAGGGAGTCAGGGAGGGAAGTAGGGAAGGGGTCTTGGCTTTCTTCTCTCTGACGAAGAGAAGATCAGCAGATATCTCTTGAGCTCTAGCTAGCCCGTCTAGTTAGTCTCTCTCTCCTCTTCCTCTCCTTTCCACTGACACTTTCGTCAACTAACTATCAGCGATGGCGTTCTTGTCCATGGCTCACCCGGCGATCACCCTCTCCGGCGTTGCAGGTAAAGATTCATGCATGCCGGCCGGCCATGACCGGCGATCATGCATGCAAGTGCACAGCTCTAATCCATGCATCGATATGATCCTTCTCGTGCATGTGGCTTTTTTCTTTCTAGTTATATACTTTCTTGTGGAATTTTTCACATCACCTTTTGTGCATGGTTTTTCTTCTAATATCGTACGTTCTGTACGTCCTTCTAGATTGCACCGACAAGACGACGTACGAGATTTCTATTTTACCTTTTCCTCCTCATTTCGTTGCTGATATGTTAGTCTTTCTTTTCGTTTGTGCCATTGCACTGTAGTCATGCATTTCTGTTGTCATGCATGCAGCTCACACATGACAACAGACAGTCTTGTTGATTCATCAATACCTTTCATCTTTTGTTGTTGTACTACTCCATCTTCTTTAACTTTCTGTCCCCATTGATCTACTTTTTTCTTGTTTAGCAGTGATCACTGCACAGGTCAGACACCTTCTCTTTCTAGCTAGATCGAACACACACGCATGCATGCATCGCCTAGCCACTATTCAACTGAAGAAGGATAGGAGCGCATTTAATCATGGATTAAAATTGCCAACAGCTCACCATGCACTCTCTCAGAATCAGTACTATATATGCTCGATCTCCTTCTTGAAATGGCGATTGGTTGAGCAGTGAAGAAGGCGTGTGGCTGCAAACTTTTCCATGTTGCACCAGTAAATAGATGAAATCACAATAAAATACATCGCACCCAAAACTACCTCTCATTACCTACCAATCAGTTCCAGCCGTACTCTCTTACATACATACCGTTTTCTTCTAATTGGACACATTTCGAGTGCATTTGTGAATTAAGAATATATATATACTGAAAAATGTCACTGATAAGTGTTTGTTGCTGATCTTCCTTTCTGCAGGAAACATCATATCCTTCCTGGTGTTCCTCGCACCAGTGTAAGTTTTCTCTTCACTATCCCCATCGATCGTTTCAGCTGACTTCATTTACATGTGAAGTTTGACTGACCGATGGATGCATGCATGTACGGCGGTGCAGCACGACGTTCCTGCAGGTGTACCGCAAGAAGTCGACGGGTGGGTTCAGCTCCGTGCCGTACGTGGTGGCGCTCTTCAGCTCGGTGCTCTGGATCTTCTACGCGCTCGTCAAGACCAACTCCAGGCCACTGCTCACCATCAACGCCTTCGGCTGCGGCGTCGAGGCCGCCTACATCGCCTTCTACCTCGTCTACGCGCCCCGGAGGGCCAGGGTCAGGACCATCGCCTACTTCCTGCTGATGGACGTGGCGGCCTTCGCGCTCATCGTGCTCGTCACACTCAAAGTCGTTGCCCAGCCCTACCGGGTCAAGTTCCTCGGCAGCGTCTGCCTCGCCTTCTCCATGGCCGTCTTCGTGGCGCCTCTCAGCATCATCGTAAGCTTATATACATCATCTATCATTTCAGCCGACCTTGTGATAAGATTTGTTTTGGCTAATCAACTGGAACGATCCATGGATGTGCAGTTCAAGGTGATCAAGACGAAGAGCGTGGAGTTCATGCCCATCAGCCTGTCCTTCTGCCTCACCCTGAGCGCCGTCGCCTGGTTCTGCTACGGACTCTTCACCAAGGACCCCTACGTCATGGTATGCACCAATCATTAACTTGAGCTTCACAAGCACATGATGAGACATGCACGACACGGCTCTGATCTAACCATGCATGCATTGTTCTGCAGTACCCGAACGTCGGCGGCTTCTTCTTCAGCTGCATCCAGATGGGGCTCTACTTCTGGTACCGCAAGCCTAGGAACGTGAACGCCGTGCTGCCGACGACGACCGATGGCGCCGCCCCGTCCGTGGGTGGGCAGGTGATCGAGCTTCCCCCGCACACCGTCGCCATCCTGTCGGTGAGCGGCTCGAGCCCCATCCCCATCCTCGGCGTGCACAAGATCGAGGTGGTGGACCAGCTCCCGGTGGACTCCACGGCCGTCGACAAGGACCAGCAGCACAAGGCCGCCGCCGCCGCCGCTGAGACCTGCAGGCTGGCGGCGAACGCCGAGGGCAACAAGCTGGAGGTCATCGAGATCGTCGCCGCCGTGTGACCGCGTGCCGATGGACAATGGACAAGCAGCAAGAGTGGCCGCGCACTCTTGCAAGCATCATCAATATGGGTGTGTCGTTAAGTTAGTTGGTCTTTAATTGGTTAATTATTGGATTATGTCGTGTGATTAGTTGCCGTTAAGCTGCTGCTTGTGTGCGTCTTACGTAGTTTCGTTGGCACGAAATTTCATCTATACCACCAATAAGGCGAGCTAGCTAGCTACTATGCATGTGTGCGTGTGCTCTAGACCTCTAGTACACCTTGCAGTCTTATGGTCCTTCGCTGTGTGTAACGCAGTATCAATGCATGATGGGGAGATAAGATTGTAACAGAGGACAGAGCATCTATCTTAACATATTGTTTTGTGTGAACACCCCGGCCTGTCTCTTAAATTTGTGTCAACATAGTTTCTCATGTCCTGAACAAATTGACTAAAGATCAAAGCTTTTTAAACAAATAAAAAAAACTACTAAAGATCAGCAGTAGCAATAGGGATATATCAATCTTGTTTTATATTTTTTTCTCCGGCAAAAAGACTGAAATTCACAAAATTTTACCGAAATTTCGGTTATTTTTCATCCTCGGCTCTGCCATCGAAATTCACAAAAAAATTGCCGAAATTTTAATGCCTGATGAACAACAAGTGGTAGCTAGAGAGCAAAATGACCAGTTGGAACTTCATCTATTCATTGAGATAATCAGTTCAAACTCGGTGCTCATAAACACTGGATATGTCAAATGTGAGTGGCTATATGTAAGGCTACGTACCAACCAGCTCAGGACGTGCACTGCCACGGGCTCATGGCAAGGGAGAGCCAACGCACTGGCCCCGGCCCCCCTGCCGCGCTCAATTGCTGCCGCACAAGCAACGGCGGCATGATGGCGTATGTCGCCTATCGTTTCTTTCTTCCGCTGTGCCCATGCTGCTGCGTGCTGACTGTAACATGATCCGGCACAGCACCCACGGCTGCCTTTGCGTCAAGAATCTTGGCGTCGTCGCTTGATAAAAATCGTTTGGCTGTGCTTTTCCGTCCTGCCGAGAGATGAAAAGCGCACAGCACAGCCAGGTTTGAGATCATTCCCAGTGCGCTGCTGTGCCCAGATCATAGTGCCTGCTCTCAGTTTACGGCGTCGCGGCAGTGGATGGATCGAGTGGACGAGTCGGCACGGTCAGCCACTCTGCCGCCGCCCGCTCTGTGCTCGTACGGCGCCTCGCGCATGCGAACGGCCAGGCGGAGGACCGGCGGCGTGGGACTTGGGAGAAACAACAGCGGCTGAATCTTCGCACATCGCAAGCATTCTTCTCATCGGTCACTGCCGATCTGGGCTCAGCACTCTGTCTCCAAACAGATGACGACCAAGCTAAGTGATCATGGAGACTGAGAGAATCAGCGGGACTTAATCTTCTCAGAACAACTGGAGGCACACTTTCGCATGGACAACTCAAGCTTTTCGTTACCACTCGACAACGACCGCCAGTAAGTGTGAGAAATTACCTGCTACCTTATCTCGAACAATGGCTGGGAGAGAGAAAGAGAGAATTGCGAACAATGGCAAAAATCATCATATTTCCAGAGTAAGTACATGATCAGTAGGTATTCAGATAGAACGATTAAACAGGGAGAGAAGGAACATAAAGAATCAGATGGTGTTCACATGGCTGACCATCAACAAAGTAGTATATGCAACCCATAACCCAACATATTTCTCGTCACCAAGAATCTAGAAAAACAGCTACATTTCTCCATGCTTCCAGGATTGCCTTGAGAATAGAAAACAAGGTTTTTCTTATGACCATCATCCTCACAAATGGTAGAGATTTAGCATACATTAATCTCCTATTTTACCACAGAGTACAACTTGTTATGTTACAAGACTTTTCAATGGTCTGTCACAATCCATAGTGTATGAATCGTGGTTTTCGTTCTGTTAGAAGGTCAGACAGATAAGTCTTGCACAGAAAAACTCATGAGGTCTCTGATCAGTGAACAGATGTGTGGAGGTGAGAACTTTTGCTTCCTCTTCAGCATTTGCCCCTCGTGTGCTTCAGCATGAGGTTGCAGATGGAGTTAAGCAAATCATACATATACTGACCGCAGATCATGTGGCCTCGTGTTTCTTGAAATACCACTCCACCGTAGTCAGTCAGCGATGAAGATGAAACTTCCTGATCACGAGACTTGGAGATTACACAGCAAAGACCTTGAATGGCATCGTGAATCTCAGGTCAATGGACATCATTTTGTGTAATGCACTTCTGCGCGACAGCAATAGCCATGGAGAGCACATCAGCAGAAACACAGCCATGCAACCTTGGATCAAGTAGTTCCTGAAAGTTCTTTTGATCATTTAACTTGCCTCTTGCCTGCAAAGGTGGTATTTCTGAAATGGTCATCTGGGGAGAAGTGAGGAGATAGGGTACTTTCTATAAAGTGTAGTAGTCACAACCAGGCGCAGCACATCTCCAAGCCGATGATAAAACGAACATTATATGGTACCAAACAACTCTCTCAGGTATTATCCATCTTGGGACAGGTAACAGATAAATCACATATATATCGACATGTCCATCAATTTATATATCTCCATTAGTTCCAGAAAAGATTTTTCGACTTTAGACCATCCATCGATTTGTACTTCCAAACACGTTCAAATGAGCCACTACTCCAAACCTTGCTCTTTAATACCATAATGGCTCCAAAAATTGCCTTTCAATGCCATGAGGGAAAAGTCGACTAGTTAGGTACAGGGGAAAATAATAGAAGAGGAAAAGAAAACTAAAGCTGAATATATTGCTGGAAACAAGGAGCATACCCAGTAAGCTAGATTATGTTCCTCATCTTGTCTAGTACTATCAATGGCTTTACTTCCAGTAATCATCTCCAAGAGCACAACCCCAAAACTATAGATATCTGACCGAACTGATACTGATGAGCACAAATTACACTCTGGTGCAATATATCCAGGTGCCCCTTCATTGCAGATGCTTTTGCAAAAAGCTCATCACCAGCTGGGGCAATTTTAGCGGTCCCAAAATCAGAAACCTTTGGCGGAAATTCCTTGTCCAATAAAATATTGGTTGATTGAATGTCCCTGTGAATGATTGGTGGATTGACTCTAAGATGGAGTTGCTCCAGACCCCTAGCTGCACCAAGGGCAATATTCATTCTTGCATTCCAATCCAAGTCTATTTTCTCATTTGTTACAGTTCAGCTCAGTTAATAACAAAAACTGGAGACTTAAAAACTTACTGCATAATAAATCCAGGGCTAAAGAATAGCATGAGTCTACTGGATAACATCTGCATGTAGAATAAATTATTTCTTCAGAAGTTATACAGATTAAAATGAACCAAAGAATAGTTCCCCACACAGTCACCAGCTAGGATGCCCCTATACACGTATGGGTACACTGATATGGGGATACGGGAGTTTTGAAAAACAAGTATACACCGATATATATAAATTAAAAATAAGAATGCAGCAATTATAGAGAATGATATGAATGATTTCTCATACCAACAAATCGAGTTCAGGTTCAAATAGATAATCCTAGTATACTACTAGTCTACTACTAGACTACAAGTTCAAACAGTGCACTACATCATACATGATACAAGCCACAAAGCATGCGATGGCCGGCGGCTCATTCAAATCGGTGCTATTATATTTTAGGGTTGCATTGAGATGGGTAAATGGTTTGAAAAACTAGGCTCTTGAGATGGTGGGCTTCAATTTGAGGGTTATGGGCTGCGAAGTATTGGAGGAGTATTGGGATTATTTTTATTTATTTTTTAAGTTGTATTTTTTTATACTTTCCTGATATCGTATCGGAGACATATCGGCGTGTATCGGTATCGGATACGTATCGCAATATGGGTATCGCACTTCGGAGAAGAATCGGGGTAAGCTAGATCACCAGTGCATTGATATGACAGAGATGCAGTTCCTTTGCCTTTTCTTCTGATATACTACATCCACGGGTTCACACAACACATAACAAGAATGGGATTGTGGTTTTATTCATGGAGCTAAATAAACAAAATTCCCTTTTGAAGGCACCTGGATTATACTGAGCCAATAGAGACCAGCAGTATAGGTGCAATTTGCAATATATAGAGCAAAAAAGTCCAGATGATGAAAATCAAATCGTTCAAAATTGTGAATCTTTATAGTTGTATATTGCCAACGTATACATGTGGCAAAAAGAGCAGTCCGGAATGAAGGAATTGTTGTGTTTTCAATAGCAAAAGGCTGCAAAGCAAAAGTGACGTTCGGAGCTGCCTACCAGATATACGCAACTATGGGAAGTTAGTGAAAATATGGGTTTTTACAAAGATTAAAATTCATGGACAAAAAATCTTTGGGATTAAGTTCTCTCTAGTTGTTTCCTTTTTATCAATATATGTATTCACTTGTATCATTTTGCCTTTTATGTATTCCAATCACTATATTTGTCCTCCGAGAGACTATATTGACAAACAAGTTTGGATCACCTTAGATATTTACTATGACTGTTATAGAAGTCAAAGCTAGTTTAGGTTTAAAGCAACATGAACTGTTCAAGTTGAGTAGTCAAAATTAAATATAACACTACTTTTGTAGCTCATATATGAGCAAATAAGAAGGGTTAAAACTATCCTGGATCAGCAGCAAAAGTCCTTTAAGATACTAGCTCGTGTACACTATAAATATGGGTGTATACATAACAGAAAATGTGTAAGTTCTGCAGCACCAAAACCACCTTGTCTGTGATCTCTTTCTCTGTGTGTGTGTGTTGCCCAGTTCTGCAGCAAGAGTAGAACCAAATATCACTTTGTGTTTCTGTGTTCCAGCAATAGCAGTAAGGTAGAGTTGTCCTGTGCTTGCTTGTGCAGTAGGGGAGGTACTGTCCGTGAGGTGCAGGGAGAGTTTAGCTAACATTTGGTATTCAGAGCTGGGTTAGAGAGGATCTTGAGCCATGGCGTCAAGGTCTGCACCACGCAGAGAGGCGTCAAGGACGCTGCCACGCCATGAGCGTCGAGGCTCGCCTTCACCAGTTTCGCGCAAACCACGGCGTCATGATGACGATGTGCGTGAGATTATCGTGCAGCGCATCGTGAGGGAGCTCAGTGGCTCGACAACCTTTCCCACCCTCACGCGCACAAACTACACAGAGTGGTCACTAATGTTGAAAGTGATGTTGCAAGCCCGCAACCTCTGGGATGCGGTAGAGCTTGGCGACGCTGATGTCCAAGAGGACAGGATGGCTATGGAAGCCATCCTGCGCGCAGTTCCCGCTGAGATGATCCCGACCCTCGCCACCAAGAACATCGTGAAGGACGTCTGGGACGCCATCAAGATGATGCGTGTTGGCGTGGACCGCATGAGGAAGGCGAAGGCGCAGCAGATGTTGAAGGATTTTGAGTCGATCTCGTTCCGCGATGGCGAGATGATCGACGACTTCGCGTTGCGGCTTACTGGCATCGTCGGCTCCCTTGGTACGCTCTGCGAGAGCATCGACGAGCAGAAGGTAGTGGAGAAGTTCCCCCGCGTTGTCCCGACCCGGTTTACACAAAATGCGTTGTCGATCGAGATGCTCCTCGACATCTCGACCTTGTCGATCGAGGTCACTGGGCGGCTCAAGGCGACGGAGGACAGACTCGAGCCCATCGCTACGCAAGGCGCAAGCAGCCAATTGTTTCTCACTGAGGAGTAGTGGCAAGCGTGCATGCAGGAGCGGTAGACCGGCGAATCTTCGTCGATAGCTGGCAAAGGTGGTAGCGGGGGACTCCGTTGCACGCGCGGAACTCAGAGGAGGTACGGCGGCGGCAGCAGAGGCGGCGGTAGTGACCACAGCAGGGATGCTGTGCGCAACGCCCCACGCTACGCCACCCGCGACGACAAGTGCCGCAACTGCGGCAAAGCCGGACATTGGGCTAGGGACTGCCGCCAGCCCAAGCGGGAGATGTTGTCAGCGGTCGACAGGGCGTCCCGGTGGCCGACGACGGAACCTCTGCACCTTCCGCTTCCACTAAGCCGTGTTGCAGTGGGCGCTCCTACTGGCGTTCCTCGTGCCGCGGCACCGCGCCTCCATGCTCTTCCTCATCCAAGAGCCTCATCATCTACAGCGGCACCAAGAATCCATGGTGGAATTGTTGTGCCTGTG
Source organism: Phragmites australis (assembly GCF_958298935.1). Lineage (NCBI taxonomy): Eukaryota > Viridiplantae > Streptophyta > Magnoliopsida > Poales > Poaceae > Phragmites > Phragmites australis. The sequence goes on along the minus strand of NC_084938.1, from coordinate 26,988,154 downwards.
GGGCAGAACTTTGTTGGTAGCTTGGTGCTTGTGCGCTGCAGGCAAGGTGTTCGTGGAATTGCCCCATTAGAGGCAGCTGTGGAGAGTGAGCAAGGTGACGGAGCTAAACTCACCACAACAAAGATGGAGTGATCACACCCAATGCAAATCAGACAACCAAACACGATCTTCGCGATACAGGATAGCATGTGCAGACAAACAAAACACTATGTAATTGCATTGCGCAAGACAGGCTTGGACTGGCCTGGCTTATGTCCTAGCCAGGTTAGGCCTAAGCCAAGCAACCAAACACGTCCAAAGTTTCTAGCCGCGGCACAATTTTCTCTGAATAATCGAAAGCAGAGTAGACAAACACACCAAAGGACGCCGTAAATTACATTGTCTAATCCAGACAATGTCGTGTGGGCAATCCTCTACTCCATATTGCCAAATCTGCCTTCACCTTTCCTCTTCTCTTTTGCTGTTGTACCATCGGTCGAGCGCCAGAGAATCCAACACAGCAATTGTAAACTAATCGTGCAGGATCAAGACATGCACGGATCCGGTGTTTAAACCCTTGGGCACTGGATGTCAGTTTTGCAGGGGTCTCAGAATTTCGCAGGCAAATATATATATGCAATCTGACAAGCTTGAAAAACACGTCTTGATCTCAAAGTTAAGGTCTTAAAGAAAACAGGTTTGGTTGGAGAGTTTCACTCAAACTTGCTGACCACACCGATTATCATCAGTAGCTGCTCCAAGTCAACTTGCAACCAATCATGTAGTGTTACTGTGGACTTTGGAGCAAGTGAAAAGAAAGAAATCTTGGTTGAGGTGGCTGTCCTTTTTCTAAAGCAATTTGGCTATGCTACAGTGATATTGTTTTTATAAGAAAATAATATCTTTTATGCAGTCACTTTTTAGGGTATTTATTGGCTGAGATTTTGAAGATTGATACAGCAAGAAAGCCAGAGATAAAACATAAGCATGATGTGCCAAGTAGTGGAGGTGGTAGCCATAAACTTTTTCGTCAATAATGGGCGAAGGTTTAGTATAAACTATATGATTGATGATTTACATTTATATGATCTTTTATGTTTATATTTTCTTTCAACATTCAGCTATAAGCTGAAATAATATAATAATTAATTAGAGTTATATGCATCACACATACAAAAGGTCCGGACTTTTTCCCCATTGTCTAAAAAATATCAAGTGAATTATTGCCATGAAGCCATTGGTGCACCTCAGTTGACAATGAGGCCATGGGCTAGAGGTGCAAAGTACCTAATCATCACATTTTTTATGACGGAGCACGAAAACCAAAGTATCCCATCATCTGCTCCTAAATCTTAAAACTATCAACACGATATAAAGAGTCAAGAGACACGTAGCGCAGTTTATATATAGTGCAATGCAGCACTCTCCAGGCCCTCTCTTCAATACATTACTCTCTTGATGTCATCAACAAAGCTGCACCAAGAAACACCTTCACAATGACACCAAAGTATAAGATCAAGGCCGATGGAGCCTGAAGAGATCTGCCTACACTAGTTCAGTGCTACTACTCACTCTGCTGTGTTCAAAGCTACCTGATCGAGCTTCTGCGTGAATGAAGGATAGAAGAATCGGTAAGGGGCTGATCATGAGGACTCTGCTGGACCGGTGCCTGTCGTCGTCCAAGAAGGGCCGCGAGCTGCCGCCGGAGGGCCACCTGGCGGTGTACGTGGGCGCGGCGAGGGAGCGGTTCGTGGTCCGGACGGAGTGCGTCAACCACCGCCTGTTCAGGGCGCTGCTGGAGGAGGCTGAGGAGGCGCGCGGGCCGTACTGGTACGCGGCGGACGGCCCGCTCGAGCTGCCGTGCGACGCCGGGGAGTTCGCGCGCGTCGTGGAGGCGATCGAGCGGGAGATGGCCGAGGAGAGGACGGCAGTCGTCGGGTGCGGCGGCGGTGGCATCGTGAGAGGGCAATGGGCGACGCACCGGCCGGTGGCGGTCCACGGCAGGCAGGTGACCGTGCTTTGAGGTGATCGGTGTTCTGGTCATGCATGGCACGTGTTGCCGGCTGGTCATGAAAGATGGGCAGCATTTAGAGGCGAAGCCAAGGTAAAATACCCCGGTGTGCACCAGACTCGAAAAGAACGAATACTTGTTACTAATCCATATTTAATAGAGTACTGCTTAAAAATTATATACGTTATGAAATGATACACTAGGATATTTTTGGCTCTAGCATCACCCCTGGGTAGCGAAGTGTGTGATGCCTGGTCTTGTAACTGTTCTATTGCAGTTCAGCAGTTGTGATGTTCGTTTCAGGTTCTGTGTACATAGTTAGTGGATTCGGTGTGGTAAGTTTCAGCAATGTTCAGAGTGGCATAGTTTTTTTCTGACTCATGTAATCAGTAATTAGTAACTGTACTGAAACACTAAATCGCGAAAAATATAATGCAATTTTAGAAAGAACTTCCGGTCAAAAAACTTTGGAAAGAACTGAACTGGAGCGCTCGCCTCGCGCGCCACATCAGCATCAGCGTTGGGCCCCGATCGCGCCCAGCCAGCCTGACGGTGGACACCGCATCGTCCACGCCGACGTCCGCGACAACACCTCCGACGCGTCGTGCTGGTGCACCGCTTCTCCTACGCGCGTCCGCACGGTGCCGCCATCGTCGCCGGTCTCCTCCAGCATGCAAGCCACCGCATCTCTCTCACCGCTCACCCACCAGAATCCGCGCCACGCTCCGGTGCACACCGCCGGCACAGGACGGGCAACCAGACATTGAGCCTTTAGTCACAGACCTGCGGCCATGGCAGCGGGCCAGCCCTGCGTTGGAACGCAGGCATTCCGATTGGCGCGCGAGTCCCGGCTGTCCAGCTCCAGCCTCAGTGCACGCCGTGGCCAGCATTGGAAACACGCGCCGACCAGGTGGTCGATTCCGACCAGCCCGCCCACGGTGGTGCGGCATCATGCATCCACTGCACCGACATCGGCATCACCACCTCCGGCGTCCAACTGACAATTAGGATGCAGCAGCAGCAGCTCCAACGGTTCAGGATGATGCAGCATGAAAAGAAAAATAATCCTATAAGATCTGGGCTCTTGCATTTCATGCATAGACTTATTTATGAGGTGATACGTGGCATAAATAGATTTTTTTCCCTGAAGAATAAATCATTGTTTATTGAAACCAGACAGATGGTAGTACTTCTTACCACCAAACTGAATTACAATTGCAACTTGTTCTCATTGCGCACCGATCGTTTATACTGAATTCCGGAGAATGCGCTGAGCCGAGCCATTTTCTTATCACTGACATGACCCATCAAGTAGCAACCATCTGCACAATTGGACAACTGGATCTGAAGACCGCTGGAGCTGAAACATGGGTCAGGGTCTCCGAGACGAGACAATGCAGCGTCAGCTGGAGAGATGTGTGAACAGAAGAATGCTAGTGCCAGCTATTTGTTCCCTGAATACCTGAATGAATTTGGAGGAAAAGAGCTCCGCGGTGGCTTAAGAATTCTAAGTTTGGCAAGTAGACTGAACACCGTGGTCATGGTGATTTATTTCCATTGAAGTACTGCGATTAAAGGTTTCACGAGCAGTTACAAACTGTGCTACCATTCAGCAGATAAGCAATGTGTCACTTCGTCATGAAAGTACCGTCCATCTATGCTACAGTTCTTCAGGGCAGGATGTTTATGTCTGTGTTAGAGCCGATTAAAAGTTCCAACCCAAAGACAGGTGATTACAAGAATATGAATGCCCGCTATGGCCTCAGGTGATCCGTATAAGCAGAACCACCATAACAAACATGCAAGTCATCATAAAGATGAGCAGCCACTGGAAGCACGTCGTCTTGGAAGTCAGCGAGTGGACCTCCGCTGCTCGTGATGTTGCACGGCCGGTGCTTGCCAAGCTATGCTCCACGGCTCTCTCCGTGGAGTCAAGGATCTGCATAAGCAATGACCAATAATTGAACATACAACAGAAGAATATCTTTGTTGCAGTGTCAACGCAACGACTCTATCCACATAAAACCCAATGTAAACACAACAGAAAGCTGTAAAGGACTAAATCAGCGAATCATACCTTCTCTGTCTGTTGCACAGATTGGTTCATCATAAGACTGCTTTCCTTCAGTTGTCGTGCTAACTCAACCATTTCATCAGTCAAACCTTCTTGTAGCTTCCTGTACAGTAAGAAGATCCGGTAACAGTATGAGAATAGACAGACAAGTCATTTGATGATCTTGCACCAGCCTAAAGTTTCATGCAAAGGTCTTAAAACATTAGGAGAAAAAGGAAGCTAATAGTTATACATGGCACATATTATAGCTTCAAACGCAGCAATTTCAGTGAAACCAGTCAATGAATGGACCCAGTAAATGGGTTGTTTGTGTGCAATAAAGAAACTGTGGCCGAGAGTCGAGAATAATGAGGCATTGAGATGGAGCCGGAGATAGGAGAGAATCTTTGCAAAAATTAAAACAAAAAGTAGCATACCTATGCTTCTCAATGTGAGCCTGTGCTTCTGCATCCAATTTGATAGGTGTTCCGATATCTCCTTTTCTCTCGTAATGGCTTGGTCCAACCTCTACATGAGTTCTATTTAATTACACCTGTTAGTGCATTAGTTGTAATGGTAAGAACCGGAAACAAATAAAAGGGGACCAAATTTAACTTACGTTGATCTCCTTCGCAGTCCTGATGATAAAGAAATTGGACTTTCTGCCTTTGCTTTTTCATAAGAGCTTTCTTCTTTGCTGCTTTCGGCAACTGGCTTTTCATTTTCTGGCTGCACCAACAAGAATATAGTAATAATAAGTGTATCTAAAAGCTACATGAGATTAAGTTTCAGATAAAAAAAGTTGACAACATCATATGTTGTAGTTGCTTTGAGTTTTATGCATGATAATGGGGGAAAAACGAATCAACACAACAAAAACATACCACTGAAGCAGCGAGCCTGGCAGCTAGCGCTTCAATCTTTTCGGAATACTCAGAAAGCTTAGCTTTTGAAATGCTGAAAAAGAGAAAATTCAGTAAAAACATGTTCTTCTGATCATGGAAAAAAATATAACATAAGCAGTGAAGGGGAAGTTTCAACATAGGTAAATGCTTGCTTCGCTCCACCAATTACTAAGATCACTGAACCGGGTATAGGATTATCCATAAAAAAGCGAAGCAATAGCCCAGAAATTATTATCATCAAAATGCAGGCCACCAAATAAAAGATGACGGGAACTTATAAGTTATAACTACGAAATCTTTGTATAACAGTATAAGGGTTTTGAGATGCAGGATGGAGCATATCTTTATAGAAAGAGTATCCAGATTTTCAGAAACATCCTTTTAGTAATTCTGAAAGAGAAACCATGCATTTATCGAGTGGCTACCCATGGCGCCTTTAATGTAAAGAAGAAAGACTTCTCTGGAAGCTAGGTTAGTGTAGCACTTGTGCGTAAAGGAAAAGATCATGAGTTCCTCAATCCTCATTCTTGTCTTTTTTGGGGGGGCCATTCTTGTGTTATCAGAATGTAAAGGCATTCAAAAGGCTTAACAAAATATTGAAACACATTATCAGCCAAAGCAAAATAGCAGCAGAGTTTATTCTTTCATTAGCAGCCGGTACTCCTCGTACAGACTTCAAGATTTTACATTAATGCAAAATGCCAATGCACCGGCAAGATCAATGTTGAAATTTATGTTTAAAAGTTTTACATTGGACAAACAAATTTTGATGTTTTTGTTTGGTACTGTCATATGGCAGTTGGTTTTCGCTTTTTTCCCTTCAAAAAATTATGGATCCTCAACAAACATTGGCTAGGTCACTGATAGCCGGCATATCACTGTATCAATATTCTGAAAAAAGCTTTCAACACTACGCCATTGCAGAAAACACACCTTGATATCCCTTCTGGTGTAGTTTCTGCTCCTAGCTGCTCCAACAGCTCTCTGGCTGTGGTCACATACTGCATTGGAATGGAGGCTGTCAGTGCTTAGCACACAGTTCATTCAAAATGATATTTTTTATACCAAAAATTAATACTGAATAAAATAGAATGAGGCTACATCTATTTCTTCTCTTCCTTTTAAAGAAATAGAATAGTATCTACTTCAGACCGTTAAACATAAACAAAGTGCCATGGAAATCTGACTACCTAAGAAATTCGTATCAGACGCTTACATACATGGACAAGCTTAGCCTGATTCTGCTGCCGAGGAGCCGCCTCCAGCAGCCGTCTCAGGTTCACTTCCACCTTGTTGAGCCTCATGTTGAAGCAGTGGCAAACTTGACTTGGGGCATGGTGGGTTCAGCTGAACACCCAAAAAAATTGGAAGAAAAAAAAAGTGCACCTGCACCTCGGGTAATCGTTTTTTCTCTCCCTGGAGAAGAACCTAATCGAACCACGGATTATGGATTGGATTAAATTAGAAGGCTGCCACGCAGCAGACAAATCTGCAAGTAAACTGAATGGAGATAGAGAAATATTCGGATTTGATTGCTCACAACAGAAGAAACGGATCCAATTCGGACGGATCTCCACTCCACGCTAGTCGCCCAGTCCGATACCGGTCGAGGGCGGGGAAGAGGAGGGGACGTGACCTCTCGAAGAGGGGAGACTTCGGTAGAAGGAGCCTTTCTTGCTGTGCACCGTCGCCGGCGGTGAAGTGTCCGATGATGATGCAGCTGGAGAAATAGGGAGGGGGAGAGAATGCAACGACCGAGCACGAGAAGAAGCCTCTCCGTTTTGCAACTTTCCAGTTTTACCCCTCGATCACCGCTCGAATCTGATGTCAGAGGCCATCTCAGATGCAAACTCATGAAACATTGAGATAAACAAAATTCTATATCAAAAAACATCTTGCAAAATTTTAACTCAAACAACAACCTTTACAAAGAGAAAAAAAATGACAAGTTTTCAAGAATCAGAAAAGACAATAATAGATGCTCAGATTTGACTTTTTTCCTGTCGCTTTGTAAAGGTTGTTGTTTGAGTTGAGATTTTGTGAGATGTATGATGTTAGCATGGCCTAAATTACCAAAAATTTTGAATTTTTTATAGCTATTTAGATTATGTTTGGTAGAACACCGACTCCCAAATTCACCTCAGATGTTGTGGTTGTAGGTGAATATAAAGTAGTTTGAGTAAATATTTTTAGTCTAAAATGTAAATAAAATTGAGAACCTTTACAGTACACCATGATACTAGATGGTGGAGAGTATCATTGTTATGATCCAACCGTCCATTTTAATAGGTATTATTATAATTATCTTGATACCTTTAGGGGTAATTACGTCAATGACTGACCGGACTTCGGACCTTCACCACCCATCAAGATCGAGCGACGGAGGGTGAAAACTCTAATAAATGAAATGAACAGAATAAGTGAAAGCTTATCCGAAGAATAAACTAATATTTTGATCTTTCCTAATTAAATATATAATTTACAAGTTTATCATGGTTTTTTTTTTCCAATCCTACCCTTATGATACCCATGATACTCTTTAATGATACCCATGATACTGATGAGCGATAGAGTATCATTGGGTCAATCTAAACCACCGGATGAGAAAAATAGACGGCATACACTCATTTAGGTGTACTGTAAAAGTCCTCATAAAATTATCTATATAAACATTCTCAATGTACACTTAGCTTTAGCTTTACAGGTTTATGAAACTATGGATATCTTTTTAACTCTACGATGTTTAGAGTTAGAGCCCTGTCAAATAAATTATATGATGTTCTATATAATGTGCCAAAATGAAGCTATGGATAAATAAAATGATTTATATGATGTTTCAAGGATTTAGAGTGGGAGCGCGAGATATGTTTATGAGAGAACAGTGGTTAACGAAAGGGAATGAAAGAACTTTCATGTGTAATCGCTAGAAAAACAAAAGAGGCGGTGGAATACTTTTTATATGAATGTTTGATGATGTGGTTACTCTCTTTCTCCTCAACTACGTATTGGTTAGCCGGTTGAGTCATGCTTTCTTTCTCGCGTGCGTCCCGACTGAGCCAGCCTCCCTCTTCCTCCACCGAGCCAGCCTTCCTTCCATGCGTATACTCTAGTTATAACATGACGAACACTCTAGTTATAATACAGTGAACACTACATTTACAATATTGTAGAGACTCGAGTTATAACACGATAGACACTCTAGTTACAACATGATAGACACTCTAGCTACGATATGCATTTTTGAGTATAGATTAGTTACAACATGGTAGATATTTTAGTTATAACATGCTAAACACTACAGTACAACATGGTAGACAATTTAATCACAACATGCTAAATAATACAGCTGCAACATTATCGATTACTACAGTAACAACTAACAACTCTATGTCTATAGTTGAAATTAATAGTTGCAATCACTCTATATTACATGTTGTAACTCCTCTATACATATAGTTATATTCGTTGCTCACAAGTTGAGAACACGCTCGGTAATCCAATGGGTCCGCGAGGTCAGTGGGTGGGACCGCGTTCTATGCCTATAGTTATAAAATATAGTTGCAATGGCTCTATGCTTATAGTTGTAACTCATCTATACACGAAGTTATAACTAATTGCAATCGCTGCTCGGTCTCCAATAGACCCGCGGGGTCGATGGGTAGGAGCGTGCGCGTCAAAGCCCGATTGGCTGCTCGGTCGGGCACGCGCACTCGGCCTGGCATATTCTACAGATACATTGTACGTACATATGATATATATATATATTTGTTAGTTATTACTGTAGTAATCGGTAATGTTGTTACTGTAGTAATCGATATACCTACCACCGTCACGGTTCTCTATCATTCAATTTAGGGGTCCTTCTACGAGATACAAGTATAGTATTTACATCAAAATCGAATCAGTTCGAGACTTTTCGATAAAATATGTCCAATGAAAACAACCCTTAAAGGCCGGTTGGAACATGAGAATTTAGTAAGGTTCTTGTGGCATCTGTAGTGCGATTTCTGCGAAATTCTTGCGTTCCGATAAGGCCTAATCGTTTTCTGTAAAACAAGCCATTGTCTCGTGTTCTCCCTGGTCCAGACGCATGACGTGGCTGTGAAGCAAACTGAGCCATGTTTTGCCCGGTCCAAAAGTTATAATATTTCCTGCGAAATTTCTGCGAACATTACGGCGAATTCTCGTATTCTAAACAAGTCCTAAAAGTTTGCCGGAAGTAATTTTTTTCTGGGCATTTTTAGTTTTCAGGAGGATCAGGAGGTAGGAGGGAATGAGGGATGTGGGGCACCAAATGACATCACAGCCATGAACCGTGTGCTAAATGAGTATAAAGATAGGCTGCACATAGTGCTAAGAGATAGGCTGCCACTGGAGTACCTTCTCGGCAACACACCAAGGGCTGGCATTTTGATATCATTGTGAAAGCAAAACAGCAGGGACATTCGATAGGAAATTGCCAGGTGAAGGAATGAACCTCAAGTTCAACAATATGAGAAACACAAGATAGCCACTTTCAAAACAATAGGATGAACACCAGCAGGGAAAAAGGACTGTATAGTATTGAACAGTGGAAGAAATTCTACATTGACCTGACCAATCAATACCAAGTAGCAGAACAAAATGATTATACAGTCGACTATAACGGATATATCTTCGCACCAATATTAACACCACGGTTCACACCTGAACTCTCCGACCGATGATCTATGAATTCTGGACTGGATGTAACGAAGGAACAACCATAAGCATGTACAGCAAAAAAGTGAACTGGATGGAAAATCGCAATCTCACTGCATCTACTAATTCCTTATGCTAGGAACCCACAGACACGCCCTCTTTTGGAGTAGAGGTGGCACCAGCAGTGACACCCTCTTTTGGAGAAGAGGTGACACGAAGGACTGCCTGGGCACTTAATGGGGAAAGCTTTGATTGGCAGAAGGCCTCCCATGATTCTGCATCCAGTGAGGCAGAAAGTGTGCCGTCATTTTCACCAGAAGTTGAGACCTGGGACTTCTCGTAGAGTACTTGCAGCTCCAATGCCAGGTTGCGAGCAGCCTCCCTTGACTCGGGAAGCTGGTCGCTAAGTTGGGTTGCTGCGATCTGTATGAGCTTATCCATTCCGTATTCTTTGATTCCCTCCGCATCCTGGTCAAAAGAAAAAACATCGTTTTGTGAAACAAACAAAGTAGCAATATACCCTTCACATGCAGGACAGCAAAGAGGCGTTACTGCATGCAGATCCTCAATACATAAAATTAATATATTCAACCTCCATTTACTGTTGCACTATGGAATATGACAGGAATACAGAGGTGAAGAAGCAAAGCCCTTTGAAAATACAACTTACAGCTTATGTATCTGCCATCTTAATATTCTAAACCCATCAATCCCTAACACATCGACTAGTTGTTTCCGCCTAATGACATGGGAGGTTCAAAGTTCAAAACATATATCTATGTCTCTAAAAGACAAACTAAAAAGCTCTGGAAGAAACTGGATGTAGAATCTAACCAGGCCCATGAATAGAGAAGTACACAAGGAGGTGAAATTATTAATCTCTATCTAATTGGCACTTGGGGGCTGGGGCATCAGATAAGCAAACTACAATATGCATTGAATTATTAAGATTTGGCGATAAGAAATGGGGCTACAGAAGCTGTGATCCTAAACACATTTTCAGGTGAGGCATTCACTTACAAGGCGAGGTACACTCTTGCTGAAACACACTGACGCTTTTGCTCGAATTCGTGGATTCCTATTCTTGAGGTAGGGCTGCATTCTCAATAACAGCACCGAAGGGGAGATCCAACTTGTCATTGATATAAGAGCTGCCTCAGCAGCTTCACAAACAAAGCGTTTATCTTGTGAAGCTTTTAGAAATAGTTGCATTAGCTGTGAACACATTAGACAGAAAAGTTGTTCTGAGAGACTAATTAATACAGTAATTCTGAATAGCACATCTGAGTAAAGCAACACAGACCAGCAGATCAATTGAGTCAACCATTAGGTCACCATAGGCCTTAAACATGTCAGCACATGTCATTAGTGCTGTTTTACAGACAGCACTCCTTGGATTCTTGACAGATTTCACAATAAGAGGAACTAGAGGCTCCCTACAATTCAAATAGTTCATACCAAATAATTAATAGAAGAGATACCATACAATTTTAAAGCGCTAGCATGGATAAGTGGTGCAAAATATGTCAGAAGGATTATCCGAAAGAAAAACCATTTCAAGTGCATATGCTGGGGAACAACTTACAGCAGCTCCTGCAATCTTTCCTTGTGATATATTGCCAACTGACGAACATTGTTAAGGGCTTCACATGTCATAACCCAGTCCTTAGAATCCAACCTTTTAACCAAAGTCTGTCAGGAAAAAATAGAAAATGATAAATATCAGCTTTGAGTAGAGCATAAAAGGAAGTCAATTGTCCAGCAAAAGATTGTCAATAACAAAAAGTATGCCATACACTGAGGCTTGCGTCAACATCTGGGAGATCTAGTAGATTCTCAGAATCAATGTACTCTACGTCTACACTCCCAACCTCATTTCCATTAGTCACAGCATCAGGGCAAGCAGACGGAGCATTTTCTTCCTTGTTTGTGCATTTGTTGCCATTCAACACAGGCTTGCTTATGCACGATTTCAGAGAATTATCTTTTCCTTTCTCTAGGTCCGCTGATTGAGAAATATTGAGATCTTTCAAAGCACTTGCTGACATATTCACACCCTGCATAGCGAATTGACAGAAATGGGGATAAGAACAACATGAGGAAATATCAGTCCCTCCTAATAGTTATTTGGAGCATTTTCTATAAATAGATGGTAAAGCTACAGTGAACCATTCGTTGCAACAACAAACAAGTAAAACAGCTGCGCAAAAATCATAAGAAAATGGAATTGGAAGTTTCAGTTACATAGTTCCACCAGATCAATCAATACACGAAGCTAGCCAAATAACAAAAGCACATCCAATGAGATAAGATAATCCAATCCAACACAATTTGGATGCTGGTGAGCTCTCGCTAGACTACAGTCCACAAGTATTAGATCTCCTCAAGCGGTCAAGCCTTAGGCCAGAAACGATTTAGACTAAGATGACTAGCACACCAAGGGACACCCAAAATTTTTGGAAAACTGCACCGGCACCTCTGATGGAACCTAATCAGACCACGCATCAAACAAATCCCTAACTAACTGAATCGAGCGTGAGAAAAAAATGGATTTGATTTACCAGTCACAACAAAGTGATAGTCCCCTCAGTCCCGTACCACTACCAGTACAAGTAGATATTTAGAATGCGGGGAAGAGGAGAAGGGCGGCGCCTCTCGGGTCGACTAAAGGAGATTCCGGTGGAAGGATACCCGGTTTACTGTCTCCCGTCGCCGTCGACCTCACCGCCGGCAACCAGGAACGCCCCTCATTTCCGCAGCTATCCAGTCCCACCCCTAGATCCACGGGGGAATAACAACGCAATTCCAGCGCAGTAATTCCCAAACAAAACCCGCCCCGGCGAGATCACAAGAGGAAACGGGCTCGAAGTCCAGATCCGCGAGGGTGTAGATGCCGCGTGGGAGAGGACCGCGAGATCGCGAGGAGGGATTGGGAGGGGAGGGTTACCTGCGACGAGAGCGCGTCGGAGCCGGGAGGCAGGGGCGCGCCGACGAGGCGGTGGAAGGCGGCAGTTCGCTCTCGCAGTCTCGCTCGCTGCTGGGGGGCGGCGTTTCTGGGCTTGGGTTGGGGGGGGGGGGGGGGGGGTGTTGTCCTGTTGCTGTTGCTGCGCTCTGGACTTGGACTTGGACTTGGTCTGCGACAATTGCATCCAAGGACCTGTGCAATTGTGATATCACCTTCCGGCTATGGCAGCACATGTAATGTTTGCACTGGAACAGTATCTCCGTGTCAGCTAGCAGCCTAGCACGTGTCATGCGGCATCTTTGGATTTGTAAAAATATTATTTAAAATGAAAAAAAATACAGAAATAGTGACAGTCAGCACTCTAATTATCGACAAATCATGTGTCCCACCAATGATATTCTAAGAAAATTTTTATAACTTTTGTATATCATCTCGAATGAAGATAATTTTTATATAAAAATGGTATCTGCCGATGGTATCTAAAACTCTACAGTTGACCTTTTTTTTTATTTAAATCTGTTTAGATCTATAATTTCTAGTCACTTTTTTACATCTAAACAGATTCAAATAAAAATATATTTAACTATAAAGTTATAGATATCATCGATAGATACAAATTTTATATAAAGAACATCTCCATCTAAGATTATATGAAATATTATTTTTTTTAAAAAAAATATCATCTACGAGACACATGACATATCGGCATCAGGTACCTAAAGGTCCTTAGGGTATTCCATGTCACCTATCCGATTGCCGATAATGGACTAGTCGACAAAGGACTAGTTGGTACTTTGATTGTCGATAGGTGTCTAGTCGGCAATTGAAGTACCGACTAGTTCATATTTATGCGTCTTTCTTATTTTAAATATTATTTTTATAATTTTTTAATAAAATAATATTATTTAAAAAAGATACGCATCTCTGGTTTTCTTCTTTATGTACGCATGTGTGCGGTAGAAAAAAAGCAGAAAGACAGATGCCAATAGCATTGCAATTCAATCGCAGCGACAAGTGACTGACGTTGAGGAAATATTGATCTCGTGGCGTTGGCTAAGAACATGCAGTAACTATCTAAACGGATTCAAATAGAAATATGTTCAACTATAAAGTTGTAGATATCATCGATAGATGCAATTTTTATATAAAGAAAATCTCCATCCAAGATCATATAAAAGATTATAATTTTTTTTAAATATCATTTACGAGACACAGAACCTGTCGGCACCCAGTGCCTACAGGTCCCTAGGATATTACATGTCACCTATCTGATTGTCGACAGTAGACTAGTTAACAAATGACTAGTCAGTACTCCGATTATCGATAGGTGGCTAATCGGCAATTGGAGCACCGACTAGTCCATATTTATGCGATTTTCTTATTTTAAATATTATTTTTGTATTTTTTAATAAAATAATATTATTTTGAAAAAAGATTCGTATCTCTTGTTTTCTTCTTTATGTACGCATGTGTGCGGTAGAAAACAAGCACAAAGACAGATGCCAATAACATTGCAATTCAATCGCAGCGACAAGTGATTGACGTTGAGGAAATATTGATCTCGTGGCGTTGGCTAATAACATGCAGTAACTATCTAAGAAACCAAGCAGCATAGAAATTGATCTGAGCGACCTTAAAACCTCCTGAAACCAATACTACGATCCTTCATTTGACAATGAAATTTTCTCCGTGCTACTGGCTTGTGTACTCTACTGCGAAATGGCGATCATATAGGACCTCTACGCAAAATACCTCATTGGGTTCCGAAAATAATTCAGCGATAATTAAGGGGATCCCATTCCATTTGCGGTGGCCGTCTGCTGCCTCGATTTGAACGACCCCCCTGCTCGCGAGCTGTCAGAGACGGGCCACGTGTCAGAGTACCGGAGCGTGGGCCATGCAGTGAGCTCACTACTTCCACCTCCCGGCGGAGGAAATGAGGAGCCGGCCTGCCGGCCGTTTGGACGCCGGCGAGGTCGCGTCGATGATTGGCGGCGGCCTGGTGAGTGTGGAGTTTTTTTTAATAATAATATTTTGATGGAAAATTGGAAAAATAAAGTTCAAAAATAGAAAATTACAAAAATAAGTGACATCTGCACTCGAGTGTCGACTAGACATCTATCAACATTTATAATATTAACTAGATCCTTATCGACACTCCGAATACTAACAAACAGCTAGATCTACGCCACGGAGGCTGCTGTCCTTGTGCGAAGGCTTGTCGATACTCCAAAGTACTGACAAGTGGTCATATAGGATCTATCGGCACTCCTGTTACCCTGTAGAGTGGGATATGTTGACCCCCTGTTGGCTTGCAAAACGGGACCAGGAGGCACATTGAGTGTCCACAGGTCTTGGCCTGTCGGCACTCTAACTACTGATATATTTTTTCCCTACGGTCACATGCGTGTCACATGGGATGTTGGCATTCCGAATATCGACATGATATATTTTTGCAATTTTCCATGTTTAAACTTTATTTTTGCATTTTTTAATTAAAATGTTGTTATTAAAAAAATCGAGTGTGGCAGTAGCGAGTTCGTTATTCGACCCGGCCCAATACAACACAGCCGGCCTAACCCGTTTCACAAGATCGCCACCTCCAGGACTGGGCCGTTTGGCCCAAACACTACCTCCAAAACCCTAATGCCCCACAACGGACGGCCAAAACCTCACGAAGCCTCCAGCAACGCGAATCCAACGCTCTAAACGCACCCACGTCGCTCAGAAGCAGCTCCTATAAAACCACCGCCCGGCTTCAAAGGTACAGCCGCCGCGCGCTCCACCCGCCTCCTCTTCCTCCTCGCCGTCGCCCAGCTCGTTCGCTCGCTCCAACCAGCCGCCGGCGGAATGGTACGCGCCTCTCCTCGCTCGGTTCCTCTCACCTGCTGGCTGCCACCCTCCTTGCCGTGATCGGCACTGGAGTGCTTCGCGATCTTGTGAAATTTTAGGCTAGTTGCCATCGATGTTTTTGCAAATTATGTTAGGCTTCGCTGCCGTTTGATCTATTGATCCTAAGTGTCCCGTGTTAATCGGCAATCTTGCAGGCCCCAAAACGAGGCGGCAAGGCGCCGGTCCCGGCGAAGAAGAAAACGGTGAGCCGCTGATTCCTGGAACTAACGTGTGCCCATCTACCTTATTCTTGGTTTGATTTGGTGATGCGTTGGTCGGTGCAGGAGAAGGTGACGAACCCGCTGTTCGAGAAGAGGCCGAAGCAGTTCGGGATCGGCGGCGCGCTGCCGCCCAAGAAGGACCTGCACCGCTTCGTCAAGTGGCCCAAGGTCGTGCGCATCCAGCGCCAGCGCCGCATCCTCAAGCAGCGGCTCAAGGTGCCCCCGGCGCTCAACCAGTTCACCCGTACCCTCGACAAGAACCTTGGTATACTTCCGTCCATTTACATTTTCAACGCGTGCTTGTCTAGCTAGAATTTGTCATGGTTTTAATAATGTCATATTGATAGGCATTACAATACAGTGGTTGGCTGCTTGCCGTTGGTAGGCATTACAATATAGTGGCTGATGTTTGTTATGAGTTTTATTGTTTGAATTGTACTAAATTCTATAAATGTACACAAAGTGGTTCTAGGCTCGAGTAAGCTCGCTATGGTGTAAAATTCTTAGTTGTAGTTCTT
The DNA here is from genome assembly GCF_958298935.1 of Phragmites australis. Taxonomy (NCBI): domain Eukaryota; kingdom Viridiplantae; phylum Streptophyta; class Magnoliopsida; order Poales; family Poaceae; genus Phragmites; species Phragmites australis. The sequence continues at coordinate 26,971,930 of NC_084938.1, read as the reverse complement.
ATTGTATCATCTCTCAGAAATCCGTGGAACTTTTGGAAGTCAACCCTAGCACTAGCAGTACTGCTAAACAGGCATAAGTGATGTAAAGTTACGTACCTCGTATGTGTAGGCGAATCTTAGTGAGGTTAACCACCCACAAACCTACCTTCCTTCCAATCCTGCACACTCTTTCCTTTTTGTAAACCTTTCATTTCTCCTTGTTGCACTACTCCACATCAGCGAAGGAATATGTGTTGGGGCATTGCTGCATTGGTTGAGTGGTATGTGTAGACCCCAGACAGGGAGGTATGTCTTGGTGAACAGAAGCAGTGGTAAATAAGGGAAGGGATAGGTGATAGGCCATGTCCATTAGTCCTCATTTCTTAGACCGTTCTTTACTATGGGTTCCATCATGAATCCCCTTCAAATGCTTAAACACCCCCTTCTAGGTGTGATCGATAAGGAAAAGGCATGTTCCCTTGTGTCTCTTTTGGTGTCTCTTTAACAGGCCCTGCATCTAACATGTTTTTCCTTCATTGGTAACCAACTTACCTCATGTTGCAGTTCTCCATTGATTTCCTGGATGCATAGTAGACTTTGTAAACTGGGCATGATGTATCTTTGTGTAGTGAAACAGCCCTCCGCTAGTTTCGTGGATGAAGATGAACATTAAAAAATTTATCTCTGAGCAGCTTCCATTCATTATGCCTTTTGTTCTCAGTTCCTAAGCAGTGTATTTTGCTTGTATGTTGTTGCTAAGGTCACGTAACTATATTCAATTTGTTCCCGCTCTCTTTTGCTCATCAAATCAGTCTTGTAACCTTGTGGCTTTCTCTGTGCTCTCTTGTGACTTTAAAAAAAATAGATGAGTTTATAGATTTTTATCTTGTTAAGTAATGCAAGTACATTCGTTTTAGATTTGTCAGTCCCTTTGTTAATTTTTTCACACATGATTTTTTGTTTCAGCAACAAACTTGTTCAAGATGCTTCTTAAGTACCGCCCTGAAGACAAGGCTGCCAAGAAGGAGAGGCTTTTGAAGAGGGCCCAGGCTGAAAACGAAGGGAAAACTGTTGAGGCAAAGAAACCAATAGTTGTGAAGTATGGCCTTAACCATGTGACTTACCTCATTGAGCAGGTATGTGCACCCACTTCTTTCTTGTGTTGTACTTTGCTTAGTGATCACGTCTATGGTCATCAAATTATATTGCACTAATTCAAATTGTTTTTTTTTTTTGGCAGAGCAAGGCCCAGCTTGTTGTGATTGCTCATGATGTTGATCCGATTGAGCTGGTTGTGTGGCTCCCAGCCCTTTGCAGGAAAATGGAGGTTCCATACTGCATTGTCAAGGGAAAAGCACGCCTTGGATCGGTATTACTTCCCTTGCACCTTTCTTTTGCTTGTTAAATGTCAAAAGGGATGGCAACAAATACTTTGCTAACAAATAATTTGCTGTAGATTGTTCACAAGAAGACTGCATCTGTTCTATGCCTCACCACAGTCAAGAATGAGGACAAACTTGAGTTCAGCAAGATCTTGGAGGCTATTAAGGTGGGGATTTATGAATATCTGTTTCTCAATATCCAATTTTGTGCTATTGATTTGTCAACTAACTGGAACTTGATTCTCTCCCAGGCCAACTTCAATGACAAGTTTGATGAGGTCAGGAAGAAGTGGGGTGGTGGTGTCATGGGCTCAAAATCACAGGCGAAAACCAAGGCCAGGGAAAAGCTGCTCGCGAAGGAGGCTGCACAGCGGATGACCTAAATTTAGCCTTTTAAATCATCTTGTACTTCTCCTGAGTAGTGTGGAAGCATACGGTGGTTGTCTGGTCTTGTTTTGGGAGTCATTTTTGTTCACGAGACAAAAAGGATCCGTGTAAGAATTCAATATTTTTGTTCAATGCTGGTTAGTTCATTTGACTCTGCATTGGTGAAGCTCTACTGCAACTTTCTATATGCGCTACTATTTTGAAGACTTGTGTCAAATGAAAGCGTGTAACCTGCTGTTGTGATGTCAGACATTGCTCGCTACTTTTGCCCTCTTTTAGAACTATTTAGTAAGCATTGTTTATTCCCTCCCAAGAAGAGGTAAATATGTTTGCCGGCTAGCATTGCTGGATTCACGTTAGCTTTGGCCGAATGTATGTACAAGGAACTTTCTGTACAATGCAGGTGCTTAATGTTTGCACAAAATATTCACAACTAGTCCCAGGCTGGGACTCAGCCCCTTTATTATGCCCTAACCCTATGTCAGATTTCTATAGAGAATGCCATTTCTTGGTAGCTTTTATGAGATCGGAGTCCCATGATCAAGAGTAGGATCTGATCAGCCTGAGTCCCTGAAACGAGCCCTTGAGCAGGCTACCCAGGATGGACACCGCGCTGCCCTCCTCCCAAGGGCTTGACGGGCGCGAGGCTGCCGCACTTCACCCTCAGCATGGCGTGCCCAAGCTGCTCGCCCACCGCGTCCACCATCCTGCCGTCGACGGGGTTGCCGTACGCGTCCGACACGTAGAACGTGTCCTCGGCCACGCCGTCCCTGGTCGAGATCGCCGCGCGGATGATGGACATGCTGTTCTCCCGGAACACGCGCGTGATCTCCGACAGGAGCCCCACCCTGTCCTCCGTCCTCACCTCAAGCTCCAGACCCTGCAAAGATGAAGGACCACTCTGTCATGTCAATGCCGACGCTGCCGCAATGTGATCACCACGGTGAGTTCGTACGTCGGATGCACGCACGCCTCTCGGACAGCGGCCTCAAGGCACCGGATGAGGCGGATCCGCTCGGCATCGGAGCGCACCGGGTTGCCCGTCGACGTGCCGAATGTAGTATTCCTGCAGCCACGCCGGAAGATGAATGAGCTTACTGGTGAGAATCTTGTCATCTTGACAATGGTTTGGATGTTCATACTTGGTAGGCCTCCTTGGTCCCTCCCTCGGCGTCGACCGTGCCGTGGAACACGACGTACTGCAGGTCGGTGAGCGTGCACAGCGTGTCGAACAGCAGCTTCGCCGGTCCCTGCACCGCAGGATCACCACCGTGTACCGCCTCTCCGTGCAGTCCATGACCACGACCTTGCCGGCCTTGGGCCTCGCCTTGCCGCTCTCCTCGTCGCCGGCGACCTCCTGCCCGGCGCAGACGCCGCCGTCGTCGAGCATTAGCTTGTGCAGGCGCCTCTCCGCGTGCGCCGCGCCCACGGACACTGCCGTGTCGGCTTTCTTCGCGACGCTGCCGCGGTTGCTCTTGACGTCGCCCTGCATTACGTTGCAGAGAAGCTCCCGCACCTTGGACAGCCGGCCTGCGTCGTGGATGGCGAGCCCGGTGGCCTCGTCGGTGATCTGGATCACCGCGGCGGCGCGCCTGTCGTGCGTCCACACCTCGGCCTTCACGATGTTGCAGCTCAGAGAGGCGAGCACGGCGCACACCTCGGAAAGCAGGCCCGGGCGATCGGTGCCAGTGAGCTCAATACATGTGGACTGATCCTCCGATGGCACAACGACATTGGCCGGCCCGATTGCCGGAGGCACGAGGTAGTCTTCTGATTCAAGGCACTAGCGAAGATTCGCAAAGGTAAGGCATCTTGCAGAATTACATCAGGGCTAATCGATAAATAGATGCTTACTTTCTGAATCTGCTCAATGATCTCCCTGTTCTCCAGCTTATTCCCATATTGATCGGTCACATTGAACACTGGACGTGAACCAAGAAACAAAGAAATTCATCATGACAAATCCTCATGTATTTTCCCGAGGAGCAAGTCAAGCTCGAAAATTTGAGAGGCTTATAATCAGTACCATCCATGAACCAGTTGCCGTCCGAAGAAATGTACGCCTTGGTGACGACGAGGTTGAGATCGACAGGACTTGAACTGCTTCCAGTAAAATGCCATGCTTCTTGAGCCCTATCAACCTGACAAGATATAAAAATCCATTGCATTATCAATCAAGGGTGATGGAGAATAGCATCCATTTCAGGTAACACGTTAAGCGGTCGGATCTCCATCCGACACGCCACAAGTCCTTCTTCAACCTCTGTCAGATCCTGATACTAGCTCGCTCCCTAGCTCCCGCCCACCTACGATTGTCTCCGACAGCATCCCCGCCATGTTAACCTCTCCATTTTGGAGTTCCCCGTCCTGATACTGGTCCATCCGACGGTCTTCCACCGCCCCGGCAGGCGGCACCCCCGTCACCTCAATACTCCGCCCCCACACCGCCTCCTCCGTCGGGTCGATCTCTCCCCCTATGAGCTCTTCTAAACCCGATGACAAAGGAAGGCTCCCTTAAACCCCGTCAATGGCAACACCTCTCCTAAATTCGATAGAGTTTGTGCGTTCACACAATCGCTTGAAAACTCTAGGAAGCGTGATCAATTAATAGCTATTCCTTTGTTTCAAATTTAATCTAATGGCTAGCACAAAGCTAGAGTGGTTAGTTAGAAGCGTGGTCCTGCATGAAAGGGAAGTTCATCTCACCCGGATGACGGTCGCGTTGTCGCACGAGTCATTGTCTATCACCACTCTGCAAGAAACAGCACAGTAGGTGATGAGCACTTGGCAACAGGTAATAGTGAAGATAATTTGGAACCAATTGTTCGCAAACAGTCAAGTTTAGAAGTTGATAGAGGACCGTTGGGCAGTAAAGCATCTTCAGTAGACAGCATAGAATCACAGATTGATTCTATATAGCCTTTACCAAAGAAGTGGGAATCTAAAAATGGACTCCTTGTCTTTGGACAACGTGACAGTGGCAGTAGGAGTAAGGCAAAGAATAAAGGAGTTCATCGCCTCCATGTACGGAACATGATGAGCTAGAATTTTTCTGTTTTTTAAAAAAAGCAAAACTAGATTTTGTGAGGTTTCAATACGTTACATACTTAAGAAAGGTTTGCTTTACTGCTATTTGAGTTGAGGAATACATGGACTAGTCCTGATCTCAAATAAAAAAAAAGATGGACCAGTTTGTTTAAAAAAAAAAACGAAACGGGACTAGTTAGATATACAAGTAAATTCAGTAGCACAATATCCAGTCCTATCCTAAGAGTGATTGAGATTCACATAGATAGAGATTTACGTGCGATTATTGCTGAAAAACCGATACGGATGCTAATTACTGCTTGCAGTCCAGTCCAAATAACATGCTTGCATGGTATGGCAAATAATTGCTTAATTTCCGTAGCAATTTGCAGAAATGAACTAGGGAACTTGCGCTCACCAATCCATTGCACGAAAACAAGAACAGATTAAATTAAAAATAGACGAGAACAGAGACGCAAACTTAAAAAGAAAAAAAAAACAAGAACCCAAAAGAAAGATAAAGAGAGGAAAAGAAACCATGAACAGATCCGTAGATAAACTCATACACCAGGACAAGTACTGTTACTGCTTGTATATACCTGGGCGGGTTCATCCTCCTGACCAGCTTGGCGTACTCGTCGTCGTCCTCCTCCTCCACCTCCCTGCACCTCACCATGGCGCGAAGCAAAGGCAGGCAGGCAGGCAGCGGTTGCGTCTGGCTCACCTGTCTGTCGGGTAAGGAGAAGAGCGGCGAGGCAGCTGCGGAGCGGAGGGAGGAGGGATGGGACGGGAGGCGAGGAGGGGTGGGGCGGGGGGAAGGAAACGCCACGCAGTCTCCCTTAGCAATGGCGCGCGGGAGCGCAGGCAGCAGCGAGCGAGAGATACGGGCGGAGTAAAGGCCTTGACCAGTTTGCCTTGGCCTGGTCTTCCTCCACGACGCGCGGTTTCTAAGTGGGCGTGCGTGTGGTTGATGGGTGCACCGGGCCGTGCATTGCAGCATCTTTTCGGGTGTGATTTTTTTTTTTCCCGAGAAACTCCGGTACAACATGTAAACATACATGCATATTTATAGTACTAAACGCATGTACTAACATATAATACGTAAACACGCATGTATATTTATAATATTGAACACACGTACTAACATATAATACGTAAATACGTGTGTATATTTATAGTACTAAACGCACACACTAGTAACTATTAAAGATTGAAGATATGTAACTAAGAAACTCCAAGCCATGGGTAAACGGAGAAGAAGGTTGGCTAATATAGGTGACCTGTCGCTGGTGCTGTAATGTGGCGAGTCGCCGAACTGAGCTCGCGTGCGTTGGATAGGTTAAGGTCGGGAGGCGGCAGGCCGATGGTTCATCCGGATTGGTGCGAGAGCGCAGGGTTGGACCACGTCACCAGCCCTTGGTCCCACATGTGCGTGGGGTCAACTTTATCCGTTTCAGCTGGCGACCGAAAAGAACCTTCAGCTATTTTCATCTTCTTCAGTACTGTGTGCCTTATTTCTGAATCCACATACACCCATCCATGCCTTTCAGTTTTATTGACTTTCTATTGGGTAACGTTATCTGGACATCTATGTCTAGTTTTTTTTTAATGGTACATGTCAAATTCGAGTTGAATTTTGATATTTTCTTTGCCAGATCAGATACCCAAATCCAAATTGGTTTCCGACAGGTAACACTGCTTATCGGATATCAAAGCTATCGTTTGAGATGAGTCAAAAATCGCAGGAGCTTGAGTTTCGCAAGAATTTCACTGCTGGACAATCGACGCCGAATCTCATAAGATTTGTTCAATTTTAAGCAGGGGCCAAGGTTTTCTCATGGGATCAATGCACTCGTTTGGATTCAGATGAACATGTACAGATGTACTGCTTCAACTTATGAAATCTTATATGCTTGGCCGTTCCATCTCTGGTGAGATGGTTGCGAAAAGGCAAAGGCAAAGACAAAGTGCAGGCTCGTGCCTTTCGAGCTAACGGCAGATCAGATACCGTCCTCTCGGGAATCCGCCGAGATATATCTTTCAACTACTTGCGGATCGGAGAGAATTTCGGGAAAGAGACAGGAAAGCCAACTTGTTCTTGGACAGCGAATTGCATTTAAATCGCGGGGCATGCATGCCTCTGCTGATAAGAAGCATTCATCGGCATGCGCCAAATACAGTGTATATATATATGGATAATTTTACGGTACATCTAAATAATTATGGATCGTTCATCTTATTAAGATCGTAATGGTTAGAATTAAAAAAGATGACCTATTATCTCTAAAGAGGTAATAGATCATCCATAATTATTATATTTATTATTATGTTTTTGTTTTAAAAAGTCAATTAATATCTATTAATTAGTTATTTTTTTCTTTTAAAAAGTTTTGGTACGGTTAGTGGTGGTTGGATTTTGCTCCCACTGGATTTTGCTCCTAGGCAACAATTTATTTTGTACATGTGTGACTTCATACGTGTACCACTCAATCACTAAGCCTCACTAGGCACGTTCGAATGTGACTTCACACGAAAACAAAGCAGCTGTTTCATGTGTAACACTTGTACGTGTGCATGTTCGAAAGGTTTATACGAGCACACACGTGATAGGATGTATATGTGTGATAGGATATACTAACTACACATGTTGACTAAATTTTGTGACTAAAATTTTCTTTATAATTTATAGGCGGCATACCTATCTCTATTTATTAAATTTGTAAAGATAATATGTGATGATTCATAGGGTATACGTCACATATGATAGCATATACGAAAGTTTAGTGTTACCATACATATGACATAGCTAAATCAAACGATCTGTAAAAAAATTGAAGGACGTACACTTTTCATTAGGTGTCCTGTACGAAATTTGAAAGACCTAATAATATGATAGTGTACCACACAACATGTGAATGTAACAATTATTTTAGCATGCTTATGGTGTCGTTCCTAGCTAACGACGTAATCATCAGGTGATATGGTAGAGTACACTATTAAAATTAGGAATGTGATGTGAAACATGACAAGTTCAGCACCATGTAATATAAGAACATGAAAAATATGTTAGCTCGCATAAGGTACAGTTTCTGACCATGGCACAATAATTGAGTGCCACTTACTTTGAGGTATCTCTCTAGATTACGCGATATTGCAAATGTTGTACCGGACCATTGTACCTCTGATGAACCTGCAGTCTACACTATTAACGTAAGTGAAGGGTATGATCTAATAGTCACATGTGATATATCCGTTGTCACATGTGACATGAAAGATGCTTAAAGCACCGGATCCTTGGAGGGAATCATCTGCGAAAGCGGGGGTCAACGAAGCAAAAACGTGAATGTCGACTTGAGTAACGAAAACATTGGTGAGAATCTAATGACCTAAAAACCCAAGGTTTTCTCCGCAAGATTTGTCCACGGATGGTGAGTTAGGGCTTAAGATCAGGCCGAGAGGCTTAGTCGATGGACAACAGGTACAATACTTGACGTGATACTTGCTTAGAGATATGTCGCTAGCCTACTGAACCGTTCTAGGCGTGTCCTTGGAGTATGTCCTCGTTTGAACATGTCTAGTTGCTCTTTCAGTTGTAAAACTCATGGGAGATATATATGTGGGCTCAGGAGGATGTGATACCTCTAGTGGTGAATATGAGTATCTATCAGATGAAGACGATATTATAAGTGTGGTACTAGACCATTTGATCACTTTTGAGATCCTACGTCATCAACATGAGAGCATGATCGTCATATGTAATATAACTGTTGGTCATTTCAAGTCACCTACCCAATGCTACTTTCATATATTAATGCTTAATGAAAGATTACTTCCGTGGCTTGTTGACTGAACAATCATACACGATGTAGGCCAAAGCAATTGAGAGGCCATGCCAAAATCCTGCACTTTAAAAAGTACAGAGCTTACACGATAATCACACTCATCGTTTGCCAAAATTTTCAAGTAACATCTCAAACTAATTACCAGATAATCGTGTAAGTCACATATTATACCCATTTCAGTTTCTATGCATCAGAAATCACAAATTCATTTTGACGTACAGGGAAAACACATACCTGTGCACTTGCAGCTCTGATGTAGCCAGCGACCAGAGGAAGGCGATGGTGATGACGGCGAGTAGAGGAACCAGCCAATGGGGGAGGGGACGCCGGGGGGCACTGGACACAGGAGCAGCAATCCTTTCCTCCGGTTTTGCCCTGCAGCTTCATGCTCAGCAAGCAGCCACCGGCACACCACGCCGACGATGAGCTCATGAATGCGCCGTCTGCCTCGCGCTGCGCGACGTCCTCCTTCCCCTACCGTTGTCGCTGCTCCGCCTAGAGTGGACCAAGCGGACGTCGCGCGAGGATAGGAGAGCGCTTCACTATACCGCCACCACTATCCTCTCCTCTCACTGCCGCTGCTGCCTTCTCTTGAAGCAGTCGCCTCCTGCTAATGTCCTAGCCACTCTAGCCCCCAAGCGGAGGAGGCGCGAGGCGAGGGTGCGGACTTGCGGTAGCTCAGGGGATGAGGGCAGACGGACGCGACAGACTAGAAGGGGAGGAGTAATGCGTCCCCAGTCTTGCAGGAGCTCAAGCGCCTCTTGCGACGCGTGGCTCTTCGCCGTCTCCTTCTCCGGTGAAGCGCCATCTAGCGGACGTGCAGAACCGCTGCTCCACTGCCGCTTCAACGCCGTCGCCACCCTCCTTCCCTTCGCGCATGGAGGATGCTGTGATTTGCATAACCGCACTGAACGAATTCTCCATATCCCGTGATTTGTGGAACGGGAAGATCGCTGCAGTTTGTTGCGTTCGGTGAGATCGGCAGTGAATCGGCAAGATTGGAAGGGAATAGTCGAGGAAAGAGGGAGTGATGGAGATCAAGAGGCGGCAAGGAACGAGATCGAAGGAGACTCCTCGTACGTGGATCGGTAACCGGGAGTAGCTGGTTCCCTTTATTTCTTAATCGATGAAATCTTTTCTCTCTCTCTTAAAAATGATGGGTTCAGATTAAATTAACCTCTTGCCTCCTAGGAGGTAACCGGGGTACCGTAAAAGATCTCTTCTTCATCCCAAAGATCTTTGATGACGATGATGACAGCATCGATCGAGTTGCAACTGATGCAGCACCATGGAGAAACCTGACAGCAACTCTTCAGTTGCAAGCCAGCACCGCGTCAAGAGGCTGTAATTTTACAAGATCTTGTTTCTCCATGATAACCTCGCGTGCTACACGCAGATGCAATTCTGCGATAATGACGCAAGTTTTCCTTTTTGATGCCGTCCTCGTATTACACGTGGGGATAAAAACGGAGCAAATTTGGCACGATAAAACTAGGAGCCAGAGGATGATGAAGCGTGCCATATTGCCATGGCGTTGAGATGGTATTATTATGCCCAACTGAAGTGCAAGCTTTTCGATGGTGGCAGTAATCTAAACTACCACGAATCGAATCGATCCTATCCTTGGAGGACCAACGCAATTTCGCCAGCTGATGATTCGTCACCAATGGAGGCCGAATCAGCCAGCAATTCCGGATAACAGGAAGGTGATTACAGGCTCACCATGTGAAGGAGAATCAGAATCAGAACTGGTATTCTGGGAATTGCAATAATCTAGCAAGTGAAGATGAGCAGAATTTCCTTTCCATAATGCAAGTCGAGTGCTACTAGATCTTGAGATATCATGTCGTGTCAATCCAGCTCCAGCCACCAGCAGTCCAGCTCAATATCTGCTGCTCTTGTTTTGGAGCGAGCACCGGCGCCCAAAGTTTAAGCTGATTCTTCGCTCTGTTCTATCTGCATCTGCTGCACAATCATATTGCTGGCTGTGTATATTGGCCGATCGAATCGTGTGCCATGAGATGATCTTGCAGTGCTCCTTTTGTCGCCGAACGTCAACGAGACAAGTTTATCAACTGAATAATGTTTGTCAGCATCCGCAGTCTTCGTTGTAACTGAGGTAAGAAAGATGGTCCCTTCCCCATTTCTTCTTCTGAAGTTTGGGTTTCATAGAAAGATCAGTCATACTTGTACAGTCCTTCACCTCGGCTCAGGGGGGAAACTTGAACCCCCCCCCCCCCCAAAAAAAAAACATATCTAGAAGTTTAATTGGCTAAAATTTGCCCGGGTGTTTTAAAATCCTTACGAACATCCGAACTATTGATGCTCCAGGGTCGCAGTTGGCCAAAGTGTGTTGTTGCGCTCACACCACCTGCGTTCGAGCTCCGTTCAACGTTGATTCTCATCAATTTCATAGTCGAGGTCTCCCTTACTATATTTCCTAAAAAAACATCCGAACTTTTGTCACCATCACTTGAGGTCAAATCTCAACCACAAAAAGGCAAGACCTAATGGATGAAATTCAAGTGTTAGAAGCCCTAAAACACCAAGACGATGTACCGTGAAGACTAACCTATGCTCGTTCCCCTTCTGAAGATAAACCAAGAGAAGAAAAGGAATGGATTTCTGCGGATGAGATACGCACCCGGGGATTCCGGGCTTGCTAGTCTGACACCGACACGGCACCAGCACCTCAGCAGTGCCACTGATGGTCTGCGCGAGTCTTTGCCAGGGCCTAATGGTGACTGGCTCGGCGATGCTCCACTCGTCATTCTGCGTGGAGACCTACCGTGTGGTTCTCTGTTCAGTCCGCATCATGTGTGCTCGCGACTCTCGTGTGTACCGGGATTTTATTTCTTAGATAGTGGCTGTATTTATTATAGTTATATAGAGATTATGATAAATTTTTGTTCGGTTGTATCAGTTTAATATAATGATAAAAGTTAATAAAATTATCTTTTCTGAAAAAAAGTTTGTGATCGTGTTGCTGAAATATCCACCGATTAGATTGCATCATGCTGCATCAGTCGCTGCTCTACGGTGAGCACTGAGATTTTTCAGAGCATGATTCGGTAGGACGATTAGGGACTAAACGAACTAATTTCCCTATCTTTTTCATGTTTCATGTTCAGTAGCTACTATCAGGACTCCACAGTAATATGCTACCTGATTTTTTTTTAAAAAAAGAGCTAAAAAATGTAGGTCAGCCTGAAAATAAAAAACGCAAAATTTGGTGGCACGGAAAGGCCGGAATGCAAAAGCCCATGATGGAATTGGAGCCTACAAAATCACAGCGCATCTGCATTTCGTTCCCTTTCTGTTCTTTCCGGTGTTTGAGTGTCATCTTGTGCCAAAGCGCAAGTTGAACCGGAGAATGCAAAGCAGCCAGCCGAGTCCCGGCGAAATCCTGGCGATGCCTTCCTTGATTGAAATCTCGTCGCGTGTCACCTTGCTAATCCAAGGGATTTTGGCCTTGGCGCGTAATAGAATCGGACCCCTTCAATTTGTCTCTTCGTCGCTAACAAAAAGACCTTTCTCCCATGCAATTGTCAAAAAGGGGAAAAAAAGATCCAGTTGTTTAGTTGCAAGGAAATGGATCATCTGATTTGCTGAAGCAAATGGACATGAATCCTCTGATTTTGTTGAAGCAAAGTTAGAGGTGATACAGTAATTCGTGAGTGTATAAACAGTAAATAGGCTAAGTAGCAAAATACTGTTGAAAGGGGTACTGTAGCAGTACTGTACCACTGAAATCCTAACCATCCATTAGCGATCCGACTGACAGGAAAATACGAACTGCGAGTACTGTAGCACGCCGGATACGAATCCGAAGCAAAGGCATGGAGGTAGAACCAGGAACAGTATTTTGTGAGATGAGCTATAATGACCTACAATAAAACATTGTAGCATGAATACGGTTCACATGGCGCTGTGTGAAATTTACTGTATACCAGATACGGTAACGGGTAGCATTACTGTAGAGTAATGTAGCCCTAGATCCAACCGCTTATGTAAGGGTAAAGTCAGGTTACTGTTCCTCCGCCGAGTCAGAGGATTCATTTCCTAGTTGCAAGCTCTTTCTCGGGGAAATTCCTGCTGCGAAGGGTGATTTTTCTTGCATTGCAAGTTCTGCTGGAACTTTTCAGTTTTCACACCAGGAGAGAAAATGAGAACAAAGTACGTGTTTTGTCCTAAATGAACGTCAATTTTTTTTACATCTGAAGAGGTGATTTTTTTAGACGTGAGACAGACTGCCAGGGAGAGGATAACCTTATCCGGACCAGCTCGGCAGCGGGGATGAGAGCAGCAGCCGGCAGGGTACGCAGGGCCGAGTTTTTTTTATATATTTTCTAACTTAAATCATTAAATAAATAGACTCCGGTGAAAAGATTTTCAATAATAAATACCTACCACCTCTCTCAGGACACTCTTAGAGAGCGGTAAATATGCTACAGTAGCACAGCGAGGTCTTATCGCTTTTTCCCAAGACGGTTAAGCCTTACCGCCTGTTCAGAGTGCGGTAGCCCCGTCATGAACTGTGCCCGTGATGAACAGTACTCAACGTTCAATTTTCCACCTGTCTTCTCTATTTAAAATAGTAGTTTTTTGTTGTTCCAAAAATTTTAGAACTTTTTGTACATATTTCATAATCCATGTGCAACCTATTTTAATTGAATTCACCTAAAAAGAACGTGTAGAATTAAACTAAAATTCAAAAAAATAATCTACTTTTATAACTTCTAGCAATTGTTAGGGTATCAAATAAATTCTAAAAAATCTGGAATAATTCATTAATATTTTTCTTATGTGATGGAATAATTTCTAAAATTATTTTCAGCCCTATTTTTATAATATATGTTTGAATTCAAATTGTGTTAAAAAAGAATATCACATGAAATTATAAAAATACATATAAATTGAGCATTACAAAGGAACTCACTTTTTCACCATATAACCTAGTACTGAAAAGAATTTTAGAAATTATTTCATCACATAAGAAAATATTAGTGATTTTTTCTAGATTTTTGGAAATTTATTTGATGCCCTAACAATTGCTAGAAGTTATAAAAGTAGATTTTTTTTAGAATTTTAGTTTAAATTCTACACAGGTTTTTTAGGTAAATATAATTAAAATGGGTTGCATATGGATTATAGAATACGTAAAAAAAATTCTAAATTTTTTAAGCAATAGAAGACCACAGTTTTAAATAGAGAAAATAAAAATAGAAATTGAACGTTGATACTGTTTATCACGGTATATCCGCTCTCAAGGAGCTATAAGGCCTGACTGACTAATAAGAGGAGGTAAGATCTGTTCTCCGAAGTTTATTTACTGCCTTTAAGAATCTTTTTCTCCGAAGTTTATATATTTAATTATTTAAGTTAGAAAATATAAAAATAATAAAACTCCGCAGGGCCGTCCGAATCTCGGATGGAGCCCACGAGCTCCCCGTCGCTTCCGTTGGATGCGCCAAGCGCGCGGGCCATGTCCTCCCGCCACCCCAACTTGGCGTCGCCTGTCCACCCAAGGACGCGCACGGTATGGCCCAAAAGTGCGCGCCTCACAAGCGATCCATTTTCGAACGTGACTTCCGCTTCTGGATCACACTGCTTTTCCGAGAAAACGTACGGGGGATCAAATCATGCTCATCTAGTGTGCAAATTCGTTGTGGACTCACATAACGCCTCCTGAAGATCGAAGATGCAGTATTTAGAGTTAGTTTGATAAAATCACTATATACGTCTCGCTAGTGACGGATACGTCACATACTACTGAAAGAACATTTCGTTTTTTAGACAAATGAGGAGCAAATATGATATTTAATCCTTCACTAACCATCCAAACAAGCTTAGTTCTCTTATGACTCGGACACCTACTTGTTGAACTACTGCATATAGTAACCTTTTGTCCATCTGAAAAAACACACTATGAAGAAAGCATCTTGTAAAAACATCGACTCGCTCAGTTGCATTTCCGGATTGAATCTGAATTTTTAAACCGGCGGGAGAGAGAAATCACAGAGAGACGCCACCAGAGAAAAACTGAACAACAACTTGTAACCAGCCACCTTTCTCTGGATACGGCTGCCATGGGCGCGGCTCGTAGCAAATCACATGCCGGCCGGGCCGGGAAGAAGCTGAACTCGGCGACGAGATAAGGGAGGGACCAACACATTTGCATCGGCCGCCGGGACGGTCCCGTGCTTTGGTAACGATATAAGCGATGGCAGTCCCAAGGGGCAAAAAAGGACAGAGAATTCCGTTAAAAACATGAGGACCGAGGCCAATCGGCCTTGAGCAGTGCGTTCTTGTTTGAACCTTTTCTTTCTTTTTTGCCAGGGCTCTTGTTTCTACCTGTCCTCGTCGGGAACCGGTTCTCGTTTCTGCTGCTCCTGCCGCCTCGAGATCAGTTTCTCTTGGTTCGTGTTGAGCAACTGCCTTTTGATTGGTGGCCTGAATCCTGACCAGCAAGCACCAGAGGCAGCACAGTCAATCATGTGCGCCTTTAAAATTACTTTCTGCAAACTTCAGAAACAAAACTTCTTCTGAATTACTCCTACATGGATGATCGGATTCCTGTCGATTGAGTCACGTACTGTGACTTTCTGCATTTGTCAAAACTTGTGTACCTGGGCAGTTGTGCAACGGTCGAGAAGAGGTCAGGGCGTGCAGTTTGGAAGGATTCGCAGACCTTTTTCAGATGCCAAATTACTTTACACATACCCGTTCGTTTCAAGACTGCCGGATCAGTATCTCATCGATACGGTCCGTGACCAGGATCGATTCTCCGACGTCTTTGCAACGACCAGGTACGGCGCGTAGCTCATGCAATGCAAACGCTTGCTGCACTCCCTCCATGTGGTACAACTTTCAGATTTAAACAAGCACACCACTTATCTGAATAGCACATACAAATACGTCAATTAAGCAATTTATCGATTTCACACTTTTTGTCGAAAAGATACATTCACTCTTTTCATGCACCAAAAATTTAAGTTACTCTCAAAACATATAGAAAATATAATTTTCTTTTACTCGTCACACGGGAAATGCAACTCCATGTGGATGCGAGCTTATACGGCTATCTCGGTCATCTATCCATCCCACATAATACTCATCTATCTTTTGATTCTTTCGTATACCTATGATTTTACTCACCAATTTCTTTAATGTAAATCTTAACACAAATAAACAATCCTGATCTAATGGCTCGTTGCACGGTGGTGCAATATAGGGCCAAAGTATGTAGGGGCTTACTACAATCCACTTATCTCATACTTGTATTTTATGCCTTAACATTAGAGATGTAACTTGACCGATCTGCACACACTTTTATACATATATATATATATATACAAGCAGTCACTTCTACTGTTACTAATCTTGACCGGAAAACTGCTGTAGTGGAGCCGGCATGCAAAGCTTGTGCCGTCACGTGACGGGCACACGGTCTGCTCAGCTTTCCCTGGCACCGTACCATCTTCACTGCGCAAACACGATTATATGTCTGATTATTATGAACGCGCTCGCACCACAACCGTTCGATATGCTTGATGCATCAGCTCCTACACGCAGGCTACCGTGGGCGCACACCCAAGACCCAACTCCAGAGCCATTTCAACAGCTAGCCTCCGTGATCTATCTATGATGATCCTTGTAGAACAACGGGAGGTGAAGAAAGAGCACGGGCCGCAAGAAACAACGCAAGTTGCGAGGCAGGGCTTAGCCAGACCACTTCCGGAATAACGCAAGAAACAGAGCTACGTAAGCAGTAGAAAGCTTACAAAACCTAGCCAGCCCATCTGGCCTCGATTTGTCTAGGATTCGTGTAGTTCCGGCAGGGTGTTGATTTGCCCTGATTCGGTTTCAATTTGGCTGCAAGTTGTGAGGCAGGGCTTTGATTTGTGCAGCAAGACTTCATTTGGCTTCGATTTTTGTGCAAGGTTTCTATCTCGCTCCAATCATGCCATGCTTCACTGTTGCAAGGTCGCCGAGGACTCGAGGTCCTTCGCATGGCTGTAACAGGAGGGAGCACCAGTGAGCTTTTTGTAGAAACGAGATTTACCTCAATATGGAGTTATATAACCACAGAATTGACAACGGAAAGGAAAACAAAAAGCTGGGAGATCAGTCTACAAAAGTTCACCACAAACAGATAACCAACAAAGACGTAAACAACTCACCTATGAGCTAGACACAGCAAAAACACAACCATACTACAACAGACACCAACATTAAGATGATATCAAAGACAATGCTTAAAATTCCACCACATCAAACACTAGCATTTGATTCATTTTGAAGGTCGAAGTACATTGAAGAACCTTGGACAAAGTTGCCTCCAAAGTCTTCCTATATCCCATTTTAAAAAGAATCTTCTATTTCTGCAAATATGAAATCCTAGAAAAAATCACATCAATAGAAAGCGCAAGGATTTTTTTTCCTATCACCATCTTATTGCGAGCTCTCCAAACCGTCCATGCTAAACCTTAAAACAAGAATACACCCAATTTTTTGCGAGCCTTTAAAATTCGAACTAAGCCAATTAGACAAAAGATCTTCCATAGACTTGGCCTGGTTCCTCCAGCCAAAACACTACATAAGACAACATCAAGTAAAACAAGCTAAGAGACACTTAAAAAGAATATGGCCAGTTGTTTCCAAATGCCCACATAGACAGTAGTTCTCATTTCCTTTCCAACCCTTTTTTTTAGAGATGCAGTAGATTGTATTCTATTGTGAAAAGCCTGTCAAAGAAAGATCTTAATTTTCAGAGGCAGATTGCTATCCCAAATCACACCAGCTCCCTTGATGATGACACTCCCAAAGATGATAAACCTATATAGAGATCTAGTTATAAAATCTCTAGATTTATCTAGAGCCTAGAACACCTCATCATCATTATCATTTAAGTTCACCTCTTAAAGCCTCCCTTATAGCTTATGTAAATTCTCTTGTTCACTCTGATTTAATGTCTTTCTAAACACAATACTCCAGTGGTTATCCATGACACGGTCCTCTACTAAGATATCAGGGTCTTCACAGAGCTTATACAAGTCATGATTCTGAATGTGAATAGGAGTATCACCCGGCCAAATGTCCTTCCAGAAGACAACCTTGTCCTCCCTATTGACCTTATAATAAGCACTCACTTAAAGAGATGCTTAACTTTATACAGACCCGACCAAAATTGGGATGTACCTCTCCTCTTAGAACTAAAGAACAAACCATTAGGCATGTATTTGGCTTTGAGGATTTGACACCATATCTCCTCACTATTCCTAATAATCTTCCAAATCCATTTCACTAGAAGGCACTCATTCAGTGTCTTAGTATTTGCAATATTCAGCTCACCAAACTCCTTAAGTTTACACACTGCATCCCATTTAACCATATGATATTTAAACTTATTATTAGCACCTTGCAAAAAAAATGCTCTTATGGAGTCCATCTTATCATGCACCCTTGCTAGCAAGAGGTAGAAACCCATATTATAAATAGTGAGATTACTCAAGCACGAGTTGGTCATAATCAATCTACCCCCTGAAGACGTAGTCTTTCCTTTCCAATGGGCCAGCCAACCTTTTTATGCAACTTGAGGCTTAAAGTTCAAAAGCTCTCACACCTAGGTGTTGATCAGAGATAGGAATGCCCAAATAGCTGACAGGAAAACTCCCAACTTACGGTTCAACATATTAGCAATTTTTTCTTTACCTTCTTGATCATACCAAAAAACAAACACTTCACTTTTGTGGAAGTTGATCTTAAATTCTGATAACCACTCAAAATAATATACGATCACCTTCAGGTTTAGAATGGACTGGTCAATTCCATCAACTATAATAATAATATCATTAGCATATTGAATATGAGACAACCCCTTGGTATTAAGTGGTCAATCACTCCTGTAATTAGCCCTTTATCAACTATTTTATCAATCAATTTCCCTAGAATATCAGCCACAAAATTGAACAGGATGGGTGATAAAGGATCCCCTTGTCTTAAGCCTTGAAAAGTCTTGAAATATGAACTCCGTTTACAATTAATATTTATGCAAACCTGACACCTTTGGATAAATTGCATAACCCATTTGATCCACAAAGCAAGAAAGACTTTTCTCTCCAACACTTATTGAAGAAAATTCCATTTAACTTTATCATAGCCTTCTCAAAGTCAATTTTTAGAATGATACCTTGTCTTTTGCTATGTTTGAGTTCATGCAAAATTTTATGTAAGATCACAACTCCCTTTAAAATGTTTCTTCCTTTAATAAAAATTGTTTGCTGCTGCTTAATCAGATGGTCTGCCAAAGGGCTGATCCTATCGGTCATCATATTGGAAAACATCTTGTAATCCACATTCAACAAACAGATATGCCTATATTGTTTGATGTTAATTGCATCCCTAACTTTAGAAAGTAAAGTAATAACCTCATAGTTTAACCTTTTAAGATCACGACCCCCTTTCTGAAAATCTCTCACCATATCCATAATATCACATTTGATCACATCCCAGAAATTTCTGAAGAGAGATATCCCAAAACTATTTGGACCAAGTGCAGTGTCTAACTTCATGTTAAACACCACACCCTCCAATTCTTCTTCAGTAATTTCCTTAATTAAGGACTCACTATCTTGATTTTGGATATGTTGCTCCATGCCCCAAAATTTTTCCTTGATATGGTTGTGCTTATTTGTATTAGAGCCAAATAGGTTTTTGTAAAAACCTACAACATGTTTCTCCAAATCAACTTGCTCTGAAAGTAGGCCATTCTTCCAGAGAAAAAAGTGACACTTCCTTCTTCTTCCATTAGCACAGTGATGAAAATCCAGTGTTACTATCCCCCTGAAAAATCCAATCCTGACCAGCTCTTTGTTGCCAGTAGATCTCATCCATGAGATATAAGTGTTCCATCTTTTTTTCTAACTTATATCTAAGCTCTCATTCTTCAACACTAAGCCAAGCATGTTCTGCTCTCTAATCAAAATCATTTAAAAGAAGGGGCAATTCCTTATGCCATCGGTAAAACTTTCAAATCCCTTATATGTCATCGTGTGTCTATGACGCGTGGGGCTATCTTAGTAACTGATGTATGGGGCCTAAGGGCATATCTGGGATTTAAGTTTTGGCCAGTGGCATGTGAGGAATTATATCTTAAAAGAACATTCATCTCTTTTCTCATTTTCTTATTATCACCAATCTAGATCAAATGCTAGCCTTTAAGAAATTGCCTAGCTTTGGACAGGCACCCATGCTATTTATCCAAAGAGTAAATCTGCTCTGGCATTCTTTCCTTCCATTAACCCCATTTTTGAAAGACTTTATCTCTAAACCTTTATGCAGCAACAATTGTTTCTCAAAAAGAAATACTTCTATCTAGGTATTTGTTTGACATCCAAATCTAACACTATAGGAGTATGATCTGAACCAACCCTGGTTAGACTTATCACAATACTAAGGGGAAATTTAATTTCCTAATCACAGGAGACCAAAACTCTATCCAAGTTCACCATAACCAAATTCTTATGTTTATTTGTCCAAGTGAACCTCATCCCTTTCCTTTTTAGTTCAATGAGCTGATTAAGATCAACAAAATCATTGAACAAGTCAACCAGCCTTGGGTTAACATGACCTGTGTTAATATCCTCCTTGGCCCTAATCAAGTTAAAATCGCCCCCAAGAGCTAGAGGAAGTGACTCCTTGTCACAAATATCCTGTAACTCCTTAATAAAGTCATTTGATAAATCATGATTTGTAGGACCATAAACTGTAACCATGCTCCATCTAACATTTGACCTTCTATTTCTCAAAGTTAACTGAATACAAAACTCTCCTACCCAGTGATCTACTTCAAGAACATCCCCTTTGATGCCCACTAGAATTCCCCTGGAAAGACCCCTAGATGGTAACTGGAACTAGAAACATTCTGCACCACCAACCAGTTGAGATAGTTCCTTGCTATCAAAGCCAATTTTCATGGTTTTTTGCAACCCAATCCCATCTAAACTCTCTTGTTTAATAATCTCTTTTACCTGACCTCTTCTGGACTTTTTAGCCAGCCCTCTAACATTCCAGAAAAGAAATATCATTTTAAAAATTTTTATTGCCTGGTCCCTTCTTCTTAGCTCTATCTGGAACACACCTTGTGTTACCAGTTTGATCACTTTCTGAAATATCCCTCTTACTATTATCAGTGACCTCTATGGTCATATGAGACAAAAGATTCTCATTAACCCTAACATCATTATTAGCTAAAGATTAAAGGTAAGCTTTGTAATTACCTTCAACAATAGAAGCTCTAGAATATTCTTAAGCTTTGAAAGCAGAAATGGTACCCTCTAAATCTTCTACTTCTATATCTATTTGATCAATAACAAAGCCAATATGTTCATCAGAAGCATTATTAAGCATAGTAAAAGGGTTGAGAGAAGAGGAATTATCTCAATCCTCCAGATTTTTTATTTTCATCCTAGCCAGACCTCTTCTTGAATTGGAACACCATCCCTAGGAGCACTTGTACTGAATCTAGTAGCAACGAAATTTTGTTTAACCTTTTTTTCTAGCTTTCTTAACAACAGGGATAAACCACCTTGGTCTTTGTCATCATTGACTCCACCTTCCTCTCCTATACAGGTATCATCAGGTCGAGACTCAAATTCCAAATCCTTCAAACCATCATTAGGATCAGTAATGATATGAATTATAATCTGGGTGGTACATTTATGTATGTTCTGAGTCTCAACTCTAGAAATAATACCAGACTGACCCTCTCCCAAATAAACAATTTTCTCACCTTGAATATTCATAGAAGGCCAATTTGTAGCCTCCATAAGATAAGGACCATCTAAGCCGTGCACCAAAATTTGACCATGAGGCAACTATACTTGGTCATTCTTATCAGATTTTAACTCTCCGTTATCATTAGTTATAGCACTGCCTAATTTCACCAGATCCTTGTGATTGTCATGAATAGCATCTGTATGACCCTGAGACATCTTGAGTATATCCAACTCCTCACCATCTTGTAGCTGCTTAATCCTGGACTCTAAGATTTCTCTGTTCATATCAATCTTCAGAGATAAGCTTGCATCACCCCCCTTAATGTGCTTCTTAAAGTTTGAAAATGCCAGTATAGTTCTCTCCTTGGGATCAAAGGCTGCAATAGGGGTCACCTCATCATATAGAACTAATTCCTTTGTAACCACAATATCTTAGCATTTTCTGACTTTAGATGCATTTTCTCCCTTAGAAATCTCCTCTTGCCATGACTTAGACCCGCCTTTATACTCTCTCTTAGAATTGTTATCCTCATTTGATGAAAAATCGTCCATATCATTATCCTCATCATCATCTTGTTGACCTTTGGGGTCAGGTTTGGAGGGCCCATCCTCCCGCATTTTACCACCAAAGGTTTCAACAACATATGTGTCCTTGCCCATTTTGTTGAAGAATATCTCAATAGTTGACCTTATCTTTAAAGGATTCTTGTAGTTCACTTTCACTCTTGCTGGTCCTTTTGTAAGGAACCATCCAGACAATATTCTAATTAATTATTAAATCAATCATTTACTTAATCATGACTTCAATGATTAATCAAAATATCATTTCAGTAGTCCCGACACGTGTTTTATGCCCAAGATCGAAACACATGCCTTTCTAACATATACATCACAACAAAGTTTAATAAAGAGCGAGTAATTTAATTATATTATAAGTTCTTAAGCATCCACAATTTTTTACAATTTATAGCAAAAGAGAGCTAGGAGGAGACTAAAACTAATCAACTCCTAGATAAAAGAGAACTATGCAGCAGAAGCTAAAACTATAAACAACAAAAGGAGGATGGAGCTATATGCCCTTAGGCTCCATCACAAAAGCACAACCTCCGAGTAGTTATCTACTCATGCTCACCACCACTCACGATGGGTGCGAAGTAGCCAAAGATCAACTCCTCCTCGTCGGTAGTACCTAAAAGAGTAGCGTGAGTACGAAGTTACTCGCAAGACTTAATCCTTATTGGGTATTTATAGATAACCCGACTCTAAGGATTATGAATTGGGATGTTAGCAAGAATATAGTCACATGATTAATTAAATTTATATACGAAAGCAAAATTTGATAAAAAAAAAACATGTGTGAACATCTAGACTTAACCAACATAATTATCTAACCCATCTGAACATATATGTAAAAGAAACCATAGTAGTAACATCTGTAAAGAACCATCTCAACCCAAAAACTACCTTAAACCAAACTCGTAACTCTACGACTGCTATAAATGGACAAAAGCATGCTTATGACCAAGAGTACGACATTTTGAAATGTTTTTACACTCTGCAGGAGGTACAACTTTACCTATAAGACTTGAGGATCATACGACTTGAGTGACCACACAGGTCCGTCTAAGAGGTACTCGTGTCAACCTTTCCCAATAAACCCACAACCATTTGAATCAGGCATCGCTCGGTGTGGAGCTCACTTAGATTAACTTCTGGAGCAATCTCAAGTGTCTCTTATAAGTTCGTCTGCTCACACCGTCGATGTGTAAGCTCAAATGATCACAACTACAGAGGTATTCAGCTTATCTTACCATTAGAGCCAACTGAAACAACGATCGGTGCTTAAGAGATGCAAGCGATCTATGATGTCCGGGTTCCTCTCCCGACCTACCTCGTGGAACTTCATATTGGGGCAGAAGAAACATCCCTAACACCGTCCATATCTCGCCTCATCCTCACTACTCATACAAGACCCGGCATCGACTCAACAACATGCATAACATACATAAAGTATATTTTATCACATTAGGCACATATGATCCAAATTAATGAGAGAAACATGCTTAGATGCTTCTCTTGCTGCTCTGGTGATTACCTAATGCTACCTATGAAACACACGCAGAAATCTGGTAGATTGGCGTCGCCTTCGCTCATGCTCGCATCACGCTCTGTTCTTCGTTCACTAAAGAAGAACGCATGCAATGATGAGTATGAATGGGGTGCAACAATATATGCTACAATATGCATAACAACAAGCTAAAAGTGCAAGACATGCAAAATAATAACAAACTTTGCAATCTAAACAACTTCAAAAAGCTAACAGGAGGCCAGAGACTTCGGGTTGAACTCAGAACCTTCGGGTTGTACTCTGGAGGGGGGTTCTCGATTAGCTATTTTTGAATTAATTTGAAAGGTCCAGGCTGAGTCCAGAACCTCCGGGTTGGGCCAGAATGTCTAGGTGAGGCTCTGAGAGAGGGTTCTCTACTAAATCTAAATCGAATTAACACGGACCCTCCGGGTTTAACCCAGACTATCCGGGTAGGGCAGACTTGGACTTCTCGATGATCTCTCTCGATTGATTTGATTCGCATGTTAAATCCATTCCACCTAAACATGAATATACACTACACAAAAGGTTCTAGACTCAAATTGCACCATAAACCCTAACGATTTTTTGAGCATAATTCACCAGAATGTTCCAGGTTTACCTAGAACATCCGGGCAATACCCGAACTATCGAGCTGTCCAGAGAGGTTGCTTCGAGGGGGGTAACTCAGCCGATTTGATTTGCGAGCCTCTTCAAACCAATGGGAAACATGTTTGAGATAGTTCATAGAGTTTAGAACTCATTCACCAACCTAGCAACACGATTCCTAGCACAAATCTCATCCGAATCTTCTCTTTTTGCTCCAAAGCTCAACAACTCGACAACTCCGCAAACTTAGCTCTAAACTTGAAATCGACCAACCAATTCACGCATTCTTGCCAAGGGAAGCCTAAACGACTTACCCACGATGCTTGTTGGGTTGGTGACCACTAGGTGATGAAGGAAACAAAGAAATCACCTCGGAAGAGGAGTCCAACCGTGGCTCCTCGTGCTTCAAGCAAGAACACCAAGAATGTCAAGAACGGCTCAAATCTTCTAGGAAAACGCAAATGAATTGGATGGATGGGAAGCTTAGGATCTAGTGATCGCATGAGGGAACCACATGCGTACCTCGATTCGGCTTCTAGAGGGAGGAATCGAGGGAGAAAGAGAGAGGGCTTGAGAGGGAGGGGTTTGCTCTTCTGTTTGGTCGGTTGGAAACTGGAGAGAGAGAGAGAGAGAGAGAGAGAGAGAGAGAGAGAGAGAGAGAGAGAGAGAGCATGGTGGGAGTGAGGGAGTGGGTGGCTGCACGTGGGGGAAAGGGAAATGGAATGGTTGGCCACTCAAATGGGTCCTACATGTAAGAGAAGGAAGATATTTTCAATGTGAATTCTATTCCTTTCTCTCTTGAATTTTCTTCTCTCATCAGATTGACTCGAAACGAAATGCTCTAGTGTGCCAAAATAAATTGCCCAAATTTAGACATGATGCTAATGACACACGATTAGGCTTAATCACGTGATTACGGATTTGGAAAGTTACATCTTCTCTCCTAAGACTTAATTCATCAACAACTACAAGCTCTGCCACAAGAGAAGTGATCTCCTTGATGAGCTCCTCCTCTTTAGCATAATCATGTATACCAAAAGTCTTGATCCATGTTGATTGGAGTAGATTAGCCACACTAGGATCAATATTTCTTTTAGAAATCTTAACCACCAGAGAGTGTAAAGGTAACTCAACCATAAAGAGCCTAGAAAACATTTCCAGAGATTCTTTTGTAGGGAACATCACAAGAACTTCTTTGCCATCAATCATCCTAATATTCCATTTCCAATTAGGATCAATAAGGTTTTTAAGTTCAGCTTCTATGTTTTCCTCATTAGCATCACCCTTGATAACATTAATCACCCCAGTAGTTAAGAAAAGCTTAGTCTTAGATTCAGGAATGTTGAGACAATAAAAACCTTTCTCCGGAATTCTAAAATCATACATTTTAAGTTTTTTCTCCTTAGAGATAATGAACTACACTCTATAGCCTTATGACCAAACTTCTTACATTTATAACAAACAAGTTTATTACTACAATCAATCTGATGATGTCCTTCTTGCTGACATCGAAAGCACATGATAATCTGATATTGTTTCGGCTTAGGAGCTTTACCTCGAGATGGATCTCAGTGCAGATCGACGAAATTTTTCATCGGAGGGTCCCCGGCCTTCTGGAACTGGGTTCCCCCATGAGCATCTTGAGGTATATTCCTACCACCCCACCCACCCTGTGGATTCAACTTTCTGCCCTCATGAGTAGAGTTCCAACAACCTCCTTGGTCTCTCTGCTGTTGACCTTCACAACCATAGATCTGGTTCCCCCTTCTCTCTTGCAAGGGACCTAACCTCCTCTGCAACTTCTGGCAAAGATCCCGCTCCCGATTGGAGTCGCCTCCGAGTAGGTCATCCTCATCCATCCACGACTCATCCTCTTGTCTCCTCTTCCCCCATCCTCGACCCTGACCTTGCTCTGGATGTTTGGCCATTTCCTCTTCATGTACCACTTGAGCAAACAAGAGGAAGAGAGGGGGAGGAGGACAGATGAGGCGCACCTTGCGCTCAAGTGACCCAAATTGCCGGATCTCACTTTGCCTCACAGGAAACCCTAATCCTCGTAACACACTCGCTTTGGAGATCCACACCCATGTCACCGGCAACGGTCTACTGGAGTGGACATTATATACCTGCACGTGAATGGGCCAAAGGCCTGGATGCAATGTTTTGGCCCATCCGCAACAAGCCATCCTCGCTCATGCTCAAAATCCTTGCCTGAGTTTCTGAATTATCGTCACTTATCTTCCTCTCTCCGGTGCCCATGCTGGACTCCTCACCGGAGAATGCTAGAATGAATCCCTCCTAGTCAGAATCCTATCATTCTGTACTTCCAAATTAGGAATGCGCCCAATCGCCTTTTCTAATTCATCCATAACCTTAACCCAATTCAATCCTTCCACCTCCCTTGGCGAAGGCACGAACAACTTCTCTTGAATTTCTCTCGCACATTCGTTCCTCTCCGCCTCAATCACCCATTGCGGTTTTGAAGGTGGTGGAGGCGGATTCCACAGTGCGTGAAAAATCTCCCGCTCCATGGCTTTGAATTCCTCAGCACGATTGGCCTCAAAACCTAGCTTCAAATCCCCAATCCCAGTGCCTAGCCCACTCACCGTATCCACAACACCACCCCCACCAGCACGTACCTAACATGTAGAAGTTGGAATCGCCACCTTCCTGGGAATCATCGGATCCATTCACTGAATCCCTGAGTCAACACCTGGGGAGCGCCGGTGATTGCCTGATGTTCGAATGAGTAAATGAGGTTCACCCGACTGCTAGCTCGCACAACACTGTGTGTCCAAGGAAAAGGAACTCTGATCAGAACAGCCAAGAAACTTGTGCCAAGCACCAGTGAGCTCGAGAGGAGGGAGGGAATTAGTGTGAGCCGGGAGGAGGCACATCGACTTTCCAATCTCTTAGTTCATCAAATTATACTTATGCGACTTGCAGATTTTGTCCTTTTAGACAGTCATACAACGTTTTGTATCCTACTTTATTCAATTAACTGATAATCCCTTTTAATATACTCTGTTAGCTTCATACACGAGGAACAAGGGATAACACATCATTTGCTTACATAATTCATCCTTATTTTGCGCACGATTTATCTGACACAACCCCAAGCAATTAATAGGGGTTATAAAATAATATCTATATCACAACTAATAAGCAACCAATAGAAACAGTAATCGAAAAATATTGCGTAATTGCTTGAGCAATTAAGAAAATATATACGCTTGGACAAGGAGATATTGTCATGATCAACTCCAAATAAGGTATTACTGGTTTCATATTTGAGAAGAATGCTCTAATTATAGAGCCACATTCTATACTTCACTCGCAAAGTTTGAATGTACTTATGATTTCGATCAAATCGATTAAGATGTAAAATATATATTATAGTTAGTCTAGCCGCGCTATTTGGATAGTATAAAACAACGTGTGCGCCCACCGTTGATTCCTGGTCAAGATCAGATACGGTGTTTCGGCCTGCCAAAATTTGCCCAAACACACTGCACAAAGGTCCATAAACACGCAAAAAAAGCTTCAGGTATGGGCCCGCACGTCTGTCTGTCAAGCAACCCAGGTTTGCAGGGTTTCAGATGGATAGATAGTACTCGTACACTTGCCATGTGGCTCCAAAAAAAGATGGATCGCAATCCTGTACCGTATCCCCGGTGACTGCTATTGCATCATCCCTATCTACTCCCCTTCATGTACGATGTGATTTCTCTTGCACCCTACCTAGGAATTAAGAATTTAAGATGGGCTGATGGGGGTGTTTCTCGCACAAGTGTGGATTCCTCACAGAAAATTGTGTCAGTAGAACTGCATAAAAGGCTCAAGGTTCCGATTCTTTCAAAGTAAACTTGAAACAACCTCGCAAAAAGAACTTGAAGCTCCAACGAACTTAGACTCTCTTAATAAAGTGATTTAAGTTATAATAAAATAGCTTAAGTTGCTATTTTTATTTTAAACTGCAACGTATTCATAGCTTTAGCTCATAAATACCTAGAGCTGACCATCTCTAATAAATTCTTAAAGCTAAAACTCTGTAAAAACATACTCTTACTAAGTGTATATATATACTCAGCAGCTGATAGTTACACAGTTTCGGTATACCGGATGGTTCGAGCATTGCATGGTTTCACTTTGCTGCTGTGACGTGCCCGCTGTATAGTGTCACTTTCGAACTACACTACACGCATACCCCTCGCTAGAAATTTCCAGCGGGTCACATACACCGTTACCGTGTGCCGGCACTTGGTCGCCACTGTTACGATCCAAATCGAACGGCCGGCCGTGAAGCCTTTTTGCTGCAGACCTCTTCGCTACCCTTTTCTCCAGCTCGCGTCCGTGTCGCGCATGGCTTTTTGGCCCCCGAGACCGTTGGGAGGGCTTCCAACAAGACGGGTGCGGAGGGGCCATCGACTGGCTCCCATCGGCGCTCGAGATTGGCCGCCGGGTACGGTCAGGCCCGGGAATCTACGTGGCCAATGGCCATGCGCAGCACAATCATTGCCTGCATTTCGTTTCATCATGCCGCAATAAGGCCAACTCTACCGTAGGAAGCAAATTTGCAGGTTGGGATCGCACAGTATTTTGCGGGGCACTGTAGTAGTACTGTAATATCTCCAGCAGAATCGGAAGCTAGTGGTAGCTGTAAATCTGCGGATTTACTGTAGCACCTGTAACATTGCAGCATCCACTGCAGCAGTAGAGTTACTGTAGTACCCGTGAACACTGCAGCAGTAGTGTTCGCAGAGGCTACCATTGGGTCCGGAGCAGAAAAACGCGTCGAATTACTGTAGCTGTACTATTTGCAGAGGCTGCCAGCCGATCCGGAGAGAGAAAAAGAGGAGCAAAAGGTAGGAAATAAGATAGCTGCTGGAGATAAAAAATAAAGGATGCTGTAATAGTGATATGGGATACTGTAATAGTATTTTTAGGATGAAATTTTAAGGTAACTGCTGGAGATGGCCTAACAGCGGCTATGCGTGACTCGTCGCAATAACATTAGGCAGTATTCATTCCCTATTTATAGATGATATTTTAATATTGATTATAAGTAAGATGAAAAATAAAATAAGTTTATAGCTGAGAAAGAGTCGTAGCAGAGAACACAACGGCAGGATGAAAGAGGCGTGAAAGACCCGAACGAAAATACATGACTTTTTTCTCAAAAGATTGACTTTGGTCACAAAGAGCTCGGGTTACACAAATCTCCCTTCTTTGTGTAATGGAACATCTACTACTTTCTTTAGAACAACACTAACTTACAGCGTGAACTAATATATAGATAATTAAAATTGAAAAGAACTAACTGTCTTTTAGTATACTTTCTCCGTTCTATTGCTACCATGGCGTGCGAGTGAAGAAGGGCAATATTATTTGTCACTATTAGAATATATGTGCTACCACGGCGTGCAAGTGAAGAAGGGCAATATTGTTTGGCACTATTAGAATATATGTGTTTAGTTCATTATATTTGTATAATTTCAAATAAATTTTGAAGGATCAACCATGTGAGGGATGTATGTATTTTTTTAGTTTCATTAGCTAATGAAAGTGGATGGAGATTAATTTAAAAAGGTTTTTCTCCTCCACTCACTTAACATATGTGGATGAGAGGATTATAAGAACACATGCACGCGCTCGTTTGCCTCACCGGGTCATGGTCGGGGCCGTGGCACGGACGGAGGGCGTGGGCGCATGACACTTGCGTGAATGGTCTGTCGAAATTGAGTCCAGTTGCTTGCGCAGATCCGACCTGCTTTTGCGGTTTTTTTCTTTTTGCTGCGTGGATAAATAGATAAATATATAAAAATCATGTTGGTCAAGACTCCGATCATAGCAGCGTAACCGTCTCTGATCGTGGTGTCTCAACCGCGCAACTATCTCTTTCTATATATATATCTGTCAGCCGTCACACAAATGAGAGATGTGAGACACCACACGTAACTAGGGTTTTACCAATTTATCTCTGTTGTACCATGGCATGTAATCTACTCTATCCCGGTGCATCGGCGTGCACCGACGAACAGGAGAGCAAGGTCTCTGGAACCCATCGCCCTTGGAATCCTATATCAGGAGAGGGCGAATAAGGTGTTTGAGAAGTACTCGTTGTGTCTGCTCACGATCTACTTTCTCTACATTATTGTAATCT
Source organism: Phragmites australis (assembly GCF_958298935.1). Lineage (NCBI taxonomy): Eukaryota > Viridiplantae > Streptophyta > Magnoliopsida > Poales > Poaceae > Phragmites > Phragmites australis. Next base: position 26,941,676 of record NC_084938.1, on the reverse strand, counting down.
AGTTTGACTACTTCGTCTTTGTCATCGCCTACTGGATCAACATCATGGTGGCTTCTGCATCAACTACTTCATCTCCATCATCATCTACTATATCAAGCATTGACATCACGGGAGTGTCTACATCTCACGTCGACATTGGGTACATATGTCAATTCTACCCGAGTACCTAGTCGAGTACATCTACTGGTTGAGTACCTAGTCGAATATCTTGTTGAGGATACACTCTAGTCGAGACGTGTTGAGGCTTGTCGAATCATACTCGAGCCCAGATGAATTTAGTCGGGGCTAGTCGAAACACATCTGCCATTAATTGTTTGCATATGTTTTTATTCATTTTATATCATAAATTAAATTAAATTAAATATGAAAGGATTATTACTTTCAACAGTCGCACCCACCTACTCATCATCTCCTTATGCACTGCAAACCTGCAAGCTTGCTATTTGCGTGTACCTAAAATGAAAATTTTATCTTTTTTAATACCATTCATTACATAGAATATAAGACTTGTATTGGAAAGAAAATTACTTAATAAAGAGATAACACTAAAAAATTGGACTAAAAGTTACATCAAATTTATAAAATATCATATATTTTAAATATTATAGAAGAATGAAAATGTTATTTATTTTGAGACGTAGGATGTACTCATCATCAGCCTCCGACATGCAGTTTCATGGTTCAGGGAAAAGCAACGTGCCGTCGATTTTGTACTTCGTAGAGGACACGTACTCTGACCTCTGTATGTCGTAAGGGGTTGTTTTGGGTTCGGAAAACGGTGTCATGGATGTTTGAAATGTGCAAAGCATTTGGAATTTAGAAGATGAAAAGCTTTGCATCAGATACTGCAACTTCCCACTTCAAGCGAATCGAAAGTTAAGATGAAGCAAAAACATGGATCGGATGTCCGCTAGTTCTGAGAAGAGAGGAGCGCGATCGCATATCTAGTATTCAGAGATTGCCTGTGAAGCCGTAACATCTCTTTAAGATGCAGAGTTGCCACAACGCATCAGTTAAACTTCTTTTCATTGACATTGGGACCTCGGTGGCATCAGCTCAGTGGTGGAGAATGGCAAAGGAGAGGTAAGATTGCACAGGCCATGAATACCTTTGCGATGAGGACAATGAAGGGGGAGGAGGCAAGGGGAAGCACATGGAGTCCGGCCAAAGAGGGGTGGCGTTGGGTTGGAAGGTATCGAATATATGATCATGGGGTATATATGTATAAGAAGTGTATTATATATGGATAAGATGTGTTATGTGCATATTTGATGATTCCAGATATTACAGAACCAAATCTGCAGTACCTGATACTCCTGGAATTTAGAAGGCGTATACTGAGAAGGCCCCGATTACTTACCTAACTCGAGAAGACTAGTATACATAAAAGATTTATCTACTTGGACGACAAAAAAGACTCTCTATCAATTATAGATGGATAGGACGATACATCACCCCTATATAAGACGGGGACCCAGATCTCGCTGTCGTGTCCCCTGGCTCGAGGTGGGATCGAAGCCCCTCGAACACGATCGATACTCTGGATGCCGAGTCATGGGCGCCGTCGGGGCCTGTGCCCTTCGGAGCCCTCAGCCTCCTCGAAGCTCCTTTTTGTTAGCGTAGATGAAGGGGCCCGGGAGGATCCTACTTGCGAAGCTGATGTTGCAGGTATGACAGAGGAGCCTAGGAAGGCCTCTGTGGTGTTACAACGGAGCCGCTCCTCCTCGGCTCGAGCATATTCCTCAAACTTGCACATAAGGGCACTCACCATGCGCATCAAGCGCTGGTGCAACTGATCGAAGAGTGGTTCGGATGCCAAGCCCTGGGTCACCGCGTCTATGACTAAAGACTCCAACATGCCCTTTATCTAGGTCTTGGTTTGGGCGAACCTCTAGAAGTAATCACGGAGGGTTTAGCCCGACTGTTATCTAACGGCGAACAAACTGCCTGAGGTCATTAACTGGACGAAGTTCCCCTAGAAGTTATTGCAAAAGGTAGCCTAGAGCTGGGACCGGGCGTAAATGGACCCTGCCTCCAATGCCATAACCACTGGAGGGCTACTCCCTCCAAGGCGAGGGGGGAGCACTTGATCATGGTGGCCCGCCCGCCTCCATTGGCCTCGATGGCTAGAATGTACGAGCGGATAAACTCCTCTGGGTCTGAATCACCCATAGATTTAGGAAGCTTGGGGTCCAGAACCCGTCCAGGAAGGGTATGACATGTTGGCCCTCTACAGGGGTGAGTTGGAATCTAGGAGTGAAACCTCGCACCGACAGACCCTGGGCTCAGCCACGTGCAAAGCATCCAAGAGTGGTGCTCGGGGGCGATGAAGAGCATAGACAACGCCCTTGGCGGCCCCCGAAGCCAAGAGCCCAACGGTGTTGGTCGTCATGGGGGTGACCTCAGCTATAATCATGGTCTGATGCGTAACCCGAAGGGCCGCCTGCAGCTCTTCCAGTTGGGGCAGAAGGGCCACCACATGTGCATGTTGGCCAGTGGTGGCGGCTCGTGCAGCTGCAGCCTCGGTTGTAGCCCCTTGAGGTGTCATGATGTTGTCACCATGCTGCTGTTGCAGGGCCTCTGAACCGGCAAAGTCCATAGTGTTAGCCGCAGTTGGGACTCCGCGCCGATGATGGTCATGGCACCCTCGTTCCACCCGAGGGTGGACTCATCATCGCCCCTGATTGGGGTGTTGACATCGGCGTAGCACGTGTTTGGTTGCAGTTGTCGTGAGGACTTTAGCGTAGGCGTGGCTCGGGCTGCCGCCTAGGTGGTCTTTCTCTTTGGCGGCATCCTACCTCTCCTGGTGCTTCTACGCTCCCGACGGACAATGTCTCTATTAGTGCAAGAAATTGTCTTCCACGAACAAGATGCGGTGAGAATCGTTCTTACTAGAGCGACTCAAGCTTGGAGAGGTACCAGCGAGGAATATGATGCTACAATAGTTCTCAAAAAATTGTGTCTCTGCATCATGTGCCCATAATCAGTATTTATATTGTTTTTCCGAGAGTAAGGTTATAGATATGCCCCACTCAGTTGTAGAGACACCAGCTACTACTAGTCAATTGGGTTATAAGGTCAGTTTCGTACTACATCACCTAGGTCAGAGACTAAAATATCGACACACTGATGACATCGGAACGAGATCCCCTGACTTCACGGTGGAGTGAAGTCAGTGACTTCACCGTGAACCATCGGATCTAGGATGGATGGGTGAGATTCGATGCTACAATATATTTGTTATAGTAGCGCGTGCTACAATCGATTTGCTACAGTATCAATTGCAAATCACTGTTCATTGTCTCACAGATCGTTATTCCCCGATGAAGTCAGGGGATTCAGATCCGATGATATCACCCAACCGTGGCAATCATACAGCGGCGAGTGGCCACTGTGCTTGGTCGATCAACAACTACGATGTCAGTCTTGTCTGGCGTGTCAGGGTAGCCACCACTTGCACCGATATGTCAGGACGGCCATCACTTAATGGGCATTAAATGTTAGTCACATCACAGCAAATACTATATGATTGGTGAGCTCGGCCCTGCTGGTCTCATTGGGGGCTCTCACCATTCCTTAAGCCTTCGGAAGTCCATAGCCTCCTGCGGTTAGCAGCCTCAGGCCATGTGCCCATGCTTGTAACCTTGCTACAATAGTTCTCAAAAATTTGTGTCTATGCACCAGGTGCCCATGGTCAGTATTATATTGCTTTTCTTAGCGTAAGGTTACAAGCATGCTACTCTCAGTGGTAAAGATACGAGCTACTACTAGTACAATCAGGTTATAGGGTCAGTTTTGTATTACATCGCCTAGGTCAGAGCCTAAAATATCGACGCTAATGACATCGCAACGGGATCCCTTGACTTCACGGTGGAGTGCCGCCGTGAACTATCGAATCTAGGATGGATGGGGGAGATTCGATGCTACATTACATTTGTTACAATGCCACGTGCTACAGTCAATTTGCTACAGTATCACTTACGGATCACTGTTCATTGTCTCACATATCGTTGTTCCCCGGTGAAGTCAGGGGATTCAGATCTGATGACATCATCCAACTGTGGCAATCACACAGTGACGAGTGACCATTGTGCCTGGTTGGTCAACAACTACGACGTCAGTCTTATCTGGCGTGTCAGGGCAGCCACCACTTACACCGACTTATCAACGCAGTCATCACTTAACGGATATTAAATACTAATCATGTCACAACAGATACCACATGATTGGTGAGCTCGGTCCTGCTGTTCTTATTGGAGGCTCTCACCCTTCCCTAAATTTCTGGAAGTCCATAGCCTCCAGCGGTTAGCAGCCTCAGGTCTCCGGAAGGCTTCGAAGGTTTGGTCGCCAGGACCGCTCCGGAGCACAGGTCCTGAATTTGATAGTCTTTGATTTTAAGAGAGAGAGACGACGAGGATTTTGATGGCGACCCCAAACAAGCGTCTTTGCTTTACGGTGGTGCAAACCATAAAAGCTTTGCATAACCAAGCTAGCCACGACAACATCAGTAGATGGGGTTACATCGTCACTGCTGCTACTTGCTCTAGCCATCTCAGATTCAGATTTTCAGAGAGGGCTGAGGCTTGAAAAGGACGCCGCAGGGAGATGGTACTTGCTACCCGAGACGCAAATTTTTCTTGTCACGAAACTGAACAAACTCGGCGTGAAAAGGCGGTGTGGCAGCGACACGGCTCGGTTAGGTAGCAGCTGCCTGTGCTTACCACGACGCGAGCCCTCGCAATCAAGGTGCTTGTCCTCACCGCATGCATATCCTGTTCTTTAGAAACTCGAAGGAAGAGAAATTTCCTTGAGTTCATGAGGAAGTAATGTTTATTAAAACCGTTTGTTTGTGTTAAAATTCATATTAAAAATTATAAAATATATAAAAAAATTAATAAATATATGAGTATTAGGTAACAGGAATAGACAACCGAGATTATCAATGCATACGTAAGGCCATCTCCAGCAGAATCTGTATTTTTAAGATCCGGCTGCTACAGTGATGTGCGTGGTACTGTAGCAGCTCGAGCAGAGTCGGTATCCGGTGCTACAGTGCGCTACAGTGCGCTGCAGTACTGCGGAGAGAGAAAACAACCCAGCAACTTTGCGGACATACTGTAGCACCGTAACACTGTAGCAGTGCTGTAGCGACACTGTAGCAGCAGTGCTAAAGAGACTGCCCGTGGGCCCGAAGGGAGAAAATAAAATGTTTGTACTGTAGCCGTACTGTAGCAACACTGTAGCAGTACTGTTCACAGAAGCTGACAGCGGGTCCGGAGAGAGAAAAAGAGGAGTAGAAGGTAGAAAATAAGGTAGCTGCTGGAGATAAAATAATAAGGGATGCTGTAATAGTGATATGGGATGCTGTAATAGTGTTTTAGAGGATGAAAATTTAAAGTAGTTGCTGGAGATGGCCTAATACATTATAGGCCACTAGTATTTGTCTTCCTTTTCTTTGACCGAGATCTCTCTTTCATATATACGATCCGTATTTTCTTTAGACCTACTGTTACTCCACGTTCCATCGTACCTAGCATTACTTGACCCAGACTGCATGGGCAGCAGTGCGTTTGCATTTGTTGACTCGAGTGGCAGCTTGCAATAGATTAAAGGAACGAAACGAAACGAAACGACAGTAGCACAGATCAGGATATTTACACAGCAACAGACCAAGGTTCTAGGTTCCTAAGTTCATCCAAGGATTTTGACATGGATCGATCAACGTGTCATCGTTGATAGGAACCCCGCCCCTTGCTAGCTTTAGCTAGTGGTAAGCTACACTGCCCTGAATACGTGCTCTGATTAGTTGACCTGCGACGGCGGCGGCGGCTACGAGCACGACCTGATGAGCCCTAGGTTGTAGAGGAACTTCTCGGACCGGGACCGGATCATGTTCCCGATCGAGCGCCTGCCGTCGCGGCCCGGCGGCGACCTGGGCGCCGCCGCGTCCTCCCTGACGAACAGGATCTGCTCGCCGATCTCCGCGCGGACGGCCTCCACGGCCTGGCCCTGCACGGGCTCCCCCGACGCGTCCACCACGTAGAACACGTTCGCCGCCTGCGACCCCCGCGTCTCCACCTCGGCGTGCGTGACCGACAGCCCGTGCTCCCGGAAGATGCGCGTCACGTCGGACAGCAGCCCCACCCGGTCCTCGCAGCACAGCTCCAGCCTCAACCCCTGAGACGTGCAACGCAAACTTGTCAGCGCGAGTCACGACGCACACTGTACGGAAATGTGAAACGACAGCTACAGTTTTCTTCAGCAGAGTGTAGGTGCGTGCAGACCTCGGTGTACCGGCGTTGGATCGCGGCCTCGAGACCCCGGCAGAGCCGGCCCCGGTCTTCGCCGGAGGTGGCGGCGCTGTCGTCGAGGTGCCTGATGTAGTACTCCTGCAAGACCAGCAGGGAGCGAGACGTAGTATGAGCATGTGTGTCCTTTTCTGCCGATAAAACAAGTCTTTCGTTGTTGTGTAGGACAAGTCACTCAAGCTCACACAAAACTAGGAAGGATCTCCTTCACATGCCAAGATCTAGCAGTATCAAGGTATCTCTGGTACTGGTCAAAACGTGAGCCGTCGTCAAAACTGGGAGATATGCATCTTTGGGGTACATGGCAGTGCCACTGTGCGCTGCTGGAGTCAAGTACCAATACGATGCAATGCACAGATGCAATGTAACAGTCTCGAGAAGCAAGCAAAGTACAAAGGCATGGCGAGGCAAGCACCTGGTAAGCTTCTGACCCCTCGGCGATGACGGTGCCGTGGAAGACCACGTACTGCATGTCGGTGAGGGTACACACCGTATCGAACAGCAGCTTGGGCCGGTCGCGGCACCGCACGTTCACGAGCGTGTACCCCCGCTCGGCGCAGTCCTCCACCGCGACGACCGGCCGGATGCCGCTCCGCGCAGCACCGTCGGCCACCTCGTCGCCCGCGTCCGCTGCCTCTCCGTCCTCGCCGCGGCGGCGGCTGCTGCTGCTCCGGTCGGCGTGCATCATCTGGTGCAGGCGGCGCTGCGCGTGCGCCACGCGCGCCGAGATGGCGGCGCGGGCGGCCTTCTTGTCCCGGCTGCTCCCGCGCAGGACGTGCCGGAGCAGGCGCTTCGCCGTGTCCAGCCGCTCTGGGTCCTCGATGGCGCCGCGCGTGTCGGCGTCCGTCACGTACACCAGCGCCGCCACGCGGGCGTCGTGCGTCCACACCTCCGACGCCACGATGTTGCATTTCAGGTCCGTGAGCACCGCGAACACCTCCGACAGGAGGCCCGGCCGGTCCTTGCCGATCAGCTCGATGGTCGTCTGCGCCTCCTCCGCCTCCGCCTCCGCCTCAACGCCGACCGACCGCTCCGGCGCCCGGAAGCTCAGCGATCCCGCTCCCAGAGACTGAAACAAAATCAACAGCACATCAAGCCATCAAACCAGTACGAGAAATGTGAATCGCCGTGAGCGCATTTAAGTACAACTGCAGATTGCTCTGCACTTGATCTGTTCTTGGAGGCGAACAACAGGGACCTACACAAGCTAGTGATTGCTTCACTGAAGCCTGAGGATCAAATGGGGAGGAGCTACGAAAAGCGGCAGCTAAAAAAAATCCCTGCACATTACCTGTTCAATTCTGTCAATGACTTGGCCATCATAAAGTTTATTCCCATCCTGATCCACGACATGGAACACTGCACAAAGGCGAAACAAAGACACGCCCACCACTCAAAGATCAAAAGATGGAAAGATCACAATCCAAGCAAAAGCCACAATTTGCATCACCCCTGAAAGCACCACGTCATCTTTCTTTCTGCTTAAACTTTCCAAGACAGGGAGGTTGCAAAGCAGCACTCACCATCCATGAACCACTCGCCATCGGAGGAAATGTAGGCCCTCTTTATGGTCAGCTTCAGATCGGTCAGCACCTGAACCACCTCCAGCAAGGTCCCATACTTGTTCGCGCTATCCACCTGCAGAGAGGAAATCAACCTCGCAACCGTGAGAAGAAGAACAAAAAACTCTGCAAGAATTCGCCGGAGGCAAGAACGCAGAGCTAGAGAGCTCCAGAGCTGCGCTTGGTGCTTGCCTTCACCAAGGTGGCAGTCATGTCGGAGTCGTTGTCCACGGTGACCCTGCAAGTTACAGACGGCCAAGAACTAGCGCAGTTAGCAAAGGACACGGGTCAAAGGGCAGAAAGAAACAGGCATGGGTTGGGGAGATGAAGAAGAAGCGAAAGGACTATCGATTAAACCTTGGAGGGTTCATTCTGATGACCAGCTTCGCGAACTCATCCACCATCTCGTTGCTTCGAGACCCACAGGTCATCATTGTCTAAGCCTTGCTTGCACAAGAGAAGACAGGAGAGAGAGAGAGAGGGAGAGAGGAGAAGAAACAGGAGCTGGGTGGGAAGCTGGCGAGGCAAAAGGGATGCGACTCCTTTGCTCCCCGCAATCCGAGCGCGTACTTCTAGCGGTGGTGTCCCTCTCCCTTCCCCTGTTCTCTTCTCCCTTCACCTTGTCCAAGTTATATGCATCTTGGAGGTCATGGGGGTGACATGCCTACTCGTGGATTTGTGTATGTACATTCCTCCTCTCTCTTGGTGGCTGTTTTTGACTGTGTCTCTGTGCGGTTTTGTGGGCAGGCAGTGGTGTTTGATTGGTGTCCTTTCACTGGTTTTTATAAACTTTAAAGGGAGATGTTTGGGGGAAATACCATCCCAACGGGGTCCCTGTTTCTCTGCCTGCCCATATTGGACATTCTTGGTTCTTGCCTTATACTGATCCCAAAGTGGGGCCTATGTTTGTTTGGTTCATGTTTGATTTTGCCAAACATGTGTGTGTATAATTCACTGTATCTATTGGGGATATGCAATCTTGTATACTTCTCCGTGGTTGGAGACCGGAGAAATCTTGAGATGCCCCAAGTAATATTTTTTGGAAATAAAGACTTTTCAGTCAGCCAAAAACATTTTTTAGATAAAGTGTGTTCTATTTCATTAAAATAATAAAAATATCTTAGTCTCTACATCCGTAAATGTACGTAGTCGATACTTATTACATGGCTTAAAACAACTATATTATCATAAAAGATCTAACAATTATCTCAAAAGTGACAGAATATGAATGCAAAATAACATCATAAATATAACCTATAGATAAACTTCTATTCATTTTTTTTTATCTTCATTGTTATAATCTCTAACTGACATCATACGGCTTTCATATTATTCCTGGTCTCCGCCTTTTGAAGCATAGCCTATAGAAGGCACTAATATATTCCTTTCAACACACTTGCATAGAAAAGTTCATTTTTGCTTTATTAAAGATGATGTCATTCAGGCATTGCCAAATTGATCAATATAGAGCGATGACTTCCATCTAAATTTGTTTTTTTTTGGATATGCATCAATTGGTGGGAGTCAGCCAGAAACATGAACGCTGAATTTTGGTTTTAGGGTTTAAACTAAAGCCTAGATAGAGATGCTCTGGATGTGCTGGGAGATTTGGATGAATGATGATCCGAGCGATTTTCTCACATGTCAAATCGTGCAGGACTCCTCTGACTTTTTGGGTTGATGGAGTTGCATGCTTATCGGCCGGTCCATGGTCGCACAATAGGAAACTATTTTTGAGAGAGCACAATAGAAAACTTCAGCGACAAATATACTTGCACGGCTCTTGTACCTTTGGATAATAAAATGGGATCAGCTGCTGATTAGGGTGGCAAACATTGTATTGGCTTAGCGCCGTGGCATAATCGCATTGGCCGTGCTTTAAGTTGTCGATGAAAAACTACTAACATAGGTTCATGGTACAACAGCGAAACTTTGAACCTATTTGTTACGTTGAAAATTATGGGGTTTTACTGAAAAGCAAATTTTGCTGAAAATTGTTTATGGTTTTTGGCTTTTTAGTATTGGTTTTTACGAGAAATTTTTAGATTCTCGACACACCAAAATCAGAAAAATCACTCTCTGCCAGCTTACCAGTTTTTAATTCATTTCATCAGAAACTAACTTTTTAGCTTTTTAAAAATCAACAATAAATCAATATATTTGTTTTAGTTTTTAACTTCTAAAAAGCAAAACTCAGCAATAAATTAAAACAAACAAGTTCTTCTGTTTTCTAAGCAAAAGGTCAACTTGCAACTTAAAAAAATCCTTCTTAGAATCAAAAGGTCAACCATGCAAGCCTTTACTTATAAGAAGTTATTAGGAACTTGTTCTCTTGCAACATTTAACACATAAAAACGACCATGGGAATGGCTAAACTGTTATTACACCGAAGGCCTAATAAAAGTACCTAGTAACGTAGCAATGCACTACCACTAAACCGCTACAACTGGCTTATGATAATTCAGCAGCAGACATGTAACCCGTATACCAACACGATGACCTAATAGAGTAATACTCTATCTGTTTCACAGTATTTATCCATAGCTCACCGTACGCTCTAACCAAGGAGGTATTAATTCCAAAAAAATATATGAGAAGTTACCGTCCATATCTCTATTAAATGACATGATATACTAACTACTTTCCCTCTTTCAAAACATTTAATTAGTAGTATTAGGGGTGGCAATTTTTCCTATAGGGATGGGGATCCGCCCCGATTGGGTGGAGACGGGGCCAAGTTTTGCCCCGTGAGGGCAACAAGGTGGGGCCCGAGATCAAGGTGGGGCGGAATTTTCCCCCATGGGTCCCCATGGGCCTCGAGTCGTCGCTCACCTGGTCGCTCCCCGTACCCGCGCGCTGCTTGTCGCGAGCTTGCGACCCCTACTCCCACGTGTCGCCCGTTGCGCCCGTGCCCGCTGCCCCCGCTAATAGCCGCGCCCGATCGCCACAGCTCCGCTTGCCGCTGCGTCCGCTCGTCGAGCTTGCCGCACCCATCGCACCTGCCCGTCGTGCCCCCGTCAGGGCCTGCTGAAGTTTGGGGATCCGACGGGGACAAGGACGGGAGAGTTTTTGCCTCGATAAGCAAACGGGGATGGGAACAAAGCTCCGTGTCCGGAGGACGAGGCGGAGATGGGGCACTCCGACCCCGTCCCGCTCCATTGCCACCCCTAAATGGTATATAGTGGAAATATTGTAATAACTATATTTTTAATTTTTTTTAATGAATAAACATTTTGAAAAGATTCTCCAAAGGCAATGGATAAACAGAGAAATGAAGGGAGTAGCTCATACCTGGCGAAGTGACATGTAATTCTCATGCGTATTTGAGAGAGAAAAAGAAAACCCGACGACACAATCGATATCTTGAGCAATAATTCTTTCTGTAGACTGAGCATAATTCACAATCATACAAACTGAACAGCATACTATTTGCTCCACTCGTTTAAAAAAAAAGCATTTGCTCCACATATCTCAACAGGATCGGCATCGCCGCGTGGCAAATGCTTAGATGCAGAACAAGGAGAACAATGAGGCCCCAGTTTCGTCAAGTATCAGCATTACTGAGCAGAGCTTGAGTATTGTGGCCTGTTGGGTCATGGCATGCTAGCTTCTCTTAGGTTCCTCTCATTTTCCTCACTTTCGATTTCAGCTGATCTCTGGTCTCAATCCACTTTTACCATGTATCCATCCATGCAGCCTTTCCAGACAGTGTTTTTTTACATGATTTATTGCATATATCGGATATATCAGATAAAATTTAAATAAATTTAAACAAAATACTGGTAAACATTGTAAATTGTTTCTACTGAAATCCACCGAGGGTTTATCACCGGTTTTCGGCCGATTTTTTTCCCTGTTTCCAGCTCACAACTTACTTGGTAGTACCAAGTGCCCCTTTGGATTTGATTGATTATCACATCGAAATCTCCCTTTTCCATATGCCAGTTATTGTGCACTTCTCTTTTTTTTAGAAACGAGATTACTCGGTTTTTATTGAAAACCAATTTAGAGTCATACAACCACAAAGTTCACTACTAGAAACAAAAACGCAAAGATGAGGAGACTAGCTAACCAGAATTCACCACAAACGCATGCCCTACAAGGACACAAACAGCTCACCCATGAGCTAAACAAAACAAAAACATCAACACACTACAGCAGACACCAACAAAAGATGGTAAGAGACATGCCTAAATCTCCACTACGTTAGAAACCGGCAAGTGACTCATTTTGAAGGCCGAAGTCCACTGAAGAACCTTATACACAGCTGACTCCAAAGACTTCTTGTCATCTTAGTTTAAAAAGAATCTTCCATTTCTGTAAATACGAAATCTAAAAAAAATCATATCAATGGGAAGCACAGAAAATTTCTTTTCTATTGCCATCTTTTTACAAGCTCTCCAAATTGCTTATGCTAAACCTAAAAAAGGAATACACTCAGTTTTTTTGGGCCTTTAAAATTCACAAGCCAACTATAAAAAAAAACTTCCATAGATTTGGGCTGGGACCTCCACCCAAAACACTCCATGAGACAACACCATGCAAAATGAGCTAAGGGACATTTAAAAAGTATATGTTCAGTTGTTTCCAAATGCCTACAAAAACAGTAGTTTTCATTTCCTTTTCAACCCCTTCTTTTCAAAGAAACAGCAACCTATTATGGGAAGCCTGCCATAGGAAAACCTTGATCTTCATAGACAATTTGCTTTCTCAAATCAAGGTAGCCCTCTTACTGATAACACCCTCAAAGGTGATAAACCTATATAGGGATCTACTTGTAAAAATTCTAGTCTTATCTAGAGTCCAATACACTTCATCCTCATTATCATTTAAGATCGTCTCTTGAAGCCTCCTCCTATATAGCTTCTGTAAACTTTCCTGCTCAGTCCGATTAAGAAACCTTCTAAACTGACACCACTTAAAGAGATATTTGACTTTATGCAGACCTTGCCAAAATTAAGATGTTCCCCTTTTCTTGGAATTGAGGAATAGACCATCAGGTATGTATTTGGCTTTAAAAATTTGACATCATGTCTCATTGGTGTTCGTAATGATCTTCTAGATCCATTTAACCAGTAAACACTCATTGATAATCTTATTGTGTACTTCCCTACTCAGGTACTACACCTTTTTTTATGAAAAATACGATGACAGAAACCTTAATTTGCCAAATTTAGAAGATTGCATCTCCACTAGTAGCTTAGCAAGTGCACGATCAGAAATGATTGGATTTGGCGCTTGGATTCTGATGAAGCTAGATCATCGTGCCCTGAATCTCAGTAGATTCAGCAGAACCTGTAGACGGCCCTAGTGCCATGTAGCCGAGGGTTTCTTCCCGATGGCATTCGCCATTGCTCCTCTCGGTTGCATGGGTTGAGACCGACACAAGTAGAAAATGTAGCAGCACTGGCTCATGTCATCGTGTGCACTGCCAACTGCCAAGTGCGCCGCTGCTTTCAGGAGCCCGTTGCCAAATGGAGAGTGATGCGTTCGCATATGACCAGAACGTGGTCAGCGTGCGCACCGGCACGATAGAATATTGTGATCGCCTCAGTAAGTTTAATGAGAACAAATAATCAGCATCTTTAAACTAAAAATGTGGATTATTTGGTCTGCCTGGTAATTAATCTAACTGTAAAGTTTTGCCGTAAGGATCCCTGCCCATCCCTTCGCGTTTATATAGCAACTGAAGGTTACATGGTGGTTGTATTTGAATCGGATTACAGCTCCTAAACGATATTGTCGGGCAAGCTATAGTAGCCGATTCAAATACAACTCTATCTCTATCTCTATTGATCCTGATTCAAACAATACAAGTCTTACAGATAATCCTAAATCAGAACCGATCACAAGTCAAACTAATCTATCTGCTTAACACTAACTAGCCAAATTGCCCCCGCATTTGCGCGGGGTAGATGCAGTGATATGTAAATTTGTATTTCACAATACTTGTAATACAATTCTAGTACCTACAATAGAAATTTTAGTTTTTTTTTTTTGCGTGTTTGGTTTGTGTGTTATACAACTATAACCTTGTAACATTTTTTATATACATACAACATACATATTTTATCATCAGGCACGACCAATACAGTTAAGATGTAGATCTATCTTTGTTTCTCTTTATTTCTAATAATTAGATAATCTCTAGAACTTCTATTTTTTTAACAATACATGGATGCATCTCCTATAACTTGTCACTTTGTCAAAATTTAATCTATTCTGTTTATTTTTCAGTGAGATTATTTCATTAGTTTGCCACAGTAAGCAGTTAGATGATACAATGTTCCATCTAATCTAATTCGCCACGATCTGCCCTGTTTTGTTTATGAGTAATTAATGTTAATTAGTTCACTAACATCGGTACTGCTTACCGGTATTGCTTGCTATAGGCGTGTCTGCTTGCCCTTCACGTCCTTGCCGGCGGCCGCCGCGTCGGAGTCCCCCGGAGCATGGCCGGACTACCGTGGCAGCGTGCTTTTGTCTAGGCATGTGAGCTGAACCAGTATGCCGTCGCCTATGCTTCAGAACATGTCTTCGCTTGATCTCCAGCTTTTGGCATGGCCACGTGATTGAGATGGAGAGCATGAACGCATGGCGTGGATCAAGGGCAAGATGATTTGCTTTTTTTTGTTAGAATTTCTATACTATTTTTCTTTCTTTTTGTACCCACCGTGGTGAGAGGGTTATTTTCTTTTATTATTAAATACATGTTATTTTCTTTTATTACCTGCACGTTGGACTTGTTAAATTCTCAACAGACATCACTACTTCGAACGCACGGGTTAAGAGTACTTTCAATAGGTAGTATCATGCGCATCAAATACATGCCACATAGGAGTAGTCTAACTGCAAGGTAATAAGAGTTACACTATAATTCAGACGTCTGAAAATAATATATTTGCATTAGGCAACATCCTCAGTTGTTGGATTCAATCAGACAGATGTGATTCTTCCTTCTTCCTCTATTCATCGCTCTCCCTTTCATTCGCCCGCATCTGCCCATCGCCACCCTCCTCCACCCATCTGCCCCATCACCGACCTCCTCTGCTTGCCCCTGTCTGCCGCCCTCCTCGACCCGTCTTTGACAACGGGAGTGCCGCTACGCTCCCTTGTCTTTGTTCTTCTGTGCTTGAATTCTTCTCTACAAGAATTAATCCGACGTGATCCTCCGTTGATCACCAGACATCCGATGAAGCTATCTGCATTCTTCCCTTTGTCAATAATATTCCGCTGCTTCTATCACTTTGACATCGGATCATCCGGTGAGGTATAACTGCCTCTGGACACAAAGCTCCGGTGCGTATAATTCTTCTAGCACCAGACCATCTGGTAAGTATATTTTTCCTATGACTTCTCCAATTCAACCAATCTTTATCCCTACTATGGTGGCTTTTTTATGTATTTCATCCATAAGATCTACTAAAATGTATAATTAATAAACATGTTAATCTCAATGACTATATGGTCATTAATCACTAAAATCACAATCATGATCTAATAGGGTTATTTTCGTTACAATCTCCTTCTTTTTGGTGTTTGATGACAACACAACCAAAACAAGTAGTAAATAATAAATAATGACAATTGTAAAAAGCACAAAGCTTTACCACATTGTTTGGATGCATGTTCTTACCACTTAGTCACATATTGTTGTGGCTCTCTTTTTCTCTATTATCACCACCTCCTTTTAACGACCCATGCAAGAGTTTCTCCATTTGCATGTTTTTAATGCCAAATATAGATGAGTCACCTTTTGTCACTTGGGCTTATTCCCCTTTGTAAATCTTGACATCCCTAGGCATCTTCTTTTTTCAATAGGCATGCCTCTTGATCATCTTGTTTCTTGATTTGGTCGTTAAATTTTTTCCCCTTTATCAACAATCTCAAAAAGTGCTACAAACATAGGTTGACCTCGAGAAAGTGTGTTAGAGTATATGGGAGAGAGCTTCATAAATTATGATCCATATAAAATTATACCAATTTATTAATATCAATTAAAAAAGACAAACAAAGATCATAATTTATGAAACACATAATATGATTTAAACTTCTCTTATATGTGTGCATACATATAATAAAAGAGACATATATGCACAACTATTTAATTATGTCAAGATGTTTAAGTCATATTATGCATGGAGGTAACTTAAATTTAGAAATAAATTAATAATGATACCAATTGTAAAGAGCATAAAGTTTTTAAGCATTGCATACATTCGGGGACATGTTGATTGCTCTATGATACTACAAAAGATGTAACTTGCAACATAAGTTAGTCTCAAAATCCTAACATATAGGATATACTCCCCCTAGATATGTGTAGACATATGTTGAATACTTGAGAGAGATATACACTAGTTTTTTATAACAATAAGGATTTATCCTATAGATTGGTTCATGACACATAAAAAATACCAATTGTAAAACTAGTGCCATGAAAAAACTTACAACTAATAAACCATGTAGGTTGCTCATAAGAAAAAGATAAACATAAGCAATCTACCGTATGAAAACATACACTATGCATTGCAACAAATTAAAATATGCACATGCAATTTTAGTCAAGTTAAATGATCTAGATGCAAAATAAAATGCATGAATAAAGATCTAGCTACTATTTACCTCTTTTTTCTTTGCTTGAATTTTCACGTCATCTTATGAGCCGAGTCTTCAAATACCTAAGCCGACTTATGGACTTCAAGTCTTCTTTGAAACTGAAATCAATTGGGGTCCTCCATGCTGATGATGACTTCCTTAGGCACCCAAATGAGTTAGTTCCACCTTTGGTTCTTTCTTCCAACCACGTGTGCAAACCACCTTGCCATTTTTTGTCTTCTTGAGCTTGTAGTGGTTGCTCTTAATCTTGATCTTGTAGTTGGGTTTGGTGTAGATGTTGCAGGTCTTGTTGGAGATGTTCATTGTCTTCTTCTTCTCCTTGGTCTCCTTCTTGATCTGCTTGCATTAGAAAGACTTGTGGCATTCTTGATGTCACTTGAAGCATATCATAGTAGACCCCTCTGTAAATTTGTTCACCATGGTTGCACGGTTATGTTGAAGAGATTGGACATGATTATTGCCCTTCAATCTTGCCAAGTCCTTTTTGATCTTCTCTACTCCTTGTTTGAGCTCATCATTTTCTTGTGCAATGAGATCATTATATGGTTCTACAAAAATATTTTTAATGCATTTCTCATTGCAAAGGAGTGAATATGATATATCAATTAAATCATCGCAAGAAGTAGAAGTATCTACCTTAGAATTAAAATTAAATAGAAAGGTAGATTGCTTTAAATGGACCTTAGTTTAAGATTCAATGCACTCAAATTTTACCTTAATCTCTTCATGCTCCTTGTTTAGCAAATTAAATTTGCTCAATGATTACTCATAATTAGAAACAAAGGTAGTATGAATGTTATTGAGGGTATTGAATATCTTAAATTATTTAGATTGTTTCTTAAGGGCTCTTAATTGCACATTGATCAAATGAAGAAGTTCTTGGTGAGAGAGAGAATTCTCATCGAATTTATCATCACTTACATCACTTTTTATACCTTTGATCATAAGACACTTGTGTGATGACTTGCGCGATGACGACCTTGAGAAAGAGCTTCTCTTGGAGGAGTGGGTGACGAAACTCTCATCACTTGAGCTTGAATTTTTATCATCGTTCATCCGTCTTTCTATGCTTGCGAATACTTTGGATCTTCACTTTATCCCCATCTTGATCTTGGTCTTTTTCTCCTGTTTGATATAATCAATAGTTTTAACCAAGTCTTTCATGGAGATTCGGTTATTAATCTTGGCATTGATCTTCTTGATGTTCTTCTCCACTTGAGAGATGAGCTTGGCGACTTCGGGATCCATCTCTTTATCGCTTGAGGTGCTTTGCTCATCTTCATCGCTCTCTTCATCTTTATCTTCATCATCTTCGCTTGAGGTTGACTCTTGTTCTTGCCTCCTCATTTTCACCTTCATGTGTGGGTATGGTGCTTGTTTGCTTGTGAGAGCAATGTTCTTAGCGTCGGATGAGGAAGATGCTTTCACCCATATGTTCATGGTCATCTTATGGGTGATAATTTTGTCGAGCACTTGACTTGTAGTTATTCTCTTGATGTCATTATTGTCGTAGATGATGGAGATTATCAACTTATAATTTGGAAGAAGAGCTTGAAGTATTCTTCTCACCACTTGATGTCTTGATTATCTTCAATTTGTGTCAAACCTAACCCATTGATCTAATTGACAAGAATATTCAAACATGGGTATATGTCGTTAGCTTTTGTATGGGGTAGTTATTTGATGCCATTGAGCTTAGTAACAAGCACATGATATTTCTCATTATACACATCATTTGTGCATTCATGAATTTCAATAAGACTAGTCCAAATAACATGCGCATTAGTGAGAGAATAAATACGATTGGATGATCACTTTAATCACTTTGGTGGCTAGAATATCTTATCAAGTGTGTATGAGCTTCCTCTAGACTTCAGCAGCATGCCACACCTTCAAAAGACTAAGTGGATAGGTATTGTAGCATCAAACTCGCGTAATAGCTGTTCACCCAACGACTCAGAAAAGTTGTTAACATCGGATGATTCGGTTTGAACAGTAATACTAACACCGGATCATCCGATAAATACATCTTCAGAAACTAGCTGTGAATACCAGACACTCTGGTGTATGCATCATCTCCATCACCATACTATTCAGTGAGTACATTTGAGTCATTCGAGTCTCTGCAAGTTCTTTGTGTAAATTGCTCCAGTGTAAGCCTCCGGTGTACTCAGCACCTATAACTGGACCATTCGGTGAGGTATTTTTCGATCTTCAACTCTTTAAAACACTTCTGCAAGAAATACTCCAGAGTAAAGCATCCGGTGTGTACGACACATGCGCCAGACCTTCCGGTAAGTTGATTTTCGTTCTTCTGTGCTTGAATTCTTCTCTGTAAGAATTAGTCCAGCGTGATCCTCCGGTGAAGCTATCTGTATTCTCCCATTTGTCAACAATACTTCGCTACTTCTGCCTATCTGACACCGGATCATCCGATGAGGTATAATTGCCACTAGATACAAAGCTCTGGTGCGTACAATTCTTTCAGCACCAGATCATCCAGTGAGAATATTTTTTCTGGAACTTCTCTAATTCAACCAAATTTTATCCCTGCTGTGGTGATTTCTTTATGTATTTCATCCATAAGACCTACTAAAACATATTAGTCTTATTAACTATATTATCATTAATCAATAAAATTACAATCATAATCTAATAGGATCATTTTTGCTACACACCGATGTCATCGTCGCCTTACTGCACCGCCAAGCCATCACCCACCATTCACCCCGAAAATCCTCCTTCCCTAGTCTGGCAACGTCTTGTTCACACGGGCGCCACTCTATGAGGCGTGCGATAAGACCATCTTCAATGAATTTCCCTCGTAAAAGGATTTTTTTTCTTTTTAGTGCTTCAACGATTTTATTTTACGGTTTTCTTTACAAAGGAACTCTCAAAATCATTTCCTTAATCTCAGAATTCACTTTCATTGCACTTCGTGAATTTCTTTGAAGTGAAACGGTTAAAGATGAAAAAAAAAGTAAAATCAGAAAAGGGCCGAAATAAAGAAAAAAAATGGTTGGAGATGGACTAATAAACACATAGTACCAACATGGCATCGGTGCCGATCGAGGCAGGCAGAACAGGACAGTTGCATCGATCGCATGCGCGCCGCCGGGCGGTACTGTGCAGCTAGCGGCCGACTCGACGACGAGCAAGTACCAACGTCCAAGTAGCCTTGCTGCTCCCTGCTGCGGCGTCTGCCTGCTGCCCACTCTCTGCTCGCTCTCGATCGCTGCTCTCCCTGCAATCATCCTGTGGCAAGGAACAAGGCCCTGCGCGCAGCACCCAAACTAGCACGACGCCGGCCGTGCATCTCCCCCTTTTGCCTGCCTGCCTGCCTGCGTGCATGCCCCCGAACACAAAAGACGTTTCTGCTCCTTAAGAGCTGCCCATCTCGTACCGTCGTACGTACAGACTACTACATGCTTTTGCTTTACGCATGTGAGAAGCACATGTACATGACTGTGATTGAACATATACGTACAACATGTGTAGTTTACCACTGCTGTTTGCTGCACTTTTGTCTTGTGTACTGAACGCCCTGTGCACTTAAACAGCAGAATTGAAGCTCTTCATATGTGTGCAAGTAACAATTCATGCATACACCAAGAACCAAGTGGTTTATATGATTAGTGGAGGCGGTTGTATTTTTGTCTACCACGTATCAAATTTTAGTTTTTTTTTGTCTTATCAAGATGTAATTTTTTTTCAGTGGTAAGCAACGTAACTATCGGCAACGAAACGTCTATCCTAACTTCATCAATCCTAAAGTTTCGCATCTCTGAATTTTAGTAGACGTTATGTGAATACATGTATGATGGTGTGAGCCTATATACACATCTATAAATTATACTGGCATTTCTTTATAAAAAAAAAACATGCATACGCCAGTACATTGGTTTCCTTCTATGCAGACGACGATGCATCGCAGTACTATATGGCAACGCAAAAGTGCCAAAGTATATATACATATCGCTAGCCTATTGCAGCTCGAAGGAGATTATATTTCAGTTGAAAGTACACAGATTGTCATCTAGTTGCAGCTGGCTGCAGATACACTGCATCTGCACGTCGCGCCCAAACATGCACCCAAAGAGTCCTCCAAAGTCCAAACAAAACAAAAAAAGATGCACTGAATTGTTTAAGGAGCGGTCAAATGAGCAGGACAGAGACCGAGAGAGCAAACAACAAAAGGACATTGAAACATTAACCAATCAGCTCTAGCTGAGCAGCTAGTTTATAGGCTGCTAAAACTGTTAAGCCAAATTCCATGAGGGCAAGTTGCAGTTAATCAACTATTTGGTTATCCGAATCTCCTATAATTTAGTTTGGTAGATACATATAATTTATTAAAAAAGTTGATTATATGTATCTATTGTTCTAATTTTATCCTGCAGATATAAATATATGATATCATCCTGACCCATTCGAGCTTCACTCCACAGCCTGACTTGACACCTGAAATATACATCATCATCTTGACTCATTCGAGCTTCACTCTGTAGACTGACCCGCCGGATACAGACTTTACATCCGCTTATACAGACAGGACGAATACAGGTTTTACATCTGGTCATGCAGACAGATCTACTTGTTAGTATCACAACATCATCTTCATACGAGTAACCAATCGTAATTTCTTGGCATCCGCTCATACAGACATACTTACTTATTAGTATCATAAAATCATCTCAATACGAGTAAACAATCACAATCTTAATTTCTATATCAGCTCATATGACCTTAGATTCAATCAACCAAATAGAAACTCAACTCAACCTATCCAAACAGATACAACCAATCAAACACTCTATTTTTTAACAAATATAATTTTACTTAGTCTTTTATTAATTTATTTATACAATACAGCTCTACGAAACATGGTCAGGAACTAAACACACCCTCCGTAACTAGGATGACCAATATTCCCTGCCACTTACTGCGGCTGTTAGATTAGACTAACACAAAGCCGGGGGGCTAAGTAGGTGGTCTCAGCCAATGCATGCTACAAATGCCACCACGCAAGTGCCCATTGGCCACATGAAGCAGTTAGGCGCCTATGACGTTGAAGATTCCCTCTGGTGAGAGAATCTCCTGCTCCTCCCCCGACGCCGATCGATCCCCCCGGGCTTGGGGCATTGAGCCCTGCCTTGTCCGGTGCTCGTTCTCCAGCTGTATGCATGCACGCCGCACGCCGGCGACGCAGCAACCGCGCCACTGCTCGCGCATATGCGCAACCGCATGTGCGCCGCAGCGCTAATCGCTGCGGCATCCGCGGCCGGCCGCGGGAGGGAGGGAGGGAGCGAGCTAGGAAGACAAAGCGAGCGACGGTGCGTGGTCAGCCACTCCCTGACTCGTCTCCGCTTATTCTACTGCGCTGCCTGGTGCATAAACTAGCATGAACGATCGTGCCTGCTTGCGTTGATCGGTAAGATGGTCATTGGAGGTGTTTATAATTATACCTCTTACCAGTGCTGGCCCCAGAGGAGGGCAAGAGGGGTGGCTGCCCTGGCTCTTCAGAACCTAGAGACCCCTTTTATATAGGTATATATGTACTAACCTAACAAAACACATTAGTTTAAATTTCAATCGACTAGCGGCTACAGTTACATAATCGTGTATGGGCTTTAGCCTTTAGCCGATAAAAAAACAGTTTTGCTGCTTTGTTTTCTTTACATCAGGTTAGCAGCAACTCAAATTAGTAATTCTCTCATATGCAGAGAAGTCGATGAGATCGTTTCCTCTCGTGCAGTCCTACCTTCTTCGTTCAATTAAGATCAGATTCAATGACATCCACAACGACACCAATAACTCAGCATAAGCTGTAAAGGTCCTAATAGGTGACTCAACGACTTAACGATCGGTGTTCACCGTTTGAATATACTTCAAATGTTTATCGAAAATAAGTTTTTTAATACATCGAAAATATTATCTTTACTATATATATTAATTAGCTTTATAATGTTTCAATTCAACAGAGGTATTGTTTTTAGTTTCGTCTCGAGCCATCAAAATCTCAGCACTGGCCATGTCTCTTACCCATCATTAGAGATCAAACCACATGTGTAGTTATTGTGTGTCTCATCAAGACGATTTTTCCCAGTTTTAAACGATCTTCAAGAATTTGGGCGTCGTATGCGAGCGCCCGGAGCCTGCAGCGGCGTGACTCTCTGACTCGGCACCGACGTGTGCACCACCTCTCTTCCCTCGATCGTTATCCCCTGGCCATTTCTTTTTCCGCCATCTATGATGAAGACTGCGGCGTATATATGTACATCAGTACATGCATGTATGTATGGGTAGATTTGAGCTGCGTGCAGGCTCAGTGGCCGGAAAAAGCATGATCTTGTCGAGCTACACGCTAGCCAGGACAGTGGCATGGTGGTGCCCTTTCCTTTCCCGTACGCTTCGTCACATGAGGGAGTTGCAGACTCGGCGGCTGGCGTGCGGTAACTAACTGCTCCTAGCTAGCTAGTGGAGTGTTGCAGCCACCCAGCCAGTACTTGAGCAGTGGCACGTACTATAACTCTTCCTCACTCCCAAACAAACACGGGCATGTGCCAGAATATACGCACAGGACGCGATTGCCTGCTGCGCACGTACTTGCTCGATGTTGTAGGGATGGGTGACGGTATAAGTAAGGGATAAATTAGGATAGTTAAAATTTTAAGTAGCTATAAATTTTTTACCAGATATATTTATATTAATTTTTATTTAAATATTTTTTAATTTATCTAGTATGTCTGCTTTACTGTTTAGAAAGTTTGTAACCTATTTTAGTAAGGTAATTATAAGAATATAAGTGCAGAAACGTAAATAAGATATAGAGAGTAAATTCGGTAAAAAAAAATTATTCTGTAGTATCGATGATATGAATATCACCGCTAATCTACGTTAGAGCTTCACTAAAGATATACTCTTGGTCGCCAAGACTCTTCCGATCACGACTTTTGAGCCATCAAACCACCAAAGCAAGGTCTCAAACCTGATAAGCCACTAAGACAAGATCTCACTACTAGCCTCTCTTTCGACCATCTATCGCCATCTTCACTTTGAAGCTTAAACCACCAAGACGAGTGTCTCCACATCCTTGTACAAGTTTCATACCGTCGCTCTACACTAAGTCGGAGGGTCAACAAGGTTAAGCAACTCTGACTCAAATTATCAACGAATCACCAAGAATCTAAGGTGCCGACGTACCATTAGTTATAAGCTAGAATCACTCATTGATCCAATCTATAAGCAACTACACCTAACATCTCTTCTCTCTCGGCCTATAAGTACTAATCACTCACTAATTTTGTGCTTAATCAGCTTAGATGATCACTTTGAGTATTTTGGTGGTTTGGATGTCTTCTTAAGTGTCTCTAGGTTTCTCTAGACTACAATACTTTTAAATGGTAGAGTGGGTGGGTATTTATAGCTTCAAACCTGTCAACTATCCGTTGCTCCAACGACTTAACTTTACTGTGAACACTGAACATTCCGACATTGGCAGTGGTACAAGCACCGGAATATCCGGGGTGTACAACCTCAAAAACTAGCCGTTAGAACCCTATTCAGAACCACTGTGAACACTGGATATTCTGGTGTAATTGAACCCCCATCACCAGACTATCTGGTGAATTGTCTTAAGCCAATCGAGCCACTTCTTTTCTTCTCTGCAAGAAATACTCTGGTATATTTAACTCAAAGCGTCGGACATTCCGGTGTGTTGATCTTCAACTCCCTTCTTCTAGAAATTCTTCGATGCGTACTGTACATTGAGCACCAAACCATCCGATAAGGTTATCATCACCCTCTGTCAGAAATACTTCAGTGTGTTCACCAGGGCATCATCGAACCTTTCAGTGAGTGCAATTTCACTGAACTCCACTAACAGAATACTCCGGCATTTCTAAAGCTTTATCGCCGGACCATCCGGTGAGTTCAACAGCCTCTAGATAAAATGTTTCGGTGAATACAAACTCCTCTGTACTGAATTATCTGATAAGAATAATTTCTTTAGGACTTCTCCAATTCAATCAAACTTTATCTCAACTTTGGTGACTTCTTCATGTATTGCACATATAAGACCTACTAAAGCATATACTTGATAAACGTGTTAGTCTCATTGACTATATTATCATTAATTATCAAAATCGCATATATGCCCTAAAGTAATTGCTACAAACTCCTAAAGGGCATGTTTACTACATATGTACCCGGCCGATGTCTCTGATTGCGTTGCAGCTTGGACGCAACATCTCTGGTCTAGGAGTGTGTTTGGTTTCTGAAAATAAATCCATTTTGTTATCTGCGTTCATTGTTACAATCTAGTCTAGTCAGTAGTGGGTCTAGAATTTTCATCTTAGATGTACATATCCGTCACGCTCATGCCCACGCATGTAGCCACATGCACCCAACATTGCTCGTGCATGTGTCGCCGCCACACCCCGCCTAGTTCGAGCCCGCGCCGCCGCTGCCCTCCAGGCTCGAGCCCACATCCATGCCACACCCCACCACCATGGCCCTTGCTTCGTCGTGCCTGCGCCGTCGTCGCCCTCTATCTCAAGAATGTGGTAGTCATGTAGTCACACACATGGTCTAATCCTCGCAAGAATCGATGCACTCACGTACGCGGTCATCACTCGTGTCTCAAGGGCGGCTAGGCTGCTATGCATGGTCGCATGTGTAGTGGGTCATAAGTTGTGGTTATATCAACGTGGATTAGATCATGGCGATATAGGCTTGCGCCGTTGTGAACCATGGTCAGTAGGTACACATACAAAATATGACACTAGCTAAGTATTCGTGTATTATAATAAAAACACCTACATCCATATTCAATAAACTCTATTAGCAAGAGAATGTGGCATGTCAACATGCTTGGCCGATCTATAAAATGGTTGTTGACCTACAACATTAAAGTTTAGATCCATGCTTTAACTCACAATTGCAGTTAAAGAACAGAAAAATCTAGATCACTCACACGCACTAGTAGTGTCCTCGCTCGCATCGTGCCCTGCCAGACTTGCCTCCGCCCTGCTGGTGCCCGCATCGCTACCGTGCCCCGCTAGCACCAGGTCTGCCTCCGCCCTACTGGCACCCACTCTAGCATCGTGCCCCACCAGGCTCACCTCCACCCAGCTTGCACTGCCGCCCTCTATATCGTTGCTTCTAGGTTTTGACAATTTGTAGAGAACTAAGATGTTGACGGCTGGACTCGTGCATGCACCGTACTACTATGTCGTCAAGTAGGCGTGGGGAGTCGGCATGGCCGCATGGGCTATGGCCTGGTGGGGTTGGTGGGTGGGGTGTGGCTGTGGGCAATTGGGTTGTATCTGACCACGTGAGCTTAGCTAGTTAGCTGAATACCTGATACATATCTAATACCTAATACATAATACTATATATAGAATTTTTTTGCAAAAGAAATTTTAGATGTACATATATACACTCATGAACCTTCTTGTGCTCGCCCATTTGTCAAGTAGTTGAAAATATATGATCTCTTCTTAGTTGAGTAGATTCGAGTTTCACTTCGCAATCTAGCTCGGAATATGCATGCGCTCATACGGTCTTAAATTCAATCAAGCAAATAGAAATTCAGTTTAACTTGTCCAGACAGATATAACCAATTTTATACTTTTTACAACAAATATAATTTTACATAACCTATTTATACGATATAACTATACAAAATCTGATCCGAAGAACTAAACACACACGCTACCTGGCCGTATGTAAGGCCCCTGCAGAGCGCAGGGCGAATGGTAGAGTAAGTCGGCAACGGTTAACGGTCCTGCAGGGTAAACAGATCTATCATTCGGCGTTACCGTGGAAATGGATGTACGGTAAAACATTCTTCTTGACACAGAATAAGTAAATAATTAAAAAAATTCTGGAAAGCATACAGAATTAGGTAAATTTCTACTTTTTTACAGGAAATAAAACTTTACATTTTTCTGAAATGAAATTTAATTTTCATGAAATATTTTGTACAGAAACTTGGACTATGTGTGGGCTGTTGAGTATATGGGCATCTGGAATTTGTATTTTTATATTATTAAATTGAAAAATTGTAAAAATAGATGTTCGTTTTGAAACATAGTATATCTAAGACTCTTGTCGCTATGTTTGCTTCTCTTAAAATTCAAAACACTATTAAAATAGTTATAAAAAATCTGAAATTTTTTGGTGGTGTAATTTAATTTTGCATGAAATATTTTGTACAGGGACTTGAACAATCTGTGGGCTGATGAGTGTATGAACATCTGTGAACTTTGGAGGCCTGCAGAAGCCCATCGTTTTCCGTTTTCCGTTTCTTCCTCACGATTGCACGAACGAGCGAAGTCACGGTCAGCTCGCTTCGCCAGTTCCCTCCCCGATTACTTCTTCCTCCACCGAGGCGGAGGGAAGCGCCGCCCAGATCGCCGGAGCCGGAGACCGAGCAGCAAACTCCCCAATTCCTCGCTGTAAGTGCCTAGCCTCCCCCCCCCCCCCTCCTCCTCCGATTTCTTCGGATAAGGGCAAGAGACCTCAGCATCACAAGTCAGATCTAGCTTGCGCCTCCCGCTCGGCCCGATCGAAGCCTGCAGTCGCGGAGGAGGGCGAGCGCTATACAATGGCGTCTCCACTTGACGGAGCAATCACCTCGCGGCGGCGGCCGTACCAGCCGAGGAGTGCCCCCCTCCCCCCCCTCCCTTTCTCCAGCTTCCCTCGCCTCCGTTGCCCCCGATTAAGTCGCTCTGATCTAAAATTTGCCCCAAAACCACCAGATCCACTTCTTCGCTTTCTGTGCCAAATTACTGTATGGCTTGTTGAGGTGATATGATTTCAGCGATTGGCTGATAGTTTTTGAATTGGCGTCTCTGCAGGAAGCACTGTAGAATCAGTTGCTATTGTTCCTGCCAATAAAACATGGAGGGGCTGAGCTGGAGAACGGTGTGTTTATCGGCGCTCTTCGTCGTGCTGTTCTTGCGCCCGGCGGCGGCCATCCGCTTTGTGATTGATCGGGAAGAATGCTTCTCGCACAACGTGGAATACGAGGGGGATACGGTCCATGTATCGTTCGTGGTGATCAAGGCAGAAACCCCGTGGCATTATAGCGAGGAAGGCGTGGATCTCGTGGTAAGTGAGTGATTCTTTTGCACCTATGTGCATCTGGCAGTAATAGACATGTAAATGCATCATGTATTATTGTGTAGGAAGACATATTCTAAGTGGACTTCTAGCTGTTCTGTTATTCTATCACAGCTGGTTTGCCGTTACATTTGAGATTCGGCAGTCTATGAAATTTTATCTCAAATATGATGTCATAGCGTTTTCAGAACCTGTTACTTTAGCAGTGTAAATTGTGTGTTCACCTTTGGCACCTTTTGGTTATTCCGCATACACGATTGCAATCACTTGTATGCATAGTATACCGACATCACTCTTTGCAATAACCAACTGTTAGGGTACAGTGTTGAACTAATATTTCCACGAAATTACATATGCATCTATTTTACAATTTACAAGCATTGCATTATAGTGAATTAACATTATAGAGACTAACATCTTGATGGACCAATTGCTGGATTAGCACCATGTTGGTGTTGGGCTTACGACTTGAGCCATTATCATGTGGAATTGAATACCCTTCATTATAGTTATCTGTTGCATACACAGATAGGAGAATCCAAGATTTTAAGACTTGAATTATGATGACGGGAGCTATGCACAGATAAAAGAAATTCTCTAATTAACTTGTCCCTTTTTATTTTAAGCTCCTATAATCTAATGTTTCTTTAAGTCACATTATCTGATTGACGTGGAAGTATTGTGTGACGCCCGTTTCTTTTCCCATCAGGCTGGTCCATCTCCCTGCGCGCACGACCTAGCCCAACCCGCTTATCCTTCTCTCTCGTTCTCTCACTGACGTGCGGGCCAGCTGTCGTCCCTAACCTCCCGCGCTCGCGCCTGTGCTCGCTCTCGCAACCGCCGGTCGAAACCGCCGCCCACGCCCTCCACTTCGCGCCCTGACCCCGCAACCGCCTGCAGCCCGCACCTATAAAGGCTGCACCAACCTCACCGCTCTCCCCCCCCCCCCCAACCCCGCCGCCCCATCGCGCCACTGCCATTGCCGGCCATAGAGCTTTGCCGTGCGTTGTCCGCCGCGTTCGAGCCCTTCCCGTCACGTCTAAGTCCATCGCCGGCTTTGTAGGAGTGCAAGAAGCCTTCCCTGCCACAACTCGACACCGTTCCGCCGCTGCACGACCGTCCCTGCCGAACTTTGGTGAGCCTCGCCGCCTTCTCTCCGTCGTCAGCACTCCCCGATGCGCCCTGAAACCGGCTGACCATCTCTTCGGCTTCGCAGGACCTCTAGTGAGCTTTGCCGACCCTTGTCTTCGCTTGTTCGTCGCCGTAGCTGAGCCCCGCCGAGCTCTAACCTCGTCGCCGCCATCTCGCCATCGTCAGCCACCTCTGAGCTCTCTCCAGCGTGCGCGCACCCCTCGGTGAGATCCCCGTTGCCCCCTCTCTGTTTTGTGTCGTTTCCCGGCGCGTTTGGTAGCTCGTAGCGCTTGCGCACTCATCTCCGGTGAACTTCTGACGATGTCCGAGGCGGCGCCACCGAGTTTCTGTCATTGCCGGCCGCCAACCCTCCCCTTTGCTCTTGGCCATCCGATCGTTGATGAGCGGTCGAAATTAAACCCAACCCGTATCTCTTCGCTGGCCAATCAGAAGTCGCCACGTGTGCACATAATCCCAGTTAGATTATGTGGTCCATATCAGCGCGCCATGTCATCTTTGTGTCCGACGCGGCAAGCCACGTTAGCCAAGCCGAGCCTAGTCAGCATGCTGACGTCAACCTGCGCAATATATAGAATTTCCAGTATAATTGCCTGTTAATTGGAGCTCAGTAATAATTTTGTTCTGATTGTAGATCACTCAGGTGGCCTGTTAATTGGAGCAGCTTGGTGGCATTTCTTTGTTACCGTACTCATTGAGTTGTAATCCAGAGTTAAGCTGATTCCATCTTGTTAATGACAGGTTAAAGATCCCAATGGTGCTCAAGTTCGCGATTCTCGTGATAAGACTAGTGATAAGTTTGAGTTCATAGTCCAGAAGCGAGGTGTCCATCGCTTCTGCTTCACCAATAAATCTCCGCATCACGAAACCATAGACTTTGATGTGCATGTTGGCCATTTTTCATACTTTGAACAGCATGCCAAAGATGGTAAGAATCCCTGTGATCTCTTTAACTCTTGGTACCGAAGAACTTAAGCATCTAACTTCTCTTTTCGGGATATGCTGCAGAACATTTTGCACCATTGTTCGAACAAATTGCAAAGTTAGATGAGGCACTTTACAACATTCAGTTCGAACAGCACTGGCTAGAGGCCCAAACTGACCGGCAAGCAGTATGTAAGTCTCCTCTGTTACTTTCCCTGGAAATACTCAAGTGAGGTTTCCAAATGTTCTTTTGTTTTTTAAATTTTAATGTTGTAACTTGTTTATCATGGGGAACCACGCTCTGCCCTGCTTAAACCATCAGCATTAACCACTTTAGCTGTTTGCTAGCATCTACACTTTATAAGTGACATGTTCTAAATTGCTTACTTCATGTAACCTAAAAAAGAGATGTTATGTTTCTGGCACCATCAAGAGACATGAATGCCAGTTTTCAGCCAATTCTTGGTGATTGCTGGCCAAACATGGTGTACAAACACCATTAATGATATCTATTCGTGAAAGAATAGCTGAATAGGTTTGAATATAATGAGTTTGAACTATGTTGGAATTGAGGTAAGTTGGTATAACTATGCTGGATTTCGGAAGTGGTGAGCTAACCAAGTCGAGAAATCTGGGAATTGGCAACTACATTATGGATTACAGTTCCTTTTCACCTTCGCTTGCAATTTGCTTTTCAATAGCTGCAGCTTCAGTGCCTGTTCTCATGGTTACTGACAAGCAGCCATTTTTTACTTCATGTTCCCCCTTGGGTTATCAGCTGCTAATCTTATATGCCAAGTTGGTATCATCCCATGAGAAGCTAACCTGCTCTCACCTGCTGTGATGCAGTGAACGAAAACATGAGCAGGAGGGCAGTCCATAAGGCGCTCCTCGAGTCAGCGGCGCTGATCGCCGCCAGCGTCATCCAAGTCTATCTTCTCCGCCGGCTCTTTGAGCGCAAGCTGGGGACATCTAGGGTGTAACGCCCTAGTAGCAGCTCGGCCGCTCCGCAAGTAGTCATGATCCCAACTTAACTGTTATACTGAGTTGTATGGCTTCTAGATCTGCTAATACTTACTTGTTTGTGGATTCCTGTTACATGCAATCTTTTGTGATTCTATAGATGAGAACTCTGAAAGTTAAATCGTCGTTAGTGCCATGCAGTCTTCATTGTGCCTCCACATGATCACTTTGTTTCCATAGAGTTCCCAAGCACGATTGTCTTAAGTTTTCTTCTGGTCATCCTGGAAATCGACGGCTCGATAGAAAGCGTTTCCTGTACCTCTGCTGATGGACAATCGGACATACCCGATGTGGCAACCCATGGGCAGCTGTTTTTCTGAAACCGTGAGACGTTGGGGCCGGAAACAGTGTAGTTTTCTGACCAATAACTAGCTGGGTCTCCCGAGCAGGGCGAAATTGAAGAGGGCGAGAGGATCTGCCAGCCCAGACCTGCCACTCCCTAGAGACCAAGTCACATGCGTAATGTGGTGATGCACTCACGGCCTCACCAATTGATGAGCATCCAACCACCGAGTGTGGTGGACTCAGTTACTGATCAACTCTTCCAACAGGCCCGAGTTTGCTCCATGCCTTCATGTGGTGTCAGTGGTTTTGTCTACCATGTGTTACAATCTGAACCAGGGGCGGATCTACACGGGGAGGGTGCTGGAGCCCTCTACCGGCTGTAACTCCATTAAAGATAGCCTGGAACTCCATTAAAGATTAGATGTGAAGAGAGAGAGAGGAGGAACAAGAAGGAGAAGAAAAGTTTAGACCATCTTCAATCATATTTCCTTTCCGATTCCTTTTTTCGCTCTCATTTTCTTTATTTTTTCTTATCTCTAATAGCTTCTTTTCAAACGGAATCGCGAAGTGAAAAGAGAGAATCTTATTTTAAAGGAAATAATCTTAAGAATACCTTTGTGACGAAAATTATGAAAAGAAACCGTTAAAACACATAAGGAAAAAAATCGCTTAACAACGAGAATTTCGTTCCTAAATGGAAGCCCTGGAGATGGCCTTAAGGTGGAGGAAGAATAGAGAGCCGTACCCACCGGATCTTCGTCCGCCAAATATAAATACGCCTCCATGGGTTACTATCTGAAGCCGAAGTAAATTAAACTCTGCCGACCTGTTTGCCGTTACTATCGGGTGTCTAGTCTGAAATGTAGTCCAGCACCATCAGCAATAGGAATAGGATTATTATGTTCCTGCTGCTGGTACTATGTAAAGAAGATGGACGAATCTTGACGACCAAGGAGAGCCGGGCACGCCCATCCGGGATGAAAGCAATGGCTTCCCCCTGTATCGTGGACCAGTTTTAAGTGCTGTGGCGCTGTTTGGTGTGAGCATCGATCTAGAACGGATGAACGCAATGAATTAGAAAGATAGGAAAGCAACATATGAACTAGCAGGGATCAAGCTGGTATCAGCAGAATACCCTGCGTCCTGGGAGCATATACCGGCACGGGAACGGATGTAGGTTGACACATGCAAAATCGAGCGTCTGGAACCCTTGCCGGCCGCCTAATCAATGGAGCACAAATTGTAGCTGTAGTACAACTCACAAGCACTGGCTGGGAGGAAGACGAACGACGCTGAACTATTCATCTATCCGTGACATTCTTGGCAGGGACGACTTCTAATGGCGACCACGAGTCGCCCGA
This sequence comes from Phragmites australis, assembly GCF_958298935.1. NCBI lineage: Eukaryota > Viridiplantae > Streptophyta > Magnoliopsida > Poales > Poaceae > Phragmites > Phragmites australis. The sequence goes on along the minus strand of NC_084938.1, from coordinate 26,909,318 downwards.
TCGGTTCTGAACTCTCAACCGAACAAGGCGATGCTGGTCAGATTCGAGGAAACAACCGCTCCAATCTTGTAACCCTGCAGGTATCCACATGCCCGGAAGAAATTATCTAACAGCTAAATCCTATCAAAACTGAGAACTTTTGAGAAATACGGCAAAGCTCCCCTGTAACCAGCTCTGATAGGATTTAGGTGTTAGACCGACTCCAGCATAATCGGCATCCGTCGGTTATATCCTTATACGCACTATATCCAATGCTATAGTGTTGTGGATCTAAGTGCTACAACGATATAGCTATTTCAAATTTATTGATTTTTTCACATATATGTATCACTGTTTATAAATGATGATGTAGATTCGAAGAGAAGAGGAGTAAAGTAACGAAGATAAAAAATATAGTAATAGCTGGAGATTAAAAATAAAAAATATTATAATAATATTATAAAAAATAAAATTTTAAAATATGGGCTCGAGATGGTTTTACTTAATGACTTCAGGTAGGCGCATAGAGCGTTACAAATCTCTGCACGGTGTGCGCGCTCGCTCGTCCACGCTTCCAACGGCGGCCGCGACACGGCGCTCGCGCACGCCAAAATGGCCGAGCAAGCAAGGCGCGGGGTGGTGTGCGGTGTGCCCGTTTCTCGAGCCACCGCCACCGTAACCATACGCATTCGAGGCGAGCTTCGCGTCTGCTTGCCGCCCAAAGTTCTGGAGCAGGTGCAGAAATTTTGGAAAAATTTCACAGGGTTTTTACAGAGATTTGACAGGGAACCACGCGATTCGCATGAGCAACAGAACTCGAACAAGAGAAGACGCAAATGGAGACGCCTCAGCTGTGTGTTTGGTTGTCTAATTTTTTTTTCAATCTGATCTGATAAATATGTAGAATAAAAAAGAAGCATGTTTGTTTATCCGTATCTATGATTTCAGTCTGGCGTAGCGAATATAAATATACGTTTTATCTTGACCTACGATTGAAGCTCGATTCGAATTTTACTTCACAACCTAGCCTAATAAATACATGTTCTGTATCTACTCATATATACAGACTCATTTATCAATATAATAAAATCATCTTCATACGAGTAACCGATCACAATCTTTAACCTCTTATACCCGCTCATATGATCTTAGATTTAGTTAACTAAATAGAAATTCAGTTTAACCTATTCAGACAGATATAACTAACTAAACATTTTTTTAAAAACAAATATAACTCCACTCAATCTATTTTTTATTTACTTATACAATACAACTCTATAAAATCTATTATGAACCAAACACATGTACGGATGCTTATAGTAGTGTAGTACAAACTCTATTTCATTTACTTACCATCAATTTTTTACTGTATCAATTTTGATTTTCATTTTTTAACGAAAAGTTTATAGATATCTAAAACTTTCGTATCATTATATTCATCGTGAAATTTACTTTATTAGTATTGTATAATTTTTAGTATTTATAAATTTTTCATTAAAAAATATAAAATCAAAAATGACTACAGTAAACTGGTGATAAATAAATAAAAATGGATGTAGTAGTAGTAGTATTACTGCCCATTACAGTGTCAACCGATGGATGCTACGTGGTATACGTGTACGTGACGAGGACACTGGATGGACGGAATTTACTCTCTTCCCGCCCGGCCCCGTCTTAAATGCAACATCTAACTCTCACCGCCCCCGCTTCAATGCTCTCCGCGGCGCCGCCTATAAACGCCGGCCGCCCACGCCACCTCTAGGTAGGTAGCAGCTGCCCACGGCCCTTCACGCTCCAGAGAAACCAGCAGCAGGCGGGTGGTCGAATCTTGGACATGACGAGGTGGTGGTGGCTGGCGGCGGTGGCGTGCTGGTGCGCCGCGGCGGTGTCGGCGCAGTCGCCGGCGCCCCCCGCCGACCCGCTGCAGGGCAAGTGCCAGGAGGACTTCGGGAAGCTGACGGACTGCTTGGACTACGCGACGGGGCACGCGGGGACCCCCTCGTCGACGTGCTGCTCCGACGCCATGGCCACGCACAAGTCGCGGCCCGAGTGCCTGTGCTACATCATCCAGCAGGTGCACAGCGGCCGCAACGAGGTGCAGTCGCTGGGCCTCCGCTTCGACCGCCTCCTCGCGCTCCCCGCGGCGTGCAGCCTCCCCGGCGCCAACGTCACGCTCTGCACCAGTGAGAACTAGCTCCCTTTCTCTCAGCTAACCCGGTCCCTGCCGAACCACTTCGGGTGCATGCGAAATTGTGAAATCTACAAACTTCTTCTTCAGTGCCAGTAGTTAGTTCTGGAAATCGACGAACTGTTTTTTTTTCCGCCAAAAAAATGACGATTTGATTGTTTCATTGGTGCTGATGACTAGCAATGAGTAACTTGCTTGGAATATGACGCAAGACAATTGGGTGATTTTCATTTTTCCCGGGAAAAACAGAGATAGAAAATTAATGGCTTTTTATGGTTTTCTGATAATTCGTGTATGTTTAGAACTCGAGATCAGGATCTTGGCATCATGTCTGAATGTTCAACTCAAGAATTATCTAACCAGAATGGCCAAGTGCGCTATTGTTTGGTTGGGCCGAGCTTGGGTTCATGTGATCTCCATGAGCCAACAAACAGCCCATGTTCCTACTGTCCAGAATTTTTCTCTGTTTGTTTCCTCCCTTTCAGAACTACATTGAGTCAGAATGCTTAAGATTAGTGTTCGCGAAAAAAAAATGCTTAAGATTACACATAACCTTCTTTTCGCGTCTGATATGCCTTTCACACAGCTGAGTAATCACTGAGCCAAAATTGTTACATTATTAGATCACACCATAGACACTGTTTTTTTGTGATTTCTTCTGTTCATTCTACTCTGAATTCCCAATGTTTGATGATGCCCTCCCCTGTCTGCTAGACCTGCTGCACCTGAAACCGGGCTCGCCGGACTACGCTCTCTTCGCCAACGCCTCCAAGAGTGAGTCTTCTGACATCTGAATCCCGATACATACATGATCACAAATTCCAAACGGAATAAAGGAGTACCTTCATCAGCTGGGCTACAAGCACACTCCGTCATCACTACTTACCCGCTGTTCTCTCTTCTCCTGCAGTCACTCCGTCAACTACGACCCCGGCGAGCGGCAGCACTGCCGGCAGTGGCTTCAAGCTTCAGACGGGGATCCGCGGCAGCATCGCGGCTGCCGTGATCTCTGCAGTCTTGTCATCCATCTTCTGATTTCAGTTTCATCTTGTCCCTTACCTTGCAGTTTGGGATGCAGCAAAACGCTTGCTTGCTGTCATGCTTGTTGATTCGTTCTGATGTACTAGTTGTTGTCTATTTTGTACTAGTTGTTGTTTATTTTGTACTTACTATTTTGCTACTTGAAAAAAAGGAAAAGAAATTGGCAGTTCTTTTCTGTAGCTTGATGAGTGGTTCGTTCTTGGTCTAGATTCTCAAATCTGAATACCGATTCGATGCCTGTTGGTTTCAGCTGTTTGCAGTTGTAGACAGAACTGTCGCTGCAACAAACAAATCGATAATTTAACTGTTATTTTGGTACTACATTAGAAATGCCCTGTAGTATTTTCTCTGATCCCAAATATACGGCCATGTTTGCTTTAGCTTTGATTCTGAAAAGCTGATTTTAAAAGCTGGAGCTAGTTCAGCGAGCTTTTCTCCCAATTAACCAAATATAAGTTTAACAACAACTCTAAGGTACTAAGTCTTTGCACCACTTTCACGAAAACTTATTTCGTGTGGATCGGAGATGTTGATGTACAAGTGAATTGTTCACCTTTCCTATCAGTTTAAACTTTTGGGTGAGTACTAAAAATGAATTTGCTGGTCGGCTGGATTTCTGCATAGAAGTAATTTGCCAACCTTCCAATCTCATCCTTTTCAGTTTGGCATATGTTCAGGTTCATGACAAACATGCGGCGTGCATCCTAGGAGTCACTTGGAAGTTTTGTTAGCGCCGAGAAATACATAGCAAAGTGAAATGAGGCACTTGCTCTTTTTTTGCGCGTGGGTGTGTGCTTCCTCAATCCTCACTCAGACACGCGCAGCACAGCTTTCCTTTGGCGGCTAGCCTTTCGCTTTGCCTGCCTGTTTCTGCTTGCTTGCTCTCACAGGCATCCACTACTTCATCCTTGCTGTTTCCCAGTTGCTCCTGCCCCTTGGGTGCGTCCAGCTCCGGCTGGCAGGGTTACAGGGGATAGTGTGAGTTCGACTCGGGTACAGGTGTCCGAGTTGTTAAACTCGAAAATATAAATTTTGAGGATTCTTCTAATATATATTATGATTTTTATTTTTTATATTTTAAATTATATATACAAAAGATATGTATGATATGGAGAAACAGACGAGGATACTAAAAGATATGTATGATATAGAGAAACAAAAAATAATATATATAATATATTTTTTCCTCCTCCCTCGTCCACCGCGGCCTCTCCTCCCCGCTGCTGCCACCTCCTCTCCTCTCCTCCACTGCAGTGCAGATCTGGGCGTCAGCCAGTGAAATGGGATGGGCGACGTACGCCAGGCTGCCGGTGCACAACGATATGCTAGGGCCGACGTGGCTTCTCTGATGCTGCAGATCGATCTCCTCCTCTTGGACACAGCTGTGTACGTCAGATACCGTGTCCAACGTGAGTTGATATGATGATACGCGTTGACACGGCACAAAAAATTTGGACACTGCCGGCTGTTCATCAGCTAGCTCTAGCTGTGCCTGGCAAACTTCACTGCGATTACTAATCTAACCCAGATTTTGAAATACCAAGCCAAGATGCTCGCAGAATTGTTCGTATGCGCTCTGAATTTCCGGCAGTACATGCTTGGGACCTGAATGATGCGGCAGCCAGAATCTGGAACATCTTCCTGCGACTGACAGCTCAACGCGTGCGTGGTGAGTGGTGACACACTACTTTGCTTGCCGACTTGGCACAAATCACAAGCAAACCTATTACTGTAGGCCCCTTAGCACGGCGAGATGCAATAGAATTGAAGGACGCGGCATGGGCAGCTAGATCGAGGGTTCGTGCGCGCGACGCGGGCGGGACTTCGATCTCACGAATCCATGTCGTGCGGTGCATTCGTCTGCGCGCACGACGTTGGCTTCGGAAAGGTCGATCCACGGTCAACTCCTGATGCTTGCAAGCTGCAAGAGCTGTATGACAGGAGTAAGCATTTTCTTAATCCTGACCTCAGTGTCTTAACTGTATGTATTAGCAGTGACGAATCCAAGTTATGACCGCATGATGCATAGGATATCAGATAAATTTTTGTTTTGTATCATATGTAGCAGCTTATGTGATATAGTTTAAATATAATATTACCTGATAATTAGAGTATTGGATATTTTATTGTGATACAGTGATATGCATGGAACACCGGTCATTTTTGTGGTGAGTCTACCACTGTGTATTTGTGTAAAGCTTCAGGATTAGTAGATACCCCAGTCCAAGAGATGTTGCCTCCTAGTCGTCGTCTGAAATAATTCAGCAGCTGGTTGCGAAACAGTTGAAAACCATGTGCATCGGACTCCATTGTTCGCCTAGAATTCTTTAAACTTTGCTGTACCATTAGGTAGAATTCGTTCTATCTTTTGAAACAAGATTAGCTAGAGTTCTTAGTTTAGGTTTTGAGATAAGATTATATTGACCTTTCGGGTAGCACCACATGGCAGGAGCAATGATCAGCATAACTGCTCAGGACACTCTGGCCGCACGGCCTCACGCAAGATTGGAGGGGGCATGGCTAGCATGACGGACACTCTGGCCACCGGTGATATGGCTCTTACATGTCAGCTCCGGTGAACAGTGATACAGGAAATGTGGTTCGGCTGTTCGATGGCGTGGTACCCGAGGTTTTTGCACATCCGCCAAGGCAAAAAGGTGTGCTATCCTCACATAAATTGGAGATGACCTTTGCGTTGCAGCGGGTAGACAATTTCCTTTCAGGTGAAAGCTCTGCATTAATACAAAGTCAGATCAGAGAGGTGATGGGAAAGACACACGAAGGTGAAGCCAAAGGCTGGCTAACATGCCAAAGTCAGGAATGTCAATGTAGCAACAGGCTACCATACTGCTGATGAAGAAGAGTAGAATATAGGAGAAAGCAAGCCGGATGTAGAAGTGCAAGCCGGCTTCCACAGGTAGTTCACAAAGCCACTGCCAACCAAAGTCATCTCAAACTTTCAGACCCTGTTTAGCATCGATGGAACGGATGGAGGGTCTTACAACGCTTTTACCATTGAAGTTGACGCTTAATCATCGTCAGCCTGCTAGTTTGAGTCCAATATTGTTGATGTTAAACTACATTGTAGTGTGGCCTCTCAGGCAGATGTGTGTGTTCAGTGTTCTTGATGTTTGGGTTTCCTGTGTTTTCGGGTTGTGTCTTTGTAAGGGCAATAATAAGGGCATGTTTAGAGCAAGATGTGAGAGGGCGGTTAAGAGATCGTGGTGGTGTTTTTTATGTCTTGTAAGAAGGGGAGAAATAGTTATTGTGGTGTTCCTTGCCTAGGGTAGTGTGTGGCTACATTTCCCAAATGAATGAACAACATTGTACCATAGTGTGCCTTCATACAACATTATACATGTTCAGGGTTTAAACAACCCAGTTCAACGCAAGATTGTCAAGAACATGGCCAATGATACTAGGAGCACCATAGTGTGCCTTCATAAAACCAAGCTTGCACATGTGGATGAACAGATAATAGAGGAGAGGTGGGGCCACAATTCAAAGATAAGTTTGCTTTCTTTCCAGTTGATGGTACAAGAGGAGGGCCCTTGGTGGCGGTCCAGGAAGACTTCTACAAAATTAAGCAATCATATGCCACAAGCCATACAGTGTCAGCTAGAATTGAGGCTACAATAGCCCTTACAGATTGGTGGATCATAGTGTTATATGGACCACATGAGGACAATGACAATCTTTCTTTTCTTGGAGAACTGAGGCATCTGCGGCATATAACATCAGATAGATGGCTACTGATTGGAGACTTCAACATGATCCTTTATTCACAAGACAAGAGCATAGACAACTTAAACAGGCAGATAATGGATGCATTTCGGTCTGTAGTGGAGGATATGAGCTGAAGGAAATCTATCTCAAAGGTCAAAAGTACACATGGACAAATGACATCACTCACACTAGAATTGATCATGCATTCTACACTGGCGAGTTGGATCTTATGCTTCCAAATTGCTTGCTGCAAGCACAATCGTCCCTAACACCAAATTCCTCATTGCTTGGGGATGTGGCCCGAAAGAAATATCATGGTTTCAGATTTGAGACTTTTTGTACCAAGCTACCAAGTTTCTATGAAATAGTTCGGAAAGTATGGAATAAGCCAAGTGAGGTGACAAACTGTTTTCTAAACCTACATATCAAGCTCCAACGCATAACAAAATGTCTTCAGCTATGGGCAAAGACAAAAATTGGAAGAAATAAGTTGCTCCTAAGGGTGGTCAGGTAGCTAATTTGGATTCTAGATGTGGTTCAAGAGTAGACAAATAACTTAAGCAAAGCTCAGCCTAAAGTGAGACCTAAAACAAAAATACCTTGGCATGACTGCCATAGAAAAGCTAAGAGCAAGGTAGCAGTTCAGATTGACATGGATCAAGGCATGTGATGCAAACTCGAAGCTCTTCTATCTAAGGGTAAATGGTCGCAAGAGAAAAAACTTTATACATAGCTTGCACACCTCTGCTGGGCAAGTACACACACATGTGGCCAAAGCTACAACCATCTATGAGCACTTCAGCAAAATTCCGAGAAAACCATTGCATAGAACTCACACTCTGGATTGGGAGAGAATTGGGCTGTGAAGACACAGCCAACATCATTTGAAAGAGCCTTTTACTAAAGATGAATTCATGCAGCCATAAAGGATCTACCAACAGAGAAGGCGCTAGGATCGGATGGATTCATTGGATCCTTTTTCAAGACTTGTTGGTCTATAGTAAAGGAGGATATTATGAAAGTGGCAAATCTATTTTTTAGTTAGTACTGACATCACCTAAACCTCATAAACACAAGCCATGTGGTTCTTATACCAAAAAAGTATGATGCTCAGTTCATATATGACTACAAACCAATAAGTTTGACACATAGTGTGGCTAAGCTTATATCTAAAGTGATAGCAACAAGATTAGCAGGATGCTTGGACCAATTAGTATATCGAAGCCAAAGTGCTTTCATTAGAAAAAGAAGCATCCATGACAATTTCTTGTTCACACAAAACTTGATCAGAGAACTGCACAGAGCTAAGAAGCCTAGTATTTTCCTCAAGCTTGACATTACCAAGGCTTTTGACACAATGAGATGGGATTACCTCCTTGAGGCCCTACAACAAATGGGTTTTGGGGCTAAATGGAGAGAATAGATTTCAACCCTTCTATCTTCAGCCTTCTCTTCTGTCCTGTTAAATGTCACTAGGAGCAAAGGTTTCAAGCACGGCACAGAATTACGCCAAGGTGACCCCCTGTCGCTAATGTTGTTCATTCTAGCAATTGACCAGTTGCAGCGATTGCTCCAGTTGGCCACAGATGTTGCGATCGTTTAGCCAATTCAGCACAGAGCAACCAAGTTGAGGATTAGCATGTATGCAGATGATGCTGCGATTTTTGTCAACACAATAAAGGAAGAGATCAAAACAGTTCGTGAGCTGTTGGAGATTTTTAGAACTACATGAGGACTCACCACTAACCTAAACAAATGTGTTGTGTACCCTATCAGATGTGAAGGGTTGGACATTTTGGATATCATGCAATCTTTTCCTTGCACAATCATGACCTTCTCATGCCAATACCTAGTCCAGCACAAAGAAGCTAACCAAAAGAGAGGTCTAGCCATTGATCCAAAAGATTTCGGCAAAGTTGCTAGGTTGGAAGGAACAACTGCTCAACAAAGCAGGCCATCTCACACTAGTCAACAGTGTGATGTCCTCTATCCCAGTATATCATCTGACGTTGTTTGTGATTAAGAAGTGGACCATAAAGAAAATTGATCGCATCAGACAAAATTTCCTATAGAGAGGAACAAAGGAAGTAGATGGTGGGCATTGCCTGGTGAACTGGAAAAGAGTCTGTAGGCCGAAGGAAAAAGGAGGTCTCAGAATCAAGAATCTTGATTTCTTCAGTAGAGCACTGCGCCTACGTTGTCTATGGTACAAATGGGCTTATGCTGAAAGACCATTGGTGGGCACAGACGTGCCGTGTGACAACGCGGACAAGTAGTTGTTTAGGTTGAGCACGCAGGTTCACCTTGAGGACGATTGAACTGTAAAATTCTGGCACTTAAGCTGGATTGATGGACGAGCACTAATGGACATAGCACCAATATTGTACAAACTCGTATAGAGAAAGAATATGTTAGTTCACGAAGATCTTCAAGGAAATATGTGGACAAGAGGACCGATGAGAATGACAACAATGGATGAAATGGTTGGATTCATTAAGCTATGGGGATTGATCGAGCAAGTGCGTTTTGTGGAATAGTCGGATACCATCACATGAAAGTAGACTGCTAACGGCCAATATAGCGCTCGTTCAGCATATCTTGTTCAATTTCAGGGATCCTACACAACCTTTGATGCTCAAGTAGTCTGGCGAGCAAATACGGAAGGGAAACACAAGTTCTTTGCTTGGCCGATGATACAGGAAAAGCTTTTGACGGCATACAAGCTTGCATGACGAAATTGGCCCTATAACCTGATGTGCCAATTGTGTGATCAAGAGCATGAAATAGCAGAACATCTATGTTTGCTCTGTAGCTACGCTAAAGAGGTCTAAGAGCTAGTTCGTGTATGGACGAAAGATATGATTAAGGCCCTAGCATCAAACCAAACTATTAGTCAATGGTGGAATGCAAATATGGAAAAGCATTCAAAGAATCAAAGGCGTTTGGTAGCGACGGTCATCATATACACAGCTTGAAATATTTGGAAGGAGAGAAATTGACGAATTTTTTAGCACAAGTTGGTGCTGTCGATACAGGTGCTTCACATGATCAAGGATGAGATGAGTGTGAGGAGATGGACCGATGGTCAACCAGTGATTGGGTAGTTTCTGCTATGGAATTCACTCTGAAGTGTTATTCTATTTTTTTTATATAATCATAACATATGCAATTTGTTAAACTATTCTTATTCTTAAATGAAAGAGCAGTGCTCCTGCTCATTGTTCCAAAAAAATTAACTGCTCAGGATAAAGCAGGAGCAAAATATAACGGCTAGAGTGCGTGGATGACGCGTTAAGATTGTTTGTTGATCACATCTCGGAGTCCAGTCTGGTTGGCATTGGCCAGGCCTCCATGGAAAGGAAATCTCGTGCCAGCCTTTGGATGGACTTTCTAGGCTGCTCTTCTCCCTCCGCGATAGACGACGATATCAGTGTCATGGATATGATTCATAACAACAGAATCGATCGAAGTATAGGTTTCCGATGCCTGCACGATACTTAGAGATCTATTTATGTCTGAGATGGTAGGATGTATTATAACTTATAATAGTTATGATATGTTTGGTAGAGTTTTAATTCTAATTTTTTTTATAGTTATCTATTTTTAATTTAGAAATTCGTAGAGTTGAAATTATAGATACACTGGAAGTGTTTAGATGCGCTTTTATTTTTATTTTAATTTAAAAATAAAAACTTAAATAATTTTATCTTAACTGAAGCACTATCAAACGAGGTCTTACTCGATCAGCTGCTCCTGCCCAGCTTTTGGAAAAAAAAAACTTCAGGCTTCGAGCTCCTACAAGACACATAATCCACAAACACATGAGCTGATTTCAAGTAAGAATTTGTACTGGAGTAGCAGCCAAATGTGTGACGCATGCGATGGCGTCCGTTGGGCCGGCAATTCATCCGGGATCGAAGCCCCAAGTAAGCATCCCCGGACTGCGCCCCACGAAGCACACGCGTGCTTGCACACAGTTTGGAATTCTCTGCAAGTTTGACAATACCAACAATACAATTCCTCGCGATCAAGTATAGCAACAATCTGTTTGAATCTAGCTACTGAGACCTAGCAATCAACCCGTTTAAAATGGGAAAAAGCAATTAAAAAAACAGGGATTTGCTTCTAACAAGAAATGTTCAAAACCACAAGAGACCTCAAACAAAAATGTGAAAAAAAATAGCCCAACCCTACCAAACCAATCCACATATAACTCGATATTTTAAAGCTTCCAAGAGTTCATTTTTGTTTCAAAAAACAATGTTTTATATCGACAAGTACCTCGTAGAAAACACACACACCTGATTTGATGCTCAACTTCTACGTAACTAAGAGGTTGTTTAGTCCACTGCCAAACATTGCCACAACAAGGTCAGGCAAATTGTGGCGTGCCATAAAAAGTGCGGTGAAGAAAATAGTGCCACAAGTGTTGCAAATGTTGGGACCAAACTAACTATATGGCATATGGGGAATATGACTAAAAAAATTTGACAGGCTAGAATTATAACAGTGGACCAAACAACTTAAAAAACTTTGGCTTAAAATGTAGCGTAGCAAAGCCTGACAACGAACTAAACATGCCCTAACTTATAGCTCTTTACTTTCGCCAGAGAAAAAACTTCTAGCTTTTTGAGAAGCTAGTCTCGAAGTTGCAGTTGGTGCTAACAGAAGTAAACCATGGTTCCAATTTCCGATTCAGCTTTGTAAGCTAAGCCGGCCAAAACGCCCACCAATCATCGCACTCACCGCTATAAAACCTTCCTCTCACCTCTCCCCCGACCATTTCATCCTCCCCGTTTCTCCCCTCCTCCTCCATCCCTCCGCTCCCTACATCACCACAGGCCCCGGCAGCAAGAGCCATGGAGAAACGGAGAAGATGCTTGCCATTAATGGTGGCGGCGGCGTTCTTGATGTCCACAGTGTCGTCGCCCGGCGTGGCGGCGCTGTCGCCGGACTACTACAAGGACAGCTGCCCCGACCTGGAGTCGATCGTGCTGTACGAGGTGACCAAGAAGAAGAACGAGACGGTGGTCACCATCCCGGCGACGCTCAGGCTCGTCTTCCACGACTGCATGGTTGGGGTGAGAACAATGCTTGCATCACTATCACGCTAGCTGTTTCCATCTTTGCTTGTGCCAGACCCAACCGTGATTCCCGCCTTAATCCTTGCCGTGAGATGCACAATGCATTCGATTTAGCTGCATTCGTTTTCTTTCTCTCTGTTAAGCTATGATCCGTTCTTGTAGGGTATCAGCTTTGCTCTGACCAATCTCACCCCGTTCCCTCACCTTGCTCTGTTTTGGAACCATTTTCCCATTTCCTTTCTTCAAGAAGCCATTCTGGCACCATCAAGCTGCAAGTTGCAAGCTCCTTTTCAGCTCGATAACATAGGCTGTCTCTGCACAATGCATCCATCCACTCATCCTGTTCGTCGGTTCATTTTTCAGTACACTTCATGTGCTAAAAAGAAATGGCTGTCTTGAGATGGTAGCAATAGAAAACCTGGTTCCTCTGCACCAAAAGCCACGGGCAGTTAGCTGGAGTTGTTTAGTGGGAGCTGGGAGGGAACAACTCGATTGCATCGCGTGGTCGCCGGTTGCGGCAGCGCTGCATGTGACAACGCGACTTTTTATCAACCTCGCCGATTATTCAAATGCAGCCATGTCGGAACTCGCTGGTATTCTACAGGATGACAGCTCAAATTTCGGCACGAAAAGCATCTCCGCATTGGGTTGTGGAGAAACGGGTTATCTCCTCTGTTTATCATCTTTATCCGATATCCATCCGTTCTTTGATTCCGTTGTATAACTTATAATTTATTTATTTATTTATCTAACACGAATCTCAACGTAAATAAATAATCTTGATAGTATATACGTCTGCAAGGTCTAATAAAAATTTTCCTTCCTTCCCTTGTTACGAGCATGGAATCCCTAGAGCTCACCGAGCGTTAATCTAATTTAAACCTCAGAAATCCCATTAAAAATGCAGCATATATTTATACGAAACTTCAGCTGGTTTGAAGCACCATTCAGCTATAGCTTGTTGGCTCTTGTTTTAGAAAGTACAGTATTAAAAAAAAAACAAAAACATTGCCACCAATCAGTAACTCATTCGCAGCAAGTTCTACATTTTTAAAGAGCACTCATGCAGCTGGCATCTCATTCTAATCTTTTACTTTTCATTTTCCTTTTGGGTTGACCCACACATCGGGTGCTGCGTTAGTTCACGTCGAGCACCAGTTGTATATTGTACTCACATAAACAACCAAGTAAATTTCCCACTAAACTTTGTAATGGTAAAATACTTCTTCAATCGCAAATATTGGCCGTTTTGGACATTAACAAATAGCAAGGCTTTCAAAAAATAATTTCAACCATCAATTTCTGATGAAAATATACTTGTAAAACCTAGAGAAAATATAATATTACAAAGCACACTTTTTGACACAACTACTTTTTAGTGCTACATGTTCTCATCGAAGTGACCCACTCGAATCACAGGGTTGTGACGCCTCAGTCCTAATAGCGTCCCCCAACGACGATGCCGAGAAGGACGCGTCCGACAACATGTCCCTCGCCGGCGATGGCTTTGACACCGTCAACCGAGTCAAGGCTGCCGTCGAGAAAAAGTGCCCCGGCGTGGTCTCCTGCGCCGACATCATCGCGCTCGCTGCCAGAGACGTCGTCTACCTGGTAAGCACCGCCTTTCTGCCTACCCCCCTTCACTTCGCCGTCCCGAGCTTTTGAATCCTGAGTCCTGACAACGTCGTCCGGCGCCTCGATTGGTGGCAGTCGCACGGCCCCCACTGGAGCGTCGAGCTCGGCCGGCTCGACGGCCTCGTCTCCAGCGCCAGCGAGGTCAAGGGCAAGCTGCCCGACCCAGACATGCACGTCCAGGAGCTCGCCGCGTTGTTCCAGAAGAACGACCTGTCCATGGTCGACCTGGTCGCGCTCTCGGGAGCGCACACCGTCGGCTTTGCGCATTGTAGCCGCTTCACCGACAGGCTATACAGCTACAGCAGCAGCACGCCGACGGACCCGTCCTACAACCAGGACTACGCGGAGCAGCTCATGGAGGCGTGCCCGCGCAACGTCGGCCCGACCATCGCCGTCAACATGGACCCCATTAGCCCCATCGACTTTGACAACAAGTACTACTCCAACCTCGAAGATGGGCTGGGGCTCTTCACCTCCGACCAGGTGCTGTACACCGACGAGGCGACACAGGGGATAGTGAAGCAGTTCGCAGCGAATCAGACGGCCTTCTTCGATGCTTTCGTCAGCTCCATGATCAAGCTGGGGAGGGTAGGTGTGAAGACCGGAGAAGATGGAGAGATCAGAAGAGTCTGCACTGCCTTCAACCACTAGAGGGCTGCAGCAGCAATTGTAATTCAGATTATCTGATGCTGTTTGGAGTTGAGATACATCCTTTTGCATACAGTTGCCAAAAGTTGAAGGTGTTCTTTCATCCTTTTTTTTATTACTTTTTTGTGCTTATTATTTTTTGGGTGCATTTTTGTACAGACTGAAGAGTGTAATACCATGGACAACTTGAGAATTCTTACTTGAAAAGGTTAATCTGATGATAGGGCTAATAAAGGGAAAGATATTTTGGTTTATGATCCAGTTTGTACAAATGCACGGTTGCCACATGATCATCTGTGCTTTTTTTTTTTTTTTTTTGAAAGAAAGATCATCTGCAGTATAAGATCAAAATAAAGTGCAGTTCAAAAGAACTAGACTTTGATTAACTGATTGAGCAATTTCAAGACCTTCAGTACATACCAAAAGGAAAAGAAAGAAGATATGAGCATGTTTATCAAGTAAAACATATGCTAAGGCACATCATTTATGGATTTTCTGGCCTTTGGAGAAGTTCTATAACTACTGACCTGAAAGAGCTCGCAAGGTTGGAGTATTTCTCCATCCATCTCACTTACGAGTCCTAAATAGCAAGTCAACTCCGTCATCACAATGAGAGCAACAGAAATTAAATCTGTGGGAGTAGAAGAAACACAAGTAAATGCTTGCTTCAATTAAAATAGAAGATCAAGTGATCAACAACTGTGTCTGAGATCGGCAGTTACCTTTAATCTGCCGTTGCCTTTGATTCCTGTTTGCAGATTCCACACTGTTGAGGTGTAGTTAACTTCATGTGCGATTAACAACTGCACGTGGAGTCCAATTCAAAGCAGCCGCCTGATGAGCCTCATTACAAGTAGAAGGTGCAACTGAAACCTGGAGGTAACAACCAGAACTGATTTCCGAAGAGCCTGCAGAAACAGCTGCATCATCAATTACCCAAGGTAAAGGTCCTCACCTTCTCCGAAGGTGCGTCACAACTTCTCCCAGAACAAAAATTATCAGACACACTACGCGTTCCTCTTCAGTGGACTGCACATAACCTGAAGAGCCTCTTTCCTTCTCTGGTTCTCTTCTCCCTCTCTGCTTTACTTTTTAGAGTAAATTTTATAAAACTACAACTATTTACATCTAACTATCATAAAACTACAACTTTTTGAATGAGTTTCACAAAACTACAACTATTTATATCTAACTATCACAAAACTACAACTTTTAGAACGAGTTTTACAAAACTATAAGTATTTATACTCCTACTAACACAAAACTATATTTTTTATACAAAACTACATTTTTTGTATTTCACAAAACTACAACTATTTTACGCAAAATAGTTGTAGTTTTGTGCAAAAAATATAGTTTTGTGTTACTAAGGGCACAAGTACTTGTAGTTTTGTGAAGTTCGTTTCAAAAGTTGTAATTTTGTGATAGTTATATGTAAATAGTTGTAGTTTTGTAAAATTTACTCTACTTTTTAATACATCTGATGGATAATGGGTTTACTAAACCAACTGACAAGTAAACAAACAGGAATAAAGGTAAAAGGATGTTGTATGGATTCATTCTTAGCGGTAGAACTGTATAATAGCTGCTGCTTAAAATTCCAATCTCACATGCAGGAAGATGACTACACCGAGAACACACATCGAAATGCCCCCCTGACTACGCATGGGCATTATCTCTAGACAACTATCACAAGTCCAAAGAAAAAGATACATTTGTACAGTATACTGTGTGGGCTCCTCACTCTAGAAACTCCAGTCATAAAACCCTAGAATAGCAACTGAAGAAGAAAACATTTCAGTTGAGTAGGCAGTCAGTCATTCAGAGCCCAACCTTCAACAAGACACAAGGACTACAGAACAAGGTAGACAACATATAAAAAGAGAGAAGTACCAGACCTGACTTTGCATGATCAGACACCAAATGGTCCTTTCATCCAAATATCTATCATCAACAGCAATTTGAGTCGCATATAATTTACATAAGTGTGAAACTGATGTCCAAACTCAAATGCACAACCATTACCTCCAAGAAAAAGGACATCCTAAACCACTTCCAACTAACATGCCATTTGAACACTTTCTTCAGAAATGCACATTGCCCCAAGTCACATTTCATTTTGTGGCAGCTGACGCGATATGATCATAATCAGTACAATAAAACTTTATGAATGTGAATCTAACAAAGTATATCATTCAATAAGCTGTTTAGCAATGTACAAAATAACACATTTCCTAGTCATCTAAGCAATCAAAATTGCTAGGGTTCATAGCATTCCTCTGTTGAACTTTTCTGATTGTTTTAGCAGGGAATAACAAAAAAGAATCCATGTGTGTTATAATTTCTCGATCACAATATGTTCTTTCCACAATTAGCTTGATTGAACTCCACAAAATTGCACTCAGAGTGAACTTTATCTATCACATAAAATGCAGAACTTTAGAAAAATAAGAACCTATGTCCAGTAAGAAAGATTGCGATCATATACTGAAGACTTGAGACACTGCATCGCCAATTTTCATCTTCTTCCACTTACTGCACAGAATACATGCAACTCCAACAATCTTCTGTACTGGCCTTGTTCGATCTCTGCCTCATTTGCACCATGTAATAGCAGGAGCTCGATAATGCAATCTTCCCAATCAACACCGTCACAGGAACCTCTTTTCCGTCTCTTCCTCCTGCCATCTGGACCATCTGGCATCTCTGCCATATTGTCACTGAGCATGATACGATCTCTGTCATCCATCCTCTTCTTTCCTCGTTTCTTCCTGGCCGATTTCTGTGCTGGACAGACCTCTTCATTTCTCAGAATGGGATGTGAATGATTTGCATTTGCTGGAAGAGCAGGAGCCTTCCTAATCGCATCAATTCGCTGCTTAGCATCTTCAATCCGTACTCTCCTCTGCCTCTGCAACTCCATTCCAGCAGTAAACGAGGGTGGAGGTGGATCATAGCCAATGTCAATATCCACCACCTCCTCAGGCGTCATGTCCTTTTTCCAACCATCGTCCATTGAATCCATCCATGGTTCCAGCTCCAGCCCTCCTCTCCACTGCTTCCTCTTGTTAGCACCTTTACCAACCTGCCCAAGTTCCTGTAGCTGAGCAAGCCTCTTCAAGACATTTTGGTAAGCATCTGATAGGCACTTCTCCGAGATCTTCTTATCCTCCATTTCCTTCCCCTCCTGCCCAGAATTCTCGAAATCAAAATTGTCGGCACCCAAGGGAACAATCTGGAGGTACTTCGACTCGTCGTCATCCACAGATGAGTACGCCTGCACAATGCCGGCCATGTCCGGAGCGAAGCTCTCAAGGAACTGTTCCGACGGGTCGGATTGTGACCGCATCTCCATGAGCCGGAGCAGCACAGGTGCGTTCAGGAGCAGGTTTTTGGCATTGACGTCGGCACCCCACGGCAGCAACTGCCGCGCGACATGCACCAGCGCATCAACGAGCTCCTTGTATCTACGGAGGCTGGTCCTCGGTCCCGCCGAGATGTCCCGGGCAATTTCTTCCACAGAGAGAGAGGTGACCCCCTTTACCTCAGCAGACAAAGCGACCAACCCGGCAACGAGGGGCAGTGGGTACCGCCCGGTGGTGAGCGACCACTTGGAGGCGCAGCGAAGGAGGAATTGGGCTTGGGTGAGAATCGCCTCCGTCTTCTCGCCAGCGGCGTCGCAGAGCGAGGGCGAGAGGCGCACCGCACGATCGAGCGCGGCAGCGTAGTCGAAGCACGGGAGGGGCGGGAGGGAGAGCTGGGCGGCGACGCGGGAGACGAGGTCGGCGAGGGAGGGCGCGGGGCAGGACGCGGCGGCGGCGGCCTCGGCGAGGGAGAGCGGGAGGCGGTGGGACCGCGCGACGAGCAGGGAGCATGCGGCGGCGAGGGCGGGGAGAAAGGCGCTGCCCGGGGTGGCGAGGTTTCCGTCGGTGGCGGACTTGGCCATGCGGAGGGCCTCCTCGGCGCGGGCCGGCGAGAGGCCGAGGCGGGCGGCGATGGAGGTGATGACCGCGGAGGCGCCGGCGAGCTTCTGGTCCCGGTAGGCGGAGTCGGAGTGGTGGCGGACGAGCGAGGAGACGCGGAGGTCGAGGCCGCCCGCGTCGTTGAAGGTGGCCTGGTGGACGAACTCCGCGGCGCCGGCGTCGTGGACGAGGCCGCAGGAGGTGCAGACGAACGCGCCCGAGTCCGGGTCGGACACCACCGGGCCCTCGCCGCACGACCTGCACGTGGAGCTCATCGCGCGAGAGGTCGGCGGCGCGGCGGTGGGGGACCGGCGGCGGCTTGCGGCGGAAGGAAAGGAGTAGGGATTCGATTCGAAGCGGCGATCTGTTACGAAATTATGGGGCTAAAGTGGCATTTTATGAGCGTACCGCGCACTAGGATATAGCATTGGAAATCGTAGAATTTTTACATTTTTTACTTTTTAAAAACATATGCTACAAATAAACCCATGTAAAAATAAGTCATGTCGTCTTGAAAATTTGCAATATACAAACAACGTGTTTGAATTCATGCTACCTTGCTCGTACTATGATTAAATATTTAAATGGAGGACTGTGTTATCAGGATCTGTCTCCTCATTATATAATAACTAATTAGTAAAATGTATTAGTGGTCTTTAAATTTATCAAGTTAGGTTATTTAGGTCTATAGACTCTTAAACTACAGATTTAGGTCATTAAGAGTTTATTTGGTTCTGTTTTTGAACTTATCAAGTTGGATTATTTAGGTCTACAGACTCTTAAACTGCAGAGTTGGATCATTAAGAGTATGTTAGGTTCTTTGCCATACTTTCTCTGACAGTTGTTAGGTTAGTTGCTACAGTTTTAAAGTGTCATAGTTTTTAACCTTTGACTCTACTATTATAGACTAATTTATTTGCTAAACTTTGCCAACAGATTTTGTCAAAGATATGGTAATTGATATTAGTGAACAAAACATGTCCTAATATTGTTAACTCGTGTATCACAGGCCCATAACCCTTCACACCCCTCTGGTACAGATATGGCATGCCACCAGGCGCATATCGGGTGCCAAAATTTTTAAAATCAGAATAAATCATGAAACTAGGAAAAATAAAATAAAAATCAGAAAAAATCAAGGAAAATAGGAAAAACAATTTTTTTTAAAAAAATCATAAAAATAGAAAAAGACAGGAAAACGAAAAATCAGAATTTTTCTTTAAAAAAATCAGAAAAAATAGAAAAAAATCAGAAAATTTGAAAAAAAAATCATGATGCATGAATATGTCACATGCTAGAAAGAATAAAAATTTAAAGAGTATGTAGGACGTGTTGTATATGGTCTAGTGATATATTACACTATACTGACAGTTAGTAATAGATATGCTAGTAATTCCTAATTTTTTAAAATATAAATAGTATGTTGTAGTATGTACAACATTAAATAATATAGATATATATGCTAGAAAGAATAAAAAATTTAAAGAGTATACATGACGTGTTGCATGTGGTCCAATGGCATATTACATTATACTGCCAGTTAAAAATAGACTCACTTGTTGGTTCCTTCATAAAAGTAAAATGTGTTATATAATATGACATATTGCATTATTTAATGATGTACATACTGATTTAAAAAAATTAGGAATTTCTAGCACGTCTATTACTAACATTCAGTATAGCGTAATATGTCACTAGACCACATGCAACACGTCATATGTACTTTTTAAATTTTTATTCTTTCTAGCATGTGACATATTCATGCATTCTTTTTTTTCTTTTTTTAAATCTTTTTTCTATTTCACTGATTTTTCTAATATTTTTATTTTTCCTATTTTTTCTGATTTATTTGATTTTTTTTCTTATTTTTCTTATTTTTTCTATTATTTTTTATTTTAAAATTCTTTCCTATTATTTTTCCTTTACCCATCATTACGGCGAGTGACTAGCTATTATTTATGTTTAATTAAAATTGTATGCTAAAAATTGCTCAAAATAAATAAATATGATGCTTACTGATATGCTTAAGCAATTTGGGCTGTCACATGGAATGCGGCCACTCGTCGTAATGATGGGTATAGGTAAAAATGATTAGCTAGACCCGCGGTGAGCTTCTCCGAGCTCCCCTCTTGCTTTAGCGTGCGTCATTTTGGGCTTAGTCTGTGGATGGCGCGCTCCTCCTCGCGCGATTTTGCGCCGCCGATCGTGTGTGCTCGTCGCCGACTGAGCCACCGCCGGGCTGGTCAGCCACTTGGAGCGCTATTGGATTTGCATGCTCGCGTAGATACTCTAAATGTACTCAATCGGGTCGATTGTGCCATACTCTAGCCGCCAGCGTGTTGAATCGAGCCGCCGACGTGTTGTCATCATTGTGCTCCACCGCTCGTCATTTTTCGGCCATTGCCGTCGACCACGTGTGTCTCAGTCGGGTCCGTCGTGCCGTGCTGATGCTTTGGCTGCTTTCCCCGGTCCCCGCCGCCACGCCATTTGCCGTCGGCGAGGCTGGCAGAGCCAGCTGTCGCCTCTGGGGCACTGTGCTGCTAGGCCTCGGGTCGATTTTGACCTGAGTCAAACACCCGGGCCCACTGTCAACCGTTGAGGCTAGAGTCCCCCCCGGTGTAAAATGGATTTCAGGCATTTAAATATATGGTAAATTTAGAAATCGCGAAATCGATTATTTGTTCAAGTATTATTTCGGCAGAAACTTGTAAAATGCATAGGCAATTAAATATTACTCCAAAAATTATCCAATTTTATTGGGTTTGTATGAGCATAATATACATGTTAAAATACTAGGAGCTATGAAATATGTATTCAAATTTTATGGGTTAATAAAATATGTTTGAGCTTCATTAATCCATAATTAAATATTGGTAACTCCAAAATTGATGAAATCAATTTTGCAAATCTTATTAATTGATTCCTTGCTCATTAAAAATAATCACCCTCATGTTAAGTATAAATTAATTTTCTAATTAGGTCTAAGCTTTCTGTTAAGCTTAATTAATCAGGAAATGATTAAATGCTTAGCATCAATACAAACTAGGAAATCTTTGAGGCCTTCAAACTCATGACCTGGAAACATTGCATCTTCAATGTTGTCATATATTGTGGAGCATCCTTCATTGCACGGCATTCATGATCATCATTGCATGCGTTTTTCAGTAGTGAACGAAGGTCCGTAGCGTGACGCGAGAGCGATCGAGGACAACGCCAACCTTACGCATTTCTATGAGTTCTGTGCGGGAAGTATCGGGTAAACTCCGAAGCAGTAATGCAAGCATCTAAGCATACTGCACCCTTTGTTCAAATTGAACAGAGTCTAAATTGATAAATTATGTTTTATGTATGTTTGCATGTGTTGAGTCTAGTGTCGGGCTAATATGGGTAGAACCTATGTTGATGCATTGTCTCTACTTTGACTTATTGATGATTGTAGCCTTGATGATATAGTTGGTGTCTAGCTTCTAGAATTACTCGAAATGCTTAGAAATACTTAGGTCCTCGGTAGAAGCCGAGCGACGGTGCTATCGTTGTTTGCGAGCCTAGGGCTTAATCACTTAACACAAATACAAAGATGAGGTTGAGAGAGAGAGATCGTGATATTTGCCTCCTTCTTCCTGGCCGGTCTCGTGCCATCCTTCTCCGAGTTCTTCACTATCGTCGTTTCCTTCTATGACGTCCATCACCTTCACCTCAACCCCAACTCCATTATCATGCTGAGCGTTTTTGCTCACATGTGCGAGAACCTAATCGGGGTCGAGTCGTGCCTCGATCTCTTCAGGTACTTCTACACGGTCACCGGGAGCTACAGGTTTCGTCTCCTGACGGTCTCACCAACTCATACCTCGAGATGGGTCTTAAGTCCTCATGGTTGGGCTAGAGGGAGGACTGATTCTACCTCAAGACCGAGGACACCATGGATAATATCCACGTGCCAAGCAGACCGACTCAGTACAACGAGGACTGGGAAACCACCCCACGCCCTCCACGGAGCTGTTGGTCCTCGTGGCCCGGGTCAAGAACCTCGTGAACACCAGGTTGACAGGAGCGAACGTCATCCGCGACTTCATCAAGCACCGACCGTGCCCTCTGCGAAGGAGAGAGCACCGACCTATTTGTACACCGGAAGGGATGACGTCACTCGGGAAAGCTCCATAGGTAACATCGCATCCATTTTCATGGTGTCTGCTTGTTGATCGTATGGTATTTTACGTATTCCCTTATCTCAGTGTTGGCTGACGATGTCGTTGACTAGCGGGTCAAACTCCTAATGGGGGCCGCTGCGAGGAAGAATGGACCTCCGCGAGACGCTTTTCCATTGTGCGATCTGTCGCCTTCGGAGAGGGCCCGCCGCATGGTATGCCTAGCTTTTTCTTAGACTTTTTGATCCCCGATCTTCCCATGGGTTATAATTTGTGTTACAGCAGGATCTTCCACTGGTCGACGTATTGCGTTCGGTGACTGCCAAGGCCACGACCGCAGAAATTAGCACAGCTGGTTGCGGAGGTGGCTAGACTGCCTAGAGCCAGACGGAGGCTATGGGTGGCAGTCTTGAGAGTGGCGCCGGCCAGTAGGGGCTGACCAGCGTCGCTTCGACCTGCCTCACCCCAACCAGGTGCCCACTGACCAGACATCCCTCGACCAAACCCCTTCTACCCAGATCAGGAGCGATTAGGCCACTGCAGACCAAGCGTCTGAGCTTAGGGGGAAAAGACCGGCGGGGGACTAGTCTGTCCTGGACGCGTCCAAGCGTGTTCGTGGGTCATCCGCAGGCCTGTCGTCCTCGAACAGCCGGTCCAACGGCTTCACGAGGACCAGGCTCGTGCTCACATCTTCGTATCCACGGTGAGTTCTCTAGTTGGTGTAGGATACACCGAGTTCGTATTCTTCTTTTGATTATGTGGTTTTGTTGTTATTGCAGGCCCTCGACCACTCCTACGGCCCCGGTCGTGACTCCCCTCTGGTGCCACAGCAGTGCATTCCGGTCCCTCCTCTAGTGTTGGCCTCAGCCCCGAGAGCACTAATCGTGACTCCTGTGTTGACAGAGCCAGTCGTGGAGCCCATTTCAGAATCCAACCTGCTCTCCGTGGTGGCCCGTTTCTCGGCCTCGATCCGCAAGTTGGTTACTGACAAGGAGGCGACGGCGAGTAGGTGTGCCGAGTTAGAGAGGCAGCTGGCTCAGGAGAAGGAGGTGAGGCTCGTGCTTCAGCAGAAGTACGGTGAGCTCCAGCACTAGAAAGCTGCGCCCTCCACCGAGAACCTCCAGCCCAAGGCGGATGAGCATACCATCCACGACCTTCTCCTGGACGCCTTTAAGGTATTGGCGGATCCCTTGGAGAACCTTGAGCTGGACATTCAGCCACAATCACGACCCACAACCCTATCCTGGGCACGCACCACCAAGGTTCCCTCGGAGAGGTTTTTTGAGCTCCTGGGTATCCTAGCGGTGAGAGCCGCAGATGACGTGGTGGAGGCAGTGAGGGAGACTGCAGGCTACGTCCTCTGGTGCTACCACAATCGTGACCCTAACTTCAATCCGAATGTCGTTCGGGAGGGAGTCGCGGCCACCAGACCTGAAGTTGAGGAGAAGCTGCAGCAGGAGTGCCAAGGGGCTGTAGATTTTGTAGAGTCTATTTTTAGGGTGGAGACCACCGAGCAGTAAGAACTGGCAGTAACTCTAGTTTTGTAATATATCTGGTTGATGCCTTTTTGTTTTCTGATAAGCTTGTGTCACCGTTGTGGTCGTAGAATCCATGACATGTCCGAACCTGGTGCTCACTTCGAGCCCCCAACCACACCCATAAATGAAGCACGGCTAGAGACGACCGGCCCCTCTGCTCGCAGCGTTCCCTCAAGCATGCTTACTGATAACTTCGACGACCAGCATACTCGGAAGGCGGTGGCTCAGTGTGAGTGGGGTTTTGCGGTCGAGCGAGCGAGTCTGCAGGGCGATCTCCAAGGTACGTTGGTCCGACCGTCTGAGCTACATGTAGTCTTCGTCTAGCTGAGTAAAATTTCATGAGCTGACTCCTGCATGGCTCTTGTCCTGTTTGTCGACTAGCTTGTCGGGAGGAGCTGCTTACAATACGATGGGACCTAGCGCAAATGACCAGGGAGAACGACTAGCAGCGAGAACAGTTCTACGATCGCCTCAACCACTTTTAGGATGAACTCCTTGCGACGCGGAGGGACCATGAGCAGATGCTC
Source organism: Phragmites australis (assembly GCF_958298935.1). NCBI lineage: Eukaryota > Viridiplantae > Streptophyta > Magnoliopsida > Poales > Poaceae > Phragmites > Phragmites australis. The sequence goes on along the minus strand of NC_084938.1, from coordinate 26,884,845 downwards.
AAGGAGAACTATGAGCGGCGTGAAAAGTTCTACGATCGCCTTAGCCGGGCTTTTACCCCCTTCGACTTGTTGCTCTGGTCCGCCGACATTCAGGTTTGCCCGACACTAGAGAACAGTGTGACTAGTCATATTGACTGGTTTTTGGCGGCCTCCGAGGAGGCTCGTGATCTCAAGGACAGGCTTGGCATGACGGTGGGTTACCACTTGCTGGATGTTGGAGCCACCGACGCCTACCTTGCCTTGGCCTCTGCCCAGGAGCATTTTATAGACATTGACCTTATCCCGACAGTCTCTGAAGGCTTTGCGGATGCTACGAGGACCACAGAGGAGCTTTGAGGTCAGGCTGACCTATATCTACCTGTCGTTCATTCTCTTTTTTTGACTGTTCAGTTTGATCCCCTGTCACATATTTTTGGGTCACATATGTACTGATCAGAAAGTTAGTGTTAGCCCTCGTGTGTTGCCCAGGGGGTTACTTTGTAATGAGAGGACTTGTTATTTAAGCAAGTTTTTCTTGTGTTTGGGTAGCGAGTAGATTAGGAGTGCTTGCTATGCATGGGGGGATCACGTTGCACTGCTCGCGAGTTAGGTTCCACGTGCTCGCGATGACTTAACGCGTCAAGCCCTTCAGTGACAACCAGTGCCCGACCTGATTTGGGACCTGTGGTCGTTAGGGTGGCCCTTAGCATGACAAGCCCCTCGGTGGCGACCCGTGCTCGATCCGAATCAGGACCTATGGCCTTGTTGTCGCGATCCTACGAGCGTCTATACCTTTGACTTTGCGCGAGTGGCTTGTTTTTGTTCCATGGAGTAGTTGCTCGCGAGTTAGGTTCCTGTGCTCATGATGACTTTTGGTCTGACAAGTCCCTCGGTGGTGACCAACGCTCGACCCGGGTTGGGACCTGAGGCCTCGTGGTCGTTAGGCTAGCCCTTAGCACGATAAGCCCCTCAGTGGCGATCAGCACTCAATTCGAATTGGGACCCGTGGCCTTATGGTCTTGATCCCACGAGCGTCTATACCTTTGACTTTGCGTGAGTGGCCACATCTGGTTCTCACCCCATCAAGGTGAGCGTTCAGGTGGAAAAAACTTGGCTACCACAGAACCAAACATAGATTCTAATAGTTCTAGCCCCCGACCATCTGGTCCAACCAGGCGGTCAAGCCTTTGAAACTGAAAAACTTACAATTTAGTGGGAAATCATTTCTGTTCGTGAAATCATGCAAAATAGGGAGCCCAATTCTATAACTTTAAAAGACTTACAAGTCATGTTTCCACGCTCGTCCAGAAGACCCTGCAAAATAGGAAAACATGCTCATTTCTCGAGCAGTCTTACATATAGAACTGATGTTCCATGTGATTTGTGGCCGACCTCCGTGGCGAACTTGACCATGTCAGGTTGTGAACTATAGATCGCATTGGGGTTGTCCGCGACCAGTGTCCCTTCCGAACCCTGTGGTCGTGGAAACGCCTGGGGTTTCGTCGGCATTGGGCTGCTCGGATGTAGAGCACGTTCGCTAAACTCTTCGCTTGGGTTTGTATCACCCTCTCGCCACGCCACCTGGTCACTACCCGAGTAGTTGGCCATCGAAGGTGGTTGATAGGCGATCTCCGACTGGCGAATCGAATCTCGTGGTTCGTAGTTATTTGGTGCTTGGGTTGGTTAGTTGATATATCAGCCATAGTACAATCATAGCACGCATCATTTCATCAGCTCACAAGCATCGTGGAGGGCCGTGGGCTGAGAGAATCCTTACCGAAACATTTTTCCAATCAGAGAGCGGTATGAAGCGCGGCCACCGTTGATGCCTCCAAGGATGTTGGGAAACGTTGTGCTCCCCCCTTCCCGAGTGACTTATTTCAGTAAAAAGTCATTGCTCCTTCGGTGGTAAAGGTGTCCCTCTACTAAGGAGTATTTTTGCAAGCTTGCCGCATGACCTTTTCTGCTAACATATCATCGCTTGATTCTAAAGGTAGTCCGAGATCTGATCCATCCAGGCCGTACCCGAATCTAGCAGGGCGACCACATGATGGCCACCCGAGGTCGATGACACCGAAGGAGGCGTTGCCTTTGGTGCTCCATTTTCAAGCAGAGCATCCCTTCCATATTGGTCCAAGACCACAGTGGGTGGTCATGTGAATCTTTTTTTCAAAGACTCTGACCAAGATAGGTGTGCAAGAAGAGGCAAGATGAGCCAGCTCACCGGCCTAAGAAGTTATTCTTGCAAGGGACAGTGCTAGACTTTAAAGCCGATGAAACGCCGCTTTAGCTTTCTTACTTCAGAGCATCGTCGTTGGCTGGCCCAAGCACTGGCACCCAATATATACTTGGGTTACACACAGTAGCGAGTGCCTCATCGCTGGTTGGTGTATCAACCCTTGTACAGGCGTTGCTCGTATTCTAGTTAATAGGCCCTTATATTCCGCAATATCGTCTAATAATTAGAAAAAAAACATAACTGAACTATGTACCTGAGGTAGGGTCGAGCTCGTTCGAGCCTCACTCCCCTTATCATGAATGACCTATTGCCGTTTATGGTCATGTGCTCGTCCATCCCTGGTTTCAGACGCCCTTCTTGCCATACGACCCGTACCGTGTCCGCAACCTGTGGTCTTCTGATGTTCTGAACAAACTATTTCTTTTCCTCCGCAAAAAAGTGAATGTTCTTTCTTTCAGAAAAATTGAAGAGCAGAAAACCCTATTTTTGTCCTCTGGATGAACCTGCCCAAAGAGGGCCTATATCTGGTTAGCTTCAAGGGTACTTTTTTACCTGATTAGGGATCTTACCTTGCAGACGGCTCTGGGTCATTCCGTAAAAAGAGGGCAACGCACGGGACGATTGGCAAACCATCCCGGCACGGAGGGGGACTTTCCGGAAAGCCCTGTAGTTGCTGGGGCGATTTTCCCCCAAGGCACATAGCCTAGAGTCTATCGTCAGGACCTAGCAGCGTGAAGGTCTCTTCAGCCCCTGGGCTCATCTGGATCTTGCTTCATGGTGAACACCCCACGACAACCCGATTCCTTGGAGCCAAGCTCGTCGGTTGCGGTGGATCTAGCCATGGGTAGCCCAAACACACTACAGAAATTTACCAAAATGCGAAAAACGCGCCCCTACCTGGCACGCCAGATGTCGAGGGTTGCCCCTGATGGTGACACCGGGGTATACCTGATGACGGGCGCGTGATCTGTGACCTAGGGCTGTATGTTATAGCTACGTGCGTGTGATGAACTCAAGAACATCGAGGGCTATCTAGGTTCGGACTTCCCTGGGATAATAGCCCTACACCCTGTGTATTTTTTGGTATGAGTCTGAATAAACTAGATACACTTACCTTCTTTTCTGTGTCTCTATCCTTTTATATATCTGAGGGAGAGAGTACTTATATAGGAACCCAAGTTAGATCCAAACCTAGCTAATCCTTCTGACCTATACCCATCATTACGACGAGTAGCCGCATTTCATTTGCCATGTCGGTCTGCAGGGTCTGTGTCATCGCTCCCATGCCTGCGCCATCCTTATCGCCTGATCCGCCTGATCCCGTCCCCACGTGCCGTCTGCGCTCCTGCAAAACCTATTACCACACCTTGTCAGGCCGTCCCGTAGTATTTAATGCTACGGGACGGGACACGACAAGCCTATGCTGGCCACGCCTAGATCAACCCGGAAGGACGATCCGGGTAAGAAAAAACACTTGAGTGGAAAAATATGTAATGAAATTAGACTGATTAGGCGCATAGGATTTTCCTTTGAGACCTGGAGACTAGTCGGAGAAACTAGTCGCGTGGTCGCTGGCTGGACACGTCAGGGGACCATACTCGTGTCCAATCATAACGTGTAGAAAAGGCTGATGTTTGACCGTCATTGATCCCACTGCCAGAGAACCTTATTATTCTTTACACCAGCACGTATTATTATAATTTTGTTGTTACTAACAATTCAATCTATGAAAACTTAGTGGTCAAGGGTTAATCTTGGAGATAACACCGGGTCAAACGGCACATTATATTTTGAAACAAAGGGAGTATTAAAGATGCCGGGGTCAAGGGGTAAAGGATTCATTTATTCAATTTTCCTGATTCCAGACATGTGTTATATTTCGACTTTTCAACTGATCAGAAAAAAAAAAACTCCAGCTTATTACATAGATATACAAATTTTTCCAACTGAATACAGCAAAATTCCAGCTTATTACATAGATATACAAATTTTTCCAACTGAATACGGCAAAATTCGAGCAAAAGGCATAGTTCCACCATAAACTTTTATATACTTAACGATGTTTAACTTCCCATCTGCAGGCTGCAGCCACTGACTAGAATATTGCTTGAGAGCTTCCTCTGCGACTACAAATGCGCGTATCACGAGTACTTTGTAATGTAACAAAATATTTTAAACAGAAGGAAAACGCAAAACTCCTGTTCTGCTCTCCAGAGAACCTCTGCAGAACAAGGGAAGATTCAAGATCGACAGCAAACCTGTACATGGTATGGCGTGGCACCACATAGTAAACTCTGAACTGAACTATATTTCGATAACTCTGGAGCTATATATGATGCCCTCTGGCCCTTGAGGATTGACCTTTCATGTACGCGGTTTCCCGTATAGATTCGTGTACACAATCTTTGTCCGGTAGACCAAGATCAAGCTCAGGACAACGGCAATGATGCAGAACCCAGACATGATCAGGGACGAGAGGAAGAAACAAATGGCGCCCTCGCACTTCAATGCTGGAGCGACGTCGGAGACCATGCTAAGCAATCTGTCAGGCGTTGCCAGCAACGTCGAGTTGTGGTGTTGCTGAGCCTGCTTCGCAGCTTCAGCATCATAGATGCCGCTGGCAATGATGCCTGAGAATACGAGGGAGCCTGCTGGATTTGCGACTGTGAGGAAATTGTACAGTGCTCCAAAATTTTTCATACCAAATAGTTCAGAGGCAGCGGCTGGCACAATTGCCCAGTGGGCACCATAGCCAAGTCCGACAAGCAGTGTGCCGATGTACATTGTTCCAGGCCAAGCCATTGCAAAGGTGAAGTGCCCGATCGCCATCAGAACTTGAGCTGTAGCTAATGCAATTGCCCTTGGATATGCATAATCTCTGAAAAAATGTGAGAAGGAAATCATCAACAAACAGGAGAGAGAGAAAGTGAAGACATCCTATAGATGCTGGGTCTCCTTTTATGTGAAGTCCCTATGTTTGAGGTTGAGCAACTCAGTTACTATTTTGAGGTTGAACAACTCAGTTACTAATTTAGATATTGCAGGTTTAGTTCATATAGGCAAGTAAATAAAAAACTTAATCAGATCAGTTTAGTATAGTAGTTCTCTGCAGTAATATTTTGCTCTGTTTGTTAACCCAGGCACTTAATCTTCTGAGTATATGTTTTCATTTCCTTTTCTTCTCTACTTTACATTTTCCCAGGGTGACCTACAAATTTTGTCGTTCTTAGCAACCAGATCTGCTACCAGTCTGAAAATCTATGTCATGCAGGAAACTTTAAATGAAAATATGATAGGAACAAACACTAAGTATATCTAAGAAAAACATCGGTTGGCATGGAACTGATGGAAGGTAAACTGGTCAGGATTTACGTTAACTTTATGCTGCAGCAAAGCATTTGACCGTTATTAATTCATGATTGCAGAATGCTTCATGAATACGAACTAAACAAAATACTAATCTGATGGCACAAGAAGTACTTTCCAGCAAAGATGCGCCACAATCTTACTTGACAATAATCTCTGAGAAATACCCTCCACCAACACGTCCAAGGAAGTTCCAAATGCTAATCATCGACACAAAAATGTGGGTTTCCTCATAACCCAATGACTGGCTCATTTGCCCAAGATTATCAATGACAGTGAGACCTGACCCTGAGCCCAACAAAAGGGAGAAAAATAGAAGCCAAAAATCAGCCTTGATCAGTGCCTGCATTAGTGTGAAATCCTCTCCTCGTCGAGGACCTTTCCTCCTTTTAACCCTGACAGCGCCAACAGCAGCTGCCTGGAATAGCTTTGCCTGCAATTCTGCAATCCTCTTTTGCCTCTCTGAAGCTGGAAGTAGATCAATTTCCTTCGGCTTTTCATCCTCCACCTCACTGAGTATAACCTCATGTTGCTCCTCAGACATTGTGGATGCACTTGCCTCTTCTTTCCGAGGTGATGGCAACAGTAGTTCATAAATACTCTCATCGTTGTCCGAAAAGAAGCTGAGTAGCACTGGGATAACTATTGGAACTAGCAAGAGGAAGATTAATATGATGGTAAGCAAGACAATAACTGAGTGACTCAAGTTGACAAGGTCTTCAAGTAACATGATGCCCATCAAATAAGCTGCCAACAGCAAGCAGACGCTGTATACAAACGTAAAACTTGTGCCATCCGAAGGCCGTACTTGTCTGTGGCCTCCAACTGGTCTGACAATGAACATTAAAGCTATAACTACCATCGTTGGGCCAACTGCAACCATGAAGATGAGTGCAGCATGATCAGGCGAGTGTATCATGGCATAAATCTGCGTTAGGATTGCGCCACTTAAACCAGCAAATCCCTTGAGGATACCAACAATTGGTCCACGGCTCTTGGGGAAGTTCTGAACACATGAGACGAGTGCAGCAGTATTGAAGTATGTCTCACCATTATTACCAATAAAGATTAGAATGCACATCTGTGGAAAGTCAGGAAACTTTTAGCATGAAAGTTAACATAAGAATAATTGAAGAAATACAAAAAGGCAAGAAAAAATCATGTAGAAGACAATTATGAAAGGATCAAAGGTTACAAAAAAAAAAAAAAAATGAACTGAGACTTGGGAACCTGCACCAGGACGCACTTTAGCAATTTGTGTGTTATCTGTTATGATATTCAAATGCAAAACTGAATTGGGGGACTTGGGATCCTGCATCAGGACGTACTTCAGCAATTTGGGTGTTATGTTGATACTGTGGAGGGGCTGGGCAAAGATCCAGTAGGTTCATCATCATAGTTTTTGCTTAGGGTGTCTTGTGAGAGATCAGGGGACCAAATCCCACAAAATCCATGATAGTTAGCGAGACACCATTAGCCACAAGACATGGGTGCCATACCCACCAGTTGGACTATCCACCAGTTTGCAACTAACTCATGCACGCTAGCGAAAAATGCATATAGTGTAGACATCATCTTTTCACTTATTTATTTGCAAAAAAAAAAGGCAACTCAATAGCAGATCGTATTTGTTATACCAGTAATAATCCACAATGAAGCTTTGGCTTAAAATACATAATGGAAAAGAAGAATCTCCAGAGGTGATAACAAGGGTGCACATTCATCAACAGGTGGTATGTTTTCTTTTAATATATCATAAAGCAGAAAGTAAAGAAATAGTTGTTGAAGACAATGACAATAAGGACGCACGCTCATCAATAGGCGGTATGTTATATTTGAAAATATCATACATCAGAAAGAAAATAAAATAATTGTTGAAGACAATGAAAAAGTCAGAGTTGTTTCTGAACTGAACTTTTAGCATCTTTTATGAGAGTATGCAAAACAAGAAAGAAAGAAAAAGCATCGATTTTCAGTATTTTAGATTAGCAGTTTTCAGCCCAAAAGTGACAGAAACTAAATGTTATGCTTTTCCTACAAGACAAATATTATTGGTCTCCACATGCTAAAGTATCTGAGGAAATAAAAGAATTTGTTTGATTTAAAAAAGAAAGAAAGAACATCAACTATTGTCCTCATAGACAGTAAGGGTACTAATCTTGTGCTTTAACTGAACGGCTCTTATCTTGCTTGAAAAGTAAAAGAACATTTGATATTGCAAAGCATTAGCCTGATCCTGATCTTAGAAACTTCTCACGTACAAATTACAGAGCAACATCTACCAGAACATCACACCAAGATTTAGATCTTTAAGATGTGACATTCTTTCTTAACAACTACCGACCCATCAGATGTCATTTCACTTATTTATGCACAAAAGAGTAATCGATCCTGTTGCAGCTGTATTTGATATTCAAATAATAATCCAGACAGATGTTTTAGTTTGTACATTGCTTAATGGAGTAGGAAAAGATATTGAGGCTAAAACACTTGGTATGTACAACCTGGACTTCAGAGTGTTTTTCAGAGATTAGATAATGGCGTATAACAAAACGCACATGGAAAGAGGAAAGCGACAACTAACACGTCAGGAGAAGTACACCTCAGTCAACAAGAAAACGTATTTAATAGGTCGTATATTAAAATATTCTTATGCATGTGCCACAACAAAAGGAAAAGAAAGGTTATTTGTTTGAGCCAATGAAACTTCGAGAAGTTTAGGATTTTAGATGAACAGAGATTCATTTCCACAGTGACTGTACACTGTGCTTTATTGAGACAAGTAACAGAAAGTGTTCAAGTCCAACTGCAGCACTATGCCGAAACAAGGAATTTGCTGTCTTTTCTAATCTTAACTGAAAGAATCCAACTGTGACTCTCCATCCTCGACAGCAGGCATGTGGTATTTTATATTTGTTAAGAAGAAAATCAAATCAGGCTGCGTGTTTGACGCATCTTTGTTTCAAATGACCAGAACACTCAATCTTGTGGTTAGTAATAAAATCGTACGCTATTTGAAGAAAGAACATTTGGCACGGGAAATGACTGGTTTCCCTAATCCCAACCTTAGAAACTCCATTCGTACCAAAACAGTAGAAGTGTATTAAACATCCTGCCACGCCATGCTATGAAACTGAAACCTCAACAACGACTGCATATGAAAGGCCAAAATTTCAACATGCATTCCACACAAACCATCGTGCACGCTTCAATCAACGAAAGTCACGGGCGGATGAGCCGATTGCTAGAGAAATTTAAGCATTTGAAAAGCATGCAATAAACTGTAGCACGGCGGCTGTAAGTGCAAGAGGACAGCTGAGCTGAGCGCGACCGTGCAACCAACCAATGCAGCCGTAGAGAGGAAAACGAAACGGAAGCATCGGAGATGGGGAGGGAAGAAAATACTAGTGACCAGAGAGAGGCGACGGATCTCACCGCCCAGAGTGGGGGCACGGGGACGCGGCGCGTGACGGCGAGCCAGACCCAGCCGTAGCCGACGAGGTTCTGCGCGGCGCCGACGAGGAGCGCGGCCCAGAGCGGGAGCACGGCGCAGAGCGTGCCCGCGAGGAACCCCACGCTGTCGCCGAGGTCCTTGGCGACGCCGAGCCCCGCCACCTGGCGCTGGTTGTACCCGAGCGAGGCCTTGATCACCGGCGAGAGGCTGCCGAAGAGGTACCCGACGCCCGCGCACGACTGCATCCACATCGCCGCCACGAACACCAGCCACCGGTTCCGCAGGAACCCCCGCACCCGTCTCCCCACCTCCACCATTGCGCCGCCTGCCTCCTCCACCCACAACCAAGGAATCCGTCGGCAAAAGCGCGCGCGGATTCAAACCGAAGCGACGGATTGGGGTTTGGGGGGCGAGGAGTCCAACCGACGAGCGGCTGCCAACTGCCGGAATCGAGATCTCAAGGATCGCTGCGGATTGGTGCGTGGTTCCGGAAGCGGTCGCTCCGGGCTCCGGCTGGCCTTGCGTATTGATGGCTGATAAGCACGTGTGCCCCAGTGTCGCGCATACAAGATGGTGACCGGGGCCGGGGCCGAGCAGAGCGGGTCGGGAAAAATCGCGGGATTTGTGCTCGGCTTCCTTTTCGTCCTCGCGTTTTGGGCGGTCGGGGTCGCGTGGTAGCTTAGGCCGGCCGCCGTGGCCGATGGCGACGCGGCCACAGGAGGCGGCAAGGCAACAAACGCGGGCTTTGACGCGCGACTGTGCGGAGCATTTTTCTCCGGCGCGCGCTTGATTTGACAGGCGCGGCTACAGCAGCAGCGCATGTCGTGTGCGCGGTACAGCCAAGCCACAGAGCGCAACGGGTTGAGGTGAAGACGAACGAGGTGTGAGACGATGGCGCTCGGCGACCGCCGAGACGTGTTGCGGTGTGACGCCACAACCACAGGGAAGGGACCAAGCCAGAGTGTTTGCCTTGTCTAAAAATAAATATATATTTTTATCTTAGCCTATGAGTGAAGTTTCATTCGAGTTTTACTCTGTAGTCTAGCTCGATAGATGTAGTATTTGCATCTGTTTATGTAGACGGACTGTTGGTTCAAAAATATGGATCTTCGCGTCAACACACCTCGTGTGCAATCCGCAGCGCCACATGTAGAACGTACAACAACGGGGTAACTATTACGCTTTCGCGACAACGAGCAACCGATTTACGAGCAAACCAACAAACGATAACTAACCCAGAAAGCAGCACTTGAGAAGCTTATTCTGGCACTGCAGCGACGGATCTTCATCAGCAAATCGTACTCGGGAGGGACCTCGTCAGGGTACGGTCGGCCGGCGGCTTGCCCTAGGTTGTGGAGATCAAGGGTGGCAACAGTAGGAGGAAGAACTCACGTGCTACATCTAGGAACCCACACCTTCTTCTTGCAATTAATCACACCAAGTATATGCTTTCGATTAGTCACAGCAACTGCCTTTTCACTTTCTTGCTTTGAACCTGGACTGGAACCCATGCATTTGGTTACATCATTTACCATTGAGCTGCTGGATCTTTTCTTTTTGCTAAGCTTGACATCAATAATTTTTCTTCTATATATTGTCTTTCCTCGTTGCATGCTAATGCTGGAGCCCGAACCAAATGTGTGTATGGCTTGATTACCTTAAGCATGTACATGTTTATTAGTTATCGATACAACTTCTTCAAGTAAATTCACATTTATCAGCTCCTTAGGTACAATAGTCGGCTTCCTATCTTTTGAATGCAAATATGAACTTTTATCCTTATTACCATCCCTTTTAACATGATAAACTTGTTTGACCATTTTTCTCTTTCTTTGATATCTGGAGTGATTCCCTTGATCAAAATGATAATTCGTATCATATGATTTTCTTTTAGATACTGGCCTTCTTGGAGCTGCATACACTGGGTCAGATGGTTCAAAATGTGTTGAAGGAAGTATCCACGGACCATACCGACCCCACGATGTCTTTGAGGTAACCTTGATCCCTTAATATTATTTAGTCGATTATCAATTTTTTGTCCGATCTTACCACCTGTATATTTAACCGAAAGCTCTTTAAATGTCATCTTTGGTTTTGCATTTGATGTAGTTGTAGCAACTAATGCTTGCATAACTAACTTGGCCTTTTCACTTTGTTTAGGGACTCAAACTGTTGTGGCTATCTTCTTCTTATTGTGCAACACCTTGCTAGCTTTTTTGCCTTTCTCATTAACAATCTTGTTGGCTACCGCTACTTTCTTCCCCTTCGTTGTATCGATTTCCTGTGGCTGAATCTACACTTTTTTATCCTAAAAAATTGTCATATTCAAAAGACAAGGCTTTTTGTCTACCCATGCCTCCTTGTCTTTGGACAATCTACAAATTTTAGTTGCCCTTCACTAATAGCCGATTGTATTTATCGGCGAAACATGTTACAATCATTAGTACTATAAGCAAACAAATTATGACACTTGCAATATGCATGTTCACCTAATTCTTGAAGTGATGGTATGATATGGTGATCAAAGAATCTAATATAATTATCTTGAAATAAGACATCAAAATTTTGATCACACATAGTCATATCAAATGTATACTTTTTCCTCTTTAGCCGATCCTTATGTGGAGACAACTTTAAGTCTAAGCAAACGAATGGTTCAGACTTGTTATCTACCCATTCGAGTATACATTTGTTTGTCTTTGTCTTGTCTGATATCCTATGATTACACCCTATTTCCTTAATATCAGTCTTCTCAAATTCTTTCAGCCTTGGCCTTGTATCTCTAAATCTAAAATAATCACAAAACTTATACCCCATTTGTGACCAAATATAGACCGAGTTTAAAATAAGTAAAATAACCCATATAAATACAATACCTAGAAATGATTCTAACTTTAATATATTACTATTATCGGCCTTCCCATATGACGCAAGAACTTGGCTGACAAATTCTACAACAATTCTACCATCCTTACCTGTGAATTTTGCAAGCTCTAGCACTTTAAAACCCCGCAGGTATGGAACCATATTACCATGGTCACTAACCAACTGTTTATATGCAATAGTAATTGGTTTTTTTATATTTGTACTCGAACTTAATTATTTACTTACATTACCTTCTTTATCCAATCTTTCGGAACCATTAAGCATAGTATCACCAATATATTTATCTATTGAAACTATAGAATCAGATAGGAAAGCAAATAACACAATTGCATATTGTACCTCTTTTAGCAGAGTATCCATAGATGGAAGCTCCTTTATCTTAACGACACATTGCTTTGTTTTTCGATAGCACAAAAGCAGCTTTTTCTACCGTTCTCACAATTCTACTTCAATCACGCTATGATCTCCTATTATTTTTGCACAACCAAACTACCCGTATGTTATTTGACTATACTAGCATTAGAGATACTATGATTTCTTTCCTCATCAGATTGACTACCTCCAGAATGCTTTTCGTGTTCGGCTATGCGCTGTTGCACACCATGGCTGTCATCCAAATTTTGTGATACACCCTTACGATTTACACAATGATACTTTATCAAAATACTAGCCTTTTGTTCCTCATCTGAGACCACCCATTTTCTATGCCCAAAACTAGTTTTAGCCGATACATTTTTCAACAGTTGCCGGCCTTCATTCCCCTGAACCCAAATTTGAATTATAGAAACTAACAATCTCCCATATCAAATTAATCAATTATTTTCTACCTTCATACTCTAAAACTTCTTCACATATCCTACATGCTTTTATCTCTGTTCATATCAGATTGTCCCTCGATACATTTAGGCCCTATATGTCGCTCGGCTATGAATCTAGTAGGTGTGAGATCAACTTGTTACTTTGGGGTAAAGGTATGTGCTTGTGATGTATCACACGAATACAACATTTTGGGCTGCACACGTGATGTATTTTATTGAGAAACACTAAAATAGCTTTCCATTAATGAACTATAAGGAATACCGAAACTCTGAGGTGATGTAGTGGATACACTATATGCTACAGTGTTGTTTGGGGGCAAATGCATATTTTCTGAATTCCTATCTATTCGGCCAAAATTGGTGGTATATGAAGCCGAATTATATACATTATGTCTTGCATATGGTGCTGAAAAAATATAGTGTGTTGCCTCTGATCTAAAAGCATTTGATGTAACATATGATGCTCAAAATAATTGGCCGATCCTATCATATCAACTCTGTCATAATGATTATCCATTGGCATGCTGGTTTGTGGTACACTAGAGGGTGTAAATAATGACGATGAATTAAGAATATAAATTCTTGCTGCATGCTGCTAATATTATTAAAATTTGTAGTACCAACATTATTTAACATGGGGTGTTCATTACCATCACATAGTCCTTGCATAGTACTTACATAACTAGAGAGCGCATGCATAGCAGTATTAAGAGGCATATTTATTGTATTTGCAAGATAAGCTTGAGAAACAGGTAACACACTTGCAAATTGTACCTCTGGCTTGATATAGATAGATGGCGTGATGATGTTGTTGGTGATGATCTCAGATTCATATTGTGTCGTGGCTAAAGAAGTCAATTCCCCAACGGAGTCGTCAAAATATGTTGACACAAAAATATGGATCTTCATGCTAACACAAGAGCACCTCGTGTGCAATCTGCAGCAGCACACACATGGCATATAACAGCAGGGGTAACTATTGCGCTTTCATGACAACGAGCGATCAATTTATGAGAAAACCGGCAAAGGATAACCTGGCGAGCAGCACTTGCGAAGCCTAGTCTGGTACTGCAGCGACGGATTATCATTAGCAAATCGCACCCAGAAGGGACCTTGTCAGGGCACAGTCTATCGGTGGTTTGCCCTAGGTCGTGGAGATCAAGGGTGACAACAGTAGGAGGAAAAAGAAAAGTGGAGTAAACGGGATGAAAATTAAAAAGACATGATAATAGATTGATTTTGTGTCAATTGTGTTGGATGATCTCAATCGGCTATAACCCTCTCATATTTGAAGGGCAGCAGGTCTTAATCGTATAAGATCATGGCTTCTAATACAAACCGAATAAAACTCGTAGATATGATTCGACTATACTTTCTGATCCTAATTTTTCTATAACTAATATATCTTTCCTATTCAACCACATAAATTTCCATATATCTATCTGAATGCCCTTTATTTCAGTTCGACCTTCTTTGATTCGACTACATTCTCAATCCGAATATCTGTCCGTATCGCCTGGTCGCTAGTCAGGGTATTGTTCACTGGTCGTAAGTACTATTCACTGGTTGCAGATTCCGCGCACTGGTCGCATATACTGTTTATTGGTCGCCCATTAAGCCAATCATCCCTATAATAATTGCTATAAATATTAAATCTTATCATCAATATAAACTCACTTATCAGTGTCACAAAATCATTTTTATACGAGCAACTAATCGTAATGTAAAAGTCTTATATCATTGTCTAAGATTCAATCAATTAAACAAAACTTAACTCACCTTATCTAAACAGTAATCAAACATTATTTTTTTTTAATAACTTTGGTTAAACTACCTATACGACCCCCATGGGTGAAGTAAACCAAACCCACGCTATTTGGTCTGGATGCGTCTTCCTCCCTCCGTCTCGTTGCGTTTCGGCCCTGCACAGCATCTCTCTCCTCGGCCCTGCACTGCATCTCTCTCCTCGGCCCTGACATGCAGCCCAGCCCCGACCCCGACAACGTCGCGTCCTCTCCACGCCAACCCCCCGCCCCACGGCCCACGCAGAGGCTCGCTTTCCATCACGATCCCCTCGCCTCGTCCTCCCTCGCACCGCCAAGTCCCCCACTACCAGAGCACGAAACCCTAGCGCGCGGCGCGGCGGCGAGGCGATGGCGATGGACCCGGACACGGTGGCGAAGGCGTTCGTGGACCACTACTACCGGACGTTCGACACCAACCGCGGGGGGCTGGTGGGGCTGTACCAGGAGGGCTCCATGCTCACCTTCGAGGGCCAGAAGTTCCTCGGCCCCGCCGCCATCGCCAACAAGCTCGGCTCGCTCCCCTTCCAGCAGTGCCGGCACACGGTCGTCACCGTCGACTGTCAGCCCTCGGGGCCCCAGGGAGGCATGCTCGTCTTCGTCTCCGGCACCATCCTCACCGGCCCTGAGGACCACCCCCTCAGGTTCTCCCAGGTCTGCATTCTCACGATTCGATCCCATTCCTCCCTGCCTGTCTCTCACACCGCGTAAGATTAAGACTCCCCTTGCTTGTGTCTAGTCGGCGCTGATCTGACACCTGATCTGATCTGACCTGGTCTTGTGTTGATCGCTAGAACTCTCTCGATTTGTTTGTTAGTATGAGTCGCGTGACTGATCTGTGCTAACTGTCCTGATGGGTCTGGTCTCTGTCTCGACGCTCAGTATAGTGATTGTTTGGTCCGCTATCGTTATGTTGGAGTTGCGAATTGTGGCAAATGGATCTTCGTCTTGGAGCATTTGTAGTGTCCGCTGGCTGCCGTTCGCGTAATACTGCAAGGCAATCTGCATTGTTTTGATCTCCATTTACTTGTTTATGTTGATCCCTGGTTGTTCATTTTTTTAATCGTGTAGTTATCCAGAAATATCTCCAGATTTGATACTTTGGATATGCTGGTGTCTAGTTGTTTTAACGATCTATTGGTCGTTGGTCTTAGCTGCATAGTCTACAAGTCGCTTCCAGAACTTTCCAAGCAGTTGTCATCGAATATGTTGGTGTGCAATTTTGCGCTGATAATGCCCTTTCTTCTTTAGTGCTCGAGGGTTTTCATCTGTACGGCCTTCTCTGGTGCGCTATCGTAGGATTTTCTGTTGGAAGGCAACTAGTCTGTATTTTTTTGATTGCAAGTGTGATTTTCCCAATCTTTTGTTTGCCTTTGTAATTTTTTTTGCGATGCTGCCGGTGAATGCTGATGTATGGCATTTTCCTGCTTAGATTAGACATGGATTGTGCTCTGTTGCATTGGTTCCATATTTCTTGCATTGTTTGTAGACTCTAGTGGATCAAACTTTAATGTGATGAAATGAGTTATGCCTGGTTAAGTATTGATTTGATTATCATGTCCCTTATCGTTTCGTTCTTGTTTTGCTTTAGTATTGGAGACATTGATTACAGATGTGGATTGTTCTTGTGTTTGGGAGCCTGCTTGTCCATCTCTTTTCTTGCACTTCCGTTTAGTGTCTTAATTCTCACGAGTTATGGGACATATTTGCTTGAATTCTTTCTGTATTAACAATGAAATGGAATACACATTATACTGCATTTTCCTTAAATTTCTGTTTCACTTAAAAAATGGAATGAGATCTTTTGAGAATCTTATGGTTTAGTGGTGTGCACATCTAACTCTTTGTGCTTCCATCCTTTAGCTTTCACTTCACAAATTCTTTTACTGGGCATTAAATTTGAAACCAGTCTTTTAATGTAGCTGTAGTCTGGAAGTCATTTCCTGCCAAAAGAAAAGTGGTACTTATATTATGGGGTTATCTACAGATTTTGTTAGTGTATGAGTAAGTTGCCTCTCAAATGATCAACAAGGTTTCTGTGTGGTGTCAAAAAAAAAATATATTGGCCAACCTACAATAAGCAAGTGAAACAATCTACATGTCCTCAACATTTTTTAGGTGATTTGTGCTGATTGGTCCTTTTGCATTTTTCTACATCAAGCTGCATATCGATTAGATGACTTCTGGCACCAAACATTATGATAGAACACCAACCATGTTACTTTATGAATCGTTAGAAGTTGGTAGACTTGTATATTGATAAAATGCTGACTTGTATAACACGTGCATGCCATCTTTTGTATAACGTCAATAATTATAAGTGCACCTTTTATAAGAACACTAGGTCCCAAATCTAGCTTTGATTCATATGCATGTTGATTTTGGAAGCCATACACATAACTTTTTAGTTTTAACTTCTCCTACCGTCCATGTAGCTAACCTTATCCAATTCGAATAAGGTTCTAGCTGTATGGATCTTCCGGATAAGTTCATCCAGTATGCAGCATGTATCTTTTTGTCTTCATGAAGCCTCCCCAGTGATCAACATGTGAGCATTAAATTGAAATTTTTGGAATTATCTTGGTTAAGTAAATCAATTTTGTCATCCATATTTTGCAACTTGATTACTAATTAAGTAATTAGTAGTAATCCAGTTTATTTGCAATATGCAAGGTGAAGCTTCCAGGTAGAGTTAAGCTCTGCTTATTGTATTCAAATGATATTTGATGGTCCTCCCAAATAAAGTGGCTAGTGATTCATATACCGTGTATTTTGAATAGATGTAGGTGGATTAAATCTCAGTTATCCTCCCTCTTTATCAATCCATGATTTATAAAACTGTAAGATCCCGTGGTGTATTCTTTTTCACTTTCAAGAGTGCTGCTCTTGGTTGATTTTTCTTGATTCTCTTCGTTTTTGTATTATCTTTTTCCAGTAAATAAATTCAGATTACGATTTTGTGTTCAAGCTGCTCTGTCTGCATGAATGTGGTCGGTTTAGTGCACCGAATCGTGGATGGTTTTTGTTTCTGGTAGGATGCATGTCTCAGAGTTGATAGGTTCCATGAAAATTACATCTGTGCAGTCTCCTTTTCTATTTTGAATTATAGTATCTGAGCGATGGCCAAAAGTATTCCTGGTGTTTGCTTACATCGTGATTCTCTGTTTCTGTAGGTGTTCCATTTACTGCCAACTGGGGGGAGCTTCTTCGTGCAGAATGACATGTTCCGCCTGAACTACGGTTAAAGACAGCCAAAAACTCCTGCAAAAAGCGAACTGGTTCAGGGTTTCGTGTTGAAATGATGAATACTGAATGATGGTGCTACTCTTGTCTGTTCATCGGCGGCTGCAGTTTTTGCAAGATATTGCTAGACTTGGTATGCTTGTGTTGGATTATTCTCTTGTTTTCGGTCATATACTGTGGTTGCTTGGCCACCGTTTCTTTGTGGAATGTGAATGAAAACGGTCCAAATTTATTCATGCGAGTGATTTCTGGTTTGTTTTTACAGCGTCGTCGCTCGATGATACGCGTGTAGGCACACCACTTCTAGTTGGTGACATGTTCTGAGCCAATTAGGGTTTACTCTTGTGAGGTGCCAGATGTCCTGTAGTTTCTTGCGTCCGGTGGTCGAGGTGGCACAGATGGATCTAGTTTAGAATAATTTCTCTGACTCAGGACGTAAGGAATCAGTCTCTGACCCCAACAGAAGAGTCAAGAGTCCGTTTTTCATAAGAGCAGCTCCAGCGTTGAATTCTCAGGTTCTTTACTTGGGACCTAAGAGCATCTTCAACCAAATCTTCATATTTAATCTTTTATTCTTTTTATTTAGGGGCTTCTTATTCAGATTTCATTCTCTATTTCTCAACATGTTTCAACCGATTCCTCATATTTGACTCCCTATATTCGAATCACCTCTATTTTATTAATATCTGGTAACTCTCTCTCCCCTCTCTTCCTCTCTCTCTCCTCTCTCCTAAATGAGGGCTTAGATGAGGAGCCTCTAGATGTAGGGAGTGAGGGAGGAGATTTGAGGGCTTCTTAAATAAAGAGGGTCGGATAGGGGTCGGTTGGAGATCGATTTTCATCGTTTTTTTTCTTAAATATAGGATAGAGGGTGAGAAAAGGGTTTAGTTGAAGATACTCTAACAAGCAACGCCTTAGAAGAGAGGACTATAATTTTTATAGTACGTGGTGGGACTCATCTTGAGAGAAAAGTGCTACACGTTGAAGAGGAAAATGAAACTTAGCACCTTGGTGATATGTCAGATTTCAGCACATTTATGATAAGTTATACATTGGAACCGTATCAGCGCTTTTCTGTGCATGGGTGCATTGCTTTGCCGAAGTCACCTCTGATTGCGAAGTGCTTGCCTCAGATGAACGCCCGCGGTTCCCTCAGTTTGTTTCCCCGCTGGATTGTAGAAGCTCAACTTGAATGGATTGTGAATTGTATCATAATCTAAGTATATATTTGCAAAATCCACGATCCAAAGGCCTTAGCGATGGCACAGCAGGACACGGATTTCTTGCATGCAAGCTTTCGAAAGATGACGAAAAGAGTCCATGATTGCAAGCTTAAACGGGCGGCACTTGGAGGCGCCCTCATGGGCCACACACAGGCGCCGACGAAGCCGACGAGCCAAAGTCCAGAGGAGAGGATGTTGAGCCCGGCCACTCGGTGCACGAGGAGCCGAGGGCCGGTGGACCAAGCCCAGCCACGAGCGCCACCTTCGCGCGAAGCTCCCGACGCCGTGGTCGGTCGCCTCCGATCCGGCCGCGGTTGTTCTCTTCCCGGCGACGGCGTCGGCCGGCGAAGAAAAGCGCGCAGGGCTTGCGTGGGAGGCGCGCCCGCGATGCATGGTTGCCTGTCCCGTGCGCCTGATGGCCCGTGGAGGAGGAGAGCTCGAGCGGCTCTCTCACGCGGACGAAGCTGGCCGGCGGCCTCGCGCTCTAGCTGCATGCGGCACGCATCCCATTCCGTCGTCCGTCAAGCTGCTGCCGTCGCGAACGAGCGCGCGGTTTCTCTCCGACCATACCTCACTTCCCTGAGAAAACGTTTGTGGAAGCGATACCCATCGACCGGGTCGCGTACGTGTTATATACTGCCAGGCAATAGCCAAGATACATGCGATTTGGTTTTACAAGTATGGTAAAGAGATAAACTAGAATCTCTAGATTACAACAGATCAACTAATTCTATATTTCAACAGACCCCCTCAATCACAACTTATCCAAGTTGAGATTGCGTTTAAAAAGTTCCAAAGGTCTTAGTGCCAAAGCTTTTGTAAAACTATCAGCAACTTGATCTCTAGAAGCAATATGACGAATATCCAACAATTTCTGAGCAACCCTTTCTCTCACAAAATGATAATCAACTTCAATATATTTTGTGCGAGCATGAAACACTAGATTTGCAGAGAGATAGGTAGCTCCAATATTATCACACCAAAGTATAGCTGTCTTTGGTTGAGGTATACCAATTTCATGAAGTAAAGTCTGTACCCATATGACTTCAGCTGTAGCATTAGCCAAGGTTTTATATTCTGCTTCTGTACTTGATCTTGAAACAGTCCCCTGTTTTCTAGTACTCCAGGACACAAGATTAGAACCAAGGAAAACTACAAAACCTCCAGTAGATCTTCTATCATCTGGGCATCCAGCCCAGTTTGCATCAGAAAAAACACTAATAACAAAGGATGGTGATCTAGTAATATGAAGCCCAAGATGAATCTCATTGCTAACATATCGTAGAATTCTCTTAACTGCCGCCCAATGCACAGTAGTTGGAGCATGCAAAAACTGACATACCCTATTGACTGAGTAAGCAATATCTGGTCTAGTCAAAGTCAAGTATTGCAGGCCTCCCACAATACTTCGATATCGAGTAGCATCCTCAGCACCCAGAGGAACCCCTTCTTGAAGTGAAAGTTTTTCGGTAACAGACAGAGGCGTATTTACCGGCTTGCAATTCTTCATGCCTACCCGTGTGACTATTTCTGATGCATATTTACCTTGTGATAGCAATATACCATCATCCTTCCGTGTGACTTCAATACCCAAGAAATAATGAAGGTCTCCCAAGTCTTTTAGAGCAAAGTCAGTCCTTAAGTCATGAAGTAAGGCCACCGCAGCTGATTAACAGGAACTGACCATAATAATATCATCAACATATACAAGGAAATAGATGATAACTCCATTCTTCTTATAAAAGAACAAAGAAGTATCTGCCTTAGAAGAGAGAAAACCAAGCTGATGAAGTTTAGTGCTCAATCTAGAATACCACGCTCGAGGTGCTTGTTTGAGCCCATACAAAACTTTATCAAGTTTACAAATAAAATGTGGTTTGAGCTTATCTTCATACCCATGTGGTTGTTTCATATAAACTTACTCCTCCAAAACACCATGAAGGAACGCGTTCTGCACATCTAGCTGTCGTATACTCCAATTATTTGACACTGCAATAGATAGAATCAAGCGAATAGTAGCAACTTTAACAACTGGACTAAAGGTATCCTCATAATCAATACCATATCGCTATTTATACCCCTTAGCCACTAGCCTGGCCTTATATCTGTCTATAGACCCATCAGAACTTTTTTTGATTTTATAAATCCAACGACAGTCTATTACATTTTTACCTTCCCGTGAAGGTACAAGATGCCATGTCTTGTTCCTGAGAAGTGCCATGTACTCATCATCCATGGCCGATTTCCACTTCTGATCACGAAGTGCCTCATGTAAATCTGCAGGTTCTCCTGTAGAACAATAGTTGCTATATCGAACAGTACCATCAGTAAACAATTTAGGCTTTTGAATATTATTTTGCAAGTGAGTGCGGGGTCTTGACACCGGAGCAAGAGCTGAATTGGCATGTTCAGAAGACTGCAGCTGCAGTTCTAGTACTCCAGGGCTCAATGGATTTTCTTTAGACACGAGCAGCACAGAAGTGTCAGGAGACACTGTCTTTGATGGTGATTGATTAGTACTTGCTTCAGCAGCTGCTTGTGACGACAGGCGATCAGTACTTGTGTCCATACTATGTCCATATTCAGGCGATGCAGACTCAGGACTAGCTGCACCTTCTTGTACATGAGCCACTGATTCCATAAGATCTTGATCGGCACTTGAAGATTCCTGCATATGCTCCTGTGAACCATCAAACTCAACACGCCCATTAGAATTAGACAAAATATGGTCATGATTGAACATACCCCCAGAAGTGCTTGATGCTGGATTTACAAGATTAGGATGAAGAAGAAGTATTTCTGAGCGGAGTTGTTGGCCGGCATTAGGATGAAGATGAGCAAAGGGAAAAATAGATTTATCAAAAACAACATCTCGAGATATGTAAACTCGACTGGTAGAAATATCAAGGCACTTGTAACCTTTGTGCATATTACTATACCCAAGAAAAGCACACTGCTTGGACCGAAATTGAAGCTTTCTTGTGTTGTAGGGTTTAAGATTGGGCCAACAAGCGCACCCAAAAATACGAAGAAACTGATAATTTGGTTTCTCATGAAAAAGCTTTTCTAAAGGAGTGGAGAAATTGATGACTCTACTAGGAGTACGATTAATGAGATATGCAGCAGTAATGAAGGCTTCATCCCAAAATTTGAAGGGCATGGATGCATGAGCAAGAAGAGCAAGACCAACTTCTACTATATGACGATGTTTTCGTTCAGCTACTCCATTTTGCTGATGAGCATGAGGACATGATACATGATGGGATATTCCAACTCGTTGGAAAAAGGAGTTTAACTTATGATATTCTCCACCCCAATCTGTTTGCATAGTAATAATCTTCCTATCAAACAACCGTTCAACATGATGCTGAAAATTGAGGAACATTTGAAAGACATCTGACTTGTTTTTAAGAAGATAAACCCAGGTAAATTTACTATAATTATCAATGAAGCTTACATAGTACTTATATCTTCCTACAGATTGAGTGGTAGGTCCCCAAACATCTGAGCAGATAAGCTCCAAAGCAGCAGTAGACTCTCTATAAGACTTGGGATATGGCAACTGATGACTTTTTGCTTTTTGACATGCATCACAAATAGAATCCTTATTGGACTCATTAATGAAAGGAAGATTATTACTAGCAAGAACTTTCTGAACTATGACAGAAGAGGGGTGACCCAACCGGCTATGCCATTGAGATGTAGATGGTTTGATGGCACTGAGAGCTTGACTCTTGACTTGTTTTAAAGGAATTGGGTATAGGCCTCCCTCACATCTACCTTGCAGCAGAGGTGTCTTCGTGATTTTGTCCTTAACACAGAAGAAATTTGGGTGAAACTCAAGAAAGACATTATTATCAGTAGCAAGGCGGTGAACAGAAACAAGATTTTTTGTGGCACTAGGAACATGTAAGACATTCTTAAGATGCAAATCATGACTTGGGGTATGAAAATTTGTATGACCAATATGTCTAATTCTCATACCTGCACCATTGGCGGTGTGCACTTGATCTTGCCCACCATATTTCTCACGAGTTGTCAGCTTCTCCAATTCTCCTGTGATGTGATCCGTTGCTCCGGTATCGGTGTACCAATTTGTATCAACACCATAAGAGACCATAGCAGATGAGGCGGATTTATGATTTTGAAAACCAGTGTCTTCACCGGTATAGTTTTTGTCAAACCGTTTCCAACAATTGTGCACTGTATGACCTTCTTTGGAACATAGCTGACAGACAGGGCGCGGTCCATCTCCTCGGCCACGTCCACCTCTACCGCCTCCACGCCCACGGCCTCTCCCTCGGCCACGTTGTCCGCGACTTCCTCTGGAAGCTGAGTTCGCAGACGATGAGTGAAACTGAGCACTGTCACTCTGAAGATTCAGACGGGCTTCGAAAGCAAGGAGCTGAGCATACAGATCGCTCAGGGATAGGTCTTCTTTGGAGGTCATCGATGCAACAAACGGATTGTACTCAGCATCTAACCCCGAAAGAATGTAGGAGACAACATCGTCATCATCAAGTTTCTTCCCGGCAGTGGCCATCTCATCAGCCAAACTCTTCATCTTTGTGAAGTAAGCAGCAGCAGTCATATCGCCTTTTTGTTCACGTGACAGCTGCGATCGGATCTGAACAATCCTGGACTTGGATTGGGAGGCAAACATCTCCCTGATGGCCTGCCAGACATCAACGCCAGTCTCTAGATGCGCAACCTGGACCAGAACCTCACGAGAAAGCGAGGAAAGCAAGTATCCAAGGACTTGTTGGTCTTGAGCGACCCATTGCGCATAGGCAGGGTTAGCCTCAACCATGTCGTCAGACTTGTCTGTCTTGGCGGCGACGGGGATGGTCTTCGGCGGCATCACCGTGGAGCCGTCGAGGTAGCCGGTCAGAAGAGCGCCGCGCACGGCCGGCAGAACTTGGGCGCGCCAGACAAGGAAGTTGTCACGGGTGAGTTTCTCTGACACCGGATGGCCGAGAGAAGAGGCCATGAGAGACCCTGAGGTCGACGATGAGAACGACATGAAGCTCTAGATGTGGTTTGGTGGAGGAGAGACTCCTGATACCATGAGAAAACGTTTGTGGAAGTGATACCCATCGACCGGGTCGCGTACGTGTTATATACTGCCAGGCAATAGCCAAGATACATGCGATTTGGTTTTACAAGTATGGTAAAGAGATAAGCTAGAATCTCTAGATTACAACAGATCAACATTCCCAAGTCTGTTTATGGAAAAAATACGTACTTTTCTTAAGATGGAAAAAAATACGTACTTAAAAAGTACAAACTCACATCGCGTAGCACCTAGTAACTCTATCTCCGTATCAACCACTCAAAAGGGGAAACTTTCTCTGTGTTTTTCTTTTGAAACAACAGAAGAGTATATTTCTCGAAGGGTGGTGTGTCGTTACATGTACATCTGCGCCCTCGCAAGCAGTTTTCCTTTCGAGGTTTCTGCAAACACGCTGAGATTTGGAAACAAGTGTGAAGGCAGCGTCCGTTTGGTTGCCCGCATGCTCTAATTTGGTCTTTATATGTGAGTTGTGAGCTAGGGGCAGTTTAGTTGAGTGCATTCAATGCCACTTTATTTGGTGGAATATATCTGTTCAGTATGTTTGAGAAAATATTATGTTTAGTTGCCCGTACGAAGACATATTGTATGAGATAAAATGTACAAACAAATATTACTATAATATTTATTTTGTGTAACCATACTCTTATAGTTCTTAGTTTATCTTCTTAAGCCTTAATATTCTTCAAAGTATATGATCAATATCCCTTAATACATAGTAATCACAAGCTAATAACATTATCAATAGGACACCCGCCTGTATCCAGCTAGGCTGTCTCTGTAGAGAGACAAGCTAACAGGCCCCTTTTTTATCCCTTAAGCCAAGCTCAAAATAGTATACAAGCAACCAAACGCTTATGCTTGCATTCCACCGACCAAGCTAAGCCATATGCATGAAACCAAACAAGCCCGTAGTGTTTGGCTGATACGAGACCATATATGAGAGCAATTAGTTTGCCAGGTTGACAGTTGCAGGCTTGCATCATCTCACAAGAGCATGAGCCCCAGCCAAACCCGTCAGCCTAAAACTGCAGGCTCTCTTTTCCACTTGCGCACTACTCTTTCTCTGGACTCCAATAGTATATAAGTCCCTCCTTTCTTCTTCAGAGGGCTTCTCCTTCTCTCTTTTCCACTTGTCACAAACAAAAACCACAACAAGGGTTAATTAGCCAGAGTACCTCTCTCGCTTTCTCTAAATAAAAGGTTAGCCAGAGCTACATAAGATAAAACTAGGCACACTGCACGGTAAAAGACTGATGGTCAGGCGTCACCATCGACTCATCGAACATATGATGATTTCCCAGCTCCAAGAATGATTGCTCAAGATATATGTTCATATACCAGCAGAGAATTAGCGATTCTAGTACTCGGAGCTAGATGCTATAATTTCTTGAAACAGTTGCTTTTTACTGCCGCAAAAACTAGTGGCAGAACTAACCTCAGGTTTTGGGCAATCCAGCCACCTTCATCATCAGCTTGCTCTGCAATCACCGAATTAAGATGGTCTCAGAAATCTCATGTGCACAGCATGAAAATTGCATTGAGATGCAGGTCAAGTTCATGCAATTCTACTAGACTGGTATGGAGATATAAAATCTACAGTAACAGTATGACCCTGATAACCGTCAGAGCGTCGGTCACTGTTTCCTTGAAGCCACTTATCTCGGCCATGTTCATCTCGTTTACATTTGCTTCCATGGCCCTGAAATTTACTTGGACAATTAGGTACATAGTAACACATAATAATCATCTTCGATGAGAATCAATGGTTGTTCATCATGTTCATGTGTTTCATTACCATTGGGCAATGTTCTTTAGCTGGTAACATACCGAGCCTGCTGCTGACTGCTCCTTCTGAGCAAGCAGGAGAGCAAGCAAAAAAAGACACATGTTTAGCGTATACTGTGATAACTCAAAGAAAGTATTGTAGTCCTTAATTAGAAAGATACTAAGTAATCCCGTAAAAAAAAATCAGATACTAAATTTTTTATATCTTCAAGTATGAATATGTTGGCCTTCATCAGCTAATGGTATTCATTCATGGAATAAATTAAAACCAGACCAACATATGATGGTTTCGTTTTCAGATCATATGATCGTGGTGGTGGAAGAAAATTAAGATCATATGAGTTTACAACACGCAGTTCACAATAATGCCAGAACCTTTCTTATATTATGTCCAAAGGCAACTTTTCATAAATTTTGTCCAAGGTATCACCGTATCAGAGCCCTCAAGATACAAGATGTATATTATTCAAAACGAAAGTTTATTTGGCTAAGCATATATATTATTGAAACTAAGAAGGTAACATGAGATATGCGTTAACTTGAAACGGAGGCTGATAAAAGTCCATTGCATTGAGTATCGGTTCTGCTTTAGATTGACAAACAGTATGTACATGTTGTACTTTTAAAGTTAATATAAAGGTTGAGGCTTGGTGTCATCGCTAGCATTTAGAAGTACAGCTTCTGTTATTTTAATAATTGGATGATTTGAGAAATATAATAGGGTATCTATCTTAATAGAGAAAATGAAATTAAACTACTATATGCTTGATTACATTCAGAATCTTAACCTCAAATTCGTGTTCTCTTTACCGCTCTACTATACGTGCTAACTATACAAAGCATGCATCTAGATATTGTTGAACCTTTACTTGTGATGACAAGTAAAGGCATGAACTTACATATATGGTAACTTCAGGATTAGTTGGCACACTTCAATATATTAGACTCAACCAAATGTGACTTTAATTATTTGTGCAAATGCTTCTCGCATCAAAAAAATTCCCTAATCATTGATCAGTAGAACATAGCTGATGCTCCATCATGATTAAAGGGTTCGGGTAAACTTACACAGTCAACTACCTTTGAATCTATCAAAAAAAATTATGCTTCTAGGTAAAGGCGATCCACTCTATAAGTTTACAATTCAGAAAAGGCTTCAACAAGTACAACAATTTAATTAAATTTGAAACTTGAGCATAGCACATTTCAATCACTGGTACACTTTTTATATGTCAATAGTCCAATTCTCCCATAAACAATCTGCTCACAATCTCAATAGAAATAATATGTAGACGCACTCTGTGTGTATCTTGTAGTTTGTTATCTTTTTTCTTTAAGAAGCATGCAGTTTAACAGGTTTCCTGCTGAATAATTCTATCAATATAATGGGCATCCAGTTGCACAAAATTTGAAAGAACAGAGTGAAAACTCAGAAGAAAAAACATATTGATAAGACCTGAAAATAAAAATATCAAAGGAATTATTATTTTCTGGAAATTTAAAAAATGATGAATTTGTTATATACTCTCTTCATATTCTAGACCTAAAGAAGTTTTAAATTGGACGACCTCATTTTTGCATTTGAGAGTGCTATATGCTGATGAGTTGATAAAAGTAGAGATATGATCTAAAGATCTCCAATGGAATTGAGGAGTTTTTATCCATCTTGTAGGCATAAGGGGACATGCTTATATATTGCACACATAAAAAAACTGTGTTATATATGGTGATGGTTATGTACGTGCATAAATGAAATGACAAACTTGGAATGGCACAGTAGAGATTTATGATTTTTTCTGTCTCAAAGATATAAATTTAATTAGGAACTCAGTTATAGCAGGCACATGCTCCTATACTACTCTCTCCGGTCAAAAATACATGACCTTGTGGATAATGTCGAATCAAACTTTTAAAATTTTGATCATTAATAACTTTTGAAATATTTAGTTTTATTACATGAAAATTATATGTGTGGATTTATCTTGAAAATACTTTTATAATATCGTGAACTTATTAAAATTTTAAATATATTCTAGTTGAAAATAGAGGTCAAAGTTAAGCATCAAAGCCATGTGATGTCTAAAATATCAAATATTTTTGACTGGATGGAGTACATAAAGGAAAGCTGTTTAATTGCTTCAATAAATTATTAACTACTTATGCTTGACCTGTATGCTGCAATCAATCCTTGGGTCTCGTGCTTCGATATTGAGATCATTTACTGCGTTGGCAAGGTCCCAATACCGACCAAATATTTCCTCAATGCTGCAAGATAGGATGCACAAAACAGGAAGTACGTTAAAGGAACTCCAATATTGGAGAAGTGAGTCCACCTAGCTAGAGAAAAAATAGGTTGGTAATTACCTAGATGCTCCATAAACTAATGCTTAAACTTGACACAAAGGATAACCCCACTGTCAAAACTATATATATATGTATGAAATTCACCGCACAAAGGAACATGACACACGAATTACCTCAAACTAACAAGATCACCACCTAAACTGCATAAATCTGGTTTCATCGCAGAAAAGCCCTCTGTATAAAATGTTATTTTTGGTTTATTGTTGTGTCGAACAGTTCCAAAGGCATACTTAAAATGTCTTGATTTGCTTTTGCACATATATTTTATGCATGTATATTCGAACTAGCATGTATCAATCAACTCAATGCTTGAACCTTTAGGAGCATCTGGTGCGACACGTATGTATTATCAGTAAATTACCATTGTCAGCATCAAGTAACACTTACAGTAGTCGATCGGCATCTTAAATTTTTAGTTGCAGAAAATGCAAATCCAAATTATCAATAACCTCAGTGCGTCAACTAAACCATGCTTGGCTCTCAGTGTATCATATCTCATGATGAAGCTCAAGGCTAGTGCACACAACAGCTAGTTTGATTTATTTTGCCTTTGAAATCGATCATATGTCTTCCTACAAGGCAAGGTTAATTGTCTCGCTATCTGTAGATCATTCTAGCCTGCTCCCTGCACAGTTTCCGACGCATCAATCAGCTGCGTCCTGCACAGATTCAGCTTATCCACAACGAGTCAGCGACAGCGGCAACGCGCGATTCCTGGACGAATCAGCCGCGCGCGCGCCGTACAAGAGGAGAGAAGCTA
This sequence comes from Phragmites australis, assembly GCF_958298935.1. Lineage (NCBI taxonomy): Eukaryota > Viridiplantae > Streptophyta > Magnoliopsida > Poales > Poaceae > Phragmites > Phragmites australis. The sequence continues at coordinate 26,855,852 of NC_084938.1, read as the reverse complement.
GGACCAGTGCAAGAAAGGCGATCGAGGAAGCAAGCAAGCACCAGCATCGACGATTATTTAATTTAAACGCAAAAACCTACAGGAAGGTCAGCTGAATCGTGCACGACTACGTGCGGAAATCAGCTGTGGCACTAGCTAGTACCTGAAGCCGGAGGAGGCGAACTCGTAGAGGCGGCCGGCGGGGGAGAAGACGACGAGCGCGACCTGGGCGTCGCAGAGCACGGAGAGCTCGAAGGCCTTCTTGAACAGCCCGCTCCGCCGCTTCGAGAAGCGCACCTGCCGGCTCGTCCGGTCCTCTATCCGCCGCAGCTCCACCCGCCCGCGCTTCCTCTTCCCCTTCTCCTGCTGCTGTTCCGCCCTCCTCGCCATCTCCTCCATTTCTTCCACCCAACACCAAGTCACCAAGTCACTTCGCTCGCTGTGAGGAGACGGCACCACGGAAGGCATGGTCGGCAGGATATAAAGAGGATCGGAACAAATCCTGGGGAGGCGAGCGAGCTAGGGCCTAGCGGAGCAGGATTCCTGCGAAAGTTGTGGACGGCAGCAGAATGGTGGGCTCCTTCCCTTCTCAGCGAGTGGGCACAGGGCTACATGCCACGATACCCCTGCCCAGCTGTCCCCTTCCCTTGACAAGCTCGCGCACGCACCACGTTTCGCCATGGCATTGGATGATGCAGGATCGGCGCTGTAGATACTGACTACTAGTACAGTAGCAGAGACTAGAGTGTACCTGAAAACGTTGAGCTACTCTGTCGGCTATTTTGTCCTCGTCTCAGGGCCGGCCGGCCAGCCAACCTCGTCCTCACCATGGACGGCAACACTTCCGCTGCCAGATGGAGCTCGCCGATGCTAGATGTAACCCGTCAGCTTGTAACTCTAATCATTTTCGAGCGCGCGGTTCGTACAGTCACATGTGACATGTGATCAAAAAACGTGCTGTTACTTTGCTGCCTGGTGATGGCGCCACAGAAAGGTCATCAGCTGAGCCCTTTCATTACTAAGACAATTGTCCATCGTATTAGGGCCGCATGATGTCAGGACTTAATCAGGAGGTTGACGTCACAGAGAGGAGTCATTGTGAAAATACGATCATAATTATTAATTGGGCCTCACCGCTAGCTTCAGTGCCATTGCGAAATGGCAAAAAAAAATAAAAAATAAATCACCACTAGGGTTATCACTATTTGGAGTAGGTAAACATCATCGAGACGACATAGATACTGAGGAATGGCAAATTGTATTCCTGTGCATCATACTTTATTCTTTTCTCTCCCCTTTATCTTTTTCTGGTAGAAATGAGATTGGTGATTAGAGGAGGTGAATAGATATTTTAACAAATTTCTTGTGAAATTGATGATCTTCTTTTATTTGAATCACCAATACACCTTAAAACTCAAGCGGAAGCAAAAATAGAAAGAAGTTTTAACAAGAAAAAATCAAGACAACACGACTCCACGCATGGTATATGAACCATATGTTCCATTTAAGATCAATCCATGTGTCTTAGCACTCGAAAGATCACAACTTATAAAGAAACAAGAAAATATGAACACCGAGCAATGAAACTCTCCAAATTGATTGTCTAGAGGCAAGAGAATTCATGACCATATCACACAAGCGTGTGTATGTGAATTTTATGTCTCTAGCAACAAGAAAAATGACCTCATAATGTGCTAAAATTTCAGCCAAAAATCAAAACCAAAAACCGAAAAACTTACAAACTTGCAAGGGAACCAATAGAGAGAAACTAGAATGAGGGGAATTCAAGCATATGCAAAAACATAAATTTTATTACTCAAAGAGGTCAGCCCTATTTTAGACGGATTACAAAATTTATCTTTCAAGACTCACCTATTACATAGGCTAAGCATTCATACTTCTTTACTTTAAAACTCTAACTCTAACCTCTAAATTGGGTGGCACAAAGGTGTCTCAAGTGGCTAGTTCTAACTCTCTCATAGCATTACTCCCCTATTTATAGTTATAGAAAACTTTTCCTAGCTTTTTCTCAAAATACTCCTCTCTTGTAGTATACTCCTATCTATCACTGAGGGTATTTTAGTCCATTTTCTTCTCCATTTATCGGACTGCTGCGACGCCTTCACGACCTAGCTTTGCCTCGACGTAAGCTTCACGATGGTGCCACGTACTCCTCCAGTCCTCCCACGGTTTTGAGGTCAAACCACGAAACCGCCTGTATGCTTCTCAAAACGTGACTCAGCGCCTTCCTTACACCTTAAGCAAGCGCTTAGATATCGACACGTGTACTTCGTCATGCGATCCTAAGCGTCGGCAAGTCTCTTCCGCTCCCGATCCCTCGGACCGCCTTGTCACTTGCACCGGCATCCACTTCGCTTGACTTTGTCAACACGCCGTCTCCATCCACCTTCAATGCTTTTGTTTGACCTTCATGTGTTCAGCTAGGATCACCCTTGACTCCGCCCAGCCTCCTTGATCGTCTGGCACCAAGCACTCCGCTTAGCCCCGATCATCCCATCGTCGACCGCCAAGTTGTATTCATCACCTACACACCATGAGATAAGCAAACACATATCTCCAACTCCAATTCCAATTAGTCCATAATCAAAATGCTCAAATAAAATCTAAAATCAATTCAAATCACATCAAAGCTCATGCAAAACCGAAGATCATCAAATCGAATAAATGACAATATCAATCACTCATCACAAGTAAACCAATGCACATTTCAACTTGGTTTCTCACTTTCCTCTATCCTTCTTTGTAAACTGTTGTGTTATTGTTGTGACGCCTCTATTGCCTTTCTCCACCCTTGCTCTAGAGCGCATTTTTCTTTCCCTATCCTCCCTTTGTTCGCCCTGTCCTTTCCCTGTCCTCCCTTTAGCATCATCGTTAATGTTGCCTCGAGGCACTCATGGCAGGCTTAGGCTTGCACAACCACTTAGGAAGCCCTCAAAGACATAACTGTTGAGTTAATCTAATTGCTTTTAGTTATGAATTAGAGTCCTAAACAAAATAGGTTTAGATTTTCTAGTTAAAATATGAGTCCAGTATGTATCCTAGTCTGATCATGTTAAGTCCAACATATATGTATATAAACAGAGTAAAGGAGTTTGTTTTTATAAGCAAATAAAAGAAAGCGGAAAACAAAACTAAAATAAGAGGAAATACGATACATACCTCTAACCAAAGTGCGATTCGATCGAGTTATAGCATACACAGGTTTCAACGCATACGTGAGATCAACGAGAGTTCGTCTGTTTGCCATTTTTGCCGTATTCGCAAGTGTAACTTAAGTTCATTCTACGCGCTAAAGCCCTGACCTAAGAACCAACAATAACCTCCTTCATCCTAGCCAATGAAGACATTTCAAAAGGTGATAAGAATCATTTCACTTGTCTGCTAACTATCACTTGTCTATGTTTGATCCTATGACACAATGAGTTGTGGTGAGTGGAGTAGAAATCCAACGATAGAGGCACGCCAAGTGGGTGATGTACCTAACATGAAGACACATGGAGATGAGGTTGAGGGATGCGTGTAGCAAAAATGACCCTATTAGGTAATAATTCTGATTTGTTGATTAATGACAACATTATAATTGGGACTAACATGTTTGCCAAGAATATTTGTTAGTAGGGCTCATGGATGTAATACTTCAAGAAGTCACCGTAGCCGGGACAAAATTTAGTTGAATTGGAGAAGTCCCAGAAAAATGTACTCATCCGATGGTCTGATGCTGGAACAATTGTACTCACTGGAGCTTTGTGTCCAAAGACAACTTTACCTCACTGGATGGTCCGGTGTCAAATGGACAAAAGCAACAGAGAATTATTGACAAAGGGGAGAATGCAGATGGCTTCACCGGATGATTCGGTGATCACGCCAGACTAATTCCTGTACAGAAGATTCCAAGCACAGAAACACATAAAATCTATAGTTGATTTGATCCGAACAAGAGGAGATTCAAATTAAAATTTATGAGATTAAATAGATCACTGGATAAGTACCATGAATCTCAAGTTTCAATTTAAACAAAAAACGGGTCAATTAATAGATTCTTGCAAAGATAAGTTTTATACGAGCTTGACATACCACATAGATACTAGATAAGCAATAATATTAATTCTAAATAGTAATTCTCTATATAAGCAATAATATCAATTTTAAATGGTATTGTTCAAATATTCATATTTTATGGGTTTTTTAAGATGCACAAAGCATAATACTCACCCATAATGTGATCACTACGGTAAGCGATAGGAAGAGAGGCTAGTGATGAGGTCTTGCCTTGGTGGTTTGGCGGCTCATCCAGCTTGAGACTTTACCTTGGTGGCTTGGTGGCTCAAGAGCCGTGACTGGGTGCCATTCGGGAGCATATCCTCAGTGGAGTTTGAACATGTATTAGGAGTGACATTTATGATATCGATACCACAACATAAAAATTATTTGTGCTGAGTTTGCTCTCTCTACCTTATTTATGTTTTTGCATTTACATACTTGCAATTTACCTTGTTAGAGTAGGTTGCAATTCTTTTGAATGGTAGAGTAGACACACTAGATAAACTTAGAGCTCATTTAGATAGAAATTGAGATAGATTTATCTTGTAATGTTTTCGAAGCTATTAGTTTCTAAATGTCCTAATTCACCCCTCTCTTAGGACGTCATCGATCCTCACAATGTGACTCTGACACAAACTCACCATCTCTTTTGCAGCATTCGCCTGCCGTGCCAGATACGTCAAACATGCCTAGGACAAGCACGGGATCCGAATCCCTTGGATCTTCTTCACAACGCACTCTAGTAGCTACATTGGGTGCACCGCTGTTGCACAGATCTCCGCTGTCTATGGCATCCAAAGCAAGCTCATCAGAAGGACCACGACAGGAGTGTGACATCAGAAGTTTGTATGATGCCACATCCCCAATAGCATTGCAGTATTCGGGACTTTGTTTGTTGGGTGAGGAGGAGCTTGCAAATTTTGAAGAAGCTAAAGGAGAGCTAACGTGGATAAAAGCTATAAGGATGAGATATCCTCCATCCAAAAGAATGGAATATGGAAGCTTATTCCATTGCCCGATGGCCACAAACCACTAGGTTTGAAGTGTGTGTTTAAGCTAAAAAAAGGTCACTCAGGGCAAGATTGTGAAGCACAAGGCGATGATAATAGCAAAGGGGTACGTTCAATGACAAGATGTTGCTCATTGCAATCGCGGTGCATGAAGGATGAGAGATTAATGATTTGGATGTTAAATCAGCCTTCCTATACAGTGACTTGGAAGAAGAGGTCTTTGTTGTGTAACCTCCAGGATTTGAGGAGAAAGGAGAAGAACACAATGTGTTAAGATTGCATAAAGTTTTGTATGGCATGCGTCAAGCCCCAAGAGCTTGGAATTCAAAGTTAGACAAGTCCTTGGTGGCACTCGATTTCGAAAGATGCCCACTAGAGCATGCAATGTACAAAAGAAGCCAAGGAAAAGGGATTTTGGTAATTGGAGTTTATGTGGATGACTTGATAATCGTAGGAGGATGTGCTAAGGACATCAGCAACTTCAAATCGAAGATGAAGAAATTATTTAGCATGAGCAACCTTGGGTTGCTTAGGTATTACTTGGGAATTGAAGTTTGTCAAAGCTCAGTGAAAATCATGCTCAACCAGAATGCATATGCATGAAAGGTAATGGAAAAGTGTGGCATAAAAGATTGCAATCCAATACAAATTTCGATGGAACCCCACCTGAAGTTAAGCAAAGAAAGCATAAGCCCTCATGTGGATAAGACCCTACACCAAAGTATAGGTGGCAGCTTGAGACACCTGCTACACAAACGTCCAGACTTAGCTTTCTCGGTTGGCATGTTGAGCAGATATACGGCGAAGCCTAAGATGGGGCATATCTAAACTTCGGTTGTGTCTACTAAAAGAAGGAAGGAGACTTGTAGCTGATTGGTTACTCTGACAGTGATCTAGCTGGTGATACGATGAAGGAAGAACACTTCAGGCATGGTATTTTTCCTTTTGGGTCGAACCACATTAGTTGGTGTTCATAAAAACAGAAGGTAGTCACTCCTTTTGCTTGTGAAGCATAATACATCGCATGTTCTGTGGCAGCATGTCAAGGGATGTGGGTGGGACGATTATTGACAGATGTGCTACCTACAAAAGTGAAGAAAGTGACCCTGAAGATCGATAATCAGCCAGCAATTGCTACGAGCAAAAATCCAATCTACCATGAAAGGAGTAAACACATTGATACGCGGTTCCACTACATTAGAGAGTGTGTGGAATTAGGGACGATAGAGGCGTGACATGTTTGCACAGAAGACCAACTTGCTGATATCCTAACCAAGTTCCTTGGACGATTGAAGTTCATGGAGATGAGAAAAAGATCGTGTACGGATCGTCGATAGATGACAACAAGATTAAAGAAGAGATTATTGAGTTAATCTAATTACTTTCTATTAGGAATTAGAGTCCTAAATAAAGTAAGTTTATGTTTCCTAGTTAAAATAGAAGTTAAGTACATATCCTAATTTGGCCATGGTAAGTACAATCTGCATCTATATAAGCAGGTCAAAGGGGTCTGTTTTGTAACAGAGCTAGAGAAAATGAAAAATAGAAATAAAGAGGAGGTACGATACGTACCTCTGATCAAAGCATGATTCGATCGAGTTATAGCATCCGCTAGTTTTGCGCAAGTTTCATGGTATACGTGACATCAATGAGAGTTCATCAATGAGATTAATAAGTATATCTCAAGCCCATTATGCATGTCAAGGTCCTCCGTGAAGAAGCAACAGTAACCTCCTTCATTCTAGCCGATGTCAACATTTCAAAAGATGATAATAATCATTTCACCTGTCTGCTAACTATCACTTGCCCATCGTAATTAATCACTCGATTCGAAAGGGCGAAAAGCACTTTAGAAAAACTTGTCACCTTTTAACAAGCAGATACTCTTTTCTTGTCACTTTGCGAGTCCCGAGATTTCATTTCCAATTTTGTTCCTACTTTTGACCAATGCATGGTGTGGACCACATTCAATTTGTACTCGTAAAAGCCATTAAGCCAAGGACTTGCCCTTGTGTTCCAATTGTATCGAAGGTACTAGAAGACCCTGAGAGCCACTCATTTTGAATTTTACAAGGCGAAACTCAACAGTCTCAACTTAACGCATGTGCCTTCCATTTTTCTTTTAACAGGGCAGTGTGGCCACTTTAGCTAAAAACAAAGATTGCATTGGTCTCTGTGTCTTGTCAAAGTTGTTAATTTTTTCAATACTGGTCACTTTTCACCATTTTATTTCAAATACCTGTCACTTCACATTTTTTAATATAGTTTACAATTTTATCCTACAAAATATTTCTTATCTATTTATTTACGGTAGGTTCTAGAATACTTTAGCTAGTTTTTAGGATATTTTGTCATTTCACATTTAAAATTTGTACATATTTTTAGTATGTCTTGGTATATGTGTTTGTCAAAAGTGACAAGTATTGAAAAACGGAGGGAGCAAATGAAAACGGTGGAAGTATATCATTTTAGTTTATTAAACGGCAATATGAAGTTTTTTTAAGGAAGACAATATGAAGTTTGAGCTTCGCATTTGAGTGTATTACTTCCTCCGTTTTCAATACCTGTCACTTTTAATTATTTTATTTATTTTTAAATATTTATCACTTCACGTTTTTTAATGTAGTTTCTAATTTTATCCTTATAAAATATCTTTTACCTATCTATTTACGGTAAGTTCTAGATATTTAAGCTAGTTTTTAAAAATATTTTTATCATTTTCTATTTAAAATTAGTACTATTCTTGATATGTTTTGATATACATATTTAGTTAAAAATATCAAGTATTGAAAACGGAGTATGAAAAGAAACTGTAAGCAAACGTGCAAGACTTTGTCCCCGTAAATGGTCAGGCGAATTGGTTGATCTACTGATGGGGCGCAGTCCTCGAGGCAGCATTGCGCACAGTCCTGCTCAGCTTTTTTTTAAGCCCAGTCCTGCTCAACTGGATAAGTCTGGAGTGGCAAGAGCTAAAAGGACATTAAGAAAGGACGGATGTAGTACCTTTCACATAGGGCCACAAAAATGATGTGCGGTATATCATCATCTTTATCCATACATGAAACACATTGTAGATAGAGTTAGGCTATCTTCAATAGCTATCTTAAATTTTCATCCTTCAAAATACTATTACAGCATCCCCTATCAGCAGCTATTTTATTTTCTATGTTCCACTCCTCTTTTTCTCACTCGAGCCGCTGTCAGCCTCTGTGAACAGTACTGGTATAGTGTTGCTACACTCTCCGCACTGTTGCTACAGTACTACTACAATGTCAAGGTCCTACCGTAGTTCCGCAGATTTGCTGCTTCGTTTTCTCTCTCCGCAGTACTTGTATCGACACTGTAGCGCCGGATGCTGATTCTGCTGGAGTTGCTACAGTACCCCCCGCGAATTACTGTAGCTACCGGATCTTCAAAATGCCGATTCTACTGGAGATGGTCTTAGCTTTAGTGAAGTCTAAACATGATCTATCCTGCTGGTACTGTGTATACCAGTTGAAGATGTCTTAGATCAACTTTAATAGATTAGTTACATTTCACTGATCATATCTTTATTGATTATATATTTAAAAGATTTATCTTTACAATATAGCAGATTAGCTAAATTACACTCTCTGTATCCCATATACTATATTTTATTCATAACGACTATTTTTTTTCCAACGGCTTTATTTCAACAGCTATTTTGTTCAACGACTATATTATAACTATCAGTTTTTTCAAACAGTTTCCTAACGGCTATATCTCTGCTCTATATAAGGGTATCCATCCGGTTATAGTTCTAACAATGTATATAGATCATTATAAGAGCAGTTACCATATAACCACGCACATTATAAGAACAGTTACCAACAAACACACACATCATAAGAATTTATAAAAATAGTTATCATACAAACTCATGTATGATAAGAGTAATTATCATATAATCAATGATAAGAGAATGTGCATGAAAGGCTAAGAATAGAAAAGTAAAAAAAGGCTACATGCGAAGGCGCACAGGAATAGGGTAAATAAGGATGGTGAGCCGTATGAGGCAACCAAATTTAACCACTCTTTCTCAATAGATAATATGTTTATCATAATAACTATTCGATTAGCTACTCTACAGTAGATTGTTTTTGCAGGAGGTGACTATATTTGACGATGACGAGCCGAAATACCACATGCTGGAGATGCTCTTAGGGTCTCGCTAGAATATACGTAGTACTACTCTAGAGCTTCAGGAGAGGCCAGGAAAGACATGTTGGTTGCAGTGTGTGCGCGCTAGGGGAGACACCCTGTATGATCTAGAATTGGTGTTGTTCTTTGGATAAATTTTACTTGCTACGTACCAATCGGGCTTCGGTTTCCATGCGTGCAAGGTTAAAGCCAACGTGGAAGAAATCGAAACCGTGGTCTTCAAATCTTGACGTCTAAGAGCAACTCCAATATATTAGCTAAATTTAACCGACCATATCTTTATTTAGTTACCTACTCTAAAAGATATCTCTCTATATTTCTACATATTCTAACAAACTAATCAAATTTCAGTCTCCATATCTTATATATTATATTTTATTCGTAACGACTATTTCTTGTAATGGTTTTATTATGACGGCTATTTTATTCCACGGTTATTTTGTAAAAAATAGATATTACAAAAGAACTCAATTTTAGTACTGTTCACATAAAATGATAAAAATGCATGTAAATGAAGCATTACAAAGGAACTCATTTTTTCACCATATAACCTAGGGTTGTAAATAATTTTAAAAATTAGTTCATCACATAAGAAGAATATTAGTCAATTTTCCAGGTTTTTGGAAATTTATTTGAGGTCCTAAAAATCAAATAATTTACAAAAACATTCAAATTTGGAGAATTTTCATTTAATATCTGTATGAGATTTTGAGTTGAATCCAGTTAAAATGGGCTCTCTGTCATTTATTGTACGAGCACAAAAGTCAATGTGATTTTAGAAGCTTCAGAAGTTCATTTTTGAATTTATAAAAGATGGGAGAATAAATGGATTTTTGAAATATTTGGCAACTTACTGCCTTCTCTCCTCCCATCGAGGGCACAGGAGCCAGCGAGCGATAGCGATGGACTTCAGGTCGCTATATTTGCCGACGCTGGAGCTGTAGATAGCGACTGCACAGTGATAGCGATTCATTTGGTGTGTCTGCTGGAGCCATGTGATGGCGAGTGGGATAGAGTCTCTGCTGGAGTTGCTCTAATAAACTCTGAAAAGGCTTAGACAATGCAAGCTAGACATTGGTCATTGCATGCTAGTCATCCGAAATTAGGAATGCACACATTGAGATTCAGAATCTGGCGCGCACACATACACGAGGTGGAAGGAACTGCCTCTCGGATCGATGTTACGTGTTACGTATGTGCCAGCAGCTCTGAAATTACGTACGGACTCCATCCTGGATCGTCGAATTCTGCAGCGCAGCGCGGAGTGCGGGAACAACACAAGAATGGTACGCGGTGCAGCGGCCGGCCGCGGGTGGCTGCACAGCTCGGCACCGGGCGACAGGTTCACGCGTGTGGCCGTCGACCCCGGCGTGCGTGCGTGCATCCCCTGAAAGCTAGCGCCGCGCGGCTGTACTGCTCGGCCGTTTGCCATCTCCTCCGGCGAACCGCGCTCCGGATCACGCTGCTTTGTCCTTGCAGCACGACCTGGACTACGGCACGCCGATCCGCGGACGCGCGCGTGCTACCCTTGCTGGGCCACGGCGCTGGACAGGCAGGCTCGGCTCGGCTCCACGGCGGAGCGGGCTGCCAATGTCCACGCGCTCTGTCCTGCCTCCGCCCAAGTCAAGTTCTAGTGTTCTACCCAGTCCACCAATACACAAGATAGGAGTTGTTCCCTATGGGCTAGAAAGATGGCGGCACCAACTGCAGCCGGGCCGCAACGCTGGGCCATCGCGAACACTTCCGGCCGAGTTGCCTCAGGCTGCATGAACCTGTCTGAATTCAGACCGCGAAAGGAAGTTAACTTCCTGCTAGCCTAATGCCTAACTCGGTTCAGGATTTGCACTCGAGGATGCGCATCTGGCCCAATTTGCTGACCCTCGACATTCACACCTAGATTGCAGTCAATCTTCCAAATAGTCATCACGATCTTATACCCAATACATTATTGGAGAATCAAATGGATACTTTCCTCGTTCATCATAAAAGTTACACACACAAGCTGAGAATCTTACAGTAGAATCTGTCACTCGAAGCACAACATATGCAAGCGGCCAGCCGCAGCATCCTTATTATTTCGGAATCACAGTAGACTCATGGCAACCATGGGGGCAGGAAGGTAGTCATGCATAAGCTAGTCAGGGCCTCAGTAGGGTACCTGCGATAATAGCACATCTGGAGGATCAACATTCATTATCAGGGCTATTATGAGAGAACTTAATACTGCTTTATTCTAGTTCTGCATTCAAACAATCTGGTAATTTACACGGTATATGACATTTCATATGATTTTGTGGGCTAAGTATACTGTTGTGCAAACAGATAAACAGTGTCCATTTTGCCATCAAGAAAATAACAATAAGGAGAACCAAATTACGAAAAATGGCAAAAAAAAAAAAAAAAAAAAATTGTCATTTTGATGATCCTGCAAGGTCGTAGGATCAAACGAATAGAGTTAAATTAGATTATGAAAAATGACAAAAGGTGTCATTTTGAAGATCCTGTGTGTAGGATCGTCGAAACGAGTTGGGCTGAAAAACTAGATGACTTCTCTATACATGCGTCCCTCCAAGCCTAGGGCATTGAAATATTGCACAAAGTTGGCATCCCTTGGTTCGAAGTAAAACGAAGGAAAGAGGAATGTACCCTAGCTGAAGGGTGGGTTCACCAGCAGCATCGAGGGGATGGAAGAATCCGTTGTCACTGTGCAGCTGCTGCTGCTGCACTTCGGGCTGCCGCTCGCCATGCTCCCACGCTTGCTGCCAGATAACCTGATTACTCTCCTCCAGCTGCACATTACAAAGCAATTTAAAAAGGTCACCGTCCTTGATGACTAAACCATATATATGATTACGATCCTGTATAGACGAGTAATGTGCATCTCCGTTCAAGCTCCGAAATTTCGAAGGAAGCTGGATAATTGATGAATATGCGCAAGAGATCAATGGTGTAAAAAAAAATATTACATTGGTTTCTTATCATCTTATTGAAATTATGCATTGTGGTACACAGCCGAAGTTAAGATTAGCAAAGGAAATAGGCAACATATATCAAAAAGCATGAATGTGAAAACATTCACTCAAAAACATTAAACATACTTGGTTTATTCACAACTCCTCTAAGACCAAGTCAGGGTCTAAAATTTCGGTTTCAGGAAAAAAAAATCCCACCAAAATTTTTAGTAAGCCGTGACCTTAAATTTTGGGAAATTCTTTTGAGTTTTCTAATTCAAAATAATATTATTGGCGATGATCTCTTGCCCTCCCCTTCGTAAGGTAACTCAAAGTCTACCGGTGGCTACGCATTCGGGTGATTACAGGGATGTTTCAGGGAGTGCAGGCAAAGATCACGAAGTACCTTCGGTTGCAACCCGGAGGTTGGCCCAAATCCTTCATCCGTGCAGGCGAAGACCCGGACGATCTTTGGTCGAAGATCGGAGGCGCGTCCGCGGTCCCAGCTACCTGCGTCGGTGAAGGCGACAACGGACCTTTGGTCAGAAGCCGAAGGCTACATCGACAGTTTTGCTAATCGGAGTGGGCGAAGTAGCAGCGCGTCTTCGAACGAAGACTGAAGATTGACTCATGGTGCCGAAGAGGAGGAGCGAAGCGGTGAACCTCCGGCTGATAGCTAAGAAGCCTTCGGCGGAGTCATGGGGTCGACCGAAGACCACGATTGGGTGTCGAGGCCCACTTAACTACCCAAGGCAGAGCTGTAATTATGTAAATACACTTGATTGTACCATAATGTCCCCGAATATTTCGGGATGTAGCATGTAAGGGGGTAAAAATTGTAAACCTCGCGTTGAGTGGTTGAGTACGGGCTATAAATAGAGTCATACTGTGCCCGAGACGGGCGGAATCAATTGAGACAATTTACCCCAAACACGATTCACACCTAGAAGCCTTCGGCTTTCCCTATAAGTGAAGATTCTCCTTGTTTGGAACATCGGTTTCAACAGTTGGCGCCGACCGTGGGGACCGAACGGACCGAAGCCATGCCACCCAAGAAGAAGACGAAGCCAACTGGTGCATCGGAGGTGTTGCCAGAACCTTCGGCTGCAGCCGAGGCTTTGGTCAAAAGACCCCCTTCGGCGCTACTAGGGACGAGCAATGCTTCGGCCGGAGGAGCTTCGGGTGGGTGCGAACAGCATTACGGTGTTGATGTTGCGTCACTAGGAAGCAATGAGGACAGGCACAGAGCGGTCGCCCAGGAAAATGCGGCACCGATGCGAGTCGTGGAAACAAGCGATCGCGCACGCTATGAGCCTTCGGGACAAGAAGGAGGGAAGGCACGAGACAAAGAGTGGGAAGACCTGGATGACTTCGCAGAGTATGAAGACGAAGACGAAACACAGGAGGAAAGAACAGTCAGGCTAGAAGCCGAAGAGCTGGAGAGGCAGATTGCGCAGAAAAAGCGCATGTTAGACAGCCTGGCAACAAGCCGAAAAGCTGCGGAATATTGCAGGCGGGCAGAGGAAGCTAGGAAGATATTGGAGAAAATGCAAGAGGAAATCGATATGCTGCATCGTGCGGAGGAAATAGCTCGCCATGTGACGCCGTCCGAAGACACGGCACGACCTACGCAGGACCTTCGGCGGCGATCATCCGCGGGAGATCTAGAATCCCCCCTATCCATTGGTCTGCAGAACCAACCGTGGCCCTCGGGCTTCAAGATGCCCAGAGTAGTAATGTTCGACGGAGAGTCAGATCCAAGAGAATTCGTAATCAGATAGACTCCGGTCCCTTCGAAGTTGCTCAAGCGATAAGCAAAGGTCCGAGTGGAGCTACTCGAGGAGGCTGAACTGGCAGAGGAAGGGGCCGAGGAGGCCGAGGTGGACGAGTCTCGCAGGACCCAGCCACGTTTTACTGCGAGTTACATGGAGAAGGAGCCAGCCACAGGACCAAGCAGTGCCCACAGGTCATGGCCATGAAAGAGAGCTTAGCGATGCAATCCTTCGATCAAGCAAGAACCATACACCACGCCGCACAATTCAGGCGAGGCGAAGTATGGGAAAACCCCAACCTAGGCACAACGTTTGCCAACCAGTGGCGACCAATGCTTGTGCCACAACAATATTCCTGCCCCTGCAGCCTCGGCTTAGCTGGATCAAACGAGGCAACTGACCCCCCAAGGGGAGCTACCTCCGCCTCTACCAAGACCTGCGATCGAAGCACCACCGGAGAGCAGTAAGTCCGTGAACACAGTAAATCATGGATACAATGTTGTGTTCGTGATCTCAGGAGGATCAAATCAGGAGACAGAGTCTAGAGGCAGCGGAAAGAGTACATGCGAAGGGTCAACCACGTTGGTGTAGGGCCAACTTACATTCACTCAAAATGGTCCAATGTGCCCATCACATTCTCGCAAGATGACATGAGGGTTTTAGATTACCAACACACGGATGCCTTCGTGATCACATCAAACATTTCAGGAAACGAAGTGCACAGAATCTTGATATATGGTGGAAGCTCCGCGGATATTATCTTTGCGGATGCCTTCGACAAAATGGGTCTACGTCGAAGCGACCTAGACCAGGCTGGGTCCCCATTGCTAGGCTTCGGCGGGAACGCAATCAACACTCTGGGAAAGATAACAATCCCAGTGTCATTTGGCGAAGGGACAAATTTCTGGACGGAGGATATTACATTCGATGTGGTCGACATCAACTATCCATATAATGCGATATTCGGTCGAGGAGTCATGAACACATTCGGAGCGATACCGCACCACGCGTATCTGTGCATGAAGATGCCGGGTCCAAGAGGCGTCGTAACGGTGCTTGGAGACCAGCAAGTGGCCCGAAGAATCGAAGTGGGAATCACTCTAGGACGGCGAAATGTCCATATGGTGACGGAGCCTTCGACGGATCAAGAGGAGAGTGAGATTCGGCCAAAGGTAAACAAGGTAGCGAAGGCTATACCAGAGGGGGAAACTAGAATAGTGCCACTGCATCAAGAAAAACCAGATAAAAAAATCACCATAGGGGCGGAGGCCCAGAGGAGGACTAGCAAGAACTGAGACCGCTTCGAAACTCATTACGAATTCCCTTGGATCTAACTCTCCGTCGAACATTACTACTCTGGGCATCTTGAAGCCCGAGACCACTGTTGGTTCTGCAGACTAATGGATAGGGGGGATTCTGGGTCTCCCGCGGATGACCATCGCCGAAGGTCTTGCGCAGGTCGTGTCGTGTCTTCGGACGGCATCACGTGGCGAGCTGTTTCCTCCGCACGATGCAGCATATCGATTTCCTCTTGCATTTTCTCCAATGTCTTCCTACTTCCTTTGCCCGCCTGCGATATTCAGCAGCTTTTCGGCTTGCTGCCAGGTTGTCTAACATGTGCTTTTTCTGCGCAATCTGCCTCTCCAGCTCTTCGGCTTCTAGCCTGGCTATTCTTTCCTCCTGTGTTTCATCTTCGTCTTCATACTCTGCGAAGTCATCCAGGTCTTCCCACTCTTCGTCTCGCGCCTTCCCTCCTTCTTGTGCCGAAGGCTCATAGCATGCGCGATCGCTTGTTTCCGCGACCCGCACCGGTGCCGCATTTTCCTGGGTGGCCGCTTCGTGCCTATCCTCATTGCTTCCTAGTGGCGCAACATCAACACCGTAGTGCTGTTCATGCCCACCCGAAGCTCCTCTGGCCGAAGCATTGCTCGTCCTTGGTAGCGCTGAAGGGGGTCTTTCGACCGAAGCCCCGGTTGCAGCCGAAGGTTCCGGCAATGCCTCCGATGCACCAGTTGGCTTCGTCTTCTTCTTGGGTGGCAGGGCTTCAGTCTGTTCGGTCCCCACGATCGGCGCCAACTATTGGAATTAATGTCCCGAACAAGGAGAACCTTCACTTATAGGGAAAGCCGAAGGCTTCAAGGTGTGACACATGTTTGGGGTAAATTGTCTCAATTGATTCCGCCCGTCTCGGGCACAGTATGACTCTATTTATATCCCGTACTCAACCACTCCACGCGGGGTTTACAGTTTTTACCACCTTACCTGCTACATTCCCGGAATATTCGGGGGTATTATGGTACAATCAAGTGTATTTACATAATTAGAGTTCTGCCCTAGGCAGTTAAGTGGGCCTCGACACCCAATCGTGGTCTTTAGTTGACCCCATGACTCCGCCGAAGGCTTCTCAGCTACTAGCCGGAGGTTCACCGCGTGCTTTGCTCCTCCTCTTCGGCAACATGAGTCGATCTTCGGTCTCCGTTCGAAGACGCGCTGCTACCTTCCAACAAATATATTGTTGGGGCACGAAACATACCCTGGATAGAGCGTGGCGAGAACCTCCCCTAACGGGGGCTGGGGGCTCAACCTTGGAGATGACTAGTGACCCAGGAGGAAATGAAAAGAGAGAGAGTTTTTAGGAAAATGAGTAAATCAATCGCACACCTACGAAATCTCTACTATGACGGTTCAAATTCTAAAAGACCGCCGCTTCACTGCGTGGCCGTCGAGGGGGTAACGGCGCCACGCCGCCCCTTGGCTATGACTTCGACTCCACCTTCAACTCTGACGTTGACTCCGCCTCCGGCAAAAGCGGCGAGGCTCTAGACCACATTGGCTCCATTGAGCATCGTCGCCCTTCAGCCTCAACATCGACTCCACCTTCAGCCAGAGCCGCAGGGCTTTGAACCACACCGTCTCGGTCGAGCCTGCTGCCCCTCGGTTCCGATGTCGATTCCACCTCCAGCAACCGTCGAGGGGGTCGTGGTGCCATGTCGCCCCCTGGATTCGGAGTCAACTCCGCCTCTGGCCACCGCCGCGGGGCTCCAGACCAAACCAACTCTGTCAAGCCTCGCCACCCCTCGGTTCTGACGACGACTCTGCCTCTGGCAAAAGCCGTGGGCTCAGAACCGCACGGCTTTATCGAGAGTCACCGCCCTTCAGCTCCAATGTTGACTCTGCCTCCGACCAAGCCGTGGGGCTCCAGACCACACCGTCTCCGTCGAGCAGGAGCATCACAGCCACACTTTTCCGATGTCAACTCCACATTCGACTCCAACAACAACTCCGCCTCCTGTAAAAGCTACGGGCTCCGGACCACACCGGCTCCGTCGAGCATCGCCGCCCTTCGGCTCCAACATCGACTCTGCCCCCGACCAGAGTCGCGGGGCTCCGGGCCTCACCAAGTCCATCAAGCCTCGCCACCCCTCGGTTCAGGCGTCAACTCCGCCTTCGGCTCCAAAATCAACTTCGCCTTCGCCTCCAATGACAACTCCACCTCTGACAGAAACTGAGGGCTCTAGACCACACCGGCTTAGTCAAGTGTCACCGCCCTTTGGCTCTAACATCGAGTCCGCCTTAGGCGAGAGCCACGGGGCTCCGGGCCATGCCAGCTCCGTCGAGCCTTGCCGCCCCTAGGTTCTGAAGTCAACTCCCCACCTCTGGCAAAAGTCATGGGCTCCAGACCACACGAGCTTCATCGAGCATCGCCGCCCTTCGGCTCCAACATCGACTCCGTCTCCGACCAGAGTCGCTGAGCTCTAGGCCACACCGGCAACATCGAGCCTCGCCATCCCTCAGTTCGATGTTGACTCTGCCTTGGGCTCCAACATAGACTCCGCCTCTGGCCAAAGCCGCGGAGCTCCAAACCACACTACTTTCATCAAGCGTTGTCGCCCTTCGGCTCCAACCTAGACTTGGCCTCCGGCTAGAGCCGCTGGGCTATGGGCCACACCGGCTCCGTCGAGCCTCACCGCCCCTCAATTCTGACATCGACTCTGCATTTGGCTCCAACATCGACTCTGCCTCCAGCCAGAGCCATGGGGCTTCGAACTACACCGGCTTCATCAAGCCTCACCACCCCTCGGTTCTAACATCGACACTACCTCTGGCTCCGTCATCGGCTCCACCTCTAGCAACTGCTGAGGTGGTCACTTCGCCATGCCACCCCTCAGCTCCGACATCGACTTCGCCTCTAGCAACCGTCGCGGTCTCTAGACCACACCGGTTCCGTCAAGCCTCGTCGCCGCCATTTGCAACCACTACTAAGACGATCTGCAAGGACAAGAAGCAGTTCAGGATATCCTGACCCAAAGGCAGAGCTGGAGCTAGTTCTCTATGCATCCACTTGCTCCTTAGGACCTCGAAGCCAGCGGATGAGGGGTGCTATTGGGAAAAATGGCCCATCCATGGATACCCCGATGATGTACGATGGCATACTATAGCGAATATAATTCCCAAATTGATATAGCCATGTCAGAGAAGCAAATGACCAAAAATAGCCTCACATATACATGATTGTAACATAACCTTAGGGACAGGATGGTAGTTTTTTCTACCCGTTCTTTCTACAAAATGAGTCCCAATGGGCGTATAGTGGGGGGCACAATTAATTCATTCATTTTTTCACAATCTCTCTCCCTCCCTCTCTCTCTCCCTTTCCTCCTGGCTCACTAGCCATCTCCAAGCTTGAGCCACCCCCTCTCACCATGCTCCGCCCGGGGCCAACAGATGACGCCACCCGTGGGGATTTGCGCACAAAAGTCGCACAAGGAAGGGAGGCTAGAGCATGCTGTGAGACGAGAGCATGAACATCTGAAGTTTTTATTCAAAATGGACCATTAGTCACGCAATGGGAAGCTGCTGTCACGTGGCTCTACACATGTTGGCTCGTCGGTGACCACATCATTGGCCGTCGACATGCCCCGCATGCCCACAACTGCCTACCATCGTGTGGCTCCATGAGTGGGAGGCCGCCGTCTCACTACCTCACGCGCGGGCAGGGCGGTCCGCTGAGGCCTCACCACGAGGAGCCCGCAGTCGTGCTTGCTTGCAGGCTCGTTGGTCCGCGTGAAGCTATCTGGGAGGTGCTCGATGGTAAATAACATGCTTCCATATGCCAATAAAATAAAACAAAATAGCTAGACATATTGGTTGCTCCCTATCCTAGCCTGCAGTAGGTTGCAACATACATCATAGGGTAGCAGCTCAAGCACGGGAGGCAAAATGTTGTAGCACTCGTCGCTTTACGTCGCTTGAAGAGTCTGAGAGCGTAGTACTAGGTACCAGCTAGTTTTATTTTTAATAGGCAAGGCTAAACTTTTGGGGACCCGTGAGCTATGGGCACGGTCAAGAAAGTCCGTCGTGTTTATAGCAGCATGTACACTGTAGGTATGTCAATATATTTATTACCTTAGTGTACCATGCTCATCACAGTGTGGTGTCATTAGCTTGTTATGTCTTGTCAAGTTTTTCATCTCTGTGTCGATAGATCGGTCATGCAGCATGGCTACATTGGAAGCTAGTACTGATGATATATTTATTGCTAGCACATACTTGCTGCTACACTAACCATGCATAGAGCATCATTCACATGGATGCACGGTGTGCCTTGCCCTGTCCTCCTGTCAGAACACTTTGTGTGGGTTGGCATGCTTAGACTCTGGCGTGTATATGCACGACATGGCAGGGCATGGGCATGCATAGGAGCTGTTGTGCACCTTCTTGCATGCCCTGAGTTGGGGGCATGGAAAAAGGCCTGTCAAGTTTTCTGTAGCAAGTGCATGGTCAAAAGCAAGCCATTGGTGCAAAGGTAGATGCCGCATTTGCGACATTATTGCAAGCCTCTGCTAGCAAGGACAAGGCTATAAGAAATACAAAGTGTTTTTGTTGCACTGATCATATGCAGTGCCTTCGACCTCGTCTGAGTACATTTGTGAATAGCACCGCAACCATGCACTTTCGCACCGTAGCCGGAGGAAGGCTCCATCTCACCTCCGCTGCATTGGCGAAGGCCCCCTCCGCGGCTCAAGCCACCTCCTCATGCCGAAGGTAGGCTCCGTCCCACCTCCGCAGCAGGGCCCGCGATGGCCACAACCACTACCGAGGCCCGTAGGCCATGCTCCGAACATGCCTCCGATTGTGGGTTGTCCCTGTTCTGAAGGGATAGGCATAAGGGTGCCAGGCTCCAGTGGCCAAGCTCTGGTGCGCTTCGGAGGCTCAGAACACGGTTGTGGTTGCATTTGTCAGAGTCGCAACCATGTTTACAGCTCCACACCAGGTTGGGGGAGGTTCTCGCCGCGCTCTGTCTGGGGCACGTTTTGTGCCCCGACATATATTTTTATAGAAAAACATAAAAACGTTGCAAAAGCTTTTAGCCATCCTGTTATTTTGGTTATTTTTTAGGTGCTACTAGTGTTTACCGGTAAATCCGGTCATTGGCCCTTATTTATTCCCTGGATCAATTAAATCCTACATATATTTTTCGCATATGATACAATTAAATTTTACAACTTACTTTTCTTCGGAGACACTTATTTGCTTCAGAAAACATTTGTTCCTGGAAATTAAAACATTGGAGTTATTCGCTGATTAAGGGAAGTTTTTAAATTTATTTTGTTACATTGTTGAGAGCATATACCCTTCTCTGAAGTTCTGTCAGTTGGTCAACCATGTGCTGTGTCTACAAGATGAATAAAATTTGGTCAGAACATATGCCCTAAACATGCTACATGTGTAATATTTATAAGTTTTATGCCCCAAATTTTCATATATCCATGAGAGCTATGCTTAGCTGAGAAGCTGAGAAGGACACCATTTAAGAAAATGAGATATGAATGCCATATGCAAACTTAGTGCTGCATACTTCACAAAAAAAAGGCGAGTTAAACATTCCACTTAAAACAGGAAAGTCGTTTATAATATCAGCGTTTTCCAGTACCCTTGTAGATCTTATGTGCTTCAAGGATGAATCAAGTTGCTTCTCGAGGTGCTCGAGCTCCTTTATTCCTAATGAATCAAGATCTTCACCGAGCAAATTCCTGTGATTGTCCATAGAAGATGGAAAATCTTAAGTGGATAAGAAAATGTGAAATTATCATTTTACTTTTTTTATTACACTGAAGAAATGCATTGAACTAAAGTCAGCCTTTTGCCTCTCTGAAAAGATACACTGCAAACTTGAAATGTTACGTATCCAAACATTATTAGAAATCCTCATTTTCATTTGGCCTAATTACAGTCACCATTTTGTGTCATTCAAGTAGATGACATGCACTAGCCGAATATTGAGTGGTAGAATCAAGTTATAGGTCACTCGCCTACAGAACTGTTAGTTTCAGAATCTAGCACATTTCATCTCTTTAATTAATTGTTGTTATATTGCGGAGCTAAGAATATGGTTTCACAAGAAAGATTTCAGAGGAATGTTAAGTTTGAGTCGTGTATTTGAGAAGATAGTCATATTGAAAAAAAAATAACACTCTTCGAGCTTTTTAATCTTCTATCTCTGCATTATTTGAGATGAACAAATAAAATCATGAAAGAATATCATGGGCAGAACATATTGCTCACCACTCTGTATTATGGAAAGACATATATAGCAGAGATATTCATATTAAAAAAAAATAACACTCTTCGAGCTTTTTAATCTTCTATTTCATCAATTTGTTGATTGAGATGAACAAATAAAAGATGCTCAGAAAGGTTTCTACTTAAAGTTTTCTAAACCACACAAACACACAGGTAAGGTTCAAAGAAATGCTGAATTTAGTCCTTTCAGGCATGTTTTCCCATAAGAAAGCACTTTTTCATTTGAAATTGCTCTTGATTTCTTTTATTGTGTACAAAAAAAATGAATTATCTCAACTTATGAGAAATAGAACTCGCCTTTGAGTTCGCTGTAAGTTTTCAACACGTGCCTTCAGTTTGAGGTACTCATTGCGGCTGCTTTTCAATTGCTGAAAGAAAAAATCATGAAAGAATATCATGGGCAGAACACATTGCTCACCACTCTGTATTATGGAAAGACATATATAGATAACAATGATATGCCATGTAAATCTCATGGTTTTCACAAGAAGATGCAGTTTACAATGTAGTTAGGGCGGGGGGTGGGGGGGCGCAAATGCCTGTACTTTCTTGCATGCATGAAAACACCACAGAGTACAACCTTATTAGCACACCACCAAGTATATTAAGGAACACATATCTAATACGTTGCCAAACTTTTCTGTCACACTGATAGTATGTCCACTCATCTTATTATATTGTTTTTTCCTTCTATTTTTTAAGATGAAATACATGATTTTTGGCTAGGACATGTAATTCTGAATGTAAAAACCATATAGCTAGTGAGACTTTATGGCTGTGGAACACATGCTTAAGTCATGAAATATATGTTAAAACTCTACTGTCTCACATATTTGATATTTCACATGAAATGTACAAGTAATGAAATCCTAGTACAAGAAAATATGCTGGAGTAGTCGATCATAATCTTAGTTTGTTTGTCTAATTACTCACAAGTCTATTCAATAGGAAAGGAAGAAATTTGGCCTTCAGAGTTTTGATATTTATCTATTATAGAAATGAAATTTTGGTGTTTTTATCGCACTCGATTTTTTTAATGGTATCTTTAAATAACCTTTCCTGTAATAATCTATGCATGGGTTTCGTTTCTGGGTGGTATATCATTCACATATGTAGATGACAAGTCAAACTATTAGATTGCTAGAGTTCCACAAATTCTTAGCAGCAAAGTAATTAATGTGATAAGCTCAAAGTTTCTGCCAACTAATGAGAAATATGTTAAAATTATGAACAAACTCATGCGCATTTTGTATAAACTAGATTCAGGGAAAGGAAATTTTTACCTCATTTTCTCTATTTTGTATAGCTGTTTCAGGCCCTGCATGGCTGCTGCATTTTTGATACTTTTCAAGTGTTTTCGGCATGCTGCAAGTTGAAAAGGCATGAAAAATCAGACGGGCAGTTTCTAAAAAAAAAGAAAACACAGATCGATAAATTAAAAGACGACTGCAGACACACAGTGAGAAGAAGGTATATGCATGAGATACTAGGTTTGTATAAAAGGGATGCCTGGCGAGATAATGGCTAGGCGACGATGATGGTCTATGCATGAGAGAAGGATGGCTAGCAAGCTTAGTCAAAAAAGAGTTGAGGCAAACGATACTATGGCGATGACAACGATAGGAGCTTACGAGGTTACACTAAAACGAAGGTTTTCACTATTTCTTGACAAAGTACATGACCTTTTGCTTCCTGAAACACTACAGCAGGAAGAGTCATCCGTGCTCGTTCTTCACTACACTACCACAAAAAAAGTCATCTGTGTCCCCTCTTCACTACCGGTTCAAAAATAACCGATAGCGATAACAAGCTTTAGCCGCATATAAAAAGATGAGCCAGTAAGAACCGACAGTGATAACGACTAACTCCACCAGTTAGTAACAAGAATCAGTGATATTCAAATTATCACTGCCGATTGTATCTAAAAAATTAGTATTGATGCATCACTATCGATTCGTATTACTAACCAACAGTGATATTAGCTTATCAAAAGACGTGCAAACAATAACCAACAGTGATCTTGAAAATTCGTACGCCTTCACGTCTGCGACTGTCAGGCTTCATATGCGCAACTTTAAATGTGAGCGATCCTCCGCTCGCTCTCAAGCTCTCTCTCGCTCTCGATCTCTCTCTCGCTCACCGTCGGCCACCTCCACCTCCCACGTGCAATCCACATGGATCCACCGTTGCCTCCACTGCTTTCTTTAAGGACGTCTCCCACACCCGCATCCTCGTTCAGGGAAAAGGAGGAGACCTCGCCAGCCAAGATCCTCCTTGTCGGACGATGAGGTGTGGGACGAGTTCATCGATGAGCCACTGAGGACAAGAAGGCTTGGACGAGCTCGTTGTAGAAGGAGGACGAGAGAAAAATGTCGACACACCGACGCCGACGCTGATGCCGACGGCTAGATCTATTTGTTAATTACCATGGATCATTAACTTGAACGATGCGAACTTAAGACACCCACACACCACTACACTCCTAAGACGGACGGATCAGTTAAGGCCCTTCGTAAGACCCACGGATCAGTTGAGGGCTTGAGGCCCCAAGCCGGCAAGTTAGAGCAAGGATCGATCGACCAAACGGACCGGAAAGCAAAACCCTAAACCCAGGGTATTAGCCAGATCCCGTGTCCGGAAGCCATGAAAACCCACCCCCTAGCTCCAATCCGAGCAAGCTTGCATGCGTGAGTTGCGTCCACGGTCCCAAAAAAATCGCTACTTGCGGGTGGCACCTCGAAAGTAAACTGCGCGCCATGCTCGATCCCACGATATTCCATGGCCGGGCCAGGCGGATCTGGCGAGATCCGTCCACACTTGGCCGGCCCAGACCCACTGGGCGCGAGTATGCGATTCGAAAGTAAACTACTTGCGTACCTCTGCGTGCTGCAGAACTCGTAGAGCTTGCCGCGGTTGGAGAAGATGATGAGCGCGACCTCGGCGTCGCAGAGCACGGAGAGCTCGTACGCCTTCTTGAGCAGTCCGTTGCGGCGCTTGGCGAAGGTCACCTGCCGGTTGATCTTGTTCTCGATCCGCTTCAGCTCCACCCGCCCCCTCCCCATCGCCCCCGCCGCAGCCTTCCCCTTCTTCCCCACCTCACCCTCCGCCGCCTCCGCCAGCTCTCCTCACCTCACCTCACCTCACCTCACTAGTCGCCACCACACCAAGCAGCAGCAGCAGCAGAAAAAGGCAAAGAGAAACTTAACACGGGAGCGAGAGGAAAGAGGAGGAGGAGGCGGGATTAAATAGCGAGAGGAGAGTGCGATGATGCTAGAGAGAGCTAGGTGGAGATCGATGGTGGGGCTAGCTAAGCTGATGGATGGAGCTCAGGGAAGGAGCCAGTGGGCGCGCCTCAGGTTGCCGTTTCCGGCAAAGCATAAATGGCGGGGAAACCCTAGGCTCCCAGCACCGTAGCTCGTTTGCGGAAAGCTAGGAATGTGTCCCGTCGCGTCTCCGCCTACCTCTTTCCCCTCCGCTCTGCATGCGCCGCTGCTATCTTTTACCCACGCAGTCTTTGGTGGGCTCCACACACTACTGGCGCGCACATGCCGTCCTTTACCACTCACAGTAGTCTCGCACAGCTGCTCGGCGTGTCCGACCAGCTTCACTGTGCACCGCCGCAGATTAGCCGATCCGGCGAAGACGCGTCCTCGGGTCTTACCGGTGAGTCACGTGTTTGTTTGCCCCACTAACAATATACTATCTCTATTTTGTAATATACCAAATTTTGGTGGAACGATAAAGAAAATTTTACACGTAGTATAATATGGAATGGAGGTAGTATTAAAGGGGAGCTGGCGGCCTGGGTATCGTTCTCTCGATACCTGTGCTTATTGAGCCCTGGCAATCCCGATCAATAGGTTAGCGCCAAGGTGGCCGAAGGCTTTTGACCCTCACCGGACAATGACTCCGGCGATCTGCTATGACTCCGAGGCTCACAACAACAACGGCAACGACATCGACTGAGAAGAATGTACACTGTCGCTGTTCTTCACCGACCCGTCATGATCAATCTAATGGCTCTTCTCCTAATCAAGATTAATGATTTCCGCTGTCTAAAGTTTTTCGGTGTTTAGTTCGTTAGGTTAATGATCAGTGGCTGTTTAGGCAATTAGATTCTAACAGAGTGGTCCCGCGCGGGGGGACAAGCGTCCGCGGCCGTCCGATCCGCGCGACGCCCCCGCGGTCGATTGGACACACGCGTGACGGGGAGCCGATCGACCACGCGCCGGCGCCGGCGCCGGCCCCCACACGCGCGCACTCACTCGGCACGTATACCTGGCGCTGGGCCGAGCTGTGCCTGTGCCTCTGTGGCGAGCGGCGCCGGCCGGGGTCCGGGCGGAGCAAGCAGCCGAGCTGCATGCGACTGCTGGTTCGGTCTTGCCGTGCGCTGCATGCATGCATGGGCGTGTTGTGGCACTGTTCCGATCCGTCGACCACGCCGGCGCCGGGGCCTCCCGGTAGGTCGACGGCCTGTTTGCGTCCCTGATTCCGGATAAAAGACAAGGAACAGAACGTGGGTGGGGGTGTTGGGCGAGATAGATACGCGTTGGCGTGTTGCAAACTGGAATCGCCAAGAGAAAATTAAAAGGTATCACTACTGTATAGGATGTACGTATATACGTACGTTAGAACACAAAGCCTGTACTTGTAACCTGTAGGAGAACACAATGATCAATTACGAGAGAGTCCACCAAGAACAAGCGAACGAGCTAGATTCTTGGGAATCAAAAACTTAACTCGTGGCCAGCCAACTCTAAGTAGTTGCTAGCTTGCTACAGTACCATGCACGGATCTGCTTTCTTTGCAGGAAATTCGAGTGTTACGGAGTCTGGTAGAAGCTAGTCCAGTCCAAGTGATCTCAAGTCGAACGATCAGGGTTAGACGAACGCCAAAGAAAAGTCAAATGCTTTTGCGGTTTTGCCATTCTGCAGGTTTCTTCGTCCCACTCTTTTCTTCGACGGATAAAAGAAGGTCCTTTCCACGCATGCATGTCCATCGATCGATCGAGTCGAGGTGCAATCAATCACATGACAGATTTGATCGGACCTTTTGCGTGTCAGCATGAACGAACGAACGAACGAACCTACGCTGCGGCCGCTGCCTCGATCCGGCCGGCGACGGACTTGCTGCGCCTGCATCGCGCTCGGTCTGCACAGTCAGTGTGGGGAGTGGCGGGGCCCGGCGGCCATGTCTGCCCTTGCTGTCCTCCGATCCTCATCCTTGTCGTCGTCGACCTCCTGTCGGCACGAGCAGCTCAGTATCCGCCAGACCACCCACTGCAACTCTGCGACCACTCCGTCGTCCGATGTGATGTCTAGGAGCACATCGGTAGAACTCGTTAAGTGTGGGCTTCACTCCCACTCAACGTTGTGAAGCAGAGGAAGCGAAACGCTGCTGTTCCTGGTCCTGATGGTGGCGGCGGCTGGTGGGTAAGAGTATACGTACGCAGTGCTGTACCGCTGTACTAGTAGAATTTACGCAAGAGCAGTGTATACGTGCATGCATGACATGAATGGTCGACGAATGACTTTGGCACAGTGTACCATTCATGTGCAGCAAAGCTGGCTCAAGGTCGACTAGGCTTTTTTTAGATGAATGAATAATTTTATTCCGGTCTCGACGCAATGTATTAAACCGTATATTATTATAAAGTTTAGCCTTAGGCTCAACGGGAAGGAGAAAAGGCCTACAAATGGCACAAGCTTATAAAGGTCTCAACATGAATCAAACATAAAAAAAACACAAATCCTATTAGTAAATATCCACCTCACAAAAATCTTTATAACGACGGTCTCCAAAGTACGGCAAGCCCACGTTATCTTTCCTTTGCCGCCTTCTTCTTTTGTAGCAAATACTAAAAGCGGATCAATGAATTCTCCAGAAGATAACCAGCATATAGGAATGAGCTTTTGCCTTAAAAATAATATCACTTCTACTTAACCATATCCTAACAAAGAACACACTAGCCCCAACCATAATCAGTGATCTCATATTTGGATCATAATTACGCAACCAAGTTCCAAACAACTGGGTAACATATTTTGGTGGTTCCAGACCGAAACCTACTTGTACTAATCTCCAAATAAATCTAGCAAGTTGGCAATCAAAAAATAAATATTGGATAGTTTCCTTCTTATTGCAAAACAACATTATTCACTACCCAACTATTTACGTTTTACTAGATTATCCTTCGTCAGTATGACTCATCTGCATAAGTATTATAGGAAAATCTTGATCTTTAGGAGAAGCTTTAATTTCCACGTGAAATATTTGCCTGGATGACATCATGGTTAGTTAAAGCTCTAGACATAGTCTGAACTTAGAATAGTCCACTCGTACGTAAAGACTACGTACTTGAAGCAAACGCTATGATCATTGAGTTCCACAAACTCAACTCTAGCAACCAACTCATTCCATTTAATTAGATTGTTCCCTACAAGTGCTCGGACACATTAAGATAATTAGATTTGAAGACATCAGCCACCGTGGCTTGTTTCTTTCGAACAATATAGAACAAAGATATTGAGCTGCAAGTGTGGATGTACCAAGCTACTTATCCTACCAAAATCTGATTTGAGTTCAATTATTCAAATTAAAGGATCCTAAACTTAGGAATTGGTCTTTCACCTGCATAAGGCTCGACCCAAAATGTGAGTTGTGTTTCCATTGTACCTCACCAATCATTTTGTTTTTTAATATTTATTTCTGAGTATTTGTTGTCACATGATATTTTCATTTATGAGTTTAAATAACCATTTACCTAATATGCATTTTTTCTAGATGCCAAGATCATCGATTCCCAATCCCCTTTGGTCTTTAGGTATGCATAGATTCTCCATTTAGACAATCTATATTTTTTCGTTTGTTCATCGTTTTGACAAAAAGAATCTGGATCTATGATAGTCTAATTTCTTAAGAACTCCTCTAGAGATTAAAAAAAAATACATCGCAAGACTAGTTAGCACATAATTGATGAGCACAAGTCTACTTACAACAGACAAATATTGAATTTTTTTTTTTCCTAACTACTTAGTTTCTTTTGGAATAGCCCCTCGACCTCTTTCCAATCCTTGTTAGTAATCTTTCTGTGATACATGGGTATTCCAAAATATCTAATGAGGTAACATCTCATCTCACAGCCAAAAAATTGAGAGCATTATTCTTCAAACTCTTTAGCTTGATCATAACAAAATAATTTATGTTTGTGGAAGTTGATCTTTAAGTCTGACAGTTTTTCAAATACACAAAGCATGATTTTCATGTTTTTTTGGCTTATTTGAGATCATGTTCCATAAAAATGATAATATCATCTGCATATTAAAGAATTGAAAAATCATCATTGTCGGAGGGTGAACTCCTGTCGCAGGGATCCTGGGGGACCCCTTTTTAGAGATTCGGCCGGGGGATGATCCTGAATATGTTCGCCTGAGAAATAAATGGGTATGAATGCGATGGTCGGCGGTACGGAGTGATCTAATGCGGAAAGGAGTAAATGCACTGGTGTTTAGACAGGTTCGGGCCGTACGGGGGCGTAACACCCTACTCCTGTATGGATACTATAAATGCTCTGAGGAAGTCCTTCAAGGATGTTGCTGGTTACAAGAAGGTTAGTCTATATTAGAGCCTGGGGCTCTAAGTTCTTCGGTCTGTCTCATGTTGTTCACTTCTCAGCCGTTGTTCCTTTTTTTGCTGTGTTTTCCCACACCACTGAGCTGTTGTTTTCCTTTTTCCCCTTTTCTTCTTTTCCCTTCTGTGCCGCCGGCCGCTTTAAATACTTGCGGCAGCAGCGTGCCCCGAACGGGAGGGGGAGCATGAGTTCCGAGACACCATAAATGAAAAGGGCGTCATCATTTCCTCTGGGCGAAGTGACCGGGGGTGGAACATGCGTCCCACGCCCGGTCATCCGTCACCATAAATGCACTGGCAACGGGCGCCGTGGAGAGGGCCCACCGGGCGCCGCAGAGCGGCCCGGCGTGCCTGCCCTGTCTTGTTCCCCTGCCACAGTAGCGCGGCAGACGGAACGCCTCAGTCCTTACGACGTTATCCCGAGACGGGCCGGATGGCACGGGATGGGACCCGTGCAATTAATAACCCCACGCCCCTCTGCCAGAATGTGGCAGGAACTGACACTGAGCGTGGCGGGAGCAGTTGGAGGTGACAAGCCACGCACGCTATTTAAATGCGGCCTTGGGCCTTTGACTGACTGACACCTCATCGGTGGGCCCTCGGGGGCCACTGCCAGGGGGCTCTCTGGGTCATCGGGGAACGAAGTGCTCGGGGGTCACTGTTCACCTCCCCGATCACTCTCTTCCGAGAATGCCCTTTCTTGTCCTTAGGGAACCGAGTGCTCGGGGGTACTGTTCACCTCCCCGAGCACTCTCTCCCGGGCACACTTGTACGGATCCTCGGGGAACCGAGTGCTCGAGGGCTGCTGGACGCAGTCCCGAGCACTCTCTCCCGGAACTTCCTTTGGTGTGTCCTCGGGATACTTGGGTGCCCAGGGGGCCACCGCTAGCGGCACCGGACACGTTTCTCCCGGTACTTAGCTTTCCTGGTCGTCGGGGGACTAGGGTGCTCGGAGGTCACCGTACACCTTCCCTAGCACTTTCTTCCCGGTACTTAGATTTCGTGGATCATCGGGGAACTGGGGTACTCGGAGGCCACCAACTGTGGCCCCGAGCGCCCTCTCCCGGAACTCGATCTTTTTCACCTTGCGGGAGAGACTCCGCGGGATGGCGCCATGTGGCGGATTGCTGGCCTGACCTCAGGATTCGGGGACCCCCGATTCCTGATACACCGACAATCATCTACTGCGTGAGAAACCACACCATAAAATTAACCGCCCTCTTTTGCTCTAGTTATAAAGATTGCTAGCATTTCCACCACTAAGTTGAATATAAGATCCGCGAGAGGAGATCGCCCTGTTGTAGACCGGGCAATCAGCTACTAAATGACCGCTTCTTGAGCATCCGGAACACGTAAGTTTATGCTTTGGAGCATGTCCCAAATTCTGCTCCACTGTTGATGATCCCACGAGTGCGGTTTCGGGGCTATTAGCATGCAGGAGGTGCTGATGCCGTCCCTGCCGGCACCGATCCCGTTGTAGCTCTGCCCATCATGATGACCGGTGCAGCATTAGGTACATTCACGGCCTGATTACCCACATGAAACAGCGGGGACACGTTGGGATTGATCACCGGCGGCGCTTGAGGAGGTGCCCTATTGTCACGGTCGTTCCCACCAATGGGCCGATTGCCTTGCCGAGTAGGGCAGTAGTGCTACCGAGGTCAGTCCCGACCACCACCACAATATCCAGGATTGAAACTACTCCCCATTGTAGCCTGCATTGTTGTTGAAATCCCCACCGTCAAACCCTCCGACGTCCTCGAAAGCCTCCCTGTTTGTAGTAGTTGTGGCCGTGCGGCTGCATGCTGGCGATCGTACCCGCGACCACCTCCACTATGGCCGCCATGATAGGCTTGCCCTCTACCACCACCTGCCGCCTGACCACCGTCGTGTCCAGCATGCGTGCCTCCGTTGCTACTGTATCCTCCATTATCGCCGTGACGCCCACCTCCGAAAGGACGAACCGAACAAACTCGGCGGAGCTAGCTCTTTAGTCGCCAAAAACGGTCTGCAGGTTGATTTCGAGCCCGAGCCTGAAGAACTTAGCCGAGCCTAACCGAAATCAATTTATTGCTGCACAAATGCAGCTGCATTGTTGCGGTTATGTTTGAATTTGAAACTGAAAACGGTAGGATTACGCTAGATCCCTGGACCGCAGTGTAACATACTATCTCTAAAATTCGTTTATAGCACAGCCTATTTGTGGGATGGGCTCGCATATGTATAGGATCTCTCTTATACTTCCATTTTCGTTTTGTGCAAAAGGTTTAACTTGAAGGTGCTACATCTTCTAACCTATCTAAATTATCAAGATGGTACTAAATCTATCACAGCAGAATATTTAGACCACACGGATCAAATCCATAAACACTACCATTATTACAGTCAGGTCTGTGCATCGCCAAGCGTCATTGGTTCAGAGATCCTTGGAGGAGGCAGCGGCCCTCTCCATGGTTTCTGCTGGTACTGCATCATCTTGTCGATCACCGTCCTCGCCTTTCCTTGGTCGTTCGCCGCCGAACCTGCAGTCACATCACATGTTACCTTGGCTTTACTCGACGATGACATTTGATCGATCGATCTCCCGTGCCGCCTCCAGAAGCTCGTCCATGGAGATCCCCGTGTCAAGCGCCTCTTGCACGAACGATGGGGTCGACCAGTCCTCCTCGGTCTCTTGCAAAGGTATTAAATGCTTCATCTTTTTTTCTCCCTTTACTACTAGGGTAATGCAGTAGCAGGTGATTCTTGATGCCACAGGACATGCACATTGGATCGTTGTCTGCAGATGGATACCATCTTTGTACGATCATGGTTGGTAGTCAACTAAGAGAAAAAGGAGGAGACGACAGGGGAGACTCAAACCTGACAGAATCAGGCACTACGATCACTGACTGGTGTGACCTTCGTCTCAGGATCTGGAGAAGCAACATACTGCAATTGGGAGCCAGGCAGCCACCACAAAGGCAAAAGATAATTCGGGAAAACTAGCACTGATTTTATGCTCAAGTTGTCCACACAAATGTTGGCGAGTAGAATTAATCAAGATAAGCAAAGGAATGCAAAAAGAACAGAAACAATTCTGAATCGCTGATCGCTAAATCGAAGAACATCGCTACTGAATGAACAGCTACTGAAAACTACTGCCACGAGAAGGGCAGCGACGAGGAGGTGCCGTCCGAGGAGCCCTCGCCGCCGACGTGGAACATCCCGTTGTAGTTCATCTCGTTGTCGTTCGAGCTCAGCACGGTGTTCAGCTGCTCGCTCTCCACCACCGGGCAGGAGAACCCGGTCGTCGTCGAGACGGCGCCGGTGGAAGCCTGAGGGCGCGAGAACCATGACGAGCTGCCGAACTGCAGGCCGGAGACCAGGGGCTGAGCCATGGGGACGTGTTCGGTCGGCCGGACCATGCGGCTGACGTCGATGCCTGAGGAGTTAGCCGAAGCTGACAGAAGAGAGAGAGCACAATCCGAGTCAAGCATTCGAGTCAACCCATCAGAGAACATCTTGCTGCTGCTCTCGGGAGGAGCTACTGTCTTGTGGAGAGGCTGGCACACTGAAGCTGGAGCCTCCAGCACGCCGCCGGTGGCAAAGTTTATTTCACCCTCCTGCAGGAAAGGAAACCGACGGCTTTCTTTGGTGTAAGCAGACGTGGAGCCGACAAAATGCTGCCTGTTGCTGGAGGCTAAAGGGATCTGATGAGTGTAATATGGACTCTCCTCAGTTTTGATTACCACTGGCCAGTTCGACTCCTGTCTCGGAGTTGTAAATGGTGAGAATCGTGTCCCTGAATTTTGCAAGCAATGTTGATTAGGTGATAACTGAAGATAAATGGTAATAGAAGGGGGCATATCATGTGAAAACTAACTAGGTTTTGAAAACTCTGCAAAACTCTTTGAAAATCAAGTGCCAAAGTTTTTTAAATAATTATTGAAAAATAAATTCAGTACTATGTAAGTGCATGGCTTATATTCATGCAAATTTTTAAAAACAAACTCAATCTTGTTTGCGAGATAGGAGAAAAAGATAAATTGCTAGTGTAAATGAGTAAATTGATATCGTTCAATGCGAATAAGATATTTATGAGAGCTCTACGTGTCCATGTGCTGCAAAAATTAGTAATATGAAATCTCATATGGATTATCAAATCTCAGTTGCAGTCAATTTCATATGGATTAATTTATACAGGGATGTGGCTGAAAAAGGCACAAATTGTGCAACATGGAGTAGCATGCTATCAAGTGAGTTACAGGTTTGCAAAATGCTGAATAAGGTGACCTACTAGGCAAGTCAGCGCTACAAGATTAAGAGCAGAGAGGGAAACACCAATTTTTATTGCATGACTTAAGTATGTTCTGGGCTATTTATTTCACAGTATATATTTTTCTTGTCAACAAGAGATGGGAAGTCTAAAAATCTATTCCAACCATGTATGCACTGTAAAAACATTGAGCAATGGTTAAAGAAAAAGGAACAAGACCTTGTTGAGTCGTGATAAAGCTTGCAGAAATCATGGTATCTGGCTGTGGCTTCCTGCGGCGACGGTTGTGCCCATCTAGGCGCTTTCTACAGCTGCGCTTGGCCTCATCAAACTCCACAAGTAAGTGAAACCTAAATAAACAACACCTCATGCTCAGGTAACTGAATTTACGTTAGGCCAGTAAGCAAGTTGCAAGATCAATATACTATCGGAACAATCTTTCTCGTGAAAATGCATATACATTTAGGATCAATGTCTCATCATATACTGGAAAATGAAGATAATGCACAGTAAAATGAGAACTATTAACATAAGACCATAATGACATCCGGCAAGTTGATCTGCAGGAATTGTTAATAGTTTCATTATGCTCATCAAATTAAATAATGCATTGTAGTCTGCCACTTTCAGAAGCACACTACTATGAGTGACGTCATAAGAAAAAACAACGAAACAGTTATGGAGGAAATATTAACATAATCCATCAGGACCACAAGAACATCGTAAATTGTTTTAAGTAGGATGTACTTTGTTGCTCGTTCTACTAAATTATAAACAGAGAAGATAGTCCTAGGTCAGTTTTCTAAGGGCGAAAAATAATTGTCCCAGGTAGTTAGGCACAGCCTTGAATGCAATATGAAGACGCTTCTCACTTAAAACATCATGAAGATGTGGTTTCTCAGAATATTTAATGTACTTACACGCAGTCTTAGAATACTTAATACACAGCATACAAGGGACCACTCAAATTTCATATGTCTAGTAACCCTTTCAGTGCTTGGGAGACTTCATCTTAGATAAGTATATTGTACCGAAGAACTGTCCAAGACAGAAAAGTATTGTAAGACCTGTTGAACTTGGACCACAATATAGTGCATCCATACTCCATAGGTATAAGGAAGCTGACGGTTTGGTTTTCGAAATGGACAAGAAAGCTGACAGTTTATAGGGACACTGACTATCACTAAATTTGTAAAGTCTGTTATTGCACCAACAGGCAAAGTAGTAATCATTAACCAATCATTGAAAAACTGTCCCCACCGAGTAAGGTATTCCCAGATAAAGAGGAAAAATGGTGAGATAATTACATTAGCATCCTATATGGAGTATAGGGTAAAGGTACACCACAGCAGAGAGAGGACCTTCTGCTATTGTTCAGCAAGATAAAAATGCTGACCTAGAAATTAGACCAAGCTAAGCTAATATTACAAATGTAAGCAATACCTCAGAATGCCAAAATTGAGCGATAAAAATGGGCAGTTTAGGTCGAAATAAAATAAGATATTCACTAAGATTATACAGTTCTAAGATTTTTTTTTAAAAAAACTATGAAGTACTTGTGGTGATATCTGGAAAGTGTATATGAAATAATCCAATGCTATACATTATGTTCAGAAATATAGCTGAATTCTGTGGCGATGGTAAGTGAAGTCTCGGGTACAACAGTACCCAGAAAAGCATTGACTGCCATTGTGTGGGAACCGAGATTCAAAATCTATGCTGAAGTAGAACTCTGATGAAAACAGAGGCAAGGCTCAAAAACACCTGAGTATATGAAAAATCTCAATTTGATTAACTCTGCTGGTACAGGTAACTAAAAATTAGGCAGCGTCACTAATAATACTTTTTTTAGGCGCAGAGTATAAAATACTTGAACGACTTGAATAAGGTAGACATAGAACTTAATGCCATCAACAGTGTATGTGACAAAAAATCATATCATGAGAGCTGTTATTAGTTACTCTTACTCATGGAAGTTAAAATGAGGATCTTACAGATCCCACTTCTGTCGTGACCACCATCCAACAAAGAACCCTAGTACATTTATCATCAGTATTTTCTTTAACATGTACATTTTATACGGTTGCCATTACCATTGACCTTTTTAGAGAAACTTAAACACTGAAAGCCTCAAACCAACCTGAGGAATGGACATGCATTTGTGAACTAGTAGCCTACATTCTTCTAAAAAAAAACACTAGTAGCCTACATGGTCCTTTCATAATTCATTGCACAGAAATGGCTCCACAAAATGGTTTAGCAGGGTACATTCATAAACTCGTTTCACTGTTACTAACTTTCTGGGTTTGGGCATCTACACCGCCTTTTCCTTTCAAGCAGAAGGCGCTGGCAGTTACTAGCGCGCAGTTGAGGTAGGCCAGTAGCTGCCGCCTGAAATCGATGGTAAATAAAGCGTACTGCATCTCTGAGTGCTCGTTCAGATTTAGCGCCATCTTTGAGGAATTGACAGCCCCAAACAGCAAAAGAACATCCTGTCGCGCCAAAGAAATCCACAAGAAAAGGCCCAATAGCTCACGTCGATCTGCCCATTTCCAGCTAGGAAAGTTGCTCGTGCAGAAGGCGGCAGAGGGCTTATCATCGCACAGCGCGTTTTTTAAAGAAGAAAAAAGTGTGCCTGAACACGACATCGTAAAACACAAAGTGCCTAACACAGGGAGCCAAGCTACCTTTTTCGTCTGATTTTTCCAATCAAGCGGCGAAACATCTCACGAGGACTAGTCGACGGATCGCTGCCTTCGCTGTGTGATCTTTGGCTGACTGACGGGGAGCAGCTAGCTCTTTTGAGCAGCGTTAATTCTCTTCAGCGCGTCAGAAAAAGTGGGCGGGTAGCAGCGACGACTGATGAGCCCTGACTCCTGACCGAGCAGTGCAGGAGCAGCGCTGCTACTGCTAGCGACGAGCAGAAAAGAAAGGAAAAGCGTAGCAGCAATAATTCAGGTAATGCAAGTTGCCAAGTTGAAGTGTAACAGGAGGAAACTGAGGATGGCTACAGCCATAGGAGGCTGAAAAGGCATGCCAGAAAAAGGCAAAGTTGTGCATCCTTGAAATGAGACAGGCAGATATATGCTCCTCCCAAGGGAAAGAAAGAGAAGGAAAGAGGCAGCGATGCTGGTTGCTGGAGCTGATCCCCAGCTACCGATGAACAGATTGGAAGCCATCAGGCAGCTCTTGATGCATGCTTCTAGCTAGTATATGATATGTTTTGCTTGATTTTTTTTTACAGCTGGTCAAATTCGTGCTGCGAGTTAGTGGCTGATTAGTGGGCGTTAAATTTTGCAAAAAGTATTCAGTGGGATGGGAGGAATTGGCGGGAGTTTGCGGGGTTACCTACTGCACTGCTGGCAGAATCGCATCTGGCGTCCGGCGACGACGACGACGGGAGTCTTGGAGTGCGCCTCGCACACCTTGTGCCGCCGGTGGTAGTCGCGGCACTTGCTCAGATCCGCCTTGCACCCGTCCACCGCGCACGACGGGCACTGCTGCCCCGCGCCACCGCCGCCGCCCGGCGCGCGCGGCCGCTTCGCCGCGCCAAGTCCGGGCGACGACGCCGACGCCACCGCCCCGGCGGGGGCCTGCTTCCCCGCCGCGGCGGGCTCCTTGCGGCGGTCCGCGGCCAGCGCCGCGCCGAACTGGCACTCGCCCAGCCCGCCGAGCTTGAGGTCGACCGAGCACTCGGGCCCGGGCGGGCGGCATCCGGTGGCAGCATTGGCGTGGCCTCCAGACGGCCCCGCGGCCGCCGCGCCCGCGTCGTGCTCCAGCTCGGCGAAGTCCCACGCTGCCGGCACCTTGAGATCCCAGTCCATGGCGACGCCGGCGCCGACCTCTCCTGCTCGCGCCTCTACTCAGCTGCTGCTTAGCTTGCCTTAGCTCTCCACCCCTCTCGCCTAGCTAGGTTGCTAGCTACCGCCTCTGCCTAAGCTGGAGCCTTCCCTTTCACACGCACTCAGGTCGCTATTCTGGGCTGGTGAGCTCGGCTTCCCTCCCCGGCCTGCTGTCCCTCTCCTTCCGCGGGCGTTTTCTTGCAAGCAGCGAGGTGGTAGCAGCGGCAGCCAACAGTAGCAGTAACAGTGCTGGATCTACCGGCTAATTGGTGTACGAAACGAGGCCGAATTAATACACAAGCTCCGAATCAAACGCACTGCAATTCTGCAAACGCAACAAGGGATGAGAGAGGGAGAGCAAGGTGGCTTATTCTGCTAGAGTGAGAGTGGAGGTGTGCTGAGCTGAGGAGATCCAAACGGAAGGTGCAGTGTATAGACAGGAGTTGATAGCCGGAAGCAACCAACAAAGATTTGCAGCAACAAAGGTAGCCAAGGCCCAAGAGGCCAGGAACTGGGGGCGTACAGTCAGTACTTGCAGAGACAACATGTACTGTAGCAAGGGAGTGTGTGCATGGAAGAGAGGACGGCGAGAGAGAGCTGTGATGATATTAGATTATTCTAACCATTTTCTTCTCTTTTTATTCTCTTTTTCGTTCTTATTTTTTTATTTTTTTAATCTCTAACAATCTTTTTTTAAAAGAATCCTTAAAAAGTAAGGAGAATTCCGTTTTAAAGAGAATGATTTTATGAATCGTCACTGTAAAAAAAAACTATTAAAATATTAAAAGAAACGGGAATACTTTCTTGAAGAAATCCGTTGGGGTCGCAACCTTTGCATCGCTGCCAGGCGAGGAACAGTGAACGGGGAAGGGGCGGTCCCCACGGCCATGTTCAGGCTGCCATGGAAGGGTTGCGCCACAATTATTGGGGCGCAGGGGTCTAGCATGGTTTGGGTTTTCGGCCTAGGGCATCTTTTGCTCTCCTCTGTTTCCCCCTATTGCAAGTTTGCAACTCACAAATCACATTATAAAATTGTTTCAAGTGACATCTGAACAGAAGAGGTTCATCAGCAGCACCGGCCAGTGGCCTAATCACTCGTCAGCCTACTAACCCCCTCTTTGCCTGGTCAGGTTAGAATAATCCCCACATCACTACTGTCCCATGTCATGCAGCCCATCATCGCCTGTTCTGAAACAAAGCCTGGCTACAAGGGAGTGCTAAAAAGAGCAAGCAAACAAGCGCCACGTCACACAAAGGTCTTCGCCTCCTCGCTCCCATCCAATCCAGACCACCCAGCGCATCCGAACGCACACTAGGCTAGGACTCGAGGTGTACTAATTGTCTTGTCTAGTGGTGTAAATGGACTAGGGCACGCTCGTCTTTCCTGCCGCGACCTTTTCGTTTATTGTGTAACGCTGCTCGCCTGCTCCCAACTCTTTTTGTTTCCCTTAACGAAGAGAGCATGTGGAGATAAAGAATATCCTCTGTAACTATATTTTTTT
This sequence comes from Phragmites australis, assembly GCF_958298935.1. NCBI lineage: Eukaryota > Viridiplantae > Streptophyta > Magnoliopsida > Poales > Poaceae > Phragmites > Phragmites australis. The sequence goes on along the minus strand of NC_084938.1, from coordinate 26,817,081 downwards.
TATTCAGTTCTCTTTCTGATTCTTTTTCTTATTTTTAAATTTTATATTTTTTCTTATTTTTAATAATTTCTTTCGAATGGATTCGTGAAGGGAAAATATTGAGAATTTTAAAGTGAAAGAAATGGAAAAGAGAAATTTTTTCGTGAAGTAAACCATAAAAAAAATCATTAAAACGCTAAAGAAAATAAGAATCTCTTTACAAAGAAAATAAGACTTATTAAAGAAGTCTGTTAGGGATGATCTAAAGAGATGGAATATCATTTTGTCGTTTAGTAAGTGGGCAAGAAAAACAAACATACCCAAGCCAACTCGTATAGCATTACGCATCAAAATTCTCTGATTTTGGACAGGTAAAATCACGGACAAACAGTATTTGTGAGAGGATAAATATAATAATAATATTTATACGGTATTCTAGTACTCAACGTGATCTGTCTCTTTTCGATCCGACGGCTCGCAGCTATGTGTGAAGTCAGAGGATCAAGTCTCGTAGGTGTACATGCCTGCATGCCGTCGCCGGCCGAGTATAGCGACGGCCATTGCAAGCGGCCGAGCTGCGCGCGTGCCCGGCCGGGAAGCAGTCGGCGGCCGAGGAAGCCCCATGCACGCACGCGCATGTGCGCGGCGACGGCAACTAGACTGACCACCGCGAGGTCCGCGGCTGGGACACCGTTGGTCTCTCGCGCCCTTGCCCCGTGCAAGGATGGCCTGAAGCGGCGCGGCACAGGCGGCCGGCGCCGATCTGAAGTCACGGGCATGGGATTCAGTGGCGCAAGTAAGGCCCACCACTGCGCGCGCGTCACGGTCACCGGCTTCGCGGACAACATCGTAAATGACGACCTGCGCTGGCCTACTTGCATTGCGTGCATGCCAGGCCCAGGCAGGCGCCGGGAGGGGGGCGGTAATGTCTGTGCCGTCGAAGGGCGGACACGGGGGTACCTCACCGGTGACATGACTTACTGACATCAGCGGCGAAACGTCAACACAGCACCTGGGAGCGCGCGAAGCACAAGGGCCGGCTAGCCTGTCATGCATGCAAGTGTTGGAACTTGGCCACTTGGGGAGATCGTTTGTCTCTGAGAACTGAGACTGCCCATTGGCAGCTAGCTACCTTCGATCAGATGAGTGGTGACTCTTTTTTCCCCTTTACAACTACGAGTAAAGATGCCTAACTGGATTGGACCTATTAAACCAATTCGAGTCATGACATTGTAGGTATAGTTTAGGTATGGTATGGCTTAATTTTAGTGCGTTAGATCGGGATGGCACGATTAGTCAGGTCGTGCTTAGGCTGACGTCTCGGTATGGTGGGCTAGTATGGCACGACTTGGTTTAGACGGGCCAGCACAGGTATGACTTGCCCCACCCGGCGTCTCGCCAGTTGTCTCGTTCTGTCGCTGGCTGCCTCACCGTCGGCCTCCCCGTCTCACCACCCCATCCGGTCGCTGTGCCGCCTCGCCCCACTGTCGACCGCACCGTCTCGCCGCTCAATCGCCCTGCCTCAGGCCGCCCTACCCCCAACCTCCCCGCCCCGTCACCCAACCGCCCCACTCCACCACGCTGCCATGCCACCCCACCGCAGGCCTCCCCGCCTTGCCGCCCTGCCCCTGGCCTCCCCGCTCTGCCCCTGCGCCACCGCCCCGCCTCACCATCCCGCCATGCTCGCCGAGCCATCGGGCCGACTGTGCCGCAACAGTGCCCGGATCGGCCCGGCATGACACAATAGCAGATGGGCCGTGCTGTGGCACCGGCCAGCACGGTACAACATGTTACAGTAGTCAGGCCAATTAGATCGTGTCGTAGCCGGTCCTAGTGGCCCATTTGGCCATCTCTGACTACGAGTACTGCTGGATCCATTTGGGAGCATTCTACCTCGCATTCAGGGTTAAAAACGGTTCTCAATGTGTAGGGGAAAAAAACAACTAGCTTCTGTCTAAATGTTCTTACGTATTGATTTTACTCGATAGTGCCCTTATGGTGAGTGCAAAGCTCGGTTCAAATTGCATGTGCGAGATGAAGATGTGCTACATGATCAAATTATTTTCTACCTAGTGCAATAATAAAATAATTAAGACCTTTGCAATTGTTCTTAAATGCAGTTACCTGACCTGCAGAGCTCTTTCCATGTCATCTGCGATTTCATACTCATGTTGCACAATATTCCAAATTGAAATCTTTTGGCTCAAAAGATAAGCCCTCATCTGAACCTTCCAATAGGAAAAATCTTCGCCATTGAAAACTAAGATCTTAATGCCACCTTTATCTATTGTCGTCTTCGGATCACAAATTAATCAGCTCTGATACTAATTGACAGACCGACAAGACAACTAGAGTGGGTAAATAGGAGTCTCACCAATTTTTTAGATGACTTATCCTAATTTTTCACCCAATACATATCTCTTCTAACTGACCAAGATCATATACCCACAACGGAACTACTGACCCTAGGAATCAAGTTTGGAAGACTCAAAACAATGCAGAAGCAACACAAACGATGAATGAATCAAAGCAACAGAACTACTAAAGAAAGCTACAAGCTACTTAAATAAAAGTTCAGACCTACTCACTGAGATTTAGTATTGTTATGGATGTCTTAATAAATACTCAAAAGAAAGTTTAGAGTGTAAGTAGTTAAAAACCCAAAGAAAGAATTACTGAAGTAACACTTATGAACTACTGAATAAAGAGTTCAAACATACTGTATGAGATGTAGTAACGCTATGGATATCTTCAATAGTTACGTAGTCAGTTGCTACCTGAGAAATACAAAGCTCGGACTATCAGTAGTTGAAAACCCAACAGCGAGTTACTAAAAGAACACTTGCAAACTACTGAGTAAATAGTTCAAACATACTGAATGAGATTCAGTAAGGCTATGAATATCTTCAATAGTTACGCGATGAGTCAGTACCTAAAAATATATTCAGTAATTTAGAATAGACTACAGAGGAGAATTACTGAAGTATTCTAGGTAGACTACTGAACAAATTCTAAAACCTGAAAAAGGCCTCAAACTTTCCACAAAAATCTCCAAATCAATTCAAATGAAGTCCAAATCTCACAACACTTGGTGGGCAAGTAGATATGACCATAGTGAACCTTTTCGAACAGAAATCAAACTAAGAACTCAACAAAGTTTGGAGCTTTTTCAAAAACCTGAAGAAGGGGGAAGAAAAACAACAAACCCGAGGAAAATAAATTTCGAGGAGCTCGTGAGAGATCTTGATACCAAATATTTTGGAAATGTTGTCGCATGTCATATCTCTCATAAAACACCACAAATCTATCTCCGAAAGTTCATATTTGAAGGAAAACCAAATATCCCCAAAACACCAAAAATTACAAAACCTAGCAATTCCTTCAAATCCTCCAGATGAGCTCATGGGATTCCATTCAGATCATACCAAGATCAATCCCTACATTCTTTCTCAACAAAAGAACTCATCAAAAACATGTTAATCCAAGAAAAAAACTTACAAAACATACAAAGAAACCAATAGAAAGATAGACTAGAAAGAGATGCATAAGAGATTTGGGGCAAGTTCTTCCACTGATTTTCAGTGGAACTATAGACAAAGAGCAGAGATCACGACCCTCCTCTTTTGCTTGGAATATATTTTTTTCTCTTAAAATCTCATCTCCTTCTCTCTCTCTTCTCAATTTTCTTCTTTTCCTATCCCTAGGACTTTGTCCGAACTGAAATGAAAGGCTCGAGAGGCCTCTACAACCGACCATCCCTATTTATAGTTATCATGGGACATTTTCTAAAAATGCTCATCTCCTCCAATACACACTACTTATCACCAATTATATTTTTGTCTAAATATTTCTCTTTCGCCTAAACACCATCGGGCCTTTCATGACTTAGCTTTGCCTCAACGCAAGCTTCGTGATGGTACCACGTGTATCTTCATCCTTGCCACAGTTTTGAGGTCAAACTGCGAAACCGCATATCACTCTTCTCAAAGCGTGACTTCCCGCCGCTTGCTTATATCCTAAGAAAGTCTTTCGATATCAACATGTGTCACCTCATCCCGTGATCCTGGCTGTCAACAAGTCTCTCCCACTCACGCTCCTTGAGCCGCATTGTCACTTGCACAGGTATCCCACTCACTTTAACTTGGTCAACACACCGTCTTCATCAACCATATGGTGTTTCTTGACCTCTTTATGTGTATGGTGTGGATCACCCATGACTTCGTTCGACACCCCGAGCATCCGACCCTAAGCATCCTGCTTAGCCTCTATCCTCCTCATTGTTGACCGTCATGTTGATTCTATTGACCTCCATATCATGAGATAAGAAACACACTTCTATCTTCACAAATGAATTCCAACTTCACCACCAACCACTACTATAGAAAAGGGCTTTACTGTCGGCTCCAAAACCCTATTCATTGCCGGTTTTAGAGCCGATGATGGGCAACGGACAATGATAGTCGGTAACTATCACTGTCGGCCCTGGAATCGGCAGTGAAAGGTCATCACTGCTGGCTAGCGACTTCATCTAGCAGTGTTGCTATTTTCTAGCTAGCTGGAAATCCACCCGAAATGATATTAAAAAATATATCTTTTTCACCTGAGCCCCACGATTTTTCACCTGACCAAACACAAGTCAAGCCATTTTTCGTGCATGTGTAGTTCCAAGACTCTCACGACATTAGACCCGCGTGCGTGTGGTTCCTCTAACCATCTTAAAGCTCATTCATTCTTAAGTATAATAGAAAAATCAATCATTTTGATCTCTTCTAATAAAACATTTAAATGGCTATTTGGACATCTAAATGATCTTAAATGAAAAAAATTCAACTCTGAAGTTATAGATCTCATCAAGGGATACAATATTTATATAAGTTTATCTCCATCTGACTCTGTATGAAAAAGTTTATGTCTAATCTGTGAAGTGTTTAGTAAAATAACCATAATTTTTGCATACAGAGTCTGATTTCAATGTTCTACCTCTACTTTTTAAGCTAACGAGGAGGCACATTACATGAGAAGAATATTATTTAATTTTTCATGTTTTTTGGAAATTTATTTTAAACATAAAAATCACTAGTAAGCTTCTTTGGAGAATTTTTATTAAATATTGGCTTAGGCTTTTTGGATCAAACCAATTAAAATGTGTAGCTAGTGAGCTCTAATTTGCATATAAAATATTTAGAATTTTTAGACCACTCTTGTACTCCAGATAAAATTGAAAGTTAAATGAAAAATATGAACACACGAGCACAGCTGAGACCACGCTTGTTTGTACTCGTGTTGTGGTCGATCAGTCGTGCTGGTACTCGTGCCATGATCAACCTTGGTCGATTAGTCATGCTCATGCTTATGTCATAGTTAGTTGTGTTCGTGCTCGTGCCATGAACAGCTGTGATCGTGCTCACTGTTCATATGTTATCACTGTCGGTTCTTCTTGTGAGCTAACAGTGATACATATTATCACTATTGATTCATAACACGGGCCAACAGTGATACTTAACGAACTATCACCGTTGGTGCATGACTAGAACTGACACTAATAGGTCGGGACATCACTAACAACCGGTGGACTCACCCGGCAATGATACCCCAACAGAGCATCATTGTCGGCTAATGACTTGAGCTGGCAGTGATACCCCATCACTACCGATCTATTAGATATAAACAGTGATAGACCGGTATATATGACCGGCTTTATAGCAGTGAACTCCAATTAGAATAATATAATCTCCAACGCAATTACAATAAGTAACCATATTTATACAATCCCAAAAGCCCATGAATTCAACCTCAAAATACGAAGCAAATAGTGAACACAGCCGCTGAATACAGTAGAGTAGACTATTAAACACAGTAGAAATCAATTACTTATCACAACTACTGAACCATAGTAGATTACTAAACATATGCCACGTGGTTCTTCAAGATCTGTTCTGATAGGGACCCCGGTGCATCAGTTTCTGTGAGCGACCTCGGGAATGGTGGTCTCGACAAGCGAGATCGAGATGAAGACAAGAGTTGAGATCGGATAGCAGAATTAGGAAGGAAGAAACGTGTTTGTTTTATCTTACCATTTGATGCCTCTCCTCTCTATCTCATCCTATTGTATAGGAGTACTGATTACAACAGGCTCAGCCTGCACGCAACCCTCAAGCTCAATGCGGCCGACTAACACGTTTGTTATCCTTCTTGGCCCTGTGGCTCCTTCTTGGTTGCACTTCGGTTGGCCGTGTAGTGCTCGTAGTTTCTTGATGAGTGGTTGAGATGACAGGTACTGTACATTCAGATAAGATGCAGTGATGAACCCGGCCGATGCATCTCTATCAAACTGGTTAAACAAAGTGGGCATCAAACGATCGGTCTGACTGTTGGATCTTTAATTTGCCTTGAGAGGTAGGTCGATCGATCGATCGAGCCGCTGCATCGACGATTTCCCGTGCGTCTTTAATGGGCACGCGTGGATCACAACAAAATAAGCTTTATTACACTATTTCGTTGAGGGAGAAATATAATGGAAGAGAGGAAAATCTATCTAGCTACCGTCCCACGAGCTAAGGGCTTTTTACGACAGGATTTTTGATCCAAATCCTTGAAGTTTCCCTTAAACTTAGATCGGATATATCAATACATCTCATTGGGACACCCCTAGCTAAAATGTTTTAGAACGGTTATGGTATTTTTTTTCCGAACGTACCCTTCCGCCGAGTTGGTATGAGTGCTTTCCACTACATCAGAATAAGTAACCGTCATTAGTAGCGGGTCTCACACTCGTCATTTTAATCGTGTCACTAATAATGATATATTAGTGACGGATTTAGACCTGTCACTAAGGTGCATCTCATATGATCTGAGCATACCTATTACCCCTCACTAATGAGAGTCATAAGTGACAAGTGTATTTACCACTAATCACTAATGATGATCCAGTCATTAGTGACGAGTGCATTTACCACCCGTCATTGGGACTCGATCATTAGTGACGTTTTCACGCATCACTAATGATCACGTTCTAGTGATGGGGTGAAAATCTACCTATCACTGATGATTCAGTCATTAGTGACGGATGCATTTCACCCGTAACTAGGACTCGATCATTAGTGACGTGTGATATTTTCACCTGTCACTAATGTGCTCATCCCCTGAATGGATTTACTTGTTTTTTGGCTACATTCTGAAGCAATGTCAGAATTTAGCAATCGTCTTCTCTTGCAAACAAGATAGTACACATTTAGATTGAGATCACTCATAATATTCATGTCATAATCACCATATATTTCAAGATATCCACACTATAGGGACTAAAGTCACAAGATATCAATATATACATTATCAAAATGTGATGCAAGTCCACATCAAGAATGTAACTACAAAATACATAAGTCGAAAGTACAACCACAAATTACACAAGTCAGGGTACCACCTCCCTACAATGGAACTCGCCTTTCGACGAGATGACTTCTGCCATTATGAACGAGGCGATCCATCGTCGAATGTTGAAGAGTGCATACTCCTCGATGTTGCCGCCCGGTATGCTGAACTCCTGCTAAATGAAAATTGTAATAAAAAAGTATGCAATTAGCTTGAGAAAAATCATTTTATTATCAGATATTAAATGAATAAAAAGCAGTTATGAAAATATTATACATAATTATCTTACATCTGGGGATTTCATATCCTTTGCTACCATAGCTAGCAGCATGTGACGCGTAACATAGAAGCCGCCAGCATTGCCCGGTGGTTGTTGGTGGCACTGGAGAAAAAAAAATGTCAGTTTGAAAGAAAAAGATTTAATATTAGAGTATTTGCAAATATGTCTCCTAGCATTTATCGTGAAGGTGATCTTATGGGTCAGTGTGCGGGGCCTATTTGGATCGTACTTTGGATCACATCACATATACGTGTCAAAAGCCCTACATACAAAGAGGGATCCATTAGTCAACATTTGAAAAAAATTTAAAAGTTCAATATGTAACTCAAGTCATGAAGAACTTACTCTCGAGGATCTGTTTGATCAAAGTATAGTAACATAGTCCTCGTTCTCCTTTACGTCTTACTACTGGTCTTGATGAATCGAGGTATCAAACCAAGTTCTACTTGAGGGTAATGACCAGTAAGATCCAATGACCATCCGTGTTGTGGATGGCTATCAGGTAGTCCTTTGAAAAGTGGCTCATTGCCCTGGCCACATACCCCACAATGAATTTCGTTTCTGGTTCTATCACAGAAACCATTATAATTTGGGGGGTCAAGGAATCTGACGGGCTCCTTCTTCCTCGTTTCTTGCACCAAGTATCCCACAACGAATTAATGAACATCTAGTTTAAATGACTTACAATGTCTAGCATCGCAATAACCCCACGTCTAGGCCATCAAGGTTGAAGAGATCGTATAAGTCATTGAAGCCCACACTGAAGTAGTTGCCACCATTCAAGAAGTGATGATTTTGATACTGGATTACAACATAACTCTTCTTCGTTTTACAACCTTGCAAGTAGTAATTATGCAACTCGCCACAAGGTTGTCCCGCCCTCCGCAGTGGATTTGACATCAACAAAGGCTTCCCAAGCTGGAATTATGGGTTATCCTTGGCCCAAGCTGCTCCTATCACTTGCTTCTCAGTGCTTGAGTCCTTACCAGAGACTTGGACTTCTTCAGCACCTACTTCTTGGACTTTGGCTTGGACTTCTTCTTCTTCTCTAGGTTGTCCTTAGGTTCCATAGCTATAGATGGCGGAGTGGGCAAAGGCGACGCAGCTGGCTCAACTCGAGGCTCAGGTTACGGTAGGGAACTTGAACGTTAGGTGTATCGCTCCTAGATAGTTCAGTGTGCACCAAGATGTCCACCTCTTTTATTGGATCATTTGAAGACGAGTTTGACCTACTTTTCGGATCTCATAATTGGGGGGACATGCAAATTTGTGTTCACAACATTGCCATGCATAAAATCCACGAAGACCACGGCGTAACCAGAACGTATTAGGACCGTATGTAACACCTAGACCTCTGGATGCACCTGACCCTTTGCAACCTCAATTTGGTAGTCACCAGGTCTTATGAGCAGAGAGCATGGCGTGGGTCCATCAATAAGGTCTATAGTATCTGGCTCTATGAATTGAGAGAATAAAGGTTGTTCGACCTCTCTAGAGGCTTTACTACTCCTACATGACGCAAGCCTTTGCATGAGGTCTTGATAAACGCTCTCCATGATTGACTAGGTTAATGCTTGCACATAAATTGGACCAGACCTCTTTCTTTTCTTGTACATCCTGACTTGTTCGAGGAAGCCTAACTTCTAGCACTGAGAACTGGACACGCCTCGTACGTGACCTGGGTGCTCAAGGTTTTCCAGCGCAATGGAGAGCTCGTCATGTTCCCTGACCTTGGTAAATGAATCTTTGGTGGATTTGGTTGCTATTTCTTTTACCTTTTTAGCGATTGACTCGGTTTGCTAGATTTGAAGGTGATTTCTTCACTATCTGACAGGTTACCACTCGCTCGTAAATACGATTGCGATTGTCCCAGGAATTACATCCAAGGATTCTTGTGGCCTTCGTTTGCAAACTTTTCATCACCCGCCTACCATTTCTCTCTTTTGCCCACGTACACACTTGTGCCAGGTTGTGGTTCTGCTTGTTCTTTACCTAAAGCTGCTTCTTTGCTAAACTCTCCATTTGGAACGCATTTGAGCTTTTCAACACCACAAAAGCATTCCAATACTCCCTTTTCATATATGGTTACTTGCTAAAGGGCTCCAACCATTTTGCCATATACTTGTTCACAATTTTGCTCTTGTGGTTTCTTCAAAGTTTGGCGATCATTTTCATAGCAGCCCTACAACCCTTCACCTTCATATTCTCCGGAAACTCCAGAAATGTACTGATGCCATCATTGAATAAGGCATTCTTTTGAGTCACAATGAGGTCATAGAGCTTCGAAAGGGTCAATGGCACCCTCTCCCGAGCATTAATGCATACGATCTTCTGCAACCTCTGCAGGGCCTTCTTCTCCGTAGACATGCCGTCATCATCGATTTCTGTAACAGTAACCTTGTCCCTCTGCCAGTTTGCTTGTGCCTTGGCCTTTGTACGATTGCTCCAATAGGACCTGGTTGCGCACACGTCTTACTGGGAGCTTGTCCTTCATCAGATGATCTTGGTGAAGACAAGTTGGCAGATATCTAATATATACGAATATGCAAATACAATTGTATAAGTATTAGTAATTATATTCACTTTTATATGAATTTATAAAAAAATGATGTATTTCCTATCTAAAGCGAAGAATCCTAGCTAATTTCTAATAGGCAAAGATATGTCCTAATCCTATTCGAGGATATGTGGCCCGATTAGACTTCCATGCTATTGTACGGTTCTAGAAAAAAATTTAACAGCATCTCTCTGCTGTTCTCCAAATACACGTCTCGACAATGAGTCGAGAGGGTGTGCATCCGGAGAACAATAGGGAGACACCACCAAAATTATCTATAGAACCATACAAGTGCACAAAAACCTACTACTCGAGTCATATCCTCGAACTGTCTAAAGTATGTTGACAATTTAGAAGTATCTTCTTATAAATATGATGTCTTGTCAAGTTATATTTATAATTAAATACTCCTAAATAGGAGACAACGTAATAGGTTACGTAACCTAAATTCATTTTTTTGGTTTTTCTTACAAATTTAGTTTTAATTTCCTAAATGTTATCATCAAAATAAAAATAGATAACAACATATGTATTGAAGCAAAAGCATCATATTACGCATGTTGGTTAAATAGGACAAATAAAATATGCGAATATGATTTCTGGATAGTTGTAAAATATGTGACAATATGAGAAATAATATTCCAACAATAACAGTAGAAGGACAAATACGCAAGTAATCTATAAACATGATCTTATAAGCATTGAACAAAAACATATCATTAATAATTGAGCATAACTATTGCTCTTTGATTATCAATTCAGCTGGCCCAGAGCTTATAATGTCCCTGCTCCTTAACTGTATAAAAATTCTTCACCATTTTTCAGAGAACAAACTGTGAATACAACACGAAACCAACTAGCATTCAGGAAAATGTAAAGCTCATGCCGAACTGCACTTAAATGCTCTCTAAACAGTTAACCAAACAAGAGTTTCTCAATTGAGTGTACACTGGACTATTTTCTAGGAGAAGTACAATCTTAAAAAAAAATGAGTTTCAACTCGCTGGATGGTCTAGTGATGAACACCATAGGGTTCATCGGATCGTTTTCTAGAAAGTTTTCAGAAGGACGGAGATGTATGCACACCGGATGGTCCGGTGCTTGAGGATGTGCACACTGGAGACATCACCGGAGTGTTTTGTAGGAGAGGTTGCAAAATAGCTTGTCTGGTGTAGTTGTACACACCAGATGGTCCGGTTATTGATGTTGTGAACATCGAAGGAATCATAGGAGCTTTTTCTAGATGGATTTTAGAGGAGGAGACATAACTTGTACATACTGGATAGTCCGGTGTTCAGATATTGCACACACCGGATCATCCGATGTTTACGTTTTCTGTGTGATGAGATTTTCAACAAAGATTTGTGAGTTTGACTAATTGAAGATAGAATTGGAGAAATGTATGTGCTTATCTCATGATGTGCAGGTGATGGATACAACTTGACGGTCGATGACAAGATGATCCGGACTAAGCACGGTGCTTGGTGTCAGACGATTAAGGAATTCAGACGGAGTCAAGGGTGATCCTAGCTGTACACGTGAACATCAAGCAAAACGTGAGAATGCGAATGATGATGGCGTGTTGACAAAATCAAGCGAAAGGGATGCGTGTGCAAGTGACAAGGCGACCCGAGAGCGGAAGAGACTTGCCGGCGGTCGAGATCGCTAGACGAAGTACACATGTCGACATCATGAGGCTTACTTGAGGTGTAAGCAAGTGGCGGTAAGTCACGTTTGAAACGCATGTGATGCAGTTTCGTGGTTTGGCCTTAAAATCGTGGGAATGTAGAGTGCACATGATATCATCATGAAGCTTGCATCGAGACGAAGCTAAGTCATGAAGGTGCCACGACTGTTTAACGGACGAGGAAAGAGTTGGACAAAAATGCACTTGGTTGTAGGTAGGAGTATATTGGAAGAATGGGCAAGGAAGAAACAAGAAAACTTATGGACTAAGGAAGCTCTCAATGCATATAAATAGAGGGAGGGGCTATGCTAGCCTCTTGAGCCAACCATTTGAGAGAGTGTGCTAGAATTTTAGAAGTGAGAGAGAGAAGGGTGCTTAGCATATGTTTTAGGTAAGAGATTTTTTAGAAAAATATTTTGTAATTCTCCAAAATTAGGGTGTTCCTCTGCAAGCAGTGAAGAACTTGTTTATTCTTATGCTTGTGTTCATCTCCTTCTAATTTCCTCTCTTGGCTGCCTTGCAAGTCTGTAAGTTTTTTGTTTTTTGTGATGATTTTTGTTTTTTATTGAATAACTACATATTTTATCATGTTAGAGTTATTTTTCTTGTTGCTATAGGGATAAAATGTATAGATGAGTTGATCTTGAACCATCCCCCACCTCTAGATCCATTAAATTGAAGAGTTTCTTCACATGATGTCTTGATCTTTGGATCTAAGGGTTTCTTTATCAAGTTGCAAGCTTTTATGAACGATGACACTTAGAATTGGCTTTTAATGGAACCTAGTGTTTAGATTCATCAAGTAGAGCTATGGTTTTCATGAAAAAGTTTGTTGTTAATTATGTATCTCAGATTATAGCTTCCGCAGTTTTGTTTTGAGATGGGTTGGGTGAAAGATTGGGATAATCCATCAAAGAAATTGGTGAGGCTCCTATTCACCCGCTACTAGTCGTCTTTCTCGATCCTACATGCTTCGGCTAGATCTAGCTGCAGATCCGATGGATTTAGCGTTGCTATATCAGCAGCTTGCTAGGAGACTAGGGTCTCCAGGACGAAATCGATTGCCACTACCTGCTGCAGACTTGATGGGGGTGAATTCGAACACATAGGGCGGGATTTGGGTATAGTGGATTTGGATTTGGCTGGAGATTTTGGCTAGATCTTTAGGGGAGAGCAGGTTCCGGTGGGCGGGGTCGTTAGGTCACCAAAGCCTTGTAATGGCTCCATCATCCCCACCAAGCCAAATTCGGGTGCGTGTTGTGTACACTAGGTAAGGCTGGATGTGCGAACGAGTATGGTTTTAGCGAGCGTATAATAATAACCGTCAAGAGAAATGATTGTTTTCTAGAGACTCCATTCGGGATGGTCATTGGTATATAATTTAGATTTTACTTCATCCGTTCTTTTTTACTTATCGTGGATATCGGCACGATTTCCAACACACAAATTTGAGAAAATATATACCAGTTAATTTTATAAATAAGACATAGTGATTTGAAAGTATTTCTTAAGACAAGTTTATCGATATCATTTTTATGTGATAAATTCTTATAGTTTTATGTATGTTACGGTGCATATTCTTAAAGGACATATATTACATTTGATAAGGGAGGGAGTAATTGAGACCCTAAATCTCTCTTTGATGAATATGTCTTGTGTTTTGGTGGAGCTTAAGTCGATAAAAGTGAAGTTATTATTTAACCTGCCTTCCACCGAAGGCTATGGACTGCTGATCGTCGTCTGCGCGTCACGGCCTCGAGACGCACGCAACTGTCTGCTCTGTGATCAAGCGCTTGAAACCTGTGATCTCATCTTCGTCTCATGCCCGTATGCCAAGGAACTCTGGTGGAACACCCTTCAGTTGGTTGGTTGGTTGTCCATGCTCCTTTCAATGTGACACCAGATATTTGCAGGATTGGAGGTTTCAGGTCAGGAAACCGTTGCAGAAGAGGGTCTTGTTGACACCTTGTTCGTGTTGACGGTGTGGCACATCCGGTAAGAACGCAATGGCCGAGTCTTCAAGAACCAATCAAGCTCGGTACAACTGCTGCTCATCCGCTTAAAGGAGGATCTGGTGCTCGGTGAGCCAAACACTTCGGTAGTCTCTCACTCTCATACATGAATAGTCAGTTAATGTGCTAGTTAGTAGTCGGTATAGGGATTGGCTGTCTTCATGTTGTAAGTACAATGAATTCCTAGTCGGTGGGAGTATTTTCACGTTGTACAGAGTACAGACAGATTGGAAAGCTGATTTCACTTCTTTGATATAGTGATGTGTAGCTTTTCTGCGTATTTGTATCCACGAGCAAATGAGGTCGTTTAACTTGATAAATATCGAGACCGAACGGCTAGACTCTGGCGTGTGACGGTGATGAAGTTGACTAACCTCTACAAAGTAGCTTGGCTACTCGTAAAGATCTCGTACAAAGGCCGTTGTCGTCGTTGTCCTAGCTTCATTACTCCCATCGGCGCCGCCCAGATCTCGAGCCTTCAATTCTGCCGGTGCGTGTCCGCCGCAACCTCGCTGGCGGCGACAGCGCCGAGACAAGGATGCTTCACTCGGTCACTGTCGAGCCCACAAGCACTTGATGCGACAGAGAAAGCTAGTGTGAGTGCGTGCAGCTGATTGGCATATCTGCCAACTAAAGGAAAGTTCCGGCAGTAGCTCATGGTGAGCTACGCTTGTATAAAATTAATTTTTTTTTCTACTGTATTTACTCGGAAAACTATATAAGTAGGAGATTATAAATCGTTATTACTGACACGCAGTGCAGTAGAAGAAGAGTTGGAGTAGACTGATTCAATGTCGTACGTCAAACTCATTGAGCAGGTTCCCGATCAGATCTGTGACCAACCCCGTACGGGTGGTCACACTCTTCGATCAGTTCCAAACAGGTAGTCGTGCTTGTCGACTAATTCCTCGAGTAGGTCTACCGAGTCCTCGACCAACTCTGAGCAGGTAGTTATACTTCTTGATCAGTTTATCGAGCAGATCTGTCATATCCTCGACCAGCTCTGAGTGGTTGTGTCGTGCTCTACGACCAGGAAAACAAGTATGTCGACCAGCTGAGTAGGTCCTCGACCAACCGAATAGAAGCATCGCAATCTTCACGTCAAGAAGATCAGCATCACAATAGCAGCAATGTCTCTACGTTATCCACACGTACTGGATAGGATCGCCGAGTGCCGATGTGCTAGCACCGCACGCGCGGCTAGAGTTTTGGGAGATCTTGTGGAGGGTTACGGCTAGGGTTTCAGAGTGGCTCTCCTCGATATGCCCCCATCATACACCTCTCTTTATATAGAACTCACGAATGGGCTCCCACTTTGAAAGCCTTTTAGGACTTTAATACCTTATAGATCATAATCCAATTGAACTCATATAAGAATCTAATTTGTACGTTTTGTTTTAACTCATTAAGTGTGTGACCCGTTAGGTTCATATATAAACGGCTATGACTCGAAAAACCTTTCCAAACCGAAGTCAATAGTAGTCCCTAGCAGGACATGTTGACTCCCGAGTATACACAAAGATCATATCGGCTGAGCCTTGATATACACATGCATCGATCCCTTCACCTCACGATATCAGTCAAGCTTAAGGCAAGATACGTGTCACCTTTGTGATAGTTTGACCATTCACTTGATTAAGTAGTGAATTTATTATGATTAACTCTTTAATAATATTGGCATGGCTATATACTTTCTCAATCTAAGTACCTCGAGGGGTCAGAGATATCTTTCTTATTATCAAAGATGAGCAAATTTTATCTTGATCGCTCACACCTCATGACATATTTCATGATAAAGTCGAAAACTACTTTTATGACTACCCAGTTATGGAATAGCGTTTGGTAGCCTCAAAATATGTCACTACATATTTCGGGAATCAATGACGATCTCAGTTCTAAGGATCTTGCAGTATACTATCTGAGATAACAACGGATGACACATATAAATAATAATCCTAATAGTATCTCAAGGTGAGTCTATCCAACATCATATTTCCTAACATAAATGTCCACATTATTGACCTGATATCTCTATACCTATGATCTGTGAAACGTAATCATCAATCAATACATGTGATGATTTTATGAATCATCACAATGATACATGACCAAGAATCAATTTAGAATAACATCATAATACAACAAAGACTTCAATGAATAAGTCACATACTTACTAATCAATATAAATGATAGATATTTTTTAAAATAACATATTATTTAAAAGTACATAAATATAGATATAATATAAATATCTCTACGATTACCTATACGACATATCACCTTCGCATCAATCTCCCATTCGGGTACAAAAGCTACTAGCTGGTAGGAGTAGTATTGGATTGTACTAGAGTGATTAACTGTGAGCGTGATATATAGTTGTTGTCAGGTGAGCTTCCTTCATTATATTCTCTCTGTATGTAAAGATGTCGGTGTAATACACTATGTAAAAAAAAAAAGACATAAGCGACCGTTGATAATCATCATGGAGACCCATTATCTTAACACATTGCTGATAATTAATCATAAGTGATAGATTATGACCCGTCACTGATGAGGTCATAAGTAACTTGTTGTAATTTTGACCCAACACTTATGACTTGTTCCTGATTAACGATTTTTGTGTTTTTAGACGAAAAGAGTATATATATATATATATATATATATATATATATATATATATATATATATATATATATATATATATATATATATATATATATATATATATATATTCACCCGAGCTATCTCACGCAAGAGCCATCATCACTCGTCACATGTCACTTGATATTTTTTAACACTATTTTTATACTCTGCATTCCATGAAGATCGAACCAGCGACCTACCCTCGCACGTGTAGTTGTCTTACCACCTAACCCTCGTGTGCATTATGAAGGAAGCCAGATATTTTATTTTTTTAACTTTTTTCATCGATTATGACTAGTCACTGATGATTGTTTTTGCCGAATTGTTTGATATTGAATTCAATGAATTGTTGATTTACATACAAAATTTTTCTTCATCCAAATTTGTACAAATATTTTACGAATTTCAGGATATCTCGTGTCAATGATCGCATTTTGAGAGGTGACCCAAAGTGCCTTCGGTAAAATGGACATAACTTTTGCACAAGGACTTCAATTTCGATGTTTTTTAACTCTACGGATATCTAAAAAAAGTTACATCCATTTCTTCGTCACTTTGCATGGATCGGCGAATTTTTCGAGGCCACATTCGGTTTGGAAGATTGAGTCTCTCCCTTGAAGTTTTTGCACCATTTTTAGAACGCACATTTATATCCATAGCCATCACCCCTTACATCAAAATTGAGCAAAAGTGTATAATGGTTCCTATTCTTGTGCTGTTGAGGTGAAAAAATAAGAGAAAAATAAAATAAAAATGAAAAAAATCTGAAAGATAAAGTTCTCAGAAAATTCTTATAACAAAAGAATGGAAAGGCAATAAGGCATGCTCACATACTGAACACATGTAACTAGCAACCCTCTATGTCCATAAATATATACCGTTTGAAACATCGATAAATTAAAGCTTAATTTGATACTCCTTTTCTCCAATCATGAAAAAACTTGTTGTCTTTTTTGCAATAGCTTAGTCAATGTACATTTCTTTTTTCTTTTCCTACTCCAACTGTTCAATAAAGCATTGGGCTCTTGTGCATGCTTATACATATTGGTGAATGATTTAAACAGTTCAAAAAGTGATAGGTCATCTCGTCATTAGTGACGAGTTACAACTTGACCTGTCATTAGTGACTGGCCTACGATGACCTGTCACTGATGAGTTGGTCATAAGTGACGGGTTACAACTTGACCTGACACTTATGTCATCGATGATAGATAATTTTATGATCCATCACTGATGATCTATTATAAGTGACGGGCATAGTTTGATCCTGACCCAAAACTACATAAGTGATGGATCATAGCAGGACCAGTCACTAAAGTTTCCTTAGTGATAGATCCTGACGACCTGTCACTTATATAGTGTCTCCTTTGTCAGTTTTTCACGTAGTAATAGTTACGGGGTGCCCACCTGGTGGGCCCCACATTATGAAGTGTCCGCCAGTGGATAAATATCCTTAAGACCATGGCCTCACCTTGTGACCAAGACAAGGCTCCAGCGATGAGTCCCCTAATCACAAAGCAAAACCCTGTGACCAGCCTTTGTTGGTCGCATGGCAGGTACTCATCTAAATAGTCGAATCATATTTAATGTCAACCACTCAAGTTTTTTCCTTCCCCAGACACTCCGTTTCGGCAAGCAAGGTTGTGGGCAAGCGTGGTGGCGTAGTGACCCGTTCCGTAGTATTTAATTATATGGGATGGCCTCACAGACAAGCGTGATAGCGTTCGGTGATGGGACGAGGAATGCAGCATGACCAGAGCAGGGCGTGTATGCCTATCCTTCATCATAGTAGTTGGCTTTGTCATGATAAGTTAGGAGTAGTTGACTTCATCACGTGTAGGTTTGTCATCGAGTTTGGCACGGTCTATTTGTATGGATATTTTTGCTCCTATTATATAAAAGGGGGAGGACCCGGCTTGTTCCTTCTGAGGTATCAACTTCCTACGACCAGCGACCCCAAGCTTGATTATTCTGAGGTATCACCTTCCTCCGACCAGCTTTCTGTTTAGATTGATATCTTGAATGATGCTCTTGTTAGCCAGAATAAATTACTTAATAAAGCAGTTTGAGAGGTTAAGGAATTCAAATCTAGGCTAGAATGTTCATTGTCTGAGCTTGAGTTGCTTAGGTCTAGGGCTAAGGACGAGGATTGTGAAAGTTGTATAATTGTCATGAGTGAGTTTTTCGAACTTCAGACTTTGCATGCTCAAATCAACAGTTGGCTTCAGACTTTGCATGTTCATCTAAATAGATGAACATCACAACCTCCCCCTAGTGACGAGCATGTGTGCTCTACCCAGAGTGATACCCCAAGGGCAAGTGGCAGGTGAGTAGGCTGACGCCATGCATTTGCCTCAATCGCGCTGCATCGCACTTGGACTTGGGGAAGGTGGGCTCGCTGCCTGTACGCGTCATCAGACGACAGAGGAATATGCTTTGGTGGTAGGAACAGAGGTGGAAACGAGGGGCTCTAAGTGTGGAAGTGTGGAGGTAAGGGAGGTGGTAGAAAGGTTCGTGAAGGACCTCAACGCTCTAATTTAAAGTGTCATCGTGGTATCTCAACCACCGCAGGGCCCGATCCTTTCAAATTTTGAAAAGTCACGCTTGGGGAATCAAAATTGGCTCGAGTCCAGTGCCATTTCGTTTTCTCCCTCCCACGTTCTCTCTCTATCTCCGGACATTTAACCTCCCCTCGGGATGTGATTTCCTGAGTTGACCACTAAGGCGGGATGTGTCAACGACCACTTCCCAAGGCGGACATGCGCTCACCTGGGTCCCAAGTGGTGCGATCGGACCCGACCACGACCACAACCACTCGTCGCACGGCGACCGCGAGACACTACGGCAAACAACTCGGTTCATCACATCCGTGATGAAGTCTAGGGGCTATTGTCGATGTAATAGGTAATGGGTTCCTCACCAGGTGGGCCCCATGCTACCAAGTGTTTGCCGACGGATAGATATCCTCAAGACCATGGTCTCACCTTATGAACATGACCGGGCTCCTGTGACCAGTCCCCTGATCATAGAGCAAAACCATGCGACCAACACCTGCTGGTTGTAGGATAGGTACTCACATAACCAGTCGAATCACATTTAATGTCACACACTCAAGTGTTTTTCTTCTCTAAACACTCTTTATTCGTGAGCAAGGTCATAGGCAGGCGTGATGATGCATTAACCACCAAACATTTAATGCTACGAGATGGCCTCGCGGATAAGCGTGACGGCGTTCAGTGATGTGACAGAGCATGCAGAATGACCAAAGCAGGGCGTGCGTGTCTATCCTTCATCATGATAAGTTAGGAGTAGTTGGATTCATCAGGTGTAGATCTGCCATCGAGTTTGGCACGATCCATTTGTATGTGCATCTTTTCTCCTGTTATATGAAGGGAAGGACCCGGCTTGCAGAATAAGAGGCAAAAAATATATTATATAATAAGTTCATCCAATGTATAAGAAAATACACATAATGTATGACTATTATCTCACAGAAGGTCTAACTCTAGATAAAATCCTCGTATTCTTGAGTCTACTAAATCTAACCTCAAGAAACGTTGATCAGCGCATCCATCGGCCGATATATTGGATTCATTGTCATGTATTATCCCCGACAAAAGAATTACCTAGATTAGCAATATATTTCTTTCGTTTGAAAACTTGTTTGTTAAAGTGACATCTTGAAATGGAGACCATGTCAATGTTCCGAACAACAATTATACTCCGTATTTTAGATCAGAGGATTAAGATCAAACAATGCAGGAAGTTACTTTTCCGCTCGTAGTTACTCAAACATAAGTAGTACCACGAGACAGAGTAAAGTTAGAGAAATCAATGAAGAGAGTACACTTCACTAAATCGTTGTAAACTAAGCAAGGGCGACCGCTTGGTCCAGATCGGTTTAATTTGTTCCAGATCTGTCTAGGATGCAACTAAGCAATACTATTACATCTAGAGATCGACTAAAATCCATAAGTATTTTTATCATCCTTCTGAGGTACTGAAATTTGATACCTCCTTCAATGTATTTGAGTATAATTTAGTGGTAGTATCTTAATGTACCTCTGATGACTGTAAAAGGACTCAAATACATCACCAAGGTTTAGGGCCAAAAATGCATAAAAGCGTGTGGGATTGTTAAGACCGAGAGAAAGGAGTGTACTTCAAGAAAAGATCCAGACTTCGATGCCTATCCTGATCAGAGTAGATCGGTAAAAGCAAACATTTTGAAAGATGTGGAATTTACGACTGACAGGCTAGTCGGCCTAGCTACAATGGCGACGGCGCTCAGAGGATTGGTGGATGGATCCTACGACACGGCCGGCGGCCGGCCGTGGTGAAAACGATGCCAATAGCAACGGAAGTTACGGAACCAAGAACCATGCCAGCAAGATGGTCCTACAGAAATTAGATGAGGATAGTTACTGTGCATGATGGTGGTGCAAAATTAGCTGTAGCTCTGTTGGCTTTTGTTATAAGAAAAAAAAACTGAACCAATCAATCCGTTTCTAAAAATAGCTTTTAAGATGTAAAAACTGTTATTATTACTAGAAGTCAGAAACTGATCTAGAGGAGTTTTGTAGCTTACGAGGGATGATGTTTCACGAAATATTACATATATTATATATTTCATCAGCATCAAAAGCTTATTCAAAAATAAATTTCTATAAACAATAGTTTTTAATAATAATTTTTGGAAAAGTCTCAGTCCAATCAAACAGTCCCTAAGAGCATCTCCAATAATCCATATCAACTAGCTATAAGTGATGCCATATCAGATTTTTGCTTATGCGAAGAAGAAAATGAATTCAGAGAGAGAAATGCTAGCTACTGATCAGTAAATAATTTGCTATAGTTATACTATTAGAGAAGTTAATTACTCCCTCCATTCAAAAATATAGGGTGTGTCTTGTTTTAGAAAAATCTTTAAAATAAATTTTGATCGCTAATTTCTCTTATAATATATTGTCAATTGCTAAAAAAACATCAAATTAAAAGTACTTTAAAATATGAATATGTTTATATAACTTTTGTATACTTCATACATATAATTTAACTAATTATTAATCAAATTTTACAAAGTTTGATTTTTTTTCTAATCAAAATATATCTTATAAAAATGGACAGGGGAGTATTATATTATCTAATGGTGACATATACGACTCTTATAGGTAACAGTTATCTATATTGTTGAATATGCTCTTACTATAAACAATAAACTTGTGATAATAATAAAGGTAGAATTAAAATCGACGGTTGCTCCACGGAGTGTGTACCGAACTGTGTACGATCTGCACCTCAACTTTTACTGTATCGCGCCTTAATTTGAATTGAGCATGCTTAGAAACGACAAGATCCGCACACAGAAACGTCAGACTATAGCTAGCTAGTACTATCATGCTGTATATATGTTCTGCAGATGAATAGATGATAAAAGCACCGGCGCTCGAACGATATGTGCATGCATGGCCAACGGAATCTCGTTACATGATGATATATTGATACGTGTATCGGCTGGCCGGGTGCAATGGAGATGCGACGTACGAATCGAACTTGTAGTTAAATTTTAAAATTTTTAATTACTAATATACACAAAACTATTAAGATTTGACATATAAAAATAATAGTAATAAATTTATCATGAAAAATACTTTGACATCATCTAAATTTATTAGCTTTTACTAAAAAATAATTATAAAAATAATAGTTAAATATATTTATTGAAGACCACAACAATATCCTAAACCAAGTAAAAAAAGAACTAAGGTAGAGTAACTAATACGTACAGATCTGACGTCATGCAACGACGTAACGCCATGCGCTATACATGTAAGTACGTGTGTGCGTACATTGTTCGTGCACTGAACCGGTCGGTACGCGCCCTGCCGCGTGCCGGCATGCATGCATGCGTTAACACCTCTGTTGTACGCACTCAAGAGGACAAAACTAAACAGAGCTAGAAGGGTGCATAGGAACTAGAGTAAATTTTAATTTATTCTGATCATGTTTGAATCATCATTATTCCGATTTTAGTTTCGCCACTGCAGAATCAGCGGCGTACTGTATTACCCCGTTTAGATAGGTTTTTTTTAGTTTTTTTAAAAAAGTTAGAAGCTATCCAAATTTCTAGTTTTTATCTTAGTTTTTTTTGCTTTTGGTTAGCTGAAAAAGCGATTGTGACTTAAATAAACTAAAAGCTCAGAAACAAGTTCTCACTGATTTTTCTAGTTTTTGTGTGTGCTAAAAAATTAAAAATTTATTATAAAAATCAACAAACAAAATTCAACTGTTACAACCGCTTTCTCGGTTAGACGGAAGCTCCCAAGCCGGACCCTACTTAGTCTTGTGCCGCGTGATGCTGCGCCACCGGCTTGCATTTCCGCCGTCCGTACGTCTGTCCGCGAAAGTTACAGTGCGCTCGTCGTTTCCCCGGCGCATGCATGCATGCATGCATTGGGACGTACAGCCACCATGCGCACGTGAGGCGCGGCCAGAAGGGGATCCCGGCCGGCGGCCCACACGACGGCGTGGCAGGGGAGCGGGCTGGCTGGCTGGCTCTGCTACCTCTACGCGGCTAGCCATTCCGGCGCGTGATTGGTCCGGTGGTCCACCGGTCCAGGGCGGCGCCCGCGCATCACCCAGAATTCCCGAGACCATGTGGTGCTGCCGCCGTGCTGGTCCAGTCCAGGGAACTGCTCCGCTCTGTTGTGTTCTGCCGCGACATGGGCGCCATTGCTCTAATCGATCTGCGCGCAATGATTCGGCCAGGTCCACGTGCACCGGGGTGCGAGCACGTATTCTGCTCGTAGTACATCTTCACGAGCGCAAGACCGCCGAGCGGGCCGCGGCGGCGATCTGTCCGGCGGGTGGGGTGGGGTGGGGTCTCGGAGCCGAGCCGACTACAGGTAACCTAGGGGAAGCCTGCATCGATGTGACCACGGAGTGTTGGTCTTGCTTTACTGAAGAAATCACCATCTTAAGAACAACGAAATCATCATCTTGAAAAAAACTTGACGATTCACCAATTTTCGAAAAGGAATAGTAGCATAAACATCAGTTCAACCGCCACAAGGCTTACAAGCAGCGGCTGGTCTAGGGGGAGAGGAGCTCAAGTCCCCCTGCCAGCTGCCACTCCTCTATAGCTAGAGATGGAGCTTAGATCAGGCCAGCATGGGTTGTGGCTCCAGCCTTTTTGCCAAAAAAAATTTAACATCAAGTATGTGTTAGACCTTAAAGCTTCACTTAATCAACATAATAGCTAGCTCTAAGATCAAACACCCTAAGTGCGAAAGCGTGAGGTGTTTACCTGAGTTCGGTGACGCCATCTGATGATGGTGAAGTGGTCTCCGGCGTGATGAAGAAGCTTTGGGCGATGTAGTCGATCACCAGCACGTAGTGGATGAGGAGGCGGCAGTAGCCTTCACCTTGTTTACTGCGTTCTCTTAGGATCGGATTAGAGTTGTGGGGAGGAGATCAGCCTAACATGCGAAAATCTAGTCACATGCCCTACGGGACTCCCCCCTGGTTTATATCAAGCGCAGCACAAGGTAGGACCACCACCATTTGTTGGTTGGGGCTCCCGATCAGAGCGCATGGAGGGCAAACGGTCCTCCTTTTATCTCGGTCACGTCAGGGATAAGGCCGAGATCAATTCCAACATTCTCCCCCTTGATTGAAAGGCTAACATCATAAGCCCATTCTTAATGAAATAGCACACCAAGGCAAAAGATTACAGCGGCTCATAAAATGCCACTGAAACCCAGAACCCATAGTACACTATTTCATCTCGAAATGGAAATTCATTATTCCTAATGGGAGTGGTTGGCATAATGGTCCTCTTATCCAGAATCATAGACTTTCCAATAACCCCATGCCGGCAACATGATCACGAAAAATATGGGGTGGTAAGCCTTTAGTGAGCGGATCCGTAAGCATTGACTTAGTGCTTATATGCTTGACACTTATAGTTTGATCCTGGATTCTATCTTTCACAACGTGATACTTAATGTCGATGTGTTTGGCAGCACCACTCGACTTGTTGTTACTCGTATAGAAAACTGCGGGTTGATTATCGCAGTATAATGTGAGTGGTTTTACAATACTGTCGACCACTCTTAGTCCCGGGATAAAGTTCTTTAGCCATACAGCCTGCCCGGTAGCCTCATAACATGCCACAAACTCAGCTTGCATCGTTGAAGATGCTGTAAGTGTCTGCTTGGAGCTTTTCCACGAGATAGCTCCTCCAGCGAGGGTGAAGATATAACCTGACGTGGATTTCTTAGTGTCTACACACCCCGCAAAGTCTGCATCCGAATAGCCAAAGACTTCAAGGTTATCGGATTCTCTAAATATGAGCATGTAGTTCTTAGTGCCTTGCAAATAGCGAAGGACTTTCTTAACGGCTTTCCAGTGGTCCGGTCCTGGATTTGATTGATATCTGCCAAGCATCCCGGTCACGAAAGCTAAGTCAGGGCGCGTACATACTTGAGCGTACATAATGCTTCCGACAGCTGAAGCATAAGGAACCGTCTTCATTTGATCAATTTCATATTGGTTCCTTGGACATTGATATGTCCCAAACTTATCGCCCTTAACAATAGGAGCAGGCGTGGCAGAGCACTTATGCATATTGTATTTCTTTAGTACTCTGTCAATGTATGCCTTTTGAGACAAACCTAATGCTCCTTTGGACCGATCTCGATGAATTTCAATGCCAAGAACATAAGAGGCTTCACCGAGATCCTTCATATCGAAATTAGAGGAAAGAAATCTCTTGGTCTCAAACAGCATATCCTTATCACTGCTGGCCAATAAGATGTCATCCACATAAAGAACTAAGATGGTGAATTTTCCCCCTTTAAACTTTATATAAATGCAGTTATCAACTTCATTTTCTTTAAAGCCAAAATTTCTGATGACTTTGTCAAACTTGAGATACCACTGTCTAGACGCTTGTTTTAGACCATAAATTGATTTCTTAAGGCGACATCCCAAATGTTCTTTGTCTTTCATGACAAAACCTTCTGGCTGAGCCATGTAAACATTTTCTTCCAAGTCACCATTAAGGAATGCCGTTTTTACATCCATCTGATGCAGCTCTAAATCATAATGCGCTGTAAGCGCCATAATTATTCTGAAAGAATCTTTACTTGATACAGGAGAGAAAGTTTCATTATAATCGATTCCTTCTCTTTGCGAGAAGCCTTTAGCTACGAGCCTTGCTTTGAACCTTTCGATGTTCCCATTAGAGTCATGTTTTGTTTTGTAGACCCATTTACAGCCTACTGTTTTGGCTCCGTCAGGAATTTGTACTAGGTCCCACACATCATTATCGCTCATAGATTTTAATTCGTCGTTCATGGCATTAAGCCACTCAGACGAATGCTTACTCATCATGGCTTCTTTATATGAGTTGGGATCTTCTGTCTTCCCTATGTCATTAATATCCTCATTCATATAAACAACATAATCATTCGAGATGGCAGGTCTCCTGTCACGCTGTGATCTCCTGATCGGTTCATTATGCACTGCAGGACAAGGACTAGGTGCTGCAGGGGACTGCTGAGGCTCATCGTTAGGTATATCATTAGGAATTTCAGAGACCTCAACAGGGGGTGTACTGACGTTAGTTTCTACTGAAGGTGCAACCACCTGAGGCACAGGGATGTGTGACTCTTGTATCAGTGGAGTAGGAACATAAACCCGTTTTTCTTCAAGATCAACTTCCCTTGTCTCCATATCCCCGTTTTCAAGAAACACAGCGTGTCTTGTTTCTACAAACTTAGTGATCCTATCTGGACAGTAAAAGCGATATCCCTTTGATCTTTCTGGATACCCGATAAAGTGACAACTAACTGTCTTAGGATCTAGTTTCCCAATGTGTGGATTAAAGACTTTAGCTTCAGCTGCACAGCCCCACACACGTAAATACTTTAAAGAGGGTTTTCTTCCAGTCCATAATTCATATGGTGTTTTTGGAACTGATTTACTGGGAACCCGATTAAGAATATGTGTGGCTATCTTAAGTGCCTCCATCCACAGTCCAACTGGTAAACTAGAATAGTTGAGCATACTTCGCACATGTCCATAAGCGTGCGGTTGCGTCGCTCAGCTACCCCGTTTTGCTGAGGTTCACCAGGTGTAGAATATTGGGCTACTATGCCATTTTCCTGAAGGAATCTGGCAAAAGGACCAGGGATTTGCCCATATGTGGTATGCCTCCCATAATATTCTCCCCCGCGATCCAATCTCACTACTTTAATCTTCAGGTTGTGCTGATTTTCTACTTCAGCCTTAAATATCTTAAATTTATCGAGAGATTCAGATCGATCTTTAATAGGGTAGATATAGCCGTAACGGGAGAAATCATCAGTGAAGGTAATGAAAGAATCAAAACCGTCAACTGATATCACAGGAAAAGGACCACATATGTCCGTGTGAATTAATTCTAATAATCCTGTGCTTCGAGTGGCCCCTTTCTTTATTTGCTTAACGTATTTTCCTTTAATGCAATCTATGCAGTGGTCAGAGTCGGAGAAGTCTAAGGGTTGGAGAATCTCTTCCCTAATGAGACGCTCCATTCTCCCCCTCGAAATGTGGCCTAAACGACAATGCCACAGTTTCGAAGAAGTCTCATTAATTGTACTTCTCTTTCTCTTATGGCTTACATCATAGATATTCATCGTCACAGGGGATTCATTAAGAGGAAGCATATAAAGTTTGTCTTGTCGGATGGCAAGACCAATAACATCTGAATTAAATTTAAGAATGCATTTATTGTCTCCGAAATTACAATGAAAACCATCATCATCTAACATCGAAACTGAAATGAGATTCCTCCTCATAGAAGGAACATAAACTACATTATTTAATCTAAGAGTGAAGCCATTATTAAGAACTAATGGAAGGGATCCGATAGCTTCAACTTGAGCTTCCTTCCCATTGGCCACTCTAAGACTTCGCTCCCCCTTTCTTAATGTTCTCGCGGTAAGGAATCCCTGTAAGGAGTTGGTAACGTGCACAGTGGCACCTGAGTCAATCCACCATGAATTAAGGGAAAAATCAGCATAAAGTGATTCATCAATGAATGTTATGAAATCATTACCCTTCTTTGCAAGCCACTTCAGGAAACCAACACAATCCTTTTGGTAGTGGTCCTTCTTGTGGCAGAAGTGGCATCCGTCATCTTTAGATTCTTGAGAGGCAGGAGCAGAAGGAGCAAATGCTTTGGGCGCCCTCTGTGCTGCCTTGTCGTGTTTAGCGACGAAATGCAACTTCTTTTTAGACTTGAAATCCCCTTGGAATTTTCTCTTATTCTTAGGGCTGCTTACTTGATTCACAAAATCTTTATTTTCAGCCCTCACCCTCTCTTCCTCTTGGACGCACATTGCGATCAAGTCGCTCATGCTCCACTTCTCTTTCTGAGTATTATAATTTATCTTAAAAGGAGTAAACTCAGGAGGGAGAGAGGTCATAATGAAGTGGACAAGGAAACCCTCAGAGATTTCCATATCCAGGCCCTTGAGTTTGGCAGCCATATCTGTCATCATCATGATGTGTTCTCTTATGCCACCAGACCCATAATTATACTTAGTGTTGAGGAGCTTCTGAATCAGTGTGCTGGCATAAACCTTGGAGGTGCCTTTAAATTGCTCCTCCACAGATGCCAAGTACGTTTTAGCTTTTTCTGAGTTTGGGATTGCTCCCCTTATAGCATCTGATATTGAGTTCCTCATTATCATAAGAGACATGCGGTTGGACCGCTCCCACTTCTCAGAAAGTACATCATAAGTTTTCTTTAATTCATCATAATTTTCCACGCCAATGGCGGGAGCTGTGGGAGCGTCAACCCTGAGTGCATAGTCCAGGTCTAAAACACCAAGGACAACAGTCACCTTAGCTTTCCAAGCAGGAAAATTATTGCCCGTGAGTTGCTCTATGCCGTCAATAGTGGCGGCAATAGAGGAAGCGTTAAGAGCTGGAGAGAAGAATTGGGCCAGATCAGTAAATTTATCATAAGGAAATAATTTGCACGAAAATAACCCTACGTTGGTTTGATTAAAATCATGCAAAAATAAAACTCCAATCCGCATCACCGTTGGGCAGAAAACGGAAAAGAGTTTAAATTGAACACATAAAGATGGCACATAATTACAATCAACTTTGGTCAGAAAGTAATTATGAACCTATATTAAATTGATCGTAAAATTCTCCGGAAATTTTTTCTCGTTGGATCCAATTGAACCAGAGAATTAACAACAATATTTTATGCATTAATCATCATTAATTTTGGGCTAATTTCATTAGATATTCCAGTGCATAAATGAAAAAACGTTAGAAATCACTGGAAATTCCAAATAAATGGAAAAAGCCCAAAACATTAAAGAAAACGGCCCAAGAAGGCTTTTCGGCCCAGCTTGGCCCATCAGCACGGCCTAGCCCAGAGGTTTTCGCGTGCACGTGCCGGCCCGGCCGAGGGCACAGCCCAGCTTACGCGCGTGCGCTGGCCCGAGCGAGGGCGCAGCCCAGCCACCGCGAACGGCCCAATCTGCCTTCGCGCGCGTGCCGGCCCGGAGCTTTTCAGCCGTTCATCGCGATCGACGGCAGGCCGACGAAATCGCCCGGTATAAAAACCCCGTCGGCCGAAACCCTAACCCTAATTCATTTTCCTCTCTCTCTCCCCGAAAAATCCGCCCGACCCGGAGCTCGTCGGCGACGGAAAACTTGGCCCGGCCGAGAGAGAGAGAGACGGCGCCGAGCGCGGCCGCCGGTCGCCCGAGAGAGAAGAGGGCAAGGGCTCCACCGCAAACCAATCGACGGAGGCGCGCGTGCGACGGAGCCCGGGAGGAGATGAGCGCACGGCGAGAGGAGATCTCGTCCCACGGAGGAGGCGAGAACGGCCGGATGAACCGCGCGCGCATGAGGAAGATCCCGCCGGAGGAGAACTCCGACGGGCATGAATAGCGACGGAAAACCGCCGGAGCCGTAAGTCCTCACCCCCCTCTTTCTATTGCTTTGAGTTCTGAGAAATGGGCTTAGGGTTTGGGATTGAGAGGAAAAATTTGGGGTTTAGGGTTCGGATTTGGGGGGGGGAATTGGGGATTTCTTAGGGTTTTTCTTAATCTCTCCAATTCCCCTCCTTCTAATTGCTTAATCCCACTTAATCCGAGCCTAATTGACCGAACCCGAGCCCCATGAATCATCAACACAATATAGAAGCTTAGTTCATGAATGTATAAGCATAAGAGCCGCCTGAATGAATTGACCCGAGCTCGAAATGATTAATTCATGAAAGTGTATACAAGAATTCATCCTAATTTCATTAATCCGAGACATAAACATGAAGTTGTGCATTGATCCGAGCCTAAAATTGAACTTAAATCGCATAATTTATCATCAATGTACTTAAACCGATCAAAATTGGAAACAATTGACCGCTAATTGGCGTCAACCGATCGTAATTCAACATGATTAAGACTAATTGGGTTTGATTAGGAACTAGGATGGCTCTGATGCCAAATGTTAGACCTTAAAGCTTCACTTAATCAACATAATAGCTAGCCCTAAGATCAAACACCCTAAGTGCGAAAGCGTGAGGTGTTTACCTGAGTTCGGTGACGCCATCTGATGATGGTGAAGTGGTCTTCGGCGTGATGAAGAAGCTTTGGGCGATGTAGTCGATCACCAGCACGTAGTGGATGAGGAGGCGGCAGTAGCCTTCACCTTGTTTACTGCGTTCTCTTAGGATCGGATTAGAGTTGTGGGGGGGGGGGGGAGATCAGCCTAACATGCGAAAATCTAGTCACATGCCCTACGGGACTCCCCCCTGGTTTATATCAAGTGCAGCACAAGGTGGGACCACCACCATTTGTTGGTTGGGGCTCCCGATCAGAGCGCATGGAGGGCAAACGGTCCTCCTTTTATCTCGGTCACGTCAGGGATAAGGCCGAGATCAATTCCAACAGTATGCAGCACATGTGGCCTAATTTTGTTTAGGTTAGAGCTCACTTACTCCGGCTACCTATGAACAAGTGTTGCTATCTACGGAACAAGATGACAAACGACTTTGTTGTTAATAGCTTGCTAGTATGGATCGAGGGTCAAATTGTAGTATAGCTATAAATATATAATGAAAGACTTCAATGATGAAAAGCGTCAAAGAGCTAGCTAATCTGTAGTGGCTATTAGTCTGAGACCATGGTTAGTTGTTATTTTGGTGTGTGTGTATAGTTCTAGGTATTATAATATATTAATCTCACTCGAATATATATTTTGAACTAAGTATGGGAAATGATGGCTATAAATTGTGCCATATATTAGTTTAATGGTTTAGCACTTGAGCATTTCAATTTTGCTTTGTTTTTTAGCCCCCCTCGAATTTTTGGTGAAGCTCCGTCACTGTCTATAGCCCCCAAGCTCAACCTCTATTTTTACAAGAAAATGAGAAGAGATGAGACGGAGAAAGATGAGGAAGAAAATCAACCACACCTTCATGACTTTGCTGCGTCCGCCGCTACTTACGAGACCATCCACTCGAATCTGCAGGCAGAATCGATAACAGTTACTATTTACACAATAAATCAACCGTATGCATGCTTGCTGTGCATGCAAGGTAGATCTGTTCCGGTAATCGGAGAGACAGAGAGGCATAACGTACGTCGTTGCGCGCTTAATTTGCAAGTACAGAGGCAGCGGCGGACGTACGAGGGGTTGCTTTGCATGGTCGGGGACCGAGTGCTGTCGAAATATCAATACGAGTACTACACTTGAATGCCTTGGTGGTTACGGCTCTGTGCCTGCACGAGTAATGAACAAAAGGGCCGGTTTGGTTTGGACCGCACCACTCCTGCACTGTTGCTGTTTATTGCTCCAACTAAATGCATCCGATTTACGAAGGCCGTTAAACTAAGTAAATGAGATAAAAAAAAATGAATGAATGACACTTAGAAGGAACCTAAAGCAGAAATAGGCATTTAAATTCATGCCGAAAGAACTCGAACTTGGATAATCTAAACGTGTATCCACACTTGTCATCAACTGAGCCACTAAGTAAAGGGGATGATCGGCGATCCGTGTCTGCGAGGGCACTGGTGTTTCCCTGTGGCTTACTCAGGTGCACCGCCGTCGATCCCCAACCGAGTTATTGCTCCAGATTAATCGCGCTTGCACTCTGGATACGTTAGGTTGTACATGTCCGTAGTGGGGATCGGTGTACGTGGTTTGTGGCAGTGAGGCTTTGCCATTCCATTCTGCAATGTGCAAGGTACTGTGTGTGTTATTGTGTCTTGCACGGTTGCACTAGCCAGCGTCGTCGTCTGCAACCGAATTAATATTGCTCTAGGTTGGTCGCGTTTGCAGTGCTGGCACGCACACGCTAGCCTCGTCATTGCGCGTACCGAGAATCGGTAGGTCGTAAGTCGTATGGCGCTTGAAACTTTGCATTCGTTGCACCGCCGTCTGCAATTGGTTATTGCTTATGATCAATGGCATTTGCAACATGTTCAACCGCAAGAGTATTCGCGCTTTAGTTAAAGGTTTTCCTTCAGAGCTCAAATTCCCGTCCCGAAGTGATTTTCATTCCTTTCAGTGTATAGGAAACATGCCCTTAGGTTGATTGCCTAAATTACATAAGGACATGTATGTGATTTTGGTGATTAATGATAATATAGTCAATAAGATTAACATGTTTGTCAAGTATATACTTTAGTAGGTCTCATGGATGCAACAAAAGAGAAGTCATCGAAGCCGGAATAAAGAAAGGAATGAATTGGACTTGTTCCATGAATTTTGATGTGATCAAATGGGTTGGATTTCTGTATAATTTTGTAGAGTTCTTCACAAGCTTTCAATAGAGCCCAAGATCATCAAAATCGGAGTTCGGAGCGAAAAGTTATGCCCAAAATACAAAACGCAGTTGTGCTGAAATTTGCCTCACCGGATTATCCGGTGCTCACAATGAATTTTGATGTGATCAAATGGGATGGATTTTTATATAATCTTGTAGATCTATTCACAAGCTTTCAATAGAGCCCAAGATCATCAAAATCGGAGTTCGGAGCGAAAAGTTATGCCCAAAATACAGTTGTGCTGAAATTTGCCTCACAGGATAATCCGGTGATCAAAATCAACATAACTCCGGTGCTTCAGAGGAATATCCGGTGCTCAAATCAACATAACTCCGGTGCTCAAATCAACATAAGTCCGGTGCCTCACAGGATAATCCGGTGCTCACAAAATGAACTCACCGGACTAATTTTTGCAGAGAGCTCCAAAATAAACTTATGGGCATAGGATAATCCGGTGCTTTTGTCCGGTGTTAACTAACTCATCACAGGATAATCTGGTGCTCACAAAATTAACTCACCGGACTAATTTTTGCAGAGAGCTCCAAAATGAACTTATGGGCATAGGATAATCCGGTGCTTTTGTCCGGTGTTAACTAACTCATCACAGGATAATCCGGTGCTCACAAAATGAACTCACCGGACTAATTTTTGCAGAGAGCTCCAAAATGAACTTATGGGCATAGGATAATCCGGTGCTTTTGTCCGGTGTTAACTAACTCATCACAGGATAATCCGGTGCTCACAGTTGAGTTTGAGTGGGTTCCAACGGCTAGTTTCTCTGATGTACTCACAGGATAATCCGGTGCTTGTACTACTATCATCACAGGATTATCCGGTGCTCACAATTTTCTGAGCCGTTGGGGCAACGGCTAGTTGGCGGGTTTGAGGCTATAAATACTCCTCCACTCAGTCATTTGAAGGTGCTGGAGTCCAGAGAAGTTCATGTACACTTGAGAAGACATCCAAGCCACCAAAGTGCTTAAGTGATCAAATCCAAGGCGATTAAGCACACCATTAGAGAGTGATTAGTGCTTGTAGGCCTAGAGAGAGTGTAGCTAGTTGATAGCTGCATAGAGAGTGGATCAAGGAGTGATCCTAACTTGTACCAAGTGGTACGCCGGTACCTTGGAGTCTTGGTGACTCGCCGGTAAGCTTGTTGACCCTCCGACTTGGTGTGGAGAGGCGGCAAGGTATTTGTGCGGGGACGCGGAGACCCTTGCCTTTGTGGCTCAAGCTCCGAAGTGATCACGGCGGCGAGGAACCGGAAGAGAGGCTAGTGGTGAGACCTTGCCTTGGTGGTTTGGTGGCTTATCCGGATAGAGGCCTTGTCTTTGTGACTTGGTGGCTCAAAGGCTGTGACCGGGTGCCAACCGGGAGCATATCCTTTGTGGAGCTCCAACGTGGACTAGGGGTGGCTTTCATGCCATCGAAACCACGGGATAAAAATCCTTGTGCCGAGTTTGTTCTCTCTACCCTCTTTACACTTCCGCATTTACATTCTTGCAATTTACCTTACTAGATAGGTTGCAAGTTTCCTTAATCAGTAGAGTAGACACGCTAGATAAACCTAGAGCACATTTAGATAGAAATTGATATAGGTTTATCTTGTGTTATTTTTTGAGCCAGTTTAGTTCTAAGTGTCCTAATTCACCCCCTCCTCTTAGGACGTCACCGATCCTTACACAGTGTCTTAACGATTTTACTTTACGGTTTCCGTCACGAAATTATTCCCAAGATCATTCCCTTCGGGACGGGATTCTATCTCCTTTTCCTTCGCAATTTCTCTCAAAAAGAAACTGTTGGAGACAAGAGAAAATAAAAGTAATAGAAATAGGAAAGAGAATCAAGAAGGGAACGAAATAAAGTAAATATGATTAGAGATGTTTCTTAGAAAGGTACTCCGTAATATGTATCTGCCGGTCGCTTGCAGGTCGTCCTCGTTTTCTTCTCCGGTGCATGCGGCGGCCAAAAGGGCCGGTCCGTACGTACTGCGGCGAGGTCCTCTTCGTCTGGCCACTGTCGGCTACCAAGAAAGGCTTGAGATGTCAAAATCCAAACGTGATCTCGACCTCGACATAGGCAACTGGCTCTTGGGATACTCAGACGACGAAGACGGCGAATACTTCCACGAGGACGTGACAGCTTAATGCTAGCTCTACGAAGCTGGACGTCTGCAGGTTGGACACGAAGGAGACGCAGCGGGTCAGGGAGATAGAGGCTGCTGGGCGCTGGCTGTAGACCGGGCGCTGTTCGTCAGCCGGTGGCCACCGGAGAACGGGTGGTGTCTGGTGTGTGAGCGTGCGTGCGTGCGACGAGGTGGTGGCCGGCCGGTGGGCGACACACTTGCTGCAGTGCTGTGCTTTGCACTCGCCTTGCCAAAAGAGGTGGGGTGCCGTTCGAGCACGCTATGCTCTGGTCCATCAAGCCGATTGAAGCTACGACGAGGCTCACGCACGCGAGCAGCGGAGCAGGGCCCTAATTACCTGTGAGATGTCATAGGGAATGGGGTTGATTGATGAACTAGGATTTGCTCTAAGCGAAATTTTTACATGTGCATGTACACATCTAGCTTATTAGACCCATTCATTTATGTTAAGATTCATGTTGAAAAAATAGATGAAAAAAATTAAAAAAAATCAAGAGATGAATGAATATCAAATGAGAAGTATAAACGGTTGAAATAAATTGTAGATAGAAGGGATAAATGGCTGAGATAAGCTTTGTGAGCAAAGCCCATGCAGTTTTGCATTTATCAGGATCTGCTCATGGTAGCCCGGTTCCAGAATCGCAGTATGCTGATAGTGCCCGCTTGCAACTCGTCATCAAGGATGCCCCGCCTTCCACAGTCCGGAAACATATATTGGCACTTGCAGTAGTTCATCAGCTCCAGGCATATTCAACAGGTACGAAACACAGAGGAAACACGCCTGTAGATCGACCGGCATATATTGCATAAGATCAAGAACACAGGTGTTAAAAGGAAAAGAAGATAATACTTTTCCCTGCTTGATGAACAAAGATCCGGGCTCTCAGAATGAGCTGTGCTGCCTGTTTCATCTTGCAATATGGCTATGACCTGAGACTCTGTAGAACATAATGCGAGGCATTGGCCAATTCCTTCCACTGTTTTGCACTTCTGCCTGAACATCCAGGAATGATGCATCCAGCTCTCATTTTTTTCGATGGTCAGTAAATGCATCGACCAAGCAGAGCTTGCACCATTTTCACAAGTATACATCGACGGGACAAACAAACTTGGCGGAGATTCAGTAAAGATAGCTGGTGCTGGTGACTCCTAGTTACATTGGCTTGCATATTTACAATGTAGCCTTGTCCGTGTTCATCTTCATCAGTATACTGACATTCTACGCTGTCAAAAGAACATGCTCTGGTAGGGGTATGGTGAAACCATACAGTAGGTCAGGTACTCAAGTGAAGCAAATTTCAAGCCTCTTTAAAAGCCAACGTTGATTGTGCCTCGTGTTCTTTATCTTCTGCTACCATCCAATCAAGCTTCGGTCCCTGAAGCAAGAGAAAAGGGGCTAAGTACATGTATGCAAAGGAATGAACTTGCAGGACCAACAAATTAATAGGACCAGTGATAGAATAAAAAATATAATATAACGACGTAATGGAATGTTATGCT
The DNA here is from genome assembly GCF_958298935.1 of Phragmites australis. Lineage (NCBI taxonomy): Eukaryota > Viridiplantae > Streptophyta > Magnoliopsida > Poales > Poaceae > Phragmites > Phragmites australis. The sequence continues at coordinate 26,781,061 of NC_084938.1, read as the reverse complement.
TCAATATGCCAAACACCTTTCGTCGAAAAATGCCAATGGCAAATACATATACAGAAGGTTTGGGACATATCCAAATCTTAACTTTCAGACATTTCCAGCACTGTACTATGATTCACTGAAAAATGTACAAGGGAGAACACTGCTAGCGGAAGCTTTTCCTCGTTTTAGTCTTATCAGTCCTTGTGTGTAGCATTTGTTTACGAAAAGCAGTGGGCAAAAGCCCCTACTATATATACTACAAAGGGGGCTTATGCACGAGTAAAGAATGCACAAGCAAATGTCCAACATGTAGAATGCTTACCTTTCCCTGACGAATTATAGTAGGGTAAGTTCCTGTCATATCTACCACAGTAGAAGGATCAGCAATTCTAACACCACCGTCAACAATGAAATCCAGACCCTGAAACATTGAAACATCAAAGCAATCATGCTCTCCAAGCCATCTTTCGGACCTACTCTTGTCCAAATACAACTCGTAATACAGCCACACGTCAAAGCTACGTAGCTAATAGCTGGTTTCTATTCCAGAGAAAATTAACAAGCCACTCGCAGCAAATAGTTATATTTTTATAAATTTATAAAAATAAAAATATCTTAACATGCAGTTTGTTAGTGACTACAGTTCCGGACAAACAATTTTGCTACAATTAAAATCTTTTGCATCAGTTCCTTATGTAAGCTTGAGTGCTGGGTACTCTCCGGACATGCAATTATTTATAAACTATAATGGATCACACTGCAACTGATACAAAAAGGCATCAGATGGAAAGTTTTCTCAGTAATATTCTCTATGAAATAGTAACAATTCTTTGTATTTCATATGTGAGAATTGTAGGTAACAATGTTACAGATGCATGGTGATTTGCTATATATTATGGTAGCAGATGAACACAGCGAGGGGAAGGGCAGGTCGCCCTCTCATCTTCGGGCTTCTCCCGTCGAGAAGAGGCTCTTATCATAGCCGAGTTTGGTGGGCAAAGCCATTTACTAGGTTGATTCTTGATTGAATCCTAAACAAGACTAAGCCAACCGTTTTATATTAGGAGCCATCTAAGTAATTTAGGAAACAGGAAGGAAACTAGAAACGGACTAGGACTCAGAGCTAACCTACTAGGACTTTTTTTTTCTCGAACGCGCAGGTGAGCTACGTGTCATTCCATTAAAGAAGAGTAACAAGATGTACAAACCCACACACCACACCCACACACACGCCATACCACGTCCCTGACCGCATTGCACCTGCCTAGCTGATTCAGCCCACGCGCATTCTAGATTAATATGGAGGGATTCATTGGAAATGTTTAGAAAATGACCAAGAGTACAAGCTTGTACACTCAATTTGATCCTACCAGATCATCCGCCGCCCTAACCTGGTCGGCATCCTTCGGCGTCCACCCAAAGATGGCGGCCAAAGCTGTGAGCTATGCACGTTAAGAGGCAAATCAAACACCATGTTGTATGCATCATGTGCTTGTTGGTCGATACGGTCATGTTCCGAAACAATTCCCAATCTCCGCATGACCCTCTTCTGTGCATCTATCACGCCAGGGCCAGGGGACCAAGATTTGACCCCCGCGACACGATGACTGTGCCAGGGCAAGGAGCCTAGAGGTGGCCCCTTTCTTCTTCCCTTATGGATGACGGGTTGGGCAGGAGGCTGTCCACGGGCCGAGACACTTCAGAGATGAACACATGTCGTGCTGAAGGTGTCTGCGGTGGACCTATACCATCGGCTGGGTCAAGCACAGGCGGGGACCCCAGCGCCTAGGGAGAAGGAGAGGCTGATCTCAGGGGAGAGTTGGAGAAGGTGGCCACTAAGCCCGGAGCAGGCACCGGCGTGGGGATGGTGGGGTGGGGAGCCATCGCACACACCTTAGCATCATCCTTCAAGTGATGCAGCTGAATATGATTTCCATAACTCTATAAGAGAAGTGGAATTATGATGCTGATACAAAAAAAGGTTCTTCAAGCGAGATTAAGATACAACATTTCTATAACTCTATAAGAAAAATGAAGGTACCAGTGGCTCGTAAATATCAGCAATGATTACTGGGTCAAGTATCCATTCATCCTCCGACAAATATTTAACATTGTAAATAAAGGAAAAGAAAAATATTTATAATACTGAGAATGACAGGATAGCAACATGACACCTATTTTTTCTCACTCATAACAAATTCCCTCCAGATGCTAAGGAAACATATGAGTAGTTACAAATACTAGCAAAATCTATGAGGATAATAAAATACCCTTTTCTCTATCGTAAAAGATGATCAACAGTACACAAAGTTCTTCTATTATCACAAGGTAAAATATATTTTTCTGATGTAGCTGAACCAGAATATAGAGCTAGAGCCCTGCAGCATATGGTTAACTATTGGGAATGCTCATACATTCAAGCACAGCATCAAGTACTTCCTCTGAACATTTTAGTGGAGTTGATATTCAGCAATGCAGAACATGCATTGGCAATTCTACAATCCACGATACTTAACCCATAATACCAGTTGACCATAAGCATACCAGGAACAGGAAGTAATGCGAGGGAAGAATATAGTTATACTACAAACCTTGTGCAGATCAAAGGTTCATCCAGATTTTGCAATATTGCTTGGCAGATGGGATTGTCTGGAATTCGAACACCAACCTGTCTCCTTTTTGCATACCTTGTGGACAACCCATGTTTTATGCATTGTTTTGGAAATTGCTTGGTTGCAGGTAAAATAAAGGTGTACTGCACATGATTAAAATAATCAAGTTAATTGAGAAATACTCAAGTACAAACTGCAGTACAAAGTGAAGTAGCAGATATACTTACAGGCCCAGGTATTGCATGCTTGACAGCGCGGAAAATGTTAGCTTGTCCTTGGTTGGTACCTTGAGGAAATCCTATTGTGTAGGTATCGATATCACGTAACGAGTGGCATAGGATGCTCAGAGGCTGCATTGTTCAGAATTAGTATAAGCACATAGCGCATCTGCAGAATCAGCTTCATACGGCAATATTTTACAGCCCTGCTAATCTTGCCTTTGAATCGCCGATGCCTTTTAGTCTGCATCAAGAACAAACATATATTTGCCAATTAGAGCTGAAATGCCTTACTTCATGCGTAGGTGACATGGCAAGAATTGGATTTTCATCAACCATCATAACAAAATGACCAAAGCACGAATTTACCTGTGAAGGCGCTCAATAGACTCATTGTTACTCAGATCACAGACGATGGAGAAGCAGTCAAAAGTAAGACTCCATATAATTTGTGTTCAATAGAGCATTCAAAATAGAAAGAAAAAAAAATGAAAATATTGCGAGCATAGTTCTATATTTCTATCTCCGGGAAGATGGTCAACCAAACCCAAACAATCAAATAGGTCAAATGCACATATGAACTTATCAAGCATCTAAGAGTTTTTTTAGCGCAAGAGTCATGTAAGCTCAAATTCCTTGGAAACCATGGCTGCCCAACACAAAAGACATGCAACAAACATTTGCATAGAAATTATCTGCAAATGCTCAAATGGCTGCGGTTGCCAAGTGTTAGACAACAGACTTTCAATATGCTTCATGGACCAAATTTTATAGGGACAATTGTAAAGAAACCACTACTTCTGATGTTATTGTAAACTTGTCATTAGAAAATTGCAAAAATACCATTAAAATTGTTATTCGATGGTATACTTGCAAAAAATAAAAAACCAGAGAGGTATTTGCAAATGCCCCAATTTTATATGAATGCAAGCGCGCCAAGCCATCAACTGCAGTGCAAAATACGGCAAGCGTGCACAGTGCACCTTAATGGACGCTAGGCATTAGGCAATGGGCACACTCCAGGATATACACATTTAGGTAGTTCCACAGCAACGAGGACTGAAATAAAAGAGGCCAAGCGAAGCGATGAACGGCGTACACAGTGTCAGTAGGGATAACCCCGACGGCGCCGTGCTTGATGAGGTCGATGACGGGGTCCAGCTTCCAAAAGTCCTCGCCGGAGGGCTCCACCTTCACCCGCAGCATCTCTGTACCCCCTCTCTACGCGCGCGCGCGGGGGCAACCCAATCGCCAGAGAAATTGCTCTTAGCACCAGAAGCTCCGCGAGAGGCGAGCGAAATTGGAAATTTTGAAAGGAAGAAGAGAGTGCGGGGGAGGCAGACAATACCGTGAACTGGCGAGCTTGGCGGCGTACTTGAGGCGCTTGGGGTTGCGCTTGTGGAGGGCGACGATGGTGGAGGAGACGCGGAGGCGGGGCGGAGGGGGTGGCGACGAGGGGAGGCGGAGCGGGGACAGGGGGACGGCGCGGCGGAGCAAGAACCGCGAGAAGGAGGCCGCGGGAGGTGCTGAGAGCGGAGGAGTGTCAGGAAGTAGATTAACGTGATCCGCCACCGACTATTGGCACTCACCGCTCGGTGGGCTCTGTACGTAAAAGTGTAACTCAGATGCGAATTGAACTGTCTAGTTTCAAATTAGAGCCTTGCTACACGATTATACTTCTCTTTTTGCGAGAAGCTATACGATTATACTTCTTCCTGTCACAAATATACGACGGTTCAGACGAAGCCCATTAAACTTTTAAAACTCTAACTATTAATAACTTTTAAAATATAAATATTATATATATATATATATATCGATTTGTCTTCAAATATACTTATGTAATATTATGAACTCATTGGATTATATAAATCTATACTAGTTGGAAATAGTAATAAAGTTACGCATAAAAAAATATGTTATGTCTAAAGACCTAAGGGTTAATATTGCACCTTAGTATCATTTTTTCCCCAGCAAGGAGTAACTAAGCTTGATTTGATATATGTAATTTTAGAGGAGACGTGGTATAGCATGGAGTCGCTTTAAGATAATTCCAAGTAAAAGAGGATTACATTTTGTGATTTTCATATATACGTGAGCGGTCTGTGTCCCCTTTTGCGCACCTTTTACTTATACCTTGAACGAATCTACTTGTTGCTAAGATGGCCGTTGAGATAGAGTAAAAAAGTTCCATCGTGCACAAATGATGCTTGGCGTCACTTGATTTGTATTGCAGCGGCTCAGTATCAGTCCCTATCGCGAATGTAAATGGAGCTTGGTGACAATACTCCCGGATAGAGTCGAGTCGACAGGGTTCGAGTTCTCATATGGCATCTCCAAATGAAGACCGCGCAGTAGAGAAGCGCCATAAAAAAATCAGTCCCTGCGCTCCATTCGTGGCGGTTTTGCAGAGTGACTGTCTTGCAAGGATCCTACCTGGCACGCCAAGAGTCCCCGTCTTGCTGGTCGCGCACCCCAAATCTGTTGCCCGACGCCCTGCCATTGATGCGGCCGCAGCTCCCCAAACCCGCCGTCCGGCCACCAATCCAACCCCGTAGCCCCGCCATTTGCGCCGGCCGCAGCTCCCCAAATCGTGAGCACCCTGTCATGGCGAGCAGTGAGAGCACAAGGTCGACGGCCAGCTCAAGTGCCAGACTGGGCACGGCATCGTCATTGTCCACCTTCATGATGCAGATCAAAAATGCATCAGTGCTTGTGCAGATCGGGAGTAAATTTGACTATGAAATGCTACTCTGTTACCGATTGGGACTAAACAAATTTCTGCGCTACCACTACTGCTGCCCTCAATTAAACGTATCTAAGCACAAGCAAATGGATGTTTAGACCTCGTGCTTGCGATGCCAAGGGAGCTATTGCCAGTGAGAATGCGCTAGGGGTGGCAGGATTGGGGTGCCAGCGGTGGGGTTGGGGAGCAAGCTGAACAGCGATGTAGTATATTTCGTAAGATACGATCTTATAAAAAACTTACTTTCATCTGATAACACGTGTTTACTGTATCTTTCTTTTCTTTAGCTCAGTCATTAGATCACAGTATTAATAACATAGATAGTCTTATGAGAATCTTTCTGAACAGAGTTCTATAAAATTTGCTTTCGAGCAGGAGAGACTTAGGAGATAGATAATATAAGATGGGACATGATGGAAGAGAGAAATAGGTGTGACTGAGTCAGCAAACTGACACCACTTAAATCTTAGTTAGCATGGCTACATCTGCAAAACGGTTTTAAAGGCGCTGTGAATGGTTTTGAATTTGAACTTGATTCATCAGAGCAGGAGCTTCGGGATAAAACAACGTAAAAGATGTAGGTCACAACGTACCACCGCAAGTATAACTGTACATATCATAACATACATACAGCGTAGTTTAGAAAGAAAACATAAATACAGTGACATTCTTATAAGTTGTTCAAATTTCCCAAAGTCGCATGGAATATATGAGTTTGGAACCCACATCTGTTTATCTGATTTGATATTTATCACCTTCCGTCCACCGGAAAATAAAAAGGCAACTGCCAATGAACATTTTTCAACTTCACCGTGCCATAACACGCAGCGCAACAGCGCAAGCAAAGCCGGGGAATTTCAGTATTTAGGATTCAATTCGTCTTCCTCTTCAGCTTTGACACCAGTACGTGAGCCTTTCATTATTTGACATCGTGGCACATCAATTTTTCTATTTTGTAACATTTTGATATTTCTCGGCATATTCCATCTCCTTTTGATATTGTGCAGGGATAATAGGCATATGAAATGACCGAAATGTCCATTGCCTCAGTACATGATGCGCCCAGGTCCCCATCCAGATCTGGCCGAGCCATCTCCGTCGCGTCGCCCCCTTTCTCTCCACTGCGCAGCGTCACGCCGCCCCTTCTCTCTCTGCCGCGCTACCCCTTCTCTCTCCGCCACGCCGTCCCTTCTATCCGCCGCGCCAGGCCACCCCTGCTGTCCCCGCCGCCCCTACTGTCCCCACTTTACCACGTGACCATGTCTTTGTCAGGGACTAGAGTCCGGTCCAAGGGACCGAGGATGGCGACGCGGTGCCAAGCAACGACCGGTCTGCCACTAATCCAATGCCCGGAGTGCGGTGTGGGGAAGGTAGTTGAGCTGACGGCTTGGACTGATGCCAACTATGGCAGGAAGTTTTTCAAGTGCAGTCGTCACCGGCGTAGCGTACGTATTTGGCCCCCGTATTTGAGTAGTAAATTGTAATTTTTGGTTGATTTTGAGTTGTTAGATTGTTGATGTATGGAGGAATTCGCTATGCAGGGGGGTGGCTACCCTTTTTGGAAGTGGTACAAACAAGTATGAAGAACATCTTATGGATGAAGGAATCGTTGGTATGGACTCGAATTCGGTTGGTGCTGCAATTTCTGAGGTCCAGGAGGCTACAACAGACTGGAAGCAAGAACTGGAGGCTGTTAAGCAGGAGATTGCAGCGATGAATGAGGCAATAGTGAAGGAGAAGAATGGAGATGATAGCAAGATTGGTCAGCTGCATGCAAGGGTGAAAGCACTGCTGTTTGTGGCTTGCCTGAATGTTGTTCTTGTGCTAATGGCCATCTTTGTCCACCTTGTGAAGTAGCTCAATAGGGATCTATTTCAGTTTGTAAGCAATCAGCAAATGATCACTTTGGGATGGTAGAGTCCCAGGTTGTGCATGTATTCAGGAATGCTTTTGCATGCCAATTGAAATGAAAATGATCACTTTGGGATTATTTGCCACGCTATCTTCTTACTGTGTTTTGATCTGCTTCTTGATTATTTGTTTAAGAACTGGTGCATTTGCACTACATTAACAGTTAGAACATGCCAGATTTCCGTGCTAACTAATAACATAAACACACCACAAAAACATGATCACTATACTTTAATTCTTGAAAACAAATATGTAGTTTCCCTCAATTCTTAACAGGAATATACATTGTGCTTTCAAATGATGGTACTACTTGCCACCAAGTCTGTACCATTGTTCTTTGCTTCAACTAGTGGCGAGCACAGGAGATCATGATTGCCATATTGGAACTGCACATGGTGTAGTTTTTTAGTACAGAAATTGTTCTCAACAGAAATTGAAACCTCAGTACTGCAAGACTTGTTCAGACTTGTTGACATACAGACTTGTTCACAAACTTTGAAATGAAAACGACTTGTTGGCAAGTGCAATAATATTACAAGCACAGAAGATCATTGCTTCCTGACAAAATAAAATCTCATGCCTACAGGTTCATTGTTTCCTGGCAAAATAATATTACAAGCCTGCAAGATCATTGTTTCCTGGCAAAATAATATTACAAGCACACAGGTGTATAGTAGCTTAGTAGGTACTCATGCTTAGGCCTCCTCCACTGCCTTTTTTCCCTTCCTTGGAGTAAGCTTCTTTCTTGTTGTGGTCTTGACTGGAGACTTTGCTGGGCTAGATGGTGTTGCATCTGTAGCAGCCAATGTAATTGCCAATTGCCTTCTGGTGACTGGACCAGGGCTTTGATTGATGACATCCTACATTGTCACCTTTTGCCTTTTAGGAGTGCTAGTACTTGCTTCTGCTTCTTTGCTCGGCCTGTCTACCTTCTTCCTACTGCGCCTCTTCCTGCAATGACAAATACATATAGGATAAGATGATACAAATGACAGTTTGTTTCTGCAACAAGACTTGATTTAGGATTACCTTTTCTTGGTACCATTGAGTTTACATTTGTATGATGACTGCCTATGACCAAGTTCACCACACCTCTTACATAGCACCTTCCACTTGCCCTTCCCTTTTATCTTTCCTTTCTCAAGACAAGATGGTATTCTATTCTTTTTCTGTCGACCTACATACCTCCTTTGGAGTGGTGGCATCAACATGAACCCAACATCAACTTGTGGCCATTGAGACTTGTCAGTAAGGGGAGCAATGACTCCTGCATAAGCTATCCTAAACTTAGTCACAGAGTAGCAAGGATCAAGATAATCTTCCATTTTGTGGTTTCTGTAAGTAGATATGAATGCCAACGCATGTGTACAAGGCTTGCCACTAACTTGCCACTCCCTACAAGTGCACTCATGGTTTTTCAGGTTCACAGCATGTCTGAATACTTGGTGATCAGGATTAATCTCTGTCACTTCAGCTGTGTCCTTTGCTCCGCATATAACCTTCAAGTTGCCCAAACCTCTAGTTTGTGCATTCATTTGCTCAACCACAACTGGAAGCATTACACCTTGCAGCCTCTCACCAATCCTTCTTCTCCTATCGAAAAGCTGCATTATTCTTGCTCTCAGTACATCTACAAGCTCAGTTATTGGGAGGTCCTTCATATCTTTGATCCATGCATTCCATGATTCTGCTAGATTATTGTTAATGTAATCACATTTTATTTGATCAGAAAACACGCACCTCATCCACAAGAGTTTGTGCCACTTAAACAACCAAGGTTGCACACTAGGATCAGCCTCATGTATCTTATTCATGTAGTGCTCAAACACTTCAGTTCTGTAAGCTCTAGCTGCAGGAAACATGTTGCCATAGACAGGCCCTTGGAACTTCTTCACAAAATTTTGCATCAAGTGTCTAAAATACTCTCTATGCTCTGCCCAAGGGTACACCTTCTTAACAGCTATTTCTAAACCCTTGCATGCATCAGATGAAATGGCTAAATGAGGAAGATCACCTACTGACTTATGTAGCTGCTCTATAAACCATGTCCAATTATCAGTTGTCTCTGCGTCAAAAAACCCAAAGGCAACTGGAAACATCCAGTTGTGTCCATTTAATGCTGTAGCTGAGGCAAGATGGCCATTCCATCTCCCATTAAGGGCAGTGGAATCAATGCTTAAATAAGGTCTACAACCATTCAAAAACCCATCAATGCATGACTTGAATGCACAAAAATATCTATTGAAGTACACTTTATCCTCAACTTGCTTCACATCTATTTCTACAACACTGCCTGGTGACCTCTTCTCAACCTCTGCTTTGAATCTGTACAACTCGTGGAAGCTTTCTTCCCATGATCCAAATATATGGTCTACTGCACGTTGTCTACCTGCCCAAACTGTAGAATAATTGAGAGTGATATTGTACTTCCCCTCCAACTCTTCTTTCAGAGCCATAGCACCAAGATCAGGATGCTTCCTTAGTGAAGGTCCAACCTTTTCTGCAATCCATTTTTGTGAAGCCACTTTAGTTTTCACCCTTCCGATTGATGCACACTTGTGACCAAACTTGTTCAGTGTAACCTGGAAAATAACATGGAACCAAGGAATTAGCAATCTAAATCACAAAAAAGTACATAAAGTTAGCAGTTAGTACCCTGACAGTTTTATTGTCTGGGTTCAGTCTTGCAACAATAGCCCATGGGCATCCCTCACTTGTACAATAACCTCTGAAGATGCTCTTACATGATTTCTCTGTCCCTAGCTCAAATTCCCCCTTTATGGCATGTTGCCTGACAGCCATCCTAAATTCATCCATGCTAGGGTACACGGTGTTAACACTCATTGGTGGATCCTCTCTGTCATAATGCACTATAGGCTCCCCAGGAATGTCATCATTCACTGGGATTGCAGCACTTGCAAGCTCATCATCCAATATAATAGGATTAGGAACATGATTTGCATTAGTTGTAGCCTTGGCATTCTCTACTCTCTCATCCTCTGCCCTAAGACCAAGAAGAACATACATTTGATCTTCCTCCATGCCTGGACCATCTGGAACATTGACAATATCAAGTTTAGACCAGTCAATATTTGGTATGTCCTCAACTTGGACAGGAGGCCCTTCAACAGAGGGATCAACAGCAGGCATAACAACAACTGACTCACAAACATTAACAGTACTACCATGCTGGCTGCTTGATGCTCCTTCTGCAATTACCTTAGCAGCCACAATATCACTCATTTGTGTAACACTTGATGTACTGCCCTGATATCCAGCCTTGTCAACCACCAGAACATGCAGAAACATATACCTTGCACTCCACCTCTCAGAGAATGAAAGCAGCAGATCCATGCTACTGCAATACTTGATTTCATCACCACTGTACCTCTCTGTCCCATAAACCTCAATCTCTTGGCAACTACCCCACCTTATCCTTTGAGATATATCATCATGCAGCTTTTCAATACTGCAACTACGATAATCCACATACCAATCCCCATCTTTGCGTGGAACTATAACAACAGTGCCATCGTCTAGTCTAGCGATATACTCACCAAACCGAACACATAATTTAAAGGCTGCATCGGGGTCAATCCTACCGGTACGGGAAAGAGAAAAGATAAACAAGAATTCAAGTTAAAGACAAACATCATCAATATATCATGGCAAAGAAATTTACCCCTCTGGAATCTCAAGTGGATCCATCAACCACTCAGTTCTTCTCGGATTACCATGAATTCATCCAAAACCTGCTCGGCATCAGTGGAGCGTCAGACGTTTCTCCTCTCCCCCCGGACCAAACCAAGAGCGGGCAGGGGAAAGCAAAACAAGAGAAGGGGGATCCCGTAGGGGGAGGGGTACAGGAGGGAACGGGAGTTGCTCGTACCTCTGATTTGAAGTCACGGTTGTTTGTCCCCGCTCAGCCGTCACCGCCGCTTGGAAGGGCCACAAGGAACGGGATGAGGAACCCTAGAACTAGAACTGGGAGTTACGGGGGCAGCGGTCTGGTCATAAGCGAGCAACGCCAGGTTACAGCCAGGGGGCCTTCAGGTTACAGAATAATGATTCCAGGGCACTTCGGTCATAGCAGATCAATCGAAATCAAAAAGAGATGAAAAATACCGAGAAATATCAAAATGTTACAAAATAGAAAAATTGATGTGCCACGATTTCAAATAATGAAAGGCTCACGTACTGGTGTCAAAGCTGGAGAGGAAGACGAATTGAGTCCTAAATACTGAAATTCCGCGAGGTCCGCCCGCCTCTCCGACCTCCTCCGCCGCAGCGAATGCCGGAGCCGCAGGCCGTCCTCCCGCTCCGCGCGCTCCCGCCGGACGCGCCGCTACCCCTCCCCGCGCCGTTCCACCCCCAAACCCCCGCTTCCGCCCCGGCCACGACCCCCAACCCTCCCCCTCCCCAAACCCCCGCCGGGCCGCCCGCCTCTTCCTCCACACGCCCGCCGCACCCATGGGAGATCGCCGCGCGTGCTTGGCTCGAGTCCTTCCCCGACGGCCGCCAGCCCACGGAGCCGGAGGTCGACGCCTACATCGATGCCCACCGCCCTGAACTCCCCTCCCTCCCTCGCTCCCAGCTCCACCAGCGCCTCCTCGCCCTACGTGGCGACCAGGTAATCAGCCGACCTACCCTCTTCCCTCGTTCGCCCCTTCGCGGACTGCTTACGGTTTAGTGGTTTACGAATCATCATGTGACTCCCCCGTGGTTTAGTTGATGGGATTGGTCGACTTGCGCGCTCCATCTATTATTGATTAAGTAAGTGATGAGTGTGGGTGTGGGTAATTTTTGAATCAATCAAATGACCACTGCTTTGGGGTTACTCAATTTTTCTCAGTCGTGGAGGATAGAGCTCTAGTTACAATAGGTTTGTACTAGAATGGTTAGTGAGTTTCGACCCTCGTAATTTGGAGTTGCTCAGTGTCAATACGATTAGCTAGGTTTCATCATTGTGCTGAGGCTGCACGATTAGTTGAACTACAGTAGCTGTTACGCTTTGAACGCCAGGAGCCCTTTGTTATCTTAGTTGGAATATTTTATCTGTTCTGTATACTTAACGTGCCCTGCTGCCCCTCAACGATAACTCTGACGGAACTGACCTTCACCAGATCTATTAGATACATACCTGTCTTTTGGATTCCCCACATTGATCAACAAAACTGAGCTCGGATTGCACTTCTGTTTTCTCCTTTATGTCAGGTTTTAGATGCAGACCAGAGTGCATTTCCGTACAGGTTCCAGCGAACTGATCTTTGGAAGCCTGTGTACCAGTGGTTGGAATCTCTTGAGATGGACTCGCTTGTAGAAACTAAGCAGATATCAGACTGGCTTACATCGAACCCAAAGATAATGGACAGGCTGGTTGAGAAGCATTCAAAATATCATTTGATACACTACACACAGAGAATGCACTTGAAGCTGCTGAAGAAGAAGGGGAAGTTGCCAAAGGTAAATGCATTTCTTAACGATTTGATTGGTCTACAAGGAATACCTTTTATTTTCGTTATATTCATTAAAGTGGCTGCTTGGCATTTTGGCAATATGAGACCTGATCCTCATCTGTTCTGTTGCTTGGATCTAATTTGTCGAATTACTTGACATAAAAGCATAAAATTTTCTAGCTATTATTGCAGTTTGCGCTATTTAGATTCAGCACAGTATTCTCAGTTCTTGCATTTTTGCCCTCATATTATTATTATTAGCTTGTTACAGCAAAGTGAAAGAACCCAGCCTTCTGTAAATCAGCACATAGTTTTGTTTACAGCAGGTTACTTCAGGCTCAGTTTCTTTGTTTATCATGTTTTTTGTGCTTGCCAGTTTGACTGTTTGCAATGTAAGTTGCACATACAAGCAATGATTTGAGGTAACATTACTTGAAGCAACACACCTAATTTCTTGTATGTACTTAAGTTAGTATCATGTCTATTCCCATGAAAATTTCTCTGAGTACATCTTGCTGATCTTTCATATAAAAATTCTCCTTAGTCCTTACATGATCTGGATTTGGCTTTCATTTCTTGTTCCTTTTGTCTGAAGATACTAGCTTCACAACAGCTTATTCTTGAATTACAGACTCTACAACTTTCTGCGGCTAGAACCACAGTCAGGCTGAGTGCTATTCCAGTGACACCAGATGAAAGCACAGTGACATTGCGGAAAACTACACCTCCAGTAACAGGTTTTAATTTCAATATTTTTTGCATATTTTTGAAGTGACACTTTTTAAGTGTCTCCGTAGTAAGCATTCTGCCATTTTGCAGATAAATTTTCCGGTGGCAGTGCAGGCAGACTTCAGAGTGGCGCTGCAGGCAGATTTCAAGGTGGAAGTGCAACTCTTAGGGACAAGAAGACATCATTGTCCAAAAAGAAAGAAGCTTTGCTCAAATATGAACTGTATATAACTAACTCTGGACTATTTGTCTGTTAAGTGTTGTTAATGGTCTGTGCTCACATATTCTTGGATGTGTTTCAGTTTGACAGATTTGCAGAATCAATTGACCACTGTGCTGTTAAAGCAATGTCGTACTGTTGCCATTAAAGAAATAGATTCATCGTATGTGGAATTTCAAAATCCAGAGATTAATGTAAGTATACAAGAAGAGGCCACTACTGCAAGTGCATCAGCCCCTGCAGAGGCAACGGAGGTTTACATTAATGAACAGTCAAACCCAGCAGGAGCTTCAGACAGTGAATTTGGGCAAAAGAGAAAGAGAAACCCTATCATTGTTACACCTGCATGGTGTTATAGTGAAGCTTTGACAGGTTTGCCGTTTTGCTTGATGGAGGATTAATCATCTGTTGTTATGTCCTGTACAAGTTGATCTATGATATATCTTTTCTGGTTGGCTCATGTATACTGCCTCTGTTCCAAATAGTTTTTGATCAGTACTTTTTCAGCCTTCAAACTATACTTTAGTAAAGAATATTTAATATTTTGTGATTTAGGAGTGCATTTGGTGACAAATCTACTAATAATTTCCATGCCATAAGTCAAATCTTTCATGTATATTAATCTTAAAAAGTTTTACAAGTTTGATTGCAAACATTATAAAATGACATCAATTTCATAATGAATGTAGTATTCCTGTCAATCTTGGATATTTAATTTTATTGTGAAGATTAGGCTACAATGTCCTTAGCATGCTGAGATGCAGCTAGGAATGCCCATGTGTTACTTGTTTTTCAAATGTTACTCCAGAATTACATGATTTGTAATGAATTATTGCCTTTTCTGATTATATAATTGTAAATATGTTACTACAGATCTGTATCAACTGACCAAGTGTGGTGACCCCATGGCAGGAACCTTGTGGAATGAACAAAATTCTAGTTCACATAGTGATGGTGCAAGAAGTTTCAATATCTGGAAAGGACACACTAATCCACTATTGAGACAAAAAGATATCAAGAAAAATATATTGTTCTGTCTGGAGGGACGTGAAACTGGTGCCAGCTGGTCTCAAGCTTATTCTTATGGAGGCTATGCTGGACGGAATTGTGAAAGATGGACCCCGTTTCTTGAAGGCATGCTTGTTTGTAGTTTTGTTCTCTAAACAATAGTGCTCAATTGTTGTTCCCCCCTTTCAAAATTCTACCTGCATTTTCAAGTTTTCTGAAGTCATGAGTTATTCTTGATTTTCAATATTAGGATGGAATTCACCTGCAGTCCAGTTTGAAGGGCCTGCGGTACACGTTGTAAGAAAAAGTTACCTATCCTGGAGTCCAACTTCATGTGCTTATACGTCAAGTGCTCCTTCTGCTCAACCTCATGACAGGGTATGAATCTCGTATGTATGTGGTAGTGTAATTAGTGCAAGTTCCAGCAAGTTGTTGGTATCTGATGCTTTGCTTTGACTGTCTTCTCTTTATGCAATTTTAAATACTCTTCTTGTGTCAAAATAGATATTTTGCGTGTTTTCCATTTAAAAAGGTAAGAAGGATACTTGTGTATAAACATTCTGGTGACTTTGCTGGTTGTTAGTTTGCTATATTGTCAGTGACCCATAAGTTCTGGAAGCTTGATAGTTGGCATGCAGTATTAGTATTGCTATAAGTTTCATACAGGAAGATGAATGGATGGGAAAATTGTCGTTAAAGGTTATACAGGACGAAACTTGAATGCTTCCAGAAATGATTAGCACCATCAGAATACCTGGCATGCTGTCTAGTTTTTCTTGATTTTGTTATTAAGCTTTAATAATGTTTTTGTTCCCCCCTTGCCCCCCCCCCCCCCCTTTTTGCAAAACAAAATGGTTCGGCTATGCTTGATTGTGCCCTGTATTTGTTTTCCCTATTTATACATTCCTATATAATTGTTTACTGTTGTGCTCTTTCAGCAAGGTGTACGCAAAGTTCTTGATGTAAAATTTCATCCAGAAGGGCTGCCTCAGCTTGTTTCTAGCTCTAATGAGGTTAGTGCCATATTCCATTCTTGTTGCATTTTTTATTCAAGAATTTCAAGTAGAGTGGGGAGCATTGACGGGACCTGCAAATGGGTGTGACGTTATCGCTGCATCTTTCCCTGTTGCCAGACTCCATTGCAATGTTCTGAAACTCCCTTTTTTCTTGTTCTATTATATTTTGTTTTGCGTTCTTTTGCTTCATTTAAAATATTATTTATTAATTCAGGCACCCAACGAATTATTGCTTTTCAATCTTCTTTCTGGAAGGGCTATTCAGCTTAGAGGCCACAATACCAAGGTATGCCAAATAAGTTTATTATCGTCGCATTTACTCATTGAGTATGTTCTGAGCTAGTGCATCCATACCCCTTTGTCCCTTCCTAGCTGGATAAAAGGAGCTTAAGAGTTAGGGCCACCGCCATGAAAAAAATGAGAAAGGTGGCCACGTGATGTGCTCGAGCCTTTCT
Source organism: Phragmites australis (assembly GCF_958298935.1). Taxonomy (NCBI): domain Eukaryota; kingdom Viridiplantae; phylum Streptophyta; class Magnoliopsida; order Poales; family Poaceae; genus Phragmites; species Phragmites australis. The sequence continues at coordinate 26,764,711 of NC_084938.1, read as the reverse complement.
CTTGCAATATTTACTTATCATGCTTCATACTTGATTCTTTGTCACATTGCTTCTAAGCATGTCCTATACAAGGAGAAACTGACTGCTTCAATAAGCATACTTTGGTAACCATGGTACTGCCAGATAAGATACTTAGTTATGGTAACCGATCTGAATTTTTACTTTACATTAGAAGCATGTGATTTTGGATTTTGTTATTTCTTTTGGTATCTGGTACTCAATATGCTTACTTGTACTGTGGTGATTAGCGTTTTTAATTAGTTCTAACTATTGTTCTCAGATCCAATCTATCGCGTTTGCAGTCAAAGGAGCAAGCATAGTATCTTGTGCTTCTAATTTATTAAAGGTAACTATAGATTTTGTTCCATACTAATTACTGCAACTGATGTGAGACTAATGCTGTTAATTGCTTCTCTCCCTATAACTGGAGAATAGGTATGGGACTGCATTACTGGGTCTTGTCTCTATACACTGGGTGGTGATGACCAAAATTCCGTGGGGCATACTCAAAAAATTAATGCTATGGCAGTGAATAAATGGCAATCCTGTACGTCTGCTCTTCATCAACCTTTTTTCTTTGTGTCCCCTAGATTCCTTCATTTGTTAATGTTTATAGATGTCCTTTTTACCTTTTTATCTGGTTGCAGAAACCTTTTGTTTTTTTCTAATACTAGTAGTTTGCTTAGACAATTTTTGCTAAATTAAGCAATTTTGCTAGCAGAAACAAGCAAGTTTTAGGGGCTGCTAATTTTATGGTGCCTGAGTGGTTCTGTTTACTGCAAGGTGAAATAAGACTAATGAGTAGGATAGTAGCAGTTTGATTAAGCATGTGATTCTATGTACACGTCCATGGCAATGAATTGAGCAAATGTTTACTCTTAGATTCATAAACCTGATTTATGTTCGTACCAAAAGCTTTGCTTTATTTGATAGACATATAATTCGGGAAATCAAAGTACTAGATACTGACACAAAATGAAGTATTATCCCACTGTTTGATACATTCTGCTTTGCATTCTTATGTTCTTTTGAGAAGATGATCTTCCATAGTTCTATGTGTTTTTTTTTTCTGGTCTGATGCTGTAGTATGAAAAACATACAGCAACCTCATGATAGTTTCCGTGTCTGTGCTGATTAAGTGATTCCCTATATACCATAGCTGGTTCAGCTTATTTTTGTGTATATCTGTTGCTACGATAATGATTTTGTTTGGTGATTTGTGAAATCTCTAAAGAAGATTAGGAGATATTAATTGCCGCTAATGAGGATTTATAAGAACAGTAGATTTCTTTTGTTGCGAGACTGCTTGCCCTGCTGTTTTCTTTGATTTGAAACATCAGTTAAAGGGTTGATCGTGTGGACAAGTTTTTTCTTTGGGCATTCAAAGTATTGTAGTTTGTTTACTGTAAATGTGTTAACTTGATTGATTTGCTTCTTAGTCCATCTGTTTTCTCTCTCTTAAATTCTTCATGTATTATCTCTATTTTATTATTTCTCTTTTCTTTGTTCTTGGTCTACATTTACAGGTCTTGTTGTCACTAGTGGAGCAAAAGGTGATGGGAAGCTTCTACTATGGAATGCCTTAAGAGGTGAACTTGCTTCTGATCTAAATTCTAACTTGAGGTAACACAGGAATGTTTCCTTTTACATCATCTATTTGATTTGTTTTCCTATTATATGTTCTTGTTCTGCCCTACTTCATACTTTTGACATCATAAGTTAATATGATATCTGTGTAGTGAAATATTGATTATTTTTCAAATTTTATTAACTAATGTTAATATATACAACAGTATTTAGGTTGTTCATATGAAAATAGTATTAGTAGATTCAAAAGTACATTCACAAGATATATAATCAAGCAATATATTTGTGTCATAAAATAGAAGGCAGTATTCAAATTAGAACTTACGTGTCTTCTGCCTTGACATGCTGCATATGCATCTTAATATAATTATGTAAATAATACGAGCTGCTTAGTGAGTTAACAAATTTTCAGAACTTGTTCTTGACACTGTTATCTATAGAATCAAATGACGCTATGGGGGCAACAGAGCGAAAAGAAGTCTTATTGCTATCAAGCTGAACTTTTTGTACTTCAGCTTATTGTTGGCTATGAGCCCTTTGGTGATGCGTTTATGGATTTTATAATTGGCTTTCTTATATTTCACACTGAAATGCTAAGAACATTCAGAACATGACTTGTTGTACTAGTTATGTTGATACACTTATGTAGAAATTACATGGGTGCATTTTGCACCTCTTTCCTTTGAGGCAAAAATCATCAGAAAGGGAAAAGCTTCTAGAAGACCCTCAAAAAGGGCAAAACTTCTAGAAGTAAATACTTAAGATAAATGCTTTATGTGGCCTGAGCTTCTGGAGAGGAAGTATCGTCTTTATTATAGATTTTTTGTTGAAGTTGTAAAGTTGGTAAAAACTAATCGAAAGGAATTTGATTGAAGGCTTATCATGGTAAAGATAAATTTGGCCAAATCTTTTACAATTATTTACTATTCATCTCGATTTTGTTCTGGAAATGAGATTAAGGGCATTTTTGTTTTTTGCTGTGGCTTTTCCAAAAGCTGATTCTAGATTTGTGGCATTGGAGAAGCTGATTCTCCAAAGCTGTGGCTATTTGTTATCCTAGCTTTGGATTGAATTTTGATGTGGATGAAGTGTGTAGGGCGTGCTTGGTTGTAGGGCACAACCTTGCCTTGCCTTGCTCGTCAAGGTTTGCTGTTTGGTGGCGACCAAACAAGGTTCCTCGCTTTGCCCGGCAAACCCACCTGGCCGAGCAAGTATTTCCTTGCCTTTGCAGGAGAGCCGATTTGACTCTCCCACGTGGGCAAGCTTCGCTTGCTCTTTGCTCCAATCCCCGCGCTCCTCTCTCCTTGCTGATGAGCTCACCATTGACATCCATGGCAGCCGCCGGATCGAGCTGCTCATGGCCCAAATCGACCTCCTTACCACCAAATCGAGCTCATTTGCGCACCAGATCGAGCCTCCCCCCCCCCCCCCAACCACCCACACACACATGCACCGATCTCCTCACCTTGAACCTACACCAAATCGGCCTCCAGCTCGCCCAAATCTATCTCTTCTTGGACCTTCAGTGGATTGAAGTGCTTCCCACCCAGATTGACCTCCTCTGCTGGATTCAGCTTTTCTTGGGGACTGCCTCATGGCTTGGGAGACAAAGGGGAGGAAACGGACGGTAAGCCAACCAAGGCAAGCCGAGCTGAGGTTCCAAACACGCCCGTAAAGTCTGTAATACATCTAGTGATACTAGATGTATTACAGACTTTACGGGCGTGTTTGGAACCTCAGCTCACATATTGTGGATTCTGATGGTAGAGGTATCTTTTGATTCTGAGAATTGATTCCTAGATTTGGATGTTTGCTTCAGCTTTGGATTTTAGGGGCAGAATCAAAAGCTGAACAAGCTGGGCCTAATGATGGGAAAACTAAAGCGCTGTTTAGCATTCTATTGCGATGCATTTGTTTTATCAGTTTCTGTTAAAAGCTTGTGTCAAGTCAGTTATGCAATCTGTTGATTTGTATGATAGATGGTGCAAGCTTATAGTGTTCTTGGGTTCACATACTTCTATTTTATATTCTTAAGCATATGAAATCCCAAAATGCTTAAACCATCCTCAAACCCTGTGAATTTCTGTGTTAATGTAGGCCCCATGATATGGTCTATCCTTCAGTTGATACAATGGAGTTCTGTAGTGAAAATCTTCTGATATGTGGAAGTGACTGTGATTATGGTGGCTCAGCTGTGGTGCAATTATGGGATATTGAATCTCCAGAATCTTACTTGTCTTTCTCTGCAAGTGATTCTGTATGTACCCTTTTCTTTTGTATCTAAGTGAGACTTTTAGAGGTTTAGAGAATGCTGACATATCTCCTTCACAGTATATTACTTCCCTTAAAGTCAACCCTGCTGGCAACACTATTATTACCGGTTATGTACCCTTTCTCTTTCTTTTTTTTTTCAATTGTATTGTATATCCCTCTATTGCAGCCACAGTAAAGACTATATAGCTACTGTAGTTATTGATACCTCCAATATGCAGGTTCTGGTGATGGGACTGTTGGCTTATTTGACATCCGTGCTTGTTCTGCAATTAATCATTTATCAGTTGGATCTGGTTTTGAGGTATGGGTGTATTGTTGCATAGAATTTGGAATTACTGGCTGTAATTTGAGTTGATCATGTGGAAATTATGTCATTTTTTATTCTCATCTAATGAAGGGTGCATACCATGGCTGAAAGTGAATATTTTCTTTTTACATCTGATCTCTCAGTTTCACTAGCATATTTCTTCTCTGAGAACTGATAGTAAATATATTGCTGCTTAACAGGTTACATCTGTATCATTTAGCAACTGTGGCACCTATTTTTCTGCTTCTAGCGCATCAAATAACACATTGGTTTGGGATACAAGACTAGTCCCGATAAATCACAGCAAGAATGTTTCACGAAGCAAAGACATGCGTTTTTTTCGACCTTTACATTGCTTGAGCCATGGGAGACAGATGCCTACTGCAGAATATACAAGTCAACTGCCAGGGTAATATAAATGTGGCATTAATCATTACTGCACTTAGCAATTAACTTGTTTCTTGAAACATTGATGGTAATTTATGAACTTTAATGCTGAACTTAACAGAAGTCTTTTATTTTAAAGTAAAATTTAGTTTTTCACTGGATGCATGATGTGCTGTTTCTGGTAATCTGACATAATTTTTTGTCGTCTGTTTTATTTACTCTTGTGAAGTATAATCTGCTCAGGAAAAGTAGAAAACATAACTACTGTAAAAGCCGTATACTTGTATGGCCAAAATTCACCCTTTACAAGGAAGAATGTCATGTTATGCTACTCAATGCGGATGAAGCTGAATCGAGCATTAAAGTTGACTGTTTTGTTTCCAAACTTTGTATGGACTTTGAGTATCTTCTTTGTTCCAGTCATGTTGATGAGGGTGATCAGGGAGTAAATGCCACACAGTGGCTGCATAATGAACCTGTACTTGTTACTGTAAGTGGTGATGGCAGGTGCGTACTTAACACAATGACTTGTGCATCATGTCATTCATCAATCTGCCCTTATGCTTACAAAGTTACAAAAATGCTTAACTACTAGTCTACTCTGCGTGTAGCATTGGAATGTGGGATGTTACTTTAGGTCAACCTTGTGTCAGACATATTGTCACTCATACTCGATGTGCTAATGCGGTGAGCCAATATTGCAATATTTTCGTGGGTGGGTCCTTTAGCGTACCTCTTTTAATGATTTAATTTTCTGGACTAAATTCCAGGTTGCTGTTGCCCCTAACGACGAATACATCTCCACAGGAGGAAGCGATCAGAAAGTTGTGAGTACTTATTTGGCTTTTTAATTTCTTATGTTGCTCTATGTTGCATTGAAATAGGTGTGATTTGGATTGTTCCCGTGCTCTGTATCAATAGAACTAAACAGAAAGTGAAAAGCAACACAATTATATTGTCGATATGGTTTACTGAGTAGTAACAATTAGAAAAATAAAAAATAACTTGGATAGCATATTACATGAACTGAGCATGTTTTGAAGATGATATCAGCATGTTTCTACTCATCATACCATCTGTATGAGTTTTCGCCTTTATGTACACAACTGACTAATGTGATCCCTGAAAAGGTAATGATTGTGACAAATGTAGATTAAATTCTTTTCATTCGTGGGTTTCGGCAGATGAGTGTTTGCCTTGTTTTTTAAGTTCAGCTGGTTCTCTTTCTTACTATTGGCTTGGCAGGTTTTATATCATAATAGAAGTGGGCGTACACATCTAAATTGGCGTCTCTCGCACCCTCTGCAAGCAAATGATTAATATGCTGCCAGAAATTCTAGAATTTTTCCACCAAAGTGGTATGCCACCTTTTTCTTTTGTGCTGTCTTGCAATGATGATCACAGGAAGTTTCAGCTCACAAACAGCTATAAAACATGCTTTACTGAATCATACATCATAAATATATAAATATGGTATCGGTGCATACAAACCTACTGCTATTCATTTTTCTAATAGCTTTAGGCAGTAATGTTATCTTCACATATCAGACAGGCAACTTACTATAGACATCTAAAGGGGAAAAAGAGAGGAAACAAATCAAATTGGTGAAAGGCCTTGTTTTATCGTGGAGCCTGATGTTTTATCTTCATGAGAAATTGAGCAGCTTCTGTCTTTTGCCAACGCGCTCTGCATACCTGTGTTCCTAATATTTTTTGCATGCACATCTTTTTCAGCTGAGGAGTTCTGAGTCTCGTTGTTGAACTTTAGTACAAACTCTGCTGCTCCAGATGGATGTGGAGCCAGGGCTGGTAGCGAAGCCTCTGCTTGATGGACGACTGAAGCTTGTGTTGGGTCTTAACATCAATGAATTCTCATGCCTCTTTACAAGTAGAGTCTGTATCTTTTTATTCTCCTGTAAAGAGAATGTTTATGAAACCAACATCATCCTGACTAGTAGTGGCTTTGTATTCTTAGGGTCTGTTTGGAGAAGGGGGGGGGGGGGGTGGAATCCAAATCCTTAGAATTTAGTTTGAATTCGGACTAAATTCCTAGAGCAATCCCCTCATCCAAACACCCCTTTTATGTTAGCAGAGAGTATGATCCAGGTTAGGCAATTCTCTGTACCATCAACCAGTGGAGTAATAACTACTCACCCGCTGCCTGTACTTCTCTTCTTCCTTTTCTTTGAGTGTCAACATGTAGTCTTTCAGCATTGCCAGAAGCGGAAGCTGCAAAAGCTCATGTTAATCAGTTTTGTTTAAGAAATTATAAGGGCTTTCTATTAATTGGAATCAGTACCTGACAATCAATCTACCTGAACTTGCATGGCTATTTAAAACTATTTTTACATGTTTCAAATTAAGACAAGAAATGTGTTCTCAAGGTTGTTTTTGCAGTTAGAGTTAACCATGCAAATACAGACTCCATACTAGCTCAATGCATAGTGATCAGATAAGTATTTTGACTAGAACATTACAAGCAGGTCTTGATGGTTTGTGCGTGCCTGCTAATGTACTTATTGTGCTGAAGTGAAAACTGTAGGATGGTATAAGTGCTTCACATGCTCTTTGAAACTATTGGTTAGCATTATTGTTGAACTGTTCTGTATTGTTGTGGTAGAAATACACCCCAACACTGAGTAGTTTCTTTATATTTTTTGTCCAACTGGTTACGTCTGCAACGTTTTACTTTTGAAACTGTATTTGTTGCTTTACCAGTAGCGTTTTGTGGTGTCTAGAATGGCTACTTATAGAATGCTTATTTATCAAATAACCTTTTGAAAGACTTCTAATGTGAGGCAACACGTGGTCTTTTTGGTTCTGCAGTATTATGCATTTTCGTATGAGAATCACAATTACTTCATTCATCATATTTTCCAAAAAATTGTGTAGGCCCTGGTATTGCTTGGTTTGCAATAGTTGGGCACACAATGTTATCCATTTTGTCAGGCAGTGCGGACTTTGGACTTATATCCCTCTTGTGTTAGGCTCTAAGAACCTTTGGTTTTTTACAATGCTGAGTAGTTTTCTTCTGGTAAGCCGGCTTATTCTTGTTTCTCTTGTATCATCATTGTACAAGCACGGCATATGTGGCTTTGCCTGTTTGTATACGATAAGGTTGCTTCTATGCCTTGCTGTCTGCAAGCTATACTTCTTAGCACCAGCCTAGAAGTATGTTGTCTTCACTACTGCTGTCTGTAAGTATGTTTGCTTTCAAGACTAAATTCCAGGTAGAGATAATTATCACTTGGTTTCTTGCTAACTGTCCAATTCTTTGTTGCACCAAGAGTTTAGTTTCAGCTCTCAAGCCCCTCTAATGATGGTCTTGGACGAATGCTCTACCTACACATGTTCTCGTATAATTACAAACTGTTAGAATTGAGCATACAGCCTCCCTTCTGGTATTTAGCTGTCTGCCCCTTTTTCTTTTTGGAGAAAAGAAATTGCTGTTTTTCACCCTACTTTTCACACACTTGAATTTTTGGTCCAGGGTGTGGGGCGGGGGGTTTACTTTATTACTTCTGTTTGATGCTGCATGCATAATTTATGTTCACAAGGTTGCTTAAACAGGTGAGGGCTATGAGTTGAAGAAGCTGACATTTACTTACTTCTCGCCTCCTTATCCACAGTGACTGCACAAGATGCCTTACCTCTCTCTTGCTATGAATTCGGAAGGTGCCAATTCAAAATACATCTATGCTGTGCCCCTACAATTTAATGATCCTTTTCGGCACCAAAACTTTAGAGTGTACATTCGTTCAATATTTTGTCTTCTGTGAAGTATGAAAAGTAGATCCTTTTCAGATCACTAAAAATTATGTTTATGATACCAAATGGCCAGAAACCATCAGGGAACTGACCAGCTGCAGTAAAAATTAGAATGGACCCTGAACTGTATGTTTAAGCAATCTAGGTCAGTCTAGGATATATAACGTGTGGCAAGTTCATTTCTAAAATCCAAGTATTGTATGAACTAGGATTTTGTTCTGAAATCCAAATATCATATGAAGGATTTCAGATTAGGTAATTCTGTTTGGAGTCCATGAGCTCGCACCTCATCATAGCAGAAGACCTTGTTTCTCTCTTGTTCCCAGAATTGTGTCTTGGCCATTAAGTGTTCAACCAAGCCTGCTCGCTTTCTAGTTAATATATGCTGCATATCAAATTTCCATTTTACTTTGTAGTTCCAATACATACCTGGAATTTTGTTTACTATAGCTCTAGCACGCTCTGCCCGTTTCAAGTGCTTGTGAGCTCCTCTGCTTATTGAATACCTTCTCTCGTCCTGTAGAGAAAACTATAATAAACTTAATGAAATCAAACTTGAAAAGAAGGCATATGTATATGGCTATGGTCATCAGGCAGCCTGTGCACCCTGCTGTATTCTTCTAGCCATCTCTCTTCGTCACATGAAGCCATCCATTTTTCAACCTTGTCCATTATGTCTTTCCGGCTTGTGGCCTCCTCTTTTGCTTTGTATATATATTCATCCATTGTTTTTAGTAGATTGTCATGGTCCACATGTCCTGTACATGTATTCCCCAAATAGTCATAGTCAATGCAGTGGAAACTAAAAAATATAATCCAGCCTTGAAAAAAGAGAATGACATCTGATTGGCGGGACAGACCTGACATTATCAGATCCATTATATTGTCGAGTTCTGTTTGGTAAGGCATGTCCATGTGTGATTTCTTGCAAGTTTCGTCAACCTCTGCTCTCTTTTTTAGGAATAACTCTTTCATTTTGCTTGCCTTCAACTGATCCAGTCGCTGAACTTCAGACTCAACCTATTTCATTCAATTTGGTAAAATTGAAAACCTATCAGCTGCAAGACAGTATACTTTTTTGTCGTAATTCAAGCTTTTTTTGAAGTCTCTGGGATTTACCTGCTGAATTGTCTCTAGTGTGAGGCTTCCAGGACCTAACATACCATTTACGGAGGTCAGTGCAAATATCTTAATTTCCCCATATGGTTGGCGCTCCTCCATGGCAGTATCCAGAGTATTCCATAAGTTTGTTAATGCTTTTACAAGGTTATGGAGCTACAAAATAATACCTGAATTAGTATGCAGTAGGGCATGCATTTCATGTTTCTTGTTTTAATATTCTCATAGTATATTTCCTGTTAGGACTAGCAATATCAATAACTTGCTTGTGCTATAAGCACATTGACGAGTTGAACATTTGAGATTTTATAAGAAGTCTAGTGAAGTATTTGGTAAATGTATTTAGCCAGTTTGCTTTATGGTATTACTGAATTAAATATGCCAGAGTTCTTTTCAATATGTATCAGTCTCTGAGAGCTTGAATGTATTCTCTGATCTTCATGCTGCCACTGTTAGTATTGACCTATCCAAGTGAATTGTGGCTGTACTCGTTGCTACCAGAAGGATAAGAAATCACCTTTTCCCTTCTATTATTCTTCTCTTCTTTAAGCTGCTGAACAGTCATCTTTAGCTTTTTGAGGATGTCATCACTGATGTTCTTCGTCTGCTGTTCATTTGGTCCATCTAGCAACCTTGGGTGAACATTCGCAAGTATCTTTGAAGGATCCATTCCCATAACTTTCGCAAAATTGTGAATTAGAACTTTGTATTCTTCAACTTTGCAGAGGCGATCACTCTGGAGAAGATAAAACTCCGAAATCAGATCCAGTGCTGCTACAATATATTTACTATAATACATGTACCTTTTCTCTTTTCAGTCTTTGCAATTCGCTTCGGTATTCCTCAAGTTTCTTCAGTGACAGATCTTCTTCATTCACGGTGACAGCTTCATTCTCCGAGTGTCCTGCTATTTCAGAGACAATCCTTCGTATCTCAGTTTGAATCTCCATGAACTGCTTTACTCTGGCTTGTTTTCTCATCTGCATTTCTTGTAGGGCTGGTGTAATGGAATTCAGCTGCTCCTTCAGAGTGCCTGTCATTTTGTCAGGCTGCATAAAGAGATTTCAGGTTAGCTTCAAACTGTTTCTTGTTCGATATGATCTTATGTTGAGACCTGTAAGATGCAGATATTACTCGGCCTGGGGACGATCTTTCTCCAAGGGAAAGGAGTAGATTGGTAAATTCAGCCTCAGATTCAGCCAATGCTTGATGTAGTTGAATCCGGGACATATTTGCTTTATTTACTTTTCTTCTGTAAACTTCTTGGCATTCCTGCTCCAGCTCTTCCTGTATTCTTTCCCTCTCATCGCTGCCTTGCCCAACTTCATCCCATATCATCTAACACCATACAGAGTTTAGTAAGCATAAGAACACCTAAGGTTATTATGGAAGAAATCTAGATATTTTGATGAAAGAAATTTGCGCACCTTCAGTTCTTGAAGCAAGTAGGCACACGAAGACTCTGGCAGCGCAGCACCAGGAGCTTTTTCAGTCATCCTGAGTGATCCCATCTCAAAGATCTTCTGACAAACTTAGAGCAAATATTTTTGGGGTCAATCCAATCGGGCGCAGTACATGCTTAGAGCCTTAGTGCTAGCCCTGGAGGGCACCAATTTTTCAAGTGTATGACAGAAAAGCTGCAAAATATGGTGGTGGATGCTGTGAGCGGCTTTAGATGCTGGTTTTGCTTGCAAGACACGTAGCCTATGTGTGGTTGGTGTCGCCATGAGAGCTGCTGAATCAAAGCCTGAAGCTTTCGGAAGAAGGGTCTTGCTAGCTGCTCTGTTGGTTCACTAAATTTTTAATAATGGCCTTCTTATTTTAAAAAAATTGGGCTGGTCTGGTCTCTTCAGACCTTTCTTCTTTTTCATATGTTTCTAATGAAACAAAAAGATGAGTGTGCCATCTCACATTGATGGCTGTGCCGCATCTTCAATGGATTGAAATTGAATTCCTGACTCCCGAGGCTTCCAATGTGAGTTGAGCTTAGACCATCATCAATCGTTTTGCTTCGTTTCGTTTTCTTCCTAACCTAAAATTCGTTTTCAGATGAATTCTCTTCTCAAACTCGTTCTCTTCAAATTTCTACATTTCAATAGCATTCTCTTCCTTATTCTCTTTTCAAACTTTTAATATTCTATTATTTTTTTTAACTATCACGAGGCATACAATATAGTTGTAATATGTTGTACGTATACACAAGAGCAGCTTAGTCCGGATGCACTTTTTTCTCGGTTGCACAGAGATAGAATCCCGCATCTATCTCAAGCCAAATCGAATTGTTGTTTATCTGATCCCGCATCTATCTGATCGTGCCTTTTCCGGCATCAATTGTTTATGTGAATTCCAGTTGAAGAGGTAACTCATCATCTTATGTCATGGCGTGCCGCTAGGGATGTAAATGGATACTCGATGGTTAGTTTTGTATCATTAATTAGTTTTTTTAATTTAATTATGTGAGTGAATCTTAGTAATTTTTTTATTTTTAAATCGACTCAATGATAAAAAAAATACACTTGCATCATTTGCCGCCCCCTCCCCCTATCCCTGCGGTGGCAAGTCACGTTATGGAGGTATAGCAGCGTCCCATCCTACCGCGATGCCGTGCTCGTGTATTAAAATGGCCTGGCAGCGAGCTGTGCAGGTTGCGGTTGAGACTGTCCATCCGGAACGTCAAACAAACAGGAGAGGAAGGTTGCCGGTGCTGTATCGAGCATCGGTTCAGGTCTCCAGGACAAAGAGCTTCCGCCAACCAGGTCGAGTCCGACGGCACGGTGTGGGTTTTTCTTTTTCAGAAATAGGATCAGATAGAGCAAGATGGTCAGTCCAGTAACAGCTGAGAGAAAGATCGCCTCCCATTTGTCCGTGGAGGACCGATCTCCATGCATGGGGTGGCGTGCCCCTCCCTCTGTTTGGGGAGCTTTCAACAACACATAGAAGTTGGCTTCGTACAGAAGTACTGCAGGTACCGTGAATCTTGAAGCTTTGATTTAGCGTGCGGTAGGGCCTCTTGGCAATTCAGGTCAGGTTCGGGTTGATTATGGGCCTCTCATTCAGATGCTGGGAAGAAATACTGAGGGTGCCAATGGCGTCTCTTCTCTGCATGTCTGTAGGCCATCCGAAAGTAAAAAACTGTTGGATAAAAACGCATTTTCAGATTTATTTAATTTCTAAATAGAACATCAGCAAAAAATTGATAAACTAATGTTGTGATGCAGCTATTGCTCGGTACGACAAACATGACTAAATAAAAGTTATTGAAGACGATGGTGAACAGGAAGCAGACCGTAGTAGGTGTCATGTGCCCTTCACCTCGGCAAGGCAAGGCGAGCAAGCTTGTGTGCTCTTCTAATCCTCTTATACACATGTGCCAGTTGGATGAGAACATAACTCCTTTTAAGTTAATCATCCTTCACCTCTCTCCACCTCTACTAGCAATATAGGACTAAAACCTTTTATTTAATAAGCTTTTGAGATTTATTAAGAATTATTATCAAAACAAAATGGGCTAGACCCATATATCCCAACAAAAACTGAAGATTACTTGACCACTCGCTGAGCAGTTTTTATTGCGCGAAAAATGGAAGATGGAGAAACAGAGTTCATGATCGCAAGAGCCGCGACCAGGGCGAACAAGGACACAACAGATTGATCACTCGTGACCGCACCAAACACAAGTTCATCTGGCTCAGCTGCTAGATCAAGCCATCGCCACCCTGCTCCTGGCTAGCACTGACTTAGGTGGCCAGCGTGGTGGGGAAGCAGCTGTCGTGCACGCAGCTGAGCACGTCGCGGTAGTCCCTGTCGATGGTGAAGGAGTCGTACACCTCGCCGTCGCTGCTCTTCTTGTACTCGAACAGCAGCGACGAGTGGTTGAACGACGTGAGCTTCACGAACCCAAAGTCGCGGTCGCGGAAGATGCTCCACTTGGGGATCGCCGTGGTGTAGTCCGATAGGTGGCTGCCTGCTCCGCCGGCAACCACAAAGATGGTGCCGTTCATCGTCCCGGAATAGTGGCTCTTCTCCTTGGTCATGCACTGGCCCTGCTCGTCAGATATTGCAGGTTATACAGGGTTGTAAAGTTGCAAGTCTATAGAAGCCCGTTCGGAACAAGAGAATTTCATTGGGCACCTGGTAGACGGGGCAGGTCCTCTCGTAGTTGTGGACGTGGCCGAAGAAGGCGATGTCGACGCGGTACTTCTGCCACAGCTTCTGCAGGCTCTCGCGGCCCTCGGGCTCCTCGAAGGAGCCCTCCATGGCGTACCAGGAGTTGGAGGAGTAGCCCAGCACGCGGTGCGCCGCGAAGATGAGCCACGGCTGGTGCTTCCGGTCCACTGTCGACAGGCACTGCTCGATGAACTGGTACTGCTCCGTGCCTTCCCGCCAGTCGTGCTCAGAGTCCGCGATGCAGAACCGGAACATCCCGTAGTCCACCTTGTACCAGAAGTTCGCTCGGTTCTCGGCCGGGTAGTAGTACATGGTCTCCGCCAGCACGCCGCACTCGCCGCCGGAGTCCTTGACGTCGAAGAATCCCCCGGTGTTCGGCCAGTCTCTCTCGTGGTTGCCGCTGCACAAGATCGCCGACGCATTGTCACACATTTTTCATGCGGTTTCCTGCACTTGCGGTGCTTGCACTTCGGCATGCAGATCGGTACCTGGCGATCATGTAGGGCTTCTTCGCGGTGATGGCCCCGACCTGTGCCGTGAACTGATCCCACTGGGAAATGTAGCCGTTGGCGTAGGGCAGGTCGCCGATGTGGAACACGATGTCGTAGTTGTCCAGATCCTCAACCAACCTATCGGTCGTGTTCAGCGACCCCGGCTGGTAGTTCGCGAACTCGTTCGATCCGTCCCTCTCAGCCTGCACAAAAAAAAAAAAACCAAATCAATACGTGTAAGTGTAACACATCCTCCTGCAGCAAACCCTTTTTAGTTTTCTTTGACATCGTACTTTGTGGATCAACATTAACATTCGTGTACGAATCATAAGAAGTTCACCTTCCCCATGTCGCCGAAGACAATGATGCGCTGCAGCGAGTTCTGCCCCGGGAACGGCGGAGCACGGAAAGCGTAGTGCTTGCCCCATACGACGGACCCGTCCTCGAGCTCGTGTCCAACCTTGTAGTAGTACCTGCCCGAATCACAAGTCCAACAGAGTACTCTTGTGAATCTTTAGTTTTTTTTTTTTAAGTTTTGGATCATCCTAATAATTCAGAAAATATAAAACTTGCATCTTGTCTAACCGAGACAGATGCATGCATGGCAATGAACAAGCAGCAGAGAGCAGACTTGGATGTGGTTACTCACTCTTTGTTGGGCCACAGGTCCCGCAGGAACGCCGTGTGGATGAAACCGGGGTCTCTCCACCCGATCGTGCGCGCCGGCTCACCTGGAAACCAAACCAACACGATCGATCAGCGCGTCTCCCGTTGCTGGAATCCACGAGATTTTGCGCAAAAACGACGACGGGTTCAGCATCAGCCAGCCAAGGCATTTTAATCGACCGGCCGGCGGGCCATACCGCACATGCTGCCGCGGCTGAACGTGAGCGTCCCGGCGGGCGTGCGCGTCGGCCGGGCGCCGCCGCCGCCTACCAGGCCCCACTCCACGAACGGGTACGCCTCGCTGATGTCGTAGCCGCTCGTCCATGTCACCGTCATCTGCAAGCACCACGAACGCCCGTGTCACCTGTCAGATTCTGGACGGACGCCAACGCGACCAGGAGGGCTAGCTCGATCGTGCCCGGCCGTCGCCGGCCTCACCTCGTCGTGGGACTTGCCCTGCGCGAGGCGCGGGAACACGGGCGCCTTGGGGTTCTTGAACGCGATCGGCTCCGACACCGCGATCAGCTTGGGCTGCACGGATGGATGCGAAAACGCTATGTAAAAAGGTTCGTCCTGCACTGGCTGGTTGATCGGCGACCGGTTTGCCATGCGCGGAGGGCCAGGGAACTCACATGCTCGAGGCCGCCGGTGAAGAGGGCGAAGGAGAAGTCGGACCGCTGGTTGATGAGCTGGAACCTGATGCTGCCCTTGCCCCAGTAGATGTAGTTCGCCGAGTAGTTGGCGTACTGATACTGCAGCCATGCATGCAACAACCGATCACGTTTGAATGATATATGCTTAAGCAAGTGCAGAACCGAAGATTAGTGAACTCAAAGCATGGAATTTGGCAATCATCGTGTGGCAATCAAGCGGGCAATCGAACAGATTTGGCAAGTTAACCTTGATAGGTGCCGTGCAGAGCAGCGGTTCTCCAGGGTGCCTCGAAGGGTTAGGGCACGTACCCGAGCTGCCACACGATGACGAAGATGCGTCAGCCATCGATGGGTTTGGTTACCTTGTAAATCTGTACGATTGAAATTTCTGAGAAACGAAGAAGGTAGATCATGAAGCTTACATGAAATCAGCTGGAGAGAAAACGGCAATCCAGTCGTCGGCGGATTGGTTTGCCCGGCCGTACTTCACAGTCACCCATTGGGTGTCTTCTCCCTGTCAGAGACTCAAAAACTTTGACAATTTGATCGAGAAGCATAGCATGTACACTGTGTGCCATGCAAAGATCGATGCAATTTACGAAAATGGTTATTTTTCCTGTTATATATAGTGCGCATTTGACTAATTTGCTGAGTTTGCTTTAGTTCTTCTCTCTTACAAAAGTTGCAAACACTAAAGCAAAAATATTCAAATTGGTAAAATTTATCTATTATATTATTATTTGATATTGGTTGGGCCGCTCCCTACTGAGGTACGGTTTCGGTAGTTGATCGAAACATACACGAATCGAACCAATATATGTATATGATACTGCTACAAGTTTGGAGCATAAATAATTCTCTTTCACTAACTTTATTTCTATCTCTTATTATATTTTTATGCATTTTGTAACTAAATGGCACTAACCTCATAAAAAAGCTAAATAGACTAATTTTTAATTAAAAGTTATCACGACAAAGTATTACAGTGAGACTAACCACGCTAATAACATGGACCAACTTGCTAGTTTTCAAAAATATATGAGTATCAAATTAAGCACACCCCTCAACCTCAGTTAATGAAGAGGCTTGTGTACCGTTTCTTGGAGCAGGTCGATAACGAGTGCTGCACGTCCAAAGCAAATGTCACATGCAAAGCGTAGCTAAATAACGAACAAATTGACCAAGTTGCTCTGATTTGTTTATGGGTCTTTGTGGCCCCGACTGATCATGATGGTTCATGCGTGATAATAATGATTATTGCCTTATAGAATGAGATCCGAAGCATACGACGAATGTTCCGAGTACATGATGACGTGATCAGGCATAGGGATATGTTGAATTTAGCCTTATATCGAAAATTAACATGGTAGAGAATGATATAAAAGATAAAGGATCAATTATCTATTATGTTAGTCCTTTTAGTTGAGTTGACCTAAGACATTGGTCATGACTCTAGTTGTACATGTGTGTATAGTAAGTCTATTGAGATCTGGGATAGGGTGCCAGCTCATACGTATAGTAAGTTGGGCTAGACTGATGCACACTCTAATAAATGGTATTAGAGCCTAAGGTCGGTAAATCCGGAGTTTCTCCAGGGTTGCACGGTTATGGGTGAGTTTGAAACCTCTTCAAGGTACATAAAAAAACAAATAGAGCGGTTACAAAAATATCAAGGTAGCTACATCGGCTCAATTAATGTGAGCGAGATGTTTCTCTCCCCTACTTACCTAGATTCTAAACTCCTCTTTGATACTAGCAATCGCCGTAGATGCAGTAGAAGCCCTGTGGTTGAAAATTTGCGTGTTTCGCTCATTCCACAGGATCCAGGTCACAAGTATCAAGATGGATTTCATAGCTTTTTTGGGATACCAATAGACTCCGTGATTGCGGACTACCAAGCGTGAATCGACTCCGCCGACGTCTAAGAGGTCAGGGCGATCCCTGGCATTGAAAGCCACTGCGAGATGGAGTCCCATACTTGTCTGTTGAATCTGCATTCAGCGAAGATATGAAGCGTCGCTCACATGTGTGCTAGCACAAGGGGCAGTAGGCGTTATTGGTCCATTATCGTCTACCTAGCCTATCAGAAGTCCATAGGCGATTCTGAAGGGTGAGTCAGGCGAAGAACTTGTAGGGGGGGGGGGGGGGCAAGCTAACCAGACCAGCGCATGGAAGTTGGTTTCTATTGATCCGATGAACTGCACTTTATAGGCAGAGCTTGCTGTATACTCCCCTTTATCAGAGAGCTTCCAAACGATAGTATCTTGATAGTCTGGTTGTAGTTGGACGGCGTTCACCTGCACCCATAGTTGCACCAGCTACTGGAGGGCCTGAAGGCTAAGACGATGTGTCGGAATGTCACGTAGCTAGGATTCCAGATCCATGGCATCCTTTACAGATTTTTTTCCTATTCTTTGTGATTTTGTAGACGTCGTGTCACGTGCAATGTCCTTTGGCATACAGCCGTGAAGCCAAGTTGTGTTCCAAAAGTTGGTCTTTGGCATACGGATCGAAAATGGCAAGCCAAGGTATTTGATCGGGAAGTGCGATCGCATGACAGGGAGAGTTCCAAGGACATGATCAAGGTTGATGCCCTCACATTTTATTGGTGCCACAATTATTTTTTGAAGGTTCGTCTGTAGTCTAGTGGCATCACCGAAGCAGTGCAGGATTCGTGAGAGGAGTCAACATCCTCCCAGCTCAGCAAAATGAAGATCGCCGCGTCGTCAGCATATAGCGAAGTTCTTAGCCTGGTAGATCTCCCTCGAAGTGGAGTCAAGAGGTCAGCATCTGTTGCTTTGTCTAGTATACTATTCAGCGGGTCGATTGTCAGTATGAAAAGAAAGGGCGATAGCAGGTCGCCTTGTCTGAGGCCCCGACCATGCTGTATGGGTGGGGAGGGGATGCCATTAGTAAGGACGCATGATGTCGAAGTTGAGAGTAGCAGAGTAATCCAGTCACACCACTTGGGAGGGAATCCTTTTTTCTGCATGAGGTAAAGAAGGTAGTCCTAGCGGATGGAGTCAAAGTCCTTTAAAATGTAGAGGTTAAAGAAAAGTATCAGGGTTTTTGTTTGATGAAGGCGACATCATAGACCCCGGAGGTACATGTAGTTGTCGTGTATGCTGCGGTACTTGATGAACGCGCTTTGGCTTTGGGAGGTGATGGAATCTATATATGGGGACATACGAAGGGCAAAGATCTTGGAGATGATTTTGGCCACGGCATAAATCAGGCTGTTGGTCTATAATCTAACCCTTTTCAGGTTTTCCTTTTTCGGGATTAGGATGATGTTGGCCATGTTGATTAAGGTAAGCTGAGAGCAGCGAGACTGTAGAAGGTGTTGACTACCTGGTGAGATCGTCCTTCACGATAGGCCAACAGGCCTTGAAAAAAGCTCAAGTGAAATCATCGGTTCAGAGGGTTTTTTCGGTGGCAATTGTTTCATGGCCTCGAGAATCTCATCCAATGTAAAAGAGTCCTTAGGGTGGTCAAGGCCGTGGGACTATAGCTAAATTGGCACAGTTGAGCTAAAATATCTCGCTGTCCTTGTCCTATGGCCATGGTAATGGTGGAAAGAGAGGAACCCAAGAATATTTCACAGATTCTCAAATGCTTCGTCGACTTTCAGGTGGGCTTTTCGCCCTCCGTTGCTTCGTCGATTTTTTTTTTTTTTTTTTTTTTTTTTTTTTTTTGGTGCTAGCCGTGTGATCTCATCACGAGTGCGCTTGTGACTGTACTGATTTTTCTTATGCTGCGGTTTCAGAAAGGAGACAACTAGTACTCCATTTGTTTAATTGTTTGCAATCTATCCTTTTTGGGAAACTTGACAACTAACAGTCTAACATATGCATATATCTCACTTCAGTGCTCATCCTGCTCCCAATGTCAAGTTAACCAGACGGTTTAGATCGCTACTGGACTGAAATGTCTACACCCCAACTTAGTCAGATCAAGCTAGCTGATGATTCAGAATGGATGAATGGAACAGCTAGTTTAGCGGTGTGTGTACGTACCTGCTTGCCGAGCAACGACGGCGTCGCCTTCACGTACGCCGAATGATGCAGTTCGACGGTGGCCTTGTGGACAGCGATCTTGGACAGCGGCTGGAACCCTTCTTCCGGCGACGCGCTGGCCGCCGGCAGCATGGCCGTCGCCACCGCAGCCAGCACCACCAGAGCAACCGACACCGTCGCCGCCTCTCTCTGCCCCATAGCAGCGGCTGTTGCACACGCTCGCGCAAGCCACTTGGAGCTGTGGCCTGTGGGCTGATGGAGTGATGAGAAGGCACGGCGCCATGGCCTGGCCCTTTTATCCAAGAGGCGCCGGTAGGGAGAGGAGTAGAAGAGGACGGAACTAGTTGCTGTAGTTGCATGCGCCAATTGGCAATTGCACCTTAAATAAATCGCCCGCGTGTTGCACGCGCCCATGATTTTGGGGCTCCATCGATCGGCTCTCTTGTTTTTTTGTCAGCTCTCAAGCCTAGCTGCATCACTGTATCTGACTGGATGCTGATCCTGTCTGTACTGACGACCTTTCCGCAGGCAGGATGAACACACTTCGCTCCAGATTTAGCAGTTACTATCTTTCGTTCTCGGATAGATATCGTTATAAAATACGTTCAGTTAAATTTTAAAAAATTTAACTACTAATATATATATAATTATTAAAATTTGGTATATGAAAATGATAGTAGTGAATTTATTATAAAAAATACTTTGATATTATCTAATTTTTATTAATTTTTATTAAAAATAATTATTAAAATTAATAATTAAACGTATTTATTGAGCATCGTATTGATGTTCTAAACGGTAAATAAAAGAGAAGAAGGTAGTATATATTCGTTTCTGTGAGTGACTTTGCAGCCCAAAATGGGTGTATTTAATTGCTTTCGTACTATGCATTGTTGGTTAATTGTGCGTTGGCGCGTTGCTCGAGTTGTTTGATCGTACCCAGTTGTCCAGTGGCGTTGATTGGATAGCTCATCGTCGTATCCCGATCCATCAGTATCAGTCAGCATGGCGACGGGCGCAATGTCAGGTAAAAATACAAAATTAGGTAGTATATATTTGTCGAAATAGGTGATATATAGTTGTATTTATTAATTTAGTATATGTATTCGACGTATGATGTATCGAAAATAAATTTTCAAAATATGTCCAAATGTACCAAAAATGTGCCCAAATAAGTTTAAATATGCCCAAAATATACACAAAAGTACGGCTAAACAAATTTTAAAAGGCTAGAAACGACGCGAAACTATGACAAAAAAGACGAAAACTATTTTTCTATATTTAAATCTAACTTTTAAGAATTAAAACTAATTTTATATGCAACAAAATATATTAAAAGCATTTATTTTATCAAAGAGAATATTTTTAACTTTATTAGAATTAATCTATATTTTTTAAAACTATTTTTCAAATTAAAACATTTATTATAACATTTTTGGAATAATTTTTACACTAGAAAACATTAAATATTATTTACAGAAATAAAAATATATTAAAACATTTAATCATTTTATATTTTTTGGAATTTTATCTAAACATAAAACTTATTTTTTGGAATAATCTATTTTTATGAATTATTTTTCTAAAGAAAAATTGAATTACTGCGCAACGCTGATATCAACACGCTGACTGGACATGCTGACTAGGACTGCCATGTGGTAAAACCGTCACCACGTCATCAAAACTACCGAGAAAAATCACTCCGGGGGGTAAAATGGATGGTATTAACAGTTCAGAGAAGTAAAATATAGGTTTAAAAGTTCAGTAGATTATTCGGATAAATATGATAATTTAGGAAAGTATAATTAACTATTCCATAAAAAAATATCACTCACGTTGGTCACCGGTGGGCATCATGTACCCATATTCACTCTCATATATCCACTACCATGTAAAGGTGCATAGGATATAGCATGGCCGCATAAAAGTATGTAATATGAATTTCATCGATTAAAAATACATCATACATATAAGTGATATGCATCTTAGATAATTAACAAGCATCTCATATATACATTACATATAACATTATCTCGTGTACTTCACACATACAAACATATAGTTGAACAATTAAATAAGGTGCAACCTATGAGGAGGTCCATATGTCATGTACTTAAGGCGGGTTTATGAGTGAATCGGACATGGATGCGATATTTTTTAAATTCATGTATGTGTACTCGTTGAGTTTAAAATCAAACGGTCACTCAAACTTGTAGGCAAATAATACAACTCAAATCCACATCTATTAGAGTTTTTATCCATAGACACGCGGGTAATCTATACTCATTACTATCCATATATAAGTCGATCATGCCTATCAGAACAACGAATAAGGACAGAAAGTGTGGTGCTCATAGATCAGTGGGGATAAAAGAGTAGGAGCACACTTATAGCATGGTGACTCATAAGAGATTGGCTACATTGCAAACCAAGCTGCAGTCTGCAGGCATGCACACATGGCTAGATTTAAAGGGGCCTAGGGTCCATCGAAGATTAGAATTGAAAGAGAAGAAGAAAGGAGAAGAAAAAAAAGAGAAAAATAAGTGGAGGTGGAGGAGGAAAAAGAGAGTCTCTGCACACCAGACCTTTGTCTACCACTGCATGCACAGACGAATAAACCTCACAGCACGTGTTCCACGAGCGCACGTGCTAGCAATACAGTAAAGGCAAAATCAGATTGTCAGTGTTTTTTAAGGTGATTTGTCAAAATGCATGCCACCAGCAGTTTATCAATTCTCAGTTGGCATTATGACAACTGAATCACAACCCTGTGGAATTATGATAGATATAAACGCAGATCATCAGTCGCTGATCTTTTGCATCGGCGCGTGAGTCTCCCGCTACAGTGGTCAGCAGCTGACAGATCATCTCACAGTGTGGACACCTAGGGTGCCACATTGTCCACTGATATTTTTTTAGACACCGATTAATTAATACTTAGTACCATATCCATTTTTAAGTTATCGTTTAAGACATCGATACAGTAATTAATATATATTTTTGACTATTACTTTTATAAGTACTTATTGTAGAAATTTATTGGAAGTAGTCACTTAAAAGTATTTGTCATGATAAATCTAATGGTACCATTTCATGTTATAAATCTTAATATTTTCATGTGTTTGAGTTTTCAAAGCTTCTAAAATTTGACCGTGTACATGTTCCTAAATCATATCTATTCGAGAAGAGGTAGTACCGTTTATTGCTTCTTTCTTTTTAGAGGACCATATCGTGTTTCTGAGATGATTTTTTTTCCGAGAGGATTCTGAGATGATTAGCCTCTGACCTGATCTAGCGCCATGGGTTCATGGCACAGCCTTCTACGAGGCCCAGTAGCTCCAGTGGGCCTTAACAAACCAGCAGCCCTCGGTCTCCTCTCACTGGACCGATTTCTTGAGAATTTTTCTTATTTTCTTATTTTTATTTTTCAAATTTAGTAATTTTAGGCATTTATATAGTCAATTTTTTTTTTGCGAAAGGGGATAGTATTATATTAGAAAGGAGCACAGAACATCCTCAGATTGCATATAGCACCCTGGACCATCCCCAAATTGCATACAACACCCTGAAAACGAACGAAAATACAGAAGAGAACAAATACGGTCGTCCCCACAATCTTCATCCACTCCGATGGCCTCCGTCAGTCCGCCAGCACGTTCCGCCTGTAGATGAGCAAGAACAGTGCAGTGCAAAACAACACAAGCAACGAGCACTCCTCCCTCTACTCCTTCCGACATTGACAAAGAAGACCAAACATTATGAAGCCGCAACATTCAGTACCCTGTCGGAGCGCATCTTCACGCTGAACGAACATCGGCATCTTTCTCGCGACATCCGAAAGAGGAAACACACCACTAGCACCTCCACCCTTAGCTGCACCAAAGATGGAGGCCTAGAACAAGCATCGGCGCTGTCGGACCGTGCGCCAACAAACCAAAGACCAACAAACTGCAGCATATGGGATGAAGAACCAGCCCCCAATCACAACCAGCACATACACACATACATCACACAAGCACCTACAAACCTCGCATAGCCCTCGCCAAAGACTTCAACACAAATGGTGATCTCACCGGAGACAGCTTGGAGACGCAAAAGCTCGCATGTCGTCGTCGTTGGCGCCTCCACTGGAGGAACCAACAAATCAACCAGAAGAAAGCTACCAAGTAGGCCAGAAGCCGATAGCTTCCTTCAGAGCTTAATTGACGGACGACTGACAGGCAGACAAGCACCATCAGGAAGAAAAACACCACCAGCCGGAGTGGCAGGAAGATGCTGCGAAGGATCAGGTAATGGCGATCGCTAAAAAGTGAGTCGCTTATTTGTCACTTAGTTTTATAGTCACTTAGTCAGATGGTCTCATATTTTATTAGGACGAGTGGTATTATAATTAAATGGTCAATTTTTATAGTGACAAATCATCAATTTATTGAAAAATATCTTATGCTTATGTAAAATGGATTGAATAGCTCATCATTTAACGGTTGATGGCATGTTCATAGCTCAAATTTTATTTTGGTATTCGTGGTATTCGTGCGTTGATGATCTGATGTCAAGCATGTGCTTAACTGCTTATTGTTATCTCGATTGTTTACATCTCATGTTACCGAGTTGAGTTGTTCCGTAGGTATCTGTTCCGCATTCGGGGACAGCAGAATGCCACTCGAATCAGAATGGGAACAAGTCAGAACAGTCAGCTGCTGCTGCTAAAGAGGTGTGTAACACTTAAAACACAATTGTTGCGTGGTGCTTTTTCATGAGTCTTCTGCAGTTTTGCTGAACTTGATGCTAGATGCTCCATTATCCTTTTCATAAGTGAGAAAAGAGTTCAATGGAAGGTTGACATACCTTTCTGTTCGCAGAACCATTTCAGTTATATACCTGAACTGCAGTGAGGATATCTGTTATGTAAGATGAAAGATCTGACCAGGATAAACTGGTGTCTGTTTCTGCAGCTTCAAAATGGTACTGCATCAGCTAAGTATTCCATAGAATCAGGAGAGAAAGAAGTGAAAAAGTTTCCATTAGCTAAGGATTCTTTAGGCACAATACTGAAGGATCTATTCTAAATCATGACCCAAATGCCAAATGCTGTAAGTATGCATGCTCTGTTGTAAACTAGGTGATTTGCTGATATATTTTTCCTGTCTTTACAATTCTAAACTTTTTGTAGCACTCAGATTCTAAAGTTTTTTTCTCAACACTTTTGCAGGGCAATGACAGCGGGCATGAATAGTAAGCAGGAAGCACTTAGACATGCAGCTTTTTCTTTTGGTTAGCTCGGCAGAATTTTGCAACATCAGAAGTGGGCATGTTCAATTTCGTTGTGGAAGTTCGATCTCGATCGTGCTATTCACGGCAACTGCATTCCGTTCCTGCCAAGTGACAAATGTCAATTCAGAGAATGTTCTTGTAAAGTGACGCCTGTTTAGGTCCATTCGTAGCACCACTGGATGCTTCCATTTTCACTGCTAAGAGAAGATATATCTTCACCTCTATGCAACTCCTATACATGTTAATTCAGCATCTCTACTCTTATATCTATACGTTCTATAATTTCAAGCAGCAGCTTTCTTTCCTTATTTTTCATGCTCAACCTGCGATGTGAAGTGCGCCTCTCTTCCGACAGTTGCCATTTTGCACAAAGCAAGTGATTATGTGCTGCAACAGTAATTGTTAATGCAAAATGCAATGATAATCTCTTGATATCAGATCAACCAACAGCAGCAGTTATCCACAGTGAGGATAAAACAGGAGCATCAGGTGACAGTACATAGAAGGCACCGAGAAACTCAAATTCCATACCAGCAACACAACTCCAACACTTCTGATGTGGTCTGATGTGAGAACGAAGAAAGCAACAATGACTTATTATTATTTTGGTGAAATGATGAAACTTGTAAGGATCACCACCATGCTTGTTCCAAGTGATCAGCAGTGTGCATATTTCACATCATGGATCTTCCTACGCATGCTGAATTCTGTATTTTGATCCGATGCCAAGATGTGTTGAGGATTCCTCTGAGGTTCCATATGTCTTCCACATTATCGGGTTGAACATTTGCAGCTGAGTCCACCTGTAGTCCAGAAGATGCATTTTCAGTCTGTTTTATGCAAAGCAGTAAAAGTTGGTTGAAAAAGTGCGTTTGTGATGGATTTCACTTACCGCCTTAGCTACTATCTCAGCATTTGCTGGTATGTCTAATGTAGCCTCGAAGAGTACCCAAGCCCACTTATCACTCTGAGGTCCATCAGATACGTAAGGCATGTTGTCTTTCTGATATCTATGAGCCTCAACCCATGTTTTACCCCCATCAACAGATATATCCACTCTCTCAATGCCCCGGCCACCACCTGAAAGTGCATATCCAGCAATTCTTGCCTGCAGCAAGCAAACATAGAAGAGTGTGAATAAATCTTATTCCAAATTTGTTCATAGTATGTATGCAGGATGGAGTCACAGAGTACACGTTATTATGGAAATAATACTAACCCTCCCTTCCTTGATAACATCTACATCTTCCAGCGTGCAGATAGCAGACTACTTGATCAAAAGTAAGTGAAGATAAGTTATCCAGAAACATAGCAGAACAATTAGCATAGAAGAATTGATAATGTGGTATACCTGCACAGGAAAGTCCATTTGTGGCCTTCTAGTTGACCAGTTAATATTGTCCCAGTCCACGGAAGGTGGAAACATTTTGTAATCTTTTTGCGTAAAAAAACCCTGGTTGAGAATAGCAGTCAGTTTTGAACATAAAAAACTAAAGATGAAAAGGCATTGCATTCATATTTTCAGAAAACCTGGCATTCTTCCTCGATTATGTTGATACTGTCCAGCCATTTTACAGAGCGTGCACCAATAACACCAGGTACAACAACCCGGAGTGGGTATCCATGGTCACGATTGAGGATCTATACATGTAAATATATAGCAAGTGAAGTATGGAATACATCCACATTAGAATTGCAACATCAGGAAAGTATAGCAAAAGTACAGGGTTACATTATAACTCAAGCAAAGTATTATTTAACATCAAACATTTCAAAATCTTGTGCACCAGCGCTTGGCGAGAGCAGTATCACATTAAATTATTACATACTCCTTCAGTGCCAAATAGGACTCTGATGAATATTCAAATTCGGTAAGAGATTAATTCAGGTATTATTTGTACTCTAGCCGTTCTGTTTGTATTACAATCAATATTAATACAGCATGTTAATTTAATATTACAGATAGTTACATACGTGGTTAGTATTATCACTCTAATTGACCAGAAGCTACTTCAAAGGGAGAAATCGTATTATGTAATAATAAAGTAACAGAACAAGATGTTAGATTTAACGAAAAGGGAACAAAGAAGTAGAACTGGGACAAAGGCATAACGAAAAATCCACTTTCTGAAGAATAACTTGAACATCGTACCGGAGACTATGTAAAATCAAATCTCAATTATGAAAAGAAAGGTCAATGTCTGCTCACCTCTCCATTCATTTCATATGCAAGTAATACATCAGCATCAGGATCTGCTGCCTGCTTCAATGGGATGGATGCCGTATAAGGACCACCTTTTTCCTCCTGAAACACAAACATGAGATCAGTGGTGGCCATAAAAGCTGCTGCCAGTCAATACGGACCAACATACTCACTTTACACTTGTCAACACTGACAAACTCAACGTGCTTCCCTCCCAAAGATGTCACTGAACTGAGTTTAGGTATTCCAACTAGTTCAAGGACATCACATAATTTCGCTCCTCCCCAAGTTGCTGGAATGATACAGAAGATTAGAACATAGTAGAACCGTTTTAAACTTCCAATCAACAAGAAACACAAGTGTCGGTTTGTACAGAGAAAGTTTGATGAGGACATACAGAAGCCAACCATTCAGCACTTTCTTTATGATTCTATTACTGATTCAGTAGAAAAAATTGAAAGGTAAAAATGATTTTTTTTGGTTCCAGTCTATAAAATTAGGAGTCCAGAATGGAAGTAGATAAAATTCTACGGATAGTAAAAAGCAGCAGATCTTGTAAATCCCCTACATTCATATGATCACTATCTTTGTACTTATTATAGTAAACAAAATAAACTTACACAGTAATAAAATGCATTTTATTATGGATGCCATTATGCGCTAAGACAAGTGCATCGGGATGC
The DNA here is from genome assembly GCF_958298935.1 of Phragmites australis. Classification (NCBI taxonomy): domain Eukaryota; kingdom Viridiplantae; phylum Streptophyta; class Magnoliopsida; order Poales; family Poaceae; genus Phragmites; species Phragmites australis. Next base: position 26,737,116 of record NC_084938.1, on the reverse strand, counting down.
ATTTCAACAACCTTGAAATTAAATGCATTCCTTAAGTTCCGAACATTATAAAACAACATGGCACATCTCTTACCATTTCCAAGAGCAGATATGTCCCACCCAACACCTCTCACTTTCCGTACCTTACTCATCGCAGTCCTCCTGTTTCCCGCACACTGTTCATACCAAAATCATATTGCTACATACTTAGGTTACTAGAAATACCAATAAATTAGTCATCATAGAAAGATTAGGGGGACAAGGCATATATGGTATCTGAAGAAAACCTGTAAAGTTGCCGTGACATTGTACTTTGGCAGAGCCCTGAATGCAAAGTTTATGTCAATTCTTTCCTCAAAGTCAAAGGATATTCATGTCACATGATAAGATATTAAGGAAAACATTACCAAATGTCAGCCATGGATAGCTGAATAGGCTTGTTGACAAGACCAGTGATGGAAACACTGTATCTGTTGACCCAATCATGTATAAATGTAAGTGTTTGTAACATATCATGATGGTAAATCGAGGTTCACTTTCTGCAAAAACCTTGAGAGGTCCTCGACTTTAGGAATTGGTCCATGATTCCTCTTGTAGAAAAAATCCACCGGGGTGATGTAGGATGAAACTAGTGCTGATCGGTGAGGCTCAGCATTAAATGGCTCCTGCACATGAACATAATGCAATCAGGTGTAACCAACTGACAAAATTCAGGGATAGATCCAACTAAACCACACACTTATTCAGGAATAGCTCTTCTAATCTACACACACTGAAGTAGGCTGGCAGCGGACAGAGAAGCAAATCCGAGTGCATGCATCACCCCAATCCTAAATCCGTTTGCCTTTGTTTCTCAAGCTGGAACGGGAATCCATTTGCACACTGACCCTGACTGGAAATCTCCCTACCCATCCACTTCACTAATCTACGCATCAGCAGCACGTCTACGCACAAGGGCGGTGGCACTCTACTGCACAACATAAACGGCGGTGCCATGATCCCCTTGGACGCATCCGGGCAAAGCGAAACCCTCTCACGCATCCGGCGGACCGGGCCAAGCAAAGTCGCCAACGAATCCGCGCGACCGGGGACACCACAAGGCACCCAAATCACCCATCAATCCCCGGCGGGCACGGCACGGCACGACACGACACGGACGCGAGAGCAAGGCGGGGCGGGGGGCGGGACGGACCTTGGAGTTGATCTTGAGGGCGGGGTGGCGCGGCGGCTCCTCCGCGTAGTTGGACGGCGCCGTGAGCCCCGGCATCGTCACCCTTTCGATCCCCTCTCGAGGCTTCGCGCTCTCTCGTTTGGTTCGCTGCCGCCTGCACAAAATGCTGTGGTGGAGACAACGGCCCCGAGAGAGCCAGCGCCTCCAAGTGGGCCTCCCGTTTTGGTGTGTGGCCCGCCACTTCCCGACCTATCCTTTCAGTGACATGAGCTCCATTTGGGTTTTTCTTCGACAAAGTAGTTTGAATGAAAACAGAATGAGTAAGTTATATTTATAAAATGTTTAATTGGATATTTTTATTTGGATATTTATTTGTTTTACTGAATTTGAGACTGTATGAGCAGATATAATAGATGAGATTGTGATTGGTTACTCGTACGAAAGATGATTTTGTAATACTAACAAATGAGTATCATGCTGCGGAATAAAGTTTGAATCAAGCTTCACTCACAAATAAGAATGATATCATATACTTGCACCTACCGGGTCCGACTGTAACAGTGAATGTAGACAACTAAACATGATTCTTTTTAATTCTACGCATCCACTGCGCTAAAATAGGGAAGATACGGAGAACCAAACACACTTGGTGGATCCATCGTGTTCTCGGGGAACTTTGGCCTCTTTTATAAATCCACAATATGTCACTCAATAACTGTATAATCCTTAATATGTCATATATTATATGGATGCCATGTGGGATCTGGATTTACATGCTATCGATATAATAATGATATAAAAAGAACTTGACAAGTTGTTCGGTGGTAAATATTTTTTTAAAGTTTCAAGAATGGGCCTAGCATGTTGCACTATGTGGGCTTTTAGCCCATTCTGTGGTGGGCCCTGATTTCTGATCCAAATATATGGGCATAATAGGGCGTAATGGATCATGCAATCTGGTCGGAAGGAGAATTTTGATAGTGTTTTGAATTTTAAGAGTATTGGGACTTAGTATCTTTTTTTTATTTTTAACGCTCTTTCAACAGACGACGGAACTCTAGATTTGTACTCTTCAAAACAGATATATATATTTATAATTTTTTTGATTTAGAAATATATCTCCACTACATAAAAAGTTTTTAACAAGTCATGTGCACACCCTGAATCCCTCCCCTATTTCTGTGCTCCCCGTGTCAATAGGTGGCCCATCACGCGCGTGCATCTGTCATACGCTTCTTCCTCGCCTCCATCTAATCTCTTTGTTCCCGTCCCCAAATCATGCAGCATCGCTACCATCCCCAAATCTCGTGATTGTTTCCCTCGCTTGCGATCCCTTCTGATTCCTCCATGATGTCGTTCCTCTCCCCTGAGCTCGCTGGGCCGTGGTGGCGCACACGGGGATGTGATGACGGGTACAAGGAGTCAATCCTCCGCTACATCTACTATTATCGTTGCTATGCTTGTCATCCACATCCTTCCCAGTGTCACATCCGATTGGATCCACTCCTCGGTCTACACCTAGACATGCTCGTGCTCCTCTTCGACATGTTGTACCGGGGCTTCTTCCCTACCGAGCACACCCTCTCCGCATGAAGAACCATCCAAATAGTATTCCAATTAATCATCAAGACGATCATTTACTTAATCACGAACATGATGATTAGTCAGAATATCAATTCGGTAGTCCTAGCACATGTTTTGTGTCCAAGATCGGAATACATGTATTTCTAATATATAGCATCATAACAAAGTTTAAGAAAGTGCGAGTAATTAAATTATATTACAAGTTCTTAAGCATTCAACCATTTATATAATTTACAATAAAAGATTAGAGAAACTATGAGAAATCAAATAGAGGAGTGTCTTGGTTTGCATGTGATGAGATATTGACAACAATTGATGTGTCTTGAACTTGGTTAGCATGTGTTTGCGCATGCTTGTTCTTGTTCATGTCTAACTAGAGTTGTCGGTATTTGAAATTGACGAATTCTTCTCTCTACGCAGAAAAATTACACACACCGAAAGTTCTGGTGTGAACATCAGATGTTCCGGTGTTCACTGGAAATTTCGGTGTGAGCAGTGTATACTCACCGGACTATTCCTTGCAGAAAGTAATTTTTTGGGTGAAATTGGAGATCAATGCACTAGAAGGTCTGGTGAATGTGGTGTCTACACTGGAGGGTATCATCGGAGTATTTTCAGTATTAAAGCAGGAATGAAAACAAACACCAGATGGTCCGGTGATAGACTTTAAGAGCGTCGGAGTATTTTCTGCAGAGAGGAGATTTTTGGCGTCAAGTTTGATTATGTACGCCAGATAGTTCAGTGCTGAGATTGTGAACACCGGAGAATGCATGAGACCTTTTGTTGCAGAAGGGTGGTTCGGTGGATTGGCACACACCGGATTATCCGATGATGAACATGAGATTATCGAAAGTTTTCACGGGACATTTTCTTGCAAAGAGCAAAGTTTTCCCATAACATATAGTGTTACACTCACCGGATGGTCCGGTGTTTATGAGCATAACACACCTGAACATCCAGTGTTCACGTTTTTTGCAGGATGTGCTCTGAGTTAAAATTTTTGATTTTATGCTAACATAGAGATGTTTTGGAGTGTGTAGAAATGTGTTTGCTTATCTCAAGGTGTGCAGGTGACGGATACAGCTTGGTGCCGGACAATCAAGAAGGACTGGGCGGAGTCAAAGATGATCATAGCTGTACACATGAAGATCAAGCAAAGTATAAAACAGAGAATGAAGATGGAATGTTGACAAAGTCAAACAAATGGGATGCTGGTGCAAGTGACAAAGCGGCTCGAGGGATCGAGAGTGGGAGAGACTTGCCGGCGGTCAAGATCGCAAGACGAAGGACATACGTCATCATCGGAGCGCTAGCTTCAAGTGGAAGCAAGTGACAGCTAGTTACGCTTTGAGAAGCATGCTAGGGTTTCACGGTTTGGTCTCAAAACTGTGGGAGGATTGGAGTAGTACGTGGCACCATCATGAAGCTTGCATCGAGACAAAGCTAAGTCATAAAGGCACCACGGTCGTCCGATGAATGGAGAAGAAAATGGACTAAAATGCCTCAAGTGGTAGGTAGAAGTGTACTAAAAGAGAGAGGTATTTTAGGAAAAAGTTAGAAAGCTTGTGGTCAAATTTTCTAGACCTATAAATAGAGGATTAATTCTATGTAAGAGGATGAACTAACATTTGAGACCCTTATGCCACCCATATGAGAGCATTGTGCTAGGGTTTTAGTCGAAGGGAGGATGAGTGCTTAGTATATGTAATATGCGAGAGTTTTGAGAGAAAAATCTTTATAATCTGCCTAAAATAGGGCTGATCTCTATGAGTAATGAAATTTATTTTGTCTCATATGTTTGAATTCCCCTCCTTCTAGTTTCCCTCTCTTAGTTTTTTTACCTTGTGTGCAAGTTTTTTCTTTTTAGTTTTGATTTTCGTTTTGTTTTTTTGGCTGAAATTTTAGCACCTTGTGATGTCATTTTTCTTGTTGCTAGAGGCATAAAATCTGCATACACACGTTTATGTGATAAGGCTTTGAATTCTCTTACCTCTATACAATCAACTTGTAGAGTTTCATTGCTTGGTGCTCATCTTTTCTTGTTTCTTTGCTAGTTATGTTTTTCGAGTGCTAAGACATATGGATTGATCTTAAATGTAACCTATAGTTCATATACCATCAATAGAGTCATGTTGCCTCGATTTTCTCTTGTTAAAACTTCTCTCGATTTTTGCTTCCGCTTGAGTTTTGATGTGCGTTAGGTGTTCCAAATAAGAGAAGGTCATCGATCTCGCAAAAAATTATTGAGACACCTATTCACCCCATCTCTAGTCGCCAATCTCATTCCTACAAACTGTGCAGTGGAAAAGTAACACCTAACAACATCAAAAGCTAGATGAAGTCATATGCCCTTAGGCTCCACCCAAAAGCACGTCACACGAGTAGTTTGCACTACTCATTCCCATCACTTATATCGGCGGACATGAAATAGCCAAACACGAGCTCCTCCTCACCAGTAGAACCTGAAACAGTAGCGTGCGTACGAAGGTACTTGCAATACTTAATCCATAATGGGCACATATAAATAACCCAACTCCAAGGATTATGCATTGAGTCATTAGCAAGAAATATGCCACAAGGTTAAGTAAATTTACATACATAAGTAACATTAACACCCATGTGCAAGCACCTATACTTAACCATATATACTTTTCTACTCTGTAACCCTCGACTTGCATATAAACGTAAATGAAACCATCTCATGAATATAACTGTAAATCGAACCATCTCAAACACATCTCATCCAACCATACCACACATCCTACATTCGTAACTCTACGACTGCGGCAAATGGACAGAAGCATGCTCATTATCGAAAGCTCAGCAATTCGAATTGTTCTTACACCCTGCAGGGGGTACAACTTACCCACACGACTCGAGAATCATTCGGCTTGACTGGCCACACAGGCCTACACAAGAAGATACTCGTGTTAACCTTTCTCATACCCGGAAATACCCACTTGCACATGCCCCTATGGCACCAAGGTTAACGCAAGCGTGTCCCGGACACATTTGGCTCCCTGCCACCTTGCTTCTTCTTTTCTTTTCTTTTTATCTCTTACATGTCATAGGAACGCATGGCAAGCGTCAGTACGGTATACGGTAATCGGCTTGTCTTACCATTAGATCAACATATAGTTTGTATGGAAAGTGGTAGAGCCAACTGCAACAACGAACGGTGTTTAAACTATACAAGCGGTCTAAGGCATCCAGGTTCCTCTCCTGAACTACACTGAGGAACTCCTCCAGTGAAGAAGATATCCCTAGCACCGCTCACATCTCACCTCATACTCACAACTCATACAACTGACATCATTATCATTGTGTTTGTAAACAATAAGTAAGCTCTAAGCCCGTGAACAATGGACGCACCATTGCTCGACTTCTACCGAAGATTTATGCATTGCTAAGTATTTCGAATAACTCTTAACTTAAACATCAATAAGGTTAACAAAGCTACAAGGATATGAATAATCAGCAACTCAAGGTAGATATAATATAATTCAATATAGGTCCTACCCATATGAACCCGACGTCGACTCGCTAACCATGAAAAGGTACATAAGCGACAACTTATCAATTTATACTCCATTCAATTCAAACAAAGGTACAATATGCTTAGATACTTGTCTTGCTGCTCTGGTGTTTGACTGATACTCCTGACGCAACACTCATAGAACTGACATCACCTTCACTCTCTTGGACCATCGAAGCGATGCTCTCTAAACAAATCAAGAATGCATTGCATAAACAAATGAATGATGGAAAAATGTGAAAATGATGCATGCTTGGATAATAATAGTGCATCGTCTTTCGAAAACATTTGCAAAAGATAGCCAAATGATTAGGGTTCCGAACTTTAAAACCCCTGATGAGATAACCTAAGTGTACAAAGCCTTGAAGAGCTAGCGGTTACATCAACGTGCAAGTGGCAGTCAGATTGCGAGCGTGCAGAGAGTTTAGGGCCCTATCAGTCAGACCGAATGCATGGTGACGGTCAGACCACTGATCAACAGTTAAACCAGCCCTAACGGCGGTCTGACTCCTAAATTCAGATATTTTAAACTGCTCTATTAGCGGTCAAACTGACTCTAGTGGTGGTCAGACCACCAGACCCTGCTAGCATCACCTTCACGGGGTCACCAGTGAGGACTCCGGTGAAACCTTCAAAGACGAAGGGCACCAAAATACTCCATAGGACTAAGGGAATACATTCTATGATTGTTTGAACGACATGCAAAGTCAGAACACGTAAAACCTCAAAAATGAGATCTAGACCTAGTATTCACTAGAGTTTCACGGCGAAAATCGAAACGCCGATCGCCTAGGGCTAGGAAACGATAGGAAAACAGTAGAAGGATGTTTACCTCGGTGTAAATAAACTTTGTATTAGATCAGAATCCTCCATAGAAGCTTCGATCCATCGATTGGACTCTCGGACGGTGAACAAACTCACGGATGAAGAAACAACAAGAAAACTCCTCTGACGGGGAGGAAAGGGGGAATAAGCTCAGAGAAGTCCTTTGAGGAGTTTGTGAGATTTCCCACCGTTGATCTCCGGTCATCGATTGCGTTGAGCGGATCTCACCTTCTCTCTCTAGGGTTTGGGGAGGGAGAGAGTGAGAGAGTGAAATGAGAGAGGGAGGGAGAGATAGAGACTGGTCGACCACTTAAGGGGTGCTTTTGTTGCGCTCTTGCAGTCAGATCGTGAGAAGGGTTGGTTAGACCACGGGAAGCCTATGTGGCTATCCACCTGGCGATCAGACCGCGATTGAGCCTGGTCATACCGCGAGAAGGGTTTTTGCTAAATTTTGTTATAATTTTTTCTTCTTTTCTGTCTTTTTTATTTTCTTTTTTTTCTTGAAAGTATTTAGAGTCTTTCTATCTCTTACTATACTATTTTCACTCTTGAAATGTCCAAAATAAAAGCTAGCTTCATAAAACATATCGCTATAATAATTATGCATGCTTAATCTATAATTAACGTTTTAGGATGTAACACTCCGCTTCCCTCCCTGCATGCGTCGGCGACCGGCCTCGCCATCGGCCATGTCCTGCACAAGTACGCGTTGAAGCTGGCCCTCTCCGCTCTCAATTTTAGATGCAATCTGTATGATCCGTTCATCTCGGTTCCAGTGATACCAATCAGGTCACGACAGGGTTTTGCCACCGCTTGGTCGCCGCCAATGGTCATCTGGTGGAACCGTGCTCCCCTCTCACCATTATCCATCTTTGCCGAAGACATGTACGCCATGCCATCGGAGGAGAAGGCTGCCGATAAGAGCACCCCCGTGCTGACAAGGACTGACGTCGTGAGATTCCAATTGCACGGGCGAAGCTCGGCTGGTGGTTCTGCTCTTGGCGCCCAACGCAACATCAGCGATGTTGTCAGGAAAACCCAAAAGGCTGGGGTCTTCAGGGCTTGTTCAGCATAGCCACACGATGCTGATTGGTTTGTAAATTTTCTCTGCATCTTCTTCACGATCAATGCCTATTTTTCTCCTTCCATTTTTTATAAATGTCCGTGTGTTTCAGACTTTTGCCACAAGAATTTAGGAACTTCTGTCACTGAGGATGGTGATACTTTATTACTCCTGTCTATCAGGTAGTACCAAAATACATCAGATTCTGTAATTAATTGCTTGAGTAGTTGAGTATGATTTGACAATCTTGTACTACTCCTACTACCGGTTTTTTTTTAAAGAGACAATCTTATAGGCACCATGCCCAACACTTGCGAGACAATCTTGTGTTGGTTTGCATGCATGCATATGTATTCGTATTGGTGGATGAGGTCAGTATGCAGAAAAAGAGGACAAAACTAACGAGTACTTAAGAGAATAAATGAGGGAAATTTAGTCAGTTTAACCAACTTATTGGTTCAAGTGCCCAAACAAAATACGCCTGTAAAACCGAACAGAGGGAGTATGATTTACCTTAAATTGCTAATTTGTCTCATGCATGTGTGCACATGTATGTCAATTCGGACTTCAAATGGATATGAGCATGGCTAAGACAAAATACACACTGAAAAGATACCAATCCAGTTCATGTCTTCTTTAGCGGCATATTATACTCACACTTTGGTTTTCATGAAAATATTTACCATTTCATGGTGCATGGCAAGAAGAGATAAGGTCCACTTCTTAATTGAAAATATCATATTTGCATAGCGATGTGAAACATTTAAATAATGACTAGCTGGATAAAGCTTATGTTAGGAATTGCTTTCAGATATGAGTTAATATAGTACGATGAGATAACATCCACTTCTTAATTGGAATGCCTTTCAATTTGTCTCCTTCTAAGCATTAGTGTATTCTCTTACTATATTATTAGATTTTGGATTATATGTATTTAGTCCATTTAATTTCACTGTGTTGACATGAAGAACGATGTTCCTCTAATTGTAATTAAACTCTATTTATAATATTTTACACATCTCACTTGCCAATATTTCTTTGTAGTACATCTTATTAGACATTTTTCTAGTATTAGGCTTGCCCATTATTGCCATTTTCAAGACTTAATGATTATTGCGTTCTAGGGCTCCTGATGTTTTTTCCCTCTGAAATATTGTCACACTTGCCAAAGTTGTCTCTCTCCTAAATCTTCATTTCTTATGTCTTTCCGTCACTCTTACTGATTTAGTGACCCATGCCTTAGCTTAAGATATATGACTGCCAAGTTATGCAGGTGCTGTTTTTGCCGTCGTCTAGCCATGGAGATGTTCGAACAGCAAGCATGTACGAACATGGAAATCATTGGCCATAATTTTTTTATTTCCATTGCAAGGCACAAACATTTGGCTATTCGCATTGATAAGGTACTAATTTTGTATGATGCACTTTCGGTACTACTTGTTCCTGTGTGTAATGATGGATTAGCATCTTGACACAATATCTTGCAGACTAAAGTGGTAAGTGCGCTAATACATGTAGTAGTAGAGAAATACCTCAGTATGGAAAGTAAAGCATAGCTGGCTAGGCTTGCTTGTTCTCTTAGAAATGCATAAGTCATATATGTAAATGACCTCATTTTCTGGTTCATAACTAAAAACATCTAGCAAGAAGATGTGCCTACTGGTTGATTGTGTGGTGTGCATTACTTTACCCAATCAATTATATTAATTTGTGAAATATTTTTGCTCTCGTTATAACGCACGGGTATATAATAAAAATAAAAAAGTTCGCTGGAAGGCTCTCTAAAGCGTTGGTCATGTCTTGCCGTTTTAGCACTGCTTGGATATGGAATCAGAAGATATCAAGGTAACAACTAGCTTCGAAATCCGATGAGTTCACAGCATCTGCCATATCATGTCACCGTCTTTGACAATGGACATTAGTAGCTGCTGATACTCTGCATTTTCTCTAGAACATTCTCTGCCATTGAACCAAACGAAACCTGAGCTCAGGAGTGGATATTAGGAGCCCCTCAAGACTCTCTCTCTCTCTCTTACAGGAGAAGAAGTGGAAAAAGAGGGAGATGAGATGGAGGAGGAGGAAGAGAAGAGCAGCCTCTACTTGTTTCATCTGCCTCCGCCACTGCCTGAGCTCATACTGACGCCCAGCAAGGTCTGCGAACCCTGTTACGCTTCTGAATTGTAAAACCTCAAGGACTCTCAGGACCTAATTCTTTGATGCTGTAGTGAAAATTATCCTATTAGATTATAATTATAATTTTAGTGATTAATAGTAACATAGCAATAAGACTAATATGTTTATCAAGAATATATATTAATAAGTCTTATGGATGTAATACCTAAAGAAGTCATCGTAGCTGGGACAAAATTGAATTGAATTGGAGAAGTCCCATGAAGATTTGCCTCACCGGATAGTCTGGTGCTTTAGGTGTTGAACTCATCGAAACATATTTGACAAAAGGGGATAGAGGTCTGAAGACCTTACCGGAAGGTCTGGTGATTAGCAAATGTGCTTACCGGAGTAATTCTTCCAAAGAAGGGTGTCGTGCTGGAGAATTAAGGCTAAACCTCACCAGATAGTCCGGTGATCAAAGCATGACAACATCAGAGTATTTTTGTCCAGAAGGCAGAATGAAACAACCCACCGGATAGTTCGGTGATTAGAGGAAGATACATATCGGAGAATTTCCACCAAAGAAGGTTACAGCCGTGGAAGATCGAAGATCAACACTCCGAAAGGCTCAGTGATGAAGCAAGACTACACCGAATAATAAATAGTACAAAGAGGCATAACAAAGTTTAAGGCATCGGATAGTCCGGTGATGAAGTGATGAGCACCGGATGCTAACACCCGAGAAACTTACACAGAGAGGATGCAGTTGGCTCGGATGGTTCATGATAACTCACCAGATAGTTCAGTGATGGAGATGAAATATACACCGGAGTGTCTAATATTCACAGAGCCTTGAGTGAGGTTCCAACGACTAATTATGAGAGTGTACTCACCGGATAATCCAGTGTTACTACTATTATTTTCACCAGATCATCCGGTGTTAACAACTTTTCTGAGCCGTTGGGTTAATAGCTAGTGCACGGGTTTGAGGCTATAAATACCCCTTCCACTTAGTCATTTAAAAATGTGACATGCTGCTGGAGTCTAGAGGAAGCTCATACACACCTAAGAAGACATCCAAACCATCAAAATGCTTAATGTGATTATCCAAAGCGATTAAGCACAAGATTAGTGAGTTATTAGTACTTATATGTCTAAAGAGAGTGTTGCTACGTGGTTGCTACCTAGAGAGTGGATCAATGAGTGATCTAACTTTGTACCAAGTGGTACGTCGACACATTGAAGTCTTGGTGACTTCGATAAGCTTGTTGACCCCCCGACTTGGTGTAGAGCGGCGACGAGAAGCGTGTACAAGGATGCGAAGACCCTTACCCTTAGTGGCTCAAGCTCCGAAGTGATCACAATAGCAAGAAACCGAAAGAGACACTAGTGGTGAGATCTTGTCTTGGTGGCTTGGTGGCTGATCCAGGTGAAGACCTGTCTTTGTAACTTGTGGCTTAAGAGCCGTGACTGGATACCGACCGGGTGCATATTTTTTATAGAGCTCCAACGTGGATTAAGGTGTCATTCATGCTATCGATACCATGAGATAAAAATCTCTTGTGCCGAGTTTAATCGCTCTAACTTATTTATATTTTCGTATTTATATTTTTTAATTTATCTTTTTAGATAGATTACAAGCATTTTGATTGGTAGAGTAGACTTACTAGATAAATTTAAAGTATATTTAGATAGAAATAAATATAATTTTATCTTATATAATTTTTAGAGTCAAATAAATTCTAAATATCCTAATTTACTCTCAATTTACTCCTCTTAAGGGGTCACCTATCCCTTTGCGTCTGAAGGGCAGAGCGGTGCTAAGAAGGTCGACATTGTTGAGCACACAAGCATCACTAAAGAACAGAGGCACAACACAAGTGAAGCCATTTTTGCTAGTGCCAAAGCTATCAATTCGATTGCGCGTGGAGGTAAGGGCGATTGCTCCTCATGCTGGCCATGACTGCTCACTGAATAATTTGACACTCGAAGATCAAAGAGAAAGTACGATATATACACTCCTTAGCGTATATTTACATATGTGAGCTGTGGCTTGATTTATGTGAATATGAAACACAAGAAACCTACAAGAGAGGAAGAATCAACAGCTATGGAATCAAAAAGAAACTATGCAAGGATCACAATGCACGCATGACCTGATCCTGACGGATGATCCTCTCTCTTCTGGTGATCACCTGACGAACTTCTGCACGCCTTCGAAGAAATCCAGCATGTAGTTCTCGAGATCCTCGAGGCTGTACTTGACGTGCCTCGCCGGGAGACGGCTCGCCCGGCCGAGGAACGGCCGGTACGCCGGGATGACCCGCTCCGACACGGCGATGCGCAGCTCCTCCCGGAGCTGGGGGTGGGACACCTTCCAAGCCGTCTGGGTCCGGTACAGCTCCTCGAACGCGGCGTTGAAGCTCCTCGCCTTGTCCCTGAGCGCCTTCTGCGCCGCCGACGTGTTCGCCGGCCCGCCGTCGTCGCGAAGTAGGGATAGAACGGCGATCCAGGACGCGCGGAGGTAGCCGGCCTCGTACTGCCGGATCTGGCCGCGGTGCCGGCGGAGCCAGTCGTCGCCGAGGAGCTCGCGGAGCGGAGGGGACTCCATCACCTTCTGCACCACGTAGTAGAGGTTGTTCATGAGGAAGATGTTCTGCAGCCCGGCGTCGTCGTACAGTCGGGACTTGTCATCGATCTTGCGCAGGAGGAGCGTGAGCAGCTCGCGCATGCAGCGCGCGGACGGCGTCGGGGCTGCGGCGCCGTCAGTGGAGGCTTCGACGGTGTCATCGAGGCCGCCGTCGCCGAGAATCGTGTCCAGAGTGCTGCGGCAGTCGGCGAGGAGGCCACAGTAGTTGAGCACGTAGCGGGCCATGGGGTGGATCTCTCCACCGTTCACGGGCCTCCGTGACGCCTCTCCGTGGATGGCGTGGCTGAACTCCTCGATGGTGTGACACACGGTGGAGCCCAGCAGCGCAACGGCGCTCGATACCTCGCCCGCGATGAACTCGCGCGCGGCGCCTCCGGCGAAGAGGGCTTTCAGTTCTTGCTGGACGTCGGTGAGCGCCTCGTACATGCCGAGCGTGCGGAAAAGTTTCTCGACGGCGCGCGCTGACATGGCGACCGCGTCCGCGAAGCCGAGCAGCTGCAGGACGCAGCCCCTGGCGACGTCGGCGAAGCACTCGTGGCCGAGCTCCTCGTCCGACTCGAAGACTTCGTCGCAGAGCCAGAGCTCGCCGGCCAGGAGGGTCCTGACCACGACCCTGACGGCGTGGCTCCACCGCCGCATCATCTGGTCGAGGACCGGCCACTCCATCTTGAGCACCTCCTCGATAGCGACGGTCTCGACGCCGAGGTGCGCCACGGACTCCGCGAGCGCGTTGCGGCGGACAGCGACGTAGACCTGCGCTAGCTCCGGGCCGTACCCAGCATGCAACATGCGGTTCGCGAAGCCGCGGATGGATGCGGCAGCTTGCGGGGAGAGCGCGCCGTGGCGCGGCGACGCGTACGGCGTCGAGTCGTCGACGTCGTCCGACGGCAGAGAGAGGCGCCGCAAAGAGGAGCAGAGCAAGGAGCGCACCTCCTCCTCCAGGCGCGGCATGGCGGCGTGCACGGCAGCGGCGGCGCGGGCAGAGTGAGGCGCCGCTGCGATGGCGTCGTCGACGGCGTACAAGTAGTCGGTCATGCCGGACGACGACGACGACGACGAGTTGCACCTGCGGATGACATCCACCGCGGAGGCGATCAGTTCCTCCTCCTCCTCGTCATAGCCGCGGCCAGACGCCTCCTCGCCGTCCTCTGGAGACGAGAGGGGGAGCAGGCGGGAGTTGTAGGTAGCCAAGAAGCGAATCATGTCGTCGGCGGCGTTCTTGGACACAGCCATGCTCTTCACGATGTGCTTCGCGGCGGCCATGACCCTCTCCTGCCCAGCGTCCGTCGCCGCCGGTGGCGACGAGGACGACGCGCTCGCCATGGTTGCAGCCTTCGTGGGAACAAAAGGAGCAGTCTTTCTTGGTCCTCGCAGCGATTGAAACGCCAATTTATTTAACTATCTTAGCACAATTTGTACTTACCTTCTAAAAAAACAAAGATCAAATTGGATGCTTAAGACCGTGTCAAATGAACGCACTGGCACTTGTCATATCTATTGGACAAAGTCGTACAGATGAATGAATCATACGGCCTATTTTTTTAAAAAAATTGGGTTTATCGGTCCTATATAAAATATGAGTTATTTTATGGATTATTTTCTCTACTTTTTTATATTTAATAAAAAAATTAAAAATTAAAAATTTATTCATTTTTACCGTTCATCATATTTCGGTTGATTTTCTGTCTCGTTATCGGCTACGGATATAATATTTATTTTACTAATAAAAATAAATAAAAAAATAGTAGAGAATTTAGTGGATAATCACTTCCTAATGTTTTAGATTATATATGAAATCAAACTGCGATATCGCTTCTAACGTATTCATTTAGCGGTACTCTCATAATATATTCACATTTCTATATCTTAAATTTATATTTAATGTTATCATATGTAATATTTATATTTTTATTATAACATATAAACTTTTAGCTAGTTGACGTTTAGACGTAGGCGGTTGCTGAACAAGTTCGACAGATAAGTACTCTAGTAGATTCGTATGAAGCTAGGTTCCACGAGCAGATGTCGACGGCTGCAGGCTGCAGAACAGGTTTGTAGGATGTGGAAATCTCATAGCAACTTCATAGGATTTGGAGCATGCAGACTTGTGGGCTTAGAAATTTAGAATACACCCGATGCTACCTATCCTGTGAAAATTTAGAATAAACCTTTCCGTTCTTGAGATATTTTCTTAGAAATTGTCCCGCTACTTTATGCGACAAAATTTTCCGAAGTACAAGCGCTAAAAATGTCTACATTTAGACCATTTTGCTCTCGCCGATGCAAGAATTTTGTACCGTCTTTTTCGAACTTGCAAGAGCCTGTGCTTGGTAATCTATAGCTGCTTCCTTTGGTAAACTTGATCGGTTTTGCTCTGTGTGCTGAACAGACATGGCCAAGGCAATTTGTTTCAAGCAATTGTTCCTGTGGTTTTCATAGTTAGCATTCTGAGCCGTCGATTTCCTAATCCACGGCTCAGCGACGGCCCCGGTGAACCCTGGTCAATGGCCATTGTATAATTTTTTTTACAAAGTCAATTGTCAACGGTGACTCGGTCTGGGGTTCGACAGCTTGCTTCTTGGGCCCACTGGCTCAAAAAATGCCAGAATATTGGGTCCACCATGTGTCAAATGGCCTAGAAGGCCAAGAAAAGTATGTTCAGATCAACTTGATCCGTCGCGAAATATCCTTACCCCTAAACTCTAAAAGTAGATTAATAAATTTTATTTTCGGCTTGCTTGGCCATAAACCAAGAACAATAGCCAGGATCAAACAAGTGTTTCATAGAGAAAAAAACAGAGATTAAGCATTTGTTGTAATTCTCAATTTTTTTGGCCCCAAAATTGGGCAACACCATTCATGCTAGTACCACCCAAAGTACCATTGCGTACCATTTTTTCTCACTAAATAAGCAAAACGCAAGTATACTATAGGATCGTGTGTGGTACTAGTGCTAGTCGCAGTCACTGTCTTTTCATTAATGAGTCTTGATCGTCAAGTCCGGGTTTGATCATAAAGGCATTTGATACCGACTGCCTACTGAAAAACGATATTAGAAATGCAATTTCGCATCCTTACACAGTCACGATGTACCTATACTCGTTCATGTGTTGATTCTCTTACATATTTTATAATATTTTTTTTATCTCATATTTGAGTACGAGTCTCAATATAAATAAATATTTTATTTCTGATAAGATATGCGTCCCTAACGGCTAATAGAATTTTTGTGTTCATGTCCAATACGGTTATGTGTATCATAGTTGGGTGCCATTTTCTCCATTTTAATGTGGATTATATACCCTCTCTCCAACCATCAAGTCCTTGTCTCAAACACAATTTTATAAAGAAAAAGTCTTTGTCTCAATTTTTTTAAAAGGTTGATCTTATTACTTTGTTTAGGCTTTGACATTCTCTCTGATTTGTGAACTTTAGTTAGTTTGTCAATGCAAGCTTGGTTATAGAATACAGCAACATCAGTAGAGAAACAGAAACTCGTTACTTGCAACGAATCCAAATAAACTCTTGCGACAAATTTGGAAGTTTGAACCCTTAATTGATGCATTTTCATCGAATGAGCCCCCAATTTGTTTGATTTTCTCGAAGCAGGCTTCTCTAATCAAAGGTTAAGAAGATAAAAACCTGGCCCAAACTTTTTTTATTTTTATATAAAATATTATAAATATATACGTTTATTTTGAAAAATTACAAATATACACTCCTAGCAACGGAAAACAAGTTTAAAAATAAAAATATTACATTCAATGCTCTTAAAATTCAAAACAATATCGAAATATTTATGAAAAATTCTAAAAAAAATTATGCGATGTAGAGGATGCTATATTTTAGATCTCCAAAAATTTCCATGTCAATTGTCAGCGGTTACTGGCAGTTTGCTTCTAGGGTCCATCGGCTAAAAAAATGCAAGAAATATTGGGCCCACCAAGTGCCAAATGGCCAAGAAGTCCAAGAGAAAAGATCCTTGTATAGACGGAGTCCAAGTGGAGAATGTTTCATACCAACTTACCATGTAATTAGGGATTAAAATTTTATTAAAATTTCACAAATTTCACAAATTTTAGAGAGAAATGAAATATCTAAATTTGGAATTTTTTATTAACATGTGAGACCCACGTAATAGATGACGAAAATTGACCAAAATTTCAACAAATATTCACAAATTTTGATCTTTTCGATGGTGAAAAAAAATGTAAAACAAATTTAAAATTCCTGCCAGTCACCACCGAGATTAAACATGTGTTGTAATTCTCATTTTCTTTGGGCCCAAAATTGGGCAACACCATTCATGCTAGTACCACCAAAGGTATCATTGCGTACCATTTTTTTCTCACTAAATAAGCAAAACGCAAGTACATTATAGGATCGTGTGTGGTACTGTGCTAGTCACAGTCACTATCTTTTGATCAATGAGTATTGATCGTCAAGTCCGGACTTGATCATAAAAGCATTTGATACCGACGGCCTAACGAAAAACCATGTAGTGGATGCAACTCCACATCTCCTTACTACGACTTATCTATGGTCATACATATCTTTCGTATGATATTTATATAGTTATATATTCGTTGATTCTCTTATCTATGTTATAAATTTTCTTTTGCACATACTCTTTCAGCATAAATCTCAACGCAAATAAACAGTTTTAACAAGACATGCATCCGCAAGAGTTACTAGAATTTGTGTTCGTGTCTAATGCGGTCATGCATATCATAGTTGGGTGCCGTAATGTAGATTATGTACCCTCTGTCCCAACAAATTGGTTGATCTTATTACTTTGTTTAGGCTTTTGACATTCTCTCGTGAACTTTAATTAGTTCCTCAATCCAAGCTTGGTTATAGAACACAGCAACACCAATAGAGAAACAGACACTCGTTACTTGCAACGAATCCAAATTAACTTGCGTCAAAATTTGAAGTTTCAACTCTTAAGCGACGCATTTTCATCGAACGTGCCCCAATCTTTTTGATTTTCTCGAGCCAGGCTTCTCTAGGCAAATGTTAAGAAGATAAAAGCCCGGCCCAAACTTTTATATATACAAAAATTGTAAATACATGTGTTTATTTTGAAAAATTGTAAATCTAAACTCTTAGGAATAGACAACAGGTTTAAAATTAAAAAATATCGCCTTTTCAATACTCTTAAAAATCAAAACACTATTAAAATAGTCATGAAAAGTTTTGAAAAAATTCTGCGACGTAGACAGTAGAGGAGGAGGAGGCTATGGTTTAGGTCTCCAAAAAAGTTCCATGTCTCACGCATGGGCCTATCTAAGCCAATTGGGCCGCAGTGGGTCCACTTATCGGCCCATCTAAAGCAGCTCATACTTCGGCCCATCAAGAGCGGCTCAGCGCTAGGGTTTCCCTTCTCTTAGGCCACCGCCGCCGCCAGCTAGCTTCCTCAGTGCGGAGTGTTCGTGCGAAGGCAGCCCTCCTCCCCCGCCGCACTCCGACCGCCGCCGCCATGGTCAGACCCAGCTCTCTCTCCGCCTCCGATATGTTCTCTGCCCCGCTGGTCTAACATTTCGCTGTTGCACTGCAGGTGAAGTACTCGCGGGAGCCGGCCAACCCTACCAAGTGTAAGATCCCGCCCCCACTTAGTTTCTGCAATGGTTCGGTTTCGGTTTGCCGATTTATGGCTTTGATGGGTTGTCTGGTGTTGTGCGTGCAGCGGCCAAGGCCATGGGCAGGGATCTCAGGGTCCACTTCAAGGTGCGTTCCTTGCACCTGATTGATGCGATCTTTGTTTCTGCGAGAGTTGATTGGCTCATCTGTGCATTTTATGCATTTGTGGCGAGGTTACGGTAGTTTCTACGACTTTATAACCGCCTAGCGCTACGCGCTTAGGCAGTGTATATATGGCTTCATTCATGAATGAATTTGATTGCGATAACCTAAAGAGTAAAGGTTCTGTTCTGTTCTTCATATGAGCAGTTCCCACGTTACTTTAGGGACATCAGCACGTTGTTAGTATTGTTTGATGAGCCATTGTATCGTTTCCATGTCAAATGGTTCGCAGACAATGTGACATTTTTACACCTATAGCATGCCTAAGTGATGTTTGCAGTTCATCCAAAATCCACGGCCTCCCTGTACAATGCTTAAAGGGAGTTTTTTGAGTGGTAGTTTAGTAAGATGATTGGAACTTCAAATATGGTGCTGGTCTTGCTTGATGATGCTGTGAAGTGTACTGCTCAAACTCGAACTCCTAGAGTCATAGTGATTAGTGAAGGTTAAATTAAGTTCACACACTTGCTGATCCCATCATAAGCTATATTATGAAGAACCGTAAATTGCAGGTGGGGCCATGGGGATTAAATGTTTGCAGTTTTTTTTTTCTTCTGATAGCACATTGTCTTCTCCTCTATGTTTCTGTTATGTTCCTAGATCATAACGGGGGTAAACATCCGCCGGGAGGATAGCCGGACGACGTCAGTTGCTAAGGATGAGAGATTAGGCTATAGATGAGAGCGACTTAGAATATTATGAGATACTAGAATAATTCTTTTGGCTTGATTTCAAAAGGGTGCGGCTGCTCTGTATATATAGAGCCCCAGCTATTAGAATAATCCTTGTGTAAACAGTAGGTCGGCACTGATTGCAACAATACGATGGCTACTGTAGCAGAAGTATATCGGGTATTGTAGGAACAATATGTCGGTTATTATAGCAAACCGACGCACTGCAACAACAGTGCTGGTTGCTTTGCCTATATATTGGGCAGCACCCCCTAGCTTAGTGCGTGAGCTCAGGCAATGAGCTTCACCCAGGTGGAAGCTTTGGATGAGCTTCACGCGTTAGAGATTGTCAGCAGCTATAGGCTTTTGAATGTTGGAATAAACATCAGAAGTTGCTGGCAGCAAGAAAAACACCGAATGTGTTTCGTCGGATGGAAGCACCGAATGTGCTTCATCCGATGTTATCCGTTAGAAGCTGTTAGCAGCTATGGGCTTTTGGGTGTTTGAATAAACATTAGAAACTATTGGTAGTAAGAAAACTCCTATATCCAGTGTGTGCTTAGCGTGTGTGTTCTTACAACCTACCTCTCGCGGTATCGATTCCAACAATTGGTATCAGAGGCGACCCTCGCGGTTACACAGGCTTGTGCGGGCCAGAGGTGCGGGCATAGGGTGCATGATGCATGTGGGCCTTGAGTTGTCACATGGCATGGCATATGTGCCGGCACTGGACGCACAGATCTGTGCTAGGAGGGAACATTTATGGTCATTTGACCAAGTGCGGGTATGTTTGACTAGAGCCAGGGTTGATCAATCCTGGCGATGTTGGCTCCTACGAGTGGTGAGGCTCTAAGTCTCGGGTAGCGCTTCAACCATCGACGCTCCCTTCGTCGCCGCTACGACGATTGTGACACCGAAACGTCGGTGGTTACGATGTGGTTGAGGTTGGCAGTGCGTCGTACTCGATCCTCACACGGAGCAACTACGCCGATTGGAATCTGCTCATGAAGATCATGCTGCAAGCTCGTGGCCTCTGGGATGTAGTGGGGTTTGGCGATGCGGATTTCTAGGAAGACTGCATGGTGCTGGAGGCCATCCTCTGAGCCATGCCTCAGGAGATGATCGACATGCTCACTGTCAAAACAAGCGCCAAGCGGGCTTGGGATACCATCACGTTGATTCACGTCGACGAAAATAACGTATCCAAGGCCTCGTCCTAACAACTACGGAAGGAATTCAAGGTATTTTCGTTTCGTGGCGGTGGTGGATTGTCTCTCCAGCCTCGTCACCAACCTCGCTCACGCTGGAGGAAGTGGCTGAAAGGTTAAAGGCGGTGGAGGATCGTCCCTTCGGCCTTGTCACCAACCTCGCTCACGCTAGAGGAAGTGATTGGAAGGCTAAAGGCACCAAGGTGGTCACCGTGCCACCACATGACGTGGAATCAACAGTATGGTAGCTACCTTGCCGTATCCACCTAGAGGGTCGCTATTATGTCACTCCACCCACCACATGACGGGTCGCTACTATGTCTTCGTGAAGCTCGATCTGTTACTATTGCGAACAATACGTCAAGGTGTGGTGGACTTTGTCCGTTTCAGAGATGGCTTGGTGGTCAACATCCGTGGTTGTGGCACCATCTTGTTCGCTAGGAAGAATGGAGAGCACAAGGCGCTCTCCGACGTCTACTTCATCCCATGGTTGAAAAACAACATCATTAGTGTGGGCTAGCTAGACGAGGGTGGCTCTAAGGTGCTGATTGAGGCTGGCTTCTTGCGGATCATGGCGATCCAAGCGGAGGCGGAGGTGGAGAGCGGTCAAAAGCTTCGCATCCTTCGCACCGACAACGACGATGAATTCATGTCCATTGAATTCACGCACTTCTACGCGGATTGCAGCGTCCAGCGACACTTCTTCGCACTGTACAGTCCATAGTAGAACGACGTGATGGGGAGGCGCAATTAGTCGATCGTCGCAACGGCGCGCGCGCTCCTCAAACAGAGGGACATGCCAGCGGAGTTTTGGAGGAGCGCAAGCCGCAGCTACAGTGTTTGTTGATTTGCTTATATATTGGCAGCACCCCTTGGCTTAGTGCGTGAGCTTCGAAGTGAGCTTGGGATGAGCTTCACTCGGGTGGAAGCTTTGGATGAGCTTCACTTGTTAGAGGCTATCAACAGCTATAGGCTTTTGGATGTTGGGATAAACATTAGAAATTGATGCAGCAAGAAAAACACCGAATGTGCTCCGTTGGATGGATGCACCGAATGTGTTTCATCCGATCTAATCTGTTAGAAGCTGTTAGCAGCTATATGCTTTTGCATGTTTGAATAAACATCAGAAGCTGTTTGCAACGAGAAAAAATCATATGTCCAGTGTGTGCTCGCGTGTGTTCTATCAACTTACCTCTTGCAGGATCTGAGTCCAACACCAGCCATCTAACTTAACCTATTCGGACTCTATCTCTAACCCCAAACCGATTACATCTCAACTATCTTTCCTACCGATTCTGACTCTCCTAACATTCTCTATTGATCTGACCTTCCAAACTAATTTTTCTCTTCCCATAAAACCGAAACTCACTCATCTCTTAATCAGCCGAGCTGCATGGTACTGTTCACACGTGTGGAAAGTAGTTTCCGCGCTTGAACAGTAACCTATGCTCATAATATTTTCTGTGTGATCTCTCCAGCCTTGGTGTTCTCCATCTTTCTAGCATATAATTGAAACACCATATAATTCCCTTGCTGAAAAGAAATAATAGCTTATAGGTATGCTGAACATAACAAATTTCCAACTTGTTCTATTTGGTCTTGTCATTCTAGTTAGTAGTCACACAAGGCTATACCAAGCAGTTGTGAAACATGCTCTGACAGATTTTTGTAGTGATTAGTGAAAAGGTTGTAGTTGACTAGTATTAGGACCTTAGGTCTTAGGGCTTCCTGTCAACTGCAATCGAATGGATGGGTCTGTGAGACTGAAATCCTGTTTTGAGCTTTTCACATGCCATACTAAGTTCACTGATTAGCTAATGTCATAGCCTCATAGGGTGCTTCTCGCACGTACATAGGCATATATCCCCCTTTCTTTCCTGTTTTCCTTACTAAACCTGCATTGATAACTGCAGAACACAAGGGAGACAGCTTTTGCGCTTCGCAAATTTCCTTTGGCCAAGGCTAAGCGGTACCTTGAGGATGTTATCGCTCACAAGCAGGCAATTCCCTTCCGGAGATACTGTGGAGGTGTTGGTCGCACTGCACAAGCAAAGTCTCGCCACTCAAACGGGCAGGGCCGCTGGCCTGTGAAATCAGCCAGGTTCATTTTGGATTTGCTGAAGAATGCTGAGAGTAACGCTGATGTATGAAGCTGCTACTTTTCCCCCCTATTTTCCTCTTTAATATGCATGGCATTCCGTACCTTTTTTTTGTTAACTTTATGTTGACTCCAGGTGAAAGGCTTAGATGTCGACAACCTCTACGTTTCACACATCCAGGTGAACCAAGCCCAGAAGCAGAGGCGCCGTACATACCGTGCTCATGGACGCATCAATCGTAAGTTCTGAAGGACGTTTTTCTCTCTCTGCGCAATAGTATATTAATATTGCTTTTTGGGCAGCTTACATGTCCTCACCCTGCCACATTGAGCTGATCCTGTCAGAGAAGGAAGAGCCTGTGAAGAAAGAGGTGCTTTTCTTTTGCCCCTATGAATCCATTTCTATTATGTTCATCACTTGGATATTGGCTGACCTTTGGTTTGGTCAGACTTTTTGAAGTATTGCTCGAATTCTTAAGCTGTCATACTCCAAATTCTCAGGATACACCTTTTGAAGTGTTGTATTCTATAATTTTATTTTGGTAAAATTATCGAAACATAGAAATCAATTTTCCTTTTAGTACGATGTGTCATAATTGTTTCAATGCATCTTACAGTAAACAAACTGATCACATTAAAGGAAAAAAGAACGTGTATCCTTGTCAGTTTGAGGTTCCTTTTTTTCAGGGTAGTTAATTTTGGTGGAGGACACCAGTGCATATTGTTTTCATTTTGCTCGACTTTCATTCAGCTGTTTCTCCTAATCAATATGATTACTGGTTCTTTTGCAGCCTGACAACATTATCGCACCAAGGAAGCAGTGACTTATGTTTGCTTGTGGAGTGAGGATATTTTGTCGAAGAACCATAGCTGTAGTTCTTTTATGTACCTTTTATGGCAGTGTTGCCACTTGATGTTTCTGTTACCAATACTTTGAGTCAGGATTTGTTAAGGTTGATGCTATCCTTGTGCTAGTGTATGGCCAAATGGTAATACATTTTAGGTTTTACAACAGTTTTAAGATTATTCGAGCCTATCCTGCTTGGACTCCTTTGGCATCTCCTTTATGAGTATGATGAGCGTTTCATTTCGTCCTGATGAAGTTACAGTGTCAATATCAATTTGACTAGTAATATGAGCATACATTTTGCAGCAAATTGTAGTTAGCTCGGCTGTGGTACGTTCATATAACTTCTTTTTTGTTACAATTGCCAATTAGTGATGGGATAGATGTCTGGTCAAACATGAATCCAAACCAGCCATTGCTCACAAAAAAGGAAACGCATGCAAAGCATCACGAGTCAGGCACTGACAGCTGCTGCATTCACGTGTCTGTCAGTGGATGCATTTGCCGGGCTTCGTCCAGCGGAACCCTCCCCGGCGCCTGACCGCCGGTGGCGCCGCCGTGTAGTTCCGCCAGTCCTGCAGCACGTTCCTGAGGTCGTGCACCTTGTTGGCGAGGCCGGTGCAGCAGTTGGCGTGCATCGTGGACACCCTGCGCAGGTCGCCGCTCAGCTGGCAGAAGCCGCCGCAGTGCGCCGTGTCGAGGAACTGCAGCCGCACGCCGAGCCGCCGGGTCAGCTGGCCCTGCACCCGCCCCAGGATTTGCTGCTCGTTAGTCCCCGCCGGGAACCGGTCGCGCGCCATCCGCCATTGCCGGTAGAACTCTATCGTCCGGTTCATGGACCTGACGTACAGGAAGCCGCCGTTGGGGTGGTTGCGCAGGCTGTCCGGGTCGCCGTCGAAGTAGTCGCTGGCGATGGCGATGTCCGACGTGATCGCGATGTGCCGCATTGGGTTCCGGAACCACATGATGTCAATGTCCTGAAAGAAAACAACGCGACCGTGCCAAGCCACTTGTAAATTGCACCGTAGGATCCTAATCTTTCTTTTGACCATGTGTGTTTATCCGACTCTTGTGCGTTTATCAGCTTGATGTAACGATAAAAATAATAAAGCTTTCTTTATCGGAAAAAAGATCATAAACTTGTCACGCTGAAGCGTACCGTGAAGAGGAAGTTGAAGCCGAGCTCGAGGATGGTCTGTTGGAACCGGTTCCTGGCCCACATCATGTCGAGGTAGTCCTTGGTCATGAAGAACTTCTCGCCGCTGTAGTCCACGGCGCCCTCCGGCCGGAGGAGGTAGCAGTGGCGGTGCACCGACAGGCACGTCTCGAGCGCGGCGGGGTCGACGGCCACTATGAGGACGTGGTCCAGCAGCCGCGGCGTGCCCTCGCCGAGCCGGAAGCTCTCGAGGAAGAGGTCCAGGAGGGAGCCCGGCGCGGCGTAGGCCTGGTTGATGGACGTGACTATGACCGTCTTGTCCTCCATTGATGCGTTCTTCAGCAGCTGAGCCAGCTCTGCAAACGGTTTCACCTGGACATTCTGTCTTCAGAAATTTGCTTCGAAATTTGAACAGAAATTCGAAGTTGAACGAAATTGGAGTTGGCAGATTAATGCAGAATGCCTCGTCTCCACGCAACCAGGCTTGCATATTCTTTGCCTGTCCAGTGGTCAACTTCAGAAGTTCTAAGGCTTTTGGACTCTGGATATTACAAAGCTTCAGGAGGCTTAGCTACAATTTCATTTCTAGGCTCCATTGATTATCACAGAGATATTTGCATTATTATATTAGACATGAATTTGCTCATCGTTGCCACTTCTTATAGCAACGAAACTAGGATAGAAAGGGAATCCTCCACTATATTGTTCATCTACTGGCCATACCGCAATATACCGTAGTTCCACAAAACTTTTAGAAGAAAGGGAATAACCAAATTGCACGATCTAATTCTGTTACGGGTAAGGAAAAAAGAGCTGCATTCCATCAGCAAGTAAGCTCAGGTAAACGAAGCAATTGTAAATTCTTCATTTTTTCTGTCTGAACTTTGGACCACACAACTTTATCATATTTAGCCCAAAGAAATTGCAGTACAGTGTACATGCTCAGGTTTCCCTTGTTCCCTCCTTATGCATCACAGTGTACTAAAAGTTTTAGCAAAATAAATCCTTATGTGTGTGCACGCGTGCCACTGCTAGAAATCCTATCCCATGTTCCCTAGAGGAAAAATTACTAGGAACAGCCAAAAAACCGTAGGGAACCTATTTCCCTAGAAATATTACCAGGAGGGAACATTCCTTGCTGAAGTTTGTCAGAACTCAGAAGTATGGTAACAAAACCTGAAGTAAAATCTAAAACCATGCTGTTACCCTGCATTCTGAAATCTACCAAGATGACCACTCACGCATGTATCGAATGCTGCGACGTCCAAGATTTACATCTTCGTGTGACAGCAAGCACTTTAACAAACGAAAAACAATGCATCGGAACAAGTAGCAACAGCAGTGGTGATCAGATCGCTAACCTCGTCTCTGGCCGCCGGCTGAGCTCCATTGCCCCATGCGGCCAGCTCGGAGAGCCGCCAGTTCACATCCAGAGTTGCGCCGAGGAAAACGAATGCCGCCGTCAACGCCGCGCCGAGGAAGAAGGAGATGACCGGGAGGAGCTTGTCCACGTCCCCTCTCGCCCTGCACGCCATGTTCTTGCACCTAGAAGGAGAAGGAGAGAAAGAGGATGGCTCATCAGAGAAGAGTGCCATCTTTTATGTGGCAATAGGCAACCCGTATCTTGAACTTCCTTCTTGTACTACTTCACTGCATTCTCTTCTGGAAAATGAGATGGGTACCAGCTAGGCATGTGATGTCCAAGCCAAGAAGGCAAACCTGGCAGCACAATCTTGAGCCTTAATTTCTTTCCTTTTTGAAAATTTTTAGCTTAATGATGCTTGTTAAGGTCTGTGAGTTGGAATCAGACGCTGAAGATTTGTTCTAAGGCCTAGATGTACCCCAAATCAAAATTTAGGCTGGAGAACTTGTGATCCAGAAGGAAATGAGGAAAAGTGTGAGTGATGAAACGGGGAAGAATATGCTGTCCGAACGTCCAAGCAATAGAATTTGTGCAATGCCAATGCATCGATCACATTTTGTTAACTTTTGTTCACTTCCCATATATATATACACAGACACACATATGTGATCTATGATTCACACACACACACACACACATACATGCATACATGCATGCATGCATGCATGCATACATACATATATATGAACATGCACCATGTGAGCATCTATGATTTATTGATAAATACCAGGGAAAGAATCTATTGAGGTAACTTTTTTGGGAGGGCATCATATAGAGTTTTACAACATGCCAAAAACTGATTCCTAACTGACAACTCGTCCACTTGCAATTTGGCAAATGTAGCCAGCAATGATTGTTTCCTGAACAAAATTTCCCGAATTGCCGGTTATATTTGAAAATGCTTGCAACTTTAATGCTTATGGTTGAAAATATTTTTGTGTTTTAAACATTTGTGAAATATCTATTTGACCGTCATTTAGTTTTAGAAAACTTGCTCCGCTAAAATACTCTATTCAGTCACAAAGAAATGTTGGATATTGATATGGCCTCCGTAACATAGCCTTGGGTCATATACTATACTATACTATAACATATATAAATTATAATATAATGTAAGTATTTTGCAAATATATCCATTTCGTTCTTATACAGCTAATCTAAATAAGCATAACGACGTGCAGGTCAAAGTTTAATGTGTTCTTTTATGAAGATACTTATGTTATATTTGTGTCCAATATTGTGTACTAGTTGGTTACGTTTAGATTTGGTGTTGTATTAGAAGTAGATAGAGTTTGTATCGGACTCGTGTAACCTAATGTTCTCATAAATATGAGAGGATGGTCATTGTTATAATCCGTGGGTACCTGTTGCCCGTGAGTATAGCTGTTTAACCGTGGGGCGGCGCAGCAACGTGGTGTGACAGGGCGGCGTGGCGGTGACGGCAGCGAGACAGGGTAGTGGGGTGGGTCGGGGCGGGGCAACGCTGCAGGGTGGCGTGAGGAGGCATAAGGTGGCAGCGGCGAGACGGGGCGGGCCGGGGCAGTGCGACGCAGGGAGGCTACGGCGAGAAGGTGCGGTGGCAGCACGACGGGGTGGGTCGGGGCAGGATATTTATATGATATAGAATGTTAATGCTTGAAAGTGAGATATTTATATAGCGGTTGCACAAATTTCGCGGGTATGGGTATGCCTTATCCATACCCGTATCCGTTTACCCATCATATAGTATTTTTTTTATCCACGAATATACCTATGATATCATTTATTACCCCTACCCTACCCTATTTGGATATTTACCTGCAGTTAAACGGGTAATCAAGATAAATTGTCACCCCTAACGATATAGCGACGGTCTCGCATGTGAGAGGTGGCGGTTCTGTCGGAACCTCGGAGTGATTGGTATTGCAACTATGGGGAGAAGTATTTATAGTCATGCCTTTAAGATATAGGCTTCGGTCGAACTTTGTTAACAAATATCATACCTCCTGTGTTATTTGCGATGTCACATACATCATTTCAGTACAGTAGATCTATTACTTTTGTGTCTTTATTTCTAACAACTTATTCTTAAAGAATGGAGTAAATGAGTATCGTTTTCTTTTGGACAATAATTTCTAGTTTTTCCCCATTCCTTTGGATGTCCTGTAGAATTTCTAGCAGTAAAAAGGGGCATCACTAATCCCAATGGCTACTGAGTTTGTACTATCTGCTCCACCGATGGAGATCTTTTACTCTTCCTGATTATAAATAAGTGTTATTTTAAGTTACGTGCAATCAACTGTTTTAAATTTTAGCTATAAATTATTTTTTATGTATGACTTTGGATATTTGAAAATGATACGAATAGATTTATCTTGACTTATTTTCATAATAATATACTTTTGATATGTTTTATCAATATATTACAACAAAAAATAATAATTAAAGTTATATTTTGGAGGACCGCGGCTATGTCCAAATACACTTATTTTGAGTACTAACCATTTTACTTGCCACGGGAAGTTTGAAAAAGAAAAAAAACCCATCACGCATGAAGAAAAGAAACGCCTATCTAAGCATCAGGATCGATTAAACTTGCGAATAACATGAATCTACCTAAGCCCTTTCAGACTTGTAATTTGAAAATGGATGCAGATGGCATTGTGTTAAGAGGATACCAAGGCGGATTAAGGAGGAGCGCTCGGCTCTGAGCTGCTGCTGTGGCCAACGGCGTCGGTGAGGGTGGAGTAGCGCAGCGGCGTGCCGGCGGCCGACGGTGACGGCTCGTTAGAGGGCGGCGCCGACGCGCCAGTCCAACGCCAACGAGACGCCTCCTACGTCCACGAGCAGGGTTGTGGCGCCGTCCTCGGTTCGTCAACTCCCGTGCCGTAATGGACTGGGCTCATTTCAGCGTAATAGCTGGTTAGATGGGCTGCTGGCAAAGCTGTTAGGTTTTCGCCCCAAGAAGCCACTAAAATTTGGTCATCTTAAAAGTGTAGTCATGCTAAAATCAGGGCAACTAAAATAGTATTTGGTTTAAGATCGAGCTAAAATTTTGACCGGCCAAAATTCAAGATGGCTATTTTAAACATTAAAATCTTGCTTAGCTTTGCTATTTAAAAATTTTGACCGGTCATTTTTTTAAGGCCTTAATCCAAATAAAAGCTAAAATTCTTAGGCGTGACTAAATTTTAGCTCGGTTTTTTGAAGTCAAGAACCGAACAGGCCCTGAGATCACTGGTTCGCCTAATCAGGATGAAAAAGTACGATCTGAAGCTCCTCCACCGACCGGCGACCGCGTGCGGTCACGGACGAGGATAGCCAGTGGCGGCACCGGCAGCCGGCGGGGCGGACCCGGGCGTTCGTGCGCGTGCACCAGCTTAAGCCTCCTGTGCCGTGTGCACCAGCCGCGGCGGCGCCGCTCCGCGTCTCGTGGGCGGCTCGTGCCCCGCCGCGCTGCTCCACCAGCCGTGCACACCTCATCGCGCCAGGCAGACGGCACTGGTACAAAGCTAGACGAAAGTGCTCAGCTCTTCCCGGAACAGCATTTCGTGCGCATAGCAGCAGCAGTGCGCAAACAACATAAAGTTAAACAGAGACGAAGTTCGTCTGACGAAACAGCACTAGCTTAGAAGGGATTGAGCGATCAGCAATGCTCAACTGCACACCTATGTACATAAAATTAAGGAAAAATTTCAAAAATGCAAACTATGCATCACCACTTCACCAGTACAATATAGCCACGGAGAGGGAAAAATGAGAGAAATCCAGCATACGATACAAGACAGCAAAAGTACGCAATTGTAAACCATGATCCTTGCCACTCTCTTTTGAGTTTCGTTTGAAACCCAGTTCAATCAGAGCTGGGATCGCACGGCATCTTCCGGGAGCCCGCAAGCTGGGTTAAGTCACACATTTCACAGAAACCTTTCCACGTTTGCTTCGAGTATACCATAACCAGTCAAACACAAGGATATCTGTCACGGTAATGTTAGCTCTAATTCGACTATTCACACTGCCAATGACCGCAGTACCAATCATCAACTAGTCTGTGCCGAAGTAGCGATCACCATACTCTCCCAGTCCTGGAATGACCCGATATTCTTCATTCAACCCGACATCAATCTCTGAGGTTACAATCTTCAAACGAGGGAATCGCTTGCAGACACAATGAACTCCTTCAGGGGCCTGTTTATGAAAAAGCTATAAACAAACTAACCAAAAGTAAGGAAGATGCAGAATATCCATTCTATGACTGAGCTAGATAACTTTACCGAGATGAGATTGAGAAAAATGATCTGGTCCTCAGGAACTCCTTTTCTAATAAGAAGTTCGATAGCTTGATTAGCCGAGTTACCTGCAGAAACGACGACATAACATCAATCAATAGCTAAATGTCTGGGCAGGGAAGCAATTGTCACTAGCTAAATAACCAGCACATATCAGTCCGTAATTCCAATAAGTACACAAAAAGAGATAAAAAATGGAAGAGCGGATATGCAACACTAACCTGTACCAAGCACAGGATCCAAAAGCAAAACATGACGTTCAGCAATATCCATGGGCAGCTTATGGTATATGAGCTGGATACAGAAAATAAATTAGGTTGTTAATAATACTGTGGGCTGAGTTATTTTCATTAACTTTTCAAGGAAACTATATGTCATGAAACCTTACTTGTTGTCCATTATCTCCGACCCGATGTATTAGAATTTTACCAATTTTTATCCCCTTACAACAAGCACGCAACGCATTCTCCATGCTCTCACCACTGCAGATATATCAATTTAATGTGCAAAAGAAGAGATAAAGGTGTTAACCTATTACAAGTGTTTTTGTTGCAAACATATAACTAGAAAAAAACAAAAAGGGAAAGAACGCAAAGGCACAATTATAACTTTAACTAACCAGTATAATAAATACATATTGATACACATTGTTAAACTGTTAAGAGCGACAAATAACATACTAGTTAAAATAGAGCAGAAGTTATAGCTATGCAATCCGACATGAATAATCAACTTTGAAAGAAAATAGAATGTAAGAAAGCAAAATGAGCTTAAGCAAAAGAATAAAGTTTTGAATCATGATTTGCTTCAAACATATAACTAGAAAAAACAAAAAAGGGAAAGAACGTGAAGGCACAACCATAACTTTAACTAACCAGTATAATAAATACATATTGATACACATTGTTAAACTGTTATGAGTGACTAATAACATACTAGGTAAAATAGAGCAGAAGTTGTAGCTATGCAGTCCGGACATGAATAATCAACTTTGAAAGAAAATTGAATGTAAGAAAGCAAAATGCTATGCTTAAGCAAAAGAATGAAAGTTTTAATCATGATTTGCTTCCTGTGCATTCCAGGTTAGAAAACCTGGATTTGAAACACTGGTATATCTCAAATAGTGTCTGTAGAAACATCCAACAAGAGCTGATGAAATGCAATATATTAAGGTTGTGTTGAACCAGATGAACTAAACTGGAAACTATAGATGATGCTATAGCACTTTTGCCTTTTATACTACCAAAATTTCTTCTAGAAAAACACTTTAGGCTTACCTTCGAACAACTGACACTCCACAGAGCTTCTTGCAGAAGTCAACTCCCATATAAACAGATCCTGGACAAAGAACAAACGGTCATGATGCAATAGCTTGCAAATTTTTTATAGTTTATTCTATCCTGAAATATGAAAGTAGAGACGGTTGTACTGGAAGAAATGGACAGTATTATAAAGAAGACAGAACAATCAAACAATAATATTTTAGGAAGTCCCAGGGCTTCCAGAAGATTTCTTTCACCAATGCAGATTTGACAAAGCCAAACAGATTCCACGATGCTGTACAGCTTAAGAAATACAATCTGTATATTCGACTTAGAGGGGATAAGCTACCATATCTCCACATAAACTCTGGTAGGCGATGACAAGGAAAACAGGTTGTTACATTACAAAGGGGGGAGTTCCAGCTTTTTCAACCATCAAATTTTATATTTTGTAGGGAAACGCATAAGCTGTAAATGAACAGCGAACCGCCTCAATTGTTTATTGCAAAACTATCAGAAATGGTCATCAGCAGAACAGATATTGGATCTTAATGGTTCTGGGCAAGACCACAAATTCGAATAGAAAATAGCAAATGCCATGCTCTTACAATCTTATAGAGCCAATGTTGCCAAAACATGTTCCTTCCCTTTATTAAAAACTATCTTGTAAACCATATCTACCTGTGTTAGAGAGCTAATTTGAAGCAAGGAACACAGTTATTCTGACTAAATTATGCCAAAGAATTTCCTATATGGTAAATTACAAAAAGAAAAAGGACACATGACAAAAGGGAGGCAATGATATACCTGTTGGTGTAACAATCTGCTTCTCTGTAAATGGCAAATGCCCCAGACCATGCTCAACAACCTAGAAGAAATTTTCCATACAAATAATGCATTAGTATACAGTGAACCACATTTAACAGCTATGTTACTCAAACTGGCCATTGAATTAGATAAGATAGTAGAGGTCATAAGAACCAAGAGCGCTACCAGACGAATCAGCCGATCTGAGTAGAAAACAAAGTCAGGTGTAGTAATGTTCCTGTCACGAATGAGAGTATGCATTCCTCGTATCTATTCAGATGAATCATCAAAAGCATCACAAGTTTGGAAGTCTAAGAAGCATTGTAAAGCTTAAGAGGAACATTATTAAGTGTACCTGAAAAGTTGTGTGAACTACAAAGACATTTGGGTAAATTTTGCACAAGTCATGCTGACCAAGTTTTGTACGAATATGTTGCACAATTAAATCAATTGCAACATGGTTATCTCCCCCTCTTGGTATGATCACATCAGCATATTTCTTGGAAGGCAGGACAAAATCATCGAATGCAGGCTTCACAAACCTCCCGTACTAATTATTTCAATGGAAACTCATATTAGAAAGTGTCATATTTTATATGTTTTGCAAGCATGAAAGCATGGAGATATTTATAATGTATTCAAATAACGTAATTTTAAAATGAAAAAAAGCGGAACACTAAGACTCAGTGTTTGAATACCTGCTCAAGCACCGAGGTAACATCTCTACCTCTTTCAACTGTGTCACGCCTTATACGCCGGGCAAGCCTAGTATCAGCATCTACATGGATGTTCGAAAGGACAGCAGATAATGGTATATTATCAATGATTGGCTAAACATATGACCAACCAATTAAAGTTGCAACACACTCTAGAGGATGTACTGTCTTCAAATTGTTAACGTGATGCTGATAATCACATATCTAACAAAGAGAAGAGTGATGAACCTGTGTCAACAAAAATTTTCATGTCCATCAAATCACGAACCCTTTGATCATGGAAAACTAAAATGCCCTCCAAAATGATGACATCTGATGCATTAACCTAACAAAAAAATGATCAGTGATCTTAGCCATAATAATAGTTTTAAGACAAAATCAAATCATAATTCATTTGGGCCCAGTCGCATTAAAGAAAGCTAGCAAATAGAGCATGAATAACACGGTAATGAAAAATAAATAGCATCCATATTCAAAACAAGCTCACATGCTTTATTACATTGGAGGAGTGAGGGTTGGAGCATGAGATCTCAATGTCTTTGGAAATGGTCAGTGTTATGCAGATCGAGGAAGCATCACACGTTTGACGTTTCTTATATGTATCATGCCCTCGTATATTGCATATGATCCACCACAAAAGCATCGTGGATTTCTACTTCCACTAATCTTTTATTATATGTAGCTCATTTGAAACGAGGACTACACAGTGTGTCATAGTAATTACCAACTTATAAATTCAATAGGTTGGCGCCAATGTCTAGAATAGGAAATGACAAAAACAGAAAACTACAATAACCCCTCCAAAAATATGAAGAAAGCTTCTGTAACAGATATTAAGTCTTCACTCGCAAAAAATACCAGCATGGCGTGTCACTGATTTTATCTCATCTCGGTAATTTACACAAAGCCTTTGTATACAAACTTATGCAAATTAGATCATAGATGATAAGGGAACCATCCTCTTCACATCAATGGTTGATTACGCAATACTACCTTTCTAAAGCTTTCAGAGCATCGTCGGTGGTTCTTAAAATTATATATAGGAATGTTCACAGATTGCCCACTTTTTAGCTTTCCCATGCACTCCAGAAGTTGATCTGTATCAAATGCATCTGCAAAAGAAAGAACACAAAACTCAGCTAAAGTGAACACAAAACTTAAGACTAAAAACAGCATATACTTTCATATCACTTGCAAATCAAGTACCAGGGTGATCGAAGTTGTAGTCTTGCACATGCTCAGACTGTTCCTCAGTTAAACCACAGTAGAATGAATCCTGCAAAACAATAGCCAGATTGAATTGTAATGGCTGTCGGAATCCTCTGAAATAATGCTGTCCATGATTAGGTACTATTTAGAGTACGTACTGAGCTTTGCAACTTGCAAGCTGCCTCCAGAGGTTTGCAACTTGCAAGCATTTGGAACAACATTCAACCAATAGAACAAGAGAAAGTACCGCTTATCCCTTGGAAAACACAGCAAAAATGACTGAATGCAGATGTGACTTTTCACGCTATTTCCCGAAGTAACATTTTTCTATCTTCCTCACCATGTAGACAATGATTCGAGCAAATGCATTGCAAATAAAGTATAAATGAATTCATGCTGCTTCATAAAACAGGCTGTTCACAATGAGTTTCACCTTATTTTGACAGTTTACATACAAAAACAAATCACCTACTTGCCTGAAAGAAACTTAAATGGTTTCTCCATGTGAACACCAAAAATAACAATTCAAACATAGGGTGTGGAAACACTTCACAAGATTTAGGATGCATCCAATAGACTCAAGCTACATTTAACAGGAACTGTCAGGTTAGTTCTCGAGGCACGTCATTTTACCTACTGCATCAGGTGATGTTCTGCTAGGTTACTTCCTAGTGACAAAGCACCTCGCCATTTCATGCAAGTGCCAGCATAACAAAAACTGTGAAGATGCGATGATATGCTTTAACGGTCACCCAAGCTCACTCTAAGTTAACACAACAAATAACGTACCCAAGCTCCCAAATCAAGAGTGTTCTAACGCACCAATGACTGCAATTCTCATATGGAACAAGAAATTTGCACTATCGACAAAGTACACAATTCCTAACTGCTACAACGAAACCTCTGATTGAATAAATTAGGTACACAAAAGCACGCAAAGGTATATAGTTCACTACACAAACATTTCGATAGCGCAGCCGCAGTACAGGACCAAAGGAGACGAAGCTTACAACACAGAAGATATTAAAATAAGAAATCGGAAGAGCAGCACAAACCGCACCTGGTTGACGAGCACGACGCGGTGGTCGTGCAGCTGCTGGATGATCATGTCGCACACCGTCTTCTTCCCCGACGCTGTCCCTCCAGTCACCCCTTCAAAACCACCACCAAAACCCCCCGGCGAGAAGTCCAAAACAAGCTAGGACCAGGACAAACAGAAAATTCCAAGCGGGAGAGCCAAGCCAATCGACCGCGTCGTACCTATCACGAAGGGCCGCCTGGTCCCGTCCGCTTTGGGGGAGGCGAACCCGTCGGCCGCGCCGTTGCCGTTGGAGGGGGAGGGCGGGAGCGAGGAGGAGGAGAAGCGGCGCGAGTCGAGGCGGAGCCCGCTGAAGTGGGGCCCGACCGCCGAGTCCATCACGCCATCCATCGGCCTGCGACTCTCCGGCGAGTTGAGCTGGCGATCGCTTAGGGGGCTCGGAGGTTTTGACACGGGGAGGAGGAGGAGGAGGAGGAGAGTGGGGTTTGGGTGGGGGAGGGAGGCCGCGTGGAGTCGGTTTATGTAGACCTGGTGAAGGACCGAACGGCACGGTGCGGAGGGGGTGCATGGTTCAGGAAGGATTGGCTCAGGGAATCTGGTGGAAATGGGGCCGCAGGAGGAGGACGTTTCTCTTTTTTATGAGTGGGAGGAACATTTCCTTGTAGAGCGGGGAATATGATAGGTAGATTTTTTTAAAGGTACAACCAGTATTCATATGACTCATGTACTCTATATTTATATTAAAACTGTATATATGTGCATGTTTATACATATTATTAAAGGAATTGGGATACACAAGATCTTCAATCTATGAAAATATACAGTATCATTGAACATATATACGTATGTGTATCTTAATTTAACCTAGACTAATCCTAAACTTTACTGAGAAAATACTCTATACGGCACCCAAGCGTTGATTCTTAGGATCGAACTTGGTGGATAAGCTGGCACTCCCAACGCTACCACCGAGCCATAGGCTCGTTGGCATATGATGGGTGATTCTGATTTCCTTCCTGGCGTTGATGTTGCTGGTCCATTTTGGTTTTCTTGGATTTTTGTTGTCATTTTTTTGTGTAGCAGCAAATCTGCAGCTCATTTAAGGTATTTTGTTTCTCTCCTTTGCAGTTAATGTCCCTGCAGGGTTAAAATGCAGGGATCATGATTGTGGGCTGTTGAACAACTCATGCAGTCCTTTTTTAAGACCAATCCACTCACTCTTTGATCACTAAACATATCATATATACATATTATTTCTTTTAAAATTTAATTTAAATAAATATGAGTATTCGTGAGCCTAGACTGAAACTCGGTGAGGAAGTTACACCACAGTGACCCTATGCTCAGTTCACCAACTCATGCAGTCTTGATGGAGTACAATTTCCTTTTAGTTGTTGCTCAGTTCGCCAACTCGTGCAGTACCAGACAGTTTTATATATTTTTTTTGTGTGGAGCTAATGGCCTTGTACATGTGAGAAAGTTGGTAGCAAAACCAAAATTCAATATGACTAGTGATAAGAACAAACTTTTCCCCGTTGCCTCCTTCAGAGAGAGTGAATTTTTTTAGATGCATCCGTTTAAAAAAAAATAATGTGATGCAAAAAAGATGCACCCCTTTGCCTCCTCTAGAAACAGTGGCTTTTTTAGATACATGCGTTCAAACAATTAATATGATGCTAAAAAAGCAGCACGAGATAAATCAGTGCTTAAATACTAACAACCATGCTCCTAAAGGAAAATCAAATTATACGGCGGTATTTTTTTTATTCCTCGCGGCTCAAGCACTACTAGTTGTCAGTAGAATGTAATCATGTATTAATAGCACATTAATGTTTCTTTGTGGGGGAGGGATTAGATCCAGAGGAATAAACAACGACTTGGAACAATTAGAGGCGGAGCCTGAGGCAAGAGAGGTCCAACTAGACACATGATCATGCTCTGCTTAAATTTTTAGGCTAGATCCGCTCCTATAAACAATCACATGCTATTTGGAACTTTTTGACATTGTGGATAGGATCAGGGAAATATAAAATTCAATCCAAAATATTGCCATTTGTTTGAACGCATCGATGTGAAAGGGAGTTATTGGATCTTTTCTATAAAATTAGGAAGAAACAATCGTAATCTAACTTAAACAGACCCAACCGCTACACAACTGCACAAATATATAGTTTAATCGGCTAGAAGAGACCGGCACGTAAGCCACATTAACTAATATGGTTAATAAAGATGGTTATACTCGCTATCCATCAGGCACCAAATCCCATATTTGCTACTTATGTCTTACTAAAATGAAATTTTTTCAATGATAAGTGACATACCCGTCCACAACGAGATGTTTATAGTTTACAATGACTTCATCTTTAAACTCTGTATTTTCGGTCTTCAGTAGATATTATGTAAGTATATACAGGTACTGCATGTTATACTTATGTTTTTAAAAACTAATCTACTAAGCAGGACTGACGGGATAATCAGGAGATTAGAAAAAGACACATCTGGGGAGGGGGGGATGTGCAAAAACGCAAGACCGTTTCATGTCAAGTCAAATTAACCTCTCGACGATTTGGGCTAAGAAGGCCCATTTCAGAAAACCCACGGGCCGGGCTATACTTCTCGTTGGGATGATGTGGGCCGAAACTGTCCACCATCATCCTTCGGCGGACGAGCTTGGTTTGGGCTGAAAGGTGGTTGTAAACGAGACGAAGTCGGTTACTATTGGCCTTAGCAGCTCAGTCAGGTTAGAGCCTGATCTGGGCCGAAAAGTGGGGGCAAAACGAGGCGAAATTGCTTTAGTTGGGCTTTGCGGCCTAGTCTTGCTAGCCGTGCGTGGATTTTTTTTTATTTCTCATTTTACAGGTCATCCCTGAAATTTGTCTCTTTTTTTTTTCATTTTACAGGTAATATTTTTGTCTAAATTTTTTGAAGATCTACATAATAGTATCCTGTACACCACAATTTTTTTAAATTTTTTATGACTATTTTGATAGCGTTTTGAATTTTGAGAGCATTGAAATGTAGTATTTTTTATTTTTTTAACCTATCGCCCGTTGAAAAGATGACAAGTAACTTGTCGCTCGGTAGGAGTATAAAGTAGCGAAATTTCCAAACATATGCATATATTTGCAGTTTTCGGATTTAAAAAATATAAAAATAAAAAAGATCGTTGTGTGTCCCGTGCTATCAAGTCTATCTGTGTGGTCCTACTCCTCCACCGCCTCACCGTCAGCAGCAGCCTATCCAATAGTCTATCTCGTCTCACACAGAGTACCAAAGATGTCCAATAGTCTAAACCGACTTCGTCTCGCTGGCCTCTTTTTTTTATTTTTTGGTGAGCATCTCTGTTACGGAGTAATAGAGATGCCAAAAAAAAGTACCAGAGATGCGAGATCATTCAGAGCTCAGTTTAGAAGATGGGACAATTGCCGCTCCAATGTCAAAAGAGGCCAGCGAGCAGCGACGCTGCCATCTCCTATATGGCAATCATTCTAAACATCTCGAAGATGGCAAGAATCTTGCCCTTTTTCCGTTACCAGCTTGCTTCAGAAGAGAAGAGAAGCACTCCTACATGATTCGTCAGGATAAGTTGTCAAGCGGAGCATCATTCTTTTCGTTCCTTGTTTCCCTTGCCATCTTAGAAGTTAGAAATCGATGGTCTTGGAGGATTCATTCATTGTGTCTATGCAACTTCCAAAGGTATCAGCCACGTTACTTGCACTCAACTGCTTGGTACTGCTGCACGATAGGAGTATGACCTTTGCTCCTACATATGTGGAGACTAAAGACCGATCCATCCTACGGCTAGTAATGGCGGCCATGCATATCCGTACTGACGACAGCTTACTTCTTCCAATGGAAGTCTGAACTCTGAAATGAAGTTCAGCGAGCTAGCCTCAGAAGATCTGGCAATCTTCACCATTTGGTCTACTCTCTATGGGAAAAGAAGAACGAAGTGGTGATAGGTTGTGAAGGACCACAGATGGGAAGACTGAAGACTGGAAGCAGTAGTATAGTGCAGCGAAATTCGGTAGTTAAAGCTTGTCAACCTTAGGCAAACACGAATGTTGAATCATTTTCTATATAGGCTGTTCTGTCAAATCTCTCTCTCTCACTCTCTCTCTCTCTCTCTCTCTCTCTCTCTCTCTCTCTCTCTCTCTCTCTCTCTCTCTCTCTCTCTCTCTCTATATATATATATATATATATATATATATATTTGTGTGTGTGTGTGAATGGCTTATCTATAAACGATATAATGAACTAACAAGCGCATAACACGATTTAGGCTACAATTAATTGATGCACCAAACTAGTGCCGCAACAAACAAAAAACACACTACAAAGTGCCGACACGACAGGCCACTGAAGGTCTGAAGCAATTCAGTGACTCCAGCACTATCTTACGCACTAAGAGAGCAAAAAATCCTTTTCTTTTTTTCCCTTCTCGAGATTACATATACGGAACTAAGCATAAAGCCACCCAAATTGAACTCGAAGCTGGGCACAGCACTTGTCCCTCAAAAAATAGAAATGTGAACGCTTGAGCTGACGTTCGGTCTCCATTTTTTCAAGGGTCGGAATGTTCAGTTCTTGAGGAGCCAGACAAGTGCCGGCCCCATGCTGCCTCGCACGCGCCATGCCGTGCTACTCGAAGCCTTGTTCCTGCAAGAAAAGACGCGAGCAGACGATACGATACTCTCAGAGTCCGAGAAAACTAAGCGATCAGGTCGATGAGCATGGACGCATGTCCGTTTCCCACTTCTGTTTTCCGAGCTGGGGAGTCCTTTGCCGCCGCCGCCGGTGCACGTCTGAACCCAAGAAAGGCTGCATGTTCAAGAAGCCGTGTGCGAGATGCCTAGACGTGTGGAGTACTTGGATGCTGACAAGCAGAGCCCACACCGAAGTCTGAAGTCCAAAACAGAGTTGATCATAGCATCCCATGCAACGACATGCTACACGACTGAACTCGTTTTGTCCCTATCAAGGAGCGGCAAAATGTTAGCCTCAGGCGAATGCCCTACCTCGTCGAATTCTGAGGTTAAATTCTGGTTGCCGACAGTGTAGTGTGAAGATATTGCAGTTCAGTTTAGGAAACTGGGGTCGCTGTGTTTTGCAGGAAGAGACAATGGTTATGCTGTTTGAATTGCAACGTTACATGCGGCACTAGCTAATGCTATCTTCAACAGATATTTTAAAAATTAATTTTCTATAATAATATTACCGCATTCAACACTATTATAATACTTATATTTTTTTATCTCCAACAACTATCTATTTTTTATCTTTAATTACTCTCACTCTCAACCGATTCATATTCATTCTCTATAAACAGTATTATGGTCACATGTTTCCATCCATAAATTTGCAGCCGCTTCCTTGTATCCGCTTGTAGCAGCACTGTAGCTTTGATAGATTTTTGCTGGAACGCTACCTCGCTTGTCGGACAGCAACAAATCAACACTGTAGCAGATGCGGCTAGGATGGTGACTCTGCTGGAGTCGGCTAACCGCTATGGTTCTTTTTGCGCGACAATGTATATATCTTTCTTTCTGCTCCAACATTCTAGACGTAGCAACTTATAAAGTTTGTTTGCTTAATGCATTGTAATCACGAACTCCAAATGGTGGTGCATAGCCTTCACCTCTCGTCACCCATGGATATTAAAAACAAAAAAATGTATTTTTTATGTGGTTATGGGAAATACTGTACTTATGATATAAAAGAATAATGTACACCAATATGGTCTAATTGAATAATGAACATGATATCTTAATTTTACTACTAGCATTTACTACTATCACTGTTAGACCAGATTTCAGTGGTTGACCGTGTGGCATGGATGGAATAGAAACTGTTCTGACTTCTGACTGAATGCACGCGTCACAGTCACACCACAACACTACCACCGCTAGGAAAATTCTTACTACTTAACTATCTGTCCTCCATGCAAAACACGGCATGGAATAACTTTTAAGGAGCATTTCTGTTTTAAGTTTTAACCGGACATCAATACTCTGTTCCGCAGTTGCAGACTTGCAGTTACTCTTTTCTTCTTGAACATGGGAGACCATGGCAGTTACTTTTACTGCTCCTGAAAATCGTGCGTAGGTAGTTATGCCTAATGAATTCGCCAAGAATTCCTCTCTCAAAAAGAAAACAAAAATCGCCAAGACTTGAGTGGATGGCTCGTGCAAGAGCCAAGGTGTCACGCTGAAGAAAGCAAAACACCAAGAATCCCACTCGCCGGTCCATCCGTTCACACACACTCGCTTGCACGCATGAGAAATGTAACTCCGCATACTTGCACACTTACAAACTATCTTATCTGTTCATCTCTTTCTCATCTGATATATATCAATATATTGATTCTTTTACTTACTCTGTAATTTTTTCATCTACTCTTTAGCAATTTTAATGTAAATAAATAGTTCTAATAAAACATGCGTCTGCAAGAGCTATTGCAATTTTCGTGCCAGTTGATCCATCTCCCCGCGCACTTTAAATACGCCAGCACGCGTCCACTCCTCTCGAATCTCGATCGCACTTCGCACACAACAATAGCTAGTGGGGGCAGCGCACGGCCGGCATCGCCAACATGAGCCCCACGGATCGTGCTGCCTTCTCCTCCGTGGCCGCGGCGGTCGCCGTCGTGCTCTCCTTGCACCTCGCCGCCGGAGCGCGCGTCCAGCAGCCGAACCCGAACCACGGTGGCGACCGCGACATTGGCGGCGGCGCCTGCGCGATAGCCGTGACGCCGCTCGGTTACCCTTGCGAAGAGCATCAGGTTCAGTTTCTCGAATCGTTCTTGACATGATCGAGGTGCACCGTGAAGCGGATAGAAAGAAAGTATTGCGTACTGTATCCTGATCGACTTGCTGGATATATAGGTGACGACGGAGGACGGATACATCTTGAGCTTGCAAAGGATCCCGAGGGGCCGCGGCGGCGGAGCGGCCGGCGGGCGGGGCGGGGCGCGCGCGGGGCAGCCGGTGCTCCTGCAGCATGGGGTTCTTGTGGTACGCATGCATGCATGGCTCCAACTCACTCCTCATTTCTTTAAATGTTTCTTATGGATTTTCATGTGCTCAGGCAGCACCCTATGGTGCCGGTGCAACGCATTCAGTATTTATCTTTCCGTTGCACCTTTTACGTTTTTAGTTAGTTGCTATTAGTGTTGTTAAAATAGGCTGTGCTTAGTGGACCGGCTCAAAATATGGTATTGTAGGTATGACCTAGTCACGACATGATTCGAGCTGAGCGGGTCTTACTTGAGCCGAGCGCGTGGCACGGTGGACCGGCATGGTACAACCCAGTTGAGTCAGGCCAGTAAAGGCATGGCCCGACCCGACATGTCTTGGTCTAGCTAGGTTTGGCCCGACACGTCTCGAAAAATATGTTGCACCCTTTTTCTTCTAATAGAAATATTTTTAACAAGATAACTAATTAATCAAGCTCATTTTTATCTACTTTCTATAATTTTTTTGATTTATAGCTATTTTATTTTATTTTCTATTTTTGAGTGTTGTGGGACTGATCGAGCCGGTTGTGCACCGTGCCACTGGGACAAGCCGTGCCGCCGGACTGCAACCGTGCCCAGGCTAGCCCAGCACGGCACGATGACTGCTGGGCTATACTGTAGGCCGAGAGTGCAGCACAACACGACTCGTTACAGTAAACGAGCTGTCGGACTAGCCTAGTAGACCCGTGCCTTGCTAAGCCCATAATGGGCTGGCCCGACAGGCCCCTTTAGATAGCACTAGTTGCTATCTACTATTTCTTTCACGGCATAAAGAGTGTAAAAACTAACCTCTCCAATGGTTGGTCCATAACATAATTAAAATTTTAATTAATTCATCCACCCATATTTTTTTCAACCGATCATACCCTATAATCTATCTACAGATTAAGAGCTACATTTTCTTTCTTCTTCACCTCTTTGCTCTACCTAGACAAAAATCTGTAAAACCTTAAACAAACTGAATTTGTCGATACTGCAAAGAGTGTGTGTCAGTGCATGGAGCAATATATGTTTTCTCCTAACCGTTAAGTAAACTACTTCCAAACGGAAAACAATGAGTGTATACGTGCTGCTGCTTGTGTATAAGAATCATCAATGCTCCTTTCGGCGAGATCGGGCTGTCAGTCCGGATCCGGAAAGCTGCAATGTCCACCTATCTTTTTTGGTTATTAAGTCAATCCTAAACTAAAAAAAAAAACTAGAGATTCACATCCATCTAATCAAATTAAGAAAAAAATAAACTAAATGGTGATTAAAAACTCACTATTAGATACCCACTGCATCCCTAATCTTACCGTTAAGTCCGTGAAGCGACCGCTGTAAAAAAAAGACGGGACCATCTGAAAACGTGACGATTCTACGTACTAGATGGAAACAAGCCAGCCGGAGAATTGATGTCGGTACGTGTATACGTGCTGCATGCTTGTGCTACGGTCTTGTGCGCTACAGACGCAGCGCCGGCGCGTGTCTCAGTCGTGGACGGGGAGAGCCACCACATCGCGGCGAGCTGCACGCACGGTGCGCGGCGCCCATGTGGCAGTCCGAGAGCACAAACCCTTAGGGCCCTCGGACACCGGGGGGAGGTGGGGGGGGGGGGGGTCCGCTAGACACGAGGAGCACATGCAGACACAGCGTTCTAGAGGCTGACGAATGTGACGCGTCGCGTTCGCAGGACGGCATGACATGGCTGCTGGCCTCGCCGGAGGAGTCGCTGGCGTTCGTCCTCGCCGACCGCGGCTTCGACGTGTGGATCGCCAACACCCGGGGCACGCGGTGGAGCCGCCGCCACGTCTCGCTCGACCCGTCCAGCCGGGTAATGCATTTGCTGGTCTGAGGAACTATTGCGTCTATAAGCTCGATCTCCCGATGTATTGATCGACTTGCTCTGCTACTTTCGTTTG
The DNA here is from genome assembly GCF_958298935.1 of Phragmites australis. Lineage (NCBI taxonomy): Eukaryota > Viridiplantae > Streptophyta > Magnoliopsida > Poales > Poaceae > Phragmites > Phragmites australis. The sequence goes on along the minus strand of NC_084938.1, from coordinate 26,692,772 downwards.
CTCTTCCTCTGGGTCCTCAGCTCTACTGGAACTGGTCGTGGGATGATTTGGTGGTCAGTGACTTGCCGGCCATGGTCGACTTCGTTTGCAGACAGACTGGGCAGAAGCCCCACTACGCTGGCCACTCCATGGTACGTAAAGATACTATGAGCATCTTCTAGCCCAAACTACTGTAAAACCACATGCTCTAGTAGAGCACAAATCGCATGCTCTGGTTTTGTTTTCAGGGGACACTGGTGGCACTCGCGGCCTTCTCAGAGGGCAGGCTGGTGGACAAGCTGAAGTCAGCTGCGCTGCTGACGCCGGTCGCCTACCTTGCCCACATCACCACACCCATTGGCTTACTGTTAGCTAAAGCATTTGTTGGAGAGGTAACCTCATAGGTCTCTCCTTCATGCAGATATTAAAATCGTAACATCCTTCAGTCATCGTTTTCTTTGCAACAACAAACTCTGTTCTGACCAACGGAATTCCAAAACAGCTGCTCTCCGATGGCCTTGGCGTCGCCGAGTTCAACCCGACATCGTATGGCGGTCAAATTAAGATTCCTCCTGTTTGGAACCACAAGTTAAAATTCGCGTGGAGCTGAACTCATCTTTGCTCTGTTTATTGCAGACCTCCAGTGGCAAACTTGATCAGAGAGTTCTGCCGCAAGCCTGGGATGCACTGCTACGATCTCCTCGCCTCCATCACAGGTAAAGATTGGCTAATCGCTACGTGCATGCTATGCTTCTTAACAACAAGAGAACGCACGTTGCAGATGTTCTTGTTCCTGTTCTCATCTGTGCATGGTTTGTCAGGGAAAAACTACTGCCTCAACAGTTCTGCAGTCGATGTCTTCCTCAAGTACGAACCCCAGCCGACTTCCACAAAAACCATGGTCCACTTCGCTCAAAGTATGAACTTCCTCTGCGTCGCTATCCACTGCACATCAAAATTCTTAGCAATTTACTGCTTGGTAAAACTGGTATCCTTCTTTTGCATCGACACAGCCGTGCGCGACGGTGTGCTGCAGAAGTACGACTACGTGCTGCCGGGCCGGAACATCGCCAGCTACGGCCAGGCCGAGCCGCCGGTGTACGAGATGTCCAACATCCCGGCGGACTTCCCGCTCTTCCTCACCTACGGCGGCCGCGACTCCCTCGCCGACGCCGACGACGTGCGCTTCCTCCTCGACGACCTCCGGGGCCACGACCGCGACAAGCTGACGGTGCAGTACCTGGATCAGTTCGCGCACCTCGACTTCGTCATCGGCGTCTGCGCCAAGGATTACGTCTACAAGGATATGATCGCGTTCTTCAACCGGTTTAACTAGGTTAAATCTCAAAAGAAAAGGAAAAATAAGGCTCTCTACGGTGAGAAAAGATTGTGAATATGTCATAGGTTAATTACACTCGTAGTAAAGAAAAAGAAAGAAAGATAATTTACTAAGGAAACTAATGACTAGTACAAGAAAGGTGATCACTGGATTCAGTGGGGAATTCACCTGCTGTTTCCTCAGAAAAAAAAAAACAAGATGGTCACTGGAACAGCGGTCACACTGTAATGCAGTAGTAATGCAGTAATGCTTACAAGAGAATATAGTTGGTCTTGATCATATACATTAGCCCCATGGTCGCTGAAAGTCAGATTTGAAAATTAGATGCTTCTTCTTCTCCATCTTTTTAATTCAGTTCCGTACAAGCTTATTGTACATGTGCACCGTATATGGTGGTGTATAAAGTGCGATAATCAGAACAAGAATACCCATATACCATATATATCGTAACAAGAGCAAATTATAATATACAAGATAATCATGATATAGCAAGAATGAGCCACTAGTAAGTAACCAAAAGGATCATTCATGTATCAAAATAGAAAGTTAATGTGTTAAAAGTTCGCTATCAGAATGCTCTAATCAGCTGGCCCCAGAACATTAATTTTCGCTCACTAGCTGAACATAATACTCATAAAAAATTGTGCATGTAGCTAAGATCACATCTAGACACAGAAGCTGATAAACACCCTCTAAAGCTTAACGCTAATTTCTGGACAGAGTTACTTTTCAGATTTATAGATGGAAACAAAACTGCGAAACTGAAATGATTGAGCAGCAGACCAACTCATCACATAGAGAATAGACCAACAATGTCTGCTCCATCAACAATCACAGTGGCACCTTATCCAAAACATTTAAAGTTAGCAGGCAGTGAACAGAGAATCAGCCAAATCAAAGGATTAGGTATACAAGAATTAACCAGAGAGACTAAAATTATAGCTCTCGCAACCTGCCTGGAAGAGCTAAGCTATCATAGCACTTACATATTCTGTTTATTGTACTTAGACTACATGCCCAAGTTTAGTAAAATTCATCATCATTGAGCTTTTAGAACCACAAGCAACCATGCTGTTCAGGACATAGAAGGAGGACAATACTCACAGTGCAATCCGCTGAAAAGCACTAAAGAATGAGGCAAGACACGGCTCACTAGCCACTATCCCAGAAATCCAATCACTCACCAGTTGTCGTCGACGCAAGAGAAGACGGAGATACAAAGCCCCAACCGTACCATCACTGCAAGTATGAGTAAGCCTCGGTGAATACAACTCCAATTAGCTCCAAATCAGAAGCTCCACCTCACAATGCACCAAGCACCAATGCACAGAGAGCAACAACCGAGCTCCTCTTGGCTCTGGCTCCGTGCGACGTGCCAAATCAGAGAGAAAAAAAAGTCAAACGAATGAGGATCGAAGTTTTTTTTCTCTTACAACTCAAGAGAGGAAGCCTACCTCAAATAGACACGATGATGGCACCCTCTATCCCCACGATCCTGAGGGATCCGGAGGCGGTTACGCCATCGCCGCACCGGCCGCCAGACCTCCCTCTCCCTCATCCATTCACAAGTTCTCCGGCTCTCTCCTATGTCCTTGCAGACCGACGCCCTATTGAGGCACCAACACATGGGCTCGGCCCACAGCAAAAACAAACGGGCCTGCTGATCCAAAGACAAAAAAGAGTAAAAAAACATTAAAATTAAAGAATTTCTCGACATACGGATAGTGGATTAGTGGGACAGAGTGAAGAGGATAGCTCAAATACACTTGATTACAAACCCAGATCGAGCACCTGACAGCATAGACACCGAGAGGTACACATTAAAAAAACACAATATGGTTTCCCAAGGGAGAGAAGAAATTTGCCTGAGTTTAAATATCGATTTGTGTGTATTTCTTATCTGTACCGTGGACTTGAAAAATAAAAAGAAAACAAAAGTCGCAATGGTCCTCCATGTATTCTCATTTCTCTATCAGATAAATCAGCTGGCTTTCAACTTTCTTGATAGTGACAAGTCAGAGAAACAAGCGGCATGACCAAGGAGAAGCAAACTGCACAATGAATAAATAAACCTCCATGCTCTTGTGCTTGTGCTTCTGAATATCGACAGCTCGTCGTCATGCTTGGCATTGCCTGATTCAATCAGTTACATCCCAAATTCTTGATCAAGTGAATGTCACATCTATCCTTACGCTATGCATCTTCCTAGTTCAGCAAAGTTACATCCCAAATTCTTGATCAAGTGATATGATCCGTTCAGGAGAGTTCGATTTTTTTTGTCCACAGCATCACGTCGTCAGGGGACTGTGCTGCAGTCTGCCGACAGCCAGGCACCAATTTGATTAGGACTTCACTCTGAGCTGAAAGCCAAGCAAACATTCCTTTTCCTGTGGTCTAAATCCAAATTTCTTTCAATCAAATCAACCTATACAACAATATATTTACAATACACAACACATCGTCAAGAAGTACATACATCAATTCACTCAAAGAATTACATTGTTTTTTAGTACCAATCCTTACAAGCAAGCGTTCGTTAAAAAAATATATCTTTGCAAGCAAGCAAGATAACAGAGAACGAATCGACAAACTTTGCCCCTGAGTTAGCACTGCACGTGACCAGAAGCGAAGGAATCCGATAGGTACCACGACGAAGGGACGAGCCAAGTTTTGACGACACGATTCTTCTCGTCCGTCTGATCCTTACCGCCGAACTCCCAAGCTCCGGTGATCTCCTTCTTCGTCAGGTCATACTCCACGAGCTTCCACGGCGACGACATGTACACCGAATCCTTCTCCGGGTGCAGCGCCAAGAACCTGATCTCGCTTCCCCTGCACCCTCCCTCCACGACGTCGTCGACCTTGACGGCATGCTTCAGGCGCCACTGGCCCTCGAGCACCCAGACCTTGAGCAGCCCACCGTCTCTGGTCACGTAATGTAGCTGGCCGCCGGAGTGCGCGACGCGGCCGTCGCCTCCGTCCATGGGCTCGGGCAGCTCGACCGTCGTGCACGCGAGCTCGGCGTCGGGGGCGACGTCCATGCGCACGACGCGGTGTGGGTCGGAGGCCAGCATGTACACGGCGCCGTCGTGGAAGTGCATCGAGGCGGCGGAGAGGGAGCTCGCCGGAACGCCGAACTCCACGTCGCGCGCGGTCCACGCCCATGTCTCTGATGAGAACACTTCGACCGCGGCCCCGCGCTCGTGCCACCCGGTGAAGTTGATCACGTGGTAGTGACGAGAGCTGAACGGGTCGAACACGAGCATGGACAGCCGCGCGTCCCTCGACGGCCTCGGCAGCGCCACCCACCGCCTCGTCACCGGGTCGACAACGTAGAACCGCGGCGTGCCGGCGGAGCGGAACAGGAGAAGGCCGTTGCAGGCGTCGCACACAACGTCGCCCTCGCGGAACGGGGAGAAGCCGAGATCGCAGTCCTCAAGCAGATGACTGTCGCCGCTGGCCGCGCACGCGAACCTCGGCGCGTTGCCGCGAGCCGGGTTGTCGGGGAAGTAAACCACGGACAGGTGCAGGGGGAGTCTGCGGCGGAGGTAGCCGTCGGAGATGATGGCGCACCAGTTCTTGGCCACGCACTTGGACCGCGCCATCGATTTGACAGGCAGCCTGAGAATGATCTCGGTGAGCATATCCTCGCTCAGGCTGAAGCCCGTGCCACTGTCAATGGAAGTACACTTCAGGATCGCCATTGTTTCAGGACCGGGGAAGCTCGTGTCGTGTGACGTGTGTATGTGTTTCTCGAAGTGAACAAGAAGTTCACGAATTTCACAGAGAGGCTTGGTGCCGATGAGATGCTTACTCGCTTAGACACACTGGGACTATAAAATAGCAAGCCTATAATCAGCAATTACACGCACACGGAAGGGTGCTAGGTGCTTGGGTTTAAGGCTTGCACGGCACCGGTGATGCAAGCGTCGAATCCGGTGGCACCAGTGTTGTGCTCCAACTGTCCAAAGCTATCCCAAGCTCCAATTGTTAGAGCATGCGTATACGACACCCCCTGCCCAGACGACGGCCGTTAGAGCAGTGCGGCCCATCCTACAAATTTAGCGGGGCATACTGGTTATTGTGTATTTGCAATTTCCAGAAAAAAAATGTCTAAGTCCACTGAAATCTACTTAAAAACAAGAATTTGAGGGTTTTCTTGGAATGAAGGATTTTCAAAGGAAAAACATAGGATTCCTCAATCTATAGGGATTGGTTGTGTAGAGCTCTTTGTTTCGGAATCACGCATAGGAAAAATAGAGGAAAGTTTCTTTAGTTGCTGATTTTGGAAAATTTTCACAGGAATGAAAACATCCACTTTGACCTCATATTTTTGCTCGCTCGTGTAGGATCGAGGTATTACTACAAAATTCCTCTATTTTTCAATTCTCTGTTTTACACATATATTCCTATTATATTCTTGTGCTTTTTCTATTCCCATGGTTTTTCAATCCCATGTTAAAAAAAAGCCTGAGCGGCCCTGTGCGGCCTCTCCTGGACGTCAAGAGGCCGGGACTCCGTACTAGCACGCCACCCAACCGAGGTGTTCCGGTTCCAGCTTCTTCCGGTTTTCCTTCCCGTCTCGGCCGTTCCGCCGTCGGTCAAACCCATAAAGACACTAGGGGATGGCAGTGCGCAATCTAGCACCGGCTCGGTGGCCGCGTTCTTTGAGTGAGTGCGCGGCGACGCGGCGTGTGGGCCGGCACGCACCATCGTGTTGTGGCTGTCCCATTCCCACCGCGCACAACCGAACGGTGGTGGCCGGCAGAGAGAAAGGATTGCACTGAAGCGGCGCGTGTTCCGCTCCGCTGACGTCGACTTCAGCTAGGATCAGGCTGCTTATTTCGCGCTCACGCAATGGAACGAGCGCACTCTACGAGGCAACGGTGTCACGCGTGCACGTCAGGCTGAATCAAGTCCATAAGCATAAGACCTGGATGATACATTGATTATTTTAGTTAGTAGCAACGTAAACTAATACGTGGATTGCATACCAAGTCGTAACACAACACGGGAAGCTTTATTTCGCTTAAGAAACCGACCATGTGCATATAGTCGGGTGATTCCTGACAATAATTCGAGATATAGCAGTGGACGTGTGCTTGATCGCATTTTCTATACACGTGTATTAATTTGGACTAAAAACATCAAGTTTTATCTTAGTTCGGATTTTTCGTATAATAATAGTCTTACGTCATATGTATTATCTTATAGAATATATGAATTTATTACAAAATATCCTCTTTTGTTTTACAAACACAATCTCGACCCTTTTATATATCAGGAGGAAAGATGCACAAACAACATGACCGTGCTAAACCCTATGACAGATCTGCTCATGACGGAGTCAACTACCCATATCACACCATGATATTGGATAGGCATGTCTGTCATGCTCTGGTCGTCCTGTACCATCATCGAATACCGTCACGCTCACCTGTCAGACCATCTCACGACATTAAATGCTATAGAACGGGACACTACAATTCTATACCGCCCTGTGACCATGCCACACCGAAAGCAAGTACTTAGGGAAGGGAAAAACATTTGAGTGGATAATATTAAATGAGACTTAACCGGGTAGGCGAGTACCTGCTCTGCGACCAACAAGAGCTGGTCGCAGGACCCCGCTGCATGACCAGGGGCTGGTCGCATGAGCTTCGCCCTGGTAGCACAGTGTGGCCATGGTCTTAACAATACATGATGCATGCTGATATTTCGCGGCGTGGGACCCATCACGTGGGACACCCCCCTTACATATTACACCGACAGTAGCCCCAAGCTCCCTCGTGGATATGGTGGATTGAGTGGTTCTCTGTGGGAGTCGTGGTCATTGCACGTCATGTGATCGTGGAGGGGTCTGGTCCCACCACCTGGGCCCGAGGTGACCATAAATTTACTCAAGGAGTGGTCATCTATGCAGCCCACATTAATGACCCACTCAGGAAATAGTATCCCGGGGGAGGTTAAACGTCCGGAAAGGGAGAAAATAGTGGGAGAGAGAGAGAGAGAGAGAAAATACATGGGAGAGAGAAACATTAATTGTCGCCATACCAGAGGGAATTTTGGTTCCCCACACTCGTCCTTTCGAATTTCGCGCAAACCTGACCCGGTGACGGTTGAGACTTCGCGATGGCCCATTAAACTGGCACACCCATAGCGACCCCAAATATTTTCACCGTCATCCATCGTCCCTAAGTCTTTCTACGCTCAGAGCTCTTCGTCTTCCTCACCATCTCTATCTCTATCCTTGCCCTCGCAGCATCCTCCACCGTAGTCCAAGTGCTACATGGCGAGGCTGCAGGAGCTGCATGAGGCCGGCCTGCTCACTCACCGCCTTTCCACATAGTATCACGCGCGGGGATAGCGTGCCTGCCCCTCGCCAAGGGGAGATTGTACTATTCATCTCGTTCTTCTTGGTGGGTCTTGTGGCGCTCTTCTCTGAGTTCTTCACTACCGTCATCTCTTTCCACGACATTTGCCACCTTTATCCCAACCCTAACTCCATTCTTATACTGAGCATTTCACTCACCTATGTGAGAACTTTGTTGGGTCGAGCCGTGCCTCGACCTCTTCTAGTTCTTCTACATAGCCTGGTCGGCGACCAGATCGACTTCCGCGATGGCGCCACAGACTCATACATCGAGGTGGGTCTGAAGTCATCATTGTCGAGATGGAGGGATGATCTACCTCGCAATCGACGATTCTCTGGACAACCTCCACATGCCGAGCGCACCGGTCTAGGTCACGGAGAACTAGGGGAATTCTTCTGCGACCACTCTCGAGCTACTGAACCTGGTCAAATGAGTTGGCCAGCTTCGAAAAGCCGAGCTGATAGGGTTGGATGTCACTCATGACTACATCAAGCGCCGATTGTGTCCCCTATGGAGGTAAGCACACCCAACGTTCATGTACTCCAAGCTGAATGACGAGATCTGGTCAAGCTTCACAGGTTACCCTACCATCGAATCCCCAGTACCGTCCTTCTAGAAATTGTGTGACCTCTCACACCCCTTTTGTTATTCATATCTTACTGAAGATGTCGTCGACTCACGGCTTCAAATTCTAATGCCAGGCTCCCCGAGGAAAGATGGTCCTCCGGTCGGCACCTTTCTGCTATGTGATCTCACCCCTCCAGAGAGAGCACAATGCAGGAGGGTAAGTTCAGTATTTCCACAATTCCGGCTCCCAAGCCTTCTTAGACTTGGATTTCATAGTTGACGCCATTCGCAGGGTCTTCCTAAAGTTGACATATTGCGCTCGGTCGCCGATGATGTCTTGGGGGCCTCAGGCGAAGCCGCCCTAGGAAGTGGAGTTCATCGTGATCCGCACCCGGAAGCCCTACAGGGCACGACCCTGCCTCCTCCTGATCGATTTGGTCGCGCCTTTGACACACATGGTCACGAAGGCAAACAGACGGCTCTGGGTCAAACATCGACCACAAGCTAAGATCTTGCATGCAGCATTGGTCAACAGAGGAGCGATCAACCTCGCCTTGAGCTAACCGAGGACCAGACTACTCGTAGTCAAAGGTTAACCATGGGTGGAGATACAACAAGCGGTGCCTGTCCCCAGGGGAGCAATCAGTCACTCCCTGAGCCAGTTGGGTTCAACCAGTCTAATCGTCGAGTCCACGTTGGGTTCAATCAGTCACCGCCCTAGGAAGTGGCCTCCCCGATGGGTCAACTTAGTGGTTTTGCGAGGTCGAGAGTTGTGCTCACCCCTCCGACTACTCGATAAGTCCCCTTGTCAGATGTAGATGTTTCAAATTCTTTTCTTGACTCTGCAACTTGTTGTCACCGCAGGTCCTTCACCTTGTCAACGACTCTGGTAGAAAACCCTCCTCCGGTGCCTCAGCCAGACATTCCAGCCCCTGAGCCAGCCGTGGTCCTAATGCTACATGAAGTGTTCGCCATGCCCCTCGTGCCACCTCCAGTGCCCACTCTTTCCTCTAGCCTACTCTCCCTGATCACCAGCCTCCGTCAGCCAGCTGATTGCTAAGAAGGAGGAGGTAGTCCACAGATGTGCTGAGTTAGAGAGGCTGGTGGCCAGGGAGAAGGAGGTGAGGCGCGCACTTTAGCGGGAGAATGCCGCCCTTCAACAGGAGAATACTGTATTTCAAGCGGAGAGGGTTGTGCTCATCGCTCAACACTCCAAGCTGATGTAAGATGAGCGGATGACCCATAGCTTTCTTCGGATTGCCTTTATAGTGATGCGGGGGCCACTGAGGAACGTGGAGCTAGATGCCAACGAGCCAAATGAGGAGTCCGCGTAGGGCTGAGCCTACTCCATAAACGTCATGGAGGAGAAGTTCACCCAGCTCCCGGGCATTCTGATGGTGAGGATGACAAAGGATGTGGCGAAGGCGGCCAAGGCCACAACAGGGTATGTTCTTTGGTGCTTCCGTTGCTGCAACCCTGGCTTCAACCTTGAGATCATCCAGGAGGGGGTCATAACTACTAGCCCTGAAGCCGAGGTGAAGCTAAAGGCGGAGCGCCAAGGGTTGCCGGAGTTCATAGAGGACCTCTTATGGGTGGAGACCAAGGAAGAGTAAACACCAGTTTGTATCTTAAGTTTGTATGATACCTGATCGACCTTCTACATTTCTTTGATGGGCCTGTGCCACTATTGTGGTCATAGAGTCCCTGATATAACCGAATCGTTTGTTAGTTCTGAGCCCCCAACCACCACCATAGATGATGTCAACAACCAGCGCAGTCGGGTGGCGGTGGCCGAGTGCGAGCTTGGGTTTACGGTTGAGCAAGAGATCCTTCAGAGCGATCTTCGAGGTGCACCAATCTTGTCATAGACTAAGCTACGTGTAGTCTTAGGCTAGCTAAGTAATACTCGGCTAGCTGACCTTTGTGTGCTCTGCGGCTTGTTTCTAACTAAATTATTAGTAGGAATTGCTTGTGGTGCAATGGGACTTGGAGCAGACGTCGAGGGAGAATGACCATCGGCGGTCATACTTCTATGATTGCCGTAGCCGGGTATTCACCCCTTTGACTCACTGCTACAGGCTGTCGGCGTTCATGTTCATCCAACCCCTGGGGATACCATTACCAGACATATCGATTGGTTTCTAGCGGCCTCTGAGGGGTGTTCAAGCAGAGGCTTTGCGAGACCATCGGCAACCAACTCTTCGAGGTTGGAGTCTTTGGCGCTTGCCTTGCCCTTGCCTGTGTCAGCAATCACCTCCTGACCTCAACCTTGCTTTGGTAGTCTCTATCGGCTTTGCCGATGTTTAGTGGACCATGACAGAGCTCGATGACCATGTAGACACATTCTTGTATGCAGCTCATTCCCTTTTTTGGACCATCCAGTTTGACCAGCCGAGGGGAATCTTTGGATCTTAGAGACACTGAACCAAGATTGTTAAAACCAACCCCCAGGCACTATCCGAGCGGTCTTTTTGTACTTGAGGACTTGTTTTTATATAAGTTTTTCCATGCTCGTGCAGTGAGCAAGGTCGGTTGGTTGTTACTTCTAGAGGGAATCATGGCTTTATGTACCACTCGCTAGCTAGGTTCGTGACGCCTAGGACAACCCTTAGCTCGATAAGCCCTTCGGTGCCGACTGACGCTCGACCCGAGTTTGGACTTGTGGCCTCATGGTCGATATCTATTAGCTGCCCACACCCCTTAAACTAATTGAACGACAATTTTCATTCCTCCCTAAACGATCTGGCACTCACCACATGAGCAATCGGTGAACATAAAGTGACAACACAAAAAAGAAACCTAAAATGCCCTAGCCCCTGACTGCCTGGTCAACAGGAACGCTACCGATCGGGTGGTCTGGCCCATGAATTGGAAAAACTTACAAGTCGATGGGAAACCGTTCTTGTCAGGGAGATCATGCAAAATAGAGAATTTTGTCTTTGAATTGAAAAACTTACGGGTTATGCTCCACACTTGTCCAGAGATCCTGCAAAATAGAGAAAATGGTTCATTTTCGAGTAACCTTACACATAAAACTTGCACAATCGGACTATGTTCTATGAATTGTACAATTCACAGTCGTCCTTCATGGCTAACTTGACTGCACCAGGTCGGGTAACCTCGACCACCTTGTAGGGCCCCTCCCACTTGGAGAAGAGCTTGTTTCAACCTGCCTTATTCTGAAGATGTCTAAGGATGAGGTCACCTACGACCAGTGTTCGCTCCCGCACCTTGCAGTTATGGTAACATCTGAGGCTATATTGGTAATGGGCTGCTTGAATTAGAGCACGATCGCGGAACTTTTCAATCAGATTTATTTCATCCTCCTATCGTCTCACCTGGTTGTCATGATGTCATCCGAGTAGTTAGGGGATTGCCGGGATTGGATTCGGGTTAATCATTGGTGGCTACGATTGTTGTGATGAGATTTGGGTTAGCTTATGGCGCGTCGAGAGACGAACATGAGCTAGCTCTCATCTTATTAAATGATCGCTGTCGGTGAATCAGGAACCAGGGGTCTCCGAATCTCGAGACCAGGCCAGCAATCTGCCACGTGGCACCTTCCCGCGGGGTTCATCTCCGCGAGGTACGAGAAGACTAAGTCCCGGGAGGGGGTGCTCGGGGCCATGAACACTGGTCCTCCAGTACCTGAGTTCCCCGATGATCTGCGAAGACCAAGTGCCGGGAAGAGAGTGCTCGAGGTCATGAACAGTGGCCCCCAATTACCCAAGTCCCTCGACGACCAGAAAAACCGAGTACCGGAAAGGGTGTGCTCGGGGCTGCGAATAGCGGCCCCTGAGCACTCGGTTCCCCGAGGATCCGAACAGTCAATTCCGGGAGAGAGTGCTCGGGGCTGTGAATAGTGGCCCCCGAGCACTCGGTTCCTCGAGGACCGAGAGAGGGCGTTTCCGGAAGAGAGTGCTCGGGGATGTGATCAGTGACCCCCGAGCACTCGGTTCCCCGATGGTCCAAGAAGTCCTTCGTCGATGGCCCCCATAGGGGTCCAGCGGTGAGGTGTCAGCCTGTGAAAGGCCTGATATCGCATTTAAGAGGGCGCGTGGCCTGTCACCTCCAACTGCTCCTGCCACACTGGGTGTCAGTCCCTGCCACATTCTCTAGGATAGATAAACATTCTTGTAACCAGCAACATTCCTGAGAGACATTCTCAGGGCACTTATAGCATCCACACAGGAGTAGGGTATTATGTTCAGTACGGCCCGAACCTGTCTAAAAACCTCCAGTGCATTTACTTCTTCCTGCATTAGATCATTCCATCCCACCTGCCGTCGCATTTACGCCCATTTATTTCTCCCGCAAACATATTCATAATCATCCCCCCCGGCCGAATCTCAAAAAAGGGTTCCTCCGGATCCCTACGATAGGAGTTCACCCTCCGACAATCGTGCTAATGATTAATTCGGATTTAATTTGGACGTGTTCTCACATTAGTTTTACAAATGAGAGTTCCTTTGTTCCAGAAGTTCATGGAGAGACTGATAATGGAGATGGTGGTGCTGCTAAGGGTGAGGCTGAGGATGAGGATGTGAATGGTGTGCCACCCATTGTTCATAAGCATGGCAAGGACAAAAGGCCGGCTCATAATTCCCCCAAGGGAAAGAAGAAGAAGACTTGTAGAGAAGACTATATGAAGCGGTTGGAGGATGCATATGAGTTGAAGGCCCAAAGTAATACAAATTTTGCTACTTCTGCAGTGGTTGATCATGTGAGAGATTAGATAGCTCAATTGTTGAAATTAGTAACTCGGGATGGGGTTGAGAAGGGAGTGACGAGCACTATTATACCACACAACTTCTTGTAAAAAGGAGTATCGTGACGTGTTTGTCACTTTGAATACACCAAATGGGAGACTGAATTGGCTAAAGAGCACATGGGAGGACAGAAAGAAGCATTAGGTTGCTGAGGAAGACCTATTATACATCACTTCGAGACTTATCCTGTTATGTACTATGACTTTAGTTGTCTTGTGTCGTCACTTTGAGACTTGTCATGCTATGTACTATGATTTTAGTTATCTTGTATCATCACTTTGAGACTTATCCTATTATGTATTATGACTTAATTTATTCATCTGCGGTCGATGTCACCATGGCTTCCTTTCTAATCATGTATGCAGATGAGCTCTTCTACTGACTCTGAAGAACCAAGTTATGTCATTATAGATAATGGTAGCAATGAAGACGATGATGATTTTATGGTTGCGTACGTTGCTTTGGAATGTATGACATACCATGGGGAATCAAGTAGAATGAAGAAGGCTAGGACACTTCCAATCATGAATGGAATTCAACGGGTTGAGGCGCAACTTCAGATAGAGATAATTGTTATGACATGTTTTAGAATAAGGAGGATAGTTTTTACGGCTTCACAAAACATTGGTAAATAACTATGGCTTGTAATTTAGTAGAGAACTTTGTAGCAAGGAAGCCTTATGAATGTTTTTATGGGCATGTGATGCACCGCAATCGTTTAGACAAGGGAAGAATAAGTTTGGGCATTCATTGAAAACTGTTAGTAAAAAAATTATTAAGGTACTAGATAGTATCAATCGAATGGATATTGACATAATAAAGCCTAAAGATCCTCAGCTTACAACAATGCATTCTAGGCTCTCCGAACCTAGGTTTTCTCCTCATTTCAAGGATTGTATTGGTGCAATTGATGGAACACACATACATGTGACTGTGCCCTTAAATGAACAACCTAAATACTTTGGCCGACATGGATATGCTTTGCAAAATATCATGGTGGTTTGGGAATTTGATCTGAGGTTCACATTTGTTGTCACAGGTTGACTAGGATCTGTTCATGACGCTTGCATATTATTAGATACTTTGGTAACATACAAGTAACAATTTCCATATCCTCTAAAAGGTATATTACTTACCGGCATAAATTATCTTACGAATATTTGTATATCATGCATTAAACTAACACTTTGTTAAATATTTAAATATTATCTCGTCAATTCAGGATATCCTAAAAAAAAAGATTTCTACACCTTACAAGGGACAAAGGTATATGTCTCTAATTGGCAATATGGTCGTCACAATTTGGGGTCTAAGGAAGTCTTCAACTATGCACATTCATCCCATCCCTCCCAAAAATGTGATCAAGTGCTACGGAGTTTTAAAGATAAAGTGGCGCATTCTTTTGAACTTGCCTAGCTATCCAATAGAGAAGCAATCTAAAATCATAATTACAGTAATGGCTCTTCACAATTTCGTTCAAGCCAGTGCCATACATGATGCTTATTTTGAAAACTATGTTAATGACGATGGAGTTCATGGTACCCAAGCTACCATAGATGATGGGAGCAGTGTTGGAAAAATTGTTGAAAACAGCTCGATATTCGCTAATATCAGTCAATTTGGTCCGCACCGCATTCACAAATCAATCGGTTTTCGAATTTGAATTCAAAAATACAAGAAACTACAAAAAATTATAAAAATACTAGAGACAATTTTAAGACCTTATATGAAAAAAAAATTCAAAAATAATGTCGTTCGCATCATATTTCATCCAGAGGAAGTTTGAAAAAAAAAAGAAAAATGCTAAAATGAACCGTATGAACATGATGATTTAGCCCATCACGTTAAGGAGAAGCTTAACATACAAACATTTACATATTTTTATGTAGGACGTATCTTAAGAGGATCTTTAAAATTAGTTTCACTTCATTTAAAGTTTTATTAATTTCTCCATGATTTTTTACAAAGTTCACAAGCATAAAGTGATCATGTTAAGAAACAACACTGTAATTAAGTTTTTCATGTCTACCATCATTTTCCCTACATAAATAATAGTATAATTAAACTAATAAAAGTGGTTTCACTAATTTTAGAGGTGTGATGGGTTAGTTATGAATTAATCTAGTTGCAATACATTTTCACTAATTTTGCATGTTAAAATAACTATTGCATGAGTTCATGTATTTTTAAAAGACATAGGATCATGTAAGAAGACTAAAAAAATCGGTTTCATGATTTTGGATTAGCAAAGAATTAACTATACATTTAACTAGGTTTAGAAAATGCATTTTCTCACAGAAAATATTCAACTTTTAAATTAGTATAAATAATGTTGTCATGTAGATCATGTTAGAAAGGAATCTACAAAATTTGTTTCACTTGATTTAAAGTTCAGATGAATTAGTTATTGATTTTACAAGATTAAATTAATTTTTAGTTTTTTTTTGTTGAACTTCACTAAAATTTGAGAAATGCACTCGGCAACCCTAGTGGGAGTGCTTCAGGAGATGAAATTGATATGGATGCTTTACGTGATTCTATTGCCGTTGCTTTGGTAGCATAACTATTGTTTGTACCCATGGCTAGTATTTTGTTCGATGATGCAAGTGTTCCTGCTACTTTAGAGGGACACAATACAATGGATTACAATATTCTCATTGTTTCCATTTATTACATTATTCTTATGGAACATCTTAAACCGTCAAAAATCAATTCAAATATTATCTTCTACACATATTCATCAAAAAAGTCATCATCAGCTTCAAGGTTACACTAGCACAGACAATCTCCCAATAGAGAATCAGCGAGCCAAACATCCAACTTCTCCAGGTAACATCCTTTTTAGGGCAACTAACTTCTCAGAAAAGCTATATAGAATTAAGCTGTCCCAAACAGGACATCTGCTCCGCATGTCCCTAACTCACCAGCTACGCGCGTGCGGCACGCGAAAGCGGGGTCGTGCGCTTGGCTGCATTGGCTGTTGCCGGTGCGACAGTGCGACAATCTCGCCGCACTTGCATGGACGGGCGGCTGCTTGGGATGGGCTAGAAGATGGGGTGCCGACACTATGTCGGGCTGACCCGCAAGTGAACAAACTAACCCAACGGACGGCCCTGATCCATTGATTAGGCCAATGTGAGGGTATTGTCGGTTTTATCCAATATGATTCAAACGCGGCCTTGTTTTCCTCAAATTTTTTAAAATACATTTTTAAAATAAAAAATTGCAAATACATGCATCGTTTTTGAAAAATGCAAATTTAGACATGTCTCCTTTCTAATAGACGACATATTTAAAAATAAAAAATATTACATTCTCATACTCATAAAATTTAAAACACTATCAAAATAGTCATAAAAAATTTAAAGAAATCTGTGGTGTAGAGGCTATGCTTGAAATTTGTCCTTTTTCTCATTTGACAAGCAATTTTTTAGGCTAATTTTTTTAGAGTGCTATATGATAATATCTACACCACATAATTTTTCATAACTATTTATATAGTGTTTTAAATATTAAGAGTATAGGAACACAATTTTTTTTATTTCTAATCCTTTCACCCGTTAGAATAGTCTAAATTTACAATTTTCCAAAATGAACGAATATATTTGTAAATTTTTTATTTAAAAAAATAAATAAATCGTTTTCCTCCGGCCCACACCCAAGCGCCTGCCAGTCTCCACCACGTGTCGACAAGTGGTGTGCCCGTCAGGTTTGATTTGGTCAAAAGCGAAGCTGAAAGAACGGCATCGCGAGGCCCCACCCAATCAGAGGTCAGCGTCTGTCTCACCGCTGCGTGTGGGCCCGTCGTCAAACGAATGGCCCACATCGTCTTCCTCCGCACGGCCGCCGCCGACCTCACCGCCGGCAAGCCGCCGCTCCGGGGCGTCCCGGCCTCGGCCCCGCTCTCAGCGGCAGCTGCGGCCATCCCGGCGTCACAGGAGGCCGCCGTGGCTGTTTGGCGCGACGGCGCGTCGCCCCTGGCCCCCGCCGCGGCCACCGTGGTCGGCCTGCTCAGCTCGCTCGACGTCGTCGCCTTCCTGGCCTCGCACGTGGGCGGCGCGGCCGCGGCGATGAGGACGCCTGCCGGCGACGTGGTGGCGCACGAGCCGGAGCTCGTGCGAGAAGTGGAGCCCCACGCGAGGTGATGCGCGCCACATCTTGAAAATTTTTCTTCTTGTTCTTCGTTCCTGACCCATTTCATATCTTGCCTAGCTAGATGGTAATGTGCATAATAATCTTGCTGCCCATGATCTGTTGTTCTCTTCTTTGTACGTGCCACATTTCATCGCGTTTGTGAGTTCATCCTGCAAAAAGGAGGAAGCTTTTGTCGACTTGTCACAGTAAAAAGAAACGTTCTAGCTAGCATCAAAAGCATAGTGCATTCAGATTTCAGATACCCCTGTGCTGCATAGCGTGCTTCATGCAAGATGTTAACTGATTGTCACATCGTAGAGTCAGGGGAATGCCAGATAGTATCTTTGTGAGATTACTGTTCAAAATGTGATCCAGATTTCAATTGCGTACGTGCAAGGTTGATAGAAATAGTGGAGCTGATGAAGCAGGGAGCAAGGCGCGTCCTGGTGCTCAAGAACATCACGGAAGCGTGCACGGTGGACAAGAAGCCGTTCGCGCCATTCTACAAGGCTGTGATGAAGATCACCGGCACGCCGCGTGCGGTGGCGCCCCCCTCGCAGACCGTCAGCATGTCGCCGACGACGACGTTCGGCTGCGACAGGTACTGCTGCCTGACACGGGAAGACATCGTCCGCTTCCTCATCAACTGCCTCGGCGCGCTCGCGCCGACCCCGCTGCAGTCCATCTCCTCCCTCGGCGTCATCAACCGAGGCTACGCCCACGTCGAGGCGTCCCTGCCGGCCATCGAGGCCGCCAGGGGGGTTCCCACGGGGCTCCGCGCCGTCGCTGTCGTGCAGACTAACCGCGACGGGTCGCACGCGATTCTCGCCGACGTGTCCGCGCACAGGCTGTGGCGGCGCGACTACGTGGCCGCCGCGGACGCGATGGCGAGCCTGTCAGCGCTCAACTTCGCCGCGGGCGTCGACGGGTACGGGGCGGCAGCGACGGCTGACGCGGACGGTGCGCGGCGAAGTGGGGAGGTCGAGGCGGCAGACGTCGCCGCGCGCTCGCCGTGGTTCAGCAGCAGGAGGGACGTCGGGTTCTCGGCGAGCCTCGCTAGCCAGATGATGATGGCGAGCCACGGGGGGGAGCGCGGCGCTGACGTGCAGGCCCACGAGCTCGCTCGCCGCCGTCATGGCGCAGATGCTGTCGTACAGGGCCACGCACATCTGGGTCACCGAAGGCGACGATGACGTCTTGGTTGGCGTGGTTGGATACATGGAGATCTTCAAGGCAGTCACCATGGGTGTTGCTCCTCCAGCTTGATTGGAGGCAATTCGACGGGTTTTTCTTCTACTGTTTTCTGGTTGATTTACTAATTGGAATATAGTTAACCTTGTAGTCTTTTCAACGGTTTTCCTGTTAGTGACGTGAGTGAGTGATCATGTGTTTGGGTCAAGAAGATCGTTGCTCAAATGAAAGCTTGGCCTTCTCCATCTTTTTAACAGAGAAAGTTCATTTCTGTTATCCTCATGCCCCCTTGTGTCCCAAAGTTTATCTAAATTCAGGCATTATGAGTATTTCAGTACGCAATTCCAGAGCATGTGTTCTAAGTATATCGGATACAATGATGAATGACAATGTCCTGTATAATCACTTCTTGTAAGAATAAATAGTACGGAAATTCAAATACATCTGACAGTGAAAACAAATATCATTGTGCTTCTGGTGGTGGCATATGGTAGCAATGGTAGTGCTGCCGCTTCACAGGTATACCGCACTAATCCTTCCTTAGCTCAATGTACTCCCGGTGGGTGCCGGAGCTGTTGATGACTACTATTTCCAATCTATCTCCCTGCAAATTTCATGGAACAATAATGTTGGGTTCAGAAATTTGATCAGTCATCAGTAGTAATCTTTGGGCGTCTATGGTGGAAGAAAGCATCATACAGTGTATATGTCTCGTTCTGTGGCTGATGCAAAAACGTCCTTCACTAGATCAACCGCATCTGATTCAGACAATGGTGTCACTGCATCCTGCTTGATCAACACAGCGTGAGATTTCTGTTTCGGAAAAAACTCGGAAAAACAAACCATATATTGCAACCCATGCAAAATTCTTTGCTTCAATACGTGTTATAGGCGGACTAAACATCTGGAATATAATTTTGTAAAACTCACCCGAGCTGGCAGTAGTAGAGGACTAGGTGATTTCAACTGGTTATCTAGAACAGGCATCATCAACACTGCCCCTGTTCCTTGAGCACTATAACCTGTTCTCTCGTAAGACCCAACAGCATCGTATGTGAAGACACAGCCTTTACCTGTGAAAAGGGGAAGAGAAGCTTAGAGGCTTGATCACACTGAAGGATCAATGTAAATGAGTATGATAAAATAATAATCTACCCTGGCTGTCCAGTCCACCCAACACATTGAAAGCATAGTATGGGAAGAATCTCTTATAGTAGAGCGTGTTTGACAGCAGTTGCGCCATAGCAGGGCAGCTCATCTTCTTGTTATGGTTGTGCTCGTAGAGCTAAAAAGTCAGAAATGTGGAAGCGTCAGAAACCTGTACTGATATGGTTCAGGGTGACAAAATCTTTACGCCTACTGTCTGCTGTCATACTAAACATATATGTGCTTATGTATGATAGAGCCACTCTAGCTAGCTACATCACCAATGTAGTCACCCCTGCTGTCTGCTGTCATACTAAACAGATATGTGCTTATGTATGATAGAGGCACTCTAGCTAGATACATCACCAATGTAGTCATTGTCAAAAGTTCAAAACTGAATAATGAAGAACCTTTAAGAACTACATTCTCTCCTTTTTGAGAAAAGGTAACTTGTAGAACAGAAAACCAATTTCTTAGAACATTCAGAATACACACAACCTCACAGTTTTACAATTTTTCTTTGACGAAACAAATATTTTTCAGGAAACCTCACAGTTTTACATTTAAATATAAAGGCAAAACACTAGACCACAGTCACCAGAGAATGCATCGCCGTATTGCAAAAGAAGGTCCCTGACAGAGTGGTTAGCCGTGAAAACACAAAAACCTTAACAGAGGTACCACAAATGGATTCAGAGCTCGATAAATCATTAGACTTACCAATTCCTTGGCAGCCAGATTCTTCTGCAAAGCTTTGATATCACCTTGGAAGCCAGATGAAGCCAGAACACATTTGTCCGCCCTAATTGTTGGAAAGCAGGAAGAACAGCGATAGCCCATTCGTTCAATAACATATCAAGATAGTTTTTTCTTTCAGCAAAAAAGAAAAAAGAAAGAAAGAAAAAATGTGAAGCTCACCAAGTAGTAAGTCTAAAACACAAATATATTTTACGATGGTTACTGTTTAAATCTATAGACTATGATAGAATATTTGAAACCTAATTATTTTTCCAACGACACATCCCATTTATCCCATAGCATGTTCTACATTATGCAAGCTTTCAAATACACAAAATGGATTATGAGTAGCACCAGCACAAATCTTTCTACATGTTCACAAAATTTTACTCGCTCCAGTAAATAATAAATTTCATCCTAGAATGCACACACTCAAAGTAATGCAACGTTGACAAACAAAGCATGAATATTTGGATCGTCCATGTAAAATACCATGGGTAAATTTTTATCGAAAATACTTTCATACAGTATATTAGTATACTTGTACTAAGTTTTACAAGTATCTAAGTTTAACCAGTATCCTGACATAAAAAATAATGGTCAAAGTTATATTTCAAAGAACACGTGCATATTCAATGGTTCTTAAATTAGCGACTAGAGGGGTAGTACGAAAGAACAGACTGATTTTTTGCAAATTCTCACCCCAACTGAATTACTCTGCACCAGGGATTAAAATTTGGTCAAAATTTCTCGAATTTCGGAATTGAACAAAATATCTAATTACGATTTTTTTTACTGACATGCGGCACCCACACAGCGGAGGACCAAAAAATGACCGAAATTTCAAAGTAATTTTGCGAATTTCGGTCTTTTCACCGGTGAATGAAAAAATTGTAAAACGAAATTGAAATCCCTGCTCTGCACAACCAGTGTCCATCAGTAATGAATTAATGATGCCGGTCGCACAAACTCAGAAACTATAAATTCACCTTTCATGCAACGACTACAGAAAGTAACCAAAACGACCTGTCTACCGCACAGACAAAGCGCAACCAGTCACTCGGATCAGGGCCACCGAAATCGACCCCCAATCTCCGATAAAAAATCACACACCACACACGCGACGGCGAGAAAGGGTCGGGAACGTACAGTTGGGCGATCTTGGAGTGGTCGCGGGACAGGACGCTGTATCCGATGGAGAGGCGGGTGTCGGCGGCGACCACGCAGTAGCCGGCGCCGGCGACGGCCACGCACGTGCCGCCGTTGTTCTCGTACGGGTCGAACCTCGCCATCGCCTCTGCTCCGAGAACCTCTCTCCTCCTCCTCCTCCTCCGCGCTTGCGACGCCGCTGTTTGCTTTGCTCTCGGTCTGGTATCGACGCCAGCTCGCGAAGCGCGGTGGGGGAGAAGGCTCCCGCTTTGCTTATAGAGATCCGGCACGCCGGGGGAGCTGAGTTCTTCCCCGCATCTTCTTGTGCTGCAAGAAGAGAGGAGCCCGGCTTGGTTGCTACTCCGCATCGTGCCCGATTGGGCCTATATGGGCCTCATGGGCCGTTCGGAGCAGGCCATTTAAGCCCATGGTAAATTGTGAAAGTTCGATAACTTTTTTATTTTTATATTTTAATAAAACAATTGCAGTTTAAAAAATTTGTAAATTTAGACTTCTCATAGAGCTATATTATAGCATACTCTACACCACATTATTTTTTCAAAAAAAATTATGACTATTTCTATAGTGTTTTGAATATTGAGAGTATTGAAACATAATTTTATTTTATTTTATTTTCAAACATATCCAACTGGCAACAAGTGGCCTGTCACGCTTCCAACGGACAACAAAAGTCTAGATTTTAAATTTTTCAAAACAGATGCATATGGTTGTAATTTTTTGATTTAAAAATATAAAAATAAGAAAATTTCAAAGTTCGATGTGGAAGTAGAACACGGCTAGGTCAGTTGTGCTATGTGAGAGGTTTCCAGTGGGCCATCAGAGGATATCCAGCCCATCAACAGACGCCGTTGCTAAATTCAAAATAAACATTCCTTAAAAAGCACAAAATAAATTTTAAAAAATTTAAAATGCTCTTGTTTGTTTCTAGATTTCTACTGTTGTTTGTGCGCTAATTTTTTTTTATCGTGGCCCTTGAGCCAAGCTCTTTAAGAACGGGAGGTATAGGAATGGTTTTACAATTCAACTTCCCTTCTAATTAAAAATTGATACGGCTACTATTTCTTTCAATTATAAATATTTGACGTTTTGTATAAGAGATAATCAAATTTATGAAATTTTAATTACCAGTAACTTTTAAGATATTTAATTTGGAAACATAAAAATTATATGAATAGATTTTTCTTGAAAAATATTTTTTAATCTCATAACTTTATAAGATTTTACAAATATATTCTAATAAAAAATAATAGTCAAAGATACACGTTAATGCTCGTATCATATCCAAAACTTTAAGTACCTTTGACTGAAGGGAGTACTTATTTTGTCACTGGCTTTAGCTTCAAAGTGAACTGAGACCTGCCTCTTGACTCCTGTTCTCTCTTCACCTCCAATAGCTTCATTGTCGCTCATTGTACTAGAGAAAGCCTACCGATGCAAGGACGATGAACAACAAAGATCCATCCCATTAATTTCAGACATGGATCGAGGTGATGCTGTCCCAGATCGGCGTCTGCATTCCATCAACAAAAGCACGACAGCGCCCACCGCGCACAGAATTTATCTGGAAAAAAGAGAAGGCAAATCATCAGTGCGAGTCCTTGTCGGTCACCTCGAGTGGCCAAAGGGCTGGAACAGCTCAGCCGCCGCTATTATTCACTTTAACCTAACTTATAATATGCTGTAATTCGTTAGCAAAAGGGTTACTCCCTCCTTTTCTTTTTATAGAGTGTATTAGGATTTTAAAAAAATCAAGCTTCATAATCAAGTTTGGACTATAATTAGTCAAGTTATCTACATGATCAGTATGCAAAACTACACAATTAAATTTGTATTTCATGGATCTTTTAACACGATATTGATTTTTTATCAATCGATAAATTAATAATCAAAGTATGTTTTCTAAGATTTTTTTCAAATCCTAATATGTCCCGGTAAAAAGAACCAGAGGGATTACTGAATTTATTTACTCTACTCTAACCAAGCCATGATGTGAAGTGCTCTTATGTCATCTCGGAAGATACTTTAAAAATTTATCCTCTATAATATTATTACTGTATCTTCTAATATTATTATAATACTCTCTATTTTTTCATCTCTAACAGCTACTATATTTTTTATATTTTTATTACTTTCTATTTCTCTTCGGATCCATAGTCATTCTCTGTAAATAGTGATGTGGATAAGAGAGAGGATCTCTAAGTTTGGAGTACGTCTCTCTCGCATCAATGTAGCACTTAATACGGTAGAAGCCTTGCCGGCCTCCCAATCCGCAAATGTTGGTCGGAAATGCTCCCCTTCACACGTCCGATGCATCGGACGGACAGTCCGCTCAGCCCACAGTATCATTGGATCGGTCCAAAAATATTTTCGCATCTCTAATATTTCAGACGTTCAAATTTAATGTTTCAGATATTATGAAAATTTGTTGCCGTAGTTATTTCCATATGTTGCATCATGGGAATCTTTTGCGTATAGATTCGGACCCGAAAAAATTATCCATTCGAGTTAATTCCTATATTTTCGCATCTTTAATATTTCAGACGTTTAAATTGAATGTTTCAGACGTTAAAAATTTTTGTTGCAGAAGTCATATGTTGCATATCGGAATATAGGAATTAACTCAAATGGATAATTTTTTTTCCGGATTATATGCTTTTTTGGTGCATTTTTTTTATGTTACGAACGTTGATTTCAAATATTACAGACGTTAATCTTCGATGTTACGATGGATAGTTACAACATCCGATATATTGTACGTCCGGACGCTAGCTTTGCCGAATGTTAGCGGCACAGCTTTGCCGGCCTTATACGTAGTTACCAAATTTACGTTTGCGCTCTGACTGAGAGTAGCATAATGCATTCAGGTGGTAAGAGGAGTCACCACTACTAGCTCTTTTTTTGTTTTTTGCGAATGAGCCACCACTACTTAGCTAGTGCGTATCTGATGCTTTTCTCTGTAACTAGGCGGATTGATGTGTCTATATCGCGCTTATTTTTTTTTTTGCACCGAGTATAATAAAAGAATACTAAAAAATTAGATTAATCAATTTTAAACATCTCAATATTTATTTATAAATTTATCAATATTTAACATATTTATTTAATTATAAGAAAAATAGTGGTACTTTCATATATACACATAATTTTAATATGTAGACGATAATAATACGAACCTAACTAAATTTGCTTCATTTTTTTTGAGTTTTAGATATTTTTCTATGTATTTTAGATTATTCAGCCAATTTAACAATATACTATTATTACTTTTGCTATTTTTCTAGAATTTTTGCAAAAAAATTATATGTACGTACTCATATATATATGTATGTATGTATATATGTATGTATATATGCACAGATGTGTAGGTATACATATATATACCTATCTATATATATGCACGTATATATATGAGAGACACATATAAACAGTAGCTACAGACTTTAACCTAGAATTATTTCAAATCTTGGCCCTTTAATATATACAATAGATTTCCTCCTCATAATCCAGTATAGGCTACTTAGAACCGTCCTTTTATTTCTTGCTATCTCTTTCTCATGTCGGCCCACTTGTTATATACTTTTGTTTTGCTCTTTGACAGCTAGATTATTATTCATGTCAAACTCATCCACGAGAATTTTAACGTTTTTGAAAACTTTTGCGCTTGTCAATGCATACATAGGCAGCTCTTCTCTAATCTTGCTGCCTCGTAGAGAGCCCATGCAACATGCATGAATTGCTCACCATGCTTGCAAAGTCAACAAAAAAAAAAAACAAACAAACAAACCAATGCCTGAGACAATCAACTTGATATGTACGATAGCAAGTTACTTTTCAAAATAAAGACGTACAAGAAGAGCAAAACAATGCCGAAATAAAGCCTGTCTTGTGACCGGAGCTGCTATATACAACCGACCTTGACTCAATCGTTAGTTTGATCCTAGATAGATGAACTTTCACTAGACAGATGATTTATCAGGATCATTTATTTACGTTAAGGTTTATATTAGAATAGTAAGTGAAAAAAATTATAATGTATTTGAGAGAATCAATTGATAGCTGAGATAGTCAGAATGTGCAAGGACATGCGATGTTGCATTTTCCATGAATTGGTAGCAGCTGGGTACGTACGTAGTGCATTGTGGCGACTTTCCGACGACTAAAGCATAAGATGCAGGTACTTCATGTGTACAAATATGGAATTGTGACGCGGTTGACGGGGGGTAAAGGATACGCTGAAAACGATGCTTACAGGTTACGTAATGCAGTGGAATCTGAAGGGACAAATGCATATTCGATGGTTGGCCACTGACAGTAACAATGGGATCGGAGCTGGAAGAAGCCTTCCTTTCGCATCGCAGCCACACATATTCATAATGGTTTAGGTAATTAAGTAGTATATATGCAATTTTAGGTGACTGAAAGATAGAGAGTTTTCAGCCTTCCACGTGACAAAAGTTTAGCAGAACCGTTCTCGGAAAGTGGACAAAGTTGGTCCGTCTATGTACCAAAGAAATAACCTGAAATTCTCTAATTTTCGTCACCTCTCCAAACAAACTCCGCATTCTCTCCTTTCATCAATTTCTTTTTACCTCGCTTCACGATTAGAGTTGTGCACATCAAAAGTGGAAGCTCCTCCATAAGCTCCATGGTAATCCCTAGACAATATATGCTAAGAAAAAAGAAATCCTAGAAAATCTCACAACAAAGCAAAACATTCGATCTTTGATTTTGGATGGCATGCTAAGAAAAAAGAGGATGGAAGGTATGCTAAGAAAAAAGA
Source organism: Phragmites australis (assembly GCF_958298935.1). Lineage (NCBI taxonomy): Eukaryota > Viridiplantae > Streptophyta > Magnoliopsida > Poales > Poaceae > Phragmites > Phragmites australis. Next base: position 26,666,585 of record NC_084938.1, on the reverse strand, counting down.
GGAATCCTAGAAAATCTAAAAAAAAAGCAAAACATCCCACCCTTTTTTGGAAGTCTAAAAAGATATAGGGCTGATATTCCTAATCCATATACTATCTCTTAGTTGTAGATTGTTTTAAACTCAGAAACATGCGCAAGACAACAAGGACATGATATCAAATATTGAATAGATCAAAAAGAGTCCGTGAGCTGATCACGAATTCTTTTGTCTCAGGTGCGCATACGACGAGCTGACATCCATGCACGTATGCCCGTTCTTATAAGGCAAAAAAATACTTGAGTCCTTTTTGTAGAAATCGTGTACCAAATCTCATTGGTGGGAGCTAAATATGAATCCCATTGATTCCAGTTTCCAATCACAAAATACTAATAGCAAATCATGCTATATATTACTCACCTAACATACCATCCTAATATAACTCGCATGGAGGCGATGGTAAATATATAGTAGCAAAGCCTGTCATAGCCCATAGCCGGTTGAAATAAAGGAAGAAGTAAGGTAGCAGATAACATGAGAGATAGTTACATAGGAGTAGATGAAGCAATTTTCTATTTAGTTGTTGGTTCAAGATTTTCTATTTAGTGTGTATACGTATGTACACGAATTCGTTCTGTCATGTGCGTATACGACGAGCTGACATCCATGCATGTATGTCCGGTTCTTATAAGGCAAACAAGTACTTGATCAGTCCTTTCGTACAAGTCGTATAGCTAATCTTAGTGTGGTGGGAGCTAAATATATACGAACCCAATTGATTCCTGTTTCCACTCACAGGATGCTAATAGCAAAACACGTTACACATTACTCACCTAACATGCTATGCTAATATAACTATTCTACGAAGCTAGATCGGATGGTGCTCTCAAGATCAAAAGGAATTACGCAATTCTATCTATCACCGGGAATGTTCTTGGACACGTTGGTAATTTAGCAAACTGCGTTGCTATACTTTACTAGCACATTTTGAAGCCCCTTCTCAAACGAATTTTCCTCTTCCTCTTCACCCTCTTCTCCATCTTCTATCTCCAGCGAGCCTCAGAGAGGTTAGGATTCAGGGGAGGGCCTTCTCGGATGAAATCTGACAGGTTAAGGTTAGGAACTTGGGGTTTGAGGTCCCTGAGCTTAGAAAGAGTTACCAGGGAGGGAGGCCGACCCAATGTTGGAGGTGGTGCCGCGTGCGTGTTGTCAGTTGGAGGATGGCTAGTAAGGAGGGTTAGTGGCACGGGCATCAAAACGAGAAGGGTTAGTGGGGAGTCGTCAGAGACACGACGGGAGGGTGGGGTGGGGGTGATCTTGCTGGTGGTGGGAGAGATTGAGAGGAGGAAGAAGTTGGGGAAAGAAGGAGATCGGAGGAGGAAGAAAATGGGCAGGCGTCGGATTAAAATGAATGAGAGGATCCGCGGGCCAAAGATTCGGGTGTTTTGGGGGCAAAAACACCTAGGTGAGAGGTAGGCTGGGCATTTAGCAAAATATTCAGAGACGTGTCGGTGATTATGAACTCTAACCTCATCAATACCAACTGCTAGGGAGATCGCACACCTTTGACAAAGATAACCGCGCCGGAGCACAAATCTCAATGCAATTAAAAAGTGACTGATATTTTTGTTCCTACAATGCAAGGTCCAACATGACATGCATGCAGAAAGTTAACCTGGGTCCTGTAAGATTATTTCCCCTGATCTTTATGACTTAACCACAAGCACTGCCCTTCCCATTATCCCACAGACGTCTCAGCAGGGATCTTCATAATTAAAGCAAACAAATGCTCCCAGGAATAAGAATTCAGTTCCACATATGTGCTGCGTCCACTGTGCCTGTGCTATCCAATTCACCATCTCGATCGAACGTGTATATACGGACAACATATGCACATCTTTTCTCTCTCTCTCTCGCTCTCTTCTGCTCGATACGGCAGCGCATCACCTTTTCATCACACCAGACACCAGTGACGTGCATGCATGCCATCGATCCTCTGTTTTGATGAGGATATATATATAATGTGTATGTCTAGTTGTACCGTAATTTAATATTGTGTCACCTCTAGTTACGATTTCAAAAACAGTATAGTTGTGATCTACAAAATATGTCAGTTACTATAAATATATATAGTTGTAACTCCGTACTTTCTCTAGCCGTAATTATATACTTTTTGTCATGTGATAGTAACTTGTTCATCTCTGCGCATATCTCAATTATGATCCTAAAAACAGTATAATTATGATCTAAAAGATAGGTTAGCTACTACAAATATATATGGTTGTAACTTGATATTTTCTCTGGTCGTAACTCGGTACCTTCTCCGATCGTAATTATGTACTTTTTATCATGTGAACGTAGCTTGTTCACCTCTGCGCACACCCTCATTTGCGATCTCAAAAGTAATATAGTTACGATTCACAAGATAGGTTAGTTACTAGCAAATCATTATTATATTGTAATTGTATAACAATCCAAAAACTTCATCAAAATATAGCCTTTTGTGTCCCGTTCGCTTCGGCCACTGCAGACCACAGGAGTAAAGCTTCCATAGCGGAGGAGGCGTCGTCTGCGCAGCCGAGCCCCACGGCCTCCCACCTGGTCAGCTACATCATCAAGCTAGGTGCTCTCTCGTATCCTCCGTCACGCCATGCCTCTTTTTCCTTGTATGCCTGTGTAGTCCTATATGCCTCTCTGACATCGGTTGATTTGAGAAGCTATGGTAGGATGGTGCAGGTGGAGCGATGATCACAAACAAGGGTGAGCTGGAGACCATCAACGAGGGGAGCATGTGGTCGGGGTGCGCGCAGCTACGGCATGCTATATCTGATGCCTATTGCATCGACCCAGAGAAAGTTCTAGATATGAATTGGAGCAGGAGACATGACGATCTAACTCGGTCGACTACAGTGGCACAGTACAAGTCTGTTTTACGCCTAGGAGCAAAATAGACTTGTCACTTGTCCTCACGCGAATCCAATTCCCAGCTCGTCTCATCGATCCAGGTCCAGTAGTGTCCCTCTGATTCCTCTCACTAGCTCTCTCTTTATATACGAGCTCAACAAAGGACATCCCTACTTCATACACGTCTCACACAACTCCATTGTTCCTAGCTCAGACACAGAACACAGCAAAAAAAAAAAGAAAGAGAGAGAGAGAGAGTTAGTCAGACAGGAGAGAGAGAGCCATGATTGAGTGGGGTGATATCTACAAAGTGGTGGCGGCAATGGCGCCGCTCTACTTCGCACTGGGTCTGGGGTACGGCTCGGTGCGGTGGTGGAGGTTCTTCACGCCGGAGCAGTGCGCCGCCATCAACACGCTGGTGGTCCACTTCTCCATGCCCTTCTTCACCTTCGACTTCGCCGCCCGCACCGACCCTTACTCCATGAACTACCGCGTCATCGCCGCCGATGCCGTCTCCAAGGTCCTCACCATCCTCGCCGTGGCCGCCTGGTCGCGCTGCTGCGGCGCCAAGGCCGGCGCGCACTCCTGGTCCATCACCGGGTTCTCCCTCGCCGCGTTCAACAACACGCTCGTCGTTGGCGTGCCGCTGCTCGACGCCATGTATGGTAAGTGGGCGCAGGACCTCATCGTGCAGATCGCCGTCGTGCAGTCCCTGGTGTGGTTCCCGCTGCTGCTGCTTGCCTTGGAGCTGCAGAAAGCATGGCTCGGCATCCCGTCCACGGCCGACGTTGAGAGCACCACCAGTGCAGCCAGTGAACTGGCTGGAAGCCGTGTCGAGCTGGTGTTGCCGTTGCCATCTCCGTCAGAAAAGGACGGCGCCGACGTCGAGGTGAACGCGGAACTAGATGCACCTGCCAGGATCCGGATCTGGCCGATGGTGAGGACCGTGGGGCTGAAGCTCACGTGGAACCCCAACGTGTACGCCAGCGTCCTCGGCGTCGTGTGGGCCTGCGCCGCCTACAGGTGCGTACGTACAACGCGTAAAAGTTCTGCCGCACGTACGTCTCGTACGTGCCTATCGGCCGCGCGGTGCACGCGTGCGTTCCTTAGAGATGACGTTTCCTGGCGTGCATGCATGCATGCATGCAGGTGGAACCTCGCCATGCCGGGCATCGTGAGGGGCTCGTTGCAGGTCATGTCCAAGACGGGCACGGGGATGTCCATGTTCAGCATGGGTAAGGGGCCTCTCAGACTCGGTTACCACTTGCTCGTGTGTTGTTTGCTACAGACGATCGAGACGCCGTGAGATCGATCGACTACTGAGTACTGACCGGTTCGTGTGTGCATGCATGCGTACGTGCAGGCCTGTTCATGGCGCAGCAGGAGAGGATGATCGCGTGCGGCGCGGCGCTGGCGGCGCTGGGGATGGTGCTGCGGTTCGTCGCTGGCCCCCTCGCCGCGCTGGTCGGGGCCGTCGCGCTCGGCCTCCGCGGTGACGTGCTGCGCCTAGCCATCATACAGGTCTGTAAGCGGTGTGCCGCCTGATTCCCTCTTGCCAGTCACTTGTCTCCTGTCACGACGAGACATGCATGCATGCACGAGTAGTAGAGTCTCCTGCTCTTTTGTTTCGATGAAACAATTGCAAACTGAAGCACGTACCCACGTACTCCACGCATCAGGCACGAACGACGTTGGAAAGGCGAAGTTGGCGCGAACAGGACTGCACATACGCAAGCATTCTAGTACTCCCTCCGTTTTTGAATAATTCATATTTTTAACTAAAAAATTTGTTTGCAAATACTTAACAATTTACGCTTTCCAATACTTGCTTTTTTGTATTTTCTCAAAATATCCCTACCATGTTGTCCACTTATTATTTGGTTACACCTGGGTTAAGTATTACTGAGAGGTATTTTAGTCGAGTTTTAGTTAACCAATAATTACCTAGATATATATGGTTAGTTAAAATTGTTAAGTATTTGAAAACGGAGTAAGTACGTGCCATAGCTTGGCGGCGCACGCATGCGTACGTCTAAAAGTATATGTACCCAATTCATTGTGCCACGTCATTTGGTTATATACCTGCGTGCCTAGCTAGTTTATGCTGGGACCGAACTAGTAAACTTTTGCAACGTACAACGTGCATACAGAATGGAATCTACACGGCCCTGTTGTTTGATCCCACTGTTTCGGAACCAGTTAAAAGTAGTATTCTATCAATACCGGTTATACAGTAAACGTGATTGAAGATATATCAATATCGGAAAAATAAGTGAGTCGCTAAGAATCAGAACTGAAAATGACTATCAGTGCCAGTTCGTGGCTAAAACCGCACTAATACTTCAGTGTCGGTTCCAGCCACGAACCAGCACTGATAATCCTTTTCAGTTTCGGTTCGAGCCACCAACCGGTACTAAAAATTGCTCCAGACCTGAAAATTTGATACACTCTTGTTTTGGCTTGTTTCGCTTACATCCGGCTCGAACATCCACTCGTTCTCTCTCTTATCTCTTTGTTCATCCAGCCTCACTCGACCACAGCCACTCGTCCATCTAGCCTCTCTCTTCTTATCCTGCCTCTGCAACCATGGAGTTCCGCTTCTGCGCTGGCGATCGCAAGTCGCGCTGCTCCTCCTCATTCGCAAGAGGGTAGGGAGCGTCGTACGGAGCCAGAGCACCTCGGCGGGGAGCACCAGAGGGCGGCCGCGAAGAGTCATGCTATACCACCGTGCATGGGCTGAAGGGCTTCTGAGGCCAGTCAGGGCTGCAGTTTGCGCGCCTACGACAACTTCGAGGTGCTCCTCGCCTGGGCGTCGGGGGCTGGTCGTGTCTGAGCCGACGGGTGTTTCTGGCCAAGCGCTAGTGGCTTCTTCGGGCCGGATGCCAGCACGATGACATGAGCGGGACGTCGGACTGAGTGGCTACTGCCGTGAGGGCAAGTCGATAGGTTTTGAGTTGATTTGTTCTTTGTTAGTATATGGATGAGATAGTCGTTTTGATTATGTTCTTGTGTTTGAGATGAGTATATGGATTAGATGAGTTGATTTGTGCCTATGGTCGATTTGAGCATACGCGTGGTAGGGTCACCGGATCCGCGTCGGCGCGGTGGTGGTCCCGTACGAGTGCGACGTCGACGTCACGCAGTGGGCCTGTAGGAGTGCAGCGGCAACGACGACGGGAACGACAGCAGGAGTGGCATCTGAGCCAGCTCCCGCCGCAGCTAATTTTTTTTATTATCTGAAAATAACAATAGTGCCAGATAGACAACCGACACTGATAGTAATCAACTATTAGTGTCGAGTGAAAAGTAATGGTTGAAAAACCTAGTGTCCTTGGCTTCTTGAAAATTTAGAAGTTCTTCCATATATGCATGGTGGATTTCAGAGGATTGCATGCGCTAGGAAATTTCGAGTTCAGCTTAAATTTGAAACAAGTCCGTAGATTTTTTATCCAAATGGACCTTAACAGCACTCTTTGTTGCTCACTTCTACGCATATTATTGCAGGCCGCACTGCCTCAAGCGATCGCGTCCTTCGTCTTCGCGAAGGAGTATGGACTTCATGCCGATGTACTCAGCACAGCGTAAGCTTCCTCATTATCACAACTCGGATCCTTGTGTGCTATATGTGTGCACAAAGTATGAACGAGGACTAAACTGGCGAACGCAATCTTGCATGCAGGGTTATATTCGGAACACTGGTTTCTCTGCCGGTGCTAATTGCGTATTATGCAGTCCTCGGCATCGCGTGATGAAGAACTAATTGTAAATGTGCAAGGAACTAATGCGCCTTTTGGCTCATTTTGGGGACGCACAAGAAAGGTATTTATTTTAGAAATCCTTTGTGTCAGCAAGAAGCCACCATATAGGGACGTCTGGGACGTGGGGAAAAAAAATCCAAATAAATGTACCAAAAAGATCAACGGTGGTCTCAATTATTTACCATTTAATTTTAGTATCGCAATAGTCTTATGGACGGCTCATCTCATGTATGTCACGCCTCACTCTCTGTCGATTATCTTGCAAATTAAAATGAATAAGTGCACATATCACCTTATGTTCTGCCACGAGATAGCATTGCCACCTCCCATGTTTCACGTTTGTTCCAATAAGATAAGCCGATCGGGCATCCCAGAAGAGGAACCAATCCAATGGCGTCGTAGGCGAACTATCCCTCCGTGGTGCGGTGCGTACGGACGCCGTCTGCCTCCCCTGCCGAACACCAGCCGTTTCCCATGGCATTCTGCGGAGAAATCATGGGAACGAACTAGTTCCTTCACGCGCGCGTATCATCTAGGATGGCTGAGAGTGTTAGTTTTTTCTATAAAGAACTAGCTCGTTCTCTCTCCTTTATAAGTTACTTACCACATCATCTTTTTAATTAGATAAATATCTAATTAATATTAAAAAACTAGCATTAGATTAGAGTTCCTAAAGACGTTTCTGTGCGGCGTGTGTGGTGCTCATCAGCTGGTAGGAGGCGTCGTGCCTCCTGGAATATGCAGCAGGAAACTGCAAGATCACAATGCGGTGTGCACATATACTATCGGAGTAGTTAGAGTGATTTGAGATTCGGATTAATGAATAAATTGTAAAAAAACTATTTTATCAGAAAAATGCATAACTAATTGGAACATTTACACACTATATAAAAAGCTTGAAAGTACAACTGATTAAACCGTAATACTATCGTATCTTACCGGAATATGACTGCACCATAAAAAAGCCAAAAAGTACGACTAATAAAATCATAATACTATCGTATCTTATCGAAATATGGTTACACCAGTAGGTACATTTACACATCTGTCTTTTTAGGACTTCTTTAGTTTGCTATAAGATTGATACGCCAAAATATACAAGGGTGCAGATAGGAAATGTGTGCACACCATGCTCTCTGGCCTACACGTACGCGAACTGCGACTTGCTCTGCTGTCTATTGGTATAAACTGGCGCACACGAGCTGTCTATTGGTAAAACTGGCGCACACGACACGTTTGGATTATTTAGACTAAATTGAATGTAAACAGAGATACAAGAAATAGATTTAATAGTTAGTTTTCTTTTTTAATATATGTATGTGTGCGTGTCTATATATATATATATATATATATATATATATATATATGAAAACGAGTGTACACCCGGGAGTATATACTCACTATTATGATATACTGCATAAATAAACTGGATATACTCTTTTGTCACTATAAGTATACTTATATACTCATTCTAAGATACTTTAATGTGAATTACATTAAAAAAAAAAGAAAAAAAAGTCTATCAATTTTATTAGATTTTGATAATACATTTGTATTTGTATATAAAATGTAATACACTAAAAATATATATGCAAACCACATATTTAACTATACATACTACGTGGATGATCTTATATACTCATATGCTCCATATACATAACATTTATCACACGAGATACTCTTTATGTAATGAGATACGTATATAGGAGTACATACTCCCCGGAGTACCAAATATGCTTCCCCCCCTCCTCTCTCTCTCTTATACAACACCAAGTCACTATTTTCACACATTTCACAACACTAATTAAGATTAAGCATGAAGTAACAATAAGGTACACAATCTTAAGCATACTAGTAACAAGGTTATCGTTTAGCATAATAAAAGTTGTTGAGATGACTATCCTAGGGTTACCAAGGTTATATCCAAGTCAAAAGCAATCAAGCTGGCTATTCTAATCAGGACATAACTAGCTCAACATTTCAAATTATGCCGATAAATAATATTCTATGCAATTATCTAGTGGAAAAACGGTTGCTACGAGTTGTGGCGATAAAATCTGGGTTCAAAATGATCAACAAGGGAAACAGATTGAAACTTGCCTTCGTTGAGGCCCTCGAGGGGGTCCTGCTCGATGTCTTGCATTCCTGGCTCCTCCTCAAACTCTCTGATCTCTAAAACGTGAGCACACATATAAAAAAAATAAAAATAAATTTGAAATAATTATGAAATTGATAGAAATAGATAGGATTTGAATTCAGATTAAAATATTGGTGGAAGAATTGTCAAATCGATGTTGAAACGAAGGAGGTATGGGCTTTGAGGAAATTGGCCAGAAAATTAAAATCGGGAAAAGAAGAGGGGGAGAATATTCCCTAGAATATTCTCTAGAAAAAGGATTTTTGAAAAGAACAGATGCAACTGTTCATTTGGGCTTTACATTGTAGGGGGCTTTAGCTGGGCTCTATGACTATTGGGCCAGCCAGTGGGCCGAGGCGGCCTAGCTTTGGCCTGAGGGGGTGACGGCGGTTGTAACAGCGTCGGCAGTCAGGCCCACTGGTCGGGTTAACACACAGAGAGAGGGTGGGAGATAACGGGGAAACGACATCGATGGTCGAATGGCACAGTCAGCGCCATCGCTCAGTCTCCAGCCCATGGAAGTGAGCTCGTTGGAAAGGGCTTTCTGGCCACTATTCACGACAAGAAAAGCACAAGGAGAGAGAGGGGGACACGGGGAGTCGATTTTGTGGGGATTCCAGGCGATGAAGGGGACGGGAAAAGCTGGTGGTGAGCCACCATGGCTTGTGGCCTACTGAGCTCGTGAGGAGCTCAATAGGGGACGAGGGAAGAGGAAAGAGGTGAGGGAGAGGGCGGCAGAGGTTGAGGTGTTGCTTCGGGTTGCTTGGTGTCAGTGGATTCAGTTCGGTCAGGGAGGTCAAGGGAGAGGAGGCTCGACTCGATGGCGAGGAATGGAGGGAGAGGCGGGGGAGCTACCTGCTTTGGATTGACGGTGAGCTACGAGGAAAAGGGGCAAATCGGGTGGGGCTTTTATAGGCGAAGGAAGAGGGAGAGGTTGCCATGGCAGCGGCCGGCAAACATGGTGGACGCCCCGATCGTGGCATGAGGCTTTTGGCGAGTGGCGGGACTAGTGTCAACGAGCACCAGTGACCACACACACATGCAGGTACACACACACACACACACACACACACAGAGAGAGAGAGAGAGAGAGAGAGAGAGAGAGGTGGGAGGGTCGACAAAATAAGGGCCGGTGGTTACTCGCTATGCACCTGTACGTGATTCGGTCCATGTGAGCACTATGTGCTCGTTGTCGGCTCCTATGCACGAGAACTGTGTAGAGTAGAGAAGGGAGACAGGACAGCGAAAGTGGCACGGCAACTGGTCATGGTGGTAGTAGCTGTCGGGGGCTCGAGCAAGCAGAGAGCAGGAGGGGGGTCCAACGTGGCACACGCGGTGAGAGGAGGAAGAAGGGGCGCGGGCCGGCTAGCATGAGCGGGCTGAGGGAGGGAAAAGGATAAGGGGAGAGAGAGTGGACAGGAGGTGGGCTGGGCCAGAGGGGAAAGGAAAGAAGAGAGAGGGGAGAGAGTGGCGGCTTGAGCCCATGAGGAGGAGAAAAAAAGAGAAAGGTTCTGAAAATGATTTGAAATAGGTTTATTTTGAAGGATTTTTGGATTTTGAAATTTTCAGAAATTTGGGGTGTTACAATACCCTTGGTGACTATTCGTGATTTCCTAATACGTTTGAGTCAGGGTATTCCGATGTCCCAGCATCATGAATTGAGTGCACTATTGAGCCAGGTTGTGGATGTTTCCCATCCATTGGGTGTATACTACCCATTTGGTGTCTGTCAATTTGAGGTTGACTTGTACTTATTGTTTCAGAGGGTTTCTTCCTCTGTTTTGTTTGGCGCTTATGAGAGGTTGTATCCTCTTTTGTGGCCATACTCCCCTCCCCTCTTATTTGAATAGGGAGTTGAGTGGTTTTGTTTGGTATCTTCACTCTTTTGGACATTTTTTGCAAAATTATAGGGTTTTGTGACACCTTTATAGTCAGAAAATGTGTCTGGTAGTTTATTTGCAATGTGTTGCAAATTGATTATTTTCTGAATACTAAGTTCGGATTCTTGAGTACGTGGATTTGAGGCGGAAATGCCTTGAACATTCCAATTGATTTCCTGGTATTATTTCTGGTACTTGAAATCTCCCCTTAATGTTGGGAAATGGTCCTCATTGAATATACAGACAGCATACCAGACCGTAAATAGGTCCCCTGTGAGGGTATTGAGGTATTTAATGATTGATGGAGATTGATACCCCACGTATATCCCTAATTTCATATGCGGGCCCATGGATGTATGTTGCGGTGCTGAGATTGGTACGTATGTAGTGCAACCGAATTTACGCAAATGGAAAATATTGGGTAGATTTTCACGTACTAAATGTAGAGGGGAAGTACTATGATATGCAGTAGGTCACAATTGAATTAAGTCAGCAGCGTGTAAAGTTGTATGACCCCAGCACGAGGTTAGTAAATTGCAATTATGTAAGAAAGGTTGTGCAATAAGCTTAATTCTCTTAATAAGAGACTCTGTCAAACCATTTTGAGTATAGACATATGTGATATAATGCTGAACTTGAATTTATAGGGTTATACAATAGTCATTGAAGGCACTAAAGATGGCAACGGGTAGAGATCATCCGCGTGCCTGTGGGTAAAAAACCCTACGGGTGCGGGTGTGGGTTTCAATGCTTGCCCACGGGTATGGGTGTGGGTTTGATCTTAAACCCGATGGGCAAAAGGTCGTGGGCAAGAAAAAGGCATACCCGTGCCTGTGAACCCGTAAATCCGCTCCAATCATGTTAGAGATGGGCCCAAATCACCATTAGGTATATAAACTAGGAGCTTAGGTATATAAATTCATCCTAATTACCCCCAAACTCGTGCTTTGGGCGGGCATACGGACGCGCCCGCAGGTACAAGATGCCCGCAGGTAGCGGGCGCGGGTAGCATTTCTTACCCGTGACGGGTAATGGGTACGGGTGTGGGCGCGAGTATAAGCTCGCGGGTACGGGTCTGGATAGCTTCTACCCGCGGGCATTTTACCTGTTGCCATCTTTAGAAGGCACGTGAGGTCAATTATGCAACATTGTCCACTCGGATTGATTGAATTCGATGTTCAGAATAATATGCTCGTAATTTAATAATTTGACCAATTATTTTTGCAAACGCATGGTTTCATGTGAATAACAGAAAAAATATGAGACCATCGTGTAGATGCATCTATGAGAACCATGAAATACTTGAATGGTCCAGACAATGATTGAATGGGACCACATATATTGTCTTGAATGTGTTCAAGAAATTTGAGTGGTTCAGTTTGAATTTTAAGGTAAGAGAGCATTAAAATTATCTCTTCTTTAGCACATGCAGTGCACATAAAATCCAAATACTATGAGAACTTAGCTTGACTTAAATCATGACCAATAGAATTACTGATAATTTTTCGCACCATCCTTGTGCCAAGTGACCAAGGCGATCATGCCAAGTTTGGAATGCATTAATATTATGAAAAATTAGCTTGTACGCAACATGTGCTATGTGCTTGATTTATGTGTAGTTCAATCCTGATGATAAATTGGGAATTTTTTTCATGTACTTGTTTTATATATCCGTTGTTTTTCGTTAAGAGGAGATATTCCTCTTTGTTTTCATCATGGATTTCAATATGGAAATCATTCTGACGAATATCTCTATAACTTAGTAATATATGAGTTGAATCAAGAGACAATAGAGCATCATTGATTATTACTTGAGTACATATAAGGAGAGTAATTATGGTATAACCGGAGCTAACAATCACTGCATTGCATCTAGTGATTGTCAAAACATTTCATTGACTCTTACTAAGAGTTTGGAAATATTTTGTTTCCCTAAGTATAGAGTTTATGGTGCAACTATTCATAAGGCACATTTTCTCCTCCATCAGATTGACTCCCGTAGAAATATATATAGAAATAAAGAATTTAATATAGAATTCTTATCAGATATATAGAATACATACAAATTTTATTAAATATCGAATGTGCTTATACATAATTGTGATATATAATATAGTAAAGTGATGATAGAATATTATATTACAATACTTAATGGGACGTAGATAACATGATATATAAGGAATTAGGAGACTAGTTAAGGTCTCCAAACATGTCGTGCGAAGCAAATTCAATAATCACGTTTTTCGTGCTCATGGGATATTTTGGCTGTAGAAGAGTCTAGTTGTTACTTGATCTTGTGAAACTTGTTGTGAATAATTAGTCTTCTTGGTGGTGTCATTTTGAAGATTGAAGTGTGTTTCATATCTTAGTCCTTGAGCAAGTCGACTATGTCAAACAAATTTTAAGTACATATCAATTAGATGTCTCGAGGTGCGGTATTTTTTAGTTGTGTGTTTGTAGCATCCACACTTGCTTTAAATATTAGATTTTTCAAATTTGGGATTAGAAATGTCTTTCCCCTGCATCGGTGCATGTGGCCTATGCTTCATGTTGCATTTACATTTACCTTTAAAATTCGTTAGTTGGCGTCTAAAAGAGTCATCAAACTTGTTGTTATTCTGGACATTAGCATGTATTTCAGGTAGAGGAGCAGCACCTATTGGACACTGATGATGATTCCTTAGAAGGGGTTCATCGTACTTTTCAACCTAAAGTAATACATGGTTTAAGTCTGAATAAATTTAGTATTCTCTTGCACAATATTATTGTTGTAAGATCCTATCAGCAGGAAGCATAGTAAATATAGTTTTATCTATCTTTTATGTATCTGTAGGTTCTTTTTTTTGTAAAAACATAATTTTAAGCAGATTTTATGAACATCATGATTGTATTTTCTGACAGACTTAAAGTCATGGAGTCGAAGATGTGTCCATTCATGATATGCTTCATATTTAACTTGATATGCTAGCAGTGGATCTCCCTCTTAGGGAGGTTGGAGTGTCACTACTATTCCACGAGCTACAAGACTGATCTTGACATTCATTGCCCATATTGGATCATTGTGATCGTCAAGCACAAGTTCATCAAACTCTTTGCTAGTCATTTTAACCTACAGGGATTTAAACTATATATTTTATTAATTTGTTGTAGATTATTTAAAAATCATCATGGTAATGTTGTAATAATGATACAAAATTTGTAAAGACAAGTTGAGACTTGAAGTACATAGAGTAGACCTCAAATTATGTAGCTAACACGTTGAAGATAATCACCAAAATTGGTGTAGATCTCGCAGTAACAGAATGCATAATCTGACATTTGTCAGTAGATGATTATGTTCCTATTACCTTGTGTTATGCTAAGTAGAATATTTGGAAGAACACATTGAAGATAGTCGTTAAGTCAAGATTATAAAATATAGACCTCACAGTAATGATGGATAATCTACAAATATGCAGTAGATTTCATAGTTACATTATCTTGTATTTCTCAAATATTAAATTGAGGTAATCACTTAATTTGACTTTGCATTTTATTATACTTGAATTAAGCTCTTTTGGGCATAAGAGCTCTTTAGGCTTAATTAAGGTGAATTAATATGTAATTTTGCAAGAAAATAGTCTCAATTACAAAATTAACATGGTGGTTAACACAACTGTATGTTATAGGGAATGCATAATAGTAAGCACATTAAACAGTACATGATTCTAGGTAATACAAGGTCTGGAATGTGAAGTTACAACCGTAAATAACACCATGCACAACTACAATAAATACCGAGGGCCTAAACGTGAAAGGTACTAGATACAGAGTACTATTTAGTTGGGCCATCTTACAATTTCTTAGAAACCCTGGGTTTTTTGCAAAATAGCCTATGGCTCGGTGGCTGGCTAATGCAACTTAGATCTCGGCCTTGTTGGCCTTTCGGCCGGCCCAGTCAAAGAAGGGGGCACACATATATAGAGGGGTGGGCAACAGTTTTGGTTAGGGTTTCCTCGTCCCGGCCGCCGCCCCTCTCCTATGTGGCACTGCTGCATCTCCTCTATTGCATGGCCGATGCACTACCGCAACGTTGTGTCACCGTGCCGCATCGAAGGAGGAGGTCAGGTAGACGCGGCCGCCATCGCTGGGGGCCTCAAAGCGGAGGCATGTGCTCACCAGGGTCCAAGATCCTAGGTGGAGGCCGGGACGACGGTTCATCGTCGTTGTTGCAAAGCGGCAGTTTACAACAAGCTGGAGTCAAGGGCGATGCGCTTGCGGTGGCCTTGGTGTTGTTGTGAGCGGATCTGATGGTTACGTCGATGTAGTACGAAGGAACCCAATGAAGAGCCGCCATGGTGCCACTCCTGGAGGGGGTGCATTGCTGTTGAAGCAGTGCACCACCATGGTGGCAATGCGGCTTGGGCGACTCGGTCCAAGCTCAGTTGGGGCGACCGACGTGGGTGTCAGGGATGGAAGATCTGAGTCAACATCAATAGGGATATCCACCTGTGGTGGCAGTGGGTCGATGGTGCTTACGGTTGAGCTGAAGGTGAACGGAATGAAGCTGTGGGTGGGGCAGTAGCCGAGGGCGCACAGGGGCGACCTCGGGTGGATGATGCCACGTGTGTTGGCTGTGGCCGAAGTGGTGCTATGGCCGACGCCATGTGCGTCGACTCGAGGACGATGAAGTGGGCGAGGACCACGACGACCGTGACCATGGAGGGAGCGGCAGCCATGGTGATCGCGACCGTGGAGGAAGCGGTTGCCATAGCGACCACAGCCATAGGGAGCATGGTGGTGATGGCGACAATGACCTTGGGCGTAGTGAAGACCATGGCGACACGTGAAGTAGTGGTTTAGGCGGCGGCGACATTCTTGGCGTAGAACACAAAGGAGGACAGGCGCTAGAGAAATGGGAGCTATGTTCATATTCTCCATAGCGCTCATCTGAGATTGATGGAGGCCTTTGTGCCTCCTGTTCTTCTTCCTTTTGATCACTTAGTGCAGATTGTGCTGATGACATATTTAGACTAAATTGAATGTAAATAGAGAGATACAAGAAATGGATTCAATAGTTAGTTTTCTCATTAATAGATGTAGGTATTTATACATGGTAAACAATTGTGTTCGTATCCGTTCGGAAGGCACCCCTCCTGAATGAATGTCTATTGCCCAATGGGCATTAGCACCTACAAGGAAGTTGCTTGATGATTATTGAAGTTGGTCATTTTGATTCATAACAGAGATCACAGGAAGCCAGCCAGGAGAAGAATTGATTTGTTTCCCTCAAGACGTTGATGCTCCAAGAACATTAGTAGGTTGCCCAGACCGGACAGTGCATGCGAGCTTTTTTGGTCAAAAGCAGCTTTATAGACGAGAATTTTCACCGCTTCTTGGCGCCCGACGCCAGTGGTCGTCGTCAGCTCTCATGCATAGAGCACTGGAAAGTATGGCTTGTCCAGCGTGCTCTCCACAGTTTTGCAAGAAAAGGATGCGTGAGTGCATGCCAACTGATGAGGGCATGTATGATTGTACTAGGACGTTGTGTACAAAGCTACTCCTCCACTACTCTTTGCTTAAAATCCAACAAGTTTGAGAGGGTTTTACAAAGCAAAAAAGTTCTACAATCTCCCCTTCAAGGAGATACAGCCCATGACTCCCTTTATTTGGATTTGGAGGTCTAAATGTAACAAGCTGAGAGTGTTTTCCTGGCTTCTGCTGATGGACAGACTGAATACAAGAAACCTTCTAAAAAGTAAATGATTCAAAGTTGAAGGCAACGAGTATAGTTGTGTGCTCTGCAATAATAGGGTAGAAGAGACTGCCTTCCACCTGTTCTTTGTTTGCTCTTCTAGATGCTGAAGGTCTATCAACATCAACTGGGATCAGAACCTTTAATTTTTCCCAATGCTGCTTAAGGCAAAAAAGGAGTGCCTCTGGCCCTTCTTCATGGAAATTTTTATCACTATGAAGCAAAGAAATGAGTTAATCTTCAGGAGGGTCATGCCATATCTCAAGGCATTAATTACGTAATTAAGTATGCATAATCATCATGGCATTATGTTTTACGTGTATAATTATTATTTTAATCGTTCAATCAGATTTAAAGATTTTACGTTTGGAACCTGTACACATTTTCCCCGACTAAATGTGAGTATATTTGTGAGTAAAAATAGTTTAGAGACCTTTAGAAAACCCCCAAAACTTTTTGAGAAGAAGAATAGGAAAAAGGAAAAAAGGTCGTTCTCGCGGTCTGAGTGGGAGCCCTCGTAGTTCGACCGCCAGGGCGCAGAGCGCCCACTTAAGGAATCGGCCAACTCTCTCGATCTCTCTCACTTCTCACTCTCACTCACACTCTTCACTCAACCCTAGAGAGAGAAGGAGAGATCCACCTCGACGTGTTTGACGACCGGAGATCGATAGAGAGAACTTTCCCAAGCTCCTCGAGGACTTCCCTAAGATCATCCCCTTCCTCCCCTTCGCTGAAGACGTTTCTACATTGATTCATCCACCCCGAGCCCGTACACCAACTCGGAGCCTGATCTCCAAATCGGAGCTTCCCCGGAGTGATCCCCTCTAATAGAAAGCTTCCCTATGCTAAGGTGAGACATCTCGTACCATTTTCCCATCATTCCTGAGCACTAATCGATCCCCCATTTCATTTAGACTCGAGCTCCACCCTAGCCTAGATCCCATCCATAGAGCTTTCCTAGTTTGGCTCGGTGAATGTTGTCCAAACCACCCTAGAAGATATCCACTAGTCTCCTAGAGTGCTTTGGTATCCTTCATGGTTGAAGGCATCACCGGAGCCTTCACCTGCGACCTCACTTAGACTGGTCTGACCGCTACTTGTAGGTCAAAACCTCAGTCAAACTCTGTAGTCAAGAGTCAGACCGCTAGACAATACGGTTTGACCGCCAATGGGTCAGGTCTGACCGCTAGAACACAAAACTCTCTACACACCGACGGTCTAACCGTGGCCATACCTCCGATCTGACCACCAGCTGCTCGAAGCCTTATGAACTTAGGACGCCTTATCCGAGGTTCAAACCTTTTCCAACCCGAGTCATTTAACGATCCTTTGCAGATATTTTTGAAACACGATGCTTTATTGTTATTCAAGCATACATCATATGCACACTTTTCCTTCGTTTATTTGCGATGCATTCTTGGTTTATTTAGAGAGTGGCGCGCCGACTATCCAAGTGATCGAAGGTGATATCGAACCATCGGAGTTTTGTGAGTGTTGCGTAGGAAGTGTCAGGCAGGTGTCAGAGTAGCAAGGCAAGCATCTAAGCATATTTTATCTCATAATTTGGATCATGCAAATTGATAAGTTACAACTTATATAAGATATGCATTTTAAAGTTTCAATGTCGGGTTATATGGGTAGAACCTATGTTGATATATTACCTCTACCTTGAATTGTTGATGATCTATATCCTTGTAACCTGAGTTAACAATGTTGTTGTCTAATTTAAAAGTTTTCTCCGATATGCTTAGCAATGCATAGATCCTCGGTAGAAGCTGAACGGTGATTCAACCATTGTTCGTGAGCTTATGACTTATTTATTGTTCATAGGGATAATGATGATATTAGGAAGTATGAGTTGTGAGGATGAGACGAGATGTGTACGGTTTTAGTGGTAGGTCAAGAGAGGAACACGGATGTCATAGACCGTTTGTATCGTTTAAGCATCGACTGTTGTTGCAGTTGACTTTAGCACTTTTCGTACTAACCATATATTTGATTATGAGAAGGATGAGTTGTGAGGAACCGTCCA
The DNA here is from genome assembly GCF_958298935.1 of Phragmites australis. Taxonomy (NCBI): domain Eukaryota; kingdom Viridiplantae; phylum Streptophyta; class Magnoliopsida; order Poales; family Poaceae; genus Phragmites; species Phragmites australis. The sequence goes on along the minus strand of NC_084938.1, from coordinate 26,648,164 downwards.
AACAATATTCTAATTAATCACTAAGTCAACTATTTTCTTAATCACGACTTTAATAATTAATCAGAATACCGCTCCGGTAGTCCCGGCACATGTTTTGTACATAAGATCAGAACACATGCATTTACAACATAGAATATCATAAAAAAAACTTAAGAAAGAGCGAGCAATTAACATTTTATTACAAGTTCTTATGTATGCACCAAGTTAATACAATTTACAGCAAACAAGAGCTAAGAAAAGACTAAAATGTGGTCAACTCCTAACTAACAAAAGAAACTACGCAGCAAAAATAAAAGCTAAAGACAACAAAAGATGGGTGAGGCCATATGCACCCTAACGCGCGACCTCCAAGAGTAGGATGCACTACTCATTCCCACCACTCACATCGGCGGGCGTGAAGTGGCCAAAAAACAACTCCTCCTCACCTGTAGAGCAGTTGAGTATGAAGGTACTCGCAAGACTTAATCCATAATGGACACTTATAAATAGCCTAACTCCAAGTATTATGTATTGGAATGTTAAGAATACGGTCACATGGTTAAGTAAATTCATATGCAAAAGCAAATTTGACATAAACATGTGTGAGTATTTATACTTAACCAAGGTAACAAACTAGCCTATAAACATCAACTGAATATAATGTAAAAGAAACCATAGTAGTAACATCTATAACAAACCGTCTCAACCATAACCATATTTGTAACTCTACAACTACTGCAAATAGATATAAGCATGTTCATGACCGAGAGCACGGCATTTTAAAATATTTTTACACCCTACAGGAGGGTACTCCTTTACCTATACGATTTGAGAATCATACGGCTTGCATGACCACACAGGTCCATTCAAGGGGGTACTCATGTCAACCTTTTCCCATAAGCCCAACCGTTTGATCATGCGCCGATAGGTGCGGAGGTCATCCGGAATTACTCCCGGAGCAAACTGGATACCCTAACTGGCCTCATACCCAACACCATCGATCCGCAAGCTAAAAAGCCACAGCTACACAGGTAATCAACTTATCATTCCCATATACGACATGTAGTAAGCACGAAAATTGCTAAAGCCAACTGCAATAATGATCAGTGCTTAAATGATGCAAGCGATCTATGGTGTCCCGATCTCTCTCCCGACCTACCTAGGAAAACTCCACATCCGAGCAGGACAACACCCCTAACACCGCTCACATCTTACCTCATCCACCCCACTCATCCAACCGACACCATCAACCCATCATTATGATCATTATACAAGTAATTAAAGCCCATGCTCGCGAATGATGAAACATCTCACTGCTTGACTTCTACCGATAAACTAAACACTTCCTAAGCACCACGAATAACATTTTAAGTTAGACAACATCATATTAGACCTAGGCTACAAGGATACGAATCAACAATTATTTAAAATAGAAGAATTAGTGCTTAATATAGGTTCTACCCATCATAAATTCGACATCGAATCGAACTCATGCATAACATACATAAAGCATATTAATCACATCATATCATATGAGATCCAAAGTATTGGGAGAAATATACTTAAATACTTGCCTTGCTGCTCAGGTGTTTGCCTTATGCTACCCACGCAACACTCGCAAAACTCCGGTAGACTAGCATCGCCTTCAACCACGATCGTGACACGCTCCGGTTCTTCATTCACTAAAGAAGAACGGGTGCGATGATGAGCATAAATGAAATACATGATATATACTACAATATGCATAACAACAAACTAAAGATGCATGACATACAGAGTTATAACGAAACTTGTGATCTAAACAACGTCGGAAAAGTACCAGGAGGCTGGAGACTCTAGGTTGAATTCGGAGTATCCGGGTTCCGGAATCTCTAGGTGAACTTCTAGGTGAGAGCTCTCGATTAGTTATTTTTAAAATAACTCAAAACCTCCGTATAAATCTAGATACTTCGGGTTATACTAAACACTCCGGATGAAGCTCTAAGTGAGGCCCTGACTATTTACCCGGACTCTTAGGTCAAGTCAAACCTGAGTAATTTACGAGCTTCGAGTTTTTTCTTTTGTCTTTTTCTTTTGACAGCTAGAGGCATCGTCATCTGCTGCTGGTGCAGGATAGGAACTCGGAAGAGCAGATCGGCATGCCGGCCGGCCTCACCGCGCCGTTGCTCTCTCTACGCGTGCCGCCTGCCCGCATGCTACTCCGATCCACATGGACTCATGGCGTACTTCGGTGGTTGGACATTCTCATCGTACGTAGATCCGACTGAATTTTTTTTATCAAAGAGCTCATTTATAAACCTTGAGCAGGATTACAATTGTTCAGGCTAGCTTGCAAGAACGCAGGTGCTACAAGAGGCCACACGCACCGCACATGTAAGAAACCTGCTTACCGCACACATGTGCAGAAGAATTACAAAGCCAATTGAAACATAAATAAAGAAAGGGAGAGACTATACTTCAGGCGACTCTATTTTCAACTTTTTTGGTCGATGCCCCCAGCCGTTCGATTGTCATCCGATGGTTTGCAAATCTTCTTCAACCTCCCGAACGGATGAAATTTCATAGATTAAATTTCTCCTTTTTGTTTCTTTTTATACAAGTTGTTGCTCATATAGAGCTCAAATTTTACGATGTGATAGATGATAGTACGCTCTATATTATCATATTTTTATCTAATTTGTTTTACGATTCCTAACATAAGATTTTTGGTTAGTTAGTTACACAAACTTATTTGTATAACCGTTACGACCCCTTGGTCGTTTTTTTGGCGTAATTACGTCTTTACTGTTCTTCTGTGCATGAGTGCAGGCGTGCTCCGCGCGCCGTGTAAGCTCACTAGTTGAACCATTGTGTAACATTACTCTTTTTCTTTGATACAAGATGTGTAGTTCTTCCGCATATTTGACAAGAAAAAAAATGGCATCAGCTGATATGGAGTCTGTAGTCCCTCTGCACTTTTCACTAGTGAGCACGATATTAGCACATTGATAGTTTAATGTAATTTAGTGCGTTCTGTTCGCTTTTGTAAACGGCACACTAGCACCGTTCCTACCCGATGCCTTCTTCCATTAGCCAATCCTAGTTCCATCATATTTTAGTATCTTGTCTTGTGATCGGTGTATGTATGCTCGTTGTTCCTCTACCTTCGATGAGCTTTCTTGGCAATCCGAATTGCGAGTCCACTAGCAAGGTACACTGACAGGCCTCGCATAAAAAAAAAGGTACACTGACAGGGCGGAACTGAGGCAGTGTCAGGAAGAACCATCTCGTCGGCACTCGATGGCTGTTCAAACATAGCAATGCTGCTAGCCAGATTGGCAACGCGAGCAACCGCATAGTCGTATGCCAACGCTTCCGTGCGGCCGCTGCTGGTAGCCATGAGTCCATGACATCGCGCGTTGGCAATGATGACAGTTGCAGTGGTGACGAAACACAGGAGAATAGACATTGATGTGCGGTGGCGGAAATCGATGAAGGGCGATGGTCCGCAGGAAGGAAACGTGTCTGATACCAAATATTAAGGTAACAATAGATACAAGAGGAGCAAATCGTCCGGCTTCTCCCGTAGAGACTAGAGACTCCGATCAATACCCAAAGACAGATCATTCTCTAATCATAGGACTTATCCCTCTGAGAGAAGGCTATAATCTAACCATCTGAGCAAAAACTCTTTTCTGAATTCTTTTTATTTGCCTCCCCTCTAACAAACTAGTAAATAGACAACCACCTAGGACTCTAACCCTACCTAATGCTAACCAACTAGATAAACCTTTGACTCTTTCCATAACACTTTTCATAACATAGATAATTTGCCTAAACTAACTTAGACTCTCTCCATAACACTTTCCATAACACATACATGAACTGAACCAAGCTGCGAAGACGCTAATATAAGTTAAAACTCATGTTTCCATGTATCACTCTCAACATTACAGTTGCAAACATGTATCACTCTCAACATTACAGGCCTCAAGTGTAAGCAGAGCAAACATGTGGGATACTACAGTACAACAGGGTCCAATACAGCTATGGAAACAAGAAGAGGCGAGGATGCGCCTCCGCCTTCCTGAACACAGACTGAAAATGGAACCAGTAAGTCAGTTATTTCCTCATCAGGCCCTCTCGGTCCTTAGTACTTCCCTCTAGGAGAGCAAGGAGACCAGCGAAACAAACTCCGAGGTTACTCTGCCTTTCGATCTTGTGTTAATGACAAAATGCTCTGGGTACTTTCTGAGCAGAGCCAGAAGGCCATACCAAGGCCTGCTCTTCGTCTCGGTTGGCGACCAGTCCTCTGGCGTTAGGTACTTTCGAACCCTGCTGGGGTGCCACACATTGCCAAACTGTTCAAGAAGCTGCAAGTAATCAAGCACGTCAGAATTCAAATGTGGCGGCAAGCACAATAAGATAATTAGGTGAATCAAGGAGTTTAGAAAAATGGCATCCATGCTTTATTCGAAAGCAAAACCTGAAGAAAATCTGTAGAAAAAGGGATACTAGGAAAGTTCGGAGTTTATAAAGAAAATCTGTAGAAATAATAAATGTTCAGTGACAAATGAAACATCAATGATAAATGGTCAGTGACAAATAAAACATCGATGATAACCTATATGTAGCACAAGGGAGCAGACTAAAAGTAACTACCCAAATTCCTGAGACAGCAACTGAAGGTGTCTTAAAGAAAATAATAGCTACAAGTCATAACTAAAATAAATCAGCATCTCATGTAAAACAAAGGACCAAAGCTTCACTTTCTGGGTGCTGGTACAAAGTACAAGCCTAGCAAACAATTAACAGACTACATAAATGGAAGGTGTGGATTCTAAATAATAGAAAACCTTACTCATGTATTTATTTTCTCCCCCTTAATTTTTGGACTCATAATACACATCACTCCTACATCTGAGAATGGCCAGACAACATGGTAATGAGCACCTAGTAGCACATCACATGGCTCGAAGGGGATTAAGGTATTATAAAGGTGAATTAGAACATACATTGGGATGGGAAGATATTAGGGCGAGAATAGAGTAATCCCTCTTTGCTTGCTTCCTAGTGGATACATTGCTATGCCTTTTATAGGGATGAAAGGATGAACTGACTTGAGCTTAACCCTTAAGAAATAACTCGAAACTTAAGAAAATCAACATCTACTAGGCAGGGCATATGTACAAGCAAATAAACCCAACTATTGTGAACAGGGCTCGCCGTCACAGTAGCTTGTTGCTACATTGCTGCTACAGTAATTTCTGCACACCTGCTGCTGCTGTTGGGGCCACATCTGCAACAGTCTAATTGGCAACATACTGAGGAAGTAAATTGTGATTCTTAACAATGCCCATGTTAGTGGAATGGGTGCTACGTGCTAGCAGATAAAGTAATGTATTAAGATACTAGCAGTTTTATAGCCTACAGGCACAAACTTGAAGGCTGCTAATCGATAATTTTCTCATGTCAGCTCATATACACCTCGAGGAAAGCTTTACTATGTTATGACAATGACCGCTGACAGAACATATAGGAAAAGGTAACATAACCTAAGTCCAGATCATACATGTGTTCACAGAATGGTGCTGTTCATGATCTGGATTATCTCTGCCCGAAAAAGAAAAAAAGTTGATCTGGATTATCTAGTTTGGACTGTAGCATCGGCTATTACATGGTGATTGAGAGGGCAGGAATGATAACTTTTGACTTATATTCCCAATTAGCATTTGTCTACAAGTTTCTCAGTGTCTATTTATGTTATCACTAATTGTAATAAGAATTTCCTTTCCTTAAAGATGTGACTCCATAGCCCATCCCTTCACCAATGTATAAACACATGATAATAGCAGTAGGCCTGTCTTGATGAGTCAGTTGGTTAAGTAATAGGAGACAATTTGAGTTAATCAGGGGTAAAAGGTAAAGCGTTGAATTCAGCATCGAAATTGGACATGTATAAATTTATGATTTTCCATAACAAACCTCTGTGTGGAGTTTTGCCATGGGCATCCATTCTCCAGGGCCGCATAGGTCCGATAACACTGTCGCAACAGATGACACGACATCCTTCTCTTCTGCTTGAAGGATTTGTTGGTTGTCTATATCCCTGTCACCCCTAGATCTTATTTCTGATCTACTGTCTGCAAAATTAAAAGAAGCCAGTTGAGATCAGATGAAATGAACTGTTTCAACACCGTCGTAAAAAAATCCCTTCCAATGGAAGTAGCCTAAATAACCAGAATACAGTACAAGTTTTTCACATTGAAGATCCATAATTGCAAACAGCAACAAGGGACAGCAGGGGTTTGGCAAACTTTCATCACATCATTTACTAATTTTTAATCCTTGAAATAGTGAAATACTAGTACTACGTCTCCTGCTATATTGTTAAGAGTAGCCAAGGTAATGCATTCAAATTGCTAAAATTACATATTAGGAAAAAAAAAGATATGCAATTATATTTGAACATCAAAGAGACATCAAGTTGTGAAAATACCTATATAGAAGGTAGTGTTGTAACAAAACTTACTTTTTTAACACAGGATTTGCAGTAGCATCTAGAAAATGCTATATTCTAATGAATAGTGATGATAAGGATTCTTTATGATAACTAACAACAGCAGCAACAGCCTTTGTCCCAAGCAAGTCGGGGTAGGCTAGAGATGAAATCCACAAGATCCAACTAAAAAATGATAAGAAAACAATAATGATAATAAAGGTACTAGTAATAGTAAAAAAAAGTAATAACGGTACAAAGAGACGGATGCATAAGTTATGGTTCTGACATATGGATCGCTAACTTCCATGCGCTTCTATCCGTGAATAGTTCTTTGACGATTTATGATAACTAAGAGTTACTAAAATTTCCCTAGCAATCCATTTTTATTAAATTGTGTATACTGTATATTCTAGCTTTTAACCTAGAATGGAATGTTGACATATCCTTATCTACTATGTGAACAGGAGTTAATGCAAATTACTACAGCTAGATTAAAACAATAGGATGAGGGGCAACATAAATCATTTCCAGTAGAAGTGCATAGAGAGGATAGTGTTACCACCTTCACCTAGCGTCCCTATTGCTTCCACATTAATTCGGTGCCCACCATAGACGTCCAACTCTCCAGAAGACTTCTTGTTTCTCTTTATCAACTTTCCCCTCACTGCACCTTCATTGATACCATTCCCAATGTCATCAACATCCCGGCCATAATCACCTTCAAACGAGCGGTCATGAAAATCTGACAAACGAGGACGGCCAGGCCGTGTGTATGATGGTGGAGGGAGCTGCGGAGGAATGATAGGAGCATGTCGCGCAGCGGCAGCTGAGGCGAAGATCGATCGTGTGGGTAGTAGAAAGTAAAACTTCTTGTCCCCAATCTGAAGCAGATCCTGCGAATCAAGCTTAACAGGCTGGTTTCCAGGAAGGTGCAGAACACCCTCGACAAGGCAACCGTTCTTGCCGATGACATCAAGCGCGAACCGGCGGCGCTGAAAGTCGTAAAATATCCGGGCGTGGTGGCGAGAGATGTTCATGCCACCACCGAGGCTCGAGAGATCGACGTCCACCGTCGATTTTTTGCTGTTGCGCCCCAGCATGATTGAGTAAGTCTGCATGTAGTACTCAAAATCTTCGCCCTGGAGCTTCGCAAACCCAGCCTCCACTTCACCATCACCGGCTGAGGACCCGCAGGGCATTGCACCGGCACCCAAGGTAGCAGGGACGGACTTGACGTGGGGCATGGGGGGCTCAGTTAAACCCCTAATTTTTTTGGAAATATAAACGGCACCCGCAATTTGGGTAGCTTGATCTCGCGCGCTCAAGAAGAATATCAACCTGATCGAATATGAATTAGATTATATTAGTTTAGCAGGGTACCACGCACTGAACAATCCGAAACTAATTGGACGGACAGTAAGAGGAATTTGGATTTGATTGCTCGCAGTGAACAAAAATGGACAGCGAGCTAGGGTTACTTACTCGATCGCCCGCGAAGCTTCGCTACTTAACGTCGTCGCCGAGATCGACCGCGTCCGTCCAGGGAGAGAGCTTCCCCGCCCAACGTCGTCGACGAGATCCACACGGCGTCCGTCCAGGTGCTGCCGCCCGTGCCCTCACCCCTGCGTCTGTGCGCCTTCCGCTCGATCCTGCTGCGAATCAAGCTGTTCGGAGGAGCAGAAGGATTTGGGGGGTCGATGAGATCTGGGAATCGATTTCTATCCCTTTGTCTTTTCCTCTCTGTTCGACTACATCTTTTTTTTCTTTCTGAAATGTGTTCGACTATTACGTGTATTGCGCCGAAGGAAGATGAAAACACATTTCCGTAGCTTCGCATTTGAATGATGAAAACACACTTCCATTTTACGTTTTCTCAAAGGCATTCTTTCCAAACAAACAGCAATAAGTTGAAAGCAGTCTCCCGTAACTTCGCAAGTTCAAAGATGAAAGCACACTTATTATTTTATGTTTTTCCCACCGACATGATTTTTCAACCCAATAACAAATCTTGATCCGTCCCTGGTCAGGCAAAAATCAACAGCTTATGAGACTTTCTGTAGACATAAAGCTCAGGATAGCAACCAAACGGACCCCAACAGGAGAATGAATCGATCCAATATGTCCTCTCCGCGTTAATTCGGCACAAGTATATGACGGGCAAAAGGAGTGTGGCGATATCTCCCAACGAGAGAAGACTTCGGCGGTGGGAGGAGGGTATGGTTTGTTGTATCCCATCAATCCAGTGAAAAGGGAAAGAAACCTTCGAGTGGCATGCTTAGGTGGGTGATGAGCGAGACCATGGAGAGACATTTAGGGTTGCTTAGTCTAGCTCCAACTCTAGGTCCGCATGAATTAACAAAAGCTAGAACGACTAGGGCAAACAATCTGATTCTATTTTTATGTTTCCAATTATGGGGGAAAACATGTGTGCTTATACGGCTATATACATATATAATATACACTCCACACTTATTGCTTAAAAAAACGGATTGTTCAATCAATGTGGCTGCTATCTTGTTGGCAACTGGGTTTCTAGACTCATAGCATGATCACTATGCTTAAAGGATTGCTAGGGTAGTAGAGCAACCCAATTGCAGTGGCGAATGCGACAACAGAGGATGTGGTTAGGCGCAATGGGGAGGAAGAGGAACAGTTGACGCGAGAGGAAGAAGCAATGACCGTTGGATGGGAATAAAAGGGTTACTGTCGTCAACTGAAAAAAAATGTTCATTTTCAGATAACTGAAGTAAAACATCGCTCAATACACTCATATGGATAGCTGTTTTTACAACATAGGTAGAAAGTTTATCACATCTGAGCACTTGTATTAATGTACTAAATACACTACAATTTAAATCACAGTAGGTGGAGTCCGAGTTCATGCAAATCTACCATTCCAACGAGAGGTGATTCCGCTTGCATGCTAAGCTTGAGAAAAATATGTGCCAGGGTGTCTCTCATGGTACGGTCAAACTCACATACGACTCTATTGGTAGCAGCCATGGCCCTTAGAGCTATGCCATTGATAGGTGTGAATTTGCATAAGGCTTGCTATTGTATTCTTTCTTCTCAAGTTGTTTCAACGAAATTTAATTATCACAATGGAATCTTGAGGATGGTTGAATGTCAAACTAGAAGAAGGTAGTGCGTGACAATTTGTTTTAGGTATAATGGTTAATTACGAAGCTAAAATTATTGACTCTAGTTTCTTATATGACCTAACTCGAAAGTGTGAAAACATGTTTCTCGTCCTTGAAAGTGGTAATAAGAGAGTCATATACCACATAAGTGAAAATGATTATGAGTAGTGCTTTAAAAGCTTACACCTATAATAAGAGCAATGATTAAATTTCTCAAGTTTTTCTTACTGGGACCAAAATCTAGAGAGAAGATCATTAGAAGTTTAACTATATAATTGTTTTTTCCTCAATTAGGTGTCATTTTGGCCCTGCTCTAAGTCCAGGCTGTTTTAAAAAAAGATGGATAAATACCTAGGATGCAAAAACCACGGTTTAGAAAAGCCCAACATCTTTTCTCTTAGTTTATCTTGAGATTCTTTATTCAAAATTAAGTTTTTAGAGCTTTTCTAAAGCATGCATTTAAGCTGTAGGTCCACTATATACATTGTTTTATGATTGATGAAAATTTGGAAGTAAGGGGTTTAATGCACGGTCACATGATAATTTGGAATTTTGGGTATCCCAGGAAGAAACAAGGAGTCAAGGGGGCAGCAATTATATCACACAAGACATGAGCTGATGAGCACGCTGTGCCACGTTCGGTGCTAGTCTGCTAGACCCCTTCTTCGAGCACGAAACCAAAACAAGTACACACGGGCCGCCTGGCAGCGCCGTCCCCGTCCCTGCGCCGCCGTCGCGGCCGCCGCAGCTCACCGGAGTAGTAGCAGTAGTAGGGGGGAGACAAGCGTCGCCGGATGGGGGTCCTGGGCGACTGCCCGGGGTTGTGCTTCTGCTCCGGCGGGGCTAAGCTGGAGCGGATCAAGTCCACCCTCCTCGCCGCAAAGGGCGCCGCCGTCGCTACTGTATCCTTCCCCGGCGCCGGCTGTGGCGGTAGCGGAGGAGGAGGAACTGGAGGCAAAGCCGGGAGTGGGTTCCTCATCCACCGCGGCCTCCTGCTCACCACGCACGGCACCATCCCCTCGGCCGCCGCGGCAGGCGCCGCCGAGGTCCGGCTCAGCCACGGCCGCCTCCTAGCCCGCCTGGTGCCGCAGAGGTACGAGACCGACCGCCATTTCTTGGTCTCCCTGTTTAGTTTCCGCTCGGCGTCGTTTGAATGGGCAATGCGGCGTGAGGCGATTAGAATTTTTTGGAGGCGAGCTCACCCCTGCAATCTCTTGATGTTGCAATGCAGCATGAAAAGATTAGATTTTGGTTGCGACTTTGCAATGCGTTCAGCAATTTCGTTCTGCCGCACTCATACTTGTGTTGGTTGACGTTGCGCCGTAACCGTGGTGTAAAAAGATCTAATTTTGTTTAGTGAATGGACAGCTGGTAGTTATCTTTAGTGATTCTCAGCTGGAATGATGTTAAAATGGACTCCATTTTTTGGTGAATCTATGTGCCAATGGCTTGCCTGGTTTCTGCATTTGAGGCCAAGAAAGGTTTTATTTGCGTGGAAGCTCAAGACTTGGGGCCATTGTGCTGGGGTTGACTTCCATTTGGTTCAGGAGATTATTTTTGGCTTGTGGAGTTGTGGTCATGGACTTAGACAAACTTGATGTAGTTGATGTGTTTAGTTATTGTAACAACTGTACATGCGGGTGGGGATAAGATTTTGATTTGTTTGGCTGGTGAGGAGCAAATGTAACCAGGTATTGTTGATAGGATTCTGGTGAGATTAAAGATCTACAAGTCGTTTTATGAACCAATGTAACAAGATAAATATGGGCACACTGTCTCAGGTTCTCAGCTTGACTGCATGATATGTAAGTTAGAAAACTTTGCTATCATTTTGTAAGGGGCCAAGGACTAAAGCTGGTTTGTACAATAGCAGGCCCGGCCCTGACATTTCGATGGCCCGGGCGAGATTAAAAATGAGGCCCTATTATTAAATATAAATCACACAGATCTAATTTTTTCAGTTTTTTTTAGGCCAATATACACAGTATACATATACATATGGGGCCTCTGGGTTTTGGGGGCCCGTGGCGGCTGCCCCGCTCAACCCCCCAGGGCCGGCCCTGTTCAATAGATAACATTAAGGCTGGCGTAGGATTGCCTTTCTGTTTCTGTACAAGCTGGCATAAATTCTGTTCAATTTTAGATTGCTGATTGGTTAATGGGTGCATTAGAATCTGTTGGAGGTAATGTCTGCTGAAAGTGGTCCTTGGATCTATTTATTCACTTGATTTATGAGCATAGGACATGTTTTTAATGCATTCTTTACTCAACATGGGATCAACCTGGATTTTCCTGAACATTTTATTGGCCAACACTAAACATTCAAAAGTTCAGTTGCATGGTTAAATGAAGAAAGGATAAGATATCTTAAAGTACTGTCTCTTGCATAAAAGAAAGATACAATCATGCAATGTACATTCTCTTTGTCATTATAGCTTGAATAAGCTAAACAAGTGTAAGAGCTCGAATGGGGTTTTGTTTTCCATGCCTTTTCCGTTATATTTACCATTCTGCATTTTGTTTCTTTTCCAGATTCTTTATTACCAGCCCCATTCTTGACCTTACAATAGTTGGTCTTGATGTCGTGGATGATGACTCGAGTTCACATGGGCAACAGCCACATTTCTTGAAAACTTGCTTGAACCCCAGCTTGGACCTTGGCAGTACAGTCTTGCTCCTGGGCCACAACAGAAGGGATTTGGCTGTAGGCGAGGGGAAGGTTGTAATAGCTACAGACAACCTTATAAAGTTCTCAACTGATGAAGTCTTATGGTATCCTGGATGTGCTGGGTTTGATATGCACGGAAATCTAGCTTTTATGGTGTGTGATCCCATGAAGCTTTCACCTTCTACACCCACAGGGTATGCTTCCGCATCATCAACTGGGCTCCTTGCATCAAGGAAGGATATGCCAACACAGTTTGGGATCCCTATTCCTGCAGTATGTGAATGGCTAAAACAGCACTGGAACGGTAGCTTAGAAGATGTTAGCAAGCCAATGATGACTCCTGCACGATTGACATCCTCTGGAGAACGAAGTGGGCGTTCTTCTCTTGGTCATCTTCGTAATATTAAAACCACGGAGCAAGAGGGTGGCAATGTCTTGTCATCATCACAGATACCACCAAGACCAACATGGCAGCATGGATCATGCAGTTCAGCATCTGCCAAGATTTCATATGGTGAGAAGGATTCGATTGCCTCACATTCTTTCCAGGATCAGCATGAGCTGACCTCGAAGATGTACAGACCTAAGAACGAGCAAGCTGCTTCATGTATGGATATTAACTTTCCTCCAGGGCATCCAAGATCTATTCACCTACCGCTTCCCCTAAAGCAAATGATGCCTGATGAGAATATGATTGAGATGAACAGGCCAGCTCCACACGAGACCCATCCATCTAATGTGGGGATCAACTGTGATGCTCTTCACAATGTTGCTTACCAGGAAAATTGCTGGAGTGAGGTGCAGTCCAGTTCCTCTCCACTTGAGATATCCGAATTAGGAGATGAGAGGGACGGTTTTAGCAGTGGAGAGGAGACAATGTACTCAGCTGAAACAAGGGAAAGCCGGAACATTCCAAGTCCAAAAGAAAAGAAGACTGATATAGTTGGTAGATCACAGAGTTTTGTGAATCGTAGCAGATGGGACTCACCTAAAAGTGTTGAATCTTCGAAAGGGGTCCCCTCGAGGTCACACACCTTCATTCCTTTGAGAAAACCGCATTTGCAGGCTGCAGCCATTTCACAGAAGAGCCAAGATTTTTTCAGCCCTACCGTTTCCTCCAACATGAAGAAGAGGAACTTGTCCCAAATCCCCATGAAACCACGGCAGAGTGCTCAAGTTACGTCCAAGTGGATCATCTGATATAATCACCTGTTCCCGGAATCATGCAAAGATATCACGTCATTCGGTTTACTCAGTTCCACGCGATATTTCATAGTTGTATCGTGTGACTCTTTAGCGATTCTTTTTTCGTTGTAACATCAGGTAGAAAATGCTCTTCTTTACCCTGTAATTGTTTACTTTTAGGGGTAAAACGAATTGCCATTACAGAATACAGTGTTTTCCCCCAGACTGGTAGTAGTTGAGGTTGCAGTGAGCACCCGCGAGTTTTGATCTGCCCAGGTGTCTGTGCACAGGGATGCATTGCAACAGGTGTCTGTGCACAGGTATCTCTATAGATCCTGGATTGCTCATGAAGCTCTGCAATGCAGACCTGAATGATGTTCTGGGGACGAACGCAAGCACATTTCAGTTTCATTCCTTCCGTTGCACTGTCTGATCCCCAGGCCCTCTGTGAGTGATGAAGCAAATCATCACGGGTTAGCTGCACTCTGAGATGGATCACCCTTTGAAGCCTTAAAGCCATTCTATCTGGTACAGAGCAGAAGCGTATATGTGAACTTGATCACAAGTTTATGACATCGATTCTCCGTTTGGAACACGGGATTTTTTTTTTTCAGTCCTGATGAAGCTGACAACCCCTTTGAATGCTCTTAGTCCTCTTGTCGTTTTAGCTCTAGTCCTTTTGGCTGGTACTGATAGTACTTTGGAACCGCGGTTTGTAATGTTCTGTGATGCTGAACTTGGTTAATTCCTCATATCTTTAGGAGGTTCTGTCGCTGGGTAGGATATTATCTCTATCGTTGGTTCTAAAGATGTTAGATTCTATGGTTGTACTGTACCAAATTTCATTAAATCGTTAATAGAAATGGGTATCCCGTGTTCGAAAAAAATTCATGCATTTCAAGCAGCTAGGCAGCTCTACCTACCGCTGAGAGCAGTGCGTAGCGCAGTTGTCAAGGACTGCCGGTATGCACCCTGCCCACCTGCGTTCTAGCGCTGCTCCACGCACGTGCTCACTAGGTCTTTTCCGGAATAGTTCTGGTGTCTTCCTATGCTATAAGACTATGTTCAACTGTTTTTCTTCGGGTCCAAATTCTCTTCATGATGGTATTTTCGTTCCCTTCAGCACTCCAACGGTTTTCCTTCACAGTTCTCATCACGAAAGGATTCTCAAGTTCATTCACTCCAGAACGGGATTCTCTCTCCTTTCTCTTCGTAATTTTCTTGGAAGAAAAGCTGTTAGAGATGAGAGAAAATAAAAGAAATGAAAATAGAGAAGGGAATCAAAAAGTAAATGAAATGAAGAGAATATGGTTAGAGATAGTCTAAGTGGTAGTCTCTCGTATCGCGTATATGCGTATAATTTGTAGATCTAATATGCACGTAGAGATATGAGTTGATACGAGTAGATAAGGGTAATATCAGTTTGAGTATGTATTTAGATATTACAGCTGTACTGATTAGGGGAGGATAAGAAAAAGCTCTGCCTACCGCTGATGAGATGGCTCATGTCCCGTTTCACTAGCCCTCATCTTTCTCCACCGTTTGATCAAGATCGGACAGACACAGGCTAGGCAGCTACCGTTAGCAGAGGCTCCGGGGACTCTGAACTCCGAATCCGTTGTCGCGTCGTCTCTTCACTATGCTGACATCTCGGATTCGTGGAGGTAGAGGAATCCGCGGGCGTTCGATCGATCGGGAGCGATGCGGCAGCAGCGGGGCGGGGGCGGGAGGAGAGGGAACAACCCAGGGCTGCTGACGAGGGCGGTGGACAAGGTGTTCCGCTTCGTGCGCCCCGCCGAGTTCGAGATCCTCTTCGTGCTCTTCTTCTTCGTCGCCTTCCTCCTCTTCAAGGACCTCGTAAGCCAACCCTCTTCCCTACGCGTTTCAGCTTCACCGCTGGGTCTGCCTGATTGAGATTGAGTAGGATAGTTCATCATTTATACCCAATTCGCATGTCACGTTTGGTCAATTTGGTACTGCGTGGCCTTGATTGTTGAAGAGCAGAGCAGTTTCTGTTTGAACTGCGAGTCCTCCTTTACCTTTGTTTTGATGATATGATTACAAAGAAGTCAGTTGAAATCATAGATGATAAGGTAGCTTACTGAATGCATTTACTCTCCCTCCGCACAACTTGGAATTTGTGTTGATTGAATTACAGTTAGAATGGTAGTATTTTTGTGCATGATAGATCTTTCTACTATGTGAATTATACTGTTTGAGTGGAAGCCAATATTTTTAAGAGATATTATCTTCATATGCATTGCTGTGATTCGGCCGGATAATTTGTTTTGAGGACATAGCTATTACCATGGCATGAGCATGGCTCAGCAGCAAATCATGTCCTTATGTTTTTTGGACATTTAGTTGCGTTGATATCAACGAATGGAATCTGATTTTTACGGCTTGTTTTATCTGGTATTTTGGAATTTTTGTCTGACTCCGATTATTCAATGAATTTTCTGACAGATGTCACGGCTGCAGTACAATCAGATCTTTGTCAAGAATCCTGATCTAGATGACCCCTGGCCTTAGAGGGTAGAAATCATATAATGTTCTTAAATCTTTATTGTAGTTGGCCCTTTTCTGTGAGTTGTGTTACCTGAAGTAGTGAAGTACATTCATGAGGTGCTCTGAATCTCCTTATGACCACTCTTTTCTTGTCAGGAACCTTCTTATGACTAATTAGATTATTCTCTTTTGTGATGATAAATATATCTAGCTAGTCATATTCTATACTTCAGAGAATTTTCATGTCAATATTGCTAAGCGGGGATACCGAGGTTGTTGCCAGCTGTTATTGTTCACACCATTTATGTTGTGTGCAAAGTGCAATCCCATAAGTTCTAACGTCTAAGTGAAGTTGATGCAAGAAGGCCCCTTTGGATTGAAGGAAATTCATAGGAATTATGGAGGATCCAAATCCTTAGGAATTTTTCCTATATGTGTTGTTTGGAACATAGGAATGGACATGTTAAATTCCTATGGAATGCATTCCTATGCCCCCGATTCCATAGGAAATTTAACATGAGCTCAAACCTCATGTTTTGAGAAGTCCAATGCCTATGTTGTTTTCCTACGAACTATCCAAATACATCATCTCTTTCTCTCTCTTCTTTCCTCCAAAATTCCTATGTTGTTTTCCTACGAACTATCCAAATATATCATCTCTAACGTTCCTATGTTTTGAAATCTTGTAGGATTAGGGAGTATGAGGCATTCCATTCCTACGTTTTTCTTGTTCCTATGTTTTTCCAATCCTGCGTTCCAAAGGAGCCTGAAATGCGGTATTTTCTCGCAGTCAGTTCTATGCGGCTCGTATGACACTTAAATTCAGTTATTATTGTTGCTAGAGGACAAAAATCTCTCATGATATAACTTTATATTAATGTGCCAATATGATATAGCTTCGGATTACTGTATGGTATTTCAGACATATTATTTCATCTCTCTCTTTACTGATTTGGCCAGATTCAGATACATGTTACTACAAAATCTTCGATTGTTCTAGTGTGGAAATTTTGCGCTGTAGGTTTTTTAATGGTATCCTCTTGTTTCATTGTATTATCTATGAAGTATGGTAAATATCTATCTATATATATATATATATGCGATTCTCTTAGCGTCATAGGAGAAGGTTGGTCATCTCCAAAAAAATTGCTAAGGAATTTTGTTATGGCTCTGGTAATCAGAACTCACAAGCTCACACTCAAGCAAACCCAACCATATTCTTGTTTGGTGCCACCTTATTTCTTAGGAAATGAATTGTCCGGTACTTACATGGTACAGACACGGAGATTATCATCAAAGCAAGCTGAATCATCTTAGAGGTATGCAGTTCCTTGAATGCCAAGTTGTATAGTTGACTGGTCTCTAGTGCAATTGTGCTAAATTGATTCAGTGAGACGCCTTTGTACTTGGTAGTCAGTTCCATTTGTCTTTGGACAGTTATTTCATTCAACCCAGTCAGTTTTGCAAGCGCAATATGAAAAGTGCCATGAATTAACATAAACGAGTTAGAATTGGGTTAAGGTGCGGGGAGAAATCGAATGCGATTACCATAGGATAGATGGACTAGCACACCTGTCTTCAGTGGTGGATGCAGAGGAGTGAGTTAAGGGGGCTCATCCACCTCTCTCTTTTTCTCTCTTCCTCCTCTTCTTTTTCCTATCTCTTTTCTTCTTCCTTTTCCTTGTTCATGGTAAAAAAATTGTTAGAGGCTAGATAGACTCCCACTGACAACAAAGCAAGTACGGGGAGGGGGGGGGGGGGCAACCCTCTGGATCAGTCCCTGCCTGTCTTATAACCTTGCAATTTGTACATGAAGGCTATGTATTTTGGCCAAATGCCAATGAATGGCGCTATAGCTGTGAGAACATCTCCAGCAGGGTAGCCTTCCAGCTCGCCATCACCAAATATGGCCATCTCTTGCCAAAAATAAGCTCCAGCAGAGTAGCCAACCAAGTAGCTATCACTGTAGACACACTATCCACCGAGAACGAGTAACCAAATTGGATTGCACTGTGCGGCTCATCATCCTTATCCACCTTCGTTCCCGCACGCCTCCGCACATAGCCTTCCCTGCACCTTTTCGTTCCTAGGCACCCACGCGCCTGCGTCGCCAAGCGCTTGCCTCCACGATTATCATCCCCGCTGAATCTCCCACGAGTGCCTGCGCGCCCTCTGTCGCCCAGAGCGCACCTCCCCACATGCCTATGATGCTGCGTCGCCCTGCAACTACCCCTCCGCCAGCGGCTGGGAGCTAACGCGCCCCTCCGCTAGCGCCTGGGAGCCCGCACCTTTGAGCCCACGCGCTGCCCCGCAGCTACCCCTCCGCCTGCCCAGGGAGTCGCGCTCGACTGTCGGCGTGGTGGGCGTGGTGTGCTCGGCCATCGGCGTGGGCCAGAGCATTTTACATTAAGAGGTTGCAAAGGTGCGGTTTGGCTCAGGATAACTCACCGGATGGTCCAATGATGAAGATATGCATATTGGATGCTTCACTAGAGCAATTTACATATAGAAGATGCAAAGGCTCGGATGATTTAGGATAACTCATTGGAAAGTCCGATGATGGATTTGAGTATACACTGCAAAATCCGGTCTTCAGAAGAAGTTTGAGTGGAGTTTCAACGGCTAGTATCCACTAATGTACATACCAGATGGTCCGATGCTTGTACAACTATTATCATCGGATCATCCGGTGTTCACGGTAAAGTTGAGTCATTGGAGCAACGACTAGTTCGCGAGTTTGAGGCTATAAATACCTATTCACTCAGTTATTTGAAGGTGTGTTATGCTGGTGGAGTCTAGAAAATCTCATATACACTTGAGAAGACATCCAAACTACCAAGTACTTAAAGTGTTCATCTAAAGCAATTTAGCACATAATTAGAGAGTGATTAGTTCTATTAGGGTTAGAGAGAAGTGTTGATGGGTGCTGCAACCTAGAGAGTGGATCAAGGAGTGATCCAACCATATACCAAGAGGTACGTTGGTGCCTTGGAATCTTTGTAGTCTTTGTGACTCGTTGGCAACTTGTTGACCCTTCGACTTGGTGTGGAGTGGCAACAAGACACATGTACAGGGACACAGAGTCCCTTGCCTTGGTGACTAAAGCTCCGAAGTGATCACGGCGTCAAGGAACCGGAAGAGAGGCTTATGGTGAGGTCTTGCCTTGGTGGCTTAGTGGCTCATTCGGGTTGAGACCTTGTCTTTGTGACTTGGTGACTCAATAGTCGTGACCGAGTGCCTACCAGGAGCATATCCTTGGTGGAGCTCCAACATGGACTGTGGGTGACATTCATGCCATCGATACCACGGGATAAAAATCTCTTGTACCGAGTTTGTCTCTCTACCTTATTTATATTTTTGTATTTACATACTTGTAATTTACCTTGCTATAGTAGATTTCAATCCACTTGAGCGGTAGAATAGATACACTAGATAAACCTAGAGCACATTTAGATAGAAATTAAGATAGGTTTATCTTGTGAAATCTTTGAAACCGAATAGTTTCTAAGTGTCATAATTCACCCCCTCTTAGGACGTGACCGATCCTTACACCGATAGATGAGGAGGATGCAGTAGCAACTCCAAAAAGTGACCCTTTGAAAATACCAACTGGTAAGAAAGAGGCGCAATTGCGATGAGGTAGAAGTTGCCTAGGCAAAGAAGATAACATGTATATAGAAGCATTTGAAAGCTTCTGGGCAAAGAAGGTAGAAGCGAAGAGAGTGAAAGAGTTGAAAAAAGAGGAGCACTATGAACGAGCACATACACAAGAACAAGAGAATATTGCACTTGAAGTCAAAAAAGTTGAAGTTATGAATAAATAGTTGAAGTTCAAGAGATAGATGGAGGATGAGAGAATTATGGGGATAGACACTAGTGTCATGATTAGGCCACAACAAGAATATTACTTGAGTTTGCAGAATGAGATCATTACTGGACGACACAATCGTCTGGGTTGAGTTATGTATTATGTTTCATCGACTAATTATCTTGTGTTTTAGATGTGATGTGTTGTAAGAACTACTAATGTGTTGTGAGAACTTTTTACACACAATTCCTTATGTGTTGTTATAAAAGATTGAAATCCCTTATCAACTATTGAAATGTACTCATCCTGTATGTACCACTAAATAATATTTTGCTATCCTCACACACCACCACTGTAAACTCTGTTACGTCGAACGTCTGCTATACATGTACTCATTGTAGCTATGCCACATGTTAGTCGTTCGTGGCAAATGCTTAGCAAAAATTTGCGATAGTGTTTATTTTGCAGTCAACGGTGTGTATAGTCACCTAAACAAATTAGAGTGGTGAGGATACCTTGCCATCGATTGTATATTACCTGCTCTTACAAATTCTTATAACGCGTGTGCTCATGTGTTAATTGCTCTTACAATACGTGTACATGTGTGGTAACTGCTCTTACAATACGTGTGCTTGTGTGGTAATTGCTCTTATAAATTCTTACAACGCGTGTGTTTGTGTGGTAACTGCTTTTACAAATTTCTACAATGTGTGTACTTGTATGGTAACTGCTCTTATAAATTCTTACAATGCGTGTGTTTGTGTCGTAACTACTCTTACAAATTCTTAAAACGCGTGTGCTCGTGTGGTAATTGCTTTTATAAATTTTTAAAACATGTGTATTTATATGATAATTGCTCTTACAATGATTCAGATATATTGTTAGAACCACAACATTCTAGTTTCATCCATAGAGTTGCTACATGTGCTCAACTAGATCAATCTGAAGCTGAGTGTGAACATCTTGGGATCTAATGGACCTAAGATTTTAAATAAATTGTTCTAGTTCAGACGTATGCTCATGAGAAGCTATCACTTGTTCTCTCATTCCATGGTACCGAGTTGGTGTTATCGGCGGGCTAGCTTCCTTGCAACAAGAAAGCACTTCATTGTCATCATTTGATGACAACTAATCCAACACATGTTGCATGGCTAATCCACGATGATTCATTTCTGAATCGGTGTATGAGGAGTAGCAGAGAGGAGGAGAAAAAATGATGTGAAGGAGAAGCAACCGGATGGTTGACTATATATAGAGTGGAGATATAGCTATTGGGAAGCCGTTTGAAAAAAAATAGCCATTGAAATATAGCTTTGAACAAAATAGCTATTAGAATAAAACCGTTATTAGAAACAGCTGTTATGAATAAAATATAGTATATGAGATAAAGAGAGTGAGATTTGGCTAATCTGCTACAGTATGTAGAAATATAGAAGAAAAATATTTTGAAGTGGATAGATACATAGAGATATGATCAGTTAAATTTGACTAATATTTTGATTAATATGCTAGAGTTGCTCTGAGCTGTTAATGTGCAGAGAGAAACCGTTGATGCAGCAGCTTCGTATCCTCCAATCGACATCAAATCTGTAACTGAGGGTGGTGAACAATCATAAGCTGCAACTCTTCCCGTTCATTCAGGCCTTTTACAGCTGCTAGTTCCTGTGCATCAGCGTTAGGAAATGAAGAGGAATCCTTTTGGTCCAAGATCACTCGGGTTTTAAAGCGATCTTTCGTTGATGTCGCTGTCGGTTTCAGTAAAACATCACGTTCATCGCATATTCACGTGTGCGCACGCGTCAACGTCGTAACGTGAGATCTAACCTAACGGATGCGTGGAAGGACGGACAAAATGAATATTCGGAGTGGCAAGTTCGGCAACAAAAGTTGGCGTAATCCAACTCGGCCTAGTTCGGCAACAGTGAGAAGAAAAGAGACCAGGGCAAAACTAGACCTAGACGCAATGGTACGGTGCGACTTCGACCTAGTCCACGTGGATCTCGCGTTTCTGCACTTTCAGAACAGTATCCCCGCCATACAATATGGCCTTTGCAACGTTTGCAGGAACAAATCTTGGGGTTAGTTTCGGAACTTTACACGAAACACGGCCTAAGCCTCACGACATTTTGAAACGTAGGCGTGCGGTAAATTTTGGACAAATTCATGCTCCCTAAGCCGTGCTTGATCAGATGACTTTTGAAGAAGAATAAAATATTTAATTTTAGAATTTTTTTTCACTGATACTGAGATCTATAAAGTAGAGGATGAAAAAATGATACGAATTTTGATCTTTTTGTTGGTGAATTTTTTATAAAATAAAATTGAAATCTCTTGCTTTAGATTTCGTCTGAAAAAAAGTACCACCGTAGTGGGTGAGTGATTGGGTGGGCAGTCGGTACGAACTGAGATACTCTGACTTCACTCATACGTAAAGTCACCTCTGACTTCACTCATATATAAAGTCAGTGACTTCAAGTGATCTGAGCCATTAGATTAAAACTAAAAACAGTATTTGATAAACAGTAAGATCGTGCTACAATATTGATTACCAGTTCGTAGCGTACGGTAACCGACTGCAAAATACTGTTCACTCAGACTCAGTTTAATATGTTCTGAATTTGGATCTAATTTCAGCCATGTAAAATCAGAGATACATAGTAAAGTGAGTATAGTGAACAATATTTTGAGCTGGCACCATCGGGGTCTCGGGGCAACCAAGCGGGTCAGCCGCCGGTGCAGCCTGCCTCTTATTTAACTCCTCGGCAATCCCACGGCCCACGCGGGTCGCCCGGCTGCCCCCCTCCTCCGAGATCCCGCCCCCGGCCCCGCCTCGCCGCGCCGACACGCCCCGCCCCCGGCCCCGCCTCGCCGCGCCGACACGCCCCGCCCCCGCCCAAACCTCGCGGATCTCGCCTCGCCGCAGCTCCACCTAGTAACAATGAATAGACGCGTCCTACCGCTCCTCCTCCTCCTCCTCGCCCTCTCCGTCCTCGCCTCACTCCTCCTCGCCGCCGCCGACCAGGTCAGCGTTTCCCACCACCCACCCGTAATTCGCCCGTTTGCTCGTCCCGCGAAGAGGTTCTAACGTTTCGCGGTTTTCTCTCACGCGCCAGGTTGCCGATGGCGCCGCGAGGAACGGCACCGGCACGGGCACCGTCCGCCTGGACCGCCGCACCAAGGTGAGCGAGTCGGCTTGGGCAGGCCTTGCGTCTGTACAAATCAGAGCGTTGGCTCTGGAAGCTGGTTGGTCTCTCTCTGAACGCCCGTTCCGTTTGTTCCGCTTCCCAGATGCTCCTCCACACTGCACGGGAGCGCGGCGGCGGCGCGACGGGGGTGGAGGGCGCAGGGCTGGGGCTCTTCGACGCCTTCTTCGCGAGCTTGTCCATGATCGTCGTCAGCGAGGTGAGGTTCCTGCGACGCTGGTGTTCGTGGATTTGTTTCTGCTACGTTTACGTGTCTATATGCGAATGTTCTAAGTAATCTGGTGTCGCGTGTCTTGGTCATACTGGGGTGCAGATTGGCGATGAGACGTTCATCATTGCAGCGCTGATGGCGATGCGGCACCCCAAATCGATAGTGCTCTCGGGGGCACTGTCGGCTCTGGTTGTTATGACAGTAGGTGAAACTGTGGCTTTTGCAGCTATCTGATGCGCAAAAACGGTTCAAGTTTAGTCTAACTGATCCTTCTGTGGTTTGCTGTTGCTGTTTCAGGTATTGTCAACTGGGCTGGGCAGAATTCTTCCAAATTTGATATCAAGGAAGCACACTAACAGCGCAGCAACTGGTATGGCTTATCTGAATGTTACCTCCTTGTGCATTGATAAAGTTAGTCTGAGGTTACTGGTCCTAGAGGTAGGGGAATAATGATCAAATCATCAGAAGAAATGAGTAGTATGACCACCCCCAATTGTTCAAAAGCGTTGAAAAACATATTTACTGTGAACCTGATGACTATTTGTCATTCAAGCACCTGAACTGGTGCACTAGATTTTACATACCTGCACCTAATCAAATAGAAATTCAGATGATAGATACGTATACTTCAAAGTTAGTGTTTGTATATGAATGTGAGGAAATATAAGTTGTGCAAATTGTCATAGTGCTGTAATTTATTATCTATGCTTTTCCACAGTAATTTGCTAATCTTCCTTGCACCAAAGTGCCTACAAATTCGAACAGAAAAGTTCAAGGCAAACCATCTTCTATGTTCTTTCTTCTTCCCCCTTTTCTTTAAACACAAATATTGCATGCAAGCATTTGCTAGATTACTCTCTTGTCCAGTGATATTCATCATAAAAAAAGTTCAAAATTTAGTCACGATAAAATAGCAGTACAAAGATAGATGGTCATTTAGTTAGCGTGCTAGTGCTAGTGATAGTGAGGTTCCTAGGTCTTCTTATGCTACACATGTACTTTAAATCTCATGATTGTTCAGGTATTGCAAAATTGGGGATGAATGGATGTCATCTTAGTTCTGTAACATGTACCAGTACATTCTGATATCTTATCTCCTCTTTTGGTATTTTCTGCTTTAGTCCTCTACGCATTCTTTGGGCTACGGCTGTTGTACATTGCTTGGAGATCAGATTCCAAGGCGTCACAGAAGAAGGAAATAGAAGAAGTATGTGCATTTTCTTACATCAAGTATTTACCCTCTTTTCGTTTCCATCAAGCATCATCCATCTTTGCTGGATATAGTCTAAACTGTTTTTAAGCCCGTAATTTTTGGACCTCCCTGACCATGGACTATTCTCTATGGTTACAACATCTCTAGGTTACACTTGTGCTTGAAAGATAATATTTGATTGATGATGGAAAGAGTAAATATGATAATTCATTACTATTCATATTGCACACATTGGTTCTCAGTGACCTGTTAGTTGTCATGGTCTTTGATCAGCTTATATATTTTTTATTCCATGTCATATACAGGTAGAGGAAAAGCTGGAAGCAGGTCAAGGGAAGTCAACATTTAGACGCATCTTCTCCAGGTTCTGTACTCCTATTTTCTTGGAGGTACATCTCCTCCCTTTTTCATTCTACACTATCGAGTTTCTTTGAAACTTACATTTCCTGTAATCTGATTTGTCTTGTGCAGTCATTTCCTTTTTTCTGAGGGGATTTACAATCCCTTTCAAACTTGCACGTTTCTGTTTACACTTGTTAATGTACAATGCTTGATAAAGCATATCACCGCTGATGCTGCAGCAGTGCAATGTGTATAACTGGTTTTATTTATGACACTTTTTTGAATTCAGTCCTTTGTGTTGACCTTCTTGGCGGAGTGGGGTGACCGAAGTCAGATAGCTACGATTGCGGTATTGCTCAGTTCCATCTTCCAATTAATTTTCTAGCTCCTTGTTCTTGCAGATGCACAACATAACTTCTAGCATGCTCCTCAATGCAGCTGGCGACGCACAAAAATGCGATCGGTGTTGCTACGGGAGCAACCTTGGGGCACACCATCTGCACATCGTTCGCTGTGGTGGGCGGCAGCATGCTGGCGTCCAAGATATCTCAGGGCACGGTAGCAACCATCGGCGGCTTCCTCTTTCTTGGCTTCTCTCTATCGTCGTATTTCTACCCGCCATTGTAATAGCACCCTGCCCTGACTGTCATTCTTCCAGTTGCTGCCTGCTGCTAGCGCCTATATGTTTGTTGTTCAGTCACTCCCTAACCTCCGTGCCCTCCCCTTCTCACGTTTGCCATCATCTGGTCCAGTGATCCTTGGCATGGGATTTTTTTTTTTGTTATACCATTATACACGGATATGTGAAGTGGGGATACGATCAATGGCAATGTATACTATACTAGTCACGATTTCAAAAGAAAAGAATGTGTGTCCTGAATCCCTGATTGCCTTTCGTGCACGAAGTTGGCAGCATTTCCTCCCTATCGGTCCGTGTTTCTTAATCACTTGCCCTGCGGTCAAGGAAGGAAGGGATATTCTGATCTGCGCTGTGCGGCGTACTAGCGCTAGCTCTGTGCACAGTGCTCAGCCGACACACGCATGTCCTGTGCGTCTCGGGCAGGACGGCGCGGTTGATGTTCGAGATGGAAGGAAATTTTATAAGATTTTTCATTAAAATATATTTATGAGATCATGATATATGCTATTATTTTTTATTCAACAGTTAGTATATGCAATCGAGAGAAAGAAGAAAAACACATAGCATGTACAAAACAAAGTTTTTCTATAAACTTGAATCTCATATAATTTCGTTACGCGCAAGACACCCCGTTCCGTCGTGCCGTCCTCTGGGGGACCTGGACCCGCCAACCACCGCGGGCTGCTGCACAACACACGTACAGCGTGTGTGCTGATTGCCTTTCCCGACACCGTGCACGCCACGGCCAGCCGCTGCGCGGCGCCCGGTTGCATCGCGTAGTTGTGAGGCATTGTGCCGGGAGCCGTTTCGGGACCTCCGCTCGCGTGCACGGTGCCGCTCCTACGGCTTCGTCGCCGCCTCGCGGTGCGGGGCTCCCTCCATCTCTCCAGCAGCCCGGTCATTTTCTCCGAAACCCATAGCCATCACGTGAGATCGATCGATGCTGGTGCTGGATCTCTCGAGTCGAGCCTCACCAAGCTAATTTGTATATACACCTGCCTTGGCAGTGACAATACTACATATCGTTTCGTGCGTACGCACGCACGAACGCATTGCCGAACAAATGATGATCAAATCGGCTAGGTACCTAGCTTTCTAGTAGTTGAACCACCACCGCCACCGGCCGATGATCTTGCCGACGTACTGGTGGTCGTGAGGCTTGTACCGGCACATGGTGGGGAACACCCCCAGCACGTGGCTGCACTCCCTGAGCACAACGTCCCCGACCAGCGTCTTCTCCCGCCTCTGCCGCGGCCCGGCCGCCGCCGCCGCCGCCGCCCCCTTGGCTCCGTGCCTCCCGGTGACCAGGAACATATGCCCGTCCTGGAACAGGTACCGGCACCCTCCGTTGTCGACGCGGCACTGCGCCGCCCAGCCGGCGCTGCGGTTGAAGACGACCGCGTCCTGGAGGAAGTTGCCCATGTACCCCCACTTGCAGTAGATGACGTAGGGGTCGGCTTGCGGCTGGAAGAAGGCCTGCTGCGGCTTGTACGGGTCCAGGATGTAGTAGTGGAAGTACTCCCAGTCGCCGGCGAAGCCCGCGCCGCAGCTCAGGATCATCTGGCCCCCGGTCATCGTGCTCAGCATCGACACCGAGTGGTTCTGCCCCGGCAAGCCCGCGCCGGAGCCGGGCGCCGCCGCGTGAGGGGAGAGCTTGCCCACGATGATCGCCACGAACACGAACGGGATCGAGATGATGGTCAGCCGACGGAGCAGGTCCTTCTTCTCCTCCTCCATCGATTGTTTAGGATGTTCTTGCTCTAGCATCCTCTCTTCTTTTTCTCTCCTGCGATAGGAATTGCCCGGTATAAAAATGAACAAATATATCACTGTTCACAATCAGAGCGCGGTGCTTATTTAGAGGGGTGGAATCTATCTAGGGCATGTGTTCTTGGCAAAACGGTTGGCCGAAACCTCGAAATGACCATTTTAAGATCGAATCCAATCGATGAAATGATGAACAAGCTGTTCTATGATCAACCAAATAATCTTAAAATGAACGGACGCGTGCTCTCCTCTCTGACGACACCGGATACAAAGGTCGCATGAATGGAAACGTGAGGCATGCCGAACAATGAGATACGAAATACAAGAGTCCGACAAGTGCGATGCGCACCTCCAAATCAATCGGATAATTTGGATTAATGACCACCTCGGAGAAACGCGCGCTTTTTGTGGTTCTTGGATGAATGCAGAGGAAGAGGAACAGGCAGGGACAAGTCGGTGGATAAAGAGAAGAGTATTGTTGTCGCGCAGCCTCAGGGAGGGTAATATCATGTTCAGGAAGATTTTGTTGAGACTCTATTTATGTTATTCATCTCGTAATTCAATGAATAGATTGAAGAGGAGACAGAGTAGACATATATCATCACAGATGATAGGGTCTTTTGTAGGACAGAGTTCTATAAATTTTTACTTTCAGTGAGAGAGTGAAGCAAATTTTATAGAACATGTCTAGAAAGACTCTCGTGAGACTTCATTTATATCATCCATCATGTGATCTAATAATTGAGCTTAAAGAGAAGAGAAGAAGTAGACACATATTGTCGGAAGGTTAACTCCTGTCGCAGGGATCCTAAGGGACTCCTTTTTAGAGATTCGACCAGGGGATGATTCTGAATATGTTTGCCGGAGAAATAAATTGATATAAATGCGATGATTGGCGGGGTGGAATGATCTAGTGCAGAATGAAGTAAATGCACTGGGGGTTTAGACAGATTCGAACCGCACGGAGGCGTAACACCCTACTCCTGTATGGATACTATAAATGTCCTAAGAATGTCCCTCAAGGATATTGCTGATTACAAGAATGTTTGTCTATCCTAAAGCCTAGGGCTCCTTGTTCTTCGATCTGTGTGTATCTGTTGGCTTTGGGTGCCTTTGGCTTTCTCGATATTCTCTACCTCCTTAACTGCTTCAACCGTGCAGAGCTTGCCGAGAGATATTCACTTCTTCAGGGATTTTCTCACTTCCGAGAGATTGTCTAACTTGTCTTTGTCCGTGCTGCCGGCTGCTTTAAATACCCGCCGGCAGTAGCGTGTCCCGAATGGGAGGGCACGAGTTCCAAGGCACCATAAATGGAAAGGGCGTCATCATAGCCTCTGTGCGAAGTGACCGGGGGTTGAAAACACGCCCCGCGCCCAGTCATCCGTCACCATAATGGCACTGGCAACGGGCGCCGTGGAGAGGGCCCACCGGGCAGCCACAGAGCGGCCCGGCGTGCCCGCCCTGTCTTGTTCTCCTGCCATAACAGCGCGGCAGACAGAACGTCTCGACCCTTGCGACGTTATCCCGAGACGTGCCGGATGGCACGGGATGGGACATGTGCATTTAATGTCCCCACGCCCTTCTGCCAGAATGTGGCAGGAACTGACACCGAGCGTGGTGGGAGCAGTTGGAGGTGACAGGCCATGCGCGCTCTTAAATGCGGCCTCGAGCCTTTTACTGGCTGACACCTCATCGCTGGACCCCTGTGGGGGCCACTGTCAGGGGGCTTCCTGTGTCGTCGGGGAACCGAGTGCTCGGGGGTCACTGTTCACCTCCCCGAGCACTCTCTCCCGAGAATACCCTTCCTCGGTCCTCGCGGAACCGAGTGCTCGGGGGGCTACTGTTCACCTCCCCAAGCACTCTCTCCCGAGCATGCTCGTACGGATCCTTGGGGGACCGGCCCCCGAGCACTCTCTCCCGGAACTTCCTTTAGTGGGCCCTCGGGGTACTCGGGTGCTCGGGGGCCCCGGACACACCCCTCCTGTTACTTGGTCTTCATAGATTATCGGGGAACCTGGGTACTCGGGGACCACTGATTGTGGCCCCGAGCGTCCTCTCTCGGGACTTAGTTTTTTTTGCCTCGCGGAGGTGACCCCGCGGGATGGCGCAACGTGATGGATTGCTGGCCTGGCCTCGGGATTTAGGGACCCCTGGTTCCTGATTCATCGACACATATTATCACAGGGAAGATGATCTGATAGGATCCTATAGAATTTGATTTTGGGATGGGAGGGCCTCGTAGATGCATACACAAGTAACGCATCCATGGTGTGGTTAGGCTAGCGGGTATTTTTTGTTGTGTACACGAATCACTTTTGGTCGAGAGAGCTGTTCGAGTTCCGCGGGAACAACAGCGTACATAAGGTCAAAATCTACCACAAGTGTTATGTGGGTGAGCCGAGCCACGCTGGAGGCCACACGATAAACCGTGTCCATAAATCAACGGATACGTACATTGGGAATGTGAAAACACATAAAATCTACAGGTGTTATGCCTTGAAAAATTAATTAAGATGCAAGTGGTTAAGAGTATTTGACAACCTTAACTTGTAAGTGTTCTTTTTTTTGCAATTTTTCTTTAGAAATGGTGGTGCGTCACCTCCGGCCACCATGCAATGGAAGTCGTTGCTCAGGGAGCACCCAAGTATTGTTGGTGGTAACCTTTTTTTAGAGGGAATTGTTAGTGGTAACTTGTTTTTAAGGAATCAGGTTTGTATTTAATTGATACAACAAGAAAACTACAAGTCACTTATTACAGAGGAACTCTTTATAAAAGCAGACTTACAACTCAGACCCTGAGAGGTTCAGAGGTCCTAATCTTCTACATCACCTCCAATAGAACCAACTGGATATGACATCGTCTCACCGAAGTTGGACGAAGTACCATATCCAGGATGGAGCTAGAAACCGTTCTCTCAAACGTTAAGGAAGCACCATTTTATTACACCAGATAACACAACATGGTAAATTTTTTATAAATACAATAAAAATATATACTATACACGTACTTCACACTCACACTACATATATATACATACATATGCGTCCCTACACATGTTAAGCAAGGGATTGTGAGGCAACTGGTAGCTGGTGCTTTGAGCCCCGCCGAATGCTTCCCAGCCTTCCGATCCACAAATGGGCCTGGCAAGGCGAAGGCCACGTTGCAAATACTCGAGCCAAGAGCCCAAGACCAAACAAAACTGCGGTCTCTGGCCCAAGAACACTCGACCCACCGTCTACCAGCGCGAAACCGTTTCGTGCTTCCCCTCCTGCTCCCCAAACCCCTCCTCCCTCCCAAACCCCCTCGGCCTCGCCGCAGCCTGCGCGATTCCGGGCTCTCTAGCCGTCTTCCGGTAAGCTTTCCCCGGGCATTTCTTTTCCTCCTAGTCTTGTTCGTCGTCGCTCGATCTCTCGGTGGTTTTGTTTGATGCGCGAATCGGTGGCGCCGTTCTTGGTCGTCGCCGGAATGGTTGCGATGTCGTTTGTTCTGATTGTTTTTTCTTCTCTCTCTCTCTCTCTCTCTCTCTCTCTGGTTCTCCGTCTTTTAGCTTTCTTGGTTCGTCCCTGGCCCGTGCAGTTCTTGATCCTCGTCAGAATGGTTGCGATTTCGTTTTTCTTGATTGATTCTCTCTCTCTCTCTCTCTCTCTCTCTCTCTCTCTCTCTCTCTCGCTGGTTCTCCGCCTTTTTGCTTTCTTGGTTCGTCCCTGGTCCGTACGGTTCTTGATCCTAGCCGAAGCGTTCGATTTCTCGTCCTCTTGATGGATTTCTTGGTTCATCCGCAGTCCGTAGGGTTCTTGTTTGCTTGGTGGTTTGGGGTTTAATGGATTAATGCGACTCTTCTTGCTTGTGGTTCCTTTATTCCAGACGTGATGGGGGAGAGGCGGACGAGTTCGGGGGAAGCGGGCGAGAGCCCGCGGAAAGCTCCGCGGCTGGACCTGCTGCCTGCTGCTGCTGCTGCGGTGGCGGCGGATTCTAGGCGCGGTGGGGCTGCTGCGCCGGAGGTGAGCAATCTGAGGGAGGAAGGGAGGGAAGGGACCAGCGACTCCAAACGGTGCAATCACGTTCCCACCGACAACGCTCACATGAGGATGTTGTCATCCGAGCGCGCAGGGAGGTGCGAGCTTTGCCGGCGCCCGATCGCGGGGAGCAGTATCTTGGTGTGCCTGGAATGCGGCCGGCATTTCTGCAGTGGAGTGGGGGCACTTGAGTATCCATTCGGGCACTCCCGGTATCACGCCAAGCAGGAGCAGCATTGGGTTGCTGCGCTGTCTGATGATCCAGAATCCGCATTCTGCTTCAAATGTGATTATGTGGTGGTGGGTGTCACTCCTCCAGATGCGGTGGAAATGATGGACAAAGCTGAAGCAGGTGATCATGCGTTTGGATCAACTGATAGCCATGAGTTGTCAGCTGCCGCAGCGGCAGATTCTGGGTGCGACGAGGACGGGTGGCCGGAGCGGTGCACTCACGTCCGCACTGACAGTGCTCACTTGAAGATGTTGAGTGCGTCGTTGTTATCCGAGCGCGCAGGGAGATGCGAGCGTTGCAAGCACCCGGTCGAAGGGAGCAGTATCTTGGTGTGCATGGAGTGCGGCCGGCATTTCTGCACCGGGGTTGGGTCAGGTGATGACCCAGTTGGGCACTCACGGCAACACGCCAAGCAGGAGCAGCATTGGGTTGCCGCGTTGTACGATGAACCAGAATCTGCATACTGCTTCAAGTGTGAATATGTGGTGTGTGTCATTCCAGATGAGGTGGAAATGATGGACAAAGTTGAGGCAGGTGGTCATGCGTTTGAATTCAAACCAGCTTATGGGCATGGCTATGCTATCAGAGGGATACCAAATATCGGAAACACATGCTACCTGAATGCAATGGTGCAGTGCCTCCTTGTGCTTGATAAGCTGCGGGCAAGGATGTTAGGACCGGATGCTCCGAAGGGTCTCCTTGCCATGGCACTCACGGAACTTTTTGTGGTGACAAGTGCTGCAGGAGACATACTGGACCCAACGAAACTCTTGACATGTGTATGCTGGTATAATGAGACGTTCAAAGGCGGTGGTATGCATGACAGCCAGGAATTGCTTTGTTCCTTGCGCAATTGTTTAAATGAAGACGAGGAGAAATATAAGAATCTTCATGGGCAAAGTGGTGCTCCTACAGTTATCAATTCCATTTTTGGGTTTGAGCTGTCTGAGACACGGACCTGCAAATGTCGTTTGTCTAATTCGGTTTCCCATGCTTTCTTCTATGATCTCCCACTGGCACTGCCATCAAAGGGGCATCCAGCCAAAAGTGCTGCATCACCACAAACAAGCGGGAGTCTCAAATCTCAACCGAAGAAGATTGCTATTCAAGTATTTCCAGCAAATGAACAGAGTAACTCGGAAAAGATCCAAACAGTTGCTGAAAGGGGTGATTCTCATCTTCTTGGTTCAGAATTGAAAGATGTGGTCGTGGAGGAAACACCTGAACCTTTGGAAGTTGGTGAGTTTATGTGCTCCTGCACCTATTCAAAGGCCCTGACTGCAGATGTTGGGGGTGTTCTAGAGTCCTAGACCATACCACTTTTGAGGAATGAAAATGCAGGAAACTGTGGAACACTCTGACACTGGCCTTCTTATTGGTTTTTTGCTCAACATAAGAAAAAAGTTCATTTTTTGGAATGGGTATCCTATACTTGCTAAATGGAGAAAATTGTTTAAGGGCACTTTGCACACGTGGACTGAAGAAATTTCAGGAAAACCTTCAGGATGTGTATACAAAAGTGAGCAGGATGTTTCAGCAGTATTAGCATGGATATGCTGTTTGTTGTAGTGTAGTAGTTAAAACTGCCATTGGATTATAGCTTCGAGTGCCGAGCCCTTGTCTTTGTATAATAAATTTTGCTCCAAATGGTTGCTTAACTTAATCATGTGTGGGGATTCTCGAAAAGAAAGCTACTTTGAATGCGGAGGATAAAGATCCTAAAAAATATGTAGAGGATGACAGTTGCTGGTTGCATGATGTTGCTACTGCAGATAAATTTAAACATTATATGCTTGGTTCTGCAGATTCTACTGAAGTGCAACGTATCTGTCAAAGCAAGGATGTTGTTGTACAGGGTCCTTTGCAGACTCAGGAGGACAAGGACTTGTGCTCCGAACTTTCACGAAGGATCATCAAGGTGCCAGTAAAGTCTGTTAGTTTTCTTCCTCATAATGTGTCTGATGTCAAAGTTGAGGAAATGGATAAGAAGACAGCAGATTCAATAGGATCGATTGAGGACTGCCTATCACTATTTTTTGAAGAAGTGATAGAATGGCGCTGTGATAATTGTTCCAAGGTTTATAAGGAGCTGAGTACCAATCAAAGTGAAAATGGTGAGCAGATAGTGGCTAGTACCAATGAAAACACTACATTTGATGGGGACCAGGCTGAACAGTCAGATAGGACAACATGCCAAAATGAGCAATCTAATGGTTCAAACAGTTTGTCAGTAGAATGCAAATCTTCTTCAAGTAGGCAACCACATGGTTCTGATGCACAGAGTCAGATTGTACAAATAGTGGATATAATTACCGAAGGAACAAATTTAGGGATGAGTTGTGGTGAAAAAGACTCAGCTGCTTGCAGCACAGCCGATAAAGAACCTGAATGCCACGAAGGTATTCTAGAAGCTGTAAGTAGTTGCCTTCCAGATGAGAAACAGACCAACCTGTATCAGGACAGGACAAAGCAAATAGGGCCGGATCATAGTGCATACCTATTGAAAGACGACAGAAATGAGCAGAAAGATAGGAATGGAGATGCTATTCAAACACGGCTTTTTAACAAGCTGCCACCTGTATTAACTCTTCATCTTAAGAGAACCGACAATCTCCAGCGTAAAATTAGTGAGCATGTGAAATATAAGGAGTATCTTGATGTAGGGCCATTCATTGACCCCAGGTACTGATAGTTCTTTACAGTGACATCTTATACTTCTATACAGTTCTAACAAGTTTCTGGTTGCATAAACTTTTTTTGTGTAGTTTGTTCCTGCTAGCTTTAACAATACATGACCTTCTCTAAACAAAGCCTTAAGAACACGTGCCATTGTAGGTCAAGGAGTTGTTTAGAGTATCCATATATCACTGTTCTCATTTGTGATCATGTGGGCTTGTAGCCATATACTATGTCCATATTGGTTGTTACATTTTCAAATTAACTAGTAGAGTTTTAAAACAAGCATGTTATCGTAGTATGTGAGAATGAATGACATATAGACTAGACTATGGTAATTTCCTGGCAAAATTGGATAATTTCCCTCTTTTGCATAGAGGTAATTGTGGAAAATTCTACTTATCTTTATCTATGCAGATTAACACGATTCAGATTAAAGAAATATGAACAACCAAACCAATGTTCTAATTGCCATGCAAACATTTGCTATTCAGCAGTGCAGTAAAGGCCTAAAGGGTGATAAAAGAAGGTAGGGCCTTGTAAGTAATTTATTATGTTCACTACAAAACTGTAACAGGATAGTAGTAAAATGAATAGGCATTCTAATTTCTAAAGCTTGATCAGACTGTTGAACTGCGTCCCTTCCAACATGGAACTTGTGTAAAAGCATGCATGCGGTGCTACCTTGTATGTTTGAAGATGACTGGGCAATGGGTTAGACTAGATCATTCAGTTATATGGTCTTGCAATCGTATATAAGTCCAAACATATATTAATCATGTTTTGAATGACCATTTCTTATCTGGGATTTGTGCTAGAAGCAAGATCGTTAAGAGTTCTTGATGGTCTCCCACTTTATCTTGTGCTACGTGAACTGCTCCTACAGTTCAAAGCTTGGTATAAGTTTATTGTTGTTGCGCTGGGTTTTGATCACCCCAGGTGACTCCAAGCGTCATCTCAGTTTATATGTAGAAAAAATGCAGTGGTATCGAAAGGTTTGAGAAGAAAAAAATTTCATACAACAAGGGTACATATGAAAGTTACCGGCATCTTGTAAGATTCAAAATGCATTTCATTAATGAGGGAAATTAGCCACTGCCATTTAGTATTTTCATGACACACTAGTTTTGTTTTTGTTTTTTTTGAAAGGCATGACACACTAGTTGGAACTTGGAAGTTTAATTGTACTGTGTAAAGAAATTGTACAAATGCCATCTATAACATGTCTAAGAAAGGTGTATTTGTCAGAGCCTGTGCAACTTCCCTCAAGAAATTAGCAAAATCTGTGCTATTTTTCATTTGTGCATAGAGAGAAAGGAAATGACATGTCAATGCAAATGGTCCAACTATGTTTCTAAACCAATTGTGATTCCAGTTTGAGAATCAACTGAATTAAGGTGTTCTTTTCTACAGTCTGGTTTTGGCCAGAACCATGTTCTATCTATATGTCATAATCTTGTCTTGGATCGAAAACCGCTCCAGTGAGTTAATTGCAATGTACAATAGAACCGGCCATATTTGAATATGAATGGAACACACAGGTTATCTGCTACAAACCCAATTCATTGCAGCAGTGTATTGCTTACTTCACCATAGATGTTGAAAAGATATCATTTGATAAATTAGAATCATCATATCTTAGAGCTCATTTTTTGTTGGAAAGTTGGATGTTGGGTATAGTTCTGGTGTTGGTAGTTACTTTTGAAGTGGTAAGCAAGTGATCCTCACAATTCATTTTACCTGACTCTACTCTAATTTTAAGTTTCAAAGATAAATGTATACAATAAACCTAGTATTGTATAAATATATATCTACCACAGTAGGGGATTCCCTTACTGTTTCCCCTAAAAAAACTAGTATTTTGTGATGACCTTATTATAATTGTAGAGCCTTTATTTGTTGAGAACTTCATTGTTAGATGATTAATCATTTGAGAGGGATCATACGGTCGTTAATCTGGTAGAGGTTTCTTGTTGACCATGTTCAATTATGAGGATATATGATCAAGAAACGCATGGCATTGTTCATAACAAGTTACAATAACTTATAGCCATACATTTGCTTTAATTGTTT
The DNA here is from genome assembly GCF_958298935.1 of Phragmites australis. Taxonomy (NCBI): domain Eukaryota; kingdom Viridiplantae; phylum Streptophyta; class Magnoliopsida; order Poales; family Poaceae; genus Phragmites; species Phragmites australis. The sequence goes on along the minus strand of NC_084938.1, from coordinate 26,612,021 downwards.
TTTGTTTTCTCTAATATTCAGCTCTGTGGACAAAGATAATTCCATCTATCGTCTAGTTGGTGTCGTAGAGCACCGTGGCACCGGCTCCTTGAACACAGGACACTATGTTGCTTACGTGAGAGCAAGAAGGCTTGGAAATCACCAACAGCAGAGCAGCTGCTCTCACTCATGGTTTCGTGCAGACGATAGTGTCATCACTGAAGTCTCTCTAGAAGATGTTCTCAAGCGCCAGGCTTACGTTCTTTTCTATGAGAGGATGGAAGACATGTCTGGCATAAGATCCCACAACTAATCAGAATAACAGTCACCAAATAAGCAGATGAGTGAGATTAGCAGACCTTCTGATAGCCAAGGATTCAGTCAGTGTACATACAAACATAGGCTCTTGATCAAGTCCATTTATGTTGCAGGGCTTCAAACTGACTGCAACGTGTATTTTCTTTTCTTTTTTTATTTTTTAGAAATACTGCAACGCGTACGGAGTTGGATTTTTTTGCTTGGTCTTCTTGACTCAGCTGATCTGGTCAGGCTGATTCATATCCATTTGTTTTTGCTTTTCAGGATCAAACTATGAATAGAGTGGGACACCTGGCATTGGTCAGATTTTTTAAATTGATCATACATGCCCTGGTAATGTTTTGTTGGATGGTACTATTACATCCTAATGATGTTTCAGCGTTAATGTTTGGTTATAGAAGCTTTTTACTTAAATAAGAAGTCGGACAGTCAATTATCTGTTTCAACCATCTCAAGGAAAAAGTGTATCCATTTCAACCGCTTGAGGACTGAAGACTACCTTTCTTTTTTGGAACGCCCAATGCTATTTCTGCTTGTCTGGTGGATCAAATAGCTTCGTTTTGTTTGTGCTCCGTGCTGATATACTGAGTTACTGACTACTAAAAGCAAAATCTTCAGACATTGGTTGGTCCATTCTGAGACGTTGTCTGCCTGCGTAAGAGTCTTTCAGTCGTGGTCAAGGAACATTGCCCTGTCGGAAAATTTGATTGCTGGAAATCAATGCCATCTATCATTGTAGTTTCAGATTCGCTCATACTGAATTGGCACTTTGATTTGAGCAATTAAAGAGCTCAGTCTGTTTATGTGTTCAGCGAGATGCTATGCTATTAACCGTTGGACAGGCGTGCGTGCAGCCAGAATTGTGAACTGTACTGGTGAGGGCACGAGGCGAACCTTGGCTGCAGCCGGCGTGGTCAGCGCGCGGCGACAGTTGATCGAATTGCCTCCTCGGTTGCTGTCGCGGATCATTCGCGGCGAGATCTCTAGTGATCCGGCCCAAATCACACAAAAATTACCGTCACCAAGCCGTGCTCGCAGTGGCAGCAGCGCTCCACCCCCCCCCCCCCGGGCAGTACTAAAATTCTTATGAGTGAAAAAGTGACTTATTTTGTAATGCATATATATTAGTACTAATAAATAGGTATTACAAAGTAAGTCAACTTTTCATTTATAACATAAGGTGGAAGATAATTTTATAAATTATTATATCTCATTAAAGGAATATTAGTGAATTTTATCAAATTTTTTAAATTTTTGTGAGGACTTAAAAATTACTACAAGTTACAAAAGTAGTATCTTTTGAAGAATTTTAGATTGAATTATACACAATATTTTTAAGTTAATCCAATTAAATGGGTTGCTTATGAATTATAGAGCATGTACAAAAATCGACATATTTTTTCGTCTTTTTTAGCTCATGGTTACTGTTCACAACGGAAAAGTTATTGTGCATGACGAAAACCGAGTTTCAACAGTATTTGTGTGGCAAATAGGTAAGAAAATTTGATAGAATAGTATTTGGGTGAGCGCCATCCAGTAGGATGGCAAAAAAAACTATTACCCCATTACATGTGTTAGTAAAGATATTAAAGAGCTTTGAGCCATCGGCGCACGGGAAACACGTAACCTCACCGAAAGCTACGTATATGTATCCTAAATCTAGATCGGAGCTCTTCGAAGAGTAGGTGGGGAAAAACCGGCAAGTTCCATTCTCGCGTTCGGGCGCTCGAGCGCTACCAAAGCTCGATCCTCAACAAGTGTTGCTGCTTGTGCTGCCTTCCAGGCCAAACCGAGTTGGCACGAGCACGAGAGGAAACAAGGCTAAGCCCATGCTGTAAATGCATCCCCGAGTTGAGTCGAGAGAAAGGCATCCGTCCAATGAACCCTGTTGCCCAAGAACGTTTGAGCCACCATCCATTCAATGACCTATGTATCTTTAACAGGAGGAGACTCTGAGCGTTTCAGAGAGGCGACAGAGATGATTTGATAGGCAACTTAGGAACGGAGCGACTCGGCGGTGATCTAGCCGGTCCGCTCGCCTCCGACACCCTCCGGAGAAGGAGGGTGGTCCGGTCCCGTGATCAGTACTATTTCAGTAGTTTAGTTTGTTAAATTAATTTATAGTTTGTGTTATTTTTGCTAGATTAGGTAGTTAGGTTTCTCAGTGAGTTTAGGACTAGATTTATTGGTATTTTGTCCCTCTATGACTTCTCTGCTTAGGAGGAATTCTAGAGAATCTTTTGTTATCGGATCTGTTGGTTTTGCTATGTTAGTATCTAGTGGTCTCGTTACTTATACTTCTTTTAAAAGGGAAAGGTGTATCCTATCCCGTTTAATGAGGTTGTCCAATTCATTCAACGGTTTAATAGTGCTTTGCGCTGCTCATGGTAGCTAAAAAAATCTAATGCGCTTCAATGGCCCTACCTCATCAATGGAGGAGGTATCTGCATCGACTCCTTCTATCCAGCTTAGCAGCGGTGTTCAACGAAGCTTCGAGATGGTGCTGACAGAACTTGTGTTTATATTGCTGTTTTCTTTTCAGGTTTCTGATTATACTTTACTTATTACTCATCAAATAAAATCACCCTATTTTAAAAAAAAATCAATGAATTCTGTAGCCCAAGAGGCCGAGACCCTCTACACCCACCAGGCCACCACCACACCAGCGAAGCAGCGGGGAACCATTTGCTTCTCGGCCGCTCTTCCTCTCCAAACCAAGGGACCAGACCCTCTCGGCCTCGCGGCAGCCCGCTCGATCCCGGGCTCTCTCGCCGTCTTCTGGTAAGCTTTCCCCGGCCATTTTCCTTTCCCATTGTTCGCTCTTCGTGGCCCGATGGTTTTGGCTCTTGAATCCGCGCCGCCGCTCCTGATCCTCGCCAGAATGTTTGTCGATTTCGCCAGAATGGGGTGATGGATTTATCTTCCCCTCTGGTTCTCCGCCTTTGAGCTTTCTCATTCCAATCCCTTCCCCGTACGGTTCTTCGCGGCGGTTTTGGTCCTCGTCAGAATGGTTGCGATTTCGGTTGTTCTTGATTCGTTTTTTTTTCCTCTGGTTCTCCGCCCTTTTTAATTTCTTGGCTCATCCCTGGTCCGTGCGGTTCTTGGTTGATTGATTTTCCGTCGTCTTCTTGGAGTTTTTTCCTGATTCCCCGCTTCTTTGGCTTTCTTGGGTCATTCGCATTCCGCTGGGTTCTTGCTTGCATGGTGATTTGGGGTTTATTGTATTCACGCGACTCTTCTTACATGTGGTTCCTTTGCTCCAGGCGTGATGGGGGACACGAGGCCGAGGGCGGGGGAAGCGGACGAGAGCTCGCCGAAAGCGAAAGCTCCGCGGCTGGACTTGCTGGCTCTGGCTGCGGCGGCGGCGCCGGAGGTGAGCAATGTGTGGGAGGAATGGCCGGAGGGGACCAGCGACAACAATTGGTGCAATCACGCCCCCACTGACAGCGCTCACAACGAGATGTTGGGTTCGTCGTTGCTATCCGAGGACGCAGGGACGTGCGAGCGTTGCCGGCACGAGGAGGGGTCCGGTAAGTGCCGGCCCAAGAATAGCAGTATCTTGGTTTGCCTGGAATGCGGCCGGCATTTCTGCGCTGGGGTTTGGGCATCTTATCGCCCATATGGGCATGCTCGAGATCACGCCAGGCAGAAGCAGCATTGAGTTGCTGCGCTATTCGATGATCCAGAATCTGGATTCTGCTTCAAGTGTGAGTCTGAAGTGGATGTCACTCCAGAGGTGGAAATGGCGGGCAAAATTCAGGCAGGTGGTCATGCGTTTGGATTTGATGATGTCCCTGATCTTATCAGAGGGTTACCGAATCTTGGAGACACAAGGTATGGCCATGCATTCGGATTAACTAATGGGCAAGGTTATGCTATCAGAGGGATACCGAATCGCGAAAACACATGCTACGTGAATGCAATGGTGCAGTGCCTCCTTGCGCTTGATAAGCTGCAGGCAATGATGTTAGGACCGGATGCTCCGTCGGGTCACCTTGGCCTGGCACTAAAGGAGCTTTTTGAGGAGATAAGCGCTGCAGATGCTGTAGGAGGCATGCTGGACCCAAATAAACTCTTGAGAAGTGTACGCTTACATGCTGACAAGTACAAAGGCTATAAAATGCACGATAGCCATGAACTGCTTGACACCTTGCGCGATGCTTTGAATAACGAGGAAAATGAAATTGAGACTGCTAACAGGCAAAAAGGTGCTCCTACAGTTATTGATTCCATTTTCAGGGGTGAGCTGTCTGATACACTGTCGTGCATATGTTGTCCATCTAGTTCGGTTTCCCATACTCCTTTCTGTGAGCTTTCACTGGCACTGCCACCAAAGGGGCATCCATCCAGAAGTACTGCATCACCACAAACAAGCGAGAGTCTCAAATCTCAACCGAAGAAGGCTGCTACTCAATTATTTCCAGTAAATGAGGGGAGAAACTCAGAAAAGATCCAAACAGTTGCCAAAAGCTGTGATTCTCATCTTCTTGGTTCAGAATTGAAAGATGTGGTCGTGGAGAAAACACCTGAGCCTTTGAAAGTTGGTGAGTTTATGCGCTCCTGCACCCATTCAAAGGTCCTGACTACAGGTTTTGGGGATGTTCTAATGTCCTAGACCACACCACTGTTGAGGAACCAGAATGCAGGAAACTGTGGAACACTCTGACACTACCATTCTTATTGGCTATTTTGATCAACATAGAAAACAAGTGTCAATTTTTGGAATGGATCTCCTACACTTGCTAAATGAAGAAAATTGTTTAAGGACCCTTTACACACATGGACTGAAGAAATTTGAGGAAAAAACCTTCAAGATGTGCATAAAAAAGTGAGCAAGATGTTCGGCAGTATTAATGTGGCAATACTGTTTGCTGTAGTGTAGTAGTTAAAACTGCCACTAGGATATAGCTCGCAGTGTCTATTCCTTGTCTTCATATAGTAAATGTCGCTGGAAATGGTTGCTTTTCTTAATCATGTGTGGGGATTCTCGAAAAGAAAGCTACTTCAAATGTGGAGGATAAAGATCCTAAAAAATATGTAGAGGATGACAGTTACTTGTTTCATGATATCGCTATTGCAGGTGAAATTAAGTATTATATGCTCGGTTATTCAGATTCTACCGAAGCGCAACGTATCTGGCAAAGCAAGGATGCTATACAGGGTTCTTTGCAGGCTCAGGAGGATAAAATCTCATGTTCCAAACTTTCACAAGGGATCATCGAGGCGCCTCATAACATGTCTGATGTCAAAGTTGAGCAAATGATTGAGACGACAACAGATTCCCACAGTCAAGAAGATATGGATCCACCTCCACTTGTTGCTCCGCTAAGTGAAAATAATGCACGGATGGCATCAGGCAGCAATGTAGATCAAAATGACAATGCCGATCCTGGTGATCTATTCAATCAGCCGGAAGTTAGTATAGAAGCCGAGGAGAACACTTACACAGTACAAGTCATTGCAGAAGACAAGGGAAATTCTTGGAGTAGAGATATTGTATGTGATAAGGAGGTAGGGGATAGCAATTCTGTACCATCAATTGAGGACTGTCTATCAGTGTTTTTTGAAGAACAAGTGATAGAACGGCGCTGTGATGATTGTCCCAAGGTTCCTGAGAAGCCAAGTACCAATCAAAGTCAAAATAGTGAGCATATGGTGGCAAGTACCCATGAAAACACCACAGCTGATGGGGACCAGACTGAACAGTCAGACAGGACAGCATGCCAAAATGAGCAATCTGGTGAACCAAACAGTTTGTCAGTAGAATGCAAAGCTTCTTCAAGTAGGCAACCACATAGTTCTGACGCAGAGGGTGAAATTATACAAACAGCGGATACAAATACTGAAGGAACAAATTCATGGATGAGTTGTGGTGAAAAAGACTCTTCTGCTTGCAGCACAACCAATAAAAAACCTGAACGTCGTGAAGGTATTCAAGAAGCTATAAGTAGTTGCCTTCCAGCTGAGAAACAGGCCAATCTGTTGAGCACCCAGCACAGTCAAAATCTCAGCACACCAAATCAGGACAGGAGGAAGCGGGTATGGCTGGATGTTAGTTTAAGCCAATTAAAAGACAACCAAAATGAACAGAGAGATAGGAGTGGATGTGCTATTCAAACAGCTCGTATTACCAAGCTGCCACCTGTATTAACTCTTCATCTTAAGAGGTACATCCAGGGTGACAATCTTCACCATCATAAAAATGAAGCACATGTGAGTTATAAGGAGTATCTTGATGTAGGACGATTCATGGACCCCAGGTACTGGTAGTTCTTCACAGTGATATTTAATACTTCTACACAGTTCTAACGAGTTTCTGATTGAATAAGCTTTTTTGCCTAGTTCATTCCTACTAGCTTTAACAGTACACGGCCTTCTCTAAAAAAAGCCTTAAGAACACATGGCATTGTAGGTCAAGGAGTTGTTTAGACTGTCCATATTTTAGTGGTATTCTCATTTGTGATCATGTGTGAAGGGAATTGTACAAATGCCACCTATAACATGTCTAAGAAAGGTGTATTTGTCAGTGCCTGTGCAGCTTCCCCTCTAGAAATATTCAAAAACTGTGCTATTTTTCATTTGTGCATAGAGAAAAAGGGAATGCAATGTCAATGCAAATGGTCCAACTGTGTTTTTTGAGAATCAACTGAATGAAGTGTGTGTTTTTTCTACAGTCTAAGTTTGACCAGAATCCTGTGCTTCTGCCTGTCATAACCTTGTCTTTGACTGAAAACTGCTTTAGTGAATTAATTGCAATTGAGTTTGCTTGTACAATAGAACCGATCATATTTGAATATGAATGGAGCGCACAGGTCATCTGCTACAAACCCCATTCATTGTAGCATTGTATCACTTACTTCACCGTGGATATTAAAAAATCATTTTATAAATTAGAATTATCATATCTTATAGCTCATTGTTTCTTTGTCTGTAGGTACCTTATAAATGCCTAACCTAGTAGACTTTTTATTTGTTGAAAAGTAGATTGATTGGTGTAACTCTGGTGTTGGTATTTCAAAGATAGATGGATATAAATAAGCATAGTATTCTGTAATGGCCTTCTTAATATTTGTGGAGCTTTATTTGTTGAATTGTTTTTTTGTTTTGTTAGATGGTTAGTCACTTGAGAGGGATCATATGGATGTTTATCTGTAGATGTTTCTTGTGAGCAATGTTCAATTATGAGGATATATGATCAAGAAAGGCATACCATTGTTGATAACAAGTTACAACAATTTATAGCCATACATTTGGTTTAACTGTTTTTGTTTTCTCTAATATTCAGTTCCGTGGACAAAGATAACCCCATCTATCGTCTAGTTGGTGTCGTAGAGCACCGTGGCCCCTCCTTGGATGCAGGACACTATGTTGCTTACGTGAGAGCAAGAAGGCTTGGAAATCACCAACTTCAGAGCAGCTGCTCCTCCTCATGGTTTTGTGCAAACGATAGTAACATCAGTGAAGTCACTCTAGAAGAAGTTTTGAAGTGCGAGGCTTATGTTCTTTTCTATGAGAGGATGGAAGGCCACGACACGTCTGGCAAAAGATCCCACATATAATCAGAGTAACAGTCACCAAACAAGCAGATGACTAAGATTACCAGACCTTCGGGTTGCCAAAGATTCAGTCAGTGTACATAGTAACGTAGGCTCTTGATCAAGTCCATTTATGTTGCCGGCTTCAAATTGACTGATACGTGTACCAAATTGGAGTTTTTTGGCTGGTCTTCTTGACTCAGCTGATTCATATCCGATTGTTTTTGTCTTTTAGGATCGAACTATGAATGGAATGGGACA